>NC_140594.1:151303403-152712055 GCF_964204655.1 Triturus cristatus | reverse complement strand
GAAAGGCCGCGGACAACATCCCATTTACTCTAACCTTGGCGGTGGGCATATTGTATAGTAGTGCTACTCAGCTTCGGAAGTTAGGACCTATACCAAAATTGGCCAATGTGCATTCTAGAAATGGCCAGTGTACTGCGTCAAACGCTTTTTCTGTGTCTAGAGATAAAAATACATGTGGCTATTTGGGGTCCCTCACCTTCATCAGCCAGTTATGGGTCCTGCGAAGATTTCATCTGGTGGCACGTTTGGCATAAAACCTGATTGTCCATTGTGACTAAAGGACTTGATTGGTCATTGTGAATAAGGGATATGATATGTCTTAAGAGAAGAGTCGCCAGAACCATTGTCAATATCTTTACTTCTGTGTTTAGCAGGGAGATGGGGCAGTGTGAGTCGCATCTCTTGTGCGACTTACCTTCTATGTGTAACTTTAGAATCGTTGTCAGTCGCAAGTTGGGGATATGATACCTTCTTTGTATGAATCTTGGAAGAGACGCAAAAGATGGAGACCCAGGAGATCTATGCACCGTTTATATAAATCCGCTAGGACAAGGGGCCTTCCCATGTCATCGCTTTATCGCTGCCTCTTGTGTTTCTGGTAGGGTCAGATCAGCCTTTAGCTCCTGCGCCTCCTCATCTCCCAGCACCGGAGTCTGAACATCCCGCCAAGTATTCCTCTATCTTATTGTTGTTACTAAGTGGGCGTGCTGTATAGAACTCCGTGTAGTACTCGGCAAATGCCTGGGCAATGCGAGTGTCTGTGGTGTATTTTACATCATGGCTATCTACAATGTCCCTCAACCATCTGGCCTGTTGTTCCTTTTTACTAAGCCAGGCCAGTAGTTTCCCAGCGTTGTCCCCAACCTCATAGAGGCGATATACCAATCGTTCTTTCCTGGCATTATCCATAGCAATGTTCCTGTATTCCTGTCTCAGCTTGTAAAGCTGCCGGCTAGCCTAGGGTCCTTATTGTGTATTGCCGGTCATTCAAGGCATAGTATCATTTGTTCTATTTCTTCCAATAATTTGACCTTTTCTTTCTTTTCCAAGCCAATCTGGTTTTGAGCCTTGTCCCACAGTACAGCCTTGTAGGCTTCCCACAACATCACTCCGGAAGGGACGTAGTTTTTGTTTTCAAGAAATATATTTCAGTATCTCACCGTATTTCCCTAAATATCTTATCATTGAGCAAGTCTCAGGCGTTGAGGCACCACCTCGAGCAGTGATCATGGCCCCGGGTCCCTAGTTGCACCATGAGTATAGAATGGTTAGATAGAAGCCTTGCCAAATACTTAAAACATAAGTCTAACCTGGAATAAGCCCTGTGTGCTCCTGAAGAATAGGAGTGCTGCCTATCATGGGGATGTCTTTGTTGCCACATGTCGGTAAGCCCAAGGGTACTAGCGAATCAGGACAGAGGGGTATGAGTCAATGAAACCCCGGTTCCTCCGGAGCGGTCAAGCAATGGATTCATAACATCATTAAAGTTGCCCACCCCACCATGTGAAGGGTTGAGGATGTTTCGAGCAAAATGTCTACGATCTTGCTTAATATAGGCGCCTGGAGCCTGCGCAGTGCATATGTGCATATCAGGGTTATATCTCTCTTTCCCTATTTTCCCAAAACTCCCACATATTGACTCTTGGGATCTAACCAGTGGTGTATCGCCCGAAAGTGAGGGGTTTGATTAATATGGCCACACCCCTGACCCAGTGGAGTAGCCTGCATGTGCCAGCAATATGTAAGCACCCCGGCCAAGAAACCTGCATTGTGTTCACTGTAGATGTGTCTCCTGGAGCATCACTATGTCTGGATGTACTCTCTTGATAAATTGCTGCACTAATCCGCTTTTTATTTTGTCACCCATGCCATTGACATTCAATGAGAGCACTGTAAATTCTGGAGTTTCAACTAAAGTAGACTCAGCCGTGGGACATGACCTTTCCCTGTGTTACCTATGTGTGGTGAGTGTTCAATATCTTCGTGTACCTGGTGGGGTCCCTGTCTTACAGTGATCCTCGCGACGGTCAAACAATAACTATGAAAACTTAACCATAACCTCTCCCTCCAACCATCCCTCCTTCCCACCCCCCACGACCCTCCCTCGGCACTAAACCTCCTCATCCAGAAGGAACAACTATTTGCCGGAGAAGAAAGAGAGGTCTGACATCCACCCCCCAGGAAAAAAACACAGTGCTCAGCCTAAAGCACCCAGAACATACAAACCAGTCAACAATGTTCCTCTAGGCATGGGTACTCACAAACTTTCTCTCGAGGGGCCAAATTTACAGTGTGGTTTGTGGCCGAGGGCCGCACCGGTGGAGGCCTTGTCAGAGGGGGTGGGGTGGGGTGGGGCTAAAGCAAAAATAAATTGTGACCATGAGGTTGAACACAGGTCCCTGCAGCAGACGCCTTTGTCCACTGAGCCACCAGACCCGGCATACACACATCTCTCTCTCCCTCTCCCCCTCTCCCTCCCTCTCTCCCTCTCTCTCCCTCTCCCTCCCCCTCCCTTTCCCTCCCTCCACCTGTCTCTCTCTCCCTGTCTCTCTCCCCCTGTCTCTCTCCCCCTGTCTCTCTCCCTGTCGCCCTCCCTCCTTCGCCCTCCTCCCTCTGTCTCCCTCCTCCCACTGTCTCCCTTTGTCTCTATCTCCCTCTCTGTCGCCCTCCTCCCTCTGTCTCCCTTTCTGTCTCCCTCCTTCTGTCTCCCTCCCTCTCCCTCCTGTCTATTTCCCTCCCTCTCCCTGTCTCTCTCCCTCCGTCTCTCTCCCTCCCTCCCTCTGTCTCTCCCAGACTGCGCCTCTCTGTCTCCCTCTCTCTGTCACCCTCTGTCAACCTCTCCCTCCCTCCCTCTCCCTCTGTCTCCCTCTCCCATCCCTCCATCACCCTCTGTCATCTCACCCCGTGTGTGTGTGTGTGTGTGTGTGTGTCAGCCCTCAGCCCGGGCTGAGACAGATTCCCAGTGCACACACAGCCGCACTGAGACAGCTTCCCAGCGCCCGCACACAGCCGCACCATAGTACTTCACAGGTCTTTAAATGACCACTTACATGTTAATAAAGCTTTGTTGTATTTCTGGAATCCCCCGGCCCCCACAGAGCAGAGTCTCAGAGTCCGGGCTGCTGCACCCGGCAGTGTTTGCTAACACAATTTATTATATATTTTTTAAAACACAGGTACGATGTCTGCAATGTCTGCAATGTCCGCGGGCCGCCAAGGAAGGCTTGCCGGGCTGCTGGTGGCCCGCGGGCCGTACTATGAGTAACTGTGCTAGAGGATTCCCCAACCCAAACCTAGGAGGCAGTGGCGTAGCTAGGGGGGGGGGGGCAGGGGGGGCGGTCCGCCCCAGGCGGCACTGTTTTTGGGGCGGACAAAGGGATTCAGATAAGGCTCGGCTTGCTTTCGGGGACGGGCAGAGAAGGAATAGGACTCGGGCAATGTCCTCTTTTTTTTTGTGCTGCAGCTGTCCCCCCCTCTCTTCCTATTATTCCCTCGCTTTCTGTCTTGCTCCTCACTTACTGAAAACCGTAACTTGAAGAAACGGTTCACAACCTCATTCCTTCTTTCATTTAGTTGCTTCCCTGTGAAATGGATCCAAAAAAGAAAAACACTCTTGCGGGAAATGCCCCTTTTCTGACAATTTTCTATTCCAAAGTGCAGCGGGATGGAGAGAAATAGAACGTTTTAAATATGAAAAATAAATAAATAACTAAATAAAGCAAGACAGAGTGGTTGCAAAGTGGCCAGATTGGTTTTATTCACAGCCAAATACATCAGCCTCACTTTACAGAGTTTGCCAGTGAAGCGCTACTTTTGTTTTCTAGTCTTTCTTTGAACTGCATTGTTGTCCCCAGGTGGGGAAGTGCACCATTCCTGGAGGTACTGCAATACCTGGTTGATGGATGGATTGGAAAACAAAATGTGTACCATGGCTCTGTGTTTATGGATGTGGTCTTTTTAAACCATACTGCTTACGTTTATTAAGGATATAAGCAATGGACATTGAAATGGTTCCCTTCAGGTCCCTGTAGTTATGTCCTTAACTTTTCAGGTAAAACCACTCGCTTATTTCTGAATAGTGAGTGAGAGATCGTTAAGGTAACCATGTTGTTTCTGCTTACATTTCACATGCTTTACTTAATCTTGCATTCCCTATGAGTGGTTGCTTTTACTTTTTAGGCAGCATATTATTCATATCAGTGCATAATTTGAATTGAGCCACATCCGAGTGTTTATAGTGGGCACAATTAGGTTGTAGCTGAGGGCAGTGCGAGTTTCTCTCAGTGGGGCAGTATGGTGTTCAGTGGGGGAGAGGATGTGGCACTATGGCCAGAGCTGTTGAATTTGGAACTGGGGAACTGGGTTCAGTCTTCATGACCAGTCCACCAGACCACTCTACTGAGGGAGCATATTCCCATGCTAGACCTTACAAGGCCCCACTAGACCTTAGAAGGCTTGATGTCTTAGCACAAGCAGGTGTACCCTAGTGGTGTCAATTGTGAGTTAACCTTGAAGGCCTGTACACCACAATCCATACTGAAGTTCATCTCCAGTCTTGCGGGCAGGCCTACGAAGCAGCACACCCTAGAGCAACAGTGATCCAGTCACTGTGACTCTGTCACTGAGGTCACATGAACCTTGAGCAGGTTAGGGTGGTGCAAACGGTGTGACCGCACTGGGTACCTATTTCGGGTGGGTGCGTAGTGTTTGCAAGTATATTATGGTTTAAAAAAACCTTGCTGCCACCTTCCTGGCCTCCAGCAATTTTCAGAAACAATAAAAATGTCATGATAACTTCGGTGATTAATGTTCTTCCTAGAGCTAGATCCGAGTTTTGTCTAGTGGAAGGGTTGACTCCTGGAAAGGTAGCACAGAGGGTTAATATGCCTGCTGCAAAGAACATGTACCATGCAGATCATAAAGTGCACTGCTTTAATGGGGGTACCATGATGAATGGTCATTTAATGTCAGCTGTAGATGATTGATCCCTGAACAGTGTCATGTATGTGCATGTTTGCATTGCGCTGAGGGGATTACCAGGTAATTGTTCACGCAGCTCTCTGATGGATGTCACATGTGGTTTTTCTGAGTCCCCAGATAGATCATGCAGTCTGTGTGTTCTCTTTTGTACTGCCAGTCACCGGTGTATTCAACTGTGTAGCCTTGGACCGTGTCATGTATGTGCATGTAACTTGAATGATCGAGGTAACTATTAGCGGCGATACTACGCGTCTCTCGGTCCTCTTTCAAGTGCTCGCCGTCCTCTTTCCCCAGCAACTCCCCCCCCCAGGGTCGGCAATCTGAGGGATAGCCCTGGGCGCCACAAGCTCTAGCTACGCCTCTGCTAGGAGGCGGTATTCAAGGGCAAGTTCCTGAATTGATTGGGTTCGGGTCAAGCGATTTGTTCGATATGGATTGTACTCCAGCCTCCCCATCATGCTCCAGGGCAGAGATTGCAGCAGCCAGTGGATGTAGATTTTCTCTCTCTGAGGACATCCCCATGTTGTCCGAACCTGAATGGGTGGCTGGTGACTTGGGCCTGATCGCTTTCTTCATCCTGAAGGCATCTTTAGTCTTGAGCCGCTTTTCTCAGGGTATAAGGCATTCCCCCACCCACGCGCCTCAACCTGCATTCCATCTCGTGTTTTCTACGCACGAAGACCCTGGGTCTCACCTCTGTGTTGCGCCTGTTGCCTTTCTGATGCTGGTTCTCTTTGGGGGCAAAGGATCGGCCTCGCCTCGATCCAGGCCCTCACATCGTCTGGGGATTGAAAGAAGTGCGATTTCCCGTGATAAATTACTTTTAGTTTTGCAGGAAAGAGGAGCATATATTAAATGCAGAGGGCTCTGAGCTTCACCTTGATGGAGTCAAAGGTCCGTTGCTGACATTGAACCTCACGACTGTAGTCTGGTTATACCATCATTTTGGAATTTTCGTGCCTGACCTCGCCTTTGTGATGCATTTCTCATAGGATCACATCCCTGTCTAGAAAGTTGAGAAATGTTGCCATGATCGGTCTTGATATCACATGTTATAAACTAAAATAATTTCACACCTTAGAATTATACTAAGTATTACATGTAATCAAAAAAAGTGGTTTAAGAAAGTAGCACAGATTATACAAATTGATAAAACCAGCACCATAATCACAGTTTCAGAACTGGTAAATAAACATCCTGTAATAACTGATCTTATTTTTGCCCACATCTGCCCCTGAAACGTGCAGTTGCACGAGCAAACAATGCAGCAGAGTCCATTCTTAGTATCTTCAAAGCAGTGCAGTGAGAAGAAGTCCCCATTAGCCTGCACACGGGTGCCAGCCAAGCTAAACACGTCTGAGCATAGGCCGGGCGTGCAAACAACAAGTGTGGCACGGCCTCTTCCTAATCAGGGCAATAAGGGCAGTTACCAGCATTAGAACCCTACCACTTTGCAGAAAATTACTTTAAAGGGAGCGTCCCTACTCTAAATTGATGATCTAGCTTCCTGTCTAATGGGACCGTTATTAGATCCCAATAGTTTTCAAATCCATGCACCGCTTTAAAAATAATAAATGTCAATAATGTACTGCATTTACCAGAATGTAATGGGGTGAACTGTGGGATGAGAGGCAGTGTGCTCCCTCCCCCTATGTGTTTAAAAGGCACTCTTAAGCCAACGAGCTGACAGGCTCACCTGCGATGCACCTGTGTGCCTGTGGAGTGGTACTGTGACCTGTGAAGACTTGGGCAGCATTAAACACATATGTTTCTGATAGTTTCACTTTGAGACCTGCTATTTGCCTAAACTCATGTGCTTCCATTGACTGGTCAAGTTCAGTGCCGCCACCTCTCAGGCACAACAGTAAATTGTCTGTTACAGCAAGATGATGTGAGATCTATATTAGCTTACAGTGAGATTCTGAGTACAGGTCAGAGAGTTTCTGCCATTTATGAAGCACGGCCGAACTGAACCAGTTAACTCCTCAAACATCGAGGAAGTACGATTCATGGTCAGAAAGGTGAACTGGCTTTGTGCCCCAAATATTTCCCATCCAACCTCCAAGTGTCCAGTGGAGGCCGGGAATGCCCCTTGTCTCTAGCGCTTCCATGCTCAGTATAACACTCATTCCATACCTGAATTCTGTCTAACTTCTTTTTAAAGTTTGTACCATTGGTTATTAGTTGTTCTTCTGCTTCAAGAAGGCTTCTGCAAACGGGAGTGGGTTTAAACACTGTACATAAAAATAAAGATAGTAGTGAAAATGAGTACATTTAGCTTTTTATGTTGATAAAAGGCCATATTTCTCCATTATTTTCTACTATATTTCTTGTGTCTTTACAGGTTTTGAAAAGTCGTGGATGCAGAACGGAAGAGCACTTAAAAAGCGTACTTTTAAAGGTATGTCGTCTTTATCATATTATTCAGTAGAGCTAGACACAAAGATTGTTTGTTGTGTTCCACCTCTTGCTGATGGCAACAACATAAAGCCTTTTATTCTGCATGAATTCACTAAAAGAAGCTACATTGATGCAGAAACGGATCATGACATCTTTTTTTCTCTTGGTTGCACTAATACCTACTGTTAACTGAGCCTGGATTAATAAAATGATATCCCTTTAGTGCTCCAGCTGGACCAGATGCACCGAGCGGTCAAAACTAATCACATGACTCTTCAGGGAACTTGTCTGGTGTAAGGCTTTCATCATTTCCTTACCCCTGCTGGCTGTCCAGTACTCTCCCTGGTTTACTAAACAGCTGGACACACACATTTACAAAATATGTAGTGATTGTATTTAGAGTAATGTACCTTCATGTGACATCTGTGAGACGCTGCATTTAGAGAGGCCACTTTTTAGGGAAATATTTCACATACATGCAAACATTTATCTTAGAATGCACTCAAAGCGCTCTATCAGTATTACACAGTTCAAAAGTTTGTTTTCGGGATTAAGGTGTATAGCAAGAATTAAAATAGGTACGTCTTTTTAATATGTGTGTTTGCTCTGTATACATAATGTAGAAACAGACTGACACCGCAGTACAGCTTTAAAGAACCTAAGTAATAATAATAACAAGTTATTTTTATGTTGCACTTCATACTGCATTTCTAAATTCTGCAAGTATTTACTTTTACCCATTTTAATAGTACTCCATTAATCACCCTCCTGAGGACGTAAGGCTGAGCCAGCCTTCATGGGATCTGACCTCATGGCCTGCAGATCACACCAGATTTTGGCATCACAACTTCTAATCATTAGGCCATCTTGTTTGCTTTATTATTTTAATCACTGTTTATTTCAAGTGTTCCCAATAAAATTAAAATAGTTGGCACAATTAACACAAATAGTTAAAATTCTACTGCTCTGCTCATGTAATCATCCAGTATATTCAAGTTTATACACATATTTAAACTGCTACTACTCATTTAATTATGTAATTATCCAAGACGGGCAAATCGAAACGTACTTAAAAAAATATTGAAGTGGTGCATTTAAGCAGCCAGTACCTTGGAGTGCACTTTAAGTTTGTGCTTAAAATTGGGGCTCAGCTCTCACCCAAATACATCGGAGCAGTTCATTCCATAATGTGGCCTCTGCTACCTTTAGCAGTTTGGTTCCAACTTAAACCAGTGCCATCTGGTGATCCTGGGCTTGTAGTCAGCAGTTGAGCGGAGAGGTCTAGTCATTACAAACTTCATCAAATTTTACAAGTATGGTTGTGCAATTTGATAGAAAGTTGTCCATATGAGACGCCAGAATCTTAATTTAATTTGGAAGTCTATGCTCAACCAGTCAAGTTCAGAACTACTCAAGCCTCTGTCAAATTATCACATTTCCTAAACCCATAAAAAAAGTATATGGCACAGCACTACATATAACTCTAGAAGTAATTCTGTAGTTAGGTTTAGATAGATGACCATGCCGTTTTGCAGTATAATTCACAATTTACGATGCTATAGTCCTAGACTAGGACTATATTTTCACAACTCATATTTATGGTAGTGGGCTTGTTAATAGCTGCTTTACCATGTGTTTACCCTGTGTTTTAGATATAAAATAATAGTAAAACAAATATGACTAGGTGACGAAAAGATCTTACTTGGCAGTGGGAGAAGAAAGTTGGAGCCAGAAGGCAAAATATCGGTCTTGTCTCCCTAGCAGTTCTTTTTCATCTATGCTTTTATTTATTTTTAAAAATCTGGCGCTCAAGATCCAGCTGAATTGGCAGGGCTGATTTGTGTTCCCAGTCCTTTTCTGTGTTTAAAAAACAAAAAACAAGTATCAAATACACCCTCTTTACAAAATTACCACAATTCAATTATCACAATCCATATGCGTATGCATGTCTTTTATAGAAGTGTGGCCTGGAGTGGGGCGCGCCTAAAAGTAGACACTGATGGCTGAATCTTGAATTAGAAATCAAGGAAAATAAATATTTATGGGAAATGTGCTGTAAAGATATTTGAAACACTGAAAAATACCTTGGGAGTCGCAGAAAAATATTCCTTTGTCTGTTGAGGCTATTAAGTGAGGCTCATTGTTGTATGAGATGTAACATATAAAAAGCTTTGTTTACTCTAATCACCACTGAATCCGGCTCTATTGTGCTAAAGAACAAATTCACTATCTTTTATAGATCGAAAAGGAAGTCCAGCGAAGGAAGCGATTGGGCGAGCAATCTCTCAAAAGAAGGCTAGCCATTTCTCAGTCTTACAAACCGTTGCACCCGCAAGTATATGTTTTACAGGTACAAAAGACAACATGCTCTTTGCAAAAATGTTTGCTGTGGTACAAAATCTAGCAGTATGTCTCACAGTCAAAGAACTGTTTGTTATCTATGGTGTACACACTACGAAATCTCATCTCTCCAAAGAAGAAGTAACAGGAAGCATGATTTGGGGGATGGAGTAAATAGGGGAAAGAGTGTTAAAAAAAACAGCTTAAAGTGGAATTTATGCTGACATCCTCAGTTCGTTTTATTTTTATTTCACTCATTCGTAAAGCAAATACCAGAAAAACAGCTTTAAAGCACCCATTACTAACTTAAAAGTTAAAATGTTTACATTGTGTTCAATCATGAAACTAGATTCAAAGTACCTCACCAGTCAGCATAAATGAGCACCAAATTATAAGATAGGAATTGAACAAAGTAAATGAGCCTTCATGATACTTTTCACTTGGCATTTAAATTGAGTAAATGCATTGTAGGGTTGTAGGCTTGGAGCCACAATATTCCACAATACTGATCCAGCAACTGAGCATTTTTCTGTATTTCTGACCAACTTCCAACTCAGTACCGCCAGTTTAGGATGTGATGTGGAACGGAGTTTCTTTGGAAGGTGTTCAATTTGAAAGCTGCTATTTATTTATCCAAGACATAGTCGATGCAAAGATTTCCAAATAAGACTGAAAACTCTGGTATAATTTTGATCTTTGACAGGAGGCCAATCTACTATACAGTGCTCTGTCAGATCATCAAATTTGCTTAATCAATGTACGTTTCTGATTGCCCTCTTTTGAACAGCTTGCAGGTTGCTGAAACTGAATGGACTAATATTCAGATATACATTTAAACAATACCAAGGTCTTGAAACAACTACTGCATTTATCAACAGTATGGTATGGAAGATTAGAAGTAACAGGGTTATCTTGGATGACTTAAATGGAAATTGCCTGTCTTGGTAACTGCACTTATTTTGGGGCCCAATGATAAAGCCGTACGAAGGACTCCCCAAAAAGTCTTGTAGTCATGATGGCCAGAACTTAAAGTTCACTTCATTTGTGTCTGGGAGCAGAATTTCTGTTTTTACTTATGTTTAAGCTCAATCCATTGATCGTCATACAGTGTTTTACAGCTATTAAACGTAAAGGTGCCGCAACTGTGTTTGATGACTGGTCATCAGGGTCCATGATGCTTTGAGTATCATCGGCATACATTTGCGACTCAAGACTGTGGGCTTCAATTAGACGTGCAAAGAGAATCATACAGATGTTGAATAACACCACAGTATAAAGAGCAAGATATAGATCTACAGTGTCAATGAGGAAGAGACTGTGTACAATCCCACAGATTTAAATAGATGCAAGCCTGGGCTCCAGCCCATATGCCCACCATTGACTCTAGTCTGTCACACAAAATTCCGTTGTCTTGAAAGCGGCAGAAGCACTTAGTTAAATCAAAGCCATGGGATGCCTCTTATTATCAAGGATAACATGCTCTCTAACACATGACGTAATATAGCAGGACAATGACCAGGCTGTAAGTTTGAAAATAATTAATCTGTCTCCATATAAATTTGCGTTTTGTGAGCGACAATAGGTTGCACAATTGTAGCCAAGAATGGAAGGGTTGATATAGGGTGATAGCTTGTTGTTATTTTTGGATCTAATGCAGGATTTTGCACAGACGGAGTCACAATAGTGTTTATCCCTCTCTGTACAAAAGCTTTGACCAATATTGCTATATGCTCGGATAGCTCATTAATATTTTACTTTAGAGAGCTACTGGGAATATATCTCCCCTAAAGCCAGTTGGATTTCTTGGGGTTACTTACTCAAATGAGTTAAAATGATGTAATGGATTAACAGCTGGTTGCGGAGCTGGATCCATTTGTTCATAGTGCACTTAGATATAGTATTTAGAGCAAGTATCTTCTGCTGAAAGTAACTGCTAAATTAATTGCATAAAACTTCAGATTGTATCTTGGAAGGAATTTTTGTAGTTTAGGGGAGAGGTCAACTCTTTAAAAATTGTAAACATTTCTTGTGTGGAAAACCCAGCATAATTAATTCTGTTTTCATAACATCCACATTTGGTATTATTTTCTTTTTTGTTTATGTGTACAATATATTTTTTTTGACAATTTGACAATTTTATTTATTCATGTTCGATTAAATATAACCATTACATGACTAAGAAATGACAATACGTTTTCGCTTAAAAATAAAACAATGAATTCTACAACCAGAATGGAGTGTCAGGGATTTGAAAACAATGACAACTAAATTATTTCATAAGTGGGAAAAGTGTTAAAACCTGCCCTTCCTCATTAAAATAGAAACAGTGTCCAAGGTTCTACAGATAAACAGGTAACGTGCAATATGCCGTGTGCAAACTAATAGGACCTCCCACTGATAGGGCTGGGGTTACTAAGATCTCGGTACCCCAGAATGTTTATGTGCAGCAGATGGTCGAGTATTCTGGGTTAACAATCCCCATATCCCGGGGCCACATGACTGTGGACGATGCTGCACATATTCCTTAAGTTTGTCAGATTCAGTTGGTGGCTCTCCTAAGAGCTAGCTGCTGTTCTGAGTTCAATGGCTGTTGTCCTTGCTTCAATGAGTGAAAGGCGAATAAAATTCATAAATTTCCCCAGGCTAGCTAATGTGCTTGGTATATTTTCGGTAAAGTACATGTCCGACGCCTCCTTGCAGCACTTGATAGCGGGAGGAGCAGGCGGTGTCGTTCCTCAGTCAGTTTAGGACAGTAGCACAACGGATGGAACCTGGATTCTTTTCGGTAGTTGCATAACCTGCATGAGATTACCTCGTCTTGGTGAGCTCAACCAGGATTAAAGTCTGAAATTGGCAGTGCAACATAAAAATAATGTTTGTATGGGCCTGGGTTGAGAGCGCTTGTTTAAAGTATGACTGTTCCCTCCCAGAGGTGTAAGATGTATTGAGCGCCTTGGTCAGGGAGCTAGGTCGAAGACTACCAATATCCCGTTCAAAGGACATTAATAGCACTTGTCTGTCCTGATTTTCAGAGTGCTGGTTGCTGTTGCTAGTTGTAACTGCCAGGGAGACCCTGCTGTGTCGAAGATGGCTTTCAAGTGATATTTAAGCAAGGACTCTCGGGCAGCAAGACTCTGAGATAGAACTTTATTATGTCCCCCAAACCCACAAGGTCTGGGCACCCGGGGCCCACCCAGCTCCAGCCTCAACCTTGTTCTTCTTGCTTGTCAGGGGGGGCGAGGATTGCGAGTTGGATTTTCTTGTACGCCTTGTTCTGGGAATTTATTACAAATTATAATGTGTTTTTTTTAACGCTTTATTTAATTATTTTACAATTCAGGGTAATTACATATCAAAAGCATAGCCTTATTAACATTCAGGCATTACAGGACATAAAACACAACTGGGCATTACAGGCTATGTTACAAAAGGACAGTTAGCTAGCAACACATCATATCTGCGAGATAAATCGTCGTCCTTCATCAGACCTTTGTTATAATTGTTGGAGTCACTTTCAGATGTTGAAAGACCCCCTAAGTGACACCTCTGTAAGGTATCTGGCATAACAGTGGCAGGATTAACCTATTCCCTCTCCCTTTTGGCATAGGTTTTGAATGGTTGCCAGATTCTATTGAATGTATACATTTTGTCTGCTGTTGTGGTGGTCAGCTGGTCTATAGCATGGATGTGCCATACCTTATACCACCAAAGCTTAACACTCGGTGAGAGCGGGTTCCTCCAAGTGTGGGCAATTGTCTAGCTCCTAATAGTAAAGGTGTTTGTAGTTTGCACCTAGGGGTAAAATATGGGTACACAGGATGTTCCCCAAACTCCCCCAGCAGCAATATTAGTAAATTCAGTGGCAGGTACACTGCGCAAATCACTCAGATCTGCTGAAGAACCTCCACCCAGAATCACTTCTATTTTACAAGTTGCCACCGCATATTAAAGGACGAACCTTGGTCCCTGCAGCTCCTCCAAACAGAGGTCAGGTGTTCCAAACACAGCATGTAACCGTACCAGTGGAAAATACCACCTGGTGAGAATCTTACATATATTAGCCTTATGTTGAAGGTAGACCAAAGTTTTGGCAGCTTGTGTCCAAATCTGAGATCATTTATCTTCGTCACGTGGTTTACCCAGGTCCTCTTCCCATTTTATTTCATAGTTATGTTGCTCTCTGCGTTTAACCATGCTTCATCTAGCAAAGAAGCAAGTGGTGCCTTTCTTCATGGAACCTTGGGGAAAGAGCTGGTCTAAGTGTATTTTAAAAGTATTCACCCAGTGAAGCAGTCAATTGAGTCTAAACTCGTCAGCTCTAGTCAACTGGAAGAGCTGTTTGCAGGTTGGCCTGTCGATGGTGTCACCATTGTGGTGGAGTTCACCCCAAAGTGGGGGCACTCCGCCCCCCCAAAAAATTGCCATGCCTGGCTTAAAGGTTGGATTTTTAATGGGGACAGTGAAGAGTGGTATGAGGTTGCTATATGGCTTTTGTTAATATTGTCACAATATTTCAAAAGTGTGGTCTTGGTATAGAGCTGCGTCACTGAGTGAGGAAAGCGGTCTCTGGGTCTTATCTACATATTTTGGTGGAGGTGGAGAAGGGAACACCTCTTCTCAAATATTTCCCAAGGTTTAGTATATGGGAGACTATGCCAGTCCAGAGCAGAATGCAATCCTGAAGCGTGGTTGTAGTAGGCAAGTTTGGGAAGTCCCAACTGTAGTTCTTTTATATATTGTAGCCCTGGACAACCTTGCTGCGCCGTTGTTCCAGATGAAATGTAGTAGCTGTTTTTGGCTATGGTTCAGGGTTTTGTTGGGGAACCACAGTGGAAGGGTCTGTGCCACACACCACAACCTGGGCAGAAAGATCATTTTAATGCTGTTTATTCGGCCTAAAAAAAGAAATGTCTAATTGGCCCAATCGATAGAGATCTTTAAGCAGAACCTCAAGCACAGGGGACACGGTGCATTCATAGAGGCTGCTAACGAACCCTGTAAGAAATACACCAAGGTACTGTGTGGACATGCCCGCTCGCCCCAGGTCCGACATGGAGAACAGTTGTTGGGAGCAATTTGTTGGGTCACACAATACCATTCCTTTAGATTTCATGTCGTTGATGTGAAATCCCAAAACGGTTTCAAATTGTGCCAGTTTATCCAAGAGTTACGGGAGAGAAGTGTCGGAACACATCAGGAAACTCAACACATCATACTCAAACAGGGCCAATTTATAGTGTTCCCCATCTACCTTGATACTTTAAATGTTAGGATTAGTTTCTAGGCGATGAATCAGTGGTTCGATCGGTAGAGTGAATGCCAAAGGGGACAGTGGACACCCCTGTCGAGTTCCTCTATTGAGAGGGATCGAGGAGGAGTAGACACCCTTGACCTTAATTCACGCTACAGGGGCGGCATAATTGGCCAACACGTATGTTGTCATATGAGGGCCAAGACCAGTTCCTCTAAATACAGCTCGAAAGTATGGCCAGTGCAATCTTTATAAGGCCAACTCTGCATCAAGAGAGAGAAGAATGGTCTTGTTTTTGGCCCACTCTGCCATATCAGAAACATTAACTGCTAATCTCACCTTATCCCAAGCCTGTATATTTTTGACAAAGCCAGACTGACAACTCCACAGGAGAAGAGAACATATCGTGCTCCATAATGTGTGTGTTTTTACATGCAGGCTGGCCATCAGTTTATTTTGATTTGCTCCAAGGTCTTTCATTAAACTGCACCTTGTCTTTTGAAATCACCTGTCTACTTTCAGAAAGTTTATTGTTCACAGACAGTGGGATACTTGCAACAGTATTAGCCTATAGCTGAAAACTGGATACTACAACTTTCTTCCAGGATTTCTAAGTGCAAGCATGCTTTTCTAAGAGGACATTGTTCACTACGTTTGAAAATGGTTTGCTGTTTTTTTTTTTTTAATAACCAAACGTTTGCATTACACAGCTGCATCCACATATAATTACAATCGTGAAATAACATTCCACTTGGTCCAATCCTGGGGCACCGTCAATTCCCAGTCACAATATAGCTTTACAAAAGCTGTCCATGATACACACACTATTTCCCGTGACCCGACTACTTTGCATTTCACAATAGAGTAAGACTAAACTGGTACTAACACTGTGTACCTGAGTTTGGACTTGATCCCCAAAAGAGGACTGCACAGGTTCTTTGGCTGTTGTATACCGCCTCCAGCCCCACCGACTCCTTTGCATTTCACAATAGGGTCAGACTAAACCTAACACTGTGTACCTGAGTTTGGACTTAAACCCCAAAAGAGGACTGCACAGCTTCTTTGGTTATTGTGTACCGCCTCCAGCCCCACCCTGAATCCTTTGCATTTCACAATAGGGTCAGAATAAACTTCTTCTAACACTGTGTACCTGAGTTTGGACTTAAACCCCAAAAGAGGACTGCACAGCTTCTTTGGTTATTGTGTACCGCCTCCAGCCCCACCCTGACTCCTTTGCATTTCTCACTTTCATCTGCCTTCCTCTTCCCTTGATTATCAGGACACAATTTATTTTCTTCTTTAGAGAAAGTGTAGTTTTGGTTCATGCTCATTTTCAGGCTCCACATACATTAATTTTCTGGTGTTTTTATAGCCCCATCATGTTTCGTTTCTGCCACCTCAAAGCACTTATTCTGGAGATGAAAGGAGAAGTGTAGGGTACTTAGAAGATGAAGTAGTGGTGCGCTGGCGTGAGAAGAGGGTAGGCAAGAAAGTTGGGGACACAGAAGAAGGGAATTGGGACACCTTTGAATGCCGTCCTACAAATTAGACACTACATACACATTCCTAATTATTTGGTGTGATGCATGTTTAAAACAGAAGAGGCCAGCCAAACTAGATAATGAACCAGTAGGAGGACTAATGTTGTCTTTTCCCTCAATAGATAGCATCTGTCCTCACCACTAGTATGTAGAGTGTGTTCATCTTCTCTCAGACATACACACACATGAACATAATCTTCCTCTTTCTTTATGGACACAATGGAGAAAGGGGGTCACCATCTCGAATGCTTTGCTAGCAAGACCCTTGGCTGTACCTTCTTTCCAGTCTATTCTATAACAGATCTGTCAGCACCACAAGAAAACTTTATTCACAATATATGTCAACCCCTACCTTAAAATGATTGTGTGTTAAAAGCATGTGATTTTAGGCAGGTTATTGTGCACCTTCAGTGCCTATTTTGTAAATTGTGAATTTGTCAAAAAACAGAGCTCATCCATTTCAACCACTTTGAGAAGGAAATGAGCTGTGCAATTGTTGATGAAATATGACACACTTTTTCATCATAAATTATTTTACATGTTTTAACGTACACATCCTGGACCATGAATTACTTGTTAGAAATAATAGAACAACCTAATGTTGTGCTATTTTACTGTATATGTGATCAAAAATTGAAAAGGGGGATTTTGTCTCATTCTAATTAGAAGCGAAAAGTATCAATTCAATTTTGTAGCAAGTAAAATGAGTGCAGGGTGTGTTTGATCTATTATTTGCTGCTGTCCAAAATAATTTGGAGCAAATCTTCTTTGCTACATTCCCTATTATACAGGCTTTAGCAATGGTTCAAAATAGACCGGATCATATTTTTGGACTGATACAAAACTTGCATAACAAGTCCGTGTCTCTCCACATTCTCTGTGGGTAAGTGCTGATCTCTTTGATCCATGGTTCAAAACCCTGCCAATCAATGTAAATAGTGCTGATGCTTCCAACTTTCAATTGACATCTTCTACTCTGAAAAATTAATCTCACTCAAATTAAACGTGCCTATGAACTAAACATCTACAGAAATAAACCCATAAAATGAATGGATTCACCTTTCACAGCCAACTCGTGCTGAAACATTTCTCTGGGAATTAGGATGACATGTAAATGTAGGTCCACCTAGGTTCTGATCTTCCATCTCATGGTGAATATTTCTCAATAAGGTGAGCTGTTAGTGTTCCCTAGCACTTGAAGTCCTAAAGTCTACACAGTCTTTTTCATATCCTGCTTCAAATGCATCTCACAAACATTCCTGAAAATCCCTTTCTTGCTATATCTTCTACAGTCATTAGTAATCACAGGACACTCCCTAGAGCAGGGCTCTTCAACCCTTTCTGTAACAAGAGACTCTTAAGTTCAATGAAAATCATCCAGAGGAACTAATATTAGTGATGTAGTTGTGGCCACCCAATCCAAGATTGCCAACAATTATTACATCAGTGCATTAGGCAGGAATCCTAGCAGTAGTAAGTACCCTCTACATGAGTAATACATAACAGCCACAGCTGCACCCTCTGGCACCAAGGTAATGGGAGTAATAACACTCTCAAACTCAAATAATAACTTTGAAAATGCAAACATTTTTCTCCAAGCAACAGCTTATGAGTTCTGAAAATACATTTTCATCCTGCATATATGCTTTTTTATTTTGGCATTCAAATAATAATTCAAACCAAGCAAAAGCTTTTATTGTAGTAGGCTGGGCTGCACACAGGAGAGCTTTTCTCAAGGACCTAGAGAGCTACTGGTATCTTACGAGCTACTCGTTGAAGTCGCCTGCCCTAGAGGTTACCAAATGCTTCCATTGCTACACTGAAAATAAGCGATGTAGTTCAGCAATCCCCTAGTTAAATTTATCATGACACTCTTATTGCTTTTGTGATAACTTATGACAAATTTTCTCCATTTTGTCCAACCCACATTATTTCTTGACCTCCATTAAATGTCTTATCCTTTTCAATTTTGCACGTCTTTTTTATGTTATCCCTCAACCATACGTAAACAGGGATTCTTGCCTAATCACTGCCTCTCCTGCATTTTTAAGTTTCTAGTGCACATCATCAAATACTGTGTGATGTTTAGCTCTTTGGAACTAGGGAATTGATGTAACATTGAGGTCAGGTGAGCTTCCGGTGTAAACGCAGTGTTTATTGAAAAAAATATAATTTTTTTTATTTTACTTAGAGCTAGAAGATACTGCCATACTATTTCCTAAATAGTTTTTTACCACCCCCTTTCCTCTTCTCACATGTACTCTCTTTATCGTTCCAAGGATTCATTTTTGGCGCCTACGTTTTTGGAGATCGTACGATTCTGTAGATCCCAAGATGCTGATCTTGATGGCCTGCTGAGTCGAATACAGTCCATTTCAGGTAATGCAGAAGATTGTGTTGTGGCAGTGATTGCATAATGCCTATATGAGCTGCAAACATCTGTTTATACAGACCAACAGAACTTCTTAATGTAATCTTAGATTATTTCATAATTTATAATTTTTCTAGACAAGAGGATCTATCGGTTTCCAGTGTTCACTCAGGAATTTTGCAGCCAATTCATTGAAGAATTGGAAAACTTTGAAAAATCTGAGCTGCCTAAGGGTAGGCCAAATTCCATGAACAACTATGGGGTAAGAAAAAAATGCAAATTATTTTCTTCAGTGTAGGCATTTTAGTACACGCATTGTACATCATGTGATGTTGTTGCATAAAGTCAATCTTTGATTCAGCACTGCAAGCTTTGTTTTCACATCCACGGGCAACATGAGTGAACTTATTTCAATACACCAACATTTGAATGTGAAAGACAGGTTTTTGTAGCCTCACAGAACCCCATTCAATACATAGACGAAGACGTGTCAATGCTTTTGGGTTACTAAAAGTCCTTAAACAGGGATCCAAGGACGCCATGGTGATTGGAAACAAACATATTTTTGTTCTTATCAATACTACACACACAAACTGCACTAAGAAAAAGAAAATTTAACTAAAAGTGTTTATTTTAATAGGCTCACCCTGTTGCTTAGCACATCTAAAACAACCACAAAAATATAATTAAATAGCACAAATGAATGTTGCGAACAACAAGAATAAAATGAACATTTCTACCATTGTTAAAATGTTGTTTAAAAACCTAACACCCTAAAACCTACTACTATGCGCTACAATAGGAGAGCATGGAGTAGTATACCTTACGTCTAGAGTTTCTTAAGGAGCATCAGAACACTAAATATTGGTTTACAGCTAGAAGCTTTAATTATCGGTAGTCGGGGAGGCAGTGTTCCCTGCGAAAGGCAAACTTGTGTTGCATCAGCTCCTCTCCTCCCGGACGTGGACTTAATATTAACTTTCAGTAGAAAATGCGATGCAGCAGCATCTCTCGCAGTCAAGATATTATCTGACAGTATCTTGCGTGATAATCTGGGGAGAACGCTCAAGTGTCATGCCTTTTATACCATATCTTATGTAAAATGGGAATTTCTCATTTCACATTAGGAACATAGGCTATGTGCATTAACATGCTAGTGTACGATGCATCCTCGTTAACAAATAAGGTAAAAATATGACAGTTCAGACTACACTGTTCTTGTTTGACCTTGAAATCGACATAACAAGCCACTTGTTCCAGACTGATGTTGTATCAGGTATCTTTTCAATGTCATTGTCTGAGTGACTTCACACTTTTACAGGTTTTTGGAAAGATAAGGACAGACGAAACATCACCTGAGTTGATGCACTCATGTTGATGACTCTGCAAAAATGAAGAAAAATTGCGTCTCGGCCTAGTCAAAATAGAGTCAGACCTTATGGTCTTTCATACAACTGTATTGAGACAAGCAGAGTCTGATTGAATAAAGAGTAATCTTTTATGTAAAAATTACCATGAAAATAAATTGGTTCCGCTTCCTGTTCACTCTGCCTCTCTGGGCCTGTTATTTTAATATTAAGAAGCCACTAGAAAGAGAAAGGTACCCCCTTATTTGTGAGGAAACATAGTGTGTTAGTTGCCATGTTCACCATAGCCATCCTCCAATTGGACTGATGCCAGGATGAAGGGGGGATGCCCTTGATGATGATGATAGGTGTTGTCTGAACTCCAGCCTGTGGGTATACTGTTCCCTTATAGATCATCTCCTGTCTGAAGATAACTCAGCCCAGATAATTGAAACCACAGAAGAGGAAGAGAGCTCAAAAAAGAGGACAAAGGGAAAGTAGGTGTATCATAGTATATTTTGAGAGAGGCTTTTTGTGCATGTATTACAGATTAAATCATCTCGAGGCGGGTTGCTCAAGAAGGGAACATGAGTTTAGGTTGCCACAATGAGTTACATTAGTTAAGAGTAATTTATAAGACAATGTGAAAAATGTTTTACAATAGCTGGAATTTGGCAGGATATCTTCGATGTAAGAAGCATTTACCAATCTGCTTAGGAGTCCTGGGTGATTGTGTTCTCTTCAGACGGCTACCAAGCGCTATGTCTGTTTATGTCTCCACCATCGAAAGTAATTTTGCTGTATGAATGACAGATAGGAATTATGTGACAAAGCTGTGGACACTTACTATTTCCCTAAACACAAGGGCCTTCACGAAAAACTGTAACATTTGAGAGTTTGAGAATTGTGGGCTTCCAGGATGCTGAGTCAGTGGTTAGGACCTCTTTTTCTAGAAGCTGCATGAGAAAGGGAGACAGTGGTCCCTGGCCTTACCCAGGCTGTGTCGATTTAGTATCCAGTAGGGCTTTGGTGGCTATGTAATTCACCAACGTGGCCTTTATGGGAAGTAATGATCAAGATCAGAACTAAGATCAGTCAGTATGCAATAATTATTTAAAAAATATAAAAAACAATCAAATCTGCCAGGACAGTGTGCAACACAATAACCAAAATACACGGCTCATGAATTCACATATGACATTACAGATTACATCACAAGTAATAACATCACATATCACTTGAACACTTACATTACCAGTGACATCACTAAAGTAATAATAGTTTCACTTTCAGCTTCTGGTTTTAGTTCATTGCGTTGAAGATGTTCTACCCAATATTATGTACAAATCAGACAAGCATCGTAATATATTAGGAGTTGATTGCTGTTATTGACATCTGCTTCACATGGAGAAGGCAGTTCATTTTCTAGTCTGGTCATTCATTCAACTGCTTTGGGCCAATGTTTAAAAAATATAAGTTGGCTAATTATATCTTTCCTAAAATTAGATTGAGGTTAACAGAAAGACTTCTGAATAGTTTGGATTGTGGAGCCAGACAAGACTGGGTTTCCCCTTTAACCATTTATTTTTGCCTTACTAATGGGACCTTCTGCTCAAACACTTAAAAACAGCTTGACGAGGAAACCTGGTTTCCCCCTGCAGTCCTTTTTGAAAGTTTCCAGAGTCTTTAACATCTTTCTAGAATAAAAGTTAATTACTGAAAGCAACTCTGCTGCTTTAAATGTCTCTATAGATTTGACCCTTGTAATAACCCTTGAGGTCCTCTTTCACTATAAATGAGTTGTTGATAGAATCAAGTGTTATGGAGGCAATAAAACCCTGTTAGATGGATGATCTTTCCTGCTTGAAGGTGCCAGAATTGCTACCCCTTTTTGGTGATCTTAAGGCATTTAATCAACTTGTTGTTTCATGAAATCTGTAAATGAATAGTATCAAACTGAAATTTCTTCCAAGACTACTCTGTGTTGTTATCCAGATACCGACCAAGCTTGTCTCTAAAATACAATGTAAACTGTCTTAATTTAATTGGCTGAATAAATAACCTAACATTTCCAAAAGGGGATCACCTACAAAAGTTGACACTATGGTTCCCAATATCCAGCATTACTTGTTGACAGAGGACCATCCCCTACATTTGACTGGTTAACTCCTAATAACGGTAAGTTATGGATACCACAAGAGCCTCAGTCTGTTCCCCATTCACTACAATTTATTTTCTGGGCATCAACTAATATTAGACATATGGCTTTGTCGCAGCCGAGGCTCTACAGTGTCCATTTCTGGGCGGATCATCCTTTCGTATCTGATAGAGACTATTAGTTGTGGATTCCTTACCTTTTGAATTTCCCCAAGCATCAGTCTGGATCCGTATATTTTTCTTCTGCAGTACCCGTTCGGGTCGTTAGGTGATGTCAGTTGGTTCTGCGTCCGTCGTGGGTGTTGTAGGTGCCGTGATGACGTTCTAGGACCTATATCGATGCCACCCATGCTCTCTGATGGCAGTTCTTTCTCTTTCCACGCCAGCTTGGCACAGATCCAGAGAGAGCTTACTCATTAGCTGTTTTTTGGCTAGTCTTTTTTTTTTACTTTTGTTGACTTTTTTCTTGAGTCTTGGACTCCTGGTGCATCGAGGATGACTTAACGTCGGACCGGCTTCAAGCCCTGCGGCTCCTGTCACCAGGTGATGTCCGTGACAGATCGGCACCTCATTTTTTTTTTTTGTCAAACCATTTTTATTGCAGGACCAAGTACAGCTTACAGCAACCAGGATGCATGTCAATAATGCAGGTTTCCCATCCTCCCCTTAATCATTAATCCGTGTAGTATACACAGCCGTACTGCCCACATCCCAGAGGCCGGGCGGCGTCATATAGAAACATGGCACATTAATACGAAACTGTCAGGAGCATACTTCCGGTGAAGAACCCCGCTGCCCGCTTTTGATCGCTGTCCCTCTGCTCCCCTAACTACCTACAGAACTTACAACCTACTTTCAGCAAACCTTAAACTTGAAAACTCCCCCTCCACCCACCCCTCCCTAGACAGATCGGCACCTCATGTGCGTTTGGTGCCTGAAATACGACCACGACCCGAAGTCATGATCCAAGTGCCGGGCCATAAACCCGAAGGCTTTGCGGGAGTGGTCCACAAAGCTACTAGAGGCCCAGTGCTTGGATCCGCGTTGCTCCTGTTCTCGTTCAAGATGAAGGTCTTGAGGGCGGTCGTGGAGCCTACACTCCTCGTCGCAAGTCGTTGGGGTGGTCTTTGGGTAAGACAGGAAAACACAAGAAGAAGTCAAAGTAGCACAAACGTTCTTTGACTTCACCCCATCTGTTGGCCAACGCGATGCAGGACTCCGAGCGTCAACGCTCGAAAGGTCCGTCTCCGGAGCAGCCTTCTGAGACGATGCCACGCTTTTTGGGGAGCACAAGCGTCTCCTGACAAAATCCAAAAGTTCTTTGAGGCCTTGTACCTCATTTCTGGGCAGCCCAGCACCGCTGGTGCGCCTTTGTGCCCCGCAAAGTCAGTTGTGAACCATAGGCCTTTAACGTTGGCGGCTCCGGCCCCGAATCTGGAGGGCCCCTGTGGATCCGAAACGAGGCTGGTCGATCTTACTCAACTTTCCCCGACGTCGGGGGCACTAGAGAGCCCGATGCAAGATGGCCGCGCGCTAGTGCTGCTCTGCTAGCCGGAATGAACATCAGCTAAATATCAGCAGATATGTGAGGCATCTAAACACAACGATAACAGATTCTGAAATCAGAAGGTAAATGCGACCCGTTGCGGCTGCTGAAAGCCTGTGAATCTGTCCGTGGGCGAAGAAACGGGGGAGAGACGTGAAATCCCCTGAGAATGCAAAATGGCGGCGCGCAGCGGGGAAGTAACCATCCCGCGGACATAGAAACCCCGAAGTGAACTGGGTCCACTATCCTATCTCTTATCCTAGCTCCTGTTGATGTGCTGCAACGGCAAGTAACTTATGGAAGACACCCGCAACATGAAGACAACGCAGGCAATGTGCTCTGAGGCGCGATGCCCTAACGCTGACTGCCGCCAGCTGCCGCATGGCGCGACCTTCAGACGTCTGCAATTGAGCTCCATCATACAATGCTGCGAAGGCACACTCACCTATTGGCCATGAACCTGCAAAATTGCCGCACCCCCAACGATAACAGGCGCCAGTTGTAGTAGCGTCCCTCGCCCAGCTACCGATCTAGCGTGAGGCCATACGGAGCAGCCGACACATGTGAAACCTCACACGCGAAGGAAGCAGAAGCTATATAAAGACCCGACAGATGCCGGCTCCCTTGCTGGGTTCAGTAAAGTGTAACTGCCACCCATGAAAAATGCGGTCTCCCGGATGAATCTAATGACAGCGGCGCCATCCACAACACTATGGGGAGCAATACCTGCCTAAAACCTGATCGCAGGCACTAAAGCACCCATATAACACAACCCAGTAATGCGACGACTAAGGGAAGCATCCCTAGCAAGATCTCCAGTGACAATAGAGGGCAGGAAGCCACCTATGCTTGGATAGCTAATACTCGACTTGCAGTAAGATATAGACTCCATTTCATACGCAATAACTCCAACACTGCATAGTAATACTGCCCTAAATCTGTGTAAGTACCCAAGAACTCAACAGGCTGTACAACGTGCATAGAAAAGAACGTGCATAGAAGAGAACATAAAAGGCAACTGTACAAACCTAACAGCAGAGAGCGGTCTGCGCCGCAGATCATACAGAAACGCGCACACAAAAAGCCATCCCCCGCCTGTGGCAGCGGACTGCAGTTCTGTTGTATGCTAATCAACAGTGGAGATTGTGCAAAATCGACAAACAGCAAACAAAATTGCCCTTTGAGCCTCAAAGAACCCCCAGACTCCCTGGTGTGAACGCAGACGCCGAACCAGAGACGGAGCAAACCACCAAAGCCAAAATGCAAGCCGCATTGACTGCCATTCATCAAAGCCTGCAAACTATCGACGGGAAAATAGACACGGTAACGGTAAGAATGGGCAATATGTCTACCAAACTAGACAAACAAGGTGAACGTCTAGACGCTGTGGAACAGCGAGTCTCCTCGGTCGAAGATGAGTCCAATGCAACAGCACGAAAATGCAGTGATATGGATAAACTTCTAGAGGTAATAAAAACAAAGAATGAGGACCTTGAAGCCAGGTCACGCCGAAATAATCTACGTATAATGGGAATCCCTGAGAGTACCAACACAGGCCGCCTCGAAGATTATGTTGAAAAAATGTTAAAAGAAATTTTTGGCGAGGAACACATATCTCCTATACTTATAGAAGAAAGAGCGCACTGATCTCTTGCCCCCAGACCACCACCAGGTGATCCACCAAGACCTATAGTGGCTAGAATCCTAAACTATAGAGACCGGGATACAGCACTTCGCCTAGCGAGGGAGAAACAACGGATCAACGGCAATGGTTGCGAGATATCGCTGTACCCTGATTTTACGATCTCAGATCCTGTCACGAGGAAACTGGGCAACATGGATATTCCTTACACAATGCTGTACCCTGCAAGGCTACTTTGTCACGCACGAGGGCAAAAAACAAAGATTTTGGCAACACCGAAAGCGGCTCAGTACTTCCTTAACCATCTGCGATCAAAGCAAGCAAACTCTAGAAGATCCCCATCGCCTACAAACTCGAGTTCATAGGCCGAAGCACATATCTGTCCGTGGATCACACTCCATGTTACAGGACATAGGTTTAAATGCAACTATGACCAAGAAGGTAAAGGTCCCATTACTGGAACTCTACATAGTGAACTAAAGAACTTAATTTCCAAAAAGTCGTCTATGAACACTGCAACTATTTCATATGTTATTTTATAATTATGCTGCTCGCTGCCCTTTCCTATAACGGCCCAAACAGACAGAATGCAGGTACCAAGGTTGTGTTACATTTTATATATAGATATATCAACAAGGAAACAGTTCCTCTCTTGAGGCTGAGGTGATAAGGATCACTAACTGCCTGCAATTTTGTAGTCACAGGGGGGGGGGAGATCTGTATTTCAGATCTTAATGTCGTCACACACCTGTTAGGGTGTCATGCTTCATCATGGGGCGCTCCTCGTCGGACCGGCGCTGCAATGTCCAACGGGCCTGGTAGCATCTTTAGCAGAGATCTTCTGATCTGATAACGCCGTATGTGAAGAATGTGTGTGAGTGAAGCAAGTCAATGGCTCCTAGTTGGTGTAGAAAAAGTGATTAAGATAGGCCCTGGCCCTGTTGATTCTTTTATTGGAGTGTCAGGGCTGGGAGTAAGTAAAACTAGTGGGGCTACTGCAATGAGTCAAGGTATCTGGGTAGCCTATGGTTGACTGTGGTCAACATGTTTCGTGCCTTAGGTGCTCCGAGATAGAGGGGCACTTCTTCAGGACCGGAGGTGAATCTATATGTGTAGTGACCACTGTCGGTCAGTAAAGGGATGGGATCTACCCCAAATGTAAAAAAGACCCTAAATCAGGGTTCTTGTAGAGTGGCTCCACCTGGAGAAATGGAGACAAGAAAGGGGAGGGCAAAAGGAAAACATGGAAAATAATCCCATCAGCAACTGGTAGAGGTAAAACCTGTCCAAAGTTACAGGAATCGACAAGGTGCCCGTGTTAGATGCGAGGTCTCTAGTATGAAAAATACAAATGGGATAAAACAAAGTTAAGTGGAATAAATGAACTAACGTGGGAAATGAAGGTAAAACAATCTACTGGGACCTAAGAGGAAAAACATTATCGTAATCTATGGTCAGAGATGAGCCAGAAACAGGTCTTACCTCTAAGGAGTGTAGGGTCTGTATACGGAACAGCGGAGGTCAAACATTGCTTATAGGGGCGTGAACCGCGCCTTCAGATAAGCTCAAAACAATGCAGAGCGTCATAGGTGGAGCAAGTGTAGGTCAAAAAAAGTGCATACTATCGTCATGCATTACGTATACCCCGCGGTAAAAGCAAAGGGAAAAAGGGTTAAAAAGTCGCTAGTGGTAACGGAGTCGCTGGGTACCTGCATGGTGTACCAGGGGTCAGTGTGCGATCATAAGTGACATGCATGGTCAGCGTGTGTGAAAGGCACGTCTCTGCAGGCTACGGGTGTGTATGTCACATGGGGAACATATATAAGAAATAAACTAGGGCTGCGATAGTGTTTCGCGCTTTACAAAACGTATGAGTTGAAAGCCAACATGCATTTACAAGATTGTGCTCGCTGGGGGAGAAAAGTGCGTAGCGTTCGACTTACACTAGTCTGGGTGCGGACTCGCCTCAGTCACCACGAGTCTTGTCCTCACCTGAATATTACCGAAAGCGTGTTCCGACCGAGTATTTAAACCTGGGAGGAGCGCTGAAATCGCGTGGGGGCGCCATCTTGTCCCGGAACAACGAGCCTGCCTCAGTGAAAAAAAGACTCCGTGAAGGGCCTGAATGGTGATCAGAGGGGGTTATATGATGGCACTTCACAGTACCTAATAAAATGTATAGTGTTGGTCTCAGGGATATACTCAAATATAGATGAAGGATACCTATACAGGCAATAAGATTAAAAAGGAATAGTAGAAAATGTCTACCATTGCTATTTGATGCGCTATATGTTGGAGACAAGGAAGTTATAATTTCAAACAGTGGTGAAACCCGGTAGGTCAGGAGTGAATGATGACGATGCAAAACAGATTAGGGGGTAAATAAAAAGGAGGATACACGAGAAGGTGTCTACATGAGTAGTGAAGACAGGGAAGGTCTCGCCTACTCTTGAGTCTCAGTAGTGTAGTGAAAGTAGGACTGGAATGATTAAAAGGTGTCTCAATATGTGTCATGATTCAGTAGCGAGGGCTGAGAGAGTCTCAGGAACATCCTCTGTGATGTTGATGTTAGGTTATTGCTGCCCACGGGATATCATCGTTCAAACCCCTCTCTTGAGTAGAAAGGCGAAAGATCCATCTCTGTTCAGTTTCAAAAAAATTTTGGCTGGACCACATTGGATTACTTCCGAGCACCGTCCAGTGCAGTTCATTAGGTCCATGTCGAAGCGAGATATAGTGAGTGCTCATTTTGGTGGTGGATCTACCGCACCGTATATTGCTGCGATGTTCCATGATTCTTGTTTTTACGGGGCATGTGGTCATGCCAATGTATCTCAAGTTGCAAGGGCAAGTGATAAGATACACACAGTTTTTCGAATTACAGTTCGTATGGCTCTTTTGGGTCCAGACTTGCCCTGCTTCTAGGGTGAGTACTTTAGTTGCCTTAGTAAGGTTACATACTCCACAATCACCACAGGGGTAGTGTCCTCGTACTGGTGTTGCACCACACAGGGTCCCCTGTGAGGTCAGCTTGGTAGTTTTTGGTTGTACCAGAATATCACGTAGATTGTTAGTGCGTTTGTTGTGACCTTGGTTTTGGTAACGTCAGTTTGCCCGTGGTGAGGATTTTCCAGTTTTTGATAATAATCCTCTGTACTTTATTTGATTCTGATGTGTAAGTGGTCACACATGTTAAAGTCTCTTCTGTCTTCTTTTCTTTAGGTTCTAAGAGTGCCTCCCGGTTGTTGTTGAGGGCTCTTTTACTCGATCTTTTAATGATGGTGTCAGGGTAACAGCGTGCTCTAAGATTATTGCTTAAGACGCTGGCTTCTCTTTTGTAGTCCGAGGATGTCCCACAGTTTCTGCGGCGTCGCAGGAACTGGCCAAAGGGCAAGTTGTTCTCAGGGCTTTCGGATGATGACTTCCATACAGGAGTAGACTGTTACGGTCCGTCGGTTTTTTGTAAGTATGGGTGGAAAGGATGCCACTTCGTAGAGTTATGGTGAGGTCAAGGAAGTGAATAGCAGTTGGGGAGATAGATCGGGTGAACTTCAAATAGGGGTCCAACGAGTTAACCCAAGTGAAAAAACTGTCACATGTCCCTATGTCTCCCTTTCACAGGATAAGGATATCATCAATGTAACGTTTCCAAAGGATGATGTTGTTGATGTAGATGTTGTTATCTGTTATGTGTAAGCGCTCAAATTCCGCTACATAGAGACAGGCCAGGCTCGGCGCGAATGTACTGCCCATAGAAGTTCCTTGGGTCTGGTGAAAGAATTGGTCTTGGAACTGGAAAAAATTCTCGCACATGGCTATGGTGGCACATTCCATAATGAAGGAAACTGGAGTATTGGACATCCATTCTTCTTTAAGGAGGAGTTCTTCTATTACTCTAAGTGTCTCTGTTTGAGGAATATTCGTGTAGAGGGCCTCCACGTCTAATGTCATCAAAACATCAACATTTTATATATCACCGTATTATGCTTTGGAACTATGTAATTAATAGCAGGACCACCAAAAAAGTGTAATACGGGTATGATCCAGCATATTGCCTCTCATATCATAAGATCTCCATAGATACTATGGTACTCTGGACCCATCTGCATCGCGGATGGTAATACGGGCATCTGGACGCCTCCTAACCGGTAATTCCCAAAGCAGTTATGATGATGTTAACAGTTAAGTTATGGGTCTGTCTTTAGCATGATTGGGATGCTAAAGTGGGTGGGGGGGGAAGGACGGGTTATAGGTTTTGTTTCTTCCAGCATGTCATTTAGCGATGATTATTGACGAACTCACACCAGTACGTAGGTCACTTGATCCTATAAGCAACCGAACAGCATTTACACATAACAGAAACGTGAATACACCACTAGCCGGTAATAACCAAAACAGCAGCCCTAATGAGTAATAGCAGTAAAACATCACCAATAAGTCTACTTACCTGTAATGTAAGGGGACTACATAACCCTAGAAAGATCAGGCAAGTACTAGCATACCTAGATAGAGATCACATAGAAATAGCCCTGCTTCAAGAGACGCACCTCTTCAAACAAAAAGCAGACGGCATTGGGAAACGTTGGGCTGAGCTAGTGGTCGCATCCTCATACTCCTCATATGCCAGAGGAGTCATGACTTTAATAAAAAAAGGGGTACAGTTCATAACAGAACAAACAATATCAGATACGCAAGGAAGATACGTGATAAATCACTGGCATATTAAGAGGTTCGAAGGTAGCCCTTATTAACACATATGGTCCAAACGTGGACGACCCTGAATTTTTTGCATCCATCTGGAATAAACTACGAGGACTACCAGAAATGGAACTGATATGGGGTGGGGACCTAAACTTTGCACTAGATGTAACACAAGACCACTCGCACACGACAACAGAGCACCATCAGCGAGCAGCCACGACTATATTAAATGGTATGGCGGAATTTAGTATGCATGATATCTGGCGAATGCGAAATCCGCATATACATGAAAGCACCCATTCATCTTCCGTACATGGGAGTTGGTCTAGACTTGACTATTGGTTAATGACAGATATAGCCAGTACATGGACACAAGAAGTCAGGCACCTCCCAAAAACGGTATCAGATCACAAACCTGTCATGTTAACTCTTGACGTCCGGAAGTATATCCCTCCGCCATAGCCCTGTTAGACCCGATATATAAAGAAACTATCCGAACCGCAGTAGAATAATTTTTTTACACAAACAAAAACTCAGTAGAAAGTGCAAGCATACTATGGGAGGCATTCAAAGCAACACTATGAGGAGTCTGTATCAGTACTAATGCAGGAATATTTAAAGATATACGCACACAGTTACAGAAAAGTGAAAACACTATTAAGAAAGTAGATGGAGAATACGACAATACTCTCAATGCTGACATTTTGAGTAACATTAGAGAAGAATTAACCAATTACAATGAATTGGCCGAAAGCTAATTGAACTACCCGATGTATAGACCAGTGGCGGCTGCCCCAATAGGGTGTCGGAGTGCCGCCCCACTGCTTTCTCGCAGTGCAAGAAGCAGAAAATAAAATGGTATTTTAAATACAATTTTATGTTCTGCTTCTCTCGCTGCAAGAAGGCAAACGGCAGGGGTATGCCTCGTTAGGGGCGGGCATGCTGGTTGGTCGAGGAGTGGCTTGCACCACTATGAGTGCCCTGACTCTTTGGTCGGCCCTGGGGCCGACCAAAGCAGTCGTCCGCACTCTACAATTTCTCTATGTGGGCTGCATGCAGCCTACATAGAGAAAATGGCGTCCCTACTGGTGCCCAGCATGGCGCCGTCTGGGACTCCCCACCAATCACAACGCTGCCATTGCAGCGTTGTGATTGGCTTACAGGAGGGGAGGGAGCAGCATGCCTGTTCCTGTTCCTGAGGAGCAGCAGAAGCGGCACAGGACCCGGCCCAGGAGCAGTATCGGGCGGCTAAGGTAAGTTATTTTAACTATTTTTAAAACTCCCACCCTCTACGCGCAGTCCCCCCGCGTCATACCGGCAGTGACTGTTCCAGCTCCTCGGCAGCCACATCCTGTGTGGGCGCTTAGAGGCCCTGCTGCTCTTTTTTGCCTTGCTCTTTCTACCTCGATTTAACAAGTTTATACCTGCTGCAGGTTTTCCTCGTGCTTCAAGTACTGTGTGTTGATTCTGCTTTTAAAAAACAATCTGGATCCAGGTGCCCTATTGTAAGACGGTCCTGTCGCCCCCTGTTGGGATGAAAGTGCCCCCTCCATGATGTTCAGTCGTACCCCTGTCCTGTTGCTACAGGGCCAACCTGGTTTGTGATTTTCGTTCATGCCAAACAGTAATTCCCTGTGTGTTGGCCTAGGCCCGGTTTTTGCAAAGCTCGCTCTGGAGCAGGTTCCTCATTTGCAATGTTGGTAGCTCTGGTCGTCAGGCGACATCTCCTCCCTATCCGGTCACTGCCCCCCCTCTCTCCCCCACATCCTATCAGAGAGCTTAGTCCTGGGCGCTACGAATACCTCTCCCCTTGACCACTGCACCTCAACAGCCGTCCCGACCAGCTAACAGTCGAACTTCATCCGTCCCACACCACTCTGTCCATGGGCCTTTCCTTTCTCCTTTAGGGCAGACACGACTCTGCACTCCCATCCCTCTAGTACTTAACAGCTTCTCCGCCGCTCTCATCCAAGGCGTATCTTTCTCTGCTGTTTTTCCACCAGCGACTCGAAAGATCTTTAAACTAGATATGTTTCCAGAGAGGTGGGAGTTTAAGAAAAAAGAAGGAAGATTTTTAGACATGGTAGAGGAGAGGGAGTATGGGGCGAGAAAAATGGAGAGGGGGCCTGGGCACAGGTAAAATAAAGGAGAAGTGAACTGAAAGGAGATAGTGGGAGGAAGAGGTGAGGTGGGATTGAGAAAAATGAGAAATGTACAGATATCGGGAAGCTAAATATGAAGCCATAATACTTTGCTTTTATATAGTGCCACTGTGCTATTGTTTGGGCCTCGAGGCGATGACAGCTGTCCTTTACTTTCTATTTAATGTTTTGTTATTTTGTGTATAAGTATTTGTTTATGTTAATGTGCTCTTTATTCTATCTAGTGCTTTTGAAAGAAAACCTGAATAAATAATTTTATAAAATAAGTAAACTTTTACAGCTGTGTGGCTCCTAATGCAGACGAACAGTTGAATTGCTTTATTAACCTTCTTGCTTTGTCAAATTTGCTTGAAAATGCACCATTTGCCTGCTCTTTTTAAAAAGAATTCTCGGGGGGAGAACCCCCAACCCCCCCTTAGGTTGTTCCGGTTCGCTCACTACGCTTGCCGCTGTGCACTCCCCTGCAAATTTTACGCCTTACCACTTTCGGATGTCACCAGCTGCCACTGGCGTCTACACATAGCTAGAATACTGGGGAAGGTGGTAGACCAGGCGTGATACTATCACAAAAGTGCGTGTTGAACATAAACAGCAAACAATCCTTAAAATTGTAGACGCCCAAGGCAAAATGCACTAGGACACTTAAGGCATATTAGGCACATTCATGGAAACATATGGGACATTATACGCGACACGAAAAACAGCGAACGTGCCAGAAATAACGGATTATGTAATGGATATAGCGCTTGCATAGTTATCGCACAGCCAACGGGAATTTTTGGCTCAACCAATCAGCACTGACTTGATACAAGAAGCCATAAAAACTTTACCCAATGGCAAAACCCCTGGCCCTGACGTCTTTACGGGTGAGTTCTATAAAGAATTCTCAGCGCTAATTAGCCTCTACATCGCTGAAATGGATGAGTATGCTTAGAACCAGCAGATCCTCCCACCAACACTACGAGAAGCATTGATAGTGGCGTTAGTGAAGTCAGATAAAGATCCAGAGCAAAGCGGATCATATAGACCGCTATCCCTACTCAATACGGATGCCAAAATATTAGCTAAGATTATTGCTACTAGGTTGCAACCACTCATGCAAGCCATTGTGCTACCAGATCAATCTGGTTTTATACCGGCACGATCGACAGCGCATAATATACGCACCATATTCGCGCTATTGCACCAGTAAAACCCCGAGCTAGAAGCCACAGCTGTGCTTCTTGACGCTGCTAAAGCGTTTGATTAAGTAGAGTGGACATACCTGTTCACGATACTGCAAAGAATAGGGTTCCCACCTATATTACTAAATTGGATCAAACTCTTATATACAAAACCCACAGCACTTATTAAAGTAAATAAGCACATTTCAGATGTCATACATATACAAAGAGGGACACAACTAGGGATGCCCATTATCCCCCTTACTGTTGTCCATTGCACTCGAACCTCTAGCATATAAAATAAGATAACAACATGTGCACACAGAGCTGAGATTTCATCTGCGCCCTATCGGCATCTCAATGTATGCGGACGACGTGGTATTATATATACGCGATCAACGAATCAATCTATCGCCCGTACTCAGAGAATATATTAAATTTGGGAGACAATCGGGAATGCAAATTAATTGAAGCAAATCTGCAGTACTTCCGCTAATGGAAATTACAAAGCCGCACCACAAGGAATTCCCCCTAACCTGGCAAGAGGATCCAATTAAATATTTAGGAATATGGATATTTAGAGAACCAGAGACAGTACTAAGAACACATTATGGAACTGCAATTGATAAACTCGAAACACAAATCAACAGATGGATTTCCTTACCATTATCCCTAGCAGATAGAATATCTCTCATAAAGATGGTAATTCTACCCAAATTTTTGTACCTATTCACTAACATCCCTATAACCCCACCAGCCCCAATCTTCAAAAGACTGAATGCGAACCTTATTAAACTAATATGGGCGGGAAAGCAGGCGCGCATAGGATTACACACACTGACCCTGCCATATATGCATGGAGGTTTCACAGTACCGGATTTATCACTATATTATCTATGCACACAGGCATAATATGCACACTATTGGCATCACCCGGTACGTTATCTGCCACACCTTGTGGTAGAAGATGGAGACACTAATCCTATAGCACTAGCTAACATACTGACACACCACAGAGCTCACCTATCCAAAAATGAAATCAATACAATACAAGCTACATCATCGGCTTGGCAACAAATGGGCCGAATTACCAATAAATACCCATTGTATGCACCAAGTATGCCGCTAAATCAACATCCATCACTCTCTGTAACACAAGACAAAGGCAGTGTGGAACTGCTGCAGCAAGTAGGCCTAGCGGTAAGGGGAGATTTATATATTAATGGCACATTCATTACGCGTCACGATCTTTCATATGTGAGTAACCGGACGCTGTTGTTCGAATTCACGTATCACAGATTACATGAGGCAATAAAAAAGCTCTATCCCACCTACCCAATGAGCCACCCACGCTAGCACCGCTACAACTGATAATAATAAACCCAGACATCGCTCATATAGTAGCGAAGTTATAGAGTGCCATGCAAGTTGAAATGGGTGGAGGGAAGAGCAAAGCTCATGAGAGATGGAATAAAGTACTAGACAAACCACTGGAAGATAAGGAATGGCAAACTTGCTGCGCCTTAACTGAATTATTGACTCCCAATGGTAACTTAAGTATAATACACTATAAGTACATACATCAAGCCTATCACACACCATGGAAACTGCACAAATATGGGTTACGTGAAGAAGCAAAATGCCGCAGGTGTGGAGCGGAAGAAGCAGATTTTGTGCACCTTGCATGGTATTATGTCAAAGTCAGAATGTATTGGGAACAGGTAGTAAAATTATTGAGGGAAATGCTGAGCTGTAAAATGGAATGCTCACCGAAGCTCTGTTTGCTGAGTTGTCTGACGCATTTGAAATCCTTCAAGACAAAATTTGCTGCTATAGCATTGCTCTTTGCAAAAAGAAGAGTTTCAGTGCACTGGGACAGTAAAAAATCTCCCACAGTGGAACGCTGGGTGATGGACTCAATATACTGCAGAGACAATTTCCTATTGTATGCAGAGGAGCTGCCATCAGCTTCCAAATCCATAAACTTTTGGGAGCCACTGACAACCTACCTAAGCGATCACCCTGATTTATTAAAAGGAGATGTAAAGTGAGCTTAGGTGTTCTAGATGCGCTTAACTGCATGCGCTACCTGGTTATAAGTACAAGAATATGCTATAAATGTACTATGTACTGCTATGTTTTTTAATGACATGCTTGGAATGTTTGTTGTCCATGTTCTGTAACAACCAATAACACTTTATAAATAAAAAAAAAATTCCCAAACTTTCCCCAACGTCAATCCCAAAGACGATGCCCCTGGTTGGCGCCGAACCCATCCTCGTCCCCGAAGTGGACACGGAGCTGGAACGATGTCGCTCGACAACGATTCTGACGCCAGAAGGAACTTTTGTTCCTGTGTTCATTCCTGGTATTCAATTTGAGCCAAAGGAGGAATGAGAGGGGCAGCTGGACACTTTATCTGACCAGCTTGAAGAACTGGACTTGCAAATGGACCTGAATGATGCCAGTAGTCTAGACACTTCCCCTGGGACAGGCTTGCTTTCTCCCCCTACCGTGGCTACGGAGGAGGGAGCTTCCTTCGCTGTGGTGGTGAGAAGGGCAACCGAGGTCCATGGCTTTGAGCTCCCTTTGGGAGCAGTCATGACTAATCTCCTGACAGAGGTGTTTCAGCCTGTGGCTTCCACTTCCGAACCCCTCTTGCCGTTCAATGAAGCCCTTACTGATGTCCTTCTGGTAACTTGGTCCAAGCCCAGCACATGGGATCCTGTGAAAAGGACAATTGCCCGCCCCCACCACCCCGCTCCCAGCGACCCACGTTCCTGACACCACATCCCTCCCCTGAGAGCTTGGTGGGCCAAGCCTCATCTTCAAAGTCTGCATTCCTTTCTGCTTCCCTAGATAGGGAATCAAAGAAGCTGGATCATCTTGGGAAGATGTTTTCTTCCTCCTGCTTGGCATTGCGTTATCTGAATACGGCTTGCCTCTTGGGCCGATACTCCCATACCATCTGGAATACAGTCACGTAGGTGCTGCCTCATTGCCCGGAGGAGACCTGGGCCGTTCTCTCCCACGCCTGGTTGAGAACTTATGGCTTCTCAGGGGATGTCCGATCAACCTTGATGGACAGGCCCTTTGATGGTACCCGCCTCTTTGGCATAAAGCAGACTCAGTGCTTGAGCGCTTTAAGGATTCTCGAGCTACAACCAGATCTTTGGGCCTCACTGCAGCCACCCGTCCACCTAAGTCTGCTTTTCATCCCTTTCGTGGCAACGGAAGGGGCACCCAGCCACGTCCGGTCCAGCCTAGCCACCGGTACAAGCAAGCTGTCCAGCCTCTGTGTGGCCCCGAACATGGGACCTAGTGTCCTTGTGGGTCCAGGAGCCAGCGGGTGGGCCAGTCCACACTTTTCCCACCCTGCCAGTGCCTCCAGACCTTCCTATTAAATTTTTTCAGGCCCATCATAAGCCAGTCAGACGCAGGATTCGCCATCACCTCCTACACTGGCAGTCCATTACGTTGGACAGGTGGGTTCTGCAAATAGTCCGAAAGGGCTATTCCCTACCCTTAGAAACTACCCTTCCCTTCATGCCACCTTATTACAATCCCATGTCAGAGGATCATTTGGCACTTCTCCGCAAGGAACTATCAGCTCTCTTGGCCAAGGGAGCCATAGAGAGAGTCCCTGTGCCAAAAGTAGGTCATGGATGTTATTTCCACTACTTTCTGGTACCCAAGAATGACAAAGTCCTGGGTCCTATCCTAGACCTCCGGTCCGTCAACTTCTTCCTCCGGAAGGAGAAGTTCAACATACTCACCTTAGCCCAAGTCCTGTCTGCCCTCGACCCAGGAGACAGGATGGTGCCGTTGGACTTGCAGGACGCATATTTCCGTATCCCCGTCCTGCCAGCCCACAGGCGTTACCTACGGTTCATGGTGGGCCACAATCACTTTCAGTTTACCGTGCACCCTTTTGGCCTTACCAGTGCCCTTCGGATGTTCACAAAGGTGCTGCTGGTGGTCACAGCTCATCTACACAGATCAGGGGTTCTAGTCTTCCCCTATCTCGACGACTGGCTGTTGAAGGCGGGCTCACCCCAGACTGTCGTCTCCCACCTCCAGACTACAGCGGACCTCCTGCACTCTCTGGGGTTCACTATCAATGTGCCGAAGTCACACCTGACTACCTCTCAGATCCTCCCTTTCACTGGAGCCGTTCTGGAGAGGTGTGGGAAGGTGGCCTGGTATATGCTGTCCACTAGTTATAGTGGGCACCTTGTACCAGTCCAAATAACCCTTATTGATGATAGGTTTAAAGACAACCTTTATTGAAAGCTATCCTAGTGGTAGCTATGGAGAGCAGCCTTCAGGCGAAGTCTTGAAGGTGTGTAAAGCAGCTTGGTTTACCAGATTATAACCTCTTGAATTACTAAATGAAAGGAGATCCTCACAAGGTATATATAAAATATATGTATTTATTTCTAAACACTCACTACTAATCTCTTTATGAGATTAGAGTCCAAGATACACAATAATACAGTTCTAAAACGACATTAAATAGCATAATATAAAGTGGGCCCTAGGGGCGGACCAAACTATATATTAAGAAAGTGGTATAAGAACCACGACTTGACTACACACAGTGCCTAGAGCAAGCAGAATCGCTGGGACCCCAAGGAACCACCCAAGGTAGTGACACAGGAAACCCACGGCAGACGCGTGCAGTGTGAGAACACAGGCGCGAGCCCCGTACTATTCTATGGGAAAGTCGCGGTTGGAATTTTAGAAGTTAGGGACACGCTCGGGTCAGGGCTACAAGTAACCCAAAGCTCAGCTGCAGGAGTCATTGGAAAGCTGATGCTTCTGCAAAGTGACGCGGTGTCCAGGGATTCGGATTGCACGGTCGCCACAATGAATACGGGCCTCAGACTTGCTGTGGGCACTGATTGACCTCTAAGACCACGGAAACCCACCTCCTGTGTTGCAAAATTCTTCGGAGTCCGGCAGGAGCTTCGGAGATGCAAACCGGTCAGATGCGTCTTTGGTGCCTGCCTTGCAGGGGAGTAACTCCTTTACTCCAAGGGAGATTCTTCAGTCATCTAGTTCAATGTAGATCATCGAAGTTCCAGGATTCAGTATCAGAGTTTCGTCCAGGTGTAATCTAAAGTCCTGTAGCCAGGGATTCCTTTCTTATACCCAAGGAAGGGGTGGGACAAACTCTAGGGACTCACCTATGGGAGGGTCAGGAAAGAGGGGTGGCTACACCATTTCCTTTGTCCAGTTTTGCGCCAGAGCAGGTAGCCCCTGCAACCGGTTTGGGCTGGACTATGCACAGGGACACCAAATGTGCCCCCAGTGCTGAACTTCAAAGCACTCTTGGAGTGCACCCACCCAGCCCCAATACACTAAAGCCTGTCTGGGAGGTTGTGACACCTCCTTGTGACAGGAAACCTATTGTGCAGGCCTCCCCTGCCGGAGTTTCGTCCAGCAGCAGGAGGGCAGACTCGTGTCTGTGGCTGGCAGCATCCCTTTTGTGATGCCAGGGCTCTGTTAGCTGGAACCAGGTATACCGGTGCTGTCATGTCTCTCCCTCTAGAAGGGTGAGATCATACTCCCACACAAGTTACTGGTGTGGGGGTAGGATTCCAAGGTGTTTGGCACCAAACACGACATGTTTCCGTCCGGCCATCCCAAAGTTATCATTTACCGTTTGGTTATAATGCACGAGAGTATATGGTTTGTCTGCATCACAAACAACCCCGGAATAAAGGTTCCGAAGGCTGCAGAGGGGCTCTGCTCATGCATGGGCACCCTCTCACATAAAACCAAGCACCCTGCCGTCAGGATTTGTAAGGCCTGCCATAGGGGTGACTGATAGGTGTATATGTGCAGTGATATGGATAGATATAGTGAACCTATATCTCAGTAAGGGGTGCATGCACCACCTTACCCAGACTGCAGTAGCAGACCTGTGGTGTCATTTTGGCAGGCTTCCCAGGGGTGGCATAATATATGCTGCAGCCCCTGGTAGGCCTCTGGGGTACCTATGCCCCGAGAACATAGTATACCATATACTAGGGACTTATAAGGGTACCCCAGAATCCAATCTGGAGTGTACCTAAAGTACTAGTAATCAATTTAGAGAGGAAGCAGCTAGGCTGGGGTCCTGGTTGGCAGGGCCCTGGCCAGACTAATGTCGAAAAACAGTGAAACATCAGCAAAAATTGGGGGTAACCATAAGAAGCAAATCCTACTCTCCTACAAGAGGGAGCAGTTTCTGGCCTATCCTCCCGAGCAGCGAGTCTGGGATATTTGGGTAATGATACCAATGTATAAGCCTCTGTCCCGGATTTCAGTGAAAATGACCCTGAGGCTGCTGTGCCTCATGGTCTCCTGCATCCTGCTGGTGGATCATGCCGGATGGCCTATCGGGCTCTACAGTGGAACCTGAAGTTCCAGTGAATGCAGCATCAGGAGAATCTTTCGGACTACGTCCAGATCTTGCAGTGGATTGCACAGCAACTTCAGTGGTGATTAACGAACCAAGATTGGGGAAGGGAGAGGGATCTGCCTCTGACCCAAACAGATCCGACGGTAGTGACAGATGCGTCTCTCCTGGGATGAGGCGGCAATCTGGGAGAGGCAGGGATCAGAGGCGTCTGGTCTCCGGTGGAGTCTGGTCTCCATATCAACCTTCTAGAGCTCCGGGTGATCAGACTGGCACTGAAAGCATTCCTTCTCACTCTTGAAGGGAAAGTGGTGCAGGTGTTCACCGACAACACCACCGCCATGTGGTACTGCAACAAACAGGGCGGGGTGGGGTCGTGGACCCTTTGTCTGGAGGCTCTCAGCCTCTGGACATGGCTGGAACATCGGAGCATAACCTTGGTGGTTCAACACTGAACTCCAGAGCAGATGAACTCAACCGTCGGTGCCTGGCCGATCACAAATGGCGTTTCCATCCGGAGGTGGTGCAAGGTCTCTTTCAGTAGTGGAGAGAGCCTTGGTTAGATCTGTTCGCCTCCGAAGAGAACACGCAATATCAGCAGTATTGCACGTTGGAGTTTCCAAGGCGGTGATCATTCGGCGATGCTTTTCGGCGCGAGTGGAGATTCGGCCTCCTGTACGCCTTTCCGCCTGTACCACTGCTGCCCAGAGTGCTCAAGAAGATCAAGCACGATCGGGCTCACATTCTTGTAGCTCCGGATTGGGCACGAAGAGTCTGGTACTCCGACCTACTGAGCATGGCCATCGATCCTCCGATCAGATTGCCCCTTTGGGAGGATCTTCTTTAGTAGGGGATGGTTCTTCACCTGAACCTATCCATCCTCCAACTCCTTGTGTATAGATTGAGTACAGATTGAGTGGCAGCAGTTGACAGCTTTCGACCTTGGCAGCCAGACGTCCCGCCACTAAAACGGTATACGCCTGTAGATGGAACAAATTTGTGGCATGGTGCACAGCAAAGGGATGCTCCTCTTTCAGAGGTTCTCTTGTATATACTTTCTTTTGCACAGCAGGGATCTGCCTTGGGCACCCTTAAAGGATATCTAGCAGCTATCTCTGCCTTTCTTCGCCTTCCAGATCAGCCTTCCTTATTTAAGTTCTAGGTTCTTTAAAGGCCTTACTCATTTGCTTCCTCCATCTCCCTTCATAATGCCCCATTCGCGTTTGAATTTGGTTTTAACCTTTCTTATGTGTGCTCCCTTCTAGCCCATTCTTAATTGTCCAGTCAGGCTGCTGACCCTAAAAACTGCTTTCCTTATTGCCATTACCTCTGCTCGTAGGGTTAGCGAGCTTCAGGCTCTGTCTTCCACGCCCCCTTTCCTCTCTGTCCATCTGGAGAACGTGGTGCTCGTACGAAAGCTTTGTTCCTTCCTAAAGTGGTCACGCCCTTTCATGTGAAACAATCCATCACTTTGCCCACCTTTTCCCCACCCCCGCATCCGTCCAAGGAGGAGGAAAGACTCCACCATCTGGACCCAAAACGTGCATTGTCTTTATCTTGATCGCACCAAAGACTTCCGGGTGGATAATCAACTCTTTGTTGGCTATGTGGGTGCCAAGAAAGGTCGGCTGTTCAAAAATGGACCATCTCTTGATGGGTTGTCCTCTGCATTAAAATATGCTATGCTTTGGCAAAGAAGGAACCTCCTGTGGGATTCTGTACTCACTACACTAGAGCAACAGCGGCAACCACTACGTTAGCATGCGGAGTCCCGCTCCTTGACATCTGTTAGGGGGTAACCAGGGCATCCCATCACATGTTTACCAGACCCCACTGCCTGGACAGTCAATTCTGGTGGGACGGATACTTTGCCCGTTCGGTCCTCAAGGACTTTCTTGTGTATTCTTGGTTCACAGACCCTCCTCTGGGGTTGGTATTGCTGGGGTATCTATTCAAAAGCTAAGGAATCTACAACTAATAGTCTCTACCAGATGAACAAGTTACTTACCTTTGGTAACTATGTACCTGGTAGAGACATATTAGTTGTAGATTCCCTACCGCCCCACCCATCCTCCCCACTCTGCGAACTAATTTCTAGGGATAGGGACTTCCTTACAGGCCCTAGTTTATATGCACCAGGGGTCAGTGTCTTACATGGCTCTGCGCTTCTGGTGTGGAAAGTCTTGTTAAGAACGACGTGAGCCGAGCGCCGGGCCTCCAGTAGCTTTCGGGACCGCTCCCTTAAATCCTTCGGGTTCATGGGCACTCGGAGCTTAACTTCGGGTCGTGGTCGCACTCCATACACCAAAGGCACATGAGGTGCGGATATGTCATGGACATCGCTCGTTGACAGGAGCCGCAGGGATTAAAGCCGGTCCGACGTTTGGACATCCTCATCGCACCAGGAATCCAAGACTCAAGAAAAAAGTCGACAAAAGTAAAAAAAAGACTAGCCAAAAAATGGCTAAGTAGTGGGCTCTCTCCGGATCCGCGCTAGGCTGGTGCGGAAAAAGAAAGAATTGACGTCAGTACGAATGGACTGCGTCTATATAGGTCTGGTGACATCATCCCAGCACGGACGATGAACACGGAGCCGACGGATGCTACCTAACGACGCGCAGGGGTACTGCTGAAGAAAAATCTCTGGATCCGGACTGACGCCTGGTGAAATTCTAAAGGTAAGGAATCTACAACTAATATGTGTCTCTAACAGATACATCGTTACCGAAGGTAAGTAACTTTTCATCCAATTTGGTGTGTGGGACATTTTTAAAAGGACGTCAAACCATTACGCTTATTCTGAGCATTTTCAACAATATGCAATATTTTTTTGAGAAATAATAGTATACCCTCATGGTACATGCAAGATCATGAAATGGACATAGTTTACAGCTCCTGTGGACTTTGATCAGTGTGTAGAGTTATAATAGGATGGTGTCCGCTTCCCTTTTTTTCGGTAAGCCTACTTCAGAATGATCTTTTACTTTAAATATTTTATTACATACCTGGTACAATAACAATAGATACATTCTGTAATAAAATCCGTTAGTAAAAACCTAACAGAAATAAATTCTTAAAATGTATATTGGAGATCACTTGCCTAAACCTTCGCTGTGAGGAGCCTAGTTCACCAGGAGGACTGCTGCTGATTCCAAAACTCACCTCCATTCCTCGCCGCACCCGCTTCGCGGGTGCCGCTTTGCTGCATGGGGACAGAGACAGTGGAATCCGCCTGAAGGAGTGGTGGTCTGTGGTCAGAGGTTGCACCAGGTCTGCGAGCGTGTTAGCAGGGACTCCATCTCCCAGGAGTCCCTGCCCGACCGACATCTAACACCTGGTCCGCTCTCCCTGTTGCTCCGCCCACGGCCCGCCCGAGGGGATTTCAAACACCTGCCTGCCCTGCTATTGTGGGATCACTTGCCTAAACCTTCGCTGTGAGGAGCCTAGTTCACCAGGAGGACTGCTGCTGATTCCAAAACTCACCTCCATTCCTCGCCACACCCGCTTCGCGGGTGCCCCTTTGCTGCGTGGGGACAGAGACAGTGGAATCCGCCTGAAGGAGTGGTGGTCTGTGGTCAGAGGTTGCACCAGGGCTGCGAGCGTGTTAGCAGGGACTCCATCTCCCAGGAGTCCCTGCCCGACCGACATCTAACACCTGGTCCGCTCTCCCTGTTGCTCCGCCCACGGCCCGCCCGAGGGGATTTCAAACACCTGCCTGCCCTGCTATTGTGGGATCACTTGCCTAAACCTTCGCTGTGAGGAGCCTAGTTCACCAGCAGGACTGCTGCTGATTCCAAAACTCACCTCCATTCCTCGCCGCACCCGCTTCGCGGGTGCCTCTTTGCTGCGTGGGGACAGAGACAGTGGAATCCGCCTGAAGGAGTGGTGGTCTGTGGTCAGAGGTTGCACCAGGGCTGCGAGCGTGTTAGCAGGGACTCCATCTCCCAGGAGTCCCTGCCCGACCGACATCTAACACCTGGTCCGCTCTCCCTTTTGCTCCGCCCACGGCCCGTCCGAGGGGATTTCAAACACCTGCCTGCCCTGCTATTGTGGGATCACTTGCCTAAACCTTCGCTGTGAGGAGCCTAGTTCACCAGGAGGACTGCTGCTGATTCCAAAACTCACCTCCATTCCTCGCCGCACCCGCTTCGCGTGTGCCGCTTTGCTGCGTGGGGACAGAGACAGTGGAATCCGCCTGAAGGAGTGGTGGTCTGTGGTCAGAGGTTGCACCAGGGCTGCGAGCGTGTTAGCAGGGACTCCATCTCCCAGGAGTCCCTGCCCGACTGACATCTAACACCTGGTCCGCTCTCCCTGTTGCTCCGCCCTATATAATCGATCTAGCTTTCCGCTGCGCGGGAGCGCGTGGGAGCGCCCAGGGCTAAGCCCGGGCAAAAGGCGGGCCGTTTGAGGCCGTTAGAGAACGGAAGAGACCGGGACCGGGCCACCCCCCTTGGTGCTTGAGCTTCTGATCTATCCTCACCGTGATACTTGGGGAAAATGATCGCCAGAGAGACTCGTAGCAAAACCACGCTGACAGCCGGACCAGCCAAAGGTACTTTGGACACATATTTTGCCAAAGCTGGCTCCCTGTTAATTGATGAAATCACTGTCCTAGAAAGACGTATCTCACAAGAAATAGAGTGGGTTAGGAGATCATCCATGGGAACGATAGCACAGGCACGGACCCCAGAGAATAGACTTGAACGTATACTCTCAGTCACTGGGGAAATTGGGGAAATTGGGGATGGTGGAGTAACCGGGAGCCCTAACACATTAAATCCAAATAGCTCTACTGCCAATATGAGGGAGGAAGGAACTAATATACAAGAATCCCAGATTCAACGCACTTTATGTAGTTCCCGGCTACAATCCGCCCAACCCCCTATTCCGGCCATTGAGGAAGATAATACCCCTGTCACTGATAAGGAAAGCTGTGTAACACAGGGACAACGGGAGGGAGCTATTTCAAAGAGAAAAAGAGGGGCTCATAATCCAGGGGGACGCAAGGCTAAACTTGCGAAGCATAACCAGGGACCTGGGAATAATACGAGAGATGTACCCACAATAAGTTGTTCCGTGCAAGATTAATCCCATGAGGTATTTGCTATAAATCCATATCCGCAGCTAATATATCTAGAGAACCCCTGCCCTAGCATAAACACAGAAGAGGATATAACCTTGCATAATATTGGCGCTCTTATGAGGGCTTTACTAAGCCCCATTGAGGCTCGTCTGATAAAGATTGAGGCAAGGTTAGTGATTATAGAAAAAGCCACTGCTCAACTAGCTGACACACTTAAGTCCGGTAATAGACAAGGGTAGAGGGGGAACCATGACTAACGAGGGAATATTTCTACCCCCCCCCAGAGGGAGCAAATCCACAAGTGATACCCCCACAACCGCAGCTTGTGGTCTTACCTCCGGTAGCCTCACAGTCCACCGTGGGGACACCTACCATTACTCTGGTAGAGACCAAAAGCACACCCATACAACTTCTCCCCCCGAAAATTAAAAAGCCTAGGCCAGTGCATCTACCCCCAGAGGCGGCCCCTTACACAGTCATCTTAGCAGGGGTGCCAGAGCTTAAGCAGGATTCCAAAGAACCAGTGGCAGCACTAAGAAACAAGGTTGTTAATTGGCTTACCACTAATAGACCTCTCCCGCGAGGAGTATTTGCTGATGTACGCATGATAAGAAGGGTTCCATGGCTGGGCAATTCAAGAAAAACCATTAATGGTGACTGTGTGCTGATTAACTTTAGGGATCCTAGGTCAGTTTCCCACATATGCTCCTGGCCGCATCATGACCAAGGCACGTCAATCCAGCCGCTACAATTGTCATTCTTTTATCCACCGCAGACTTTTGGGGGTGAGGGGGATGGATGGCAAACTGTTCCTAGGAGGGGTGGGGGATGGGGTGCTAGAGAGTGTGGGGATCCTTACTCTCATGGAGTCCAGCAGCCTGTTTATTTTCCGACATTTAACAGGTTTAGTTCGCTGGACATGGTGGATTGACAAAGCAAGGAGAGTGGGGGGGTGGTCACCAGCTCACCTAAGGGTCCTAAGAGGAGAAAGGGTACCCCAGTTGGTCAAATGTCAAATTCCCCCAAGGTAGTTCAGTCCAAGGTGCTCAGTGTTGTTAACGACCTCGAGTCACGGCCAATAGGCCCCCCACCTTGTATTAAGATACCTATAGCTGATAGTGAGGAACCCCGACAAAACATTAGATCCATGGCCACCTTGGGTGAAAATACCCCCACAGTTCCCAATGAAATAAGCAGTCCTTTACATCTAAAGATACTGTCCTGGAACGTGGCCGGTCTCTGGAACAAGCTGGATTCCCCAGAATGGGTCTCCTTTGTGGAAGATAATGATATCTGTATGTTCCAAGAAACCTGGGCGAGAGAGGAGTACTCCCGCCCGGGTTTTGCAGCATTCTCTGTGGCAGCCAGGTGGGGGGGTCGTGGTCGTCCATCAGGAGGCCTTATCATCTGGGTGGCAACGGATCTGGGGTGCTCTGCTACACGAATCATCACCCATTCTGAGGACATCCTCGGCGTGATACTGGAATGGTCAAATTCTTCCAGGCTCGCCTTGGTTAATGTCTATTCAAGGCCGGTTAATATCACTCAAGAATCGAGGACGATGGATGAACTTTCAGCCTTCCTCGATAACATTTCCCCGGATATACCCTTTGTGGTGGGGGGAGACCTGAACTGTCAATTTGAGCCTCTACCGGGCTTAGTGGATGGACCCTCTTTAGACGAGGATGCCGTTTGGTTGGTTCCTCCCATACATGCTACCCCACCTAGAGCTTGGACACCCCTTGCGGTCCAGGTCACCACCCTAACATTTAAGTACGGTCTGCGGGCCTGTAATGGCCGTGTAAACTCTGATATCCCTCCAAAGTGGACGTATAATAAACAGGATAGGGAATCAAGAATAGATTATATTTTGGTCCAACTCTCCCAGTGGTTGCTAATTATTGACTTCAAGGTAATTACAAGGGAGGATAGTGACCACAATGCGCTCCAGTTACAATATAAGATCCTGGGTTTAACGGGAACAAGGGTCATTGCAGGTTCTCGGTCCACGGGGTTGGTCCTTACGTCTAATAGAAGGAGAATTAGATGGGAAAAGCTTGCCACTAATCAAAGGAAAGTCGCAGAATTATACTCCAGGGTAATCCTCATATTTGACGTAGTGAGTACTTTAACGGGAAATCTCATCGCCAAAGACCATCATGAGTTATTGCGTTTGGCGCACGATGACTTGATAAAGTCTCTGGCTGAAGTCCTCTTCTGTCCACTTAAGAAGGGGGGGGTCCACAAATCGTCATACCTGGTACAATGTTGCTTGCCGTATGGCGAAATGAGACCTTTTAATCGCCATTAAGGAAGGCAATAGCCGAGCTGAGATCAAGGCTAGGAGAAGGGAGTATAAGCGTTTGATCTTTAATGCTAAGATCGAGTGGGATCAGGAGAAGTGGGAGGACCTTACTAAATCACTAGCCAATAGGGACTCTCGCAAATTCTGGAGAATTGTAAACACTGGTTCAGAAGATCTTCCATCGGCCATAGAACCTAACATCTCAGCTGAAGCTTGGAAGGAGCATTTCTGGTCCCTTTATAGGGTAGAGGCTGGGGCCCCCGGCGAATTACTACCCGCTGTAATATCATGTCATTCTGGAGACCATTTTACGGTGACTGAAATTAGAGCAGCGATTTCTGCCCTACCCCTTGGCAAGGCTCCGGGTTTGGACGGCCTCCCCGGGGATCTCTTTAAACAGGAACCAGATGTTTGGGCACCATATCTAGTGTCCATGTTTAATGCTATTCTGGGGGGCATGGAGGTGCCCAGTACTTGGCTGGGCGCAGAGATTGTGCCGGTCTTTCAAAAGGGATCACCTCTGCTCCCAGCCAACTACAGGCCCATTAGCCTTATAGATGTCTCCCAAAAGCTCTTTGGTAGGCTGATTCTTGATCGCCTCCAAACTTGGATTGATGATTTCTCCATTCTTAGCCCCTACCAGGCAGGTTTTAGGAAGGGGGTTTCGACTACGGACCAGGTGTTCCGCTTGAACCTTATTTACTGGAAGACCGCAATAATCGAGGGTGGCAGCTTGTACACGGTTTTCGTGGACTTGCGTGCTGCCTTCGACTTAGTTCCAAGAGTAAGACTCTGGTCCGTCTTGGCGGACCTGGCCATACCGCAAGACATCCTTTCAATTTTGATAAGATTGCATTCGGGAAATTTCGCACGTGTGAGGTGCGGTAGAAATGGGGTACTCACGGATAGATTCCCGGTTGACAGGGGGGTAAGACAGGGTTGTGTCCTCGCTCCGACCCTGTTTTGCCTCTTTGTCAACGGGGTTATCGACCACCTGTTGAGGGTGGCCGATACTGATGCACCAAAACTCAATGGCAGCAGGGTGCCCGCTATCATGTTTGCGGATGACACCCTGCTGCTGTCCAAGTCCCCCATGGGAATCCAACGAATTATAGATGGATTTTCGACCTTCTACACTGAGAGGGGTCTAGAGATTAATGCAACGAAGACGAAATATATGATTTTCAATCCCCCAAATTCCGCCCAACCCCACCATAGGTACTCAGAAGTTGGAGAGGGTATCTACATTTGAGTATTTGGGCGTCACCATTAATCAAACAATGTCCTGGGACACCCACCGCAACAAGGCCAATATGAGACTGGTTCAATTAACTGGAGGTATCTGTAGGTTGAGGAATACTTCGTCCTTCAAACCCTTGACACCAGCCCTACAAATTTATAAAATGCAAGCGCGTGGGGCAGTAGTATACGGCGGGGAACTGTGGGGCCGCACCTCCACCCAGAACTTACTAGTTACTGAAAATAATTTTATTAGGCAGCTTGCAGCCCTTCCAACAAGTACACCCCTTTTGCCGTTGAGGTTGGACCTGGGACTGAGACCCATTAGTGAAGAGCTGGCACTTAAACTGCTGACCTTCTGGCGTCGTTTGTGGGCTAGGCCAGAACTTGCAACATACAGGTCTGAACTACAAGCGATTCTAACTCTGCCAAAAGCCGCTATTATCCCATGGCTAACCTATGTGAAAAAAACATGTGAGAATCTGGGACGGCCGGACCTTTGGCTAGATCCAGAGAGTGCATGCTGTAGGATCCCTAGGAAACTCCTGGTAAAAGAATTTTATGAATTTAAATTATCAAAACTTATAGGGGCTATAAAGGAGGGGTCTCTTACTAACTCATTTGTTAAAACGAAAGATGTGTACCACCAAGAGAGAGTTCTTGACAATATTAGTCCGGTCTTGACCAGAAAATTGTTCCTTCAGTGGAGACACAGCTCACACCCACTTAGATCATACACAAAGCAGTGGTCCAATCCCCCCTCATCAGAGCAATGCTCTCTATGCACCCAATCCTGGGAGGATGACCTACATATGATCTTTTTCTGTAAAGCATACCGTAGACCCAGAAATTACTGGCTTGTTCCCCTTCTTAAGAACCTGGGTCTTAGGCATTATCTACATGCATACAGAAGTGTGAAAAACAGATCTCTCGCCCCCGGTTGTGTTTGCGGTAGCTACATTTTTAAGTGCAATGTGGCACATTCGAGCAAGTCATATAAAGCAGATTGAGGCTGGGGATAATAGAACTATTGAATGAATTGTATTTTGTAACTCGTTATTTATACTTCTGCTCAAAATGTTGTGTTATTTTTTAACTGAATGTTAATTTAAAAAAAAATGTTTTTATTGTTGTATATCTTTTATGATCTAAATGGTCGAAATAAAGATTATAAAAAAAAAAAATATTGGAGATATTACAAAATAGAGTGTGGCTTTATACAATTATACCTGTAATACATAATTATACATATTTCATATTTAGGAGGCAATTCATTAATACATAAAAAACCCTGCCTACTTATTGCTGGGAGTCCCTCCAACCCTTAATGGGGGCCCATATTTCATACCCCAACTCCCTCGTCTTCCTACCTCTCCGACTATATAGAGCAGATTCTATATTATGTATCCCCAGGAGTCTGGACAGCCACATCTGAAACGTAGGAGCCAGTGCGTCTTTCCAACCTGCCGCTAGCATTATGCGCAGGACAGCCTCACATAGAAAGGCAAAGGCTTCCTCCTCCATCTTAAGACCCAGGTTGCTATCAATTCCTGTTATCATTAGGGTAGGGGATAGGTTGATCTTTCTCCCTAGCAGCCCCTCCCAAAACTTTTCAATCTCTTCCTGAATTAAACTTAATTTTTCACATTGATAAAACATATGCACTAGATTAACAGGCCCCTCCAAACACCTTGGGCATTTATCATCACCCCTCTTATTCCACTCATATAATTTGGCAGGTGTGTAGTATAGGTTAAATAAAGTTTTATAATGTTGAGTTTTTAGGTTTGTGGAGCGAAAGATTTTCCCTGCCATTTGCAGCGCTTTGTCCACATCCACATCACCTAACTTCAACATCCAAGAGGTTTCAACTTTTTCTAGATCATCTCTTAAACTTGATAATAAGGTACTGTAAACCATTTACATTTTTTTTCCACCGCCTAATAAGTAATCAATCAAATTATTTCTGCTCCCTGGAGAAATCCGAGGTCTAATATCTTTAAAGTGTTATATATTTGTATATATTTAAAACTTTGATTAGCTTGTATGCCAAATTTCTGCTGAATGGTGCAGAAGCCTAGCAATTGATCCCCTTCCCAGATTACCCTTTTTTTGGGGCTCCTTGCTGTTCCCACACTCTCCCCATCCTATCCTGACTAAATTGAGGAAATATACTCGAGTTCCATAGGGGGGTGTAGAGGTTTATTTTAGGGACTACAATTGTTCTTTGCATCAGCTTCCAAACCTGCCAGGCACTATCCATTAATTTGTATTGCGTTTTAAAAAAATATCTTCTATCGGTTCTCCGCAACAACAGCCCTTTGACTTCCCTACCCATCATCAGTTCAAAAATAGATGGAAGAGCCTGATTGCCATGTGAGATATCTGTCTGATTTTTAGCAGAATCAAATAGTATTGCCATTTGGCTGATCAGACAGGCCCATTGATCAAATCTAATATTAGGAATAGCCAGCCCGCCCTTCGCCTGTGGCTGGGAAAGATATTTCATGGACCTTCTTATTTTACCATACTGCCATATAAAATTCATAAATATTGCCTCTATTGATTTCATTAAACCCTCGTCAATTAGGTAGGGAATAGAACGAAAGAGATATAAAATTTTGGGAAGCATAGTCATCTTCAATACGTTGGCTCTCCCTATTATAGTCAAATGTAGAGCATCTATTCTTTTTAGGTCCACCGCGATTGTTGTTAAAAGCGGGGCAAAATTTTCTTTTATGATTAATTTAGGTACAGGGCTCACCCTAACCCCCAAATAGACTGCTGATTCCGTACACCTTATATCATTCATTATAATATTACTGGTGCAGACTATTTGGGTCTTACTTTCATTCAGCATATAACCAGAGCACCACCCAAATTCGCTCGCGATCTCCCTAATACTTCTCATAGCCCTATCTGGTTTGGGGGTAATTATTGCCAGGTCGTCAACATAGGCCAGAAGCTTGGTCTCAAATCCATTACTGACTATTGGTCTAATATCATCGCAACCTAGCAGTCTCTGAATAAGTGGGTCTATGTACAGAGCAAAAAGAATTGGTGAACAGGGGCAGCCCTGGCGTGTCCCCTTAGAGATACAAATTCTTTCTGAGCTGCCTCCCATTAATTGAATTCTGGCCTTCGGCTCTGAATACATGGCCTTAATAGCTCTCATTATTTTGGGTCCAAAGCCCCTCCGTTCCAATATCCCCCATAAATACTTCCATGTGACACGATCAAAGGCCTTTTCTGCATCTAGAAAGATCATGGCCATCCGTCCCCCGGTGGCAGCCTGTAAATCAAAAAGTGTAATAACCCGCCTGATGTGCTCTGTAGTCCCTAGACCTGGGATAAACCCATACTGCCACGGGGAGACCAGCCCGCCTATGATCCTTCCCAGCCTTTTAGCCAAGACCTTTGCATAAATCTTGATGTCCGTGTTGATGAGGGATATTGGACGATATGACGCAGGGTTCTCTAAGGGTTTCCCTTTTTTATGAAAAACTATAATATTAGTTTCCTTCCAAGATTCTGGAATCACCCCAGAGCTCATTATACCATTAAATAAATCCAAAAATATCAGGATAATCTCATTCTGAATACATTTGTATACTTCTAACGGAATGCTATCAGGTCCCGCAGCCTTCTCCATAAGCAAATCCTGCAGAGCTTCAACAACCTCCCCCTTTCAAAATCTTTCTCCAATACTTCTATATCCTGGCTACCCAGATGTGGACCTAGATCTATGAACTCACGGCTACATGTGCCTGCCAGATTCTCTTCCTTATATAGATGTTGGTAGAAGTGTTTAAAAACCTTTAATATATCTTCTGCTTCTGTACAAGTCCTATCCCCCTCTCGTATGTTCGTTATTATGTTCTTAGTACTTTCCTGTCTAATCCGGAGGGCTAGCAGTTTACCTGCCTGTTCTCCTGTCTCATAAAGCTTGCCCCTATGCGTCTGATATTCATCAGCAGATTTTTGAGCTATCCCTTTATATATCTCTGCTTTAATAGATATAATCTTCTGTTGGATACCGGAGATCTTTCCCCTGACTGATATCTATCATGTGTTGCTCCTCTGCATCTGCTAGCTGACCCACTAATCTCTTACTTTCTTCATGATCTTCTTTCCTCCCCCTGGCTGAAAAACTAATTGTTTCCCCTCATCGCACCAGGAGTCCAAGACTCAAGAACAAAGTCGACAAAAGTAAAAAAAAGACTAGCCAAAAAATGGCTAAGTAGTGGGCTCTCTCCGGTACTGCTGAAGAAAAATCTCTGGATCCGGACTGGCGCCTGGTGAAATTCTAAAGGTAAGGAATCTACAACTAATATGTGTCTCTAACAGATACATCGTTACCGAAGGTAAGTAACTTTTCATCCAATCTGGTGTGTGGGAAATTTTTAAAAGGACGTCAAACCATTACGCTAATTCTGAGCATTTTCAACAATATGCAGTCTTTTTTTGAGAAATAATAGTATTCCCTCATGGTACATGCGAGATCATGAAATGGACATAGTTTACAGCTCCTGTGGACTCTGATCAGTGTGTAGAGTTATAATAGGATGGTGTCCGCTTCCCTTTTTTTCGGTAAGCCTACTTCAGAATGATATTTTACAATGTCCTTGGGCATTCAATGTTTTATCTGATTAGGATTTAAAATGTGCTTTTCTTTTTGTAACCTGTATTGATCTTGATAGGTGAACTTTTACATATGTTCCTAAAAAGAAGGGTAACCAAATTGAAAATGCACAGAAAAAAGACCTGAATAGAAATGCAGAGTACCAAAATATCTAGATGGTGAAAAACTGCTACATTATATAATGTAAAAAGAACAATTGATGGACAGAATGCTGAAGAATGTCAAACATTCACCCCAGTACAGAGATCTGGGCCTAATCCATCGTGTTTTTGCTCCCCATGCCATTCCAGTTTATATCCAGCCATATGCAAAATCAGTCTTGACCCTGCTACCCATGGGAACAATCCAGCCCGAACTGGCAGGCCAGGTCCTCCCTGGACTTGAAACAAGCATCCTGGGAAGCATTATTATGGTTGCAAACAATTGGCGACCAAAAAAAAGCTTTTTCTGATGTACAGAATGCAAAATGTGATTCAGAAATTTGTTACCTAATCCAATTTGCATTTGCAATTCATTATTTGGAAGGGGCGTGTTTTGGGCGTCCCTTCCAAATACAGAATCAGTTTGGTATGTATTACTGTTTTGCAACCGAATTCCGGTCGCAAAAGAGTTATAGTTTACCACCATTTTAAAAGTGGTGGCAACACAGTCCCAAATGGGCTGCATTTAAAAAAGAAAAGAAAAGGCCACCATCCCTGTGATGGCAGCAAATCCTAGTGGGTAGCAAATTGCAACCTACCTCATTAATACACATGAAGTAGGTCTATTTGCGACCCATTAGGAATCGCTAATTAAATTCATACATTGGTAATAGCGTTTCCAAATTGCGATTCGCAGGAATTCGCAATTAGGAAATCACTATTCCTAATCTTCGTACATTTGGCCCATAGTTACTACTCTTTTATGCCCAAGTATGGCACTGGAAAATAATGATAGAGGAAGTAACATAGGGCCTTGCAAAGAAGTATACAGTTGGTTTGGCACTTAGAACTGAGCTCAGAACACTGCCACCCAAGTTTGCTTCTTAGTCAAGCTCAAGATATTACTGATGCTAAAATTAATATGAAATAATTAAAGAAGGCCTACCTAAGGTGGTATGCGATGCCTAAAATGGCACACAGATCAGCAGCCTCAGAACTGCAAGTGGAAGGACCACAGGAACTCATTTATTAATCATGTAGAGCGATCTTGTGAATTCTATGGGTCATGCCAATCGACTTGATCACAAAGTAAGAGTTTTCCATATTAATCAGTTTAATCAGTTCTATCTCTATGTAGCCGAGCATAAACTAGTTTGTCTTCAATTGCTGGTGGGTATTACTGAAGATAAGATGAGCTTCTCCACTATTGAAGTACTGGGTATTTTAAGCCCAGCGGTGCAGGGGAACACACCCTATGACTTCGGGGTTCTTCCTGTTTCAGACCTACAGAAACACAGAGTCTTCTGGGTGAAGTCAAAGATCAGTTTATTGGCTGCAGACCAATTACAGGCGTCCTAGAAGTACAACAGCGTGTATGTTCTCAGGAGACTGCTGAAAATCATAGAAACGGGCTTCTTCTTAAATACAGAATATCCTGCCTCAGGCATACATTCCTTAGTTTACGATATGGCCATTACATGTATACATTTCAAACGAAAAGGCAGAGTCATGATGACCATCCCACATTCCAGTTAAGCCAGCCCGTAATTATTTACACAGCAAGGTTCAGATCCCACATCAGATATCGATAGGCCCCAATAAACATGAGCATCTCCTGTTTGGGAAACAAGCCATAAAGCAGGAACAGTCAGGTGCGAAAGAGATTAGCTGGAGGCTCGTGTAGGATGAAAAGACTTTATGGTGTGTCAAGCCCTGATGCTAATCACAGGTGGCCAGAGGACGGGGAACTCGTGAGACCAGTTTGACCTGGGGCAGCGGAGCCAAGCTGCCCAGGTCACAGAAAAGTCAAAGAAAGGCACATGTGCTCTAAAAGGCCCGTATTCGCTTCATGCTATATAGCCTATGTGAGGGCAACCATAAGATGGCCACCGATACAAAATGGAACCCACGTAGTGATGTATAATAACGTATACACAGTGCATTCATAGCTAAAACGTTACAAAAAGCACTTGTACATACCGCATTAACCATTCGCGGTTCACTAATGCTGGGGGAGACAGGGGTAGGGCCCTGCCTCCTACGCGGTCCCAAATTCTAAAGTACGACAGACCCTCCTTTTGCCCTTACATAGGCAATAACTATACTCATTTCAATCCGAGTCTAGGTCAATATTCACGAAGTCATGGAGATGTTGCTGTAGCATCATCCTATTACTTAGCTCGTCCCTCGATACAGGTTTCCTTACACATAATGTAGCACAGAGGCCACATATGGCAGGAGCACACTGTATGCACAGACAGAACAGGAAAAGGATGGCTAAGATCATTCCAATGACCATCAGAACTTTCCAACCCCAGGCAGATATCAGTTCCCAGAACCACCCCACCAATGACCAATCTCCTTTATCCACGTGTATGGACTCAGATATTTTATGTAGTTTGGAGATGGCTTGATAAACTGTTGGAGCGTTGTCTGGTATGAAAATGCAACAACTAGATTGGATAACCTTACATACCCCACCACGGTTTGCAAGTATGACGTCTAGAACCATGCGGTTCTGCAAAGTCATGAGGCGATCCGCGTGGAGCTCAGCTGTCAAATTACCAAGGGCACCAGCCCTAACATTAACAGTGGATTCAACCACACGAGTCAGTTGTCTCAGGTTCCTACTATTGACCATAGGTCCCCAAAACGGCAGGAAACCCAAAAAGAAATCTCCCGCTTCCTGACCGGCACTATCTTCCTTACTAATCACGCCTTTCACAACTCTGGTCTTGTGATAGTCAGAGGCGGCAGTAAATGTTGGCGGTAGCAGATTTGCAATATAACATGTGCCCGAGAAGTCAGGGGGCAACCATGTATATGCTCGGTCATTGCAGATAAAATATGTACCCTTGGCAGCCAAAAACGCAGGGGAAAACTGTGACGGAAAAGTGTACGTTTCAGTACAATCACTTCTTCCCAGTTGAGCTCTAGGATTCTGACCATTACCTTGCAAACAGAACCGACCTATGTGGGGTACGACCCAGATTGGGGATGAGATTTTTCGCTGTCTTTCACCTAGACTAATGCTATACCCCGTCGCGTTCCACCCTACATAAGCTCTCAACTCTTCTTTGGGAATAGATGAGTATGCATCGATATCTCTACTCATATCGGCAACTCCTTTCATTAAAGCTTTATTATTGGTGCTAGGTCTGATGGAACGTGGTTGTCGCGCGGAGTACGCATCTAGTGCATAGAGAAACATGGTCTGGAATGCCCATGACGATCCATTGTAACTATACGGTAGCACTAGATAGGGAATACCCTTATTAATGGTATGTGGCATTAAACCACACACCCAACAATTGGTTGTATTCATAACTAGTTGGTGCTGGTGCAGGAGCTGAATAAACGAGTTATTCACAAACTCTGATCGTCTAGCTTGTTCATGTTCAGGCAGAGGTTGAAAAGAGTGTGAGGAGCTAGTAGGAGGAGGTATAGGCTGTACAGTGGGTGCAATGGGCTCTTGAGAGGAGAAGAATACAAATCCTACAGTAAACACTATCATACTACATAATACAAACAGGCATAAAAATACAAAACGTTTGCGCTTCATGATTTTACACATTTTTGTTTTAAAGTTCATTTCCTCAGCGGGTCTCTCCATCTTGAAAAACTCCATCCTCTAATCGTGCCGCTCGCGGCGGGTGAGTATCTTCTGCTAAGGAGTACGCCTGTCAGTCCAGGGAACGCCCTAGACCAACCAGAACCGTCGACCTAACGTCTTCGGCCTGTACCCCAAAGTCTTGGCACCGCGACCCTGCGGCTGAACCCGGATGGTGGTTCGAAAAACAAAAATCAAGAAAGTCCTTCAGATGGGAGAGCTCTGGTTATCAAAAAATAGAAAGGTAAAAGAAAAAGAATATTTATTTGTCCATAGGCCTTGGTCTTAGATTGTAATGAAAACGGCCAGGTACTGTTTGATCTTGAAACAAGAGTTCAGGCTCTGTAGTGTCCAATCGAATTGACGGTGGCACAGCTTCTTGCAAAATATCGTCACTTTCCTGCGTTGAAGTTGTGCCTTTTATGCGTGCATCACTGAACGGCACAAAACGAGGTACAGTGTCTGTTTCAGAGTCAGCGATACCCTCTTGGACCCACTGGTCATACGGCAGAGGCAAAGGGATCCTCTTTACGTGGGCGCCGTGGATCCAGTTCCTTTTCCCCTTTACTCGAACAGCTGATCTTGTAGACAGTAGCACGAGATGAGGGCCAATCCAGCGGGGCTCATCGTTAGTTTTCCGCTGGAAGTTTTTCACAAGGATCCACGTGCCAGGTTCGATAGGGTGTCCAGGAGCTTCAGAAGCCGGGGGGAGAGTATCATGCACCTGTTGGTGTAAAACACGCAGTTTAACCGTCAAATCATACAAGTAATCAAGCAGTACTGGGTGTTCGATTTCACTGAATTTCGTCGGTCTTGGCACACCCCATACATTGGCCGGGCGGCCAAAAACGACCTCGTAGGGACTAAGTCCCACTCGTGAATGCACGGTCATTCTGGTGGACAGGAGTGCTAGAGGCAGAGCGTCAGGCCATTTAAGACCTGAGCTCGCTTGGATTTTGGCCAATTTGAGTTTTAGAGCGCCATTGTAGCGTTCTACTAATCCAGCTGATTGGGGGTGATTTGCAGCGTGAAATTTCTGCTTAATACCTAGTCCCTCACACACATTCTTCATCACCTGGCCCACAAACTCACTCCCATTATCACTCCACACCGTTCTTGGCATTCCAAACCTAGGGAAAAATTCCTTCACAAGGGCTTTGGCTGTGGACAGAGCAGTGTTATCTTTTAGAGGATAGGCCTCTATCCATTTTGAGAAAGCGCAAACAACCACTAATACATATTTCAGGTTGTTGCATCTTTCCATGTGGATAAAATCCAGCTGCAAAACTTCAAATGGATATGATGGAGGCGCAAAATGACCAGCTGGAGTTGGGGTTCCCCTACCAGGGTTGTATTTCAAGCATACCATACAATTCTTGACCACATTCTCTGCACACTTAGGAATTCCAGCATTCTGCCATACTGGAGCCAACAACTTACAGATTCCTTTCGTACTGATATGTGCCATTCCATGTGCCATAGTAACCACTGGAAGCACATATGCATCAGGTAACAACCATCGCCTATGTTCTGACAAATCAATCCAACAACCATTCTCATCCAACTTACCCATACTTTCTCTCCACTTGCTTAACTCTTTCTCTGTGGCTTCAGCTTGAAGGGACTTTACACTCTCTATTGTGTTTTCACACATTCCAACATCACCAACCCATCTTGCAGGGCCTGCAACATACATTCGAGTCTTCACATCTTTTGCTGTTTCTTTCGCGACTTCATCAGCAAACGCATTACCACGACCAACATCATCAGTGATTTTCTTATGTGCACTGCATTTCATAATCGCAACTTGCAACGGTAGGGTCAGCGACTCAAGGAGATCATTCACCAACTTGCCATTCTGAATCTTAGCTCCATGCGAAGTCAGGAACCCACGTTCCTTCCACAATCGCCCAAAACTATGAGCCACGCCAAAGGCGTACTGGCTATCCGTATATATGTTCACTTTCATTCCTTCAGACAACACGCATGCTCTCGTAAGGGCAATCAATTCTGCTGCTTGAGCCGAATTTTGTGGCACACGCGCAGTTTCCACAATCGTGTGCAAAGTCGTGATAGCATATGCAGCAGTCGTATCACCATTCGGAAGCTTGAAACACGAACCATCCACCCATAAAGTACCATCACACTCAGTCAGGGGAGTATCTTTAAGATCTACTCTTCCTTTCGTCTCTTCTTCTGTTCTGAACAGACAATCATGTTGCTCAATCTCATCTAGGTCTGCTGGGATTGGTAATAGTGTAGCTGGATTCAACGTGTTGCATCTCTTTATGTGTATATGGTTTGCTAACAGTGTCAGCTCATAACCAGATAATCGCGCACTAGTTAAGTGTTGTGTCTTGGTCCTGTTTAACAATGTGTCCACAGCATGTGGAACCATAACAATCAATGTATGATCCATTACTAGACCAGCAGACTGTCGGATAGACATAGCTGCGGCGGCTGTGGCTCTCAGACAACTTGGCAATGCCCTCGCTACCGGGTCCAAGGTTGACGAAAAATATGCGCATGGACGCGGTCTGTCGCCAAAAGGTTGTGTTAACACTGATAATGCGCAACCATCTTTTTCATGAACATACAATGTAAAAGGCTTACTGTAGTCAGGGGTACCCAACACAGGAGCTGAACACAATGCATTACGCAATTCCCAAAAACTTTTCTGACACTCTTCAGACCCTGGGATAGGATTCGGTGTATCTTTACATGTTAATGCTAACAAAGGTTTTGCCAACAAGGAAAAATTAGGAATCCAATGCCTACAGTATGAAGTAATGCCCAAGAAAGCACGCACTTCTCTCTGTGTTCTTGGCACACTCAACTGTGCAATGGCTTGAATTCGTTCTGGGGTCAGTCTCCTTCCCTCCTTCGATAAGAGATGACCTAAGTAGGTCACTTCTTGTCGACAATATTGCAGCTTTGAGAGAGACACTTTGTGATGGAAGGCAGACAAATGACGCAACAATGACAAGGTAGCGTTTTTGCAAATCTTTTCAGTATCCGCGGCGATTAGTAAATTGTCAACATACTGAATGAGGATGGCGCCACTGGGTAAAGCCAGTGCATCAAGCTGCGCTTTTAAAGCCTGACTGTATATTGATGGACTCTCACAGTAGCCCTGGGGAGCGCGCTTAAAGCGGAAGCTGCGACCTCCTAAACTAAAGCCAAAAACGTCTCTGCTCTCCTCTGCAATTGGGATGCTAAAGAAAGCATTCTTTAGATCGATTACTGAGAACCATGCAGCGGAGGCTGGAATCATGGTTAACAAGGCAGTTATATCTGGGACAACTGGAAACTGTGGTACAACAATCTTATTAACCTCTCTAAGATCAATCACAAATCTGTAAACAGGTGGCTGTGAAGGGTCCGTTCGTTTTAAGACAGGTAAAACAGGACTATTGCAAACATTGCCTCTTGTCTCTTCAATTACACCCTTTTTAATCAAATCACTGACAATTGCTAACAATGCTTTCTGACCTTCATTGGAGATCTTGTACTGGGGAATACGTGGCAATCTGACATTGGCTTTTAAAGTGACCACATATGGCGGTATTTCCAAAAGACCCACATCATTGGGACCAGTAGCCCAAAGGACATCCGGAAGGGATGACAATTCAGGTGGCATTGCATTTTTAGACAAATACATCGGGGAAATCACTTTCTTACCTAATGTAAGTTGTACTCCTGAGGGAGAACAATATAGCGTTGCATGCAATCTTTTTAGCAAATCTAAGCCTAGCAAATTTTCACCACAACCTGTTGTTAGGATGAGGGGTGCTTTTAGTTCACAAGGTCCAACAGAAAGTGACATAGGACTAGAAATCGGGTTCCTAACTGGGGCGCCAGAAAAACCTACTGAAACATTCATTTCGCAAGACAAAGGCGCGCCAGGGAGTTTTGAATGCATGATTGAACTCTTTGCAGCACCAGTATCCAGCAGAAAGGGCTCCGTTACATTTGCTGAAGTTAATTTAACATAAGGTCCGCTCTGATCCACTGGCACTGAAACAACTCCCTCTCTCTGTCTACGGCGGTCCTAGTAATCATTATCTTCTACATTGTCATCTTCTGCATAATAATCATTATTGTAGTACTGAGCTGTATTACCAGTCGCGTTGGCTTGCTGATCAAAGCTATTTATGGTATTTTGAGGCGGAAGAGGGCGCGCGTTCTGGAGAACATTTCCACGCCCTCTACCTCTAGGAGCTTGCTGACCACCTCTACCTCTTGTGCCGTACGCATTACAGTTACGCTGCATTAATTTAGGGCAACTATATTTAAAATGACCTTCCTCTTTGCAATATGAACATTGGTTGGGACCTACAGGGATTCGTGGTTGATAATACCCGTTCATTTGCTGATTATTCTGAAATTGTTGGGGTTGCTGATAGATACCTTGTGTTTGCCTATAGTTACTCTGTCCTCCACGTGGCGGATAGGCCTGCTGCAAAAGGACCTTTGTCTTTAGTTCTTTCGTTTTCTTATCTGTTCTATCCTTCTCATCTTTGTCTCTATTCTCATAATACTGTGCAGTAGCCAGTATTTGCGCTGAAGAGGAAACAGCCCAAGAACTTTCTGAATCTTTTAATTTCTTACACAACTCGGGAAGTAGATTCTGCACAAATGTATCAACAAATAACCGTTGGCCACCTTCAGTGCTCATGTCTTGACCACTGTGGTCGATAAACGTTTCTTCAAACCTGGTAAAGAAATCAGACACCGTCTCATCTTTCTTCTGTTTACATGCGGATAGTTTATCCCAATTTACGCGCATCGCAGGCATTATAGTTTTCATGTAGGTAATAATTCGACCAGGGAGCTCTGCTACCAAAGGCTCAGGTCTTGCACCACCAACTTGTCTAGCGTCTGCAGCAACGATATTAGCCCATGTGCCCCCTAGCTCTGCAGCATGATCCGTATTACGGATGGATCCCCATAAAGGCTGTGGAACAACATTCCCAAACAACATATCTATATCGGCTAGATTCATGACACATGATTCTGCAGTTTGTGATAACTCCTTATAATATCCTGCAGGGTTTTTACGGGGATCAGGCAATGTCTGCTTGAGTGCTAACACCTCAGATCGCTTCCATGGGACATGCACCCAAACACGCTGAAAATGTGCTGGCATAGCAGCAATACCATGAGCGGCATCAGCCGCAACAGCTTCCTTCCATACCGGAGGGACTTCTCTCATAGGGTATTGTCGCGCTTTTCCCTTTCTCCCCGCAGGGAAATCTTGTGTAAACAACGGCTGTTGACAATCATCATTCCTCAAGGATAATAAGATCACAACTGCTCTATTGACATCGGGGCACACAATCATACCTTTTCCAAAATCGAATCTCACTTGACACAACTCCTGCGGGCTTGGATCTCTACCATGATCATCCAATTCCTCACAGAGAATTTCACACATTTTCTCGAACACATACCTCTGTTTCGGGGCATCCCATTGATGAAACACATCAACAACTGATTCCACATCATAGCATGAAGGGAAACCAATCCACCTACGCGCCAGATGATCTAACACCTCTTTCTCGTCAGAATCAGGCAGCTGACTGCGCAATTGCTTACGCTGTAAGGCAGGAGTCGAACTAGATGACCCAAAGAGAGGCGACATTAGACTAGTAACTACATTAGCTAGTCGTTGTCGTGCTGAAGGAGAAGTTGAGGCAAAAACGGGGGGATAGACAGAGGGAAGAAAAGCAGATTCAGATACAGGTACCTGGGTAGTATAAGAAGGAGCGCCAGGGGAAGCCGCTGGCGTGTTAGACAAAGTCGCAGGAAGCGCGGGGGTAACAGGTAGCAAAACTGGCGGCCCTTGAGAGGGCTGCACTGCAGGGATAGGAGCCGGCTGAAGAGGAGCTGGCAGCTGCGGGAAGGCTTGCGGCATCTTTACTGGAGGCTGCGCATTCACAAGCTGTGGAGGTGCGGTGGCATTTTGCGCATATGGGGGTGGCGAACTTAACAAATGGGACATTAGGGAATCTTTCTCATTCTCTTGTGTGTCATCTTGCACAAGGGGTGACAAAACAGGGTAACATTTATCAATCCCTAGTTTGCGCTGCCTATGTAACTGTTCCCTCATTTGTTCCTCCTCATTATCTTTAAATTGCACAGCTGCTTGCATCACTGACATACCTCTCTCTCTCTTATTCCTCTTTGCTAGCTTAATTTCCTTCTGTTTGGCTTCCTTTCGCCATAGGCGGAAAGAATCAAACATCGCCGGCCGGGCTTTCTTTTTAAACAATTTAACTTCCAAATTATCTAAGATATCTGTATCGAAACTACCATTTTGGGGCCATTTTAAAACACCGTCCTTTCTGGTGTATCGGATCCATATTTCATTATATGCAATGGGGCCCACGCCATGTTTTACATAAAGCTCATAAGTTGGAGTTCCAATTGGAGGAACCGGACATGAATCCTCCAACTGGAAATCCCTTCTACAACTCAAACAAATACACTAGCACCAGGCATCTTCGCTCACTAGTCTAGTTCCAAACTTCAAAGGGTTATCGATTACGATAGTCTCGTGAATACACGAGTCCTCTGGCTTTGGGGTTTGCAAACTCCAAATAAACCAAAATTATCCCGAAGGATACCAAACAAATTGGGAGACGCTCCACTTATACTTAACTGAATATCGATGCTCAATGGCGTCACCTGAAGACTCTCTCGATTGTTTCGCTCTACCAAAATCGTCAAGGGTCCAAAACAGGGCGATTAATCAGGGCAGCAGTCCTTCGTAGCCGTCGGGACGCGGAGAACCTCGCAGAAAAGACCTTCGGACCACGTCGACATGCAGGGGTCGATGAAGTGGCGGCCTTCCTCCAGAATTTCCACACGAAGCTCCTCACGAACCTCTGGCTTGGACCGGTACCGCTGAAATCGCCCCGAGTTGGGCGCCAACTGAAGTACTGGGTATTTTAAGCCCAGCGGTGCAGGGGAACACACCCTATGACTTCGGGGTTCTTCCTGTTTCAGACCTACAGAAACACAGAGTCTTCTGGGTGAAGTCAAAGATCAGTTTATTGGCTGCAGACCAATTACAGGCGTCCTAGAAGTACAACAGCGTGTATGTTCTCAGGAGACTGCTGAAAATCATAGAAACGGGCTTCTTCTTAAATACAGAATATCCTGCCTCAGGCATACATTCCTTAGTTTACGATATGGCCATTACATGTATACATTTCAAACGAAAAGGCAGAGTCATGATGACCATCCCACATTCCAGTTAAGCCAGCCCGTAATTATTTACACAGCAAGGTTCAGATCCCACATCAGATATCGATAGGCCCCAATAAACATGAGCATCTCCTGTTTGGGAAACAAGCCATAAAGCAGGAACAGTCAGGTGCGAAAGAGATTAGCTGGAGGCTCGTGTAGGATGAAAAGACTTTATGGTGTGTCAAGCCCTGATGCTAATCACAGTTGGCCAGAGGACGGGGAACTCGTGAGACCAGTTTGACCTGGGGCAGCGGAGCCAAGCTGCCCAGGTCACAGAAAAGTCAAAGAAAGGCACATGTGCTCTAAAAGGCCCGTATTCGCTTCATGCTATATAGCCTATGTGAGGGCAACCATAAGATGGCCACCGATACAAAATGGAACCCACGTAGTGATGTATAATAACGTATACACAGTGCATTCATAGCTAAAACGTTACAAAAAGCACTTGTACATACCGCATTAACCATTCGCGGTTCACTAATGCTGGGGGAGACAGGGGTAGGGCCCTGCCTCCTACGCGGTCCCAAATTCTAAAGTACGACACTATTAAGAGCCACTTTGTGATGTAAAAGTGTATTGAATATGTAAGGACTATTGTCACTCCTGGCCCCAATGGCTACTCAGCCATGGTGTTGAAGTCGGATCGCTGACTAGGCAGGGTTCCTATCCACATTCATTCAGATGCTGTTCACCTGGCACCCGGATAGTTGTAGAGGGTCAATAAATAATGCCTCCACTATGAAAGAATGGTGATCAGGTGGGGGATCCCAGAAATTACTGGTTGATCACCTTTCTCAATGTGGATGATAAGGTGAATACCACACTAATACTCTTTGTATTAGAGAATTAGATACCTGATAATGGCCTGTTGCCTTCAAATCCAATAGGGTTGTGGTGTAAGTGCTGCTTTATCGATAATATATTGGCAGCCTCTGTTTTAATCCACCAGGCTGTCCACAACACGTTGGCACACCTATATGCTTGTTTGTGGATTAGAGTGCCGACTTCGAGGTTGTAGACCATGAGTTGCTCTGTTAGGATGCTTCCCCGCTGCGCATGAGGCCCCCTGAGCACTTTCCATACATGTATTGTTCACTGAAAGGTCACATTGGCGTCCGTGTCCATCTGTCCACCCTAACAGCCTATCTGAGGCTGATGTTCTTTCCTGGAAATAATCTACCCCTAGAGCCCCTAAAGAAAAGTTTTGAGCCTGCATTGCAGCGTTTGATGTGCAAGAAAGAAGTGTAGGAAAAAGGAGATAAAAGGTAGCCAAATATGCTTACATTAAAAGGACAGAAAAATCATCACCAGACTGCAGGAGCTTCCCCTATCCAGGGTGCGCCGTACTGGCAGTTGCCTGACAGATTTGTTTATTTTCCCCAGCTCCTGTGAGTAGGATCTCACAGCACATGTAAGGTTTCACACCTGTATTTTTTGACCGAAGAATAATACCAAATCTTTTTCATTTGTACTCAACTTTTTTGATGTTTTTTGACAACTTTTTTCCTTAAAAATGCCTTCAGTGACCCTGCTGTGGGCGGAAGAAGGATGTCTCTGACCCCCACAAGGTCTGTGTGGTTTGTTTGCATGTCTCACAGTCAATCAAAGATTGTGACATCTGCAAGAAAATGATTCCTCTGAAAGACAGCCTGCCCCTTAAAAAACTACCCCGTGGGCAGGTCCAGCAAAAGAAAGACACCAACGACATCATTCTCAATGTCATTCGAGATTGACGTCCAAGGTAACGGCGTCAACAGCATTGACTCCGACCTGCTCTCCCTTGAAGACAGGTATGTCATCTACCTCTGATCGACGTCAAGGAGACCACAACAGACACCTGAAACACCTGTCGTCTGAAAAATCTTCGATGCCGAAGACACCCCACTGATCGCTGTCAAGGAAAACTACCATCGTTTTCGAATGAAAATGTATAAATTGCTCACATACCCAGAGGCACCAATATGCCACGGAATGAACGTAATTCATGAGGGTAACAATAATGTGTGTGTGTGTGTGTGTCAGCACAGGACGGCACACAGAGACCAAAAGATTGAATCAGTTTGGCTAAAGGCATGACATAGAGATTGAACATCGTAGGGCTTAGGGATGACCCCTGGGGGACCCCCAAGGGCAGAGAAAAAGGTTTGCAGAAAACCTGTCCACACATTACAGAGTGAGATCTTTCGGATGGAAGAGAACCCAATAGACTCAATGCTTTACCTTTGATTCCTCAGAGCGAACCATTGTATTAGGGATTCTTGTGTAAGCACTTTAAGTTAAAAGACACTCATACATTCTGCGTGCTTGCACTTTTGCAGTCGGTGTTGGTTTCAAATGATTATTATTTTTTTTCATAACAAATTTTTATTCAGTTTTTGCATAGGAAGGAGCAATGAGTTACAATCTGCATTAAACACAGTACTTATACATAGGTCTAAGGATATAACACAGGTATCTTGTGCAGTCTTACCTATGGTGCCACATAGTTGTCGATGCACACCAATTAAGCCATACAAAAGCTGGAAAGTACATCAGTCAATCACATTACTATGTATCAGATCATAGCTATGGGCTACCTTCCCAACCTACAAGGTTCTGTATCTATGGGGGCAATGCCTCCCAAACAACCCCCCAACCCCCAATCCACCCTAACCCACCCATTTAACCCAAACGTGCCACGAATTTCAGTCTGAGGGTCACAGAGCATCTCTCTCGGGAGGGGGAAAGGGAGTGGACGGAACCCACACGTCAAGCGTGGAGTAGGGGAAGGACGGAGGCAGAGTATAGCAGCCAGGGGGGGACTCTGATGAGTACAGGCAAGTGTACTAGAGGGGGGAAGGCGTGTATCATCACCCACCAGGAAGTGGCTTCAGTCAGACGGGAAATTTCAACACTCAGCACCAGAGGACTGGCTCCAGCCACTACCAGACTCATCCGCCGGCATATACCCTGTCTCATGCTGGGGGACTCCGGGGACTGTGCCCCGCAGCCTCCTCACGCTCCTTCACCTCTCCCTTAAATAGCTCAGTCAGGTGTGCCCTTTCTAGGGATATAGGGGTGTTGGTTTCAAAATGTGTAGAGATAAAATTAAATGCTAAACAACTTATGGGTTTAGCCCATTGTCAGCATAACACCGCGTCCCCTTTATGCAATGTTGCTATGGCTTCCTATTACCAATCTTGCACAGCCTTTTTGTTATCAACAAGCCCTTGTGTAAGGTGAAACTGTACAGCTGATTTGCTTTAACTGTTTAAATGTAGCAGATATGTTTTAATTGATTGTAGGGTGAAATTGCACAGCTGATTTGTTTGACTATGTAAATGTAGCAGACACTATGTTTTAACTGATTATTATTAGAATGTTCTCATGTTTGTGGACTGAATTATCAGAATGTGTGGTACATCCCTGTAATGGTTTTTATCAACTATACAATAAACTTTACTTACTAAGAGCCAGCGGTGGGAAACCAAACGGGAGGGTGAGACAGTGGCAAAGGCTGCGAATAGATCTAACTGTCAAGAATTCCTGTCATGCGAGGGGAGGAAAACGGTAACCAGCGAAAACGGACTACATCTCCCAGGATGCTTAGCGGTTGAGAGGTTATGTAAACAGGAGAGCTGTTACATAACTCAAGGAAAACACGCCCTTATGTAAACAGGAGAGCTGTTACATAACTCAAGGAAAACAACGCCCTATAAAGGGAGGAACCGGGAGGTACAACGCTGTCGGATATTGTGTTTACAACCGACGTACCTGCTTAGTGAAGAGCAGTGTTCCGGAGTGGTGCTCCAGTAAGGCAAGAACGGAGGTAGGTCGAGTCGTTACTCCCTGGGCCGTGTCTTGCCCCATCGTCACCTGTGAAGGACCCGGAAGCTCTACCGGATAACCATTGAGCTTCGCTTTTTGACTCGGCTGAGTCAAAGCGCAGTGGCGCTTTTGCTGGTTGGAGTCGTAACTCCCAGCCCGACCAGAGATACAGGGACTGCCAGCTGTAACGCACACCAGGAGGTGTTTGCCGCGTTACAGACTCGGAAGTCCACAGGATCGATCGAGCGGCTGCTCTCGGTTCAGTCTTCTTTGCTTGTGATTGGGGTATCGGTGACGCATCACCAGGAGGTGACTCCGCGTCCCGGTGCAGTCTGAGGAAGAGGTTGAGCGGCTGCTCCCTTCAGCTAGAGACCCCGGCTGGGTGTTTCCCTGACTCCTCGATTCTCCCCAACACTCTTCGTGCCCCTCACAGCCTACCGATTGGCATTGTCGGCCATTTCATTTCTGCCCTCTGTTGGCATATGCCGGGATCGGCGTATATGCAGAGGACGGTTAGGACCATCCGTGCTGTGGGCTGGTAACGTACTTAGCCTGGAGGATTCCAGTGACTATAACCTTTGTTTATTCCTTGTATTATTTTTGCCTTCATTAAAATAACTAACCTTCACAAGTGGTTGCGTTCTCATTATCGTGTCTGTTAAACGATCCTGAGACGTTCAGGGCGTTACACTAACATAATAAGGGCTGCACCCTCTCCACTGTCTACCCCAGATCTTATACTGTCTACCTCCTCTACTAACAGCGATTCCGTACAATATTCACTTCGGAACCCAGTTTGGGGGGGGGATCTAGCAGTTCATGAGTGTCTATCAAGTTCATAAGTACTCTATTGAGATGTTGTTCTTGAATCTTGACAGGTGTAGGAGACAGTGACATTGGGCGATAGTTTTTAAGAACCTTAGGCCCTGCCCTACCAGCTCAAAATAATTAACCTTCCTGAGCTGAACTTATACAGTAAGAATCTCTAGCATGATGAATGGTGTTGCAAGATGCGAAACTTGTTCGAAGAAGGTCCATTTCAGAATGAGCTACCATCGCAGGTCATAGTGATGGATACTTCCCTGTCAAGATGGGGAGCCCAGCTACAACATTTGACAGTGTGCAGGGACAGTCAACAGTCAAGGAAGCCTTGCACCACATACAGTATTTGGAAGTGAGAGCAGTTAACCTGGCCATCAATGCTTTTCTACCATTCCTGAAAAATAAATCAACGATCCAGATTCAAACAGATAATACAACCACTACGCATTACCTAAAGAGACAAGGAAACACCAAGTCGAGCCACTTCCCATGTATGCACAGACAATTTGGCACTGGTCCCTGGCCAGGTAACTAACACTAATAGCGGTGCACATTCCTCCTTGGGCAATGAATCCACAAGCAGACTTTCTCAGTTGCTATTACGAAGAGGCTCACGCGTTGGTCTTAGATGTGGAAGTCATAAACATCCTTGAAGGGTAGGAAAACATTATATAGGCCTCTTCTCAGCTTAAAAAAAAGGAAAACGCTGATATTTCACATCCAGATTACCAGAACCGGGGTCTGTGGAAAATGCCCTTTTGATGATTTGGTCAAAGTTATTTCTCTACGATTTTTCACCGATTCCACAAATTCTCTTAGTAATACTGAAACTGCAGCGATATCCAGTGAAAATTATATTAATAGAGTCAGATTGGCTGAGGCAGTGGTGGTACCTGTAACGTTTGTTAGATCTGCTGCATAGACTTCAGGGGCAAATCTAACACCCAAATTTAACATCACTAAATTTGGCAGTGTGGCTACTTAGGTCACACAGTATGGTCACTTGAATCTTCCACTGTCCTTTATGGTGATCTTGAAAGAAGAAAATGTCCCTCCAAAATACTGTGCCATTACCTAACATGCTTCATTTAGTCCAAGCCAAGCTTCAAATCGCATCAATAAAGGTTAGTCTGGCTGCTATATTAGCCTACAGAAAATATTCAAATCAGCTATCATTTAAAAAACAAATCCTGTCATCAAAATCTTTTTTGAAGAACTCAAGAAGTATTCTTCCAACTAGACATCCTTCTCTACCATGAGAGAACATTGTTCTCTCAAAAGCTGATGGGCACCCCTGTTGAGCCGGTATACAAGGCTACATTGCAGCATCGGGCCTGGAAGACAGCTTTCCTTGGTGCAATCACATCCGTTCAGAGAGTGAGCCAGTTGAAAACTTTAACCTCTGTTAAGCCGTACACTGTTTTCCATTAAGAAGGCGGTAATTACATCAGACCCTTCATTCTTCCCAAAAGTCGTTTCTGAATTTTCATATCAATCAAACGGTTACTCTGCCTAATTTCTTTTCCTATTCTTCCTAAGCAGCAGAACATGCACTTATTCACTAGATATTAGAAGAGTCCTTCACTTATACCTAAACAAAACAAAGGATCTGAGACAAACAAAGCAACTGTTCGTTAACTATGGCCAAATCATGCAGGGTCTAGACACATCCAAACAATGTATTGCTGGATGGATAGTAGCGTCCATCACATTATGCTACCAATTAGTGAACAAAACTCTGCAAGGGAGGCCTAAGATGGGAAAGCTTGGATCACAAATATCCCATTTGCTGACATCTGCAAAGCCACAACATAAAATTCGAGCCACACATTCAGAAGATACTATTGTCTAGATTCAGATACACAAGCTGATGCTAGAATGGGCTAGGAAACCCTGCAACATCTCTTTAGAAACTATTGGCCATAGTGCACTCTGCGCTCTTTCCTGTTTCTTTCTGCTGCCCAACCGCTCTCTTCTGTTAAAACTATCTTGCTACTCTATTCTAACATTTATGACTTTCAATGAAGAATCTACAATACAGAAGAAAAGGTTACTTACTTGTAGTTCTAAGGCTGAAATACGTGATATATTTGTTTTATACGTAATTGTTTTCCAATCCCCATCCCTACCCAGCCAGGGAGGTGGTTGGTTGTTTATGACTTCAATGAATATTCCTACAATACAGAATTAGGAATATATGTAAGTAACCTTTTTCTTTTCATTTGCTCTAAGAAGGGACATGGGTGCTGGAAAAACTGGGTCAGGGCTTTTCGAGTTCCAATAGGATCCTAACTAACAATGGGCTGAGGGAGTGGTGTGTACTTACACCCCTGCTTCTCAACCTCTATTCAGAAGATGTTTGGCATGCTATCTTCTTGGTTGGGTTGTTTCCTCCCACATTGGGAGGTGTCCAGATGTTGCTGTATCCAGATGATCCTGTCATCTTTGATCTGAGAGTGCCACCAATCGCACTGAGTCGCAATATGAATCAGGTGGGTTAGATTACGACCCACTCCGAATCAGAATTTTATGACTCGACCTATTAATACGTAGGTCAGTTCGTAAAATTATTTACTGGTTGCAAATCACATCTAGCCCATAGCTCTTTGTGATACTATCTTATAGGGCTAATGAAAATCCTAAATTCTATTTAATATTGCTATGCAGTGGGACTAGTGATATACAGAATACACATGATGGGTTAGTTTTCATTTCTGCAGTACTTTTGGGAAATGAGTATATACCTCTGAACAGGACCTCAATGGCCTAACCTGGCTATTTATGTTTTCCTATTCCTCAGGTGCTACTGAACGAGCTGGGGTTTGACGAAAGATTCATCGCACCTTTACGTGAAAAATATCTACAGCCAGTGACGTCCATTCTGTACCCAGATTATGGAGGACGGTACCTTGACAGCCACAAAGCGTTTGTTGTCAAATACTCATTGTCAGAAGATCTCGATTTAAGCAGCCATTACGACAATGCGGAAGTAACAGTGAATGTATCACTGGGTAAAGAGTTTACAGAGGGAAATTTGTATTTTGCAGACATGAGGCAGGTAATTAAATATGGTGATCCTCAAAAACATGGCTCGCATATACTGTATTTAAGAGAATGATATGGCAATTTAAGGAACTTTTATGTTTTAATTCTAGGTTCCAGCCAATGAAAGAAGGTATGTGGAAGTCGAACACGTAGTTGGCCAGGGATTGGTGCACCGAGGAGAGCACATTCATGGAGCCCTGCCCATCTCATCAGGAGAACGCTGGAACCTCATTGTGTGGATGAGATCAGCCACTGTTCGCAACCGTCTGTGCCCAATGTGCGACAAGACCCCCCAGTTGGTGGAGACTCTGGGCTATGGTGATGGCTTCACCCAATCATGTGCCCCCCTGGCACCAGAGACTGTGGACGTTTGTGCTGTAATCTAGCAGAAACCTGAGGCTGCAAGAAACTGAGAAGACACCATTTTGATGAACTCACCCGGGAGGACCAGTTTTGAGCTGCTGCTCCTGAAGCCACAACTACAATCCTTGTGGGTGTACATCTCTGGCTGGCAGGTTTGCCTCCGGGCAGTTCTTGCCTATCCTGAGGTACAAGCGGCTCCAAATAAAAGTACGCTCAAATGGCTGACTCCTCTCAGTCTTTTTTGGTAGAGAGTGGAACACAGGTCTGACTGACTGCCTGCCTGCTTTTCTAAAGCAGACAGTATCCCAATGATTGTCTTTCAACTGATCTTGAGGGTTTGCTAGACATATATTGTTTTTATATCGGATGATTGTTAAAGAAAGAAGTGTTCAAATGTTAACAAGGAGTACATTTCATATATCAGTAACCATGGGCGAATTATCTACTGCTTTGCAAGGATAGTTGGATTGGGGTGATCGAAAGCCCTTTATCAACACATCTGAGGACCCTTTTAGGAACCTATGGGGTATTTTGGTAGCATAGCTAAGGAGGGGAAAGTCCTCATTGGTATTTCAAGGATAGACATGCCCTCATAAAGTGGGTTCTGTCACCTAAGGGGAGCCAGTAGAGAGATTTTCTAGATACACGATGTGCCTTTTTTAAATCCACAGATGGGGCCCTCGCTCACATTTTAGCACTGTCCTGAAAAATTAAACTCTTGTGGGGACAGGAGATGGGGCTTTTAGCACTAGAAGGCAGGGATAACAAAAGCCCCTAATAGCAGCCTTTAGCTCTTAACTCAACTAGTACACAATGTGTTCACTTATATGACACAACTAGCTAATATAAGTTACACGGTGACCACCCTGAATATCAAACCCACACAGAACATCGAGGACAAAATATCGAAAAAATATCAGGTAAATAACTCTAGATTTTCTCTACCTAATTCCACATATATGCACCTATGTGGTACATATATCTTCAGGGTACATAGATGTGAGAGTAAGGAATCTATACTTCCCTATGTGCACTTACCGTTCGATATTTTGTACCTCAATATTCTGTCCTCGCTATTCTTGTCCCACGATATTGTTGGTGTTGATATTCAGTAGTACTATCTAAGCTACATAAAAGGGTAGATAACGAGCTGGTGTCTTGCATATCCATTTTTCAAATACAAATAGTAATTTCCTGGTTCGTTTACAACTAGAGCAAACACTGGCAAAGCCAATAAGTCTTGTTTTTTTGTGTGAAATTGTTCGGTAATTGATGGGAGTGTTTGTGTGTGGTAGTATTGGTGTATGAGTCACCAAATTAGGGGGGTATGTATGTAATTCAGTGAATCTGGGTGTTGGCGGACAGATGAATGACTGGCAATATGGCTAGCTGAATGGATGGGTGAGCAGCAGTGCAAGGAGTAGATAGCTTCCAGCCACCTGCATAGCTGTTGCCATCCTTGCACTCATCCATTTATACATCCACACAAGCAGCAAAACAACAGCAGGCATGCTCTTCAAACCACACAAAGATGGCCAGGGCATATGCTTTGAGGAGGCATGGACTGCTGCCTCGAGCTTACAAATGTAAATAGTCATGACAAGAGACTACAATTATTGAGACTGGGTTAGAGAATGGGATAAAGCCGAAAGCAAAGATCTTGTATCTGTCAAAATCGCACGTTGACTATCAATCAGGTAATACTTTTAATGGCAATGAAAAGAAAGGGGGTTCTGATAACCCCCTGGTTTACTCAAAAACACGTTCTGAGAGCAATGTATGACTTGCGTTGTTGATATGTTTTTACTTTCAAATGATATCTGCATTTTACCAGTCTGTTTGGTTGCCCAGTACATTTCCAGAACGGACTGCTCAAAGTTTTTATGCCACTCTAGGGCATATACATCTGTTTCAAAACATCACTCTGAAAGTAACTACTGTGCCTTCTGTTTGCAAGGCTACCACTTGCAATCGATCAATGCGGGTTCTTATAGAGCGCAACTAATCACCGGTGAGGGTCTCAAGGCGCTGAAGGGTGCGGTTCTGCAGTTCAGTCGAAGAGCCTGGTCTTGAACTTATCAAAACCATCCCCTCATTGTGCAACAGCATATATGGATAACTTGAGTATGAGACTGAATACTGCGTGAGCTATGCATCTGTAATGTGTATCTAAGTTGTATGTAAAATCTGTGTTGTGCAGTGTTAGGGGTTATGTTATGTCATGTTATGTTATTTAGCAGCTATAACATTTCGACCAGAAATATTTCACAGAGCAATAGTAGTGGTACACATAGCAAGCTTCGAGGTTTGCTTATTTGAAGCCAAACAGAGAATCAGTTCTGGTCAGAATGTATTGCTCCAATTATATGGAAGTAGTAGGCGAAGACAAATACACGTTTAATATAAGATCATTTTTCCACCTTTGGGAATTACGGTTACTGCCCATTTCAACATAGACATATTTGTAATAGTTATGGGGAGGGGCTGTATTCATTAAGATCATTTAGGTGACGGATAGACAGACGGCTTTTGAACTTGAGCAGAGAATACAGCAGTGTGGCTATAAGGCAATAATCCATTACAGTTTTGATTGACCGGACGCTACGGGGATTCCCAGCGTATGTTCACTACGAAATATAAAAGAATATCACTTTGGCTATCTTTAAAAGATATATCCAACCCTGAGGAAGTCCATGTTGGACAAAACGCGTTGGCTGGGCTGATATATTTGACCACAAATAAAGAATAATTGGAAAAAGAGATTTCAAGACTCCTTGTGCAATACTTTTTGAATTTTGTGGATCTTGAGAAATTGTTTATAATTTACAAAAGAATTATGTGTAACTGTATGCTCCTTTTCATTACTTATTCATTTAGATCCCGCTGGGTGCCAGGGATGAAATAATGAATCTGTGAAGTATATACTTTAGCCTGCACGATATTGGGCAGCGCACTCTACATAAGTGACGGCCAGCCCGCTCCACTACGCTGAACATATTTTCTTCACTGATGTTTCTGATGGCAGCTAAGGAGCCTTCACTGAGTTCGCTTTAGTGGAAACAGTGTATTTTTATTACATTAATGAATGATTGTGTGTGTGATGCATTGGTTGGAAGCAGATGGTCAGAACATCTGCCCAAGTTTTTAAATGAGGTTTGAAGAAGTTTGATCTTTACCACAGTCCCAAAGTTACCACAGTCCCTTGAAAAACAGTTTGGGTGCGTATAAGGAGTGTGAGAAAGTATGCTACAATATTGTCAGAGCTGTCTAGATGATCATCCACACGTAAATTTGTGTTGCTGACTAAAGGATGGATGATATAAAGTAGTGGGAGAGTAAGAGAAGAATGGTGAAAGGATGGTCCACCTTTGATAGAAGTCATAATTGTGGCCCAGAGAACCGAGCACACATTCTTGTAACCGTGCGATATACAAAGATAAGAGGTCGACTAGCTCTTGGCAAGAGCCAAAGTGGGCAGAGTTATGCATGTTCCTCCCACCTGATTAACAGCAAGAACCAGTTTACGGCAAAGGAAGTATGTAGAGCAAGGGTGGCAAAAGTTGGTCCACAAAATCATTGCCCGTGCAGGATTTTCAGGCTATCTTCATGAGCTACATCTGAACATAATGAATCTAAATATTTTTCATATTTAGTGGATATCTTGAAAATACTGCCTGGATTCGCGCTTTCTGGGACATTGTTCTGTGCTGTATTCTCTGCTCAAGTTCAAAAGCCGTCTGTCTATCCGTCACCTAAATGATCTTAATGAATACAGCCCCTCCCCATAACTATTACAAATATGTCTATGTTGAAATGGGCAGTAACCGTAATTCCCAAAGGTGAAAAAATGATCTGATATTAAACGTGTATTTGTCTTCGCCTACTACTTCCATTTAATTGGAGCAATACATTCTGACCAGAACTGATTCTCTGTTTGGCTTCAAATAAGCAAACCTCGAAGCTTGCTATGTGTACCACTACTATTGCTCTGTGAAATATTTCTGGTCGAAATGTTATAGCTGCTAAATAACATAACATGACATAACATAACCCCTAACACTGCACAACACAGATTTACGCTGACGGAGCTCATCTTCGACAAGGAGAGGGCTGTGAACAGGATTTACGTATAAAAACGGATTCTGGACATTTATTGTCAAGCAAACCTGTCCCAGGTAACATATAGGATTACGGGCTGTCTTTTCCCGAACCCTATTTTTCATCCATTCATTGGTCCTGACGAAGCGCTCCTGGATCCAATAGGGACCATCTAACAGCGCTAAACATGTAGACCTTCTTCACATTCACTTTTGTTAATACACAACACGGGTTGAGAGTAGTGGGACTCTATTTGGTTCTGTTTCCCCTCTCATAGCAGCACTACTGTGCATCTCCATCCCCGTGAACTTTTTAGCTTGAACCAGTGACCTTTTTGATTAAATATTTTTAGGTCCCTGTCTCATTTTAACCAGCACTCACTAGCACTTCTCTACCCACACACCCTCACTCACAAATGTGGCAACTCCTTAAAAGAACTCCGCCAGAGAGCCCCTAACCAAGGGCCCGTGAGGGACTGCAGCGCCACCCCCACGAGGAGCAACCTTGCCCAATGATGATGCTATACATCCGCAAGGGTGTGTGAGGGCACTAGATACCACATTAAGGAGTACTCTTTCCTTACTCTGCACACTCACTTGACCCCTGGAGACACTCCCTCTATTTACAGCTTATCTGTTGGCTGTAACCTCCCCCTCCACTCTGTAGGAACTGTAACCATCCGTTGGAATTAGAAATAATTGTGAAAAGAATTTTGGAACAAAGGTGCAACTTTAAAAGCCTGGTATGAGAAGTGGAGCATGGGGGAATGTATTAATTCCAAGGGGTGTTTTGAAACATGTATGGAGTTTGAGAGTATACAAAATAGTAAGTGTATGTAGTTGTGTACATAAAAAGGAGCAGAGTATGAATGTGGGTCCAAGATTGCTGTGGTGTGTGAAAGCATGTTATATGATGAGGAGATTGTGGACTTTCCTGAAGTGTTCAAAGTCTGTCTTAGGTCGTATTTGTGTTTTTTTATGAAATGAAGGAGAAACCGGTTTCCATGGCCCATACATTGAGGTGTGCACCTGTTTACATGAGGGAAGTAGTGGCTTTAGAATTGAAAGGTCCACGCAAGGAATAATCATAGAACCCTTGGAGATACATGTATGCTTTGCTCTTGAGGTTGTGGCCACAGAGGTGTTCATTAACTAAGGATGTCTGAACAAAAACATGGTCAGTAGGTTTCTTCTTCCTAAGGTCAGCAAGATGAATCTGCTGTTGTAAGAGGTCACTGATTTCCCACATTGCGCTTGGGCTCTGCATGCTCTGACCACCGTTATACCTCCAGGGACCTATGCTTTATCTCAGGATGCCAGTTCACATGGTGCCCAGTGCAGTGGTATTCAAGCGTTGTTCAATAATGCACCTGTGAGGGGTTCCGTTTTGTACAATGAAGTGCTGATGTTGGGAAGGATGTGAAGGGCACGGTTTTACTTTAAGAAATGTATTGTCTATTTTGAGTTCCAAAACTCACTATGAAGAAAGAACAATTTAAGTGTAAGATGAATTCATATTTTGGCTCTATGGAGAATGAAGAAAACAAGGGACAGCATGATGCACATTATAGATGACACATTAGTGGCTATGAATATTGACCAACTGTCCTTTCTAGGGTTGGCTGATTTCTATAGACATTTGTTAGGCATTTTAGGAGAAGCCAGCTCTGGCTGTTCAAGGCACTCATTCTTTACAGGTTTCACCTATAAATATGTGTGCAGTATTACAAGAAATGTCATCTCTTACAGATTAATATTGGGACAAACAGTATGTGGCAGTGATGGTATCATAGCATTCTCAACCACAGTTTTCAAAGGGTCCAACTTAATTTACTCTGTTATCAAGAAAGATGCCTTTGCAGTAGCCTGGGCAATTAAAAAATGTAAGAATTTCCCATGGGGAATGTTGTATTGTTAAAACTGCTCATAAACCTCTAAGAGAGGTGGCCACGGTTAAAAGCATAAGTAGGGTGTTAACAGGGATTGAACAATAGTTTAAGCAGCTACAAGGTCAATGCTTCTCAATAGAGTATGTTAAAGGGATTAGAAACTGTGTGGCAGTTTGTTTAGCAAGTTTACGGATAAAGGAGGAAAGGTAGATTGAATAAGAGTAGGAGATGATATCCGAAGGTGAGATGCAAGTCTGCATGGTCACTGAGGGGGTGGAGATGGAGGAATGTCGAATAGAAGTATTGGAAACTGACCTGGCTTTCCAGTAGATGAGGAGACTAGTGTAGATTAGTTTGCAGGATAAGGGGAAGTTAGTTGAAAAGCTCAATCCTTTTGGGGTAGGCAAGGGGGATCATAGTAAAGAAAGATTGTCGGGGCATGCCGTAGCGGTTGAATTATCCACACATCTATGCCTGTATTCCACTGCATTCTCATGCACAAACAAGCTACGGGACATACGTCAGGTAAAAGAACAAATTATTGTCCATTAAAAAGTGCCAGTGAAAAGTCCAAAGGAAAAAATGCAGAGATTGTTGTGGCAAGCCACCACACACCACCAACATTTTACCTTTATTTGTAGGATTCCTCAAGTTCACATGACAACAAATTCTGTGGCATATGTGTGTGTTTATAAATGTATATAGGAGAATTCAAAGATTGCCACCATCTATCTTCGCCCCAAGATTCAGAAAAACACAGAATCCACCGGGGAGACCCATAGTGAGTTCAATTGGATCACTACTAGAAAAGAGTTCCAGGTATTTGGATTTGTTTTTCCACGAGCATGTCGTTAATCTTCCATCATACTTAAAAGGCAGCACAGACTTCTTAAGGAATTTCAACCACTTACCATGGAAATGAGACTACATAATGGTGACATTAGATGTAGTTTCGCTGTATCCATCCATTAATGGCAATAAAGGAATCTTGGCTTGTGAACATTTTCTAAGATGTTTGAGTAATAAAAATAAATATATACTTCAGTGTATAAAATGTTAGAATTTACAGTAATTATATAACATAAGGTGCCATACATTCTCTGTAATTATGTCTGGATTCGATTTGCCATTATTAATGTTTGAAACGGGATGTGTATGTGTATGTGAAAAGACAACATGGAGGACAAAACCTCGCAAGTAAGACTAATCAAAATGCTGTTCTAGCTTCTGAGGGTCATTTAGGTGAAAGAAGGACTATGATTAAAAGACGATTCACCGCAGAGATTGTAAGACCTAGTTGAAGGCGTCAGCCGAAACGCATTGGTCGTTTCTTTATTTTTTAATTGTTTTTGTGCCAAGAAGAAAATTGGTTATCACCTAATGAAATTGAACTTCACGATACCTGGCTGCCGAGAAATCTGTGTGCAGCTGTATGGTGGTTCGGGAGGAGAGCATGGTGGGAAGATATATATCCACTTGAGAGTGCGACCTCGTTTTCTTTCACTACGTGAAGAGTGAAGTTGGATATATATATTATATATTATATATAGAGAGATATAGGTGTTAGACGTGTAGAGGACTGTGGGATGATTACTCTTGAATTCCTGCCTAAAAAAGCCTTGTTAGGAACTCATGCGCAGTAGGATGGCGGCCATTTTGTGAGCTTTCAAGCAAAGGCGGCCATCTTAGATTGTGAAGTACTTCAGCAATCGTATATTTAGTGCGTTGTGTGAAGATTTCTACAGAAGGAAATTTATATTTTTTCAATCCGTATTCAGCGCACTCCACGGTGATGCGCACACCATTTCTTGCTTTTGCATGAAGAAACCTCCTAAGTGTATTCGAGGGGGATCTGGCATGTGCATTTAAGATACTCTCCTTATGTGTGCTGGTGTGGAAGAAATTGAAAGCGCGATATCAATCTTCAGGTCCAGTCATCTAGTAATTCTTAACAAACATTGCGCATTACTTTGGCGGCCTGTTTATGATAAAGGGTCTAAGGCAGCCATTGTAGGACGTGGCCAGCTGAGAATGTTTTATCTTTTGAGGAGTTGTTACATCGAAATTTCATCAGAATTCTAGTGGAGTGTAAAAGTCACAGTTTTGGGCGCATATTCTCACAGTGATGCGCACACCTTATTTAGCTTTGGGTTTTATTCCATTAAGCACATACTCGGTGATGTGCACACCACAAAAGAAAAAGCATCGTAAGACTATCAAGAACAATTGAGTAGAACGTTGTGTTATGTAAAAAAATTAATTTAAAAAGCAGTGAACTTCAGATTGGCAATTGCTGCACATCTTACAGTTACACTTATTCTTATGCAATGCCAAGGGGTTTGGGAAGCTTGAAGGTGTTAACAGAGACTGGTATACATATTTTGGGCTACTGACTGTTCTCTTGTTGTGAAAGTACTAGTTGGATCGTATATTAATATTGTTTATTTATTTATTTATTTATAAAGTTTTATATAGCGCGAACAAGATCCCAGGGGATATCAGAGCGCTTTACATTCAAACTAGAACAGGAAACAACCACAGGAAAAAAAAAACACAAATTAACCATAAAGTGCACGAAAGTTCGCATTGAAGTTAAGTTAAACAAAGTACAGTGTAAGGACAGCAGAACAAAGAGTCAAAGAAAAAAATAAAAATAAATAAAGTTTAGTGGATGTTGACACAATGGGGGAAGGAACAATGTCAATGGGCCAAGGTGGGTAGCCCAATTACTGAAGGAGTTTGTTCATCAGGAATCTTTTGACTTCCAGTTTGAACACCGTTGTACTGGTGATTCTGCGTAATTCTGGAGGAGGAGAGTTCCATATCCTTGGAGCCGCACCCGAGAAGGCTCTGTGAGAGGTTCTCTTTTTGTTAAAGATAGGTGGTTTCAAAAGTAAGGTAGTAGCGCTTCTAGAGACTCTTGCACCACCAGATAGCTCAAGTTTTTGCGCCAGATACCTGGGCGTCTTGAGGTGGATTGCATTGTGGGTCATCGTGGCAATTTTTAGTTGGATTCGTGCTTCAAAGGGGAGCCAATTTAGCGTTTTTAGGACTGGCGATATGCGCTCATTGCGTTTGGCGCCTGTAACCAATCTCGCAGCAGCATTCAGTGAAGCCCTTAGCGGAGCCAGGGTGTATTTGGGCAGGCCACAGAGGATAACACTGCCGTAATCTATTCTCGGTAGGACCAGCGATTGAACCACCTGCTTGAAATCCTTCACTGGAAGGAAAGGTTTGATGTTTCTGAGTGTCCTAATCAAGTGGTTTGCTCCTTTACATGTAGTGCTGATATGATTTTTCATATTCAGGTTATTATCCATGGTGACTCCTAGAGATTTGGCTGAGTTTACGATGAGCGGAGTACGGTTGAAAGCAGTGAGGTGGCTCATCCAGAGGTCAAGATTGGGGGTGTACTTCTGAGGGGAGACAAGCAAGAATTCTGTTTTTGAGGTGTTGAGCAGGAGATGGTTCTCAGTTAACCAGTTTTGAGTATAAGTTAAGATGGTGTTGAGTGATATGATGTTTTCCGGGGATGAGATTTTCAAGTAGAGTTGCGTGTCATCGGCATACATGTGGAAATGAATATCCATGGAGGTAAGAGCGTTAGCTAAAGGTTCCAAACAGAGGTTGAAGAGGATAGGAGATAAAGCAGATCCTTGGGGGACTCCCATGAGAACGGGCGAAGGCTTGGAGAGAGAGTGATTTGCCTTGACTCTTTGCGATCTGTGATGGAGGAAGGACGAGAACCACTGTAGCACCTGATCACCAAAACCCATCCTGTTTTGCAGAATGGATAAGAGAATGTCATGATTGACCGTATCAAAGGCAGAGGAAAGGTCAAGGAGGATCAGGAGGCAGGATTCATTTTGATCGAGAATCTTTAAAATGTCATCCATTACATGAGTGAGGGCCGATTCAGTGCTGTGCCCCGTCCGAAAGCCGGATTGATGTTGGTCCAAGAGCTGGTAGTTTTCTATGTGGGCACAGAGTTGGGCCTGAACGCATTTTTCAAGGAGTTTCGCAAGGGTGGGTATGTTGGAGATAGGTCGGAAATTATTAAGGTCTGTCCTATCAGCATAAGGTTTTTTTAGTATAGGGGATACTTGAGCTGCTTTTAAGCAAACAGGGATTGTACCTTGTGAAAGAGACGCATTTACAATCCTTGTCCAGGTAGGGATGAGTGTATTCTTGATTTCCTTGAAAATGGAGGGGGGAAGCGGGTCACTGAAGTGGTTGGACGGGTTGATATTCCGGAGAATCTTTTTGATGTCTTGTTCACTGAGCGGGGTAAAGGTGTCCCAGGCCGCGTTGTTCTTAAGGGTCAGGGGGGTGGAGTTGAACTTTTCAGAGGGGACAGGTGGAGATGCGGCTCTGGAGGAGAGGAGTTCAGCGTTCTTAGCAGCGAGGTCAGATGATATGAGTTTAGATTTCTCAATGAAGAAGGAAGCAAGATCTTCACATGAGGGTGGACTGCTTCCAGGTTCCGATAGGTTTGGACCTACAGTTGATTGCTGTTTGACCAATTCAAAAAGTTTCTTGGGGCGGTTTGCCGCTTGATCTAATTGGTGTCTGAAATAGTTAGACTTGGCGTTCCTGATTTGTTTGTAGTACATGCTCCTAGCTTCTCTTAGGAGTTTAAGTTGGTGCGAAGAGGGATTCGTTCTCCAGGAGCGTTCAATTGCCCTAAGGTTGCGACATTCCGTGTTTAGGTTTTCATTATACCATGGTTTGGAAATTTTAGTTGAAGCATTTTTATGTTTGAGTGGAGCAATGTCATTCATGATGTTGGAGATTGTCTCATTGTAGGAGTCAGTGAGTAATTGCACCTCCGTCAGGTCCGCTTGAGAGGAGAGGGCAGATGTACAGTGGGCGGCTAGCTCAACAGGGTTTACTAATCTAAGGTCCCTTTTCCAAATCTTTGATTTCGTTGGTTGGGCCTTCCACCGCTGTACCTCCTTGTTGATAAAAAAAAGGATGCAGTGGTGATCAGACCAGTCACACGGGGTAATAGACTCCAAGGTGACGGTCTGCCCGTTCGAAATAATGAGGTCAAGAATTTTTCCTTTATTATGGGTTGGTTGGTCGCAATGCTGGGTCAGATCCTGATCACTTAGAAAGGTTTTGAGGCTAGAAACTGCCGGATCTATAGAGTTAGCCCAGTGCAGATTAAAGTCTCCAAGGAAGATTGTTGTCATTACCACTGCATTCAATATCTGTGCACAAACATTCTCCTTGACAAATCCTGTTCCTTTTTTTAGCAAAACCAGGAGAACCTGCAATGAAATGGGCTGACTGGAAATTTTATTTTCTTAATTACTTATCGGCCCTAGAAGTGGAAGGTACAGAAGAATTCACAAGCAAAAGGAAAAAGAAAATTTTGTTGCATAATTTAGGTCCTGAAGGGTTGAGTGTGTATGATGAAATGGTAAAGTAACCAAGGGGTACGGGTGAAGAAGATGTCTTCCAACATGCTATAGAAGATTTGGACAGTCATTACCAACCGGTAGTTTGTGCTGCTATAGATGGGTACAATTTCTTTCAAAGAAAACAAAGAAACTCGGAAACGGTGGAAGACTACGTAGCTGCTCTGAAAAAACTGACTGTAAATTTGGCTATCTTCATGATGACTTTATTCGGGATCAAATTATAATGCATACAATTAATACTAATGTACAAGAGAAGTTATGAGTATGTGGGGATGCCCCACTAAATGAAATTATAGCAATTGTAAAGAAAGCAGAAATGTCAAAGAGGTGCGCTATTGCAGCCAAAAAAGAAAATGAGAACAGCCCCACTGTGTGCAAAGTATCAGACAGGAAAGGTGCTACTGGAAGAGCTGTCGCCAGCACAGAGAAGAAATGATAAAAAGCCCATGAGAAAATATGCTGGATCTAACAGAAATATAAGCAAAACACTACCTTGTTGTTATAGATGTGGTAGCCAGACGCACTGGGCAAATTACAAACATTGCCCAGCGTTTCAAACAAGATGCTCTTTTTGTGGCGTTGTAGGACACTTTGGCAAAGTGTGCAGAAGGAAAACACGCAATGCCACAGTAAAGTGCGTATTGTATGAGACAGACTCTGAAGTAGAGGATGATGTGGTCAATGATGATTGTGTATTATGTATAGATGAACATGTCCTAGGCATTTTATAGTGCTGTACGAAAAAAGCCATCCTGTGTAGTGAATATTGGGGGAGTGCACATATCTATGGTGGCGGACTCTGGATCGCCATATACTGTAATTCAAAAGAATGTATGGGAAAATGATTTTGCTAAAGTTATAGGAAAACACCTGCACCCTACTGATGTACACCCAGTTACATTCACAGGGGAGAAGATCCCAATGGTGGGGTTTAGACAACTAAGATTTGAGTTCAAAGGAAGAGAAACCATAGGGAAGTTGTACGTTGCGGAGAAGGGACCCTCTGTCTTGGGGTGGGTTGACCAAGGGGCTTTGGGCATCACACTCAACCCCAGTGGAAAAGACCATGTACTCATGACCAGCAACCCACCAACGTTAGAAGATGAACAGCTAAATAAAGAGTTCCCGGATGTGTTTGGGGGAAATATTGTGAAACTTTCAAAAGGGGGGGGTGGGATGGCAGAAGGGGGGGGGAGGGAGTGGGTGCATGAAGGGGGAGTGGGATGGGAGGGGGGTTGGGGAAAAAAAAGGGAAGAAAAAAATCAGAGTAGATATTGTTAGAAATGGTTTAAGGTATATGAAATTGAGGATTGTAATGAGTTTGAAATTTTCTTTTCAGGGACGTAAATGGAAAACTATTGTGGAGGTAGTAAGAATAAAGTGCATATTTAACTCAGATGGGTAAGCTAACTATTTGTTCAGTTAATGTGGGGGGTCTTGGGGATAGAGGTAAGAGGAGTAGAGTTATGGAAATGCTTAGATGCAATAACCCGGATGTTATCTGCCACCAAGAAACACATATACCATGGGGGAAAGGGGATTAATGTCAATAAGGGGGTATTCTTTAATTGGGTTCTCTACTCAAAGCTCTAATTTCAAAGGGGTAGCCATTTTTGCAAAAAACTATTTGGGCTCTGCAAGACGGACGCGGGGAGATGTGGGGGGGAGATGGTTACTAGCTGAGTTGGCAATAGGACTCACTATCGTATCACTGTATGGATCTAATCAGGATGAGGCTAAAATATTTGAGGATCTGGAAATAGAGCTGGTAACCTGGCCTACACCTCTGATCATGGCAGGGGATTTCAATATCCATTTGGGAGTTGGAGTCAGTGGTAGTAAAAATACTAGATACCAACGTAGGAAACCAAAAACATTTAGAGCCCTGGAGTCACTTGTTAACAGCCACGGGTTGATAGGTGTTTGGGATTCTGAATGTTCTCTCGACCCCGGATTTACATATTACTCATGCCCCCATCAGAAGTTTGTTAGATTAGATTATTTTTTCATTTCAAAACAGATCATGGGGGATGTGGCAATTGAGATACTTCCAAAGATTATCTCGGACCATAACCCTTTGTGGCTGGAGGTTAGGACACAGCAAATAGTTAGACAATACCTACAGTGGACGTTTAACCGCACATTTTTGGTAGATCAGGAATATATAACATACTTTAAAAAGTGGATAATCAACTTTTTTGATGTAAACAGATTCAGTGCATCCCGCAATATGGTTTGGGATGCGTTTAAGGCAGCTTTAAGGGGTGAAATGGTTAGCTTTAGTGCCACTAAAAGACAAAAGCAGCAAAAGAAGATCAAACTATTATATGCTAAACTCCAGGACTTGGAAAAAGAACATATAAGTAAGATAGCCCAGGGGAAAGATGCTGCTACAACTCAATTAGATATTACCCTGACTAAAGCTGAAATTAATACGCATTATTCTCAGCAAGCTGCAGCAGGGTATCAGACACACAGGGCAGCAAGTTATGAATATGGTGATTTGGTTGGTAGGCTGCTTGCTCTAAAAATCAGACAGAAAACAGCGCAGTCAGATATCTCTCATAAAATCTGGGGGAGTATCTTATACAGATTCTAGGGCTATTATGGGAGTATTATATGAATTTTTTCAAGAGCTGTATAAAGATGAAAAATCAGGCTCGAAGGGAGATCTATTTGTCAGGGCTAGTGCGGGATATAGGAGGTTAGAGGGGGAAGCACGGGATAGGCTGGAGTCTGAATTTACATTAGAGGAGGTGTACATAGCAATACACCAACTCAGCTCTGGCAAGGCTACGGGCCCGGATAAGATCCCACTAGAATTCTACAAACTATTCCAGGAGGAACTTACTCCCCTCCTTTGGGATCTGTTCCTGGGGGTGCAACATTCAGGAAAACCTCACGAATATAGTTATCTTTCCCAAAAAGGATAAACCACCCGAGAACTCCACTTCATACCAACCCATTTCTTTAATAAATGCAGAGGCCAAGATTTATTCTAAGATCTTGGCAAATCGTATCCAGGGGGTCATAGCCATTCGGGTCTCACCTTGGCAACATGGGTTCGTTCCGGGTAGAGACACCCCAGATCATGTAAGAAGAACTGTGGCATTATTTGATATTGCTCGGGAGACCGATTCTAGGCTGGCTATGATCCTACTGGACGCAGAAAAAGCCTTTGATAGGGTGGCATGGGTATATTTGTGGAAGATTCTAGTAGCTAAGGGGTTCGGCCTATTAATTATTACTGCAATTAAGGCTATGTATAATTCACCATATGCAAAAATTACAGATGATGGGCATTGAATCAGAAAGGATAAGAGTCAGTAGGGGAACAAGGTAGGGATGTCCCTGCTCCCCAATCCTGTTTGCCCTATATATTGATCCATTTATACAGATGATTATGGAGAACAAAGTCATTACATCTGTGTCAACCCAGGGGTTTAATACTAGGGTAGTCGAAAATAGAAAATTGGGCTACTTTGTTTGGCGAAGAATCAGGATACTTACTTAATAAAACTAAAACGCAAATAGTTTGTACGGAGAACATTATCTTTCAAGATCGGCGAACCCCTACGGCTACCTATCTCGGGGTAAAGATCACCCCGGATATGGACCAGATAATTCAAATCAATTTTAACCCCTTGATTAACAAAATAGATTTAGACCTTAAGCACATGAACTCACTACATTTGACTATCATAGTGTAACGCCCTGAACGTCTCAGGATCGTTTAACAGACACGATAATGAGGACGCAACCACTTGTGAAGGGTAAGTTATTTAATGAAGGCTCAAATAACACAAAGAATAAACAAAAGTTATAGTGACTGGAATCCTCCAGGCTATGTACGTTACCAGCCCACCGCACGGATGGTCCTAACCGTCCTCTGCATATACGCCGGTCCCGGTGTATGCCAACAGAGGGCAGAAATGAAATGGCCGACAATGCCAATCGGTAGGCTGTGAGGGGCACGAAGAGTGTTGGAGAGAATCGAGGAGTCAGGGAAACACCCAGCCGGGGTCTCTACCTGAAGGGAGCAGCCGCTCAACCTCTTCCTCAGACTGCACCGGGACGCGGAGTCACCTCCTGGTGATGCGTCACCGATACCCCAATCACAAGCAAAGAAGACTGAACCGAGAGCAGCCGCTCGATCGATCCTGTGGACTTCCGAGTCTGTAACGCGGCAAACACCTCCTGGTGTGCGTGACAGCTGGCAGTCCCTGTATCTCTGGTCGGGCTGGGAGTTACGACTCCAACCAGCAAAAGCGCCACTGCGCTTTGACTCAGCCGAGTCAGAAAGCGAAGCTCAATGGTTGACCGGTAGAGCTTCCGGGTCCTTCACAGGTGACGATGGGGCAAGACACGGCCCAGGGAGTAACGACTCGACCTACCTCCGTTCTTGCCTTACTGGAGCACCTCTCCGGAACACTGCTCTTCACGAAGCAGGTACGTCGGTGTAAACACAATATCCGACAGCGTTGTACCTCCCGGTTCCTCCCTTTATAGGGCGTGTTTTCCTTGAGTTATGTAACAGCTCTCCTGTTTACATAAGGGCGTGTTTCCTTGAGTTATGTAACAGCTCTCCTGTTTACATAAGGGCGTGTTTCCTTGAGTTATGTAACAGCTCTCCTGTTTACATAAGGGCGTGTTTCCTTGAGTTATGTAACAGCTCTCCTGTTTACATAAGGGCGTGTTTTCCTTGAGTTATGTAACAGCTCTCCTGTTTACATAAGGGCGTGTTTTCCTTGAGTTCTGTAACAGCTCTCCTGTTTTCATAACCTCTCAACCGCTAAGCATCCTGGGAGATGTAGTCCGTTGTCGCTGGTTACCGTTTTCCTCCCCACGCATGACAGGAATTCTCGACAGTACATCCTCCCTCTCAGCGGCTCCCCACGGGTCCAGCGCTGGCAGGAAAACGCCGATGGAACAAGGAGACCAGGCGCGGAGCATGAACCCCTTCAGCCGGTTCCCATGATTGCTCCTCCGGGCCATATCCTTTCCACGCAACCAGGTACCACAGCTTCCCCCTGCGCCATTTGGACGCCCGTATGCCCGACACTTCATACTCCACCTCCGACTCCACGCATATCGGCCTAGGTGTCCCAGACGGCTTGGAGGGTGCTGGTTTGAGCAATGATACATGAAAGACAGGGTGTATCCGTAATGACTGGGGCAAGCACACCTTCACGGGACCCATACACTTGGTAATTCGATAGGGGCCCATGTACTTGGGATGGAACACACTGTTCTTTCGAAACCTCATGTTTCTTGTGGATATCCAGACGTAGTCTCCAGTGCGGTACAGCGGCCCGGCCTTCTCTTCCTGTCTGCTGCAGCCTTGTATCTTCTCTTGGCCTCTATTAGGACAGCCCTTGAGCGCATCAACGTGTCTTTTTCCACAATGCAGGATGCAATACGGTGACGTCATTTCGACGCGATGTGTTGGCCAATCCACAGAGGGGTTGTGTTTCTGTAGCCACGGCAATCCCAATATGACGCCATATTGGGGCGCTCGGATGATGTTAAAATCGATTTGTTCCAAATGGTTCCTCCCATATCTCATCGGAAGGACCCCCGTGTGCTGCCCGATGGGCCCCGTCACCAATCGCCTTCCGTCTACAGCATAGACGTCTTCGGGTACAGCTTTGGGAAGAAGCACTAGCCCTAGCCTGCATGCCTCGTTGTGGTCCATAAATATGCCAGTGGCCCCGGAATCCACCATGGCCACAACGGGTATCCACTGGTCATGCACTCCCACGTGCACCGTGAGAAACAGGTGTCGGTGTCCCTTAGTGACCGAGTTGGAAAGTGAAGGGATGGATGAGTGACTCCGAGATGCCCCTTCTTCGGTCTGGGAGTCCTCGAGTTTTCCGCCGGTATGTCCACCACGGCTGTTACCGACCGGGTGGCCCGATAACGTGCCGTCTTCGGTTTGGCAGGGCATTCACGTACGTAGTGGCCTTTTTTGCCACAATATAGGCACAATCCTTGTTTACGGCGTGACTCTTTCTCCGTGGCTGTGAGGCTCGCTCGTATTGCGCCGATGTCCATGGGTTCTCCCTTGGATGCGGTGGAAGTTTCAGGACTTCCCACCGTCACATAGGATGGAAGGGATTTTCCTTTTCTCCCATGATCCCCCTTTCTTTCACTTAGCCTATGTTCCAGCCGTAATACCAGGTTGATAAGGCCCTCACATGTCTTAGGTTGCGGGTCAATATGAGCCACGGCGTCCTTGAGCTCATCGCACAGTCCGTGATGGAAGAGCGCCGTCTGTTTAGCAACAGGCCACTTGGTTTCCGCAACCAGCCTTCGGAACGCGTTGAGATACTGCACCAGGTCGTTGGATCCCTGTCTCAACTCAAGCATTTCACGGTCCGCCGTGTACGAGTCAGCCCTTCTATCGAATACCTTCAGGAATTCCTCGCGAAAAGCACCCCAATCACATAAGATGGGGTCGTCCCTGCTCACCAGAGGTACGGCCCATTGTGCCGCGTTTCCAGCCAAATAGGAAATAAGGAAAGCCACACGAGCCTGACTCGTGGGGAACGCCCTTGGCTTGCACGAGAAATGTAGCGCCACTTGTGTGAGGAATACCTGCACTGTGTTAGGATCCCCACCGTACCTGTCTGGTGTTGCCAAGGGGATGGCTACCGGTATTTCCAATACTACCGCAGGGGTCTGGTTCGTGAGGGAGGTGCTGGGCGTGAGCGGGTCCAATTGGATAGCGTCCAGTCTGGCTTTTACATCGGCTGTCTCTTGCCTAGAGGCAGCCAATTCAACTTGCACGGTCGCTAAAGCAGCCAGCACAGCATCAAGTGTTGCCATGTCTGTTATCGACCGGGAGACAGTTAGTGTTGTTAAGGTCGGATATTTTGTAACGCCCTGAACGTCTCAGGATCGTTTAACAGACACGATAATGAGGACGCAACCACTTGTGAAGGGTAAGTTATTTAATGAAGGCTCAAATAACACAAAGAATAAACAAAAGTTATAGTGACTGGAATCCTCCAGGCTATGTACGTTACCAGCCCACCGCACGGATGGTCCTAACCGTCCTCTGCATATACGCCGGTCCCGGCGTATGCCAACAGAGGGCAGAAATGAAATGGCCGACAATGCCAATCGGTAGGCTGTGAGGGGCACGAAGAGTGTTGGGGAGAATCGAGGAGTCAGGGAAACACCCAGCCGGGGTCTCTACCTGAAGGGAGCAGCCGCTCAACCTCTTCCTCAGACTGCACCGGGACGCGGAGTCACCTCCTGGTGATGCGTCACCGATACCCCAATCAAAAGTAAGAAGACTGAACCGAGAGCAGCCGCTCGATCGATCCTGTGGACTTCCGAGTCTGTAACGCGGCAAACACCTCCTGGTGTGCGTGACAGCTGGCAGTCCCTGTATCTCTGGTCGGGCTGGGAGTTACGACTCCAACCAGCAAAAGCGCCACTGCGCTTTGACTCAGCCGAGTCAGAAAGCGAAGCTCAATGGTTGACCGGTAGAGCTTCCGGGTCCTTCACAGGTGACGATGGGGCAAGACACGGCCCAGGGAGTAACGACTCGACCTACCTCCGTTCTTGCCTTACTGGAGCACCTCTCCGGAACACTGCTCTTCACGAAGCAGGTACGTCGGTGTAAACACAATATCCGACAGCGTTGTACCTCCCGGTTCCTCCCTTTATAGGGCGTGTTTTCCTTGAGTTATGTAACAGCTCTCCTGTTTACATAAGGGCGTGTTTCCTTGAGTTATGTAACAGCTCTCCTGTTTACATAAGGGCGTGTTTCCTTGAGTTATGTAACAGCTCTCCTGTTTACATAAGGGCGTGTTTTCCTTGAGTTATGTAACAGCTCTCCTGTTTACATAAGGGCGTGTTTTCCTTGAGTTCTGTAACAGCTCTCCTGTTTTCATAACCTCTCAACCGCTAAGCATCCTGGGAGATGTAGTCCGTTGTCGCTGGTTACCGTTTTCCTCCCCACGCATGACAGGAATTCTCGACACATAGGGAGAGTGAATGTTTTGAAAATGGTGATGCTCCCTAAAATATTATACTTATTCCGCAAACTCCCTATTGAGATTGAAGGATCTATATTTAAAGCTTTAGATTCCATATTCAGCAAATTTATCTGGCAATATGGTAAGGTTAGGAGGTCACTGAAACTATTGACTTTATCACAGGCACGGGATGGATTGGCAGCTCCCAACCTTACTTTTTATTACTGGGCAGCCCTATTACGACAAATGAGTATACTATTTTTTGACAATACGGGTTTGGGAGAGGGCTAGCCTCTGATATTCCTTCAATTCCTACAATTTATGAACTGGCACTAGGGGAAAAAGCAAGAACTGTATTGCTTCGACAGGTAGAGCCTAGCTACTTAAAAAAAGTACGATTTAAAATCATCCTGAATGCTTGGAAAACATGGGGCAAAATACAGAAATTTATGAAGATTGAGAAATATACTAGATACACACCCGTCTGGAGGTCTTCGACATGCTTCCCCGGGCTCTACGATGTCATAGGGAGGCAATGGGAGCACCTCGGTGTGAAGATAGTAGGGGATATTCAGGTTAATGGCGTACTCTGTTCCTTCTCTGAGTTACAGAGGAAATATGGAATACCCGGTGGGCACCATCTTAAATACCTCCAAATAAGGGTTTTTTTGGAAAAAAAACAAGTAATATCTAATAATAAAATCAAATTATTGGAGGTTCTCAAGAAACCAGTATGTAAACTTTAGTTTTTGTATAGTATATTTACAGGGGCGGCACTAGATGATGTAGAAAAAGTAGAGGCAAAATGGGCTGATAAATTAGAAAACACTGATGTAGATATAGATTTGTCATTATTGCTGGCAAGAAAAACGCTCCTCTCAGCTAACCTTAAGGCTCCACACTACAAAACAATCTATAGTATGTATTTCACTCCTTACAATTTATTTAAATGGGGAAAAAGGGAGGATGACAACTGCCCAAGATGTGGGAGGGGACCAGCAGAGGAGATTCATATGTTTTTTGTCTGCCCGCGACTCGATCTCTTTAAAGCGGAGGTAGTCAAGCACTGGGAGAAGATGCTGGGTAAAAGGGTAGTAATGACCCCTACACTTATGATGTTGGGATATGATAGTAATGTCGGATTGGATCAGGCTCAATCTAGCATCTTATTCATTTCGATAACAATAATGAGGTTACTTATTGCGACTAGATGGAAGGATTCATTGCCCCCATGTTTCCATGAATATTTAGCTAGATTTATAGCTATATATAAACTTGAAGCATCTTTATATGACTGCAAGGGACATCAGGCTAGGAAATGGGGTATGAAACTCTGGAGTCCCCTATCGAAATGGATAACAGGGGATGGAGATGGCTAAGGTGCATTAAGTGAGCAAGGCTTATCTGTTCCCCCCCCTACGTAACCCCATTACTATGCACCTTATTTCTTTCTGTTTCATAATTCAATGATGTCTGCCATATATAATTATTGCTGTCTGTCTGTTTTTTTTGTTGTTTTTTGAACATAAGCTGTAAACTTTATCAAAAACATAATGTAGGAATATGAATTAGGCATATGTAATCAATATCTTCTCAGATTTATTTATTTTTTTTTAAAAGGAAGATAAACCATAGGGAAGTTGTACGTTGCGGAGAAGGGACCCTCTGTCTTGGGGTGGGTTGACCAAGGGGCTTTGGGCATTACACTCAACCCCAGTGGAAAAGACCAAGTACTCATGACCAGCAACCCACCAACGTCAGAAGATGAACAGCTAAATAAAGAGTTCCCGGATGTGTTTGGGGGAACTATTGGGAAACTTTCAAAATGTACACATAAAATTGTGCTAAAGGAAGGGGCAATACCTGTCACCCACAAGGTTCAAAATATACATTTCAACGCCAGAGAAGCTGTACAAATAGAATTAGACCGTCTTGAAAAATATGGCATCATAGAGCCTATAAAAAGTGCAGAATGGAAACAGAATGGAAAAATGCGGTTGTGAATTGACCTGAGGGAGCTTGATAAGAATATTATCGCGGACAAATTTCCCTTACCCAGGCTATATGAGATGTTATTGCAAACTAAAGGGGTTAAGTGGTTCTCCACAATAGATTTGACAGCAGCATACCACCAAATATCCCTCCTTCCATCGTGCAGGAAGTTGACCTCATTCATTACGCCCTTCGGATGCTACAGATTTAGAAGTCTACCCTTTGGGCTGGCGTCTGCAGGTGCAGTGTTCCAGAAATTGATGCACAGACTATTCAGGAACATAAGAGGTGTCTTGTGCTTCCAGGACGATATTCTCATAAAGGCAAAAGAGAAATCTGAACATGACCACAAACTTAGGGAAGTTTTAAGGATACTATCGACGAATGGCCTTACAGCAGAACTAAGCAAGTGTAAGTTTGGCCTCAGTTTGGTATCTTACTTGGGTCATGAAATCAGCGAACATGGAATAACTCCCACGAAAGATATTGTTGTGACCATCAAATCTGCCCCGGAACCAAGATCCAAGGATGATGTAAGATCATTCTTAGGTCTGGCGGAATTCTACAGCAAGTTCGAGAAGAATTTCGCTACCAAGACTCACAGTATTCGTCAGATTTTAAAAGAAAATAATGTTTTCAAATGGAATGCATTGAATAACCTAGAATTCGAAAGGATCAAGAAGGACATTTGTGATGCAATATCTTTACAAGGTTTTGATATATCAGCTCCAACAATTCTTACTACAGACGCCAGTGAGAAGGGGCTTTGGACTGTCCTATCTCAATTGTCAGAGGAAGGTTTAGAAACGACCATAGATTTGCATCGCGTTTCCTCAACCCCTGTGAGGAAACGTTTTCTGTGATCGAGAAAGAGATGCTGGTGTCCGTCTGGGGAATGGAAAAATTCAGACTACTTATGGGGCACAAATTTTAGGATCAGGACTGACCACAAGCCTTTAGTTAAAGTCCTCACATCCAGTGGAAACATGAAAGCCAACCCCGCATTGCTAAAATGACGTTGAGATTAATGGATTTTGTCTATGACGTAGAGTATCTGCCGGGAAAGAGGAACAAGGTTGCAGATTATGTAAGCAGTTCTCCAGTAGGTGAAGTGGAAAGCCAATACAATGAATGGGAAGATTACAGTGTAGCGTTTATGGAAGATAAAGAAGATGTTATAAGCGCTCAGGAATTGAAATCAGCCATTGACAAAGACCCCACACTAAAGACAATAAAGCTTTTTGTAACGCAAGGATGGCCAGGAAAAAAAGAGCTTGAAAGAAGAGCAAAAGTAGTATTGGGAATTACGTGAGGAACTATCTAGAAGTGATGATGAAACATTCCTTATGAGGGAAGACAAAGTAATTCCTTCGGAAGCCCTGAGGACACACATCCTTGACATATTTCACTAAGGACAACTTGGCATTGGCAAGTCTAAGAGGAGAGTGAAGTCATCTTACTGGCGGCCGGGCATCGACAACGAGATCGAGAAGAATGTAAGAGCATGTGTGCAGTGTGCTAATGCAGACAAATCCTTAGTCATGCTGAGGTCGCCATTGGGGGAGTACAGTAACCCAGAAAATCCCTGGAAGGAGCTTTCACTCGACATCCTTGGTCCCGTTCTAGACTCATGGGGTACTGCTAAATATGTAATTGTACTTATCGATAGATACTCTAAATGGCCAGAGGTGGAAATTTGTGAGAAAACGGATTCTTCAGAAATTATAGCATTCTTAACCAGCACTTTTTTACGTGAAGGTATTCCTAGGAGCATAAGGTGCGACAATGGTCCACAATTCGCATTGGATAGGTGGACGGCTTTCCTGAAAAGAAACGGAATTAAGGTAAAACACACCCCAATTTACCATCCAGCGGGAAACGGATTAGCGGAACGCTTCAACCTTGTCATCATGGGTTTGATCCAAGCAGCCATAAATGCTGGAAAGAATTGGGAAACGGAATCGGAGAAAACTATATGGGCATACCGCATAACACCCATCCTTACAGGAAACAGCCCTTTTAAGATTTTACGAGGAAGGGAACCCTACACAAGAGACAATAATGTATGGATGAACCTCAAACTACAGAGCAAGTGGTCCCCTTCCGTAGTAAAGAGCAACCTTGAGAAAGCACAGAAAATATATAAGGAGTACTACGACAAGACACATGGAGTAAAAGGCCTATCCCTTAATGTGGGGGATTTGGTCAGAGTCAAATTAGGAACTATTAACAGGAAAGCAAGTAGTAAATTGAGTGATCCTTTACAGATTAAAGAACTTTATTCCCACTCAGCTACACTAAGTAATGGGAAAATATGGTCTCTGGTGAGAATGGCAAAATGCAATAAAGTTTTATGGTGGAAGGAGAATATTGGAAACACAGAGAGAAGCGATGGATGGTGGTGGTCTGAGGTTGAAGGGTTAGGATCCCAAGCAGCCAACCGGGAACTGGCATTTAGCGAAGCTCAGGGTAGTTCCCATGAGTTAGAGGAAACTGATAATGCAGATCACACACCCAGCACTACTCACTCAGGATCGAGCTTAAAGGACAACCTAGACACCATGAGCTCTTCTGACCTAGACATGAATGAGGAGGCTGTTTCCCAACCTGAAGTGGAAAGCTGGGAGGGAGAAGCACACTCACACTTTGCATCACCCAAATTCACCAGAAGGGGTAGGACTATGGTGTTGCCAAATAAATATGATGAATTCGACATGAAACCTACTTGAACCTGGATATGCTATATAGGTGGTGTCAGTTACTATGTTTAATGCTGAAACTATTTATTATTTATCAATTCCACAGTTATTTATTAGGGTTTTATGCCCTCCTGCTTATTTTTATTTATTCTCTATTACGCTGTCGATCCATAGACGACTTTGCGGACACAAATCCTGAATTATCAAACTTCGACTCTAAAGTTTTGTCACAACAAAAAGGGAACATATATAATTTGTCTGGCCTAACGCGTCCCGGATACAATTAACTGCTCAATAATACTTGATCAGTGCATAGTAGGACATCCCCACCTTATGGACATATATTATCAAAGACTATTCTTTTAGGAGCTGCCTGCACGAGACTTAATCCCCCAACCTAAAACGCACCATGGGGCGCGTTTGCACACTTGTCACATCAGGTCCCACCCCCTCCCTTCACCACTGTGCTAACGGGCCCTCTGGTGAATTGTAAATTGGGGGATTGACTCCCCTTGAATCCTGAGGGTCCCTGGTGTCCAACTAGCCCACCAGGTACCTCCAGTAAGCGCCACAGAGCTGCGTTGCAGAGAGGTGTAAAAAGGGGCGTGGTCTTGGACCACCTCTCTACAAAGCAGCTCTGTGGCGCTTACTGGAGGTACCTGGTGGGCTAGTTGGCATACAGGGACCCTCAGGATTTAAGGGGACATAATCCCCCAACTTACAACGTGTTAGGGGGCACGTTTGCACAGTGGTGCAAGGAGGGGGCCGGGCCTGATATAAGAAGTTAGCAATCCTACTGCGTGGGACTTACTGGTGGTAATAAAAGGGGTAGTTGGCCCCCCAAGGTTGACGTAGGGGGCTAACTACTCCTCCTGTTACCTCCAGTAAATCCCACACAGTGGGATTGCTAAGAGATGTTTGAAGACCATGCTCACCTTTCTGCACCACTCTGCAAACGCGACTGCTATGTTATAGTTAGAAAATTAGCATTTAAAAAACCATTGAAATTCACTGAAAAAAACATGGGTTTCAGGCACGTTATAGTTAGAAATTAGCGTTTAAAACACCTTAGAAATTCACTGAAAAAACCATAGGAGTACTACGACAAGAAACATGGAGTGAAAGACCTTTCCCTTAATGTGGGGCATTTTGTCAGAGTCAAATTAGGAACTATTAACAGGTAAGCAAGTAGTACATTCAGTGATCCTTTACAGATTAAAGAACTTTATTCCCACTCAGCTACACTAAGTAATGGGAAAATATGGTCTCTGGCGAGAATGGCAAAGTGCAATAGAATTGAGTGCAGTCCCACACGTGTCAGTTCGATGTTATTAGTTGCCTTTTTACATCTGCTTGATTAATACTAACGCTGATGTTTTTCGGCTCACGCTTTCATGGGAGATGCCATTCCTTGTCTCCAGTTTACCGCTGACAGCGGCCCCCACAGGGGGCCACTAGAGCGGTCGGCGCCCTAGTGTCGCCTGAGCACCGGTCACCCCTCCCTGCCCCCCCTCCTGGGGACAGGGAGTCCGGCCGGTGTCCCCCTCCTCTTCCTGCCTGGAAGTGACGCAAGGGGTGTCACTTCCGGGGCTTCTTTGTGGGGGGGGGGGGCTATATAACCCTCCCCCACCATGCTGGCGACCTCTTGTTCGCCTCGCACGCAGCATTTGCATATCCTCTTTGCGTTGGACACGCAGTCTTGCTGGTCGTGCTGTGGTCGTGGGGCGCGTTGGTTGTGGGTGATCAGCCGCATTGTGAGTTGGTGAGTGTACACAAACCCCCCCACCTTGCCCCGGTTCCACCTCGTGGCTTCAACCATGTGGGACCCTGTCCGAGATGCTTATTCCCTGCTCCGGCCCCCACAGGAGGCCCTCCGATGTGGTGCCGGTCCTTGCAGGGGGGGTTGTGGCAGGGGTTTGGGACGGGCGCATGGTACAAGGGATTCATTCACTGCGGCCTCAAGGTCACACCAGGCGACCCCAAAAAATGCCTAGCAGCCCTATTAAAAGAACGACTAGTTCCACTACCATCGGTTCGGGACAGCTACCTTAAGTGGAGGCCCCGGTGGTGTGGTAGTCCCTGGCAGCACAGCTTGAGGAGGCAGGACAAGATAACGCAGCCAAGCCCAGCAGCTTACAGCCCGATACAGCGGTGGTCTGTATAGCTGTTTACCGGCCTCTGCTGCTCCGGACACACCGTCTTGATAGCAGCAGAAGAATTTGCCTCGGGTTGTGTCTGGAGTCGCGTCCGTGTGGTTACTGTGAGTCACCCCCCTCCTCTCCTCTTGAGTGCCGCTGTCCCTGGCCCTACAAGTTGCCCCCCACACATATTGATTGCCAGCAGCTCTGTCTGTGGTTCGCTACTGCTCGGGTGCTAATTGGTAGCGCTGTGCAAGGGGGTTAAAGGGGCAGCCGGGTGGACTTGAAGACGGTGCCCAGAGGGCAGCGGGATAACCACGGTTTGTAACGAGGGGGCCGTGTGCGTGCATTGTTCTTCTGCAGTGTGATGGAGTGGCACTCCGGGCGGCTCTCTAAAGTCCCTTGGCCTCCTGGTTTTGTACCGAGGGGGCCGCGTGCATGCCTTTTACTTCAGCAGTGATGGGGCCCACAGGGCATCCGTCCTTCGGGCTGATAAAAGCCGACCCTAGCCTAACGTCCTGTCATAGTAGAAGGTAGTTGGCGCAAATGTAAAACATGGCAAGTTGGCGCGCTATGAAAACCGGAGAATGCATTTTAGTGTTGCATTAAAAGCGGGGATATTTTGTCAGCGTTCCTTGCGGTGGTGGGTCTCGTCGCACACTAGCTTTCAGTTTGAGTGTTGGGGCGCGAACTTCAGCATCGGTCAGCTCCGCATCATTGAGCAGATTACTGGGAATGGGTTATATGGCATTGTAAGTAAAAAGCCTTGCAACCTTGGATCGTTCATGTCAGAGCCTATGTGAAGTTCATGCCTTCACACACTGCATCTTGGCTGCTCGTGGGCGGTTAGCATGGGGGCCTAATCCGCAGGAGTAGTGCGAGGCTGCAGTGCGTGGCGCAGGACTCCGCGCAGTGGTCCCTCTCCCAGTAGTGCTGGGCTCTGCTCCCGGGGGCTGCATGTATATTATTGCTGGCGTGTGTCAGTAAGAGGGGTGCTCACTTGCAGCTGTGGTCATGCCTAGGGAGCAGGTGGCGCCATGTTCAGTGTTTCCAGCGCCTGTATAGTAACGGGAGATCAGGGCTAGGCCCTGCTCCCAGGTGCTGCATGTATAGTGCTGCCGGCGAGTGCCAGTACGTGAGGTGCCCTTTGGCAGCGGCGCTCGTGCATGTGGAACAAGGGGCACCATGCCCAATGGGTTAAGGCGCCTGTATAGTAAACGGGAGATCCCAAGCCCGGATCTCGGCAGTGCCTTTCTGAGCAAACATTTTATATTTCATCCCCAGATAATCCAACAACTTGGCCTCATGCCCGCGGATGGGGAGGTTTGACGAGCGGCCATCGGACAACGTAGGCATTTCTGAGGCTGTAAGGGTGGTTCAGATAGCAGACTCAGCTGGGTGTAGGAGGCTTTGGGGGTCGACGTTGCGTTCTTTGTATGGTCATGCTAACAATTGTTTTACAGAAGCTGCGCGGACGCCAGGTAGACGGTCGCCTCAGGCACGAACAGCTCCCGGCCGAACTTCGCTTAATGCGTTACTGACTAAATGTTTTGCCATTTCTACAAATTTGAATTACGGTTCTCATTGTGATTGCAGGGATGTGGTAGCAACGTTGGACGGGGGTCCGTGATGGTTGGAAGGAGGCAGGTAATAAAGGGTAATATCGTGATCCAAGATGGCGGCCGCCGCACACGAGGTCCGAGGGGACCAGTCAGGGGTCAATAAGGTTCGGGGAGCATTGGGCCAGTTGGTTTGCACAGTTAAAAGTCAAGACGCTATCCTTCACGGATTGCGAGTTGCAGGCGAGGGTAGGATTAAAGGTGTGTCTAAAAAGAACAAAATTATGTAACTATTTTGTTGCTGGGCAGTGGTAGCTTTGTATCCACCACATAAATAACTTCAGCGCAGAACAGGTTGAGGGTGTACTGTTTGGCACCGGAGGTGGCGCTGCCATCTTACTTGGTAGGGAATGGGCATGTCGAATCTGTCATTCGGCACATTAGAGAGACGGGCGCTCACTGCGAAAACCTACCTTTCAAATGGGATTGCCCTCCCCCATCATGCTGGCGACCTCTTGACATACAAACACCCATTGCTTAAGGCCTCATGCTGCCAATTGCATTAGTCCATGGGCAGGGCGGACCATAGTGGGGGTAGTCCCAACGTAGAACGGTCATTGGGCTACGTTTAAGAAACATTTAAACATGGAACGCTGCCCACAGTCCAAAAGAGGTTTGCTATAAGACTGCAACGCTGCCCCTCCAATGTGCATATGTTGGCTATTATCTGAGCACGGTTTTAAGATGGGATTGCAACGTAAAGAAGCAATTTGCAGCCGGTTTGTCCTTTTGTGTGCATGTGTGGTGCATGGGGGGGGGTCCATGCGCCCGGGGTGTGGCAACTGGTGCAGTCTGTGGGGCTACTATTAGCCAGGCGTATCAGTAACGGTCATCATTGTCCAACTAGTCAGAGCTATGAATTGTATGGCCTATACTACCGTACACGGGTATGTTTGTGTAATTACTGATATCGATATGTCTTCCGCATCTGCATGGTTTGGTTTTGCTCGCAAGAAAATGTCAGTCATAGGCCTTTAACTGTCACTCATAGTTGTACAGATATGGTGAAAAATCACACAAAGCAAACTGAAACCTGGGCAGCTATGGAGGGGGGGTGGCTAGCTCTTGGTTGGCAACGCAACTGAGCTAGAATTGTGTCTTATTTATCTGATGCAGATAGAAGCATTGATTAAGCCAAAAGATGGACTTGTAGCTTAGTGCCATAATCGTATTGAATACAGGGATGCAATGACATAGAGGGAAAATACTAAGCGGCCACTACATAGCGCCCACTAAGGCTAAATTACAGCACAAAGTTTACCGGTGTAATGTGACCAAGTGGTTGCTGGTGCGCCGCATGGGAGTTAATTGCACACTGGCGCTTGGGTCAGTCTGCCACGAGTTGGTGCTGTCTATTGTAGAGATGACCCAACAGGCATGGATCAAGGCAATTGGCATTAATATCACTGTTGCCAGCTGGCCAAGCCATTCTTATAGTTTTGGAGGGCTTGGAATAGGCGGAATTATCACGCTTGCACGAGTATCACGGTTGATTGTGGGGTTACTATGTTGGGCAGCATGGCAGGAGTAAGGTGTGGTGCAATAGGCAGTGGCCGCCTGACATGAGTCCTGACATGTAGTCGCACAATTGTCAGGTGTTCCGTAGAACTGCCTTGCTGTATGTAGCACGGGCGTATGCCCATTCTAGTTTTGCGCAATTTGGGTTCCCTATGTACGTTTCGCCGTGAATAGCTCTAGGTCAGAGATTGTGTGTTACTCTGCCTCCAGTTGGCATTGCGGTACGTCTGCCTTGGTGGTAACCGGACAGGGTATTTGTCCTTTGAATTTGAGAAGCGATTCATTCAATACTTTTCTTCATAGAACTTTCTCGCCGACGTTATTTCAGTGGTTGGATGTTGCCCAGGTCTCCAACCCATCAATAGTTCATTGACAATCTGATGACTTGCTGTCCACCGGTCCTTGTTCAAGACCGCCTAATGGCACCCGAGTTAAATCATGGACCATGTAGGTTTCAATTGTTTCAATACCAGTTCTGTCTGGGCAATCGACCCGATCGGGTCGCGAGTGACCACTCAGTTGGTCATTGTTTCTCTGAACCCCCGCCCCAGCATCCATGCAGGTCAGTGGGTACAAGGGGGGGCCTCCAGAGAGGTCCACCTTCTCTTTAGTTGTGTGGGTTTCGAAGTAGGCAGGAACTGTACATCTCCCCTCAGGGGGCTTTAAACCATAGCGGCTTCTCCTTGGATGTGGCACGGCTGTGTCCAGCTGTCCGTTTGTTTGCAATATATCGATGTGTGCATTTAAACGCAATGTGCTTGCTCGCAGTAATGGCGGCCGTCGCACACGTGATGTGCGTGTGAGGGGAACCAACCACGGCTTGGCGGCAACCCACAAATGTATTTGGCTTGGTGGTTTGTCCAAGCAATGCAGAGTGAAGCAGGGCGGGACCTGTGCTCGGGCCCGCGAAGGCCTGATGCTGCGGGACGGGGAGGGCCGCGCCACCCCATCCCCTCCTACCACGTTCATTTCTGTGGAATTGGCCGCACCGCCGGGGCAGGTGGCACTGCACTTCCTGTGCTTTGCTGACTCGATTGGCCTTACGATTACTCTGCGACGCTCCATCACTGGGGAATATGTTTCCCATTCCCACACTTTGTTAGTGTAAGCGGAATCGACCGGACGCTAGATTAACCTGGGATTCAAGTATCACTGCGTGCGAGGAGGGGTCTCGCGGTGAGGAGCAGTGGGCACTACGTGACTACCCTCTGTCTAGGATACGGCCTGGAATTTTAGAAGGCACAACTTTGCACAGTGTAGGCTGTTCTCACAGCGCTCTGTGGGGTGTCAGGCAGAGAACATTAACATGGCACTACCTACATGCCACGTTATTTAGTAGAACGTCGGTTGCAGGACAACGCAGTGCCTGCTGCACAAGCCATGGGCGAGCTGGCTATTCATTGATTATTGAAGGGAGACACTTAATGCTTGTTCAACACAGAAAGGTGACAGTCCCACCATTTCAGAATGGAAGCATTTTCAAAATGCCACGCGGCGAAGCCAGAATTATGGCTTCGGTCATCTTCTACAACTAACAAACTTTGTTAAGCCATTGGTAATGGCGTGTTGTAGGTGTAGTGTGTCTAGTATTATATATCTGGAGGCCATGTAAGTAGTCGCAAAATACCAGCCGGCAGCACACTGAGCTTAGCACCAAACCAAGGGGAACCATTATCAGAGTCGCCTCGCCTGTCGTGGGGTCCTGCTGCTGCTTCACCTGCCATACCGCGCTGCTGGGTCCCTAACGCTGTGTGTCTCCCCTGCCGCCGCCTTCCACCACGCGGCCGTGAGCAGGGGGAGACTACAGCTCCCAGGTCGCCTAGCGCCCGCTGACGTCTACCACGCGCCCGGAGGCGCAGAAAAGACCGAGGCTCCCTCTGTGGAGCGGGAACCATTATCAGAGTTGCCTCACCTGTCGTGGGGTCCTGCTGCTGCTTCACCTGCCATACCGCGCTGCTGGGTCCCTAACGCTGTGTGTCTCCCCTGCCGCCGCCTTCCACCACGCGGCCGTGAGCAGGGGGAGACTACAGCTCCCAGGTCGCCTAGCGCCCGCTGATGCCTACCACGCGCCCGGAGGCGCAGAAAAGACCGAGGCTCCCTCGGTGGAGCGGGAACCATTATCAGAGTCGCCTCACCTGTCGTGGGGTCCTGCTGCTGCTTCACCTGCCATACCGCGCTGCTGGGTCCCTAACGCTGTGTGTCTCCCCTGCCGCCGCCTTCCACCACGCGGCCGTGAGCAGGGGGAGACTACAGCTCCCAGGTCGCCTAGCGCCCGCTGACGCCTACCACGCACCCGGAGGCGCAGAAAAGACAGAGGCTCCCTCAGTGGAGCGGGAACCATTATCAGAGTCGCCTCACCTGTCGTGGGGTCCTGCTGCTGCTTCACCTGCCATACCGCGCTGCTGGGTCCCTAACGCTGTGTGTCTCCCCTGCCGCCTTCCACCACGCGGCCGTGAGCAGGGGGAGACTACAGCTCCCAGGTCGCCTGGCGCCCGCTGACGCCTACCACGCGCCCGGAGGCGCAGAAAAGACCGAGGCTCCCTCAGTGGAGCGGGAACCATTATCAGAGTCGCCTCACCTGTCGTGGGGTCCTGCTGCTGCTTTACCTGCCATACCGCGCTGCTGGGTCCCTAACGCTGTGTGTCTCCCCTGCCGCTGCCTTCCACCACGCGGCCGTGAGCAGGGGGAGACTACAGCTCCCAGGTCGCCTAGCACCCGCTGACGCCCACCACGCGCCCGGAGGCGCAGAAAAGACCGAGGCTCTCTCCGCATCGCGGGACGCGCGCTGGCGGCGCCAGACGGAGCCCGGACAAAGGGCGGGCCGTCTGTGGCCGTCCGGGGCTGGTAGAGGCTGGGCTGGGCCTGTTCTCTTTCATCCTGCTCATTCTACGAAGGTACTGTGATTTTAGCTTTACTCCACTGGAAGTGTCGTTGGCTTCTGCTTCGACTAAGCAGGGTTCCCTCCACAGTGTAACAGGTCAATAACTTGTCAACAAAGCGCCGAAAGTACTGTTAGTATTGGCTTACTTTTGTTATTAGCCTTTGCATTATATACGCATGGCTAAAAGAAAGACTATGGAGGGAGGTGGGAGTAGTATGAATAAAAAGGGGAAAAAGGCTAAGAAAGTTAATCATGCTGCTGGTAATTGTGTATTGGAGAGGATTGAAACAATAGTTAATGATTGCCAAGTGATATTGGAGGAAACCAGGGCATCCCCAGATGCAGTAGTGGCACCAGCGGGAGAACCTTTAGCTAGCAACCAAAATTGCAAGATCCCAAACATGTTTAAAAAAACTAGACAAGTATCCTCCAAAGCCCTCCCCTGCATCACACCCAACGGGCAATCTGAGACCTGTCAGGGAGAAAATCTGGACTCCTCAAAGTCATTATCTGCTATTGAAATACACTCACCCATTGCTACTCTTGAACTTTCATGCTCAAACAGGTTTGCAATCTTTGAGGGTTTAGACGAGGAGGCTCCTGCTCCTCTAGAATGCCAGGAAAATGGCCTAGTTGACCATAAAGCAGTACAGACATATAACACGCAGGGAGAGACTCTTGAGCGGAAAATTGACCAATTATTGAAAGAGATTTGGGTGCCGATTACGATCCGGTAAAAAATTTCCCCGTGCGACTCGTATCCGGTCTTTTTACCGTACGAATCGTACAAGTGCCGTACGAACTGGCAATCACGATTCGCATGGTAAAAAGACCATACGAACCGCATCGGGAATGATTTCCCACACGTCCTCGGGTCGGAAAATGTGTCCGACACGTCCTCGTACGATTTACCGTACAAATGTGAAAGGTGAAGTCCGACCGAGGAATCACGATCCATCCCGTGCGTCCGAGGTTACAACCGGATGGAAAAAACACCGTCCGCACCGAACTCCCATAGCAACCATGGAGACGTGCCCGCATACGCGCCGACCCCCCCCAGCCCCCGTACGTACGCGCCGACCCCCCCCCCAGCCCCCGTAGGTACGCGCCGACCCCCCCAGCCCCCGTACGTACGCGCCGACCCCCCCTGTATGTACACCCATGTACGTGTCGAACCCCCCGTGTACGTTCGAGTCGAACCCCCCCGTGTACGTTCGAGTCGAACCCCCCCCGTGTACGTTCGAGTCGAACCCCCCCGTGTACGTTCGAGTTGTACCCCCACCCGTGTATGTACGGTGCGTACCCCCGTGTACGTTCGAGTCGAACCCCCCCGTGTACGTTCGAGTCGTACCCCCACCCGTGTATGTACGGTGCGTACCCCCGTGTACGTTCGAGTCGAACCCCCCCGTGTACGTTCGAGTCAAACCCCCCCGTGTACGTTCGAGTCAAACCCCCGTGTACGTTCGAGTCGTACCCCCACCCGTGTATGTACGGTGCGTACCCCCCGTGTACGTTCGAGTCGAACCCCCCCGTGTACGTTCGAGTCGAACCCCCCCGTGTACGTTCGAGTCGAACCCCCCGTGTACGTTCGAGTCGTACCCCCACCCCCCGGGGTACGCACCGTACATACACGGGTGGGGGTACGACTCGAACGTACACGGGGGGTTTGACTCGAACGTACACGGGGGGGTTTGACTCGAACGTACACGGGGGGTTCGACTCGAACGTACACGGGTGGTACGCACCGTACATACACGGGTGGGGGTACGACTCGAACGTACACGGGGGGGTTCGACTCGAACGTACACGGGGGGGGTTCGACTCGAACGTACACGGGGGATTCGACTCGAACGTACACGGGGGGTAAGCACCGTACATACACGGGTGGGGGTACGACTCGAACGTACACGGGGGGGTTCGACTCGAACGTACACGGGGGGTTCGACTCGAACGTACACGGGGGGTTCGACTCGAACGTACACGGGGGGTACGCACCGTACATACACGGGTGGGGTACGACTCGAAAACGTACACGGGGGGGGTTCGACTCGAACGTACACGGGGGTACGACTCGAACGTACACGGGGGGGTTTGACTCGAACGTACACGGGGGTTCGACTCGAACGTACACGGGGGGTTCGACACGTACACGGGTGTACATACAGGGGGGGTCGGCGCGTACGTACGGGGGCTGGGAGGAGGGGTCGGCGCGTACGTACGGGGGCTGGGGGGGGTCGGCGCGTACGTACGGGGGCTGGGGGGGGTCGGCGCGTACGTACGGGGGCTGGGGGGGGTCGGCGCGTACGTACGGGGGCTGGGGGGGGTCGGCGCGTACGTACGGGGGCTGGGGGGGGGTACGGTGCATACCGGGCCACCTACTCTGGTCGATTCGCGCCGTACTTCGCTTTTCCGGCACTTTTTGGGTGCCGTGAAAATATTGCCGTCCGGACTGCTGTCGGTTCGAATCGTAATTCCTGGGTCGTGAAACGCTGCCTGAAAGCGTCCCGACGTCACGTCGCAGCATTCCCGGATCACATTCGTATGTATATTTTCGTCGGTCGGTGTTTTTTACGATTCGTACGGAAATGGTGTTTCCGTGCGAATCGTAATTCCATGTTTGTAAAGTTTTACGACCGGGTACGAGTCGGACGGGGAAAACGCTCCGACCGACGGTTCGTACCCGGTTTTTACCGGATCATAATCGGCACCAGAATCTTTGAAAAAAATAGTGATGGAATTAAATAGGAGGGTCCCATTAACATCTATGCCTATTGACCCTCTATGTCACTCTGCAAACCCGACACCACTAGCTCGTCCGACACCAGCCCATAATAATTTACCGCCAACATTACATGGGGGGGCACATTTAGTTTGCAATAGGAACGAGCCAACACAAAAGTTATTGGTTTCTGACAGTGGCAAAAGACGTTCATATACGGACATTGTGAAATGTTCAAAAATCCACGATTGTCCTAATATTTTAAACACTTTAAAATCTGTAGCCCCTCGAGATTTAGTCACCAGGAGGCCCAGGCTTTTTCCAAAGATAATACCGCATCCAATCTAACCCCTGGCCACCCATTGGACAATGAGAAAATAGCTTATATGGTTAAAGTACCCAGACTTACTGGTACTCAAGCCTATGAAAACGAGGATTCTGTTAAAAACAAAGCTATACATTGGCTCAGGCACGTCAGAGGATGCAGGTCAATAATCCGAGTAGACATTGTTAGAGCAAGAAGAATTTCTCTCCACACCAGCCAATTTGACTGTATTGAGCTTCAATTCACTAACTCCACATTAGCTGAGAATCTGTTGCTTTTGGAATTCCGCACATCCTCACCAGATTATTCTTCTATACAGATCAGGCGCTCTCCGCTCTGGGTTTCTCCAGGGCGGGAGCCACAGGGTAAAGTAGGGACCCAGAGAGAAGACTCAAACTTGAATAGGGTGGACTGACTGGATCAAGAATTGTTACAGGGAAGTATTATAGATACAGACCCAATCCATTCTGACCCTATTAGAGTGTCAATATTAACTCCTCCTGAGTCCTTATCCCCTCTAGAGTCCTTATCTCCTCGTGAGATGCCTCTAACTAATCAGGCAACTACAAATTCCCACCTTTCCATGGCATCTCTAAATTTTGTCTCTTGGAACATCGCAGGGCTCCCAAAAAAACTTTTAATTCCGGAATGGCAGGAATTTATTGGAACTTTTGATGTCTGCCTATTCCAGGAAACATGGAGCGTTACCCCCCTCTATAAAACTGGATACACCACCTATTATAAACCAGCTATAAGTCAAGGGAAAGGTCGACCATCGGGGGGGCTACTAGTGTGGGTCAACATAACGCACAATTGGATAGTGGAGGCCCACAATAGTGGCTCCCCCGATCTTCTACATCTGACTATAAAAAGCCCACAAGGGGGACCAATTCTAGAGCTATTCAACATCTATGCCAGAGGGACTGTGGGTGGACAGGCTTCCCAGACAATATCTGACCTGGAACACAAAATGACTCTTATTGACCCCCATTCTAACATCATTGTATGTGGGGACTTCAACTGCACATTTGAACCCCTTTGTTCCGAAGATCTAATGGGGACCAGTGGGGATGATCTCAGATGGGGCATTCCGCCTCTCGAGCTGCCTCCTATTAAGAAATGGTCCCAAAGGGCAATACAAATGAATGCTATTACTCAGGAGTTCAATTTGAGAGCAGTGAATGGCAGGTCCAAATCAGACACGGGTGGAGCATATACATATAACAGGTTAACTACCCCGTCCCGCATCGATTACATTCTCATTGATATTCACTTCTGGGGGAATGTTGTGGATATGGTAGTAAAAAACACTATAGACAGCGACCATAATCCACTGTGCCTACAAATTAATGATGTTTGGTTGTGCCCGGAGTATGAGATCAATAAACCACCCTTGATGTCAACTAAGGAAGTGTTGTTGGCAGGTTGTAACAGACGCCTTAAATGGCATGGGGTTTCACAACATGAGGGTAAGATGGAAAGCATTAAGGAAATACTGGCCGGGAAAAATGTGGAGCTTGTTGAGGTCCAAAACAAAGTGGGAGACTCTCAATTCGTATCCTCTCTTTACCGAGACACTATAAGCGAGATAGGGAAATTCTTTATTCTAGAGGGGAACCCACCCTGCAAAGGGGTACCACTGAAAGGATCGAACCCATGGTATTCCAAAACCTGCAGAGAAAAAAGAATGACTTTATCAAAAGCCCTAAAGAAGCGAGACAGTAGTATGATTAGAAGAGCAAGACAGGAATATTCTAGATCCCTGGTAGTCGCAAAACGGGAATGGGAGGAAACACATTGGCAGGAGCTTAAAAAGGCATCATTGAATAGGAATTCCACTGTAAATAGAGGAAAACGACAAGTATCCCGAACCACATAACAGAGCTGCAATGGTATAACCATTTCTCTGTTATATATGCGGGAGAGGCTGCCCCTCCAGACTATGAGGAAGAGCACAGTTTGACCCCTGCCGTAATCTTTCCACCTGACGTTACTTTTGAGATCCAGGAAGTCACTCTGGCAATAAAAAGTATTGCACCTGGCAAAGCGGCAGGTCCAGACGGTCTTCCAGGAGATTTGCTTCTGCATGACCCAGCACCCTGGGCATTGTTTATTTCTGCCATAATGAATGCCATAGCCAGGGGCTCCATAGTACCAGAGTCCTGGAAAGCCGCAGTAGTGATCCCTATATATAAAAAGGGTAATAAGGAGGACCTTGCCAACTATAGGCCTATCAGTCTAATCGACGTGATCCAGAAGGTGGTTGGCAGGGTTCTTCTTATGAGACTGAAGTTGTGGATTGAGAACATGAATATTTTATCCCACCTTCAAGCAGGTTTTAGGCAAAAGGTAGGCACAATGGATCAAGTTTTTAGATTTTTTATGATTTATTGGAAAGTGGTAGTTTTAGGGAAAGGTACTTTATATCTAGCTTTTATAGACCTCAAGTCCGCGTTTGACTTAATCCCTCGCCAAAGATTATGGCAGGTTTTATCAGAATTAGGTGTTCCTCCAGAGATTCTCGCTTTTTTAATACTTTTACATGAGGATAATCACGCCAAGATTAGATGGGGCGCTCAGGGACAGCTCACAGAGAGTGTCACGGTGAACAGGGGGGTTCGCCAGGGCTGTGTATTAGCCCCCACCCTGTTTTCCATATACATTAACGGGGTGGTGAATCTTCTCAGAGAGGACCCAGCCGATGCTCCAGCCCTGGCTGGTGAAAAAATTCCAACCCTCCTGTTCGCCGACGACACTCTCTTGATTTCAAAATCACCAGGTGGCCTACAAAAGATTTTAAATAGGTTTGATACCTTTTGTAAGTCCTATGGCCTGATTATAAATACTGAGAAAACCAAATTAATGGTAATTAATCTTCCAAGACGTTTTAGAAATGTTTTTACTTTGGATGGCAACCCGTTAGATATTGTGGACTCCTTCGATTATTTGGGTATCCGGATCGTGAAAGGGATGAAGTGGAGTCCTCACTTAACTAAGATGCTCCTATGCCACAAGAGGGCTTCTGGTGCCATTATTAGAGAACAACATCTCTCTACGAGCAGACCAGTGGCCCCGGCCCTTGTGGTATATGAGGCCAAAGCATTATCTTGCACAATGTATGGAGCTGAAATTTGGGGTCACGAAAGTATCCATGAGCTAGTTAAGTCTGAGAATAAATTCATGAGGGATCTTGTTTCTCTTCCCACATCAACTCCATTAAAACCACTGTTTTATGATCTAGGCAGACATTCTATTCAGGACATTGCAAGACTTCGACCTTTATTATTCTGGGCAAGACTACAAAGGACACCGGAGCTTGCTAAGTATGCTGCAGCCCTAAGCGAACTCACACTAGCTGACACTGGGAAGAGGATAAAATGGATCTCCTATGTAAGACAATTGCTGAGAGAAATTGGATACGAAGACTGTTGGGAATCTCAGACACCCCCTTCAAAATTGGATCTCAAGAAGGCATATTGGAGATGGGTTAATGATAGAGAGCTAAGAAATGCTAATATGGGGAAGCTGACTGAGGCTTATTTTGAGCACAAGACACTTTGCAAATTGGAACCATATCTTGATTTTATTCAAATTCCACTGGATAGATCATTGTATGTGAGATTCAGATTAGGAACCTTACCTCTCAAATCCGTCACGGCTAGTTGGAAGAGTCAGATAAGCATACCATCTGGTTGCCCAAGCTGTGCATCTCCGAAGGAGACTATTCCCCATTTCCTCTTTGCCTGCTACACTTACAGAAGAGCGAGATCCAAGTGGCTGAGACCAATTTGCAGAATTCTGGGCTCCAGAGACTATGTAACTGTGTTGCGTATCTTAAAAACAGATACCTCGTCTCTTATTGTAGTATGTGGATTGGCCAAGTATCTGGGTTGCGCTTGGCTATTGAGAAAAAAAAAACTTGCCACTTTTGCACATTGAAATGTTGTTGAGGTCCGGTTTTTATCCTTTTCTACCAATCCTTTTACAATGAAATTTGTGTCTCTTTGTATATAGTGTCTTATTCTGAAACATGGTCCATTTTTAGATACATTTATGATCAACTCTTTTTATTCGTCAATGTTTTACTTGATCCTTTTTATCTTGTATTGTATGTTGTGCTTTTATGATATTTTTTATCGAATAAAGCTTCACCTACCTACCTACCTACCAAACCAAGGGTTAGGCCTTTATGAGGAACACCTGCTGGCACCATATAGAAACAGGTCCAGATATACACTGGGGGGCATTCCTCTACACCAAAGGCAGGTTTCGGGTTGCTTCAGTTAAGACCTATCCACCCCCGCTTTAGCCAGGGCGGCAGGTGGGTAGTGTAGTTGTCATCTAACAAGTGTGCGGCGGTTCAAAGAGTTTGGTAAACACTACGTTAGAGCTTATGGCGACTGGGCATTATTGACCATTCAGCATTCTCAACATTCAGGAAAGGGCCGGTATTTGCACTGAAGGTTCCCGTCTGGCCCACAGACTTGTCTGCCCCCAGGGTTATCTTTCTATGGGTTATAACCTGAGACTTGAAGGGGCATCTCCTGCTCCGGTGTCCCAAATACGTTGATAGTCTACGGTGGGGTAGAGGTACCATGAAGGGCCTGACTACTACTTGTGTTTCCCCTAAGTTATGGGGTCAAACTAGGTGGGACCATGAAGTCTACAGTTCTTAGGAAGCATCCAGCATTTCTTCAATCCAAGTAAGGGCAGTTAGCGATAGATAAGTATCAGCGAGTGGGTAGCAGACACAGGCTCTTCAGCAACATCGTGCCCTGGGGGCACGTGCGCTGCGCAAACACAGAGCTCCAACCATAAGGGTGCCGAGTAGCAAAAACCAGTAAATAGGTTTAAGAGGTGTGTCTCTGGCCTTACAGCTGTGTGAAACCACTGTCATTTAGAGGTTCGCCCAGGTGAGAATGGGGCGCTTCTTAATGTTCGGATGACCATTGCGGTTTGTGGTATCTCCCAGCGGATCCACTGGGAGTGTACTGCAGCTAGCAGGAAACTGGGAACCTGGGATACCGAAACTTGTACCACGCTTGGTGGGGATGCGATCAGCCAACATAGTGTGCTGCCGTCCCAATAACAGGGGTAGCAAGGTGTCAAACACAATGGGACACTAGGTCAATAGAACATTTGGCACGTCCAGTGTGTAACTAAAACTAAACTTCAACGGAGCAGATAATTTGTCACCGCTGGGGTTGCTCCGGGTTGGCAGTGGGTACCCCCCTGCCACCCACCTATCTGGGAGTATTCTAGGATGGGGTAAAGTAGGACTTAGTCAATCCTTAATATTTGGACCATACTGCAGACAGTGCGCACTGCTTAAATCAGACAGATTCTCTAAGCTGGTATGCCTAGGGTGTTTCACCACAGAGGGAACTGAACGGGCATAATTCCCATAAGGAATAAGGGATACATGGCAAGGGCAGGAGGGCCCCTTGCCCATTGTCACACACTTTCATTTATGAGCACTCCTGTGCGTCAGGAGTTAGCAAACAAAGGGACTGTTCAAAGATTAAGTATAATCTCTCTCGCCATAATAGCCAAAGCAGGCAGGCGGGTGGGGAAGGGGTCACCTAGCAAGTGGGCTGCTGTCCCATAGATGGGCATGCAGGTGTTCAGGCACACTCCGTGCTAGAAGGACGGTAGCTAGGTGAGATCAGCAAATAGATGGGGCTTTGTGAGCCTGGGTGTCGGCATCCACCCCACCCAGAGTTGGCTCAGGGCTGAGGCAAGTGAAGCAGTGGAACTTTCCCGCATGGGGGTGAATAGTTCTTGTAACAACTTCTCAGGCCTAACGGGCCTTTTGTTTCATCAGACACTATCTGACCCAGGGTAGCGTCAAGGGCTTTGGGATATAGATGGGGCCATCTATAACCAGTAGGGATGGTTCTCTTTCATCTAGATTTGCAGGAAGCTCTAGAAAGGAGAGGTTGCAGGTAAGACTATAGCTGATCTGGTGGGGGGCTCTGGCGGCGACGGTGGCCGCCTCCAGAGCTGTGGCGGAGTTACAGGGCGATCTGGAAGCAGGCCGGTACCAAGGGTACCTCTGCGCGGCACCATAGGGGGTGTCAGAGCCAAATCCGAGGAGCCTCATGGGAGAGTCCTGGAAGCCGTGTTGTCACCCCGCTAGTCCTTCGGGCGGTTGTGGGCCTGAACAACAGGGGGTGTGCTATGCGACGCTCCGCCCCGGGAAGGGGCGTGAGTAGAAGTTACCAACGGTCACGTGATCCTGTAAGAGAATCACTTGGACGGCAGCAAAGGCGGGGTTCACCCTAGTGCTGCCCGGCTCATCAGGCAGGCAGGCGGCCCAGTTGGTTGCCTGCCCTTGGATCACCCGTAAGATAACCCACCTATTACATAACGATGTATGTAATAAACCTGCAGCATTTTGTACCCAATCAAACAGTCTGTGTTGTGTGATTATTATTGGGTAATGTATTTTGGTTGGAGGGGGGACTGAGGGGTGCCAATGGCGATACTATGCCGCTGACCGCGGCCCCCACAGGCGGCCACTAGAGCGGTCGGTGCCCTAGTGTCGCCTGGGCACCTGTCACCCCTCCCGCCCCACCCCCCCTCCTGGGGACAGGGACTCCGGCCGGTGTCCCCTCCTCTTCCTGCCTGGAAGTGACGCGAGGGGCGTCACTTCCGGGGCTTCTTTGTGCGGGGGGGAGGCTATATAGCCCTCCCCCACCATGTTGGCGACCTCTTGTTCGCCTCGCACACCGCGTCCCTCCCTACTGTTTACCCGGCGTGGTGATGGCAGGTGGGGGTGAGAATATTGTAATGTTTCCTTTTTTCGTTGCAGGCGTAGTTACAGGGCGCGCCAGAGCCAAATCCGAGGAGCCTCGTGGGAGGGTCCTGGAAGCCGTGTCGGCGCCCCGCTAGTCCTTCGGGCGGTTGTGGGCCTGAACAACCGGGGGTTTGCTATGCGACGCTCCGCCCCGGGAAGGGGCGTGAGCAGAAGTTACCAACGGTCACGTGATCCTTTAAGAGAATCACTTGGACGGCAGCAAAGGCGGGGTTCGCCCTAGTGCTGCCTGGCTCATCAGGCGGGCAGGCGGCCCAGTTGGTTGCCTGCCCTTGGATCGCCCGCAAGATAACCCACCTATTACATAACGGTGTATGTAATAAACCTGCAGCATTTTGTACCCAATCAAACAGTCTGTGTTGTGTGATTATTATTGGGTAATGTATTTTGGTTGGAGGGGGGACTGAGGGGTGCCAATGGCGATACTATGTCCACTGCTCGTTGATTTGGGCTTATTGAGCAATCCCCGATTTCGCCCGCTCAGGGGGGGTCAGGTAATTTGAGGTGTTTGTTTGGTATTAACTGTTTGTGTTTTAGCTTCCACAATTTGTCAATGCTTAGAACATATTTGTGTGGATGTAGTGGGACAGTTCCCAAAGGTAGTGATTATTAGGTGCTTTATTGTTGTTTGCGTATTACTGGCGGCCTCAATGAACACAGATACACGATCAGTTCATTAACTAGTTTTCGCCGCTGATGTTGGTTAATTGTAATTTATCTTCTAACTTGGCTTCAAGCTCCGCTGTTGTTTGTATGTTCAAATGTGTTTCGTATTTCAAGTTTACACTCGATTACTGCTTGGTTACCCGCAGTTACGTCAACGCCTCACACGATGTAACAGTTTCCTTCCCCGGGTGCTTACTTCCTTACAACTGGCGGTGTCCTCCGACGCCGCTTCTTCGTTTTCTTCACTCGGTCTTCGGCGGGTAGGCAGGGTCTGTTACGTCCTATGCTGGACGGGGAAGGACAGCGGGCAGGTAGGCGGGCAGCATGCGCTCCGGAATCGGGGAGGAAAGATAAACACACACCTACGCTTTGAACTGCGCTTCGGTGCACTGACCCGGATCATCCGGTCCAGCCCCCATTTATTTAACTAAGCCCTTCCGGGTCACAGCCGGGACCACCCTCGCGTAAACAGGGGGGTGTTCCCTTTGAACATAACATTCCTCCTTTATCATGGCACAATAAAACAAACACAACACCGGTTGGAAGGATGCTCCAGTCCAGAGCGAGAGAGAGAGAGAGAGAGAGAGAGAGAGAGAGAGAGAGATAGAGAGAGAGAGAGAGAGAGAGAGAGAGAGAGAGAGAGAAAAAAGAGAGAGAGAGAGAGAGAGAGAGAGAGAGAGAGAGAGATAGAGAGAGAACGAGAAAACACTGCATTTCTTTTCCTTAGTCCATTACAAAACCTCTCAGTCGAGACGACACCGCTGGATTGGCTCGGAGATGATATCTGTGTCCACCTCGACCTTCGCTCCCATCTCTACGGCCTTCAGCTCCAGCCGCCCCTGGTGAATGTTCCACAACTGCCCCAGGCAGTGGGGGGACTGGCCCAGGTGAAACACTCTCCTCGTCGAGAGCGTCGCCCGTCGGTTCGCCACCCTCAGACTCTGGCACCATCTCACTTGGTTGTGCCGGACACCGGTACTTTTTGAATTGGGAGATGTTCCTGGTGACTGTCTCGTGACCCCTCTGGGCAGTGACCATCGTGCCCTTGACTGTCTGGATCACCCAGGGCTCCGGTTCAAACGGAAGGGAGAACTTCCCTCGTGGATGTCGATTCTTCACCAGCACCAGGTCACCGGCCACCAACGCCTTGCTCCTGGCATGGCGCCTCTGGGACATTCGGTCATTTTTAGCCCGCCTCTGTCGGAGGCGTTGGATACTTGACGATACGCAGGCAAGGATGGTGTCACCTGAGGAAACACATCATTCAGCACCCGTTGATTACACAAAAACCCAGGGCTGGCCATGGTGGTCGAGTGAGGCGTAAGTCTGTATTCTTTTACGAAATTGTACAGGGCACACTCCATGTTCTGTTCTCGAGACATTGCTATCCGGAGCACTTTGTTTAGGGTGCGCATGAAACGCTCGGCCTCACCATTAGCCTGTGGCCACCGGGGTGTGATCTTCACATGACGGACACCTCTTGATCGGAGGTATTCAGAGAACTCATGGCTGGCGAATGGCGGACCATTGTCTGTGCGTAGCTCCTTGATTAGCCCATGGCTGGCCATAATTTTCTCGAAACGAGGTATGGTATTGCTCGCAGTAATGGAGTCCAGTATCTCAACCTCGGGGTATTTTGAAAAGTCATCAATGACGACAAGCATGTGTCGGCCATCCGGTAGGCTCCCAAAGTCGGCACTCACCCGGTGCCACGGGTGAGGAGGTATGTCTTCCGTCAGGATTGGGGGCGGCGGATCCGCTGGGCCTACCGCTTGGCAGAGCGCACAGGACCGGACAGTCCTCTCCACCACACTGTCCAGATCAGGGAACCACACCTTGCTCCTCAGACGTGACTTTGTCTTGACCACCCCTTGGTGCGCGATGTGAGCTAAGTCCACCACTCGCTGCTGTAATGACCTGGGAATAACCAGACGCGTGCCTCTCATCAGACATCCCTCGGGGGACACGGCCAATTCGGACCGGACGTTGTGAAGAGCTCTTAACGCCAATTGTGCATCATCTGTGCGGTGTGTCAGGTTCTCCAACAGGGAGTGCCACCTTCCTGATCCAATCGCTGATATCACTATCTCCCAGCAGTCATCCCGTTTGGTCGCCTCCAGGATGTCCTCGAGCCTGATAGGCAGGGGCCGAGAGCGTTCCACCACCAGCCTGACATACTCCTCCGTCTCCTGCGCTTCAGACTCCTCTTCTCGGGTAACTGGCCGGGCATGTCTGGATAGGAAGTCCGCCGGGTTTTGTGTCCCCGGGCGGTAGACCACTTTGAATTGATATTCCTGCAGCTGCAGGATCCACTTTTCGATTCTTGGGGGTGGTTTCGACGACACGCCCATGAAGAGAGGAATCAGCGGTTTGTGGTCAGTGTGAACCGTGAATGGCTGCCCATATAGGTAGAGGTGGAAATGACGACACCCCCAATGTATTGCAATCGCCTCCTTTTCGATGTGGGAGTATCTTTGCTCAGTTTCCGTCAGAGCCCGGCTCGCGTAGGCTACCGGGGCCCATTCACCGTCCAGTTGCTTCTGGGACAATACGGCACCCAAACCGATGGGACTGGCATCCACCGACAGTTCGGACTCCCGGGTGGGGTCAAAGTACGCTAGGGTGGTTTCGGCGGACAAAGCGTGTTTAGTGTCCTGAAAAGCCTTCTCTTGAATGGGGCCCCATTCCCATGTTGCGGCGTTCTTCGTGAGGTCCCGTAGGGGCGCTGTTAGATTCGTGAGGTTCCGGATGAATCGACCACAGTAGGTGACCATGCCCAGGAAGCTTCTCACTCCGGTGACTGTGGTCGGGGCCGGTGCCGTCTGGATGTCACGAACTTTTGCAGGGTCGGGAGACACTCCTTGTTGTGAGAAGTGATATCCAAAGAACGCTATCTCCTTTTTTAGGAATTCGCACTTCTCGCGATGCAACGTGAGGCCACTGTCCTGGAGTCTCCGGAACACGCATCGTAGGCGGTTCATGTGTTCCTCCAGAGTCGGTGCATGTACAAGAATGTCATCACTGACATTTATGACTCCACTGAGGCCAGCCAACACCCCTCTGATGGTATCCTGAAACACTTCCGCCGCGCTGGACACCCCAAAACTGAGGCGCTTGTAGCGGCGCAGGCCCACATGGGTGGAGAAAGTGGTTATGGCCCTTGACTCGGGATCCAGCAGGAGTTGATGGTAGCCCGCCCGAAGGTCCATCTTCGAGAACCAGCGCGATCCGCTGACCTCCGCAACAATGTCGTCGACTGTGGGTGTCAGATGGCGTTCCCGCTTGATGGCGTGGTTCGGCAAGCGCATGTCCACGCATATCCGGACTTCACCTGGTTGTTTTGGTTTTCGGGCTATCACAATGGGGGAAACCCAAGGTGTCGGTCCTTCCACTCTCTCAATGATGTCAGCGGCCTCCAATTTTCTTAGTTCCTCTTCGACCTTGGGCCGCAGATGAAACGCTACTCTCCGATGCTTGAGAGCAACTGGTTGTACTGAGTGGTCTATGTGCAGCCGTACCAGGTGGTCCTTTAGGCATCCAATTCCGTCGAACAGGTCTCGAAATTCTTCCACCAATGACTCGACATCCTCCAGGTGCACAGCGAATGCAAAAACCACCAGTTGCAGATGTTCCGCCGTACGACAGCCCAACAGCATTCCCGTACCCTCCTTGGTGACGTACACTTTGGTGCGGACGGAGTTGGCCTCGTGGGCGATGTCGGTGGTGAAGACGCCTACCACAGTGAGTGGTGTGCCGGAGCCATAAGCAAACACCTGTATGGACGTTGGCTTCAGGACGGGCTGAGTCGGGAAGGATCTCAGCATGGACTGGGCCATTATGTTTATGGACGCACCTGTGTCAATCAGCACCGGCGTCAGATGCCCTGCAATCTTGACGTTACACTTCGGTGCCCTTCGTCTCGGACATCCATCAGGCTGTAGGGCGTGAATTACATGGACCGTGCCTTCGTCCTCATCGTCGTCCATATCGTCTTCCTCAGCTTCGGGTGGAGGGGCATCCACCGCATTGATCTGCCGACTTTGTTGCCGCTGACGTCCCGCCGAGCGGCACACTTTGGCTAGATGGTTCAGACGACGACACGCCGAACACCTTTTCCCTTGCGCAGGGCATGGACCTTGGTGTGGGTACGGTCCTCCGCACATGTAGCAGGAACGAGACGAGGGTGGTGGTTTTCCGTGTTCCGGCTTCTTTGTAGACGCTTTCTTCGAGGTAGTCGCCACCACCGCGTTTACTGGCTCTGTTTTCACTTGACGTTGGAGGGCCGTCTCCATATGTGCGGCGCGCACTTTGGACAACTCCTTAGACCGGCCCATGGTGAGAATGTCTGCCATGGAGATTCCGGGCAGTTCGAGGACCCTTTCTCTCAGCTTAACGGACGAACAGCCTTGGATGAACTGCGCCCGCAGCTCGTCATCTGTGTCCGGTAGGGTACAGGTGCTTGCCAGTTCTTTCAGACGAGCATAGAAGGTGTCAACTGATTCCTCCGGTTGTTGCCTAGCTTGTCGTAAGAGAAAACGTTCGTAATCTGGATTCGCTAGGGGCTCAAAATGTGCGGTCAGAGCCGCCTTGAGCGTAGCATAGGTGTGGGGAGGGCCGGTTTCCACCACGGATTTGGCCAGTCGGTGAACTGCAGAACCACCCAGATGCAGGAGCATGGGCCGATGTCGTTCAGGCTTGAGGCCGACTGCGGCAAAATAATTCTCCAGGCGCTCCAGCCACTCTTTCCACTTGGCCACCTGGGCGGACGGCGGGCCGTCCACTATGAACGCTTCCACCGGGGGCACCGTCGTCATCTTTACGCCGACTGGGCGGGAGGTCCAATTCAGCAGGTGTAGGCAGACCTGGACGCGACAGAGGATGCGCTTCAGGGGTGGACGCAGTCAAGACAGCCAAAACCCTGCACTTCCGGCGCAGGCCGCGGCAAATTGCGGCCCACAGGCACCCAGCATCCAGGCCTCAGGGACTGGGCGTCGAGCGTCGGAGAGCACGCCCCACGTGGCAATAGGAGGTGGCAGGTTAGACCCCCTGGGCAAGAATCAGCAGACACGAACACCCCTCCGTCTCCCAGCAGCCTATGCGCCACACCGATGTCGCCACCGCAGTCAGCAAACCACTGCAGAGACACGCACAGGAACTAACCGGGAAGATGAGGCTGTAGGGGGGGGCGTCCTTCAGTGCAGCACCGCCAGGACTCAGGCACATGCGATGGGGCAGCCAGGCAGCAGGCCGGTCGATGAGAGCGCTCCCACGTGCGCTTGATGCACGACAGCAGCTCCGATGCGGGCCGAGGAGGAAGATAGCACAGCACCGGGAGCTGGGAGAATGTAGAGAGGCGGCAGGGACAGGCCGCGTAGACGCACGCACGTGCGAGGAGCAGCGCTCCGTGTGGCAGCCGCCACCGGAGCGGGTCAGGCAGCGAGGATCCAGCCGTCGTGGGTCGAGAGTCCGGAAAGACCCCCTCCTCGCCAGTTGTTACGTCCTATGCTGGACGGGGAAGGACAGCGGGCAGGTAGGCGGGCAGCATGCGCTCCGGAATCGGGGAGGAAAGATAAACACACACCTACGCTTTGAACTGCGCTTCGGTGCACTGACCCGGATCATCCGGTCCAGCCCCCATTTATTTAACTAAGCCCTTCCGGGTCACAGCCGGGACCACCCTCGTGTAAACAGGGGGGTGTTCCCTTTGAACATAACAGGGTCCGTGCTTCCTCAGTTGGAGGCGGGCTGCCCCTTCATGACTCTTATTTCTGCCGATGTTTACGTTGCTGTTCTCACATTCACCGCCAGTTCTGGCCAGGCATGTATTTGGGGAGTTCTTGTTGCACGAACTCGCTCGCTCGCGTTCGCCGTGTGTAGAGTTCAAGGCCCCAGTGTAGGATTGTCTCAATTCAAGACCGGCGCGGCTGCTCACTCACCCGGTGGCGGCATCCTTGATGGGCGGAATCCTGCCCCAATATTCATTTCTATAACAAATCAATGTCGCACTCCAGTGGTACGGCTTCAAATGGTTTCACTCACCACTACCACCAACGCTTTTCACCATATAGGCTTGTTCACAGGTAGGGAAGTCTGTTCACACTTTTCAATTTATACTACTTTTCCCATGTGCCCATGATGAGGCATTCTGGGATGTGTAGTTTCCTTTGGTTTTACAAACATTATTATATACATTTATTTACAATGTTGCATTACACCCACTTCAAGTTTATCACTTTCTATATTTTAGTGCGAATGCAATTGCCACCTGCACCTGTGGTATTGGACCAAGTGTGCTAACAGGTGTCGTTCACCATGTATAGATACAGTCTTAGTGACTCTGTGCAGTGTCTTATGAACCAACATCCTCTCGATACTTTTCTTAATAACATGATCTCTATTGAATAGTCCAAAAGGAAAGATCAGGTGGTTGTGTTTCGGGAAGTTGTTTCCATTTAAAGGTTTCGCCAGCGTGGCTATTAGACCGTCATTTCTCATTGGACAGTCCAAATAGAAGTGTATTGGTCATGATGAATGGGCCCCTGTTTCGAGTGATCGTCTCGTCTGAGTGGCTTAGTCATTCTTTATGGTCCTTTCATTACATTGTCAGCCCAGTTTCAGCTTTGCTAGGGCTCATCAGTGAAGTGCAGCAAGCATAGGTCCCACACCGCCGCATACTCGCCGCACACACGCACTTCAGCCCATCTTTTTTGACACTGTCATTCCACAGAGAGATCAACCTTATGCAAACTGCCAAAGACACGAATTTGAGAGGTTAGGACCCATTGCCTGGTGTAGAAAAAATAACACATAAATGCATATACCCGGCTTAAAGCTTCTTGATTTTCTTACCTGTCAGAAGTATTATATCGTCCAAGGCTAGACAGTCAAAGCATAACGTTATCTCTCGATAACAATTCTCACTGCAGGCAGGTGTAAAAAAGAGAACTTGTACACTGAAAAATGTTACATATCTGATAGAGACTGCTAGCTGCAGATTACTTACCTTAGAATTATCCCCAGGCGTCAGACTGGATCCAGACATTTTTCGGGAGCAATACCCCTGCACACAGTAGGTGGTGTCATTCCAAGCCGGAAGGGGAGTGTTCGGTTCCTCAGCGCTCTGACATCTGTTTTTTTCTTTCCGCACCAGTCAGTGTAGATCCGGAGGAGAGCTACCCCCAGTCACTTTTTGACTGACCCTTATCTCGAACATTTTTGAAACATTGTCTCCAGGTGTGGCAGGAATGTCCGTGAGGAAGGCTGGTTCTAAGCCTTGTGATGCCTGTCACTGGCAAATCTTGGTGATGGACCCACACCTGATCTGCCTCTGGTGCCCTGAGCGTGACAATGGTGCCAAGACCTCTGTCGGTTGTCGAGCCATGCATCCCAAGGCCTTCAGAGAGCAGTCTCTCAAGTTCCTTGCTGCTCGACACCACAATGGTTTCGATCCCGGTCGAGAGGAAGGTCCCGGGATCGGTTGCAGAGACACTCTAAGTGCTCGTTGTCGCACTTGAAGTTGTCCAAACGTTCAGGTAAGTTCCACAAGCGCAAAAAGAGCAAGAAGTCGAAGAGGTCTTCAACTTCGCCCTGTCTGTCAAAGTCATCTGACAAGACGAGGGAGCATCAGCATTCGAAGCCAGAGCGCCCCCCGCCCAACTCTGCAAATCTTATGAGGCCATGCACCTCATATTTGGGTGGCTTGTCCCGCTGGAGCGCCTTTGGGCCCCACGGGCTTGGGAGGGGCCCCTACTGGTTTTCCGCTGGCAGATTCACCCCCTGCGCCAGTTGGGCCCTTTGGATTCATGGACTGACCTTGCCCGGCGCCGGGTCCACTACCAGCGTCCTTGGCGGCGCCCTCCCCACACTCATCCCCAACTCTGATACGGAGCCAGATGGGTATTGTTTGACACCAACTCCAGTGCCGACTGGATGCATTCCATCCAAGCCGGAGGCTGTGCCCTATTCCTTTGGGCTAGGACTTGGGGATGTCTGGGAAGGGCCACTGGGCCCTGATAAATACCAGCCCCTAGATATCACCGAGGACTCCTTGTGTGGTGATTTGAGGGATGCCAGTAGACTAGACACCTCCCAGATACTGGCTTGGTCTCTTTTCCAACAGTGGCTATGGAGGAAGGAGCTTCATTTGCTGTGGTGGTAAGGAGGACAGCCAAGGTCCTGGACATTCAGCTGCCCACCGTGGCTGTCAATATGAACGTCTTGATGGCGGTGCTTTAACTGGTAGTCACCCCTTCTGATCCACTTCCTTGTTTAATGAAGCCCTCAAGAGTGTCCTACTCAGAACCTAGTACAAGCCCTGCACAGGCGGCTCATGTGAATAAGACAATTGCCCACCACCATGGCCCCACCCCAGGGCATCCCAATTTTCTCGCTCAGCACCCCACCCTAGGGGCTTGGTGGTCCAAGCCTCTGCTTCAAGAGTAAATCCAGGCACAATCCCTAACACTCCACTGGACAGGGAATCCAAGAAGCTGGTTACTTTGGAAAAGAAGATGTTTTCTTTGGCCAGCCTGGCACTTTGGTTGGTGAACACTGTGTGTCTTTTGGGCCAATACGCCCATTTGCTCTGCTATCTCTGCCTTTCTGCAGCTATCAGAGCAGCTCTCCCTCTTAAAGTCCCCTATTGTAAATAGGTTCCTTAAAGGTCTGCCACACAATTCTGTAAATAGTGTCATGTCTACAAAGCCAATGCCACACATATTAGATACATAGATTATGCAATACATAGATTATGGATACAGCCATGCAGCACATACATTTCCACAGCAGTATATACAAATTGTAGGTAGTCACGGGGTCTTTTTATGTTGGGGAGAGCATAGTTCGATATACCAGTGATGACCCATCACGGCGGTTCAATCACCTGGAATGGTGGGTCCTGCTGTGTGTGCAATCAGTAGAGGGGTCTAGTGTGTGGAGATAGGATCGAAGTGGCTGCCAATTGGTACAGGGACTAGACGTAGGAGGTTGCAAAGCTGCACGCAGCCCGATATTAGTGTCACAGTGGTTCAGACTGTTAATCCACGCATTTTTAGTGGGCAGGTGTTTACTGTCACAATGTTTGGCTAGTTCCCTTTTAGCGAGAAGTAGCACGATTGCTACATACCTGCGTGATGTGTTTAGGATAGTCTGTACGTAGCCAAATAGTGGCAGTAGAGGGGGAAGGTTCAATAGTGAATTGTGTCATAAGGGAGAGTTTTGTGAAAAGGTCCTGCCAGTACGACGCTATTCTGCTGCATATCCATATCATATGGGTAAAGTCCGCCATTGGCGTTTGACATCTGGGATATTCAGCTGGGCGATTGGGGTCGAAGCAATGTAATTTACCTATGGGTGGCATATGCGTGCCAGGGAAACTTAAAGTGTAGCAGTTTATGGCGGTGGTTCAGTGACACCAGCTTTGTATGCACGCATCATGCATACCACTTCTGATCAAGCAGAGTATATCCCAAATCCCAGTCCCATGCAGCCCATACATTGGCGTCGTGGGTCGGGAGCAATGCTAAGCTAGCATGATATAGTTTAGAGATGAGATGATCCGCGCTTGTGTTGGTTATAATCATGGTCTATGGTGGAAACTCGTATGGTTCCAGTGGGTATGTTGGCATCTGAGCCCTATGCACTCCCTATAGTCTTCTTACGACTATCAGGGGAGCGTTTTGGAAGTGCGTATCTTCAGTGCGATAAAATGTGTCCTTCTGGGAAAAAGTCCCCAAATGTTTTTTTAGAGAGTACCTAGAGAGGGTTCGCTGGACCAGAGCCTCCTGCATAATGGGTACCCAGGGGTTAGCAGCTAGTGGAAGTGCCAGGGATTATAACATGTGTCCCCCAGTCAAGCGTAACAGCCACATCCATGCCCAACTAGTTGTGGACATCGTTTGTATGTCGTGTGGGTCTCGTGGCAAGCCTGCCGACAGTATTGCAGATAAGGAAAGCTGTAGGGGAAGCCAGATCTGCCTCAGGTTTGGCGTAGGGTATTCGATCGTCCGAGTGATACCAGTTAGACTGATGCAAGCTGCAGGCTGTGTATATAATAATTTGATAAGGGAGGAAAATCCTAAGGGGAGCCCCATCTTATGTAAAGTGGCATGTAAAAATGACCACTCCAGCGAATCAACACTTTCTCTGCATCTAAGAGTGCCGCCATAGCTGGCACTGAGCGGTTCACTAATAATTTGATAAGGGAGGAAAATCCTATGGGGAGCCCCATCTTATGTAAAGTGGCATGTAAAAATGACCACTCCAGCGAATCAACACTTTCTCTGCATCTAAGAGTGCCACCATAGCTGGCACTGAGGGGTTCACTCTGTGCAGTACCGCAAAAAGGGAGCGCAAGTTCAGAGCTGTAGATCTCTGTGGAATGAATCTGATTGAACAGGGAATATAATTTGTTCCATGAGGCGTGAGAGGCGAGTCACCAGTATTTTTGCTAATATTTTATTATCAAAATTGAGCAGTGAGAGCAGCCGATAAGATCCGGAAAGGGACGGATCCTTCCCAGATTTGAGAAGCAAAATGATCACTGCTTCCCGGAGAGTGGGCGGGAGTATGCCGTGCTGTAGCGCCTCCTTGTATACTTCCAAGAGATATGTGGCAACGAAATGTTTGAATGTTTTGTAAAAGGCACCAGTGAATCCGTCTAAGCCTGGCGCTTTAGAGCTGTCTATGGAGTCTATGGCCTGTTGGATCTCCTCCACTGTGAATGGCTCGTCAAGGAACTGTTGATGCGCTATCGGAAGCCCCACCATCGTGATCTCCACCAAGTATTGATTCCTATCCTTGGCATCTGTCGATACCCCTGGAGGTGTAGAAATTGGTGTGATATGCAAGAATTTAGTTCTATATGCCTATGGTGTTGGTGATGAGCGTGCCGTCGGGGTGCCTGATAGCAGAGATGTAAGATTAGCCATGAGGGGGTCGCAACAATCTGTCCAGAGTGTGTCCCAGCCTTTACCCCTCCCCATATCTTCGGGCCGTTGCATTTTTCCCTAAGTAACAAGCTTCTCTCTCAGGATAGTAGTGATGCGAGTTTCTGGATACAGTTTGGGGTCTGGTGCATGGGATGGTCGTGGTCCAGCACAGCTAATTTACCCTCAAGCTGTGACAAGGTGCTACGTAGGTTTCGCAGGATCCACCCGTGTTTGGAGGTGCATACTCCGTTAGTGTATGCCTTAAAGGCTTCTAATAATGTGGCCTAAGATTTTACAGTTCCCTTATTGATTTCAAAATACTCTAAGTTTGCAGTACGGAGTTCCATACGGAATGGAAAGTCCTGCAGGGCTAGTCCTGGGAACATCTGTTGCCTCCGGACCAAGCCTACCCAGTGGATACGAAACGTTTAGTATTACATGGGAGTGGTCTGATAGCGTACGAAGGAGGTGCAGTATGGAGGACATCCATGACAGAATGGTAGCAGTTAGCAGTCAGTAATCGAGGCGGTCCATGTGTCGTATTGTGTGGAGTGGTCTGTAAATGCAGGTTGGAGGGGGTTGCGCTGGCACCAGGCATCCACCAACGTGTAACATCACAGAGCTCCTGTAGCGTATGTCTTCTGCGGGGCTTCGTAGAGGGAGCGTGTGCAGTACTATCTAGGTTGGGGTCAAGTAGTATTTTGAGGTCTCCCCCCAAGCAGACGTAGTCCGCCTCGAACATAGCCATTTGTGTCTGTAAATGGGTGTCGAAATCCGCGCTTCTGTGTTCAGAGCGTATACGTTCAATAATAATACACAGTGGCCCAGAAGCTGTCCCGACACCAGCAAGTACCGTCCCTTTATGTCAGTGCAGAGCTCCATCAGCTGGAAGGGCAGTCGTTTATGGATAAGTATGGAAACGCTTCTGGCATATGAGCTGTAACTAGAGAAGAATGCAATGTTGACACCATGTGGATGCAGATGTGTGCAATGTCTTAGGGGGCAGGTGTGTTTTCTGCAAGAAGACTATGTCTATCTGGTGGCGTTGCAGATAGCGTAACACCTCCTTTCCTTTACGTTGGTTATTAAGCCCCGAATATTCTAAGTTGCCAAAGTGATGTCTGCAAACGGGTGTATGTTATTGAACCTCGACGTGATGTGTAAAGTAGAGTGACCTATGTGGTTGCAGCAGAGTACACAGCCCTAATAATGATAGGTGTAGATGCAAACATTCCCAACATGTAACAACGTCGCTTTCCCCATCCCGTCTCCCATCCCCAGATTCCGTATTCTGGGGACAACCCCCCCAAAACAGAAGCATTAGAAACATTCTGCTTCTTCACATAAAGTAGTGTCAATCTGGTTATGTGTGTACCACACACGGAGGTGGCGACTCCTCGCCAAGTCCCCACATTATATTGGAGTGGTGGTCAAAGGAGAAACAAAATATTTTGCCACATCCTGAGTCTAGTAGTAAGGCACGTGGTATAGCCCAAGATAGTGCAATGTTCCAGCGTAGTCCTCCGATCACCCCGGGCCTTAGTCATCGGTGTCCTCGCCGCTTTACGGCGCATGAAGTTGTTGAGAAGAGGTCCACGCTACCACTGGAGTCGACATCCGGTGGGGAGGCGCTGGGTGACCCACACTTCCACAGGGGAGATCAGCAGAGTACTGCTGGCAGAAATCCTGCACATCTGTGGGGTTATCAAAGATGCACAGTCTGCCATTCATATCCACCCGGAGCTGGGCAGGATAGATCATCCCATAGCGTAGACCAAGATTTTGGAGTGTAGCCTTGACACCCATGTATTTCTGTCGTGCCTTGTAACGCCCTGAACGTCTCGGGATCGTTTAACAGACACGATAATGAGGACGCAACCACTTGTGAAGGGTTAGTTATTTTAATGAAGGCAAAAATAACACAAAGAAGAAACAAAAGTTATAGTCACTGGAATCCTCCAGGCTAAGTACGTTACCAGCCCACAGCACGGGTGGTCCTAACCGTGTTCTGCATATACGCCGGTCCCGGCGTATGCCAACAGAGGGCAGAAATGAAATGGCCGACAATCCCAATCGATAGGCTGTGAGGGGCACGAAGAGTGTTGGGGAGAATCGAGGAGTCAGGGAAACACCCAGCCGGGGTCTCTACCTGAAGGGAGCAGCCGCTCAACCTCTTCCTCAGACTGCACCGGGACGCGGAGTCACCTCCTGGTGATGCGTCACCGATACCCCAATCAAAACCAAGAAGACTGAACCGAGAGCAGCCGCTCGATCGATCCTGTGGACTTCCGAGTCTGTAACGCGGCAAACACCTCCTGGTGTGCGTTACAGCTGGCAGTCCCTGTATCTCTGGTCGGGCTGGGAGTTACGACTCCAACCAGCAAAAGCGCCACTGCGCTTTGACTCAGCCGAGTCAAAAAGCGAAGCTCAATGGTTGACCGGTAGAGCTTCCGGGTCCTTCACAGGTGACGATGGGGCAAGACACGGCCCAGGGAGTAACGACTCGACCTACCTCCGTTCTTGCCTTACTGGAGCTCCACTCCGGAACACTGCTCTTCACGAAGCAGGTACGTCGGTGTAAACACAATATCCGACAGCGTTGTACCTCCCGGTTCCTCCCTTTATAGGGCGTGTTTTCCTTGAGTTATGTAACAGCTCTCCTGTTTACATAAGGGCGTGTTTTCCTTGAGTTATGTAACAGCTCTCCTGTTTACATAAGGGCGTGCTTTCCTTGAGTTATGTAACAGCTCTCCTGTTTACATAAGGGCGTGTTTTCCTTGAGTTATGTAACAGCTCTCCTGTTTACATAAGGGCGTGTTTTCCTTGAGTTATGTAACAGCTCTCCTGTTTACATAACCTCTCAACCGCTAAGCATCCTGGGGGATGTAGTCCGTTTTCGCTGGTTACCGTTTTCCTCCCCTCGCATGACAGGAATTCTTGACAGTACATCCTCCCTCTCAGCGGCTCCCCACGGGTCCAGCGCAGGCAGGAAAACGCCGATGGAACAAGGAGACCAAGCGCGGAGCATGAACCCCTTCAGCCGGTTCCCATGATTGCTCCTCCGGGCCATAGCCTTTCCACGCCACCAGGTACCACAGCTTCCCCCTGCGCCATTTGGACGCCCGTATGCCCGACACTTCATACTCCACCTCCGACTCCACGCATACCGGCCTAGGTGTCCCAGACGGCTTGGAGGGTGCTGGTTTGAGCAATGATACATGAAAGACAGGGTGTATCCGCAATGACTGGGGCAAGCACACCTTCACGTTCACGGGACCCATACACTTGGTAATTCGATAGGGGCCCATGTACTTGGGATGGAACACACTGTTCTTTCGAAACCTCATGTTTCTTGTGGATATCCAGACGTAGTCTCCAGTGCGGTACAGTGGCCCGGGCCTTCTCTTCCTGTCTGCCGCAGCCTTGTATCTTCTCTTGGTCTCAATTAGGACAGCCCTTGAGCGCATCAACGTGTCTTTTATGTGTGCCACCCTGTCCGCTGTGGCGGGAATCCTGTCCTCTCTGAACGGATGTAGAAATGGCAAGAACCTGGGATGTTGGCCATAGTTGCTATAGAACGGAGATGACTGTGTGGAGCTGTGAGTGGCGTTGTTATAGGCTATCTCTGCAACCCATAGCAAGTCGACCCATTCTTCCCTGCCCTGGTCCACAAAACATCGCAGATACTGTTTGAGCGTTTGGTTCAGGCGCTCGGTTTGGCCGTCCGTTTGAGGGTGGTAGCTGGTGGACAGGGCGGTCTTAACATGCAGCGCAGTGCACCAAGTCTTCCAGAATTGCGCAGTAAACTGCGATCCCCGGTCCGACACGATCACCCCCGGTAATCCATGCAGTCGTACCACATTCTTTAGGAGTAGTGACGCCAATTCCCCGGCCGTAGGGACTCTCTTGCAGGGGATGAAGTGCCCCATTTTCGTCAAGTAATCCACCACCACCAGTATCGCCGTCATCCCCTGGTCTACCGGTAGGCCCACCACGAAGTCCAGTGATATGCTATCCCATGGTCTATCCGGGGTCGGAAGTGGATGTAAGAGCCCTTGGGTTCGGCCATGGTCGGCCTTCATGGTAGCACACGTAGGACACTCCTGTCCCCACCTCCTGACATCCACTCTCATGGTTGGCCACCAGAAATGCCGTCCCATGCTAGCCACCGTTTTTTCAAAGCCCAAATGACCTGCGCATGGAGAGTCATGGCACCAGATGAATGCTTGTTTCCTTAGCCTAGGCGTGGGTATCAATAGGCACCTGCCCTTCAGGGGTATCCCGTCCTTCAGCTGCCATTCTCTGTGACTGAGGAGCCACCTCCGCCATGCGAACGACCTGATCCCTCTCTTTATTCCCCTCAGGAAAGTATCCGGTTGGATAACCCCCAATACCATCCTCGGGGAAATGATGGAACGCTCGGTCGCAGGCAATGGTTCCTTAACTGCAGATTGACGGGACAAGGCGTCCGCCTTCCGGTTTTCCGTCCCCGGCCGATATGTGATGCGGAAGTTGAACCCCGCAAAGAAGATCATCCACCGCAGCTGCCTGGGAGAAAGGTGTCTTGTGGCCGTCATGAACTGCAGGTTCCGATGGTCCGTGGACACCGATACCACATGTCTTGCCCCCATCAACCAATGCCTCCATTCGGTGAAGGCGTCCTTGATTGCGAGAAGCTCCTTCTCCGCAATATGGTAGTTGCGTTCGGCGTCGTTGAGTTTGCGGGACATGTACGCAACGGGATGAAGCACCCCTGTGTCGTGGTTGCGTTGGGACAAGATAGCCCCCAGCGCCACATCCGATGCGTCTGCTTCCACCACGTAGGGGAGATCCGGATCGGGGTGAGCCAACACCGGCGCCTTACCAAAGGCGCTTTTCAGGGCCTCAAAGGCTTTGTTCGCCTCAGGGGACCAGACAAACTCCTTGGACTTCCTCAGTAGCTGTGTGATTGGGGCCACCAATCCTGAAAATCCGTCTATAAACCGCCTGTAAAAGTTGGCGAAGCCAATGAAACTTTGGACGTCCTTCACGCTTTGGGGCACCGGCCATTCTTTCACCGCCTTGATCTTTCGTTCTGCCATCTCCTGTCCCTCTGGACTCAGCATCACTCCGAGGAATTCCACGGATGTGACGTGGAAGTCACACTTGCTGAGTTTACAAAACAGCATGTTTTCCCTCAGCTTGTGGAGCACAGCTGTGACGTGGTGTACGTGCTCCTCCTCACTGGACGAATAGATGAGGATGTCGTCGATATATACGACCACGTAGATATCCAACTCCTCTCTGAATACCTCATTCAAAAAGTACTGAAAGGCTGCCGGGGCGTTGCACAGTCCGAACGGCATGACGAGGTACTCAAAAAGGCCAAACCTGGTCTTAAAGGCGGTCTTCCACTCGTCTCCGTCCCTCATGCGCACCAGATGGTATGCCCCTTTCAAATCCAACTTGGTGTAGATACGAGCTTTCTTGACCTGTTCCAGAAGTACACTGATGAGAGGCAAGGGGTACCGATTTTTTATGGTTATCGCATTCAATGCCCTAAAGTCCACACAGGCTCTCAGCTCCCCATTAGCCTTCGGGATGAAGAAGAGTGGCGAGGCGGCCGGAGACTTGGACGGGCGGATGAATCCTAGCTTGAGGAGTTTATCCAGGTACCCCCGGAGATGCACGTTTTCAGGCTCCGTCAGGGCATACAGCCTGCCGCTGGGAACGCTGGCCCCTGGCACCAGGTCGATCTGGCAGTCAAACTGTCTATGTGGTGGTAGCACTTCCGCCTTCACCTCATCAAATACATCCTCAAAACTGTGATAAGCCTGGGGGAGAGACACATCTTTTTCTGCCGCTGTAGCCACCGTCTGACTCCCGTTCTCATCTGCGTCAAGGGATTCCGTTCTTATTCCACAATGCAGGATGCAATACGGTGACGTCATTTCGAGGCGATGTGTTGGCCAATCCACAGAGGGGTTGTGTTTCTGTAGCCACGGCAATCCCAATATGACGCCATATTGGGGCGCTCGGATGATGTTAAAATCGATTTGTTCCAAATGGTGCCTCCCATATCTCATCGGAAGGACCCCCGTGTGCTGCCCGATGGGCCCCGTCACCAATCGCCTTCCGTCTACAGCATAGACGTCTTCGGGTACAGCTTTGGGAAGAAGCACTAGCCCTAGCCTGCATGCCTCGTTGTGGTCCATAAACATGCCAGTGGCCCCTGAATCCACCATGGCCACAACGGGTATCCACTGGTCATGCACTCCCACGTGCACCGTGAGAAACAGGTGTCGTTGTCCCTTAGTGACCGAGTTGGAAAGTGAAGGGATGGATGAGTGACTCCGAGATGCCCCTTCTTTGGTCTGGGAGTCCTCTAGTTTTCCGCCGGTATGTCCACCACGGCTGTTACCGACCGGTTGGCCCGATAACGTGACGTCTTCGGTTTGGCAGGGCATTCACGTACGTAGTGGCCTTTTTTGCCACAATATAGGCACAATCCTTGTTTACGGCGTGACTCTTTCTCCGTGGCTGTGAGGCTCGCTCGTATTGCGCCGATGTCCATGGGTTCTCCCTTGGATGCGGTGGAAGTTTCAGGACTTCCCACCGTCACATAGGATGGAAGGGATTTTCCTTTTCTCCCATGATCCCCCTTTCTTTCACTTAGCCTATGTTCCAGCCGTAATACCAGGTTGATAAGGCCCTCACATGTCTTGGGTTGAGGGTCAATATGAGCCACGGCGTCCTTGAGCTCATCACACAGCCCTTGATAGAAGAGCGCCGTCTGTTTAGCAACAGGCCACTTGGTTTCCGCAACCAGCCTTCGGAACGCGTTGAGATACTGCACCAGGTCGTTGGATCCCTGTCTCAACTCAAGCATTTCACGGTCCGCCGTGTACGAGTCAGCCCTTCTGTCGAACACCTTCAGGAATTCCTCGCGAAAAGCACCCCAATCACATAAGATGGGGTCGTCCCTGCTTACCAGAGGTACGGCCCATTGTGCCGCGTTTCCAGCCAAATAGGAAATAAGGAAAGCCACACGAGCCTGACTCGTGGGGAACGCCCTTGGTTTGCACGTTAAATGTAGCGCCACTTGTGTGAGGAATACCTGCACTGTGTTAGGATCCCCACTGTACCTCTCTGGTGTTGCCAAGGGGATGGCTACCGGCATTTCCACTACTATCGCAGGGGTCGGGTTCGTGAGGGAGGTGCTGGGCGTGAGCGGGTCCAATTGGATAGCATCCAGTCTGGCTTTTACATCGGCTGTTTCTTGCCTAGAGGCAGCCACTTCAGCTTGCACGGTCGCTAAAGCAGCCAGCACATCATCAAGTGTTGCCATGTCTGTTATCGACCGGGAGACAGTTAGTGTTATTTAAGGTCGGATATTTTGTAACGCCCTGAACGTCTCGGGATCGTTTAACAGACACGATAATGAGGACGCAACCACTTGTGAAGGGTTAGTTATTTTAATGAAGGCAAAAATAACACAAAGAAGAAACAAAAGTTATAGTCACTGGAATCCTCCAGGCTAAGTACGTTACCAGCCCACAGCACGGGTGGTCCTAACCGTCCTCTGCATATACGCCGGTCCCGGCGTATGCCAACAGAGGGCAGAAATGAAATGGCCGACAATCCCAATCGATAGGCTGTGAGGGGCACGAAGAGTGTTGGGGAGAATCGAGGAGTCAGGGAAACACCCAGCCGGGGTCTCTACCTGAAGGGAGCAGCCGCTCAACCTCTTCCTCAGACTGCACCGGGACGCGGAGTCACCTCCTGGTGATGCGTCACCGATACCCCAATCAAAACCAAGAAGACTGAACCGAGAGCAGCCGCTCGATCGATCCTGTGGACTTCCGAGTCTGTAACGCGGCAAACACCTCCTGGTGTGCGTTACAGCTGGCAGTCCCTGTATCTCTGGTCGGGCTGGGAGTTACGACTCCAACCAGCAAAAGCGCCACTGCGCTTTGACTCAGCCGAGTCAAAAAGCGAAGCTCAATGGTTGACCGGTAGAGCTTCCGGGTCCTTCACAGGTGACGATGGGGCAAGACACGGCCCAGGGAGTAACGACTCGACCTACCTCCGTTCTTGCCTTACTGGAGCTCCACTCCGGAACACTGCTCTTCACGAAGCAGGTAAGTCGGTGTAAACACAATATCCGACAGCGTTGTACCTCCCGGTTCCTCCCTTTATAGGGCGTGTTTTCCTTGAGTTATGTAACAGCTCTCCTGTTTACATAAGGGCGTGTTTTCCTTGAGTTATGTAACAGCTCTCCTGTTTACATAAGGGCGTGCTTTCCTTGAGTTATGTAACAGCTCTCCTGTTTACATAAGGGCGTGTTTTCCTTGAGTTATGTAACAGCTCTCCTGTTTACATAAGGGCGTGTTTTCCTTGAGTTATGTAACAGCTCTCCTGTTTACATAACCTCTCAACCGCTAAGCATCCTGGGAGATGTAGTCCGTTTTCGCTGGTTACCGTTTTCCTCCCCTCGCATGACAGGAATTCTTGACATGCCTCCTGGACCATTGCTGTGAAGTCGGGGAACAGGGTCAACGAGGAGCCCTGCCAGCTAAGCGGGCCTTATTCCCGCACCAGCCATAAGGTAGTGTCTCGGTCTGTGAAATTCAATAGGCGGGCAATGAGTGGCCTCGGCTGGCATACGGGGTTCGATCTTGGCCCCACAGGGTGGTGGGGCCTTTCTACCACAAATGTAGATGTGGAAGATTTTCTCCCGAAGAGGTCCGCTAGCTATCTCTCCATGAAATGGTCCAGTTGGCCGGTGTTTGTAGACTCGGGTACACCTATAATTTGGATATTATTTTGTCTGCTCCTGGCTGTCAAATCTTCGTTTTTTAGAGTCATTGTTTTCAAGACTTTTTCTGAGCATTCCAGCTTCCCCGCTGTCTGTGCCACCCTGTCTTCCAAATCTGATATCCTGCCCTCAGCAGCATCTAGCCTGTGCTCATGGAGGTCCAGACGCTCGCCCATTGCATCACATCTCTTGTCTAAGACGTCAAAGCGGCCATCCATTGCTCGGAATCCTGATGTTGTCCATTCCGGGTAGTGGTCAGTCATGGTGGTGGTGCTGCAGGATCTTCAGGTACAAAATTTCTCCATCCGCCATTGTAGGTGCCGTATTGGCACCCGAGGCCTTGGTTTTGTCAAAGGTCAATAGGCGCTATTTTGGGTCTCCGCGTACCATAATCTGGACCCAGTGGGGAGGGGCAGTGGCAGTTTAGCAGGGAAATCTGTGTGGCACAGTTATGCAGGATGGGAACGTGTCCACAGCGTCAGCAGTAGCTGGGATGTCCCCAAGCGCTGCCGCAGTGGGCCCCCTCAGTCTGGTGGGACAGGATCCCCGTTATCGCGCCCTCCAGGAGAGGTCTGCCCAGGCCAGAGGTTGCTACCCTTCCGTGATGCCAAAGCTAGGGATTTACGTCGCTGACCGCCGGCCCCTTCCAACGAGCATGTGACATTGTGGGCTGTGTATGCATACCAGGCAGTCAGGGGGTATGTAGGCCGTCACTCAGGGCACAAGTGTCTGGCATAGAGGGGGACCACCACTGGGAAGGGTAACAGTGAGATTTCAAACAGAGGGGGGTAAGTAGCACTCCACCTGCACCCAACAGCACAGGTGCAGCAGTCCAGTTTGTGTCCCAAGGCCTGTATGGGTCACTGCCGGGTTGCAAAGCCAGAACGGTGATTTCCACTTCGGGCATGGTGGGGGTCCAGCCGCAGCACAGAAGGCCCTGTACAGTCTCTCGATGTCACAGTGGCCCCGATTCTAGACCGCGCCTGTAGATTAGGGCCCCTGCGCAGCGGGCAAACGATGATGGGGACCAAATATGCCATAAGGCAGCTGGCCCATCGCAGCCCAGGCAGCCGGCTCCCCAGGTATGCCCGCGGTCCCTGTCACCATGGGGCCTCCGGAGAGTGTACCGTTCCACATAGGCCACACCATCACTTTGCCTACCTTTTACGCTATGCCTCATCCCTCTAAGGAGGAGGAGAGACTCCACTGGTTGGATCCGAAAAGAGCATTGTTGTTCTACCTTGACTGAACAAAACCGTTCCAGTGTATGTCGGAGCCAAGAAAGGGAAGACCATGCAGAAAAGAACCATCTCCCGATGGATTGCACTCTGCATTAAGATCAGCTATGCATTGGCCAAGAAGCAACCTCTTCCCTAGGGCAAAGGCTGCACCACTGTGTTAGCACGAGGATTGCCAGTCCTGTACATCTGCCAGGCAGCAATGTGGGCCTCACTACATTGCTGTCTGGACAATCAGGTCCATCGGGACGGGCACTTTGCCCGTTTGTTTCTGCAGGACTTTCTGATTTAATTTGGGTTCGCAGACCTTCCTTCTGGGAGGCATTGCTTGGGCATCTATTCTAAGATAAGGAATCTGCGGCTAGAAGTCTCTATCAGATGATCCAAGTTCCTTATCTTCGGTAACACATTTTCTGGTAGAGACTATCTAACGCAGATTCCTTACCGACCCACCCATCCTCCCCACTCTGCAAACACATTTCTAGGTACAGGGACAATCCCTTTTCAGGGCCCTAGTTCCACACACCAGTGGTCAGTATTGTTTGTGACTCTGAGCTCCTAGCGTGAAAAGTTGTGGAAAGAAACTGACATCAACGCACTGGGGTGGCGCCTATATAGAAACCGAGCTCGTCACTTGCGCGAATGACACCACATGGATGGCACCTATATAGGCACAGTGCATGTCACTTGTTGCGCGAAGAACACCACAGGGAGACAAATGATGCCACCTACTGGTGCGCAGGGGTACTGATCATAAAAAACATCTGGTTCCAGTCTGACGTCTGGGGATAATTCTATGGTAAGGAATCTGCGTCTAGATAGAGTCTCATTGTGTCTTCAGTGACGCACTGCTAGTGCTTGATTTGTAGAAATATAAGTGCCAGGACCCTCGTCAGGAGGTCACTGCTGCTTCGACTATCTATTGCCCCTGCTAGCACTGCCAATGACAGTATCAACTCAGCTACTAACCATCACACTCCTACAGGTGTGACAATTCAGGCTACTCCAGGCCCCCAAAGCTAAAAGAATGGCTTGGGCAGTCAGGTAAGTCGTTTTTTAATGTATATTGAATTAATAAACTGCTGTTGTGCTCATCTCTAAATTAGACAAACAGTGCCACCATGTGGCCGGCTGTCATAAGTGCCAGTGTTGCCAATTAACTGCAGGTGCCCAGCACCGGAAACCACCAGCTCAAAATAAGCACTGTGCAATACTCTCTCAGAACTCCAAGGAGCCAGGCTTGAAACCCCTGGTTCAGGATAGGCACACTGGCACACCCTTACTTGTGGTGGTGCAGGCAGGGATGGGTGTTTGGGGGTCATTCCCCTCATATGCCACACGTCGCTGATGTGAAAATATTCCTATCCCTAGGTCCTCCTATATCCCCATAGCAGCGAATAGAAGGCTATGGAGGTTTCGATGGACTTGCAGTGGAAGTTCTCACCCCTTTTCCCACCCTTGCCACCTCAGCAGCCTCCTATGTGTTGCTGGTGGTGCGAAGAACAAGGGACAGGAACTTTAGAAATTTAGCTTATTCCGTAAAGATCCATGTTACTGTTCCTTCTAGGGTTGCCACCTGCCCTTTTTTTTTACCGGCCTGCACCCTATTGTTAAGTCCATCCTGGGAAAAATATTGGAAGTGCAGAGAAGGCTAATATTTTTTCCTTTTTTGAAACATAAACCTAAACTGCAAGCACTTAAAAAAAATCACTTAAAAAGTGTCTGAGCAGTGTCTAGGTTGTTTCAGAAGGATTACAAGAGCAAACAGAGGGGTAATTGTCATGTTACTAAAGAGTCCTGACAGTGTTACACAAATCCTTTTTTATCAACCAGCTGTTGCTGGTCCAGAATGAGAAAACGTAAAGAAATGGCAGGTATTTTTCTACTAGGAAAGCTGGCCACAGTACGTCCTTCCCCCTGCACCGCTGCTTCAGTCTCTGAGCCAGAGGTCGCCAGAGGTCACCAGTCTTGTGTTGCCATCGCAGAATCACTGATAGCAACGGCAGTGCCAAGGGGAGACAAAGTACAAGTGACATCAAAGCTGTGAAAAATACAACTGATCTTGCAGTTGTTGTAATTAGAAGACATACCAAACTAAATGAAATATTACATTTAAAACCAGTAATCAAGTAGTAAAAAAAACAAAACAGCTGTGCTGACCTGGTCTATGCTGACAGAAGTCCCTCATTATTAAAAGGTCAGAGAGAAAGGGAGCCGCCTTGGCTGCTGACTCGTGCATGGATACGCACGAGTATGTATGTACCTGGTTGGCCCACAGGAGGGCAGGAGAGTACCAAAAATCTCTTGCTTGAGTGTAAATCATGGGTTCAATGTGCTGTGATGCAGAAATGTATGTATTTATAAGTAGTGTGCAGCGTGCGATGCACTCCAAATGGAACACAAATTCTGCCCAGGTCATTGAATTAGAACCCTAGACAAACGTACTAACCCTGGGCAGCAAGAACTACTGCACCTTCACCTACAGAATTAAGGGCCAGATGTGTGACGTGATTTTGCATGCGCAAATGGGTTTGCAATCCCGTTTGCGCATTCAAAACCACTGTTTGCCATGTACAATTCCTAAATAGCGAGTCTCAATTCATTTGTGACTCCCTATTTAGGAATCGCCAGTCGCAATTAGGAAGGGGCGATCCCTTCCTAATTGCATCCGCAATGCTATGTGTGAATATTTTGTGACCGCAATTGCGGTCGCAAAACACTCGCAAATTACCACCCTTTTCAAGAGGGTGGTAATGCAGTTGCAATTTGGAATGGGTCCCCAGGGGATCCCTTTCACTTTGTGACTGACTCTAAAAATATTTTTTAAGGTCAGGCAGTGGTCCCAGGGATCACTGCCTGCCCTTAAAAAATGAAACTAAAACGTTTAATTTTTTTCAAATCAAATTCAACCAGTTATCTTTTAAGGAAACTGGGCTGCATTTAAAAAAAAAAAAGCTTCTTTATTAAAAAGCAGTCTGACTTAGCAAGAACACCTTCCATTAAATGTAGGTTAAGTCGAGCCAGTGGGCTTCATTTTAATATTGGGAATTGCATTTCTATTCTCACGGGGTCCAGTGGGCACTTTAGTGATATTTTGCACTGACAGTTCATTTACATTTTGGTTTTTCACTGTCTTCTTTTCCTTCATTGTTCGCAAATTTCACGATAGAACACACACTTTTTCTTTATGGGGAGAAAGCAACCGATGATGATAAGTGGGTGTGCTAGTGAGTACCAACCAGCAAGCCCCCCTTGGTGTTACGACCGTGAGGTGCTTTCTGTCCTCTCTCACATTTTTCTCGTGTATGGGTGGGAGTCTTCCTATGTTGTATTGACATTTTGTGTTATTAATAGAACACACTGACACTTGGATTAGCAATAGTGAGTCGCTTATGTGAGGGAGTATTTGAAAGACGTTAGAAACCCCTACAGTGTCCTAAATTTAAGGCAAGGTGTTCTTGCTAAGTCAGGCCTCTTGTTGTTTATGGCCTGTCGAGTGGGGGGCGGCCTGACTATTTCTCCCCCTGTTGCTCCAGTTGTGTTGATTATTAAAAAAGCAGTCCCAGACATCATCCCTGGGAGGCATTCCCAATGGGCTCGCAAATTGCAAGAGGCTCATTAATATTAATGAGCCTAGCAATTTGTGACCACATTGGGAATCACAAAACAGTGTAATAACACTGTTGTACATTTCATTTAGCACCTCGCAATTTGCGACTCGCAATGAGCCACAAATTGCAAGGCGTTAATGAAAGGGTCGTACATCTGGCCCCAAGTCACACACGCCACCCCCCCACCACAGCACTACACTGCTACCTCTGGCCAGACTAAAATAACTCTCTTCATCATCACAGGGCCCTCGATGGCAAGGGTCCACTGTACATCCAAGTAAAGATGAAGAGACAATCACAGAAGATAACCTTTTGTTCTTGACTTGCACAAGTGGCGGCTGGTATCTACTGGGTAAGGTGAGGCAAATGGGTGGGTGAGCGTGCAGGCAAGCAAAAATAAAAAACACTTACTGGATCGTGACAGATGACGTCCTCCTCACTCCGACCTCTTCTGCTGGGACTTCAGTGCAGGCAGCAGCTGACTTCCTTGACTAATCCTGCCCTGATCGTATGCTGTTAACCAGCATGTGAGCTGTGCCCTGATTGGTGGGAACGGCCCTCTTGGTGCACTACCCAGCGCATTGGAGGCCTGCACTTGCTCTCAACCTAGCTATCTTAAGACAGCTGGGTTGAGAGGTTTAAACTGCGCATGTCTGGCTGGCCAGAGCAAGACGTCCAGCCTTAGAGACAAGCGCACTATAAACAGTGCAAAGGCAACCACTCCTCCCTGCTGTCACTCAGCAGGTCCGCCTCATACTGATGCTCGGTTCAGGGTGGGACGATGAAAAATAAAATGGTAATGAATTACCATTTTATATTTCATCTCTGGGGCTTTGAGGGGGCACTTAAGTGGGGCGACGCTCTTCCGCTCCAATGGAAGAGCCGCCCCTGCGTGCACCTCGGCTGAACTCTGCTGTATAAAAGAAGACACGCATGGGTAGAACTGCTTTTTTCACACGGGCAGCAGAGCTCTGGAAGTCTGTCCTCAGGGACACGGACAAGCCTTTAATTCCACCAGGCATTTTCCCGGTGGGCTGGAGCCCTTAGTGGCCAGTTTAGAAAGCCCAGTGCCATCCCAGGTGCCTCTGTCACTATCTACGGCTCCAGGACATTACCTGCAGGCTTCAAGCGAGGGAGGAAGGTGATGGTAGAGAGAAAGTGATCAGAGAAGAGAGAGAGGAGAGAAGGAGAGAATGAGAATGGATGGAAGGAAAGAGAGAGATTGCGTGAAGAGATGAAGGGATTGGGAGTGGTTTTAGAATGTTTTGCTTGTGGTTCCCCACCATCTGTACCAGCAAAGAAAGCTTGCATCGAATACAACCAGGGCTGGCTTTAGTGCTGGTAAACAATCTTCTTTGGTGCCCCTCCCCATGACCTCCTTTACGGATTCCCACACTACCACCCGGCAAAAGTGCCCCTCATTTCTCCATAGCCCCTGCTCTCACATACATTTCTTTTGTTTTAAAGTGCGCGTGGGTAAAGGCCGCTTTACTAATCCACTCAGCTAGCCACATAAAATACAGATCTGTTCTTTGCAGCAGCCATATTAACCATCTGCACATCTTTATGGTGAGTCAAAACTGCCACTGGACAAAACTCTGATCTCTCTCTCTATCAGGAACATTAATTACAAGAGCTATCTTCACATTTTTATTGCTGCCTGAAAGCTGAATGCACAAGTAACTCTGCAGCAGGCGCTTTTAAATCGTAAGTTATTACTAAACACAGCTTGCGCCCTGAGGTAACTGCCCTCCCCCTCCAGGTCAGCGCCCAGTGCAGCCCCACCGGTCGTACCGTCCCGTGCAGCCTCACCGGTCGCACCGCCCTAAAGCAAACCCTAAATACAACCTAGGATTTAGGAAGGTAGCAAATACTTGCTTCTTCCCAAAGTGTTGATTGGAGTTCACAAAACTAGCAGACGGAACCTCTTGCCCTCCCTAGGACAACATGATTGACACAGAACTTGGGACCATACTCACTAGAAAAAGGGCCCAGCCACTGTCAATGGCGGCCCAGCACATGCAGAGTTATTTCCCACCCTCCATCTATCCACAACACACCAATAACCTGCACAATCGCAGCTGCACCTTAGGAAGAGCCTCTGCCTTGCACGCACAACACTAAAACATTTCCCACATAGACTTCACAATATATTCTCTCTCTCTCCTCCACTGTCCCTCCCTCCCTCCCCCTCCATCTTCCTCCCCCCTCCCTCTCTCCCTCTCTCTCTCTCTCTCTCTCTCTCTCTCTCTCTCTCTCTCTCTCCCTTCCTTCCTCCTTTCTTGTGCATAATCACCACCAGCACTCCACAAGGGCAGGTGGGGGGGGGGCAGTGCTTAGCGTGTGCCAGTGTGCACGCATGATCCCCACCATCACCATACAATGGCAGGGGGAGGCAGGGTTTAACGTGTGCCCGTGGGCACGAGTGATCACCACCAGCACTCTACAAGGGCAGGGGAGGCATTGCTTAACGTGTGCCAGTGTGCACGGGTGATCGCCACCAGCACTGTACAAGGGCAGGGGGAGGCAGTGCTTAACTTGTGCCACTGGGCACTGGTGATCGCCACCAGCACTCTACAAGGGTAGGGGGTGGCAGTGCTTAACGTTTGCCAGTGGCACGGGTGATGGCCACCAGCACTCTGCAAGGGCAGGGGGAGGCAGTGCTTAACGTGTGCGCTGTGAGCACAGGTGATCGCCACCAGCACTCTGCAAGGGTAGGGGGAGGCAGTGCTTAACATGTGCCAGTGTGCACGGCTGATCCCCACCCGCACCCTACAAGGGCAGGGGGGGGTAGTGCTTAACGTGTGCCAGTGTTCACAGGTCATCGCTACCAGCACCCTACAAGGGTAGGGGGAGGCAGTGCTTAACGTGTGCCAGTGTGCACGGCTGATCCCCACCAGCACCCTACAAGGGCAGGGGGAGGTAGTGCTTAACGTGTGCCTGTGGGCACAGGTGATCGCCACCAGCACCCTACAAGGGTTGGGGGAGGCAGTGCTTAACATGTGCCAGTGTGCACGGCTGATCCCCACCAGCACCCTACAAGGGCAGGGGGAGGTAGTGCTTAACGTGTGCCAGTGTGCACAGGTGATCGCCACCAGCACCCTACAAGGGCAGGGGGAGGCACTGCTTAACGTTTGCCAGTGGGCACGGGTGATGGCCACCAGCACTCTGCAAGGGCAGGGGGAGGCAGTGCTTAACGTGTGCGCTGTGAGCACAGGTGATTGCCACCAGCACCCTGCAACGGTAGGGGGAGGCAGTGCTTAACATGTGCCAGTGTGCACGGCTGATCCTCACCCGCACCCTACAAGGGCAGGGGGAGGTAGTGCTTAACGTGTGCCAGTGTGCACAGGTCATCGCTACCAGCACCCTACAAGGGTAGGGGAAGGCAGTGCTTAACGTGTGCCAGTGGGCACAGCTGATACCCACCAGCACCCTACAAGGGCAGAGGGAGGTAGGGCTTAACGTGTGCCAGTGTGCACAGGTGATCGCCACCAGCACCCTTCAAGGGTATGGGGAGGCAGTGCTTAACGTGTGTCAATGTGTTCAGGTGATGGTCACCAGCACTCATTTTTGGGGGCTGGGACTTGTTTTTCATCTTCACACACTGAACCAGAGCGAGAAAGGCATGAAAGAAAAATCTGATCAAATTTAACAGAGAGAGGGAGCAGAGATGACAATGAACCTGTAAAATTGAGATAAAGAGACAGGAGGTGTAGGGTTGTGGAACTGAAGAAAGAAGCAAGTGGTGGAGTAAAGACTCGGCTGTCTTGGTACTCAGCACCCTGGCATTCTCCAGAGCCGGCACAGGCTCCTGAAAATTCTTTGGCCTGCACCTATGTTTTTTCCAAATTAAGCACAGACAGCAGTCATGAACATAACAACATAATAACATAACAATGTACAACTTGCTAAATAAAAGCTGCCTTCAGCGCAAAATTAACGGTTGTTGCTAGAAACATCGGGGGAGATTTGCTAAGATTTTGCGCTGTGTTAGCGTCACAAAAGTGACCCAAATTGGCGCCAAATCTTTTTTTCCCAATTTACTTTCCAGCACTAAACTTGTTAATCGCTGGAAATGACAGAAAAGTAATGTGAAGCAGTGCATAGCGTTGCATTACTTTGCGCCATGGGTGGGTACCAAGGGTGGAGCATGGGCGTTCCCAGGCAACCACCCAATGTTTCCCACGCTAAATCCAATTTACTAAGTAAAGTAGAGTTTGCTGCTATGGGGCTTAGTGTGAGAATGCTGTGCCCTTTTCAAGTAGGCGCAAGGAAGGAGAAATGATTTCGTTTCTCCTTCCTTTTCCAACTTTGCATGTGTGCTGCACTGTACAGCACGCATACAAAGTGGGAAAATGGTTAAAGTGAGTCTGTGCATAGTATTTTGTACTGGAAGGGTTCCTTCCAGAACAAAACTTATGCTAAACTAACAGAGACACCCTTGCACCACGGCGAAAAGGTGACTCTGTGGCGCATGGCAGCTGATTTCAGCGCCAGCGCTAGTGAGAGCGGAGCAGAGTCAGGGCACAAGTCGGGGGTACACGCAGGTACACAGCGTCCACCCACTCTTTTCGCAGGGTGGACACCATCCCCCCTGCCAAGAAGTTGGGCCCTACAGAAATATGCTGAACTTGTCCCGGTGTAATTTTCAGACACGTTCAGCAGCGCCTATACGTTGTCTGTCTGCTTTCGATTCCCAGCAACAACGTGCAGGCAGTGAGGGAGCTTTTTTTTCACCTCCAGCTGGGCAGAAGTTAAGGGGCCATCAGGCCTCCTTTTATTTGAATATCCTGACTGGAGGCGGCCTGGGACCTCACACTTAAATGTAAAGGCCACAGAGGGAAAACAAAGGCACACAGCTTGTTAGCTCTTCACAAGTACTCAAGAGAGGCATGCTTTTGCCTTTGTTGTGTCCCTTTATATAAGTGATCCCTGCACTGTAAGAATGTCAAGTGAGTTGGTCTGTCCCAGTATTTACATAAATAACAATTTCAGTAGCACTATTTTATTTCTTTTATGGCACTATGCAACCCAATGCAGGGTGTCAGAGCTCTTTACGTAACATACACATTATACATTGACAATAAATCATGTACATGTGTAAATCAATGTACAAGATGAGTTACACGAGACAGTGAGGGTTACAAGGTGTAGGAGTCGCATGTCCTTCATACCTCACTCTGGTCTATTAGAAGGATTACAATTTATGAACTGCAGGTAACAAAAGCATCTCTGTGTTAAAAGCAGTAACCCGCTTTACTATCTACATAAATTGAAAATCTGTCATCTGCGTGTTAGATGATGTGCTTTGCAGGAGACAAATTTACCTTCTCTACTACTCTGATTCAAAACACAGATCTCTCCAGCAAGTGCATTGACTACCAGAGTTATCACCATTATTACTATTCCCTGAGATTTACTGGGCACCTTCATAGCAGATGCCTTAACCCAGTCAAATATTTTAAAATGTAGACTTTGCAACCAATTAAGCATAACAGATCTACTACCATGCTCTCCTTGTTGCCAATTTTTTTGTGGCAGCGTTTATAAAAATAAATGTATTAGTTGAGGCCCGGTTTTTGTATCAGGATTGCTCCACTTTTTTGGCACAACCCCAAATCTCATTTATTAAATCTCATATTGCGCTTAAATGTACTCATCTATACCTCATAAACATATGTGTGCAGGCTTAATATCTGATGTCAGTTCGTGTGATGTCACTTCCAGTGAGGTTACTTCCCATGATGTCACGTGTGCGTCATGACATCATGTGCTGTGATGGCACGCGTCATGATTTCACTTACATGCTGCCTAACCTGGTTAGCCCCCCCACTTATTTTTTTAGGACTTGTGCCAGGGCAGCGTGCCTTATTCTAGTAAAGAGGGCGCTCTCATCCTCTCTCCTTTCCACATAGCGCAGCGCAGCATTTGCTGCTGCTGCAGTGCGCTACGTGAAAAGTTATTAAATCTCCGCTGAAAGTTTTATGCAGGCACACACACGGAAGTATTTGAGCTGGCTCAATAAAAGACAAGCATTTGAATACAAATCGATGTCCGCTAGATGGCGCCAGAACGCAAACCATTTAATCCCGCCAGTGACAACAATCGGTGGAAAATACACCTGTATTTGAATGGAGAGCAGACAGCGCAAATGTCAGCGGCCAAGACATTATGCAAATCACCTTCTTTTTTCAGGCATAGTAATAATATAAAGCAAAATATAGCTATATTGATTTAGAAATATGTTCATTTACTTTTAATAATTACAATTTATCCGCAGTCCACATCAACGCTGCTTCCTGCAGATAGATGTAAGGTCGTCTACCCTGTAAGCTAAATACAAATTGAGAACAGAGGTTTTCTTTTTTGTATTCCAATTCTTTATTAGCAGTTTGAAACAAACTAGATGAGAGGTACATGTCTGTTCGCTGCACATTTTCAGAGAAAGTTAACGCAAGGGTTGGGGAGGGGAGAGGGAAGGAAGTGGGAGCAAATGGGTAAAGGGGGCCTTGTAGTGACTGGCTGCTCACGTTCTAGTCGTTATAAGTAATTTGCTTCCACCCGCCTCTCCTTGAGGGCTGGCTTCCATACTCACCCCACACCCATCCATCACAGGTGTCACAGGACATGTGACCCGGCCAATAAATGATGTGAAGGGACCCCAGAAGTTTTTTGCTAGTTAACCATGAACGGACTGTTCATGACCACACAGAGGGTATGACAAATGACATCACAAACGGCAGGCGCTCAAAACCTCTACACACAGAGACCACAGTCCTGGTCAGTACGCTGTGAGATTGGGGCTTGAGCTTTGGTTAGGCTGTGCACTTTAGTCCAGCACCAAGTACCCCAACACCCTATTCATATGCTCTTGATCTTTGTACATTGGTCTGCGAGTTCACAGTTTGAACTATGGTATAGCCCCAGTGCTTAATTTGAGCCGGTGGGTTCTGTTGCTCTGCACCAGCATTTAATTATCAACAACGGCACTTATGACAGTCTGTCACATGGTGGTGCTGTCTGTCTAATTTAGAGATGAGCACAAAAACTGTTGTTTATTAATTCAGTATACATTAAAAATTATGAATACCTGCCACCCAAGCCTTTCTTATAGCTTTAGGCATGGAATAGTCTGAATGTCACATTTGTAGGAGTGTGATGGTTAGTAGTTGCGTTGGTATTGTCATTAGTGGCACTGGCAGGGGCCATGCTTGGATCACGCTGCAGTGACCTTCTGACTAGGATCCTTGCACTTATTTTGTTACAAAGTAAGCACTATATGCCCTAATGGGAAGTGCACTCTCTCAGGAGCCCATCTGGTATAGCCTTAAGGGCACCGTCTTTGGCCATTCCCAGTGAGCCCTTCCGGGAAGCTTATTTTACCCATCCTTTGGCTAGGCCAAGCACATTTTGGCTATACCCTGTGCTGTCTGTCACAGCCAGAAGAGCTGCTTCAGGATTTAATCTGTGATGTCATCTGTGACATCATTTGTGATTAGAAGAGCAGTGCATTGAGCCTTGGTTATGACTGTACTGCTCACCATGCAGGGAAAATGTTAGTGTTTTTATGTTTTGTATCATATTTATAATGTCTCTTCAAGTTTTTCAAAATAATATACACACCTGTAAGCAGCTTAAGATATATAGTTGTGAGGCTGTCCATGATATATAACAAAGAAAAAATAAATTTTCTTGACATTGAATTCTATATCAAAGATGGCACCGTACAAAGCTCTCTGTACAGAAAAGAAACAGCCTGTAACGCGATCTTACATGCGGACAGTGCGCATGCACGAACGGTAATTAACAACATACCGTTTGGAGAGATGACACGCCTAAGAAGGAATTGTAGTGAGGACAACCTATACCTTGAGAAGATCCTGGAATCAAAGAAAAGATTCCTCAAACGAGGGTATGATAGGCGACTACTTGACAAAGTCATGAATAAAGCACAGAAACTCAAGAGGGAAGATACGCTGCGTGACAAATCCACACCGACACTTGACACAACAGTCAGGTTCATTACCCAGTACAATAACAACAGTGGTAAGGTGTATAAGATCCTTAAGAAAAATTGGGGACTTCTTAAAGACACCCCTGGCCTTAGCAAATGTCTGCCCACTAGACCAGCTATTACTTATCGCAAGGGGCGATCCTTACGGGACATATTATGTTCCAGTCATGTGATGAACACACAAACCACATGGCTACCTCCCAAATCGAAAGGTTTCTTTACCTGTGGTTCTTGCAATGTATGTTCGTCAGGTAAAAACAGAACAACTACTTTCACACACAATACACCTACAAGTTATACAATTGCACATTTTATCAACTGCAACACAACACACGTCATCTATGTGTTGGGTTGTAGTTGTAATGTCATCTACGTAGGAAGCACTGTATGTTCTCTTAAGGTTCGAATACAAGAACACCGTAGGGCCATTCACAACGGGGATACTCGTTATCCTGTGAGTGAACACTACAAACAAACGCACCCTGATGACACCTCTTTTTGGTTCTACGGGATAGACCATGTGCCCATTAATGTTAGGGGCGGTGACCGCGAACTGCAGGTCAGACAAAAGGAAGCAAGGTGGATTTGTCGTTTGAGGGCTATAAAAATGGGCCATAATACTGATGGAGAGCTTCATTATTTCTTGTGATAAGTAATATGATGTTGAACATTTGAGGTATTTTCCTGTAGCGGACATACTTTGGGCTGTTACTGCCCCGCATTACAAAATGTCATATATTGAACTTAATGACTTTCTGATCTAATGGGTCTTGATGTTGATTATTATTTTAATTCCTTTTCTGTATTATCTATATTCTTAACATACAGGACTTTTTTTCTAATAATTTCATTCTTCCTTTACAATTTTAAAAATTGCTGTCTATATTCTTTACATTTGGCTGTTAATAATATACATAGACAATCCCGTGATATTGGGATATAAATTCAGTCTCAATTTGATAATACATTAATAATGTGTCTTTTTTGTGGGAATTAAATTTTGACGAGTCCTAGATACATTTGGATATTGAAATTTTAGAAATTTGGTTGTTCAGACGCTATTAAATTGTTTTTGGGATAACGGTAATGTACAATTTTTCGTATCCTTAATATGGTCTATAAACTTGCCCTCTAGGCTATTGTACCTACACCCTTATGTCCTTATGTTTTATGGGCCCATCGCGGGCGCTGGATTTTCAGACATGGCGGCCTTTTTGATCAGATGGTCTGCGAGCGAATGTTGCTCTCTCGTTTTGGTCGCTGTTCATTATTTTTGAACATAGCATTTTTGTGTTTATCCTTGTATATGTGGCTGTGAACCTTTTCAGCAATCATAGTCTCCAAAATCATAGACTGTTAGATCGTTTATTTTCAACAATGTACTTATGGTGATGTGTTGGTCACTCCAATATGTCCGACACTTGGCGAGTCTCTTCTGTAACGATGGTCCTTTCTTTACTTTGTACGTTCGCAACGCCCACGCGGTCATGTGACTGCCTGGCGCGCTGCTTAAAGGTTTGTAAGCTTCCTTGCCTCTGTTGGCTGATATCCATCTCCGAATACAGCGACTTTTACACTTGTCGTGATACGGGTAAGAGACGTCGGGTTGATATAGGAGGCTGCTGTCTGTTGCCAATATTCCCCGTTTTTACTTTGCATGTTATGCATGGCCACGCAGTGGAAGGATACGCACACATGTGAGCCCTTTCGTTTAATTATGTAAAAATAAAAGTCCTATTTGTATTTGTTAATCTTTTTGCTAATACACATAGCCTTTTACGGGTTTTATCTTGCACTTTACTCGGTGGCACGCAGTAGAGGGATACATGTGTGATCCCTCTCGTTTAATTACGTGAAAACTCGATTCCCATGTCTATTTTAGTAATTGCCTTAACATTTAATTAGGCTTCACCGCTTATGCTTTTTTCTCTTTTGGGCACCATTGTGACTTATGATCTCATGGCCGTATGTTCTTACGCATTGAAGACAATATTCGGTTTTGAGTGGGGATGGACTGGTGAATCTTGATACTAAGGAACGCTAGTCATGTGTGACTTGAGAAATAGACAGTACTTCTTATTTTCGAGGGAACACGTTTTGACTCTTAGATGACTGTCTGTGATTAGTATGATTCCGCTCATGACGTTGCCCCTCTTTTTATCAACAGATAACCTTTGGGATAATTCCCACACACTCGGGACTACTAAATCTCCGAAGTGTCCTTATACTTGATGCTCGTCTTGTACCTACTAAGGTGAGACGTGTGACTGATACTGACGTTTCATCTCTAGATAATGTGAAATGGTGATGGATATTGCCTTGCTGTGATAGTTTTTATAACTGTTTCTGGTTAGGTAACTGGACACCCGCTTCCTTATTTTTAGGTCGTGACTGCAAGTTCAAACCACATTGAAGTACTTTTTGGATATATAAAGATTGTCGCCACATGTTTTGAGGGGTTCACCCCTTGAATATCAGTCGAAACTTTATTGGTGAGCCCTCCCTCCTCTTCTGTTCATCCCCTTGTCCTGTCCCCGCAAAACCTCCCTCTCCCCCCCTTTTCCCCTTTCCCCCCCCCCACTTTTTTTGCTGATTATTGTCTTCTTCCGTTTGACCTTTTGACGTTTAGCGGTGTTTTTATCTAAGTATCATATTAATAAACTCTATTTTGGTCTTTTATGGGAGCTTGCAAGTTTGCTACCTTTACTGATTGATATTTCTGAATTTTGGGAAATATTGGATTTCTTTCTCTCTTTCTCCTGCTATTTCTTTGTCACATTTCTGTTATGATCTTGTCACCCTGGTTTCCAAATCTCTAAAAAGGAAACGCTTTCGCCTTTTTTCCATTCCTACTTTTTTATAGATATTTTACATTAAGGATGTATTTCCGTATGGTTATCATAAAAAGGAACATAATTGTGATTGTATTTATATGTTGTATTTTATATACATATTTATGTTTGTATTGCAATTAGATTTTGTTTTGTTTGTCAATTTGGTTAGTTCATTTGATGTTGTTCGTATTGATTTTGGGTCATTTATATATGTATTTGTTGTCATTTCTGTATAAATGTCGATTTATTTTGATGATTTATGATTCTCTTCTTTTATAATGTATCACTTTGGTTTGATTGTTATGTACTTATAATTTTTGTATTATAATATGTATTTGTCTTATTATTGTCTCTGTATTGTGTATTTATATATGGTTTTATGATTATTACAGCCCTGACGAAGTTCCCAAGGCACAAGGGAACGAAACGCGTTGGCTGTGTGCCGTTCTTGTACCAATCACCCTCAAATAAAAAGAAAAAAAGAAAAAGACTTTGTGAAATACACATTTTTGCTGCCTACGACTATTGATAGAGTGCACCTTCCTTTTCTTCTTCTTATCCTCATGTTTAAATAGCATCTTTCAACAGCAGATGCTGGAAGACGTTGCACCTACTCCAAATATGCATATTGTTTAGAACTTAAGTGCTTGACCTTGGTCTGCTGTTGGTTGTTTTGTGGTTACATAGTTTAGTCTTTTGTAGTTTCTCTACAAGATTTCTACTCTCATTTGTATAATTTCCTGGTTATTGGGAAGCAGGCACTACCCACTGAGATGAATTGAGCAAAATACTTTTCTGAGACTGAGACAGCTTGAAAGTGATTGCCTTTTTTGGGCAGGTGTTTCCAGGAACTGGGTACCGTCTTGGATGGTGTCAACTTCTTTCACCAGGACTACCATAGTCTTAATACTACAGTGTGAGGCCGTCTCAGGCAGGCGCTGTGATGGATCGAAGACCTCTGCTTTGTATCCTTTTAAAGCACTCCTTGTAATGCATCACAAAGGGGGGGTCGTGGATGCTAAGCGCTCTTCAGGAAGCCCCTCCACAGAAAGAAGTTCATTGAGGAGCCCGAGCTGCTTGGTTATTTCCCTGCGCATTTACTTGCATCAAATCCACTTAGGATACTACGTTTCGATGGGTTTTTGAAATAGTGCTTGTGTGCAGAGGGACTGAGGTGACCGTAGCACAGCGCTCGCGCCAAGTAAATTTCAATTGAGTTTTGGAACATCTCCAGTGTGTCCATTACATTTAAAAGGCAAGTTGGATCATGTCCATTGTATGTAATGCATTTAGTTGAAGTGGATTCACTGCATTCATTGCATCTGCAGGAGGAAGTGAGTGGGTGGGGGCTGGAGCAGGACTCTTGTGCCAAATCATCACAATAGCGGGTTGGAGCAGAACTCCTGCGCGGGAAGCATTTATGTGGGCGGGGAGGGGCATAGATCAATGTTCTTGGCAAGAATGTATCTCCATGGAGGAGAAGTGATTGGCACAGAGCTCTCCTGATGACTCATTTAAATGGGGGAGCTAGGGGACACCAATTTGTGTCCAATGCATTTAAATTAAGTCTCAAGCTCTATGCATGCAAATGGGTTTTAAAAATTTAAATAGTGGACTTGAGCCGTGGTAAGGTGCAAGAGAAGCGGTATCTAACGTAAGACCAGGGGGACCGCAGCTAAGCCATATTTTTAGGATAACCACTGATCATGTAAATAAGTTGCATTCTGAATCACTGTAAGTACATTTATCGTGTGCAATCATTTTTAAAATAGGGAAAGATCTAGTCCTCCCAGATCTACGTTGGGCACCCACTAGGTATCTGTACACGTATATGAGGTGTTGGAGGTGTTCTGTGCATAGGTGCTGGAAGTCAGGGTGCTGGGGGTGCTGCACCCCCACAATAACCATGCTAGAATTCAGGAGGTGACTGAGCAATAAAAACGCCTTTACAATTTGTTTTTATGTTGTCACAGTTGCTGTGTGTTCAAAGACATATCAAATGTCAGGCTATGTAATTGCTCTCTTACAAGCCCATTGTGCCGTTGGTGTGTCACGTTTGTGAATGCACTGGCAGCGCAGTGTGCCTGCCCATATTTACAAGGCCACGTAAAGCCACCCTATGTGACTTTTCATGGCCTTGTATATATGGCCCCCTTTCACGCATTACTCTGCGTCAATGGGGCGTTCCATGGGTGTTGCTGTGGGTGTTCCCATGCAAAAGCCATGGAACCTGATGCATTGCCAGATTTACAAGGTTTCGTAAACCTGGGAATGCGTCAGATTCCTACGCCTCCCCAGAGGCAGCGTAAGGGAGGCGCAACGAGGAGATGCACCTTTATTTCTCCTTGTTTTTCCTTTTTCTATGTGTGCTGCATTCTGTAGCACACAAAGAAGAAGGAAAACACCTCTTGTGATTGTTTTTGTGCAGAAATGTGCCTACCTGCACAAACACAATCACCCCTACAATACAGACACCCTTGCACCATGGCGTTGGCGCATGGAAGCCCATTGTGTGCCAGCGCTGGGGAAAAAGACTGGAATGCATCGTATCTGAAAGATACGGCACATTCGTGCCCTTTTCTTATGACGCACACAGCACAGCAGGAAGGCTTGCTGCGCTGCCACGCGTCAGATTATTGTAGATGAGGCCCACCGTACAGAGAGTGTGAAAGGAAAGGCAGTCAGTATTTATTTCTAACACGCAGCATTTACATACCTGTAAATAACCTTTAGAAATATTTCAACATATATCAGTAGTTAAGAAAGTGCCAGTGAAGCACATTTTTTTGCAATTCTGAAGTGTAAAGGAAGCAAACAATTTAAAAGCATGAAAACAAATCAAGGCACATTCATTGGTGATGTGGAAAATGATCAATATTTGTAGGAATTCGATTTCCACACGTTATCATTTGTGTGCTATGTAGTTGTATCAGTAGAACCGCACGTCAGTACACATTATGTGCCCATTTCAATGGAAAATGTACTGCCTGTAAATGACAGTGTGCTACCACACAAAGTTTTCATTATATGTTTGCAACAGTGAGCTCCAAAATACATACCACACCTTTACTACTCTCTTGCTGAAAGGGTGTGGCTCATTTGCTATATTTGTTCTTTGTGAAACACTTGGATTTTTCATTATCCCTATGACTTCAGTGATGTAACACTCATAGCAGCATCCCCATTCTGAAACTTGCTCCAACTCCACTGCTTCTGTGTGTCTATATGCATTTAATTGGGGGACTGAAGTGCATGTTTCATGCCCGATATACTTGAATTAGGAGTGAGAACAGTCCTTGTTTGTCTCGAACATTCACATTGGAGACTAGCCTGAGAAGACGGCTCACGCCAGACACATTTCAATGGGCAGCTGGAGGAGAGTGAGTGTGTCCCATGCATTTCAATCAGGGCTGGACCAGAGGTCTTGTGACCCATGTATTTGACTGGAAAGTTAGAGAATGGCGGTCTTTGTCCAATGCATTCTAACGGGATTCTGTATCAGAGGTACTGTGTCAATTAATTTCAATGGGCAGAGGGAGGAGAGCTGGGAAGACCAATCCATTTACACGAGGGCCTGAAGCAGAGGGGTTGTGCTCATTGTAGACGACCCAGCGCTTACACACATATATAATACATATATGTATATACATATTGCAAATGAAAAAACACTTCTAACACCTTACAGTAACATGAAATCAGTCCCACCAGCCGGTCCATTATTAACAGTTCTTTAATCCTGGCACAGCAAACAGCAGAACGCGTTTCAACTCCACACTAGACTCAGGGCCAGATGTAGGTAAATGTGAAATACCGATTTCTTAATACTGAATTTTACCGATTCGGTATTAAGAAATCTGTATTTCCTTTGTAGGTAAGGATTCGGTAAAAAATACCGAATCCTTAATATTCCTTATTACCATTACCGGATCGGTAATTGAGATTCGGAAATAAGGAATTACCGAATCGGTAATTGAGATTCGGTAATAAGGAATGCCTACCCATTCATTCCTATGGGCTTGGAGGCCCATAGGAATGAATGTGAAGACATTCGGTATTAGCGATTCGGTATTACCGAATCGGTAATACCGGGAGGTATTTCAAGGGTGCCAGGGTGTTCCGACACCCTGTTGCACCCCTGAAATGTGCATGTGTGCACATGTAGCGCACATCCATGCCCTATGGGCATGGATGTGCGCCACATGGCACTCTTAAAAAAGCAAAAAAGTGCTTTTTTAAAGGAAGTCGGTAATTAACACCAACTTGAAGTTGGTGGTAATTACCGATTTCTTAAGGCCCAAAAGCACTCTTTAATGTGCTTCCTACATTGCATTTAAGGAATCGGTATTACCGATTCCTTAAATGTAAGAGCAATAAGGAATCGGTTTTTACCGATTCCTTATTTACCGATTCCTTACCTACATTAGGAATGGCTAAATACCGGTCGGTATTGTAAAATAAGGGGGGCACCCAATATTCCAAACGCATCTGGGTGAAAGAACTAACAAAGAACAAAATGATGCGACGGAACAGATCAAGAAGATATTTCTTTCACAACATGAAGGATACCATAAATTACTCCTTCACAAAAAATTACTTGTATGTTGAAATAAATCCTCCATTGGTTATATCATTGTTCGGACACAGTTTCGCTTGATAAATCTCTTTTTATCCACATATCAAGACGATTCCAAATATTCATCTCATACAAAATTGAATAAGTAACAATCCATTGTTCAAAAAAACATACAAAACAAAGGACATTTAGTCAATTCCTTATTCCCCTACAAAAAATATCTATATAATGGATGCAACCATTATTATCATAAGTATTCCATATTATTAGAGTCGCCCCATGGGACAGTACTGGGGAGAGGAAAACAGTTTTGCCCCCCAATATAGTTTATTGGTACTGTCTATATCTCGATTCGATCAAAAGTTTGAGTTCTTCCGGGGCTCTTAATACAAAACAATAGTCGACGCGTTTCAGCCCAACTTGCTTGGGGGCCTCATCAGGACTAGGGTATATAAGGATATATCTCCTGGCACAATATCAAAATCCGCAGTAATTTCAAAGGTTTCTTTGAAGAGCATCCGATTATCTGTGACGAGAACTATAATCAATTGGACATACGCAGCCACAGTCAGTACACTGTGTGCAGGGCCAATGTCTTCTGTCGTCGTGTGATAGTCCATTCATCTATAAAAATCTTGCATCCTATGTAGACTCTCGCTGGAAATGAAATAGGTGTGCTGTCTCACACTGGAGCTCTCCGTGCGGAACCGTCTTGATATGTGGATAAAAAGAGATTTATCAAGCGAAACTGTGTCCGAACAATGATATAACCAATGGAGGATTTATTTCAACATACAAGTAATTTTTTGTGAAGGAGTAATTTATGGTATCCTTCATGTTGTGAAAGAAATATCTTCTTGATCTGTTCCGTCGCATCATTTTGTTCTTTGTTAAATACCGGTCGGTAGCGCTGAAATTTACCGAATTTCAGAGTTACCGACCGGTATTTAGCCACCTACATCTGGCCCTTAGTCATATGCTCATATGTGGGTTGTCACTTGTTAGGTATTTAAACATTTATACATCAACAATGGCAAAGGACAACTGGCATGGTAGAGTACCTCCCATCCTGAAGAAAAACTCATAATCGAAAGATTTTCAGAGAGGTTATCAATTAAAACAGTGAGTAATCCCATAGCTTGATGCCCTGCTTAATCAGTTCAATTCGATCTGTCTTGCATGCATATTTTTTAAATCACTGTTCATCAGTTCGTCATTAATAGGCACCACATTACTCATAATGCACCGTTATTGCCAATGTAACCCATGTTTTTCCAACATCACTCGTTATTTCGCTGACGTTACCTTCGGATTTATGCAGATAACTTAATGCATCCTTCACGCCTTTACAGGAAACATTCTGTGTATGGCAGGTTGTAAATCATTATTGCAGTCTCCAAGGTCACGCCACTCCTTTACTATAACCAAGATCACTTTCAGTTTCTTTGTTCTGATGTCATTCTTGTTAGTTATAGTCCTGGCGTGCAAGGGAAATATTCCACCACAAAACCTGGCTGTTTTAACACCTTTCTCGAAGCGCAAGCGCTCCGGCTGGAGATTGACCTGGCCAGAACCCCAGGTTCTGGCCAGGTCACGAGAGACAGCTAACAGCCATAAGTGAGGAGATCAAACAAGCCTCGTTGGAATCAGTCAAACTGTTGTGGCGCTCCTCTGTCGCCCGTGTGTACGGCTGGGGGGACAAGAATGGGAGACGCCTACAGAGGCTGGCCTCATATCCCTTGGCTAATCGGATAATACCTGAGATCCGCAAATCCACAGGAACCATGTGCCGCACCTCAACTGAGATCGCACAGGCTTTTGCGGATTATTACTCTTGTTTATATGCGACATGCAGGTTGCAGGGTACTCTCACAGACTTCCTTAACCCTCTGCAAGTCTGCATCCCCTGCTTGTCTCACTCAGAAGCAGCTAGTCTGGACCTTCCCTTCACTCTAGAGGAGATAGGTGCGGTGATCTCCCAGCTGGCATCCCGGAAGACTCCAGGTCCTGATGGATTCCCTCAAGAATATTATGCCTCCTATCGTGAGCTGTTGGTCCCCCATCTCTTGCCTCTGTTCCAACACATGACGGAAGTCGGACCCTTTCCCCCAGAGACGGACACGGCCACCATTGTGGTCATCCCTAAAACCCAACCGTCTTCATCTTCCTGTGCGGACAACCGACCGATCTCCCTAATTAACACCGAAATCAAAGTCTACGCCATGGTTTTGGCCCAGCACCTGCGCTTGCTCCTTACCAAACTGATCCATCCTGATCAATGTTGCTTCATGCCAGCTCGTGCCACTAGACACTGCCTAAGATGCCTCCATCTGGCGCTTGCTAACCGTCAGGCAATTACCCCCTATTTAACGCTTCTTCTCGTAGACTTCGAGAAGGCCTTCGATACGGTGGACTGGCTTTGCCTTGACGAGGTGCTTACAATGATGGGCATGGGTCGACAATTCCTGCGCTTTGTCCGAGTCCTATACACTAACCCTAGAGTCAGAGTGCTGAATAACGGAACCCTCTCTGAGATATTCCCAATCCAGAGGGGTACAAGGCAGGGCTGCCCCCTCTCCCTGCTCCTTTATGCCCTGGCAATGGAAACTGTGGTGTGTCTCATCCACGCTGATTATTTGATTCAGGGCTGGGCATGGGGAAACCACCACGTGGATAAAATCGCACTATATACGGACGACGTCCTGCTTTTCCTTGCCGACCCAGCCAACTCCAGCCCCAGATGTTTCCAATCACTTCAAGCCTTCAAAAAGGTCTCGGGCCTTTGGCTGAACCCAGCCAAATCGACCCTCGTGCCTCTCCATCCCTCCAGGGACTGTTTCGACTGGCAAACTAACATACCCATTAGGTGACAGTCGTTTAAATACCTGGGCCTATGGGTTGCTCTACTCCCTGAATTAGAGTGGGCACTGAATGTTACTCAACTTCTTACAAAGACCAGAAAGGGCCTTAATCGGTGGCAAGTCTTACCGCTGAATCCGCTTGGAAAGGTGCCACTTTTTTAAATGATGATCCTCCCCCGATTCCTATATATTATTCAAAATACTCCCTTCCACTACCCCGAAGTTGGTTGCGAGAGATCGACGCCATGATCACACGGTTCCTGTGGGGAACGGGAAGGCTTCGGATGTCTCTTGACCGCTGTCGCATTCCGTCCTTTGATGGCGGCATGGGCATCACGGACCTCTACCTATACTATCTGGCCATGAGGTTACTTGTCCCCCATGATTGGTTCACCGGGGGATGGTCCGATCCAGCTTACAAAACTGAACTTCGAGAAATGGACTTCCCTCGAATCCAAGCTCTCATGTACGTTTCCCCCGTTCCTAAGATGCTTCCAATGGTGACCCAAACAGTTTTCCATGCCTGGCAATCGGCCTTGCGTCATACATGATGGAATTCCAAACTGATCCAACAAACGCCACTCTGGCAAGGTACGTGGCTCAACGAAGTGGCGGTGCTACGAGGGTTTAAACACTGGGACTATATTGGAATCTCCCAACTGGGCGACGTGTGGGCAGGAGACCACATATGGACTTTTCAGGACCTACAGACCCGCTTCTCCTTACACACCTTACAATTCTACAGATACTTACAGTTACGACACGCCCTGAGCAAACACATCTTGATGGGTATCACACTCCTTGAATTCAGTCTACCAGAAGCACAGGTCATGATGGGAAATCTCGGAAAAGGAGGCATATCACGTATATACCGCCCCCTCATGAACAACAGCCCCACGTCTCTGGACCCACTTAGAATTCGCTGGGAGGGTTGGCTGGGCCCACTTGAAGATGAAGACTGGTGGAATGCCCATATGCCTCCCAAAACGATCACTACCTCTGCCAGACTCCGACTCGTCCAGATCCATTACCTGCACACTGCATACCTTACCCCAGAGCGACTACACAGAGCAGGGCTACGCACCTCGCCCGAATGCACGCGCTGCAGGCACCAACCAGCAGACTTCTACCACGTGGCCTGGTCTTGCCCCACCTCATAAAATACTGGGACAAAATAGAATCTGAACTCACACACATCTTGGGCTGGCATGTACCTCACAATCCTATGCGCCTCCTCCTGGGCATTATAAACGGTCTAGACGGGTCCCGTGCAGAAAAATTATTCCATTGGACGGCCAACATGGTGACCAAGCGAGATATTACCATGGCCTGGATGCAACCAGACCCCCCCACAATAGCTAGATGGTGCCAAGGGGTGGACTGGTGCGCTGCCCGAGAGAAACCTTTATTTGCGGCTAGGGGTTGCCCAGCCAAATACCAAAGAGTGTGGGGTAAGTGGGCTGATCAAATGGGTTAGCGGGGTCCACAGGGATGAACTTTTGCCTTTGACAAAATGCTTTCTTTTCGCTATATAAAGTGCTTGATAGTTGTGCCTACTGTATGATTACACAACAGATGCCCCCGTTATGTCCAATATGAAAATCTGTATACTGTGCTGTCAGTGCCAACTTTTCCTTGTTTTCGAAAAATCAATAAAGTTGGTTATAAAAAAAAAACTTTCTGTCATTGCTGCTTTGCCCTTCCATGAAACATTCTGTCCATCTGAGAAAAGAAAAAAAAAAAATATATATATTCACTGAAAAAACCATAGGTTTTACAGACGTTATAGTTAGGAATTAGCATTTAAAAAACCTTTTGAAATTCACTAAAAAAACATAGGTTTCAGGGACGTTATAGTTAGTTGGACATTTGACTCATACACAACCATAGAAATTCCCTCGTTATAGTTAGTTGAGCTAACTATAACTCGCACGCCCGCAATGCACTGCCGATGACGTCACATATTACATCACTCATGACATGGTCAGTGACATCACTGATGACATCACTGATGACATATCAAATGACATCACTGATGACATCATCCAGTGAATGTGTGTTTCTGTAAAGTTTAAATATTTTTCATATATATCTATGCCAAGGTGTATTGAAGAATGAGTGGATTTACAAGTGCCTGAAGGGATTATTTAGTAGGTGCGTGACTGACTGTATAAGTGAGTGATTGAACGTGTCTTACTGAATGCATGGGTTAGTGACTAAACTGTGTGAAAGTCTGTATTAGTCTCTCAGTTGGTGTGTAAGCAACTGCATGGGTTGGTGAGTAGCTACATGAGTGTCTATATGGGTTTTTGATTTGTTATCTGAGTATCTGTATGGGTGCCTGAGTGTCTGTGTGGGTGGGTGGGGGGGGGTGTGACTCTGTGCATAGATGTCTGAGTGCGTGATTCACTGGTTGTATGGATTCAAAAGTGCATCTGCGAAGGGCTGTATGGTTGAGTTAGTGAGTGTATGGTTGTGTTGGTGAGTGAATGAATGTCTCAGTGGTAGACGTGTGACTAACTACATATGTTTTAAGGCAGTATATGTGAGTGTTGGAGTATATAAATGACTATACGTGAGAGTAAGTTATTTGAAGAGTGGATGTATAAATGAGTGTCTGCTTGTATCAGTGATTGTATAAGACAGTAAGTATGTGTTAGTATCTGCATAAATAAGTGATGTGGTGTGTGTATAAATAACGGAGTTGGTGTGTATAACTGTATACATGAGTAAATGGGTATGTGATTGATTCTTTGCATGACTGACTAGGTACGTGAGTAACTCTATGGATTAGTGGTGGAATGTGACTATGTATAGGTGTATGAGTGAATATTATAGTACTGTATTGATGAGTAACTGCATGTATAAGTGACTGGATGTGTGTGTAGACCTAGGAAATAGTCGGTGGTATGTAGTATCTGGCATTGTTATGTGTATGGTTTCAAAAATAGTAGTCTGTATTTTAGAGTGGGTGTATCAAAGCTTATATTAGGGCATCAGTATGTGCATCAGATTATCACGTGGATGATGTCATCAGTGATATAATCCGTGATGTCATCAGTGATGTCATCAGTGATGTCACTGACCATGTCATGAGTGATGTAATATGTGACGTGATCGGCAGTGCATTGCGGGCGCACGAGTTATAGTTAGCTCAACTAACTGTAACGGGGGAATTTCTATGGTTTTATAGGAGTCAAATGTCCAACTAACTATAACGTCCCTGAAACCTATGGTTTTTTAGTGAATTTCAAAGGTTTTTTAAATGCTAATTCCTAACTATAACGTCTGTAAAACCTATGTTTTTTTCAGTGAATTTCGAATGTTTTTTAAAATCTTAATTTCATATTTTAATATTTATAGGGACTGGCGAGGCCCACCCTGCATATTTAAGTAAAGCCCCAGAGGTTGCCGATCCGCGGACTTGAGTTGGCCTCGAAGCCCCCCGAACAATTAGTAAACAATACCGGGGGAGATGGCAATCCCCTAGGCTGCGAAACGTCTCTGTGCCCTCCCCCGCCTAATTTACATGTGAGATTAAGGTCCCCAGTGCTGCAGAGACCCCGCATTATAATAATAGGATTGGCCCCGGAACTTTACCCACCAGGGGGCTCATTTAAATGAACGGGTGAGACCCCGCTTCATTTTTTTCCTCCATTTTTACAATCCGGATCCGCTTTATTGAAACGATACGAGGTTTTCTCCCTCTTGCTTGAACGAGGCAAACAAGGATTTGCTATCACAGAGTGGAAGCCATGCTCCCGCCCTGAAATAGCAAACATAAATGTCCCGCGGATGCACACCCCGGGACATTGTATGAGCTGCGCCTGGGAGGTGGCGCTCCATAGGGACATGATGCATTGGTTACTGCATGTAGGAAGGTGGATATCTGACTATGGTTACCCCCAAATTTTTGCCTAGTGTCTAGCTGGTTTTTCGACTTAGTTGGCCTGAGATCCTGCCATTCAGGCTCTCAGGCTATCTGCTCTCTCTGTAAAATGGAACTATGCACCCTAGGTGCATAACCAATTGGAAGTGGATCACCCTGTCAGCCCCTGTACCAGTGTACACTAGGTACCCAGGGCATTGGTGTACCCAAGGCCTGCCAAGGGCTGCAGCATGTATTATGCCACCCCAGGCTTGGCCTAACGATTTGACACAACTGGCTGATCACTCAGCTGGGGTAAGTTGGTGTAATCACCTCTTACTTAGGTGTAGTATACCTATACCTAACCTTAAATGGGACACCTGGTAACCTATAAGTCACTCCTATGGCAGGCCTTAACAATCCTGAAGGCAGAGTGCTTGGTTCCATGTGAGATGGTGCTCTGGCATGAGCTGAGCCTGTCTGCAGTGGTCGGAACAACTTCCTTCTACTGTTTCCAGATATCGTCATACCATATACTCTTAAGTGCATTATGAACCTCGCGGTTAAATGCTATCTTTGGTTTGGCTTTATCAAAACATGTCGAGTAAGGTGTCATACGAATTGGAATACTAACCCCTCGCCAATTCTGGCGACGGGGTTAGCATTCCACCCTTCTAGAGGGACACGACATGTACAGTACCTGAAACCCGGGTAAAATCAGACATAGCCTCAGCTCCACAAAATGGATGCTGCCACCACAGACACAAGTCTGCCCTCCCGCTGCTGGGAGTCCTTCCAGCTTGGGAGGTGTGGACAAAGGGTTTCCTGCCAGGGGAGGTGCGAGCACCACCCCAGACAGGATTTTGTGTATTGGTCAGGTAGGGCTTGAAAGAAACCAGACATGCCTGTGGCTCACAAGGAGCCTCGGGGCATATGCCAGTTCAAACCGGTCCTGGGGCACACCAGTCCCGGGCCTGGGGCGAGCTGGACAAAGGATTGGGGGTGTAACCACCCCCCTTCCTGGTCCCACCCATAGGGAGGGACCTAGCAGGTAGTCCGGCCCCTAGAATCTGAATAAAGGTAGGAGCTGTGTCCTAAGACTTTAGACATCCTGGAATCAACTTGAAACTAAGAAGAAGACGGGAACTTCGACGCTCTGCCGCACAGAGGACTGAAGCCAATCTCCCCTGTGGTCAGGGAGTGACCACCTTGCTAACGCAAGCACCATCCAGCGAATCACCGTCTGCTTTGCCGCCGCCTCCCGCCGGAGCCCGAGCCCAGAGACTGACAAGACCTGGACCTCCAGACCTCTCACCGCCCGATCCACAGTCCCTGCAAAGAGGAGACCCGTGGAGGCACCGAGACACGTGGAGCCAGCCATCTTGAAACGACTACGACAAGCTGACCAGTGCAACAACCGAGGCTCCCTCCAAGTTGTGCTTTGGGTCCTGAGAAGCCCAACCCTCGAGCAGCATCTGCACCAAAGGTGAGCCCTCCAGCATCTCCACGATCTGCGTGGGGCCCTTCTGCATTTTGCCACTCGACGCGCCTAACCGGTTGCTGGCCCGCTGGCTAGTGGCCATCTTGGCGACGAAATCTACGACAAACACCGCTGGTCTGGTTGCTCCAGACTGGCCCTTGCTCCCCTCCAAAGGAGCGATCCCTCTGACCTTGCTGGTCAGAACCAACAGCTGATTTCCGAATCCTCCTTCAATTGCTTTTGCCAAGGCTTGTTTGCTTCGATCAAGTCGCCGACACCGCCGACAGCGAGAGCCTGCGTGGGACAGCTCGTGAGCCGACTCCTGGACGTCGTCGACCTTCAGGGACCACGTGGCTGCGGAGACAAGCTACCCCTCATCACCTGTTTGCACCCGACATCGCCTGGTACCCACCTGGTGCCACGCTGGTCACTGGCTAGTGACTGTGAACACTGTCCCCTCTGCTTACAGGTCTTCAACATCTCCGATCCACTCTTGGATCCACTGCATCTCTCCCGGACCGACCGCCTGCAGCATCTTTGTCTTCAAGCTCCACGGAACAGATAGAAGAAACCCGACGCACTTCGAGGCCTATGCACCCGCTTCCTGTGGGTGAGGTAAAGCTGGCACACCTGTGCCCAAGTGTAGTAATACATCTCTAGTGCCTGTGTTCCAAATCTTAAGTTCCTAGTCAACCCGGAAGATCTCCTTTGCAGTAACTCTGTACTTTTTACGCACCCATTGAAACCTATGGGAGCACGCGTGTGACTATTTGCTCTGCACACGCCACCCGTGGACCTCCTGGTCACTAACTGACGTTAGCTCCTTGTGGGCCCAGCGATTCTAGAGGCCCTAGGCCTTTTCCCTTTTCTGTTCGTGGTACTTATACCACTATTTTAGTATATGGTTTGAGTGGCCACCAGGGCCTATCCATATAACGTGCAACTTCTGTGTATTCTGTGATAATCTTGTTTGACGATTTGTGCTCCTGTGCTCATAAAGAGACTAGGGGTTACTTTGAGAAATAAATACATATATATTTTGAATATATATCTGTGTGGTGTCCTTTCATTGGTATAAAAGGGGGTTGCATTTGGTAAAACAGCTGGCTTAACACGCATCACGAGTTTAGCCTCAAAGACTGCTTAGCCTACGCTACCACTAGGGCAGCTAGTCCGAAAAGGTTGACTTACAACCACACCATAAGGGTTGCTTGGCATGGTACAAGGTGATCACTTTAACTAGTGAGCATCATGTACCAGGCCAACTTCTCACATTGGTGAGCAGCGGTTGGATTTGAGCTTGCTGTGTTTTACCATTGTAATCTCTTGGTTACCAATTGAAAGATCACATAGGTACCTGTAGGTACATATAAAACAAGATTAGATATACATAAGTTCTACTGAACTTAGTTGTTGTAGAGCAAAGGGAGTAGCACACCCTGACTACAACTACTAGATAGGTTTAGTAGGTAAACCCAAGTGTAGGTAGATTGCAACACATCCACCCACACTTAAGAGCAATGGCCGGGGCAGAGGGGTCCACTGTACCCATCTCTGTTGAGAATGACCCCCAGAGGGCACCAACCAGCTTTGCTACCCTTAATCAGAATGAGCTCAGGCATTTGGCAACTCTTAGAGGCCTTAAACAGCCCAAGAACCCAAACTCTGCTGAGCTCAGAGAGCTCTTACAGAATGATGAGAATCAGAGAGCACTCAAGAAAGCTTCCCAGTTAGCCCCCTTAGGGACAGGAACAGGAGGCCCCCCTTCTGAAGATGCCACTGAAGTACCCCTTCCCAATAGTCACCCCTTAGATGGGATGCCTACCACAGAGGATGAGAGTGAAAAGGATACTGACAGTAGTGAGGATGAAGGGAGAACTAGCCCAGTGCCAAGTGTTATACTTGGCCCAGCTAAACCAAGGCTATTGGGGACTGACAGTGGGTTCAACCCACTGGATCTCCCCAGTGGACTTAACACAGGGCTGGGAAGGCAAAGGAATCGCTCAGGTGACTCCAATGCTTCCCATGGCTCTAGAGGCTCTCAAGGTCACTCCAGGAGAAGGATGACCACCCCTCAGAGGAGGGAACATGAGGCCAGAATGCAGGAAGCCCAGCTGAGGATCAGGAAGCAGGAGCTAGAAGTAGCCCTGATGGAAGAAAAACTGAACAAGGCTAGGCAACCTAGAGAGAGTGGGTCTATACCCACTGGTGGCAGCATTGTCCCTAGGGACAAAGATAGGGTCTTTGACAATAGGAACCTGTCCAAGATTGTGCCCCCCTACAAAAGTGGGGATGACATCCACAAATGGATGACTGCTCTTGAGAGAGCCTGCAAAGTGCAGCAGGTTCCTGAAGACCAGTGGGCAGCAATCTTATGGCTCTCCTTTGAGGGGAGAGGCAGAGATAGACTCCTCACTGTTAGAGAAGAGGATGTCAGAAATTACAGAGTCCTGAAGAGTGTCCTAGTTGATGGGTTAGGCTTAACCACTGAACAGTACAGGTTAATGTTCAGAGACACCCAGAAGACACAGACTCAGGACTGGTCTGAATATGTGGAATGTGCAACTAAGGCTTTGGAGGGTTGGTTGCTGGGAAGTAAGGTGTCTGATTATACAGGATTGTACAATTTGATGATGAGAGAGCAGATTTTAAGTAATTGTCAAAACCAGCTTCTCCATCAACACCTGGTAGACTCAGATTTGACCTCTCCCCAAGAATTGGGAAAGAGGGCAGATAAATGGGTCAGGACCAGGATCAGGCCTAAAAACCAGGGTGGTGACCAAAAGAAAGATACCACCAAGCCTCAAGAGAAGGGTGGGGATAAAGCAAAAGAGAACTCTTCCTCAGGGCCCCAAAACTCCACACAGGGTGGTGGGTCCCAAGCTCCCTCCTCTACCACAGCTAAAAAGCCCTACTGCCATGAGTGTAAAACTCCTGGGCATTGGAAAACTGACAGCGGTTGCCCAAGGGCTAAAAACAAAACTGTTCCTCCAATTACTCCTGTCACACCACCTATTACTGTCAGCAGTAATCCCCCAGGTGGTGGGAGTTCCCCCAGAAATCTGGGTGGGTTTACTTGGGGAACACAGGGGGACCCTGGCTTAGCCAATTCCCCTACAGCAACCACTCTTGTCTGTGATGGTGGCATGGGGTTTGCCAACTTCACTGCCTGTCCCAACACTTTGGGTAGGTACAGACAGGAGCCCTACATCAATGGTACAAAAGCTGAGGCCTACAGAGACACTGGAGCTAGCATCACAATGGTGGCCCATTGGCTAGTCCCCTCTGAGCAGCTTTTGCCTGGTTTCTCCTACCAGGTGACTAACATTGATGGCAAACAAAACAGTCATCCCATGGCAGAGGTATGTCTCAGCTGGGGAGGGGTCACTGGCCCTAAAAGGGTAGCAGTGTCCCTAACCTTGCCTGTAGACTGCTTACTGGGGAATGACTTAGAACTCTCAGCCTGGGCTGGAGTTGAACAAGACACCCATTCTAAAATGGTAGGCCTGTCACAAAAGGGTAGGGGGGTTGTGCCATTCACAACCCCTGTCCAAATAGATTTCCTCCCTGAAAAGGTTGGAAGGGCAGTGGTAGCCACCGCCCAGGCACAGACAGACTTCCCTGTAGAGACTGGCAGAGCTGTGACAGTCACAGCTCAAACACAAACTGAGTGCCCCCCTGAAAAGGTTGGCAAGGCTGTAATGGTCTCAGCCTATACTCAGACTGACATAGGTGTAGTGAAGCCTGAAACTATGGATCACTCCACACAAACAGAGAGTAGTGGGGAGGAAGAAAAGTCTCCCTCTCCCCAGACATTAGGAAAAAGTCAGCCTCCTCAGGGAGCTGACCTCACCCCTTGTGAAGGAACTGCCCCAGAGGTAGCCAGGCCTGGCCTGGCAGAGCCTCTGATGTCAGTGGCCCCTTCCAAGGTGGGACCCAGTCTGGTGCAGGTAGGCTGCCTCTCTCTACCCTGCCTCAGTCAGCCCAGGGCTGCAGAGGTCAGGGAGGCCAGTGGACCCCCAGAGGGCCCCTGTCCACAAGAACCCCCCCATCAAAAGAATGAGGATTGCCTGGCTAGTAGTCCTAGCCAGGTGATGGGTAAAAACATTCCTGAGGGATCTCCTTTACAGGTAGTTAGGGACCTCCCCCAGAGGGATTCTGTTGGGCACAGGCAAACATGGGACCTTAGGGCCCCAGACCTGACCTGTCCCTCCAGTAAGCCCACAAAAGGGACCCAGCCTCCAGCTTTAGGTAGCCAGAGGCTGACCCTGAGAGCACAGTGCAACTCAGTTAAGGAAAGAAAGGCATCCATGGTGGAGGATGATTGGAGGAAGCTGAGGCCTCACTTTGAGGACACTCACTTCAGTACTCCATCTCAACACCAGCCTTTTACTTTGCCAAGACACACCAAAGGTAGAGATTCCCTATGGTGGAGACCCTCTGATACCCTTAGGGTGAGGGATTGCTTAGTGGACCATGAGACAGGGGGTAACCATGCCAGTGCTGGTTCCTCCTTATATGGCCACTTGGGCAATATAGGCTTACCTGGTCAAGGTCAGCCTTATCTCCCTTCGTTTGGGGGGGGGTTGTGTAGGAAGGTGGATATCTGACTATGGTTACCCCCAAATTTTTGCCTAGTGTCTAGCTGGTTTTTCGACTTAGTTGGCCTGAGATCCTGCCATTCAGGCTCTCAGGCTATCTGCTCTCTCTGTAAAATGGAACTATGCACCCTAGGTGCATAACCAATTGGAAGTGGATCACCCTGTCAGCCCCTGTACCAGTGTACACTAGGTACCCAGGGCATTGGTGTACCCAAGGCCTGCCAAGGGCTGCAGCATGTATTATGCCACCCCAGGCTTGGCCTAACGATTTGACACAACTGGCTGATCACTCAGCTGGGGTAAGTTGGTGTAATCACCTCTTACTTAGGTGTAGTATACCTATACCTAACCTTAAATGGGACACCTGGTAACCTATAAGTCACTCCTATGGCAGGCCTTAACAATCCTGAAGGCAGAGTGCTTGGTTCCATGTGAGATGGTGCTCTGGCATGAGCTGAGCCTGTCTGCAGTGGTCGGAACAACTTCCTTCTACTGTTTCCAGATATCGTCATACCATATACTCTTAAGTGCATTATGAACCTCGCGGTTAAATGCTATCTTTGGTTTGGCTTTATCAAAACATGTCGAGTAAGGTGTCATACGAATTGGAATACTAACCCCTCGCCAATTCTGGCGACGGGGTTAGCATTCCACCCTTCTAGAGGGACACGACATGTACAGTACCTGAAACCCGGGTAAAATCAGACATAGCCTCAGCTCCACAAAATGGATGCTGCCACCACAGACACAAGTCTGCCCTCCCGCTGCTGGGAGTCCTTCCAGCTTGGGAGGTGTGGACAAAGGGTTTCCTGCCAGGGGAGGTGCGAGCACCACCCCAGACAGGATTTTGTGTATTGGTCAGGTAGGGCTTGAAAGAAACCAGACATGCCTGTGGCTCACAAGGAGCCTCGGGGCATATGCCAGTTCAAACCGGTCCTGGGGCACACCAGTCCCGGGCCTGGGGCGAGCTGGACAAAGGATTGGGGGTGTAACCACCCCCCTTCCTGGTCCCACCCATAGGGAGGGACCTAGCAGGTAGTCCGGCCCCTAGAATCTGAATAAAGGTAGGAGCTGTGTCCTAAGACTTTAGACATCCTGGAATCAACTTGAAACTAAGAAGAAGACGGGAACTTCGACGCTCTGCCGCACAGAGGACTGAAGCCAATCTCCCCTGTGGTCAGGGAGTGACCACCTTGCTAACGCAAGCACCATCCAGCGAATCACCGTCTGCTTTGCCGCCGCCTCCCGCCGGAGCCCGAGCCCAGAGACTGACAAGACCTGGACCTCCAGACCTCTCACCGCCCGATCCACAGTCCCTGCAAAGAGGAGACCCGTGGAGGCACCGAGACACGTGGAGCCAGCCATCTTGAAACGACTACGACAAGCTGACCAGTGCAACAACCGAGGCTCCCTCCAAGTTGTGCTTTGGGTCCTGAGAAGCCCAACCCTCGAGCAGCATCTGCACCAAAGGTGAGCCCTCCAGCATCTCCACGATCTGCGTGGGGCCCTTCTGCATTTTGCCACTCGACGCGCCTAACCGGTTGCTGGCCCGCTGGCTAGTGGCCATCTTGGCGACGAAATCTACGACAAACACCGCTGGTCTGGTTGCTCCAGACTGGCCCTTGCTCCCCTCCAAAGGAGCGATCCCTCTGACCTTGCTGGTCAGAACCAACAGCTGATTTCCGAATCCTCCTTCAATTGCTTTTGCCAAGGCTTGTTTGCTTCGATCAAGTCGCCGACACCGCCGACAGCGAGAGCCTGCGTGGGACAGCTCGTGAGCCGACTCCTGGACGTCGTCGACCTTCAGGGACCACGTGGCTGCGGAGACAAGCTACCCCTCATCACCTGTTTGCACCCGACATCGCCTGGTACCCACCTGGTGCCACGCTGGTCACTGGCTAGTGACTGTGAACACTGTCCCCTCTGCTTACAGGTCTTCAACATCTCCGATCCACTCTTGGATCCACTGCATCTCTCCCGGACCGACCGCCTGCAGCATCTTTGTCTTCAAGCTCCACGGAACAGATAGAAGAAACCCGACGCACTTCGAGGCCTATGCACCCGCTTCCTGTGGGTGAGGTAAAGCTGGCACACCTGTGCCCAAGTGTAGTAATACATCTCTAGTGCCTGTGTTCCAAATCTTAAGTTCCTAGTCAACCCGGAAGATCTCCTTTGCAGTAACTCTGTACTTTTTACGCACCCATTGAAACCTATGGGAGCACGCGTGTGACTATTTGCTCTGCACACGCCACCCGTGGACCTCCTGGTCACTAACTGACGTTAGCTCCTTGTGGGCCCAGCGATTCTAGAGGCCCTAGGCCTTTTCCCTTTTCTGTTCGTGGTACTTATACCACTATTTTAGTATATGGTTTGAGTGGCCACCAGGGCCTATCCATATAACGTGCAACTTCTGTGTATTCTGTGATAATCTTGTTTGACGATTTGTGCTCCTGTGCTCATAAAGAGACTAGGGGTTACTTTGAGAAATAAATACATATATATTTTGAATATATATCTGTGTGGTGTCCTTTCATTGGTATAAAAGGGGGTTGCATTTGGTAAAACAGCTGGCTTAACACGCATCACGAGTTTAGCCTCAAAGACTGCTTAGCCTACGCTACCACTAGGGCAGCTAGTCCGAAAAGGTTGACTTACAACCACACCATAAGGGTTGCTTGGCATGGTACAAGGTGATCACTTTAACTAGTGAGCATCATGTACCAGGCCAACTTCTCACACTGCATAACTACAGAATTAGTATAAACGCATACTAACACTACTTGCACACGTGTAGTACAGCGACCAGAGTGTAGTGAAGAGGCAGAGGAAGCCCAAAATCCAAAAATATAAATCCTACCAGAGGTCGGATCACATAGTTCAATGAGCCGACGACCCTGGGATGAGTAGAAACAGCTTCACGAAGAAAACGGGTCTTAAGCAGAATGCAATGAAGCTCGAAATATTGGTGAGTGCTGCCTTCTTTTTACCTTCTCCAGCTCCTCGCCAAATTTATGTAGTGAAGAGGCAGATAGCAGTGGATCCGATAGTAGATTTATTACAGGAAAAGAAGACAGCTTAAACAGCCACCAACAGGAGCAGACAGCAAGGCAACCGTCTTCTCCAGCACCGTGTACAAACTCCCCAAGATTCCCCTCATGACAGCCCTACATTCTAACATTACATACTTACATTCTAGTAGCATTACATACTAATATTCTACTATGACTTACATTGGAATACTACACAGAGCACATGACTTTACAGCAATGAGCTCATGGTTTCATCCACTAGTCTTGAGACCGGTAGGGGTGAGTAGTTCGCTTCCCACTCCCTGTATTGTATAAACGCAAACTAACACTACTTCCACTGGTATGCTACAGCGCCCAGAGCATATCACTTTACAGCAATGAGCTCACAATTTAGGCTCACGGTTTAATACCCAAGTCTTCAGACCAGTAGGGGTGAGTAGTTTGCTTCCCACTCCCTGTATAGTATAAACGCATACTAACACTACTTACACAGTTATACTACAGTGGCTAGTATGCTACAGCGGCCAGAGCCCATCACTTTACAGCAATCAGCTCGGTTTGATCCCCGAGTCTTCACATCGGTAGGCGTGAGTACTTCGCTTCCCACTTCCGGTATAGTATAAACGCACGGTAGGGGTCAGTAGTTCGCTTCCCACTCCCTGTATGGTATAAACGCCTACTAACACTACTAACACTACTTCCACAGTTATGCTACAAAACCCAGAGCACATCACTTTACAGCAATGAGCTCACGGTTTAGGCTCTCAGTTTCATACCCGAGTGTAGCAGCATCTCAGCACCATGTCACTCTGAGCAACACCGCACTTTCAGACCAGTAGAAGTGAATACTGCGCTTCACACTCCCCCACAGAGGTTACAGTGCTCCTATCCTCCTGTTTCCTACTCTTTTCTCCCTTTTTTTCCCTTACTCGTTTCAATGGAATCACAAAATAGCTTCCAACACTTCCAAGTTGCAACAGCTCGTAGCCAATAAGCAGAAAGCTTGTGCTCGTAACGCCTCAGCCCATCAGATGGCAGAATTCCCAAATATCGAAATCTGTAAATTTTTATATTTCTCCAAAACTACTGAACGGATTTACACCAAATAAACAAAAGCGTGCTTTCTAGACCAAGACCCTTCTCCCTGCCAAATTTGGGGTAATTCCGTTCACCTGTTTGACCTATAGCCTTGTCTAAAGTTTCCTATGGAAATTGCATGGAGAAAACATGTTTTGCGACCCCCCTTTTTTCTTGGCCCCCCCTTGACGAATAACCCCCAAACTTCCAACATGGGAGCCGATATGTACAAAGAATTCGTTTGGAAAATTTCATGAAGATTCATCAAACGACGCCAAAGTTATACGCAAAACTAAAAATGCTCTTTCTATGGAAACTGGGTCCTAACTATAACGACCTACTGGCGACTGTCAGTAGGTAATATATATATATATATATATTTTTCCCCAACCTATGCCTGCCTTTTGGTGAGTTGGTGGGAGGAACATGTCCTCCGAGTCACACACAAGAACATGTGGAATTCACATATTCGATACTATGGCAGGTACATAGACGATATTTTTATCGTTTGGGAAGGATCTAAAGAGGAGGCTTTCTCTTTTGTGAATTCAATTAACACCAATACTATGAATTTACAGTTTACGGCGAACATCAGTAATGAGAGGGTGGAATTTCTGGATGTGGAGGTCTTTATTTTAGACAACCATATAGAAACCAAATTGCATAGAAAAAGCACGGCTGGGAACTCCATCCTACATGGTAGTAGTGCTCATCCACCCCATCTCATATACAGCATACCTTATGGGGAATTTCTTCGCCTGCGGCGTATTTGCAGCCGCCAATCTGACCTTGAACAATGTCAGAAGGAAGCCTTTGATCGATTCCTTGCCCGAGGTTACAATCAACTTACCTCAAAAGAGCACTTGATAAAGCCAATCTTTGCTCACGTGAATCCTGCCTTCCCACTGAACGACCCCACACTACATCTTTTGAGAGTGAAGTAACGAATGAGGTTATGCAACCTATAAGACTAATTACCACTTTTTGCAAGCAACATAAAAATTTCCGTGGTATCATTTACAAACATTGGCCCATTGTTCTGACTGACATGACCCTCAAATTTTTGTTGCCTGACTTACCTAATATCACATTCAGGAGAGCACCCTCTATGAGGGATGCCTTAGTCAAATCTAATCATGAAGTTACGGAAACAGTCACTTGGTTATCACGTTCTGGCTTTTTCAAATGCACTTCATGCCGTGCCTGTAAATTTGGAACAAATGTTTCTGAATATACCACAGCGTTCAGTAACATTCCAGTACAAATAAAACATCATTACACTTGTCGTACGGACTATGCAGTTTATGTGCTTGAATGCACCTGTCATCTTAAGTATGTGGGCAGTACCAAATTACCGGTTTTCAATCGCATTTTGCAACATCTTCGTGCGATTGTTAACTCGGATTCCACATATCCTGTTGCCCGACATTTTAAAGCCATCCATTCCAACAAAATCAGTGACCTGAAATATTTTGTCATTGGGGCAGTGCCCCCTTCAATCCGTGGGGGTAACAGAGAGAAACAACTTCGTCAGCTAGAATCCTCCTTCATCCTATTACTTGCATTGAAGTGCTACGTGGAGCTGAGGACCGACTATTGTGGGGCAGGATATTGTGCAGAACATCGCAGAGCAGCTCCATACCACCCCACCATGGGATTCATGTTTTTACGGACACAGAAGCAACTGCATTTCACTTTGAAAAACAATACCACTTGGTAAATAAACTGCAAAACCCAGAATGCACTTGCGCAAAGAGGGCGGCAGTTAAGACTTATTAAGTGCAGCTGTGGTGACCTGTATATATGCCAGTGAACAAGGGCAGTCCGCCCGAAACGCGTATGGCGCTTTGATATGGAGTCGCATCTTGCTGTGGTTTGCTCACCCACAATAAAGAGAGGTTATCCTGCAGCTGTTGTTGCCGTTCTCGAAGCAAGGTCTCTTCTTTCTTTATGGATTTATCAGCGGCGAGATCCTCGTCGCGAGAATTCCCCCCGCGCAACATGCGGGCCACGGCACCTGCATTGAAGTGCTACGTGGAGCTGAGGACCGACTATTGTGGGGCAGGATATTGTGCAGAACATCGCAGAGCAGCTCCATACCACCCCACCATGGGATTCATGTTTTTACGGACACAGAAGCAACTGCATTTCACTTTGAAAAACAATACCACTTGGTAAATAAACTGCAAAACCCAGAATGCACTTGCGCAAAGAGGGCGGCAGTTAAGACTTATTAAGTGCAGCTGTGGTGACCTGTATATATGCCAGTGAACAAGGGCAGTCTGCCCGAAACGCGTATGGCGCTTTGATATGGAGTCGCATCTTGCTGTGGTTTGCTCACCCACAATAAAGAGAGGTTATCCTGCAGCTGTTGTTGCCGTTCTCGAAGCAAGGTCTCTTCTTTCTTTATGGATTTATCAGCGGCGAGATCCTCGTCGCGAGAATGCCCCCCACGCAACATGCGGGCCACGGCACCTGCATTGAAGTGCTACGTGGAGCTGAGGACCGACTATTGTAGGGCAGGATATTGTGCAGAACATCGCAGAGCAGCTCCATACCACCCCACGATGGGATTCATGTTTTTACGGACACAGAAGCAACTGCATTTCACTTTGAAAAACAATACCACTTGGTAAATAAACTGCAAAACCCAGAATGCACTTGCGCAAAGAGGGCGGCAGTTAAGACTTATTAAGTGCAGCTGTGGTGACCTGTATATATGCCAGTGAACAAGGGCAGTCTGCCCGAAACGCGTATGGCGCTTTGATATGGAGTCGCATCTTGCTGTGGTTTGCTCACCCACAATAAAGAGAGGTTATCCTGCAGCTGTTGTTGCCGTTCTCGAAGCAAGGTCTCTTCTTTCTTTATGGATTTATCAGCGGCGAGATCCTCGTCGCGAGAATGCCCCCCGCGCAACATGCGGGCCACAGCACCTGCATTGAAGTGCTACGTGGAGCTGAGGACCGACTATTGTGGGGCAGGATATTGTGCAGAACATCGCAGAGCAGCTCCATACCACCCCACCATGGGATTCATGTTTTTACGGACACAGAAGCAACTGCATTTCACTTTGAAAAACAATACCACTTGGTAAATAAACTGCAAAACCCAGAATGCACTTGCGCAAAGAGGGCGGCAGTTAAGACTTATTAAGTGCAGCTGTGGTGACCTGTATATATGCCAGTGAACAAGGGCAGTCCGCCCGAAACGCGTATGGCGCTTTGATATGGAGTCGCATCTTGCTGTGGTTTGCTCACCCACAATAAAGAGAGGTTATCCTGCAGCTGTTGTTGCCGTTCTCGAAGCAAGGTCTCTTCTTTCTTTATGGATTTATCAGCGGCGAGATCCTCGTCGCGAGAATGCCCCCCGCGCAACATGCGGGCCACGGCACCTGCATTGAAGTGCTACGTGGAGCTGAGGACCGATAATTGTGGGGCAGGATATTGTGCAGAACATCGCAGAGCAGCTCCATACCACCCCACCATGGGATTCATGTTTTTACGGACACAGAAGCAACTGCATTTCACTTTGAAAAACAATACCACTTGGTAAATAAACTGCAAAACCCAGAATGCACTTGCGCAAAGAGGGCGGCAGTTAAGACTTATTAAGTGCAGCTGTGGTGACCTGTATATATGCCAGTGAACAAGGGCAGTCCGCCCGAAACGCGTATGGCGCTTTGATATGGAGTCGCATCTTGCTGTGGTTTGCTCACCCACAATAAAGAGAGGTTATCCTGCAGCTGTTGTTGCCGTTCTCGAAGCAAGGTCTCTTCTTTCTTTATGGATTTATCAGCGGCGAGATCCTCGTCGCGAGAATGCCCCCCGCGCAACATGCGGGCCACGGCACCTGCATTGAAGTGCTACGTGGAGCTGAGGACCGACTATTGTGGGGCAGGATATTGTGCAGAACATCGCAGAGCAGCTCCATACCACCCCACCATGGGATTCATGTTTTTACGGACACAGAAGCAACTGCATTTCACTTTGAAAAACAATACCACTTGGTAAATAAACTGCAAAACACAGAATGCACTTGCGCAAAGAGGGCGGCAGTTAAGACTTATTAAGTGCAGCTGTGGTGACCTGTATATATGCCAGTGAACAAGGGCAGTCCGCCCGAAACGCGTATGGCGCTTTGATATGGAGTCGCATCTTGCTGTGGTTTGCTCACCCACAATAAAGAGAGGTTATCCTGCAGCTGTTGTTGCCGTTCTCGAAGCAAGGTCTCTTCTTTCTTTATGGATTTATCAGCGGCGAGATCCTCGTCGCGAGAATGCCCCCGCGCAACATGCGGGCCACGGCACCTGCATTGAAGTGCTACGTGGAGCTGAGGACCGACTATTGTGGGGCAGGATATTGTGCAGAACATCGCAGAGCAGCTCCATACCACCCCACCATGGGATTCATGTTTTTACGGACACAGAAGCAACTGCATTTCACTTTGAAAAACAATACCACTTGGTAAATAAACTGCAAAACCCAGAATGCACTTGCGCAAAGAGGGCGGCAGTTAAGACTTATTAAGTGCAGCTGTGGTGACCTGTATATATGCCAGTGAACAAGGGCAGTCCGCCCGAAACGCGTATGGCGCTTTGATATGGAGTCGCATCTTGCTGTGGTTTGCTCACCCACAATAAAGAGAGGTTATCCTGCAGCTGTTGTTGCCGTTCTCGAAGCAAGGTCTCTTCTTTCTTTATGGATTTATCACCGGCGAGATCCTCGTCGCGAGAATGCCCCCCGCGCAACATGCGGGCCACGGCACCTGCATTGAAGTGCTACGTGGAGCTGAGGACCGACTATTGTGGGGCAGGGTATTGTGCAGAACATCGCAGAGCAGCTCCATACCACCCCACCATGGGATTCATGTTTTTACGGACACAGAAGCAACTGCATTTCACTTTGAAAAACAATACCACTTGGTAAATAAACTGCAAAACCCAGAATGCACTTGCGCAAAGAGGGCGGCAGTTAAGATTTATTAAGTGCAGCTGTGGTGACCTGTATATATGCCAGTGAACAAGGGCAGTCCGCCCGAAACGCGTATGGCGCTTTGATATGGAGTCGCATCTTGCTGTGGTTTGCTCACCCACAATAAAGAGAGGTTATCCTGCAGCTGTTGTTGCCGTTCTCGAAGCAAGGTCTCTTCTTTCTTTATGGATTTATCAGCGGCGAGATCCTCGTCGCGAGAATGCCCCCCGCGCAACATGCGGGCCACGGCACCTGCATTGAAGTGCTACGTGGAGCTGAGGACCGACTATTGTGGGGCAGGATATTGTGCAGAACATCGCAGAGCAGCTCCATACCACCCCACCATGGGATTCATGTTTTTACGGACACAGAAGCAACTGCATTTCACTTTATAAAACAATACCACTTGGTAAATAAACTGCAAAACCCAGAATGCACTTGCGCAAAGAGGGCGGCAGTTAAGACTTATTAAGTGCAGCTGTGGTGACCTGTATATATGCCAGTGAACAAGGGCAGTCCGCCCGAAACGCGTATGGCGCTTTGATATGGAGTCGCATCTTGCTGTGGTTTGCTCACCCACAATAAAGAGAGGTTATCCTGCAGCTGTTGTTGCCGTTCTCGAAGCAAGGTCTCTTCTTTCTTTATGGATTTATCAGCGGCGAGATCCTCGTCGCGAGAATGCCCCCCGCGCAACATACGGGCCACGGGACCTGCATTGAAGTGCTACGTGGAGCTGAGGACCGACTATTGTGGGGCAGGATATTGTGCAGAACATCGCAGAGCAGCTCCATACCACCCCACCATGGGATTCATGTTTTTACGGACACAGAAGCAACTGCATTTCACTTTGAAAAACAATACCACTTGGTAAATAAACTGCAAAACCCAGAATGCACTTGCGCAAAGAGGGCGGCAGTTAAGACTTATTAAGTGCAGCTGTGGTGACCTGTATATATGCCAGTGAACAAGGGCAGTCCGCCCGAAACGCGTATGGCGCTTTGATATGGAGTCGCATCTTGCTGTGGTTTGCTCACCCACAATAAAGAGAGGTTATCCTGCAGCTGTTGTTGCCGTTCTCGAAGCAAGGTCTCTTCTTTCTTTATGGATTTATCAGCGGCGAGATCCTCGTCGCGAGAATGCCCCCCGCGCAACATGCGGGCCACGGCACCTGCATTGAAGTGCTACGTGGAGCTGAGGACCGATAATTGTGGGGCAGGATATTGTGCAGAACATCGCAGAGCAGCTCCATACCACCCCACCATGGGATTCATGTTTTTACGGACACAGAAGCAACTGCATTTCACTTTGAAAAACAATACCACTTGGTAAATAAACTGCAAAACCCAGAATGCACTTGCGCAAAGAGGGCGGCAGTTAAGACTTATTAAGTGCAGCTGTGGTGACCTGTATATATGCCAGTGAACAAGGGCAGTCCGCCCGACACGCGTATGGCGCTTTGATATGGAGTCGCATCTTGCTGTGGTTTGCTCACCCACAATAAAGAGAGGTTATCCTGCAGCTGTTGTTGCCGTTCTCGAAGCAAGGTCTCTTCTTTCTTTATGGATTTATCAGCGGCGAGATCCTCGTCGCGAGAATGCCCCCCGCGCAACATGCGGGCCACAGCACCTGCATTGAAGTGCTACGTGGAGCTGAGGACCGACTATTGTGGGGCAGGATATTGTGCAGAACATCGCAGAGCAGCTCCATACCACCCCACCATGGGATTCATGTTTTTACGGACACAGAAGCAACTGCATTTCACTTTGAAAAACAATACCACTTGGTAAATAAACTGCAAAACCCAGAATGCACTTGCGCAAAGAGGGCGGCAGTTAAGACTTATTAAGTGCAGCTGTGGTGACCTGTATATATGCCAGTGAACAAGGGCAGTCCGCCCGAAACGCGTATGGCGCTTTGATATGGAGTCGCATCTTGCTGTGGTTTGCTCACCCACAATAAAGAGAGGTTATCCTGCAGCTGTTGTTGCCGTTCTCGAAGCAAGGTCTCTTCTTTCTTTATGGATATATATATATATATATATATATATATTCACTGAAAAAAACATAGGTTTCACACACGTTATAGTTACGAATTAGCATTGAAAAAACCTTGCAAATTCACTTAAAAAAACATAGGTTTCACACATGTTATAGTTAGCTGGACATTTCACTCGTAAAAAACCAATGAAATTCCCCCGTTATAGTTACCGCAATCCTCTGCTGATGACGTCAGATATTACATCACTGTATTTAGACACTTATTTACCCATGTCTTCTTCCATTAATCTTTAGCTATACATATATTACAAATATTTATTTTTCAGAAAGACACATATGTCATCAGTGATGTAATATCTGACGTCATCAGCAGAGGATTGCGGTCGCGTGAGTTATAGTTGCCTGCAGTAACTATAACGGGGGAATTTCATTGGTTTTTTACGAGTGAAATGTCCAGCTAACTATAACATGTGTGAAACCTATGGTTTTTTAAGTGAATTTGCAAGGTTTTTTAAATGCTAATTCGTAACTATAACGTGTGTGAAACCTATGGTTTTTTCAGTGAATTTGACGGTTTTTTGAATGCTAAGTTATTTTATTTAATTTTTTTTCAGGTTTTACACTGTGCGCGCACCGTGCGCGCACGGTGCGCACGTATAGATATTGATATGCTTTTAAATGCTATTTTCTCAGGAAATACTGAACAGCTTTACACCAGCAAAAGGCACTTCCTTGACCTTATGGCTACCTCTCTGCCAAATTTCAAGTAATTCTGTTCAGCCGTTCGGGCTGTAGCTGTGTCTAAAGGTCCTATGGAAAAATGCATGGGGAAAACACGTTTTGGGACCCCCTTTTTTCTCGGCCCCTGCTTGACGAATCACCCCGAGACTTTCAGGGTAGGAGCTGAACGGAGCGCCCCATTAGTTTTGAAAATTTTGCGAGGATTCGTCAACCGGCGCCAAAGTTATTCAAAATAGAATTTTGAGATTTCCTATGGAAACTAGGTTGTAACTATAACTATCTACTGGCGACCGCCAGTAGATAATATATATATATATATATATATATATATATATATATATATATATATATTCCAAAACACCATGCCCTCAGACAAGGCTGCACACGAGCAGCACCGCAATCCAGCGGGTAAAAGACACACCAGCATACCAGTGTCAGCTTTCAGTCGTTCTTCGCCTGACGCGTTTCTGAGCCGTTCGCTCATCATCAGAGGCTCGACTGTCCTTGGCGCTTAACACTCCCACTATTTATTCAAAAAAGAAAAACTCAAATGAGTTTGAAACGCTGCATTGTGGGATACATAGTAAGTGTTAATTCCCTGAATGGGAGCGCCAAAGCTGAAAAATATAAAGCCCCGAATGGGCCCCAGAATACTGTGTGTCCATTAATCCCTTGATGCTGCTTCACCTCAGACTTCGGTGATTCCAAGTCCGTGACCCCCATAAAATCGGGGTGGTGCACGCCTCCACGGCAGGGCCGCCGCGTATCAATTCCAAAACACCGTGCCCTCAGGCAAGGCTGCACACGAGCAGCACCGCAATCCAGCGGGTAAAAGACACACCAGCATACCGGTGTCAGCTTTCAGTCGTTCTTCGCCTGACGCGTTTCTGAGCCGTTCGCTCGTCATCAGAGGCTCGACTGTCCTTGGCGCTTAACACTCCCACTATTTATTCAAAAAGGAAAAACTCAAATGAGTTTGAAACGCTGCATTGTGGGATACATAGTAAGTGTTAATTCCCTGAATGGGAGCGCCAAAGCTGAAAAATATAAAGCCCCGAATGGGACCCAGAATACTGTGTGTCCATTAATCCCTTGATGCTGCTTCACCTCAGACTTCGGTGATTCCAAGTCTGTGACCCCCTATAAAATCGGGGTGGTGCACGCCTCCACGGCAGGGCCGCCGCGTATCAATTCCAAAACACCATGCCCTCAGGCAAGGCTGCACACGAGCAGCACCGCAATCCAGCGGGTAAAAGACACACCAGCATACCGGTGTCAGCTTTCAGTCGTTCTTCGCCTGACGCGTTTCTGAGCCGTTCGCTCATCATCAGAGGCTCGACTGTCCTTGGCGCTTAACACTCCCACTATTTATTCAAAAAAGAAAAACTCAAATGAGTTTGAAACGCTGCATTGTGGGATACATAGTAAGTGTTAATTCCCTGAATGGGAGCGCCAAAGCTGAAAAATATAAAGCCCCGAATGGGCCCCAGAATACTGTGTGTCCATTAATCCCTTGATGCTGCTTCACCTCAGACTTCGGTGATTCCAAGTCCGTGACCCCCATAAAATCGGGGTGGTGCACGCCTCCACGGCAGGGCCGCCGCGTATCAATTCCAAAACACCGTGCCCTCAGGCAAGGCTGCACACGAGCAGCACCGCAATCCAGCGGGTAAAAGACACACCAGCATACCGGTGTCAGCTTTCAGTCGTTCTTCGCCTGACGCGTTTCTGAGCCGTTCGCTCGTCATCAGAGGCTCGACTGTCCTTGGCGCTTAACACTCCCACTATTTATTCAAAAAGGAAAAACTCAAATGAGTTTGAAACGCTGCATTGTGGGATACATAGTAGGTGTTAATTCCCTGAATGGGAGCGCCAAAGCTGAAAAATATAAAGCCCCGAATGGGACCCAGAATACTGTGTGTCCATTAATCCCTTGATGCTGCTTCACCTCAGACTTCGGTGATTCCAAGTCTGTGACCCCCTATAAAATCGGGGTGGTGCACGCCTCCACGGCAGGGCCGCCGCGTATCAATTCCAAAACACCATGCCCTCAGGCAAGGCTGCACACGAGCAGCACCGCAATCCAGCGGGTAAAAGACACACCAGCATACCGGTGTCAGCTTTCAGTCGTTCTTCGCCTGACGCATGTCTGAGCCGTTCGCTCGTTATCAGAGGCTCGACTGTCCTTGGCGCTTAACACTCCCACTATTTATTCAAAAAAGAAAAACTCAAATGAGTTTGAAACGCTGCATTGTGGGATACATAGTAAGTGTTAATTCCCTGAATAAGAGCGCCAAAGCTGAAAAATATAAAGCCCCGAATGGGCCCCAGAATACTGTGTGTCCATTAATCCCTTGATGCTGCTTCACCTCAGACTTCGGTGATTCCAAGTCTGTGACCCCCATAAAATCGGGGTGGTGCACGCCTCCACGGCAGGGCCGCCGCGTATCAATTCCAAAACACCATGCCCTCAGGCAAGGCTGCACACGAGCAGCACCGCAATCCAGCGGGTAAAAGACACACCAGCATACCGGTGTCAGCTTTCAGTCGTTCTTCGCCTGACGCGTTTCTGAGCCGTTCGCTCGTCATCAGAGGCTCGACTGTCCTTGGCGCTTAACACTCCCACTATTTATTCAAAAAAGAAAAACTCAAATGAGTTTGAAACGCTGCATTGTGGGATACATAGTAAGTGTTAATTCCCTGAATGGGAGCGCCAAAGCTGAAAAATATAAAGCCCCGAATGGGCCCCAGAATACTGTGTGTCCATTAATCTCTTGATGCTGCTTCACCTCAGACTTCGGTGATTCCAAGTCCGTGACCCCCATAAAATCGGGGTGGTGCAAGCCTCCACGGCAGGGCCGCCGCGTATCAATTCCAAAACACCATGCCCTCAGGCAAGGCTGCACACGAGCAGCACCGCAATCCAGTGGGTAAAAGACACACCAGCATACCGGTGTCAGCTTTCAGTCGTTCTTCGCCTGACGCGTTTCTGAGCTGTATTTCTCAGATGGTAAGTCCCAAATGCCCCTCTTTTCCAATAGGTTCCCTTATATACAGACGTTTTAGGGTACCGACAGCCATTACGGTATGATTTGTGGTATTAGCAAAGATATAAGAATGTTTGGTGCTATCATATTCATTTAATCAAATTCTCAGTGTGGAAAGCCTAGCACTAGGTATATGGCCATAGCGCCACAATGCATTTGCAGCACAAATACCTTTTCTATTCAAATATGGAGGTGGTAGGCTTGGCAGGCATATATCACCATTAATCAAATGGTGAATGTGTCAAACTTAAACTATCGACAAAGTTAATTATGTTGACTTATTGGACTCATGTACATTTGTTTGTAGGTTATGTCCATGTTGGACGTCCATGGAAGGAGGGAAAGGAGGGATGGAAAGTAGGGTCAGGAGATTTCAGGGAAGCAGAAAACTGAGAAGCAGCTCCTCGAGGAAGTCTCTTGACTACTGATGTTTGGCTATTTCTCCAATGACTCCCTTTCCCATGTTCATTAAGTCAGATATGAAGTCACTGAATTTGGACATGAAGTCTAAAGTCACTGACCAATCAAAGGCTTGGTAGCTGAAGCTGCAGAGGTGATCTACCGCATCATCGAAGAGACTAAATCAAAAGATGCACTTTGTCATGTGTGCTATTAATGCAGATCTGAGTTCCCTTGTGAAGGTGAAAGCCCAACTCTGGGCCAACAATGCAAATGGTGGCCTTGAAAATCACTTCTGCAGTGTTTGTAAATCCTCTAGATGACTATACTCTGTGCATCATAACTTGCAATTGCAAACAATATGTTGCCCCGCCATTCAGGGAGGAAAAGCATCCTTCAGTGCCTTAAGTGGAATGAAAAAGGTGCAGGTGTGGCTTCAGAAGCTTTTGCATGAGGCATGACCCAAGTAATTCATGTGAAATAGCATAGTGTGTTTGACAAATTCATAAATAGTGTGTCACTGAACAAAGAATAATCATAAATCAGCAGGATATTGTATTCAACAATCTGCAAAGCACCTTTACCCGGGGCCAAAAGCAGTAAAAAAAAACTTGACAAGGTCAGTTTAAAAGTAGCAATACATTAGTTATTTTGTTGAAATGAAAGAATGCTTTAGGCCCTGGAACCGCATTGGTACACAGCAGTAGCCACCATGTCGCAAAAAGGACGTGTGATGGCATTGATTTGCAGCACTGGTATGTGACAGGCATGAAAGTAGGGTTTTTTTCTTCAACCGATCAATGACACAAATAGAGGGCCACATAGAAATGTGCTTTACTTTACTTTTTTGTTTTACCAGGGTCTAGTCATGGCTGGTTCTAGCCCACATAAACCACTAATACCTTCCAAATACAGTAAAAAATAACTGTGTAGATTGAGCAGTAAATAAATAATAAGGGTAGACTGAAGTTCATCACCACTGGGGGAACTAATCACCATTCAGAATAACAAATCTAACTCTACAGACATATCTTTCCGCTAATGGCACGCAGACCAATCCAGACAAAAGTGAGATCTTGAGGTCCACGACAGGTCCATCACATGTTTCATCTTTGAGATCGTTTCTTGGCTTGTGACGATACCGTGTTTGTTACATGATGGACATTGTTTCGATAGCTCAGTCTATGCAATAGCATTCATGTTAAGAACAGGAGTTTGCCTGGTGAAAGCATTACCAGGAGTCACTAGCAAATATCAACCACTGACCCGCGACTGTAAATGCTGACAAAAGCCCAATGTGACTAAGGACATTTCAGGTTCAGCAAAAGGTGGGAAGTGATGCTTCTAGATGTATGTCTGCATTGGCAGGTGTTTGTGGATAGCAGGGGTTGTAGGCAATTTGTTTAAAATAGTACATGCGCCAGGAAAAGCCCAAGACCAGAATGTCTTTCCTCTCAACACCCCCTTCCATATGAAAGGAATTAAACTGCTGAAGAACACACATCACACTGAAAATACCAAGTTAATCCTGCAGAGCAATTGAGGTATCATCTGTCACAAAAGAAGGCCCCATTCTGAAGGCTGTAAGCCATCTCATCCAATCTTAAGATGGAGACAGCAGGATCAGGCAATATCGCCCACCCAATGATAGCAGGGAATTCAGGTCTTCTGTACATATTAATCAGGAACAATTTTTCCCTTTGGAAGGAGCAGTCCGACAAGGACATCCAAGAGTGATGTCCAAGAGGTTAAGGCTGTCCTTGGAGAAGATTGTGCTTGAATGCAAAAACAGATTAATGGCAAGAAAGACAATAATGAGAAAGAACATGTGCATCCCTTCTCTATGTGTGGAGATGCTATTCTGAATTGGCATATCTGCAGAAATGTTGTGCTTTACAAAGATGGAGGCATTGCTCCAGATCTATCCATTACCCCATAATGTGTGGAGATGTTGATTCTTTTTGGACCACTACCTTCCAGTCAATACTTGTTGGTGGTTGTTGATGAGTGGCTAGCTGTCATTCTGGCACTTGACAAAAGATTCTGTGCGTGTAGCATCACTGAGTAACTGAAGTCAGACAATAGGCATACTATTGAATTGTAAAGACTTTCAGATGTTTTGTATCTGGGTTTTCACCACCAAAAGACATATCTAGCCAATGGAATAATGACATGCTTCACAGGCACTGTTGAGAAGGCCACTTGAATTACTCAGCTCTCACTGAAGTCACTGGCAGAATCTTACTAACTATAAGAAGATGCTCTTGGCACCACTGAGAAGTGTCCCTCAGAAATGAGGTCTGATCACAAAATCACAAAGTATCTATTTCCAACGCCTGCTACTTCACCACCACTCCATGAAGGTATCTGACGGTGAAGTAGCTAATGGAGCTCCAAAGTGAAGATGGATGCAGCTAGAATAGGTAGTCATGTTACTCTTTTACAAAAGGGAGACACAGCTCTACTAAACAGACCAGTATCCAATAAACCCACTTTCCATTTTCAATGGATCTCTCAACATTTCTTTTCAATGCTCTGATATAAAGTAAGAGATGCAGCTCTGTTTCCCAGCCCTGCATCTCTAACAATAGGTATTCTAAAATGTTGCTTTGTTTGATAATGTCTGCCTGGATTTTGATATACACTGTGACGTCATTCACTGGATGGCCCTTTTAATGTAGGAAAACCCGCTCTTGCCCTCAATTGCCAAAATGGTATCCTCTGCTACAAAATGTATTCCATATAGATGTTACAGTCTTTGGGTGGTTATTCTTTGATTGTTGACTGCGCATGGATCACATTTCTTGTCACCAAAGCTTTTGAAGATGCATTGGAATAGTGTCCTTGTATTCAATCCATTAGAACAAGAGTTGGAGCACACCCCTTACAGCTAAAGAAATTTGCAGGCTTTTAAGTGTATTTGGAGATGTGCCCAATGCATTTGTATGGGTGTTTGGGCACAGCTTTCCAAGAGGAGACGGAGGGGGTCACAAGAACAGTTTTTGTACCCAGTGAACATACTGAGGCTAGGGTAAGAGGAAGATGAGGGTTTTGGAGCCAAGCTTTTGTTTCCAAGGCATTTGAATTCAAGTTGGAGCAAACCCATTGCGCCATATACATGTAAAGTCATGACGTGTTACTTCTAAACTTACTTTCATCACTGCAGTTATGGTAAAATGCTATAGTGAGCAAAAGTGTTGCGTGTGTGCGTTGTCAGCGGTGGAGAAAAGATCCTGTTGTGGAAATGAGCCTTTTTAGGGGCCCACCGGTGCAAGGGTTCACCCTTATCTGTCCACGGGTCCTTAAAACCAACAAAGAAGAGATTGGCACTGAAGCTGGAATTTAAAGAACAAGCTTATTCACTCATGAGTGAGACCACGTCCATACAACACCCTCAAGTGTTCCAGGAGGTAGTGACTTGAATATACAGACCATGGGTCTTTTATACTGAGTTTGTTGCAGAGTAGGCATGGAGACTCAAATAGAAGGTACAGTTCTTCACAGAAATAGTTATTGACAAACATGGGCAGATGGATATCACTTAGTCAGCGAAGTGGAAGGGGAAATAGGACTGCTTACATCAGTAAGACATGATGGACTGTTACATTTTAAACAGGTGCACTCTAGCAGCTACAGGCCTTTCTGAGCTCATACATTGCTTGAGCTTAGAATAGGAGTTAACTAAAGCTGATGACTCAAGCAGAATAGAAAGGCAAGCAACAGTGAAGACGGAAAAACCACATGGCTAACAAAATGGATGCCAAAACCAAGATGGCTTCAGCTCATGCTAACAGCAATTATTGTCGATTTCCACACTGTCAGGGCCCTCCCCATTGTTGGAAGATGTACTGTGCCATCTCAGGGTCTAATCAACATTTGGAAACTACCAGCCGCCCATGGCTGAGTTTGTCTGCCCTGACATTCAAAGATCCAGCCAGGTGGTTTATCATCAGGTAAATGTCCTGTCACAGTGAACTCCAAAAGGGAAGGGCCTCCTGACATAAGCTTCACGACCCCACACCATCCTGCTTGTTGCAGTAATACATGGTAGTGGCGCTGTCTGTGAGAACCTGTACTGGGCTCCTTCTGATGGATGCAAGTAAGGCCTTTAACACCGGGTGAATGGCCCACGACTCCAACAAAATGATGTGGAGTTGGATTTCCACCAGAGACCAGAGTCCTCTAATCTCCACCTCTCCCAAATAATCTACCCAACCCAGCAGAGATGCGCCTGGGTGGGGTAGGGAGAGGGGTCTTTCACTAGTCCAACTGCAGTTAAGCAGCCACCACTGCAGAGCTTTATAGTCTCTTCTGAAACCTGGATGGAATCTAACAATTTCCCGTGGTGCTAGGCCCACTGACACTTCCATTCCCAATGCAAAGCCTACACATGCCACCTGGCAGAATTGACAAGCATGATGCAGGAGAACAATAAGCCAAGAAGCCTCTGAGCCACTCACACTGAAACCCAGGACCCAAGCCAAAAAATCTATATCATTGTACCAATGTCCTGTGCCAGAGTGTTGCATTGTATTCAAGATAGCTCCAATGAAAGGGAGCCTTTGTAAAGGAGTGAAGTGTGACTTCTGCACGTTGATAGTCAACCCCAGCGATGTTAGGAGTTTCAGTTTCATCTAAAGGTGGCCTCTGACTGACTGTGATAAGCCCATCTTCAACAACTGGTATCCTCAACCTCTGACGGTGTGCCGCGACCACCGCCATCACTTTCGTAAACACCTAAGGAGCACTGGTTATGTGAAAGAAAAGGACAACACACTGAATCGCCCCTGGCCCAACTTGAACTTCATGTAATGCCTGTGGGACTACATGATGGGTACATAAAAGTAGGCCTCTTTCAGGTCCAAGGCCACCATCCAGTTGCCCAGATGCAGGGCATATAGAACCTGAGCTAGGGTGAGCATCTTAAATCTGGTCTTCCTCAGAAAGGCATTTAGAGAGCGTCTATCTAAAGTAAGAGGAAGGCCACTGTCCTTTCTCGGCACCAGGAAATAGCAGGAGTAACAATCAGTCCCTGTTTCCAAGGCCGGTACATTCTCTATTGCCCTTTAGGCCAGGAGAGTCTGCACTTCTTGCATCAAGATGAGCATGTGCTCCTCTGACAGCTGCCCTGACATGAGCTGGTGATGTGAAGGTTTGGATAAGAATGACAGTACATAGCCCGGTTAAACTATCTGAAGGACACTTCCGTTGGATGTTACATTTTGCCACCCTTGGAGAAAATGTCTGGTTCTGCCTCCCAAACGGTGGTGGTGTTCCATTAAGGACAAACTAAAGTGGTTTTCTGCAGGGTAAGGGGACTTGGAAGGTCACTGCCTCTAATGACCTGTACGATGTCTGTTTCGTATTGATGTCATCATGTTGCGGAAGTAACATGATAACATTTTTAAAGGCTGGCTGACTTTGATCAGAGTAAGAGCCGTAAAGTTGGTGGAGCACCAGAAGCAGCTCCGTGTTAGAGGTAGTGTCTTGTCTGAATCTGAATATACGGGGACTGGGTTCGTCAGAGTGAATTCAGGACACGATCTCAATCAAGACATGGATGAGTTTGGCTATGAGCCATACACCAGAATCATAGTCCAGCATGGATTTTGGCATTGGAGTGGAAGTTGGGCCGAAGCCAGGGTGGAACCTTAGATGGGGTTGGGCGGCACAGATGGTGCCAAGGACTGATCCACTGGCAGTGACCCGACTGGAGGTCTCTGCAGGTCTTTAGGGGCCCAAAGACACACCGGAGTCATCAGAAGAGTGACAAAAACTTGCAACATAACCTCTCTAAAAGCCTTGATCAGTCTGCAGTGGTGTTACCGATGACCTCCAGGGATATTGGATGCATCAGGATCAATTGTGGAATTGGCTTCTTGGAGGGAGTTCAGAAGTGAGACTGAGTGGCACTTTGACACCCTCATGGCTTTTTTGATGGAGAGTGAGAGGATGGGGTTGAGTCCCACTTGGCCTTCTTGTGCTTCTGCTATCATTTGAACTCACCTAAGTACTTTGACCGCAAATAGAACCTGTTGCGAGAATGGCCTCAAGAGCGGAAACAGGTCTGAACCCTCAACTAAAAGCAAAAATTGTGCAGTTTCTTTTTCTGGTGTTCGGTGATGTATAGCTTTGCTTCACAATCCCAGATTGCCTTTGGATGCATGAGGGCGCACTCCTCGCATGGCTTGAAGTTGTGCTACGAACACAAACATCCGAGACATATCTTGTGCAGGTCTATCACAGAAATTTGTAAACCATGTAATCTTTGGAGGGGACATAGTTCCCTTGGAAACTGACAGTTTTGGTTTGGAAAATGGTTTTTGCAGAAAAAAGAAAAACACTCACCAAACCATGAGAAAAAGATCCAGGTCCATGTACGAAAGCACAGGACTGACGTCAGCGAGCACAGGTAGCGTTTATATGTGGCTCTGTTCGAAACTTACAGAGCCGAACAAAGTCAGCGCAGTAGTTTCGCTTCCTACTATTGCAACATTGCAACCATGAGCCGGTAACAAAATAAACAGGAATGAGTTTGTCACTTTGGCCAAGCTAAATAACGTCCTTGAATTTAACGGAAAAGAAGTTTAGGGGACATCCTTAACCTAGCCTGGAAATTATTGAAAAACTTACTATTACAATATTTTAAAGGACAAATCTGGAGAACCCTATTTATTTGAACATCTTCCACAAGTTTCTGCTAACTTCGATTGTGAAACCTTATATGTCTCTGATCCTCATCCAGCGTTTTGTACTAACTCAGGTAGTAAACCCTGTAAGTCTGTGAACATCATTCAGTGTAAAATGCTTTAATACAACTTCAGAATTTGCTGTGCCTTGCTACCAGATTTGCTGTTTTGGGGAAATAACATAATGAACCCATCTTTACACCTGTGCCCTTTTTGCACTGTTTATAGCAGGGTGTAAATTACAGTCAAGCAATGAATAAAAGCAAATTACACTTAACAACAATTAACATGGAACAGGTGAACAGGTAGAAATAGCTGCAATATGTGTTTGTCAAATTTTCTGCTTTGCTCTAATTCTACAGATGAGATTGTAGGCTCCTCTTAAGGCTTTAGCATCTTTAGCTTTGCTTTAAGCCATATTGACCTTGAAAGGTGACTTCATCTTTCCACAATTATGAGAAAACTGATATTTCAACCCAGGTCAAGTTTTCATGCAATTAAAAAAATTACACCATTGACTCTTACTTGTCAAGGATCAACTTGTTTCCGCAGGAACGTCATGGAATGAAGAAAGTTCCTCAACTTCCCGCATTCACCTATTGCACCCAACTGAGTCAAAGTAACAATGGTAACCCAGGGAAGAAGGGAAACAAAACAAGGAAAGGAAAAGGTCCTTTGTTGACTCTCAGGCACAAAACAGAACCAGTCAGGGATAAGGCAAAAGGCTGTAATAGAACACAAAGAAAGACAATGGTAAGTATTGTGGGAGAGTAAACTAAGCTTAACTTAACTTGTGAACATGTTAATCCCTACCTTAATCTCCCTTCTTCTAAGGTGTGCCCTCTGACTGAGTACAAAAGATAGAAATCCAGCCTGAAGAAGGAAACAAGAAAGTGTGTAAAGAAAAAGACCACCATTTATACAGAGAAACCATAAATGTACCCCATGCTCCTGCACCCACCTATATGCTAGGCGTCAACACTTGTGTGAACTCCCAATAACTGTTCTTCAGTTAACTAAAAATATCACCTTAGTTCAGGCATACATTAACTTGTTCCTCTTATCTTTGCCACAGGTAACAGCAAGTAATAAAAAACTGAAGGAGCGGAGTCCACAGAACACGGCAGCACCAGATCAGATAAGTATATCAAAATAATAGATTATGCAATAAGTGGCAGCGCATAGCGCTGTTACCGGTAGTACAGAGTTATGGCTTTTCTTTTCTTTCTTCTTTTTAAGGTTCTTCTTGTTGAAAAACAGAGTCCATGGGAGAGGAAAACATATGAGGAAATCAAAACAGAGATGAAGAGGATTCAGGCAGCGTCCAGGGACATTAAGCGGGGCGGATAACCCGGCGACTGGAGATGAACGAGACTCGGCAGCGTGTGCAGAGGACTGAGCGATAAACGAGAATCGGCAGCGTGTGCAGAGGACCGAGCGGCGTGCAAACGCGGTCAGAACAGGTACGCGGGAAGGAAATCCGACGATCCAAAGAGCTTCAGTGAGAACCGGAAGGTGAGTGTCCACAACTCACCAGCGTTAACGCGAAGCGTTAGGGTACGGGAGCGGCTGCGCTTTAGCCTGTCTGTCGGCTTTGCGCATGCGTGCCTCCCCCCTTTGTGGCCATGATTGTAGTCTTTTACTGCTCCCGCACGCAGCGGGAGAAGCAAGCACGACAGTACACCCCTTCCACGGCCCCCCCTACGGGTTTGGATTTCTCAGGGTGTCGCCTGTGGAACGCACGTACTAAACGAGGAGCATGTATCTGACCAGCTGGTTCCCAAGTACGTTCCTCCACACCATAGTCCTTCCAATGTACCAAGTACTGGAGTTTACGTCGTACTCTACGTGAATCTATGATATTCCCTACATCATATTCTTGCTCATCATCCACTAACACCGGGGCTGGGGCTATAGGAAGTTGTGTGCCAGGCACTACTGGTTTCAAGAGAGCAACATGAAATACCGGATGTATTGTCAAGGAAGCCGGGAGGTCCAGTTTCATAGTGACAGGGTTTACCACTTTACAGATCTTGTACGGGCCTATATACCTAGGTTTGAATTTACAAAATCCTCTCAATGCAAGATATCTTGTTGACAGCCAGACCTCGTCTCCTTGGCTATATCTAGGCTCCGGTCGTCTGTGGACATCCGCTCCTTCTTTATATTTTGTTTTAGCTAGGTCTAGGTTTCTTTGTGTGGTCTTGTGAATGTCTTGTATTTCTTTCACAAAAGTCTCAGCTGCAGGGGTAGAACCAGAAGAAGGGAGTGGGGACAACATAGTTTGAGGGTGAAAGCCGTACGTACAAAAAAAAAGGGGAGAAAGCAGTGGAAGTGTGACAATTGTTATTGTATAAAAATTCAGCAATCCACACTATCTCATCCCAATCAGAAAGAGAGTGTAAACCCTGGCACCTAATGTATTGTTCGAAACACTGATTTACTCTCTCAGTTTGGCCGTCTGTCTGAGGGTGGTGGCTTGAGGACAGTCTGATATCTCTCTGCAACAAGTCTCCCAAGCCCTTCCAGAACCTAGAAATTAATTGGGCCCCCCTGTCAGACACCAGAAAGGAGGGAAGTCCATGTAGGCACACAACATGCTGGACAAATACAGTAGCTAATCCTCTGGATGTGGGGAGTGCTTTCAGGGGTATGAAGTGGGCCATCTTGGTTAATAGGTCCACAACAACAAGGATAGTGGTATTCCCTTGGGTAGTTCTTGGTAACTCTGTTATAAAGTCTAAAGACACTGTATGCCAAGGACAAGGTGGAGTGGGTAAAGGTTGTAACAACCCCACGGGGGCTTGATGAGACGTTTTCCCTTGGGCACAAACATGACAAGTCTGGACATAATGTCTTGTGTCCCTCCCCATACTAGGCCACCAAAAGTGTCTCTGTAGCAAGTCCAGTGTTTTCTTGTACCCTTGGTGTCCAGCAAGGGGGTGAGTGTGACACCACTCTAATGCTTGTAGCCGTAGACCTTGGGTAGGAAGCACCAACCCTCCCTGAACATAGGACAACTCCTGACTTTTGATGAATTCTTGGGTACCAATTGTCTCAATCATTGCAGTCGATGCTTGTGCTTCCTTAACTGACTGTAAAAAGCTAACCTCCGAGCACAATGCACTGATTCTGCGCTCTTTGGCAATTATAGGGGGAGGATCGGGTGGTGGTTTCCATGGGGTCGTAACCTAAGCGGGATAAAGCGTCTGCTTTCCCATTCTTTGTCCCTGCCTGAAACTGTATAACAAAATCATAATCGCTAAAAAACTGAGTCCAACGTAACTGTCACATGGATAGAGCCCTTGCTGATTTTAGGAATTGCAAATTGCGATGATCTGTGAGAATTGTTATTTTGTGATTGGCTCCCAATAGGTATTGCCTCCACTCTTCAAACACCCTCTTTATGGCCAATAGTTCCTTGTCCCCTGTTGTGTAATTCATCTCTGCAGGAGAGAGCTTCCGTGAATAATATGCCACTGGATGGAGACGTCCATCAATCGGATCTGCTTGCGAAAGTGTTGAAGATTCCATTAATCTCTTAGCATGAGCTGAAAGCCATTTTGTACTTGGCAGCCATTTTAGTTAGCTATGTGCTGGACATTTGCGGTTTCCCTCTCCCAGAGTCTTGCACATGCGTAGATGTGCTTAGCTAGTAGAGTGCACCTGTTCCTAGTATAGAACTGTCAGGCTGTTCTAACTGATGTCAGCAACTTATTACTCATCCTACTTGTTGACTGTGCAGTTTCTGTATGACCATCTATGTGCATAACTCTTCTCATGTGTACTTGTACCGCGTTTTTCAGTCCCTGTGTGGATATAAAAGGACCATGCTTCTTCTGTTCAGTGTGCTACTTCACTCAACACCGAAGGGTGCTGTGTGAATGTAGTTCCACCTCATGAGGTTTATTAAACTTTGTATTTTCTATTCCAGTTTCTGTGCCAACTTCTTCCTATTGGTCTGAGGACTCTGTGCAGAGAAGGGCGAACCCCTTGCACTGGTAGGCCTAGCTGAGGTCACCATCAACAAATTGGTGCCCAACTACTGCGGCTCATCGGTGACTCGGATGCCCAAAGGATTGGTCGCGACGAAGGATTGGAATCTTGCTCTGGACGCGATCGCTGCCCGATGAGACCCGAGTCTTGGCAACCACGGCGTTTTTCCTTTCTTTCTGATCTGACCATCCAGGTGGTGCCGGTCCTCGACTGAGATCTCTTCTGTTGATTCGCCGTGCAGTGACCATTTGGTCGATTTTAGAACTTGGCAGTTGGAACCTGGACACCAAGTGATTGGTAAGTGTCCTTCTGTGGCGCTTGCTGTTGGTTTTGATGCCTGGGATTGGTAAGGTAGTTTAGTAACACTTACTGTGGCTTTTGGATTTTGGAATTGGTGTTGGCCACCTTGGTTTGTTATGACATTTATATATGGATTGCAATTTATATAGGCAGGTAATGAGGAGAATTTTCTCTATCTGAATTGATTTGAACGGCACATCGTACTAAAGGTACCTTAAGTGCTACTTTGATTATAATACTGCATATTCTGCACTATTTTTGGCATGCCTGTTTTTAGCACACTTTATAGGATGTGTTGCTTTTGTAGTGGTACCAATTTGAGACTAGATGAAGCACAAGCGGCCCCCCGGAGGGGACGCCTAACAGGGATATGTATATTAAGTATGGTCTTTCTTCTATAATGTACAGCGCATTATGGAATAAATACACTCGTAAGGATCCTGAGTTGCGTTGGCCTATGTATGGGTCATTTGATTTACGAAAGATTGAGTATGTGGAACAATGTATGTTTAAGCGAAAGACTAGGCAAGAGATGTTTGATTGTGTACGAATGTGGGAGAAAAAAGTGCGTGAACGAATGAAGCGTGAGCAAGTCTTGATTGAAAAAGAACAGCGAAAGAACATTTATGTGAAAGCATTAGAGCTGAAGAACAAAGCAGTTAATTGTAAGCAAATGCGTGATGGTCTATTTGTTTTTCCCCAGGTGAATTTATGAATGTGTTGCTTTCTTGGATGTGCCATTTTAAACTTGTATATAATTAGCCGGCTCCCCTAGAGGGGATACTTAACTAGGTTTAGGTATAAAAAAGTATTTCTTCTTTGGTGACTAGTACCCCGAGGAATTAAATATGTACATAGAAAGGATCCTGGTCTGTGCACTTAGTAACATTCATAAGTGGTGATATGCAGAGCTTTTTTTTCTTGGTGTTCTGCCAGCCAAATCTAGTGAATATGACTTACAACTAGTATTTACAAATGGTTTGGTTTAAGTACAGTCTGTGGGCTGTCTTTTGTTTCTGTCCTAAGTGTTGATCTGTGGGTTAAATGTGTGTTTAAATGTCTGTGGTTTGTCATTAGTGGTACTTGTAAGTAGCGATTGCGCTCTTGGTGCAAGAATGGCTAGCCTTAAGTGCCCTGTATTATGTGTATGACACCGTTTTGAAAATGTCTGGAATGAGATCAATGTGTTTTTTTTGTCATCATTCTGTTACGCCAAATATCATTAAAATAAAATACATTTTAAAAGAATCCAGCAATGAATTATATAATATATGCTAAATAGCTGCACGCTATCATTAAATTAACAGAGTAAGACACTATACATGTGTGCAAATTGCCACAATGTTAAAGATAAAATTAGAATCCACATTTAATAGGAATAAAAAAAGCTTCAAAAAACGAAATTGTGTGTTTTGCGATAGATAAAATTAGGATACAAAATGTCACAGCATTTATCCTTCTGTATTAGGTATTAACAGGCATTCACATTATCTGAGTGAGTTGGTTGTTGCAGACCTGAATACATTACAGAACAACAGATTTGTGGAAAGGCTGACTTGAAAGGCGTGTGAATTTGACGCCTTTACGTGTCAAGCAGCTGTGTCAGCACGTGGGTATTTCTGACTCCGGCCACAGAAAACAGCTGACGTCATTACCCCTTAAGTCAATGCAAGCACGGTGTAAAATCCTGCATTTCAGACTGCTGTTTTAAAAGTTAGAAATATAGTTTCATTATTTTTGATAAACAGAGGACAGATTGACAGTAGGGATTTCTTTTCTTAATGCCTTTTTAAATAAGGATAAGAGTGGTTTTTGATGTTAAATAATAATGGCTGTCCTTTAAAAGTGGCACAGACTTTCAAATTAGGCTTCTGTTCTTAGGGCTATGAATGAATGCGTTTAAATATGATAGGCAAGGGATGCAGCTTGCTTTTCATATGTGGACTCATCAAAATGATTGGATTTATTAAAAAAAATAATTATTTTGATTATATAAAAAATGTTATTTAAAATAGGTGCATTAAATTCGTTTTTTAATATTTATAATGCCTAATAATGATGCTGTGACCTCCTAGCATCCAAATTGAATTTAAGCCATGCTATACAGCAATAGGGGGTCACTTACATGTGAAATGTCACTTTACCCAGGCATACAAAACTCATTTTTATAAGGGTATACATTATACATTTCTGGTGCCACATCTCTGGGATATGTAGGGGACATACTGGGGATGACTATTATTCAAAAACATTGTAGGATATTCATTTTTAAGTGCCCCAAATATCAAAGTCGATATTGAGTAAAATTCACTATTTAAATGAGGTTATTCCAATCAGAGCAGCTTTTAAACTGCCTCAGGCTACAGTAAATGCACAAATGTAAGCATAGAATGAATAGCTGACATCTATACTGCTAGACAAGCACTCGGCACACTGCTTACATATATAAATTTGTACAAAAAATCTGGCAGAAGTTATTAAGCTTACCTCTGAATTGCTGGCAGACAGGAATGGAGTGGGTTTTGCTGTTGAGCTCTCAGTCTCCAGGGTCACTTTGAATTTGTAAAACTGCATGAAAACCTTGAACTCAAGATGGAACAGCTGCGAATAGGTTAAAGGTCGAAGTTCTACATTTAGAAGCAGGGCTCAGCGCAACATTTGCTTTGACATTTCGACATTTGAAAGACGAAATGGCAGGGCAGGGACAGAAAGAGGTTTTGCTTGCTTTTTTTTGCAAAAGCAAGTTTTTGTTCACTCCTATGAACAGATTGAATAATAATGGTATATGTCAGCTCTTATTAAGACAATGGCTCTGCCATATATGTAGCACTAATGCTTTTAGGGCTGAATTAAGGAAGCAATGGGATTTAGTTTGAATTCATGTGCCCTCGTGTCATACTTGTACATTTGCTAAAGGAATATGTTCTTTAGCTAGCTCAATGTGCTATTTAGCTCCTCGGAGTTTGTTTATGCCCAGTTGCTACAAATTGGGGTTGATAGTGTTGACAGAATGAAACCTGTTACAGGTTTCCTACTGTCAAAAATGGGGGGAGGAGGCTAGCTCCTCTACAAATTAAGGGTAGGCAAATTTATGTGTTCTCTCTCTTTTTCTCAATTTCTTTTGAGCCTGTTTAAACTGTCTGTGAAATAGCCATGAGACATTTAATTGGCTATTCAGTAATATTGTTTTAAACATTATTAGCATTAATAAAATGAATAAATAAATTTGTTATGTTACTGCCCATCCTGTCTGATGAAATTATGAAAGGATGAGTAGTCTAGATTGTGGTTTCCTTATTTGATCTTTATGGGGAACTAGCTGTGGGTAGTTTTTGTTCTAAAATTCTCAGGTGATAACACCACTATTGTTTGTTATTCTCATGCTACATACAGTTTTGCAAGGGCATTGCTAGTTTTTATTAGCTAGTCTGTGTAAATAAACTGACAGTCCTTACTAGAGCTGATGTTGCATAGTTTGGATTGTGAAAAATAGAATGCAGAGAAGTTGCCCATGTGATCCTTAGCAAACATTTTTGAGGAAAATATTGTTTTATAGGAGTCTGTCACAAGATGTTCTGCTGGAGAAAATGTACCCATTATGTTGAAGTTTTTTAGTTCTTTATGTAATAGGACTCCCTGTTAAATTAGCAGTTTTAGATTTTCCTGTTGCTCCTATAACATGAGAGCATGGTCCTAAGCATACAATGTAGGTGCTTTTATTAAGAGAAATCATTTTAGAAGTGTCTGCAGTCCTGTACAAGTAATGCAAAGTCTATTATGCCCTTTTTAGAAAGAGGTTGAAACATCACCTTTTCCAGATCTAGCACAAATCTTGTTCTTCTGCCGACCATACACACCACAGCGCCAAGACACCTCAGGTATTCAAGCGCTTTACAAGCTTCTTTTATACTTATACTTATACTATGAGTAAAAGTGTAGAACATTTCCTTTTTTCTTGAGGGTCTTTAGATGATTAAGATAGGAATATACAGATGTAAGGATTTGGAGTATGTCTGTATTGTTTTTCTCTTTTCCTCAGAATTTAGTAAATGAACGCAGACTTCCTTGGCTGCTTGGGATTGGGTGACGTATTACTCTTGTCAGTTCACCAAAGAGTTCCTTTTATACTTGCCAATAGGTCCAGGCTGTTGTTTCTTTTACTCTCACATAGATGAAAGTGGTTCTTGGGTGCCTTGCTAATATATGGGGCGTCCCTAGACTAGGAAGTATTCTGAGACTATCCTCTCTGTTGATAGATTATTTCTGTGCCTTGTCTAAAGACCTTTTGTTCTGTCCACCAATAGATATTTGTTGCCTTACAACCATTGCCAGAGGGGCGCGGACATCAGATCCAGCTTGGAGAGTCAGCACCAGTCCAGCTTGAAGTCAAAGTAAAGGTAACCAGCACAGGCATTGCTGGCAACCAGGACCTCAGTGAAGGTAGAAGGCCGGAAGCACTGGGATGTGAAGTGTGTACCCCTGCCACTGTCTTGGGCGAAAGACGGGGTCACAAATCAGAAAGGAGAAATCGTGGATCAAGTTTTTGATGCCCAGCCGAGAGTCACAGACCGACCAGGAAGGCGAGAAAGTTTTTGCTTGAGGTAACCCCCTTTGAAACAAGGGTTGCTTCAGAGATCCTAGCATCAGGCCTCTGAATCCTGGTCCCAAAGTGGCTGTAAAGTTTTCACCTTTGTTGGTCAAGAGATACCTGGGCACACTGAATGCAATCTATGGCCCCAACGAAAGAGCAGTGTGCCAGCAGAGCAATACAGGAGTTAGGGAAGGACTTGAGTTCAGGGTACAGGTGCTGTGTCTCTGGTGCCTGTTAGATTGAAATGAAGAAAACTGGTGCACTGCCTGAGACACTGGACAGGATCGCTGAGAGCATTTGCCCTGGTGGGTGATTGCCCTATCCTGAAAGAAGAAACTTTTCCCTTGAAACTGGGCCGTGATTCCTGAGTTGCGAGTTGTGCAGCTCCACCTTGGGAACAACAAGAGCCTGCCTGTGAGGCTCAAACGGACACAGGGAGAAGACTCCCCTCTGGTTGGTTGTACAGCGGCTTTAATTTCCCAAGGACTTCCTTTTCTTTTTTGTTGAAAATGTACCCCATTGGTCGTCCCATTTTTGAGGAGGAGCAACCCTTTGCAGCTCTTCGTCCTAATTCTCATGGTCCTGTGTGGTCCTCCTGGTCCTCTGGATCCAGGATCATTTTTGTAATAATATGTCTGACTGCTTTCATAATTGTATTAGGAATACTGTTTATTCTGCGAGAGAAAAGTTAATCTGAGCAATTGACAAATGTTACTTTACCCTTCTCTTGATTGATACTCTAGCCCTCATAAAGGAAACACTGGAAAAGTCTAGTGAAAATGTTTTTATTAGATATGTGCTGTTGGCTATTTTGAAGTTGAAATTGATGGTCACTGAAATGCATAGGAGTCTTGAAAATGTTTTTACTGGATGGTTCTAGGATTTGCTTAGGACTAGAAAGCTAATAGTTCTGTTTCTGATAATAGTAATTACTCTCTCCTGCTATCTGTATGACCCAATGCTCTGTTCCCTTTGTACTCCTGCTTATACCTTATACATACCAGCTTAACAATATTTAGAATGAGAAATGCCCACCAAGCAATGAATTAGGATATTGATAAATTTATGAACAAAAATTAATATGCATATTTCCTACTGGATTATGGGAATGTCTTTAGCTCATGCTAAAAGGACCATCTGTTGAAGATTGCATTAATCTCTTAGCATGAGCTGAAAGCCATTTTGTACTTGGCAGCCATTTTAGTTAGCTATGTGCTGGACATTTGCTGTTTCCCTCTCCCAGAGTCTTGCACATGCGCAGATGTGCTAGCTAGTAGAGTGCACCTGTTTCTAGTATAGAACTGTCAGGCTGTTCTAACTGATGTCAGCAACTTATTACTCCTCCTACTTGTTGACTGTGCAGTTTCTGTATGACCATCTATGTGCATAACTCTTCTCATGTGTACTTGTACCGCCTTTTTCAGCCCCTGTGTGGGTATAAAAGGACCATGCTTCTTCTGTTCAGTGTGCTACTTCACTCAACACCGAAGGGTGCTGTGTGAATGTAGTTCCACCTCATGAGGTTTATTAAACTTTGTATTTTCTATTCCAGTTTCTGTGCCAACTTCTTCCTATTGGTCTGAGGACTCTGTGCAGAGAAGGGCGAACCCCTTGCACTGGTAGGCCTAGCTGAGGTCACCATCAACAAAAGGACCCCTCCAACTGCTACTTGGGATGCGTCTGCCTCTACCACAAAGGGTTTCGAAGGATCTGGATGTCGTAGTATGGGCGCTTGAGTGAAGGCTTTTTTCAGTTTATCAAAGGACTCCTCTGCCTCGGGAGTCCATTGAAACTTAACCCTTTTCTTTTTCTTTTCTTTTCTTTCTTCTTTTACAGGTTCTTCTTGTTGAAAAACAGAGTCCAAGGAAGAGGAAAACGTATGAGGAAATCCAAAAAGAGACGAAGAGTATTCAGGCAGCGTCCAGGGACATTAAGCGGGCGGATAACCCGACGACTGCAGAGATGAACGAGAATCGGCAGCATGTGCAGAGGACTGAGCGGCTTGCAAATGCGGTCAGAACAGGTACGCGGGAAGGACATCCGACGATCCAAAAAGCTTCAGTGAGAATCGGAAGGTGAGTGTCCACAACTCACCAGCGTTAACGCGAAGCGTTAGGGTTCGGGAGCGGCTGCGCTTTAGCTTGTCTGTCGGCTTTGCGCATGCACGCCTCCCCCCTTAGCGGCCATGATTGTAGTTTTTTACTGCTCCCGCGCGCAGCGGAAGCAACAAGCACGAAACTACTAGATTCTCTTATTTAAAACTTAAGAATATGTATACGACATTGTTGATCTGTACAATCCTTGATTGCCTTCTTTCATCTGCACCGCTCTGTGTTGATCAGAGGTGGATTGATAAGTCTTACCTTTGGCTGGTATATCAGGGAATACAAACCCAACTACGTTAGGATCTCAGATTAGACCTCGTTAATTCAAAACAGCACATCTCCCCTGGCACAGTATGTTTCCCCGCATCAGAGCAGAACGAATCAGGTTAGCATTTCTTCAGACAGTGTCCTACCCTCATAAGATTTCAGTTTCTTTCTCCTTAGCAGAACCAGCTATTAATAAGTCATTATAAGCTGTCATACCTTAACACAGGTGGTGTGGCTATCAACATAACTATGTGACGACCGCCACAGCGGATCCTGCATGAAAACTTCACCCTGTCTACCCAGGTGCCATGCATTTTACCATCCACGAGTTTGCTTTCTTCAAAGAGCATCACAGTCTCTTAGCAACAGTGCTGTTTATTTCTGAGCAGTATCAGGCGAGAGGCAGTCTCATTATTTTGAGAAGTCGAGCCTGTGCCTGGTGGATCTCAGCATACCAGTCGAGTTATGTGAGGCTCGCAGACGTGAGCCTCGCTTGAAAAGCTACCCCACATCTCTTTGGATATGACAAGGCTCACTGCCCAACCATGCCCCGGAGAAGAACACCTCCTTCCTCTGATGGAATCATCTTTCCTTAAATCTTGTTTTCTTGATCTCACTTATAGCATATGTTTTTAGCTTACCTGGACGCTTATTTCCAATGTCCTAGGCCCATGTATCAACACAGAAAGCCTTACTAAATACTCTGGAAGAGAAAATGAATGCCATTCATACTTAATTACTCTCTCGACCAGGCTTTGAACTACCTTTGTTATGTGACCCTGATGTAGATCAGGGTGTACAAATTCTCCCTACTTCCACGGATAGAGTAATTTCACAGTTACACGCACATACACTCATCATACACTAGGGCCCATTTCACTAACATACACTCAAATACTCTACCAGCACTAAACCTGTGGAAAGAAAACTCCTAAACACACTGCATCTACACTGAGGTTGATAAGACCTAGTTATTGTAACTGTCCTGAAACATGATCTAAACAATCTATACAACAATAATCAAAATAGAGTACTCAATAATTGACAAGAAATAATCACCAACACCGTATTCAAAATTATGATGCTTTATCTAAAATTAGTCAAAGAAAATCAATCAGAATAAATCATTTTTCTCATAATTACCTATTCTAGCTAAATATCAGAATGGGTCAGGACAGGTCTCTCAGTAGAAGTCTCCCGAGTCGCAGTCCTCACAGCGTAGATCCTCACCAACGCAGGTTTGGGAAGAAAATGGCAAAGTGGCAAAAACCCTCTCTAGGCTTACAATATTTATAGTATTTTAAACAAAAGAAAGCAACAAAAAGTGTTCTTTACGTCTGCTGAACCGCTGAGCAGAGCGAGAAGGAAAGGATGTAGCATCGCTACATTTGGAAAATCTCCGCTCAGGAAAATCACAAAAATAAAAAGACAGAACAGGAACCAAAAATTAAAAAAGTAACTTTCGGCATCCACATTTCCTCGGAACTAACATGATGAGCTCAGAGTTCATTCATTATGGCTCCTTTGTCCTCCAAGGCTATTCAGATGCATCTGGAGGCTTGCCCAGAACTGCTGCTGTCCTCACGGAAAATTTTAACCAGGCGAAGACTGTGGTCAGATGACTCGCGACCATATTCAGCAAGGCCTTCTCATCACAAATCATTCACTCGAGGCCAGGCTGCAAACGGCGGCCATTTTATTTTAGGCCAAAATAGACCATCTTAATTGAAAGAGACAAAAACAACGTTGCCACAACATAGTGATTAAACAGTGTTAACCCCACTAATACCCTTATGTGTATGTAATTATCTAGCCTTCGCAACACAGAAAAGCATTAATTCGAAAGCGTTTTGTGCTTTAAAATAAACAGCACTCAGCAACGTTTATTTAATAAAACATGCACATCATCTAGTAAGCAACACAAACGCGTTCCCACGTGTAGTTTTCTCTTGTTAATTCGTGTTGATTAGTCGGAACATTTACACAAAACAAATAATTAGTAACTATGAATTAATAATTTTATTTTTGACAAATAGACAAACCAGAGCTTAAAAACCCAATAGATTTTCATCAGAAAATTCTGCTCCAGCAATCCCCCCTTTGGTGATTTTATCACCAAATAACCCCCAAAAAAATGTTTTGTGAAATTTAGTCCCATTTTAGGAGAAATTGGAAATGTCTTTTTCTCCTTACACAACACTACACACCAGACACTCTTTCATCATCCCTCTTTGTCTCCAAGTAGACACTCTCCCTCAATTCTTCTAATTCAATTTCTTGTTGTTCTCTTTTCAACCTTTTATTTCTCTTTTCATTATTTCTTTTAATTAATTTCTTTTTCCCTCCCCTGTTTTTACAACACAAACACACCAATCTAAGTATCAATAAAGCAACAATTATACAAGTTAAAGGAAACAATATCTTACCTATAATAGTACTACCTATTTTTGCAATAAAACTCTTAACAGCTATCACCTTATTAGCTAATTTAGTCCAAATACTCTCAGCTTCCAGTGGTACTAATTCTTCATGCAAATCAGTAATATTTTTGATATAGACCTTCAGGTCTTTGCTTTCGTCTGGAATGTAAGTGCAACAATGTTGAACTTTCAGCATTCCACAGACTCCACCCTCCTTGGCTAATAGAATATCAAGGGCAAGTCGATTTTGCATAGACATGGCACGTACGGCAATCAATTCCGTATTCACCAAAAGAAACCCTCCAGCGGTATTTGTCGATAAGCGATCCACCACTGTTGACAGTTTCCGAATTCCATAAGCATTCAAAGAAATTCCCACTGCTGGAATTAATGCTCCAAAAATGTCACCCACTATTTCAGACCAAGTTTCTCTCTTGAAACGCATTAGTAAATTAATATGTTCTACATCTTCTATTCTATCTATATGAAAGATCTTTGGAAAGACCAGGCCCACATAACACGTGCCATACCAATGGTCAGGCAACCTGTAATAAGCCTTGTTCCCACAAACATAATACACTCCTGGGAAAATTGTATCTTCTCCACCTCTGAAACCCCATCCTGTTGCAATGAAGTATGTATCATGACATTCACTAGTCCCAACAAAATATGTATCATATTGTGATTTCCTTCTTGTAATGCACAGCTTACCCTTCTGTGGTGCATCTAGAGCCAAAGTTGGACTAGCCCCATTTCTCAATTCTTTTCCCATCTCAATGTCACAAATTGTCTCACTCACTTTATATTTCCCTGCTTTCTCATGCATGCTCAATCTCCTTTCCTCTACCATATTTAGGAAAGCTTTCTCCTCTTCTTTCAGACTGCAAGTTAAATTATTCTTAAAAATGTAATCTAATGTTAATTCTTCTTTTTCAATAAAAATCTCACCAAAAATGTTAGCTTCTTTAGCTGGATTCAGCTCTTTGTTCATTGGCAAGTGCCCAAAAATACTATCTTTGTTAGACATCTCATAATCTATTTTCCCTAACAAATAAAAAACACTACTTAATACACTACAAGAAATTCCATACGTGGCTGGTAAATGATGATAAGTAACACCCTCTGAAACGGATGCAGGTAATTGCATACAAACGTAGCAATCCCTAACTTCCATTGTTTTCACATATTCGTACAACAACTTTGAAAAAACATTACTAGAAAAATCATTAATTGACCTATCTTTATGTATGTAAGTATTACTAATTCTAGTTGGAACTACTTTTTGTGAACTCTTCTCTGTATTTGTCACATTCTCTGTATGCATCTTAAATGTACCTATTGTAACTTTAAAAGTAACTAATAAAGCTAAAACACCCCATAGTAGCATTAATAATCCAGTACAGCAGCAGCACATTTTACACCATCTTCTTAAGAAGGCACATCTACTTTGGTTATTCTCTATGTTAGCCATTTCACTACTTTGACCGTGTCTTTTGACTTAGCCTCTACTACTCCACTACTTGAGACTCTAAAATTCCGGATTACTTCAAACAATCAATTTCAGTTTCTTCTTCCTTTCACTTTCTCCAAGTGATTTCTTCTGTTCACTCAATTTGGATATTCATCACTCTTTACTTCATTTTCTTCAACATCAAATTGTATTAGATCTTCAACGATATCCTCAGTATCCGACTTTTCATTAATGTCAGTCAAGATTACTTTCAGGATTTCACCAGTATCTTCCTCAACCACTTCTCGTACGGTCTCCTCTGGATTTCCTTGACTTTCTGCCTCTTCACCTTCAGACAGTGCCACGTACGTCCATTCCGGCGACCTATACTTCTGGTTAGGTTTTCTTATCCTCTTGATCTCCTCTGGTTCTTTTGACACTTTCCTCTTTTTACCTCTTGCTGGATTTTGACTCGACACCTCATTCACGTGTTCAGCTTTCGAGGTATTTGCTCTTATCAGTCTATATCTCAGCCTCTTTATTCTGTTATTAGGCCAAAGATCTCCTCTTATAACCTTTTTCGGTCTTGTTTCTGTATTATTTCTCTCTCCAATCCAAGTTCTCTTTCTCAGAACTCGACCCTCTGATTTCTCATTTTCACTTTCATCCGATTCTGTTTCAAATGCCTCTGATTCTTCAGCAGTTTTCTTTTGCTCCACATTCTTTTTCACCACTGTTTGAGACTTCCCTACTTCTGTCCCTCCTCGGATCTCCGACACGCAATCTTCTTGCTGTCTACTTGTCCCTTCACCTAGCTTATCAAGAATGTTCCCTACACCTCCTCGGGGGTTTTCCGCAATCTGTCCCTCTCTATCTTCTTCTAACCCTGCTTCTTCAGGTACAATCTCAAGTGGTTCTTCGATCTCCTCCTCTTCTGATTCAGGAGTAGTCTCTGTGGAATTGCTCTTTTCTTTTCTTTTTTCTTCACTGCTTTTCGGAACTTCAGGCTCTCTTACAGAATCTGATCTCCTTTCTGAGATTCTCAATGGTTCTCTTGAAGCCTTTTCTGCTTCTTTTCTCACTGGTTCTGTATCTTCATCATCACTGGAATCTGACTCTTCAAAATACTCCTTACCAGTCCCATCCTTTGGGTTTGGAACTCTCAGAGTATGACTCGCATGTACCCAGTTTTTCACTCCAGCACACTTTACTGCAGTTATCGTAGTTAGAATGACTTGTCTCGGCCTTCCCCACCTTGGAACCAAGCAATTTCTTCTTCTGTGCACCTTAATCCTCACCCAGTCCCCTGGACTCAGATCATGAGCTTGCTTCTTCTCAAGTGTGGTAGCTTCTTCTCCAACCTGGTGAAACACAGAATGAACTGCGTCAGCCAGGCCTTTACAGTAATCCAAAATCATGTAATCAGTTATTGTCATCAACTTATTGGCAGGTACATATGCATGTCGCATTGCACGTCCCATTATGATTTTGTGCGGACTTAAACCAGTAGTTCTATCTGGAGTAGATCTAATAGTCATTAGCACTAGAGGCAAGACATCTGGCAATTTCATGCCAGTGGCTAAACACATCTTACCAATCCTGTTCTTGATTGTGCCATTTATCTGCTCAACCACACCAGAAGCCTCTGGTCTGTATGCACAATGTAGCTTCTGCTGTATGCTCAATGCTTCACAAATCAAACTCATGAGTTCATTATAGAAGTGTCCACCTCTATCAGACTCAATCGTTACTGGAAACCCGTACCTAGGAATCAACTCTCTTAACAGTAACTTTGCCACTGTTATTCCATCATTTCTCCTAGTCGGATAGGCCTCCACCCATCTTGAAAACAAACAGACTACCACTAGAACATACCTCAGTCTGTTCACTTGGGGCATTTCAATGAAATCAATCTGCATTCTTGTAAAAGGACCTCCTTCTCTGCCTATTGTTCCAGACTCACCACTGTCTTTTTTCCAGTGTTAAACTGCTGGCAAATCAAACATCTCTGACAGATGCTTTCTGCAATTGTCCTGAACTTTGCATTGTACCAGGTTTGCTTAAACGACCTGATCATCGCATCCCTTCCCAAATGTCCCTGGCCATGATACATCCTTGCCATTGTCGACAGTATGGAGTTCGGCATTACTGGTCTGCCATCTCTATAGACCCAAACATGGTCTGTCTCTCTTGGGGCACAACCTGCCTTGATCCAGTCTTTCTTTTCTTCCTTTCCTGCCTCATCCTGCAACTGTTTCACTTCATCCCACGTCTCTAAGACATTAGTAAACATCACAGAACAAAAAGACATTTCACCCTCTCGTTCCCGATTAATTGACTGCTTGTTTTTAGCGCAATATTGAGCAATGTCATTTGCGTATCGATTGCCAACTGTCACAAAATCATCTCCTTGTCCATGAGCAGCACACTTCACAACTGCTAACTCTTTAGGCAACTGTATCGCCTCAAGTAATTTCCCAATCACTTCAGCATTCTTTATTGGAGTCCCACTCGACGTCAAGAAACCTCTTTGCAGCCAAAGCTGGCCAAAATCATGCACAACTCCAAATCCATACTGACTATCAGTCATCACAGTCGTTCTCAAATCTTTCCCAATTTCACAAGCTTTTGTCAATGCCACTAATTCAGCAACTTGCACAGATTTCACTCCTTTCAATGGTGATGCTTCCATAACCTCTGAAACCTTGCACACTGCATATGCTGCACATAGCACACCCTCATCATTCCTCAGGCATGATCCATCCACAAACAACACATGATCACTCTCATGCAAGGGAAGATCCCTTATGTCTGGTCTCGGTTTTGTACAGTAATCAAGCACATCCAAACAATTGTGATCATCTTCTGTTTTCACACCCACATTTTCAATATCCGGCAACAATGTCGCTGGATTCACATTCACACATCTCTCAAGAGTCACATTTGATGCTCCCAGAATGACTTTCTCATATTTAGTCAGCCGACTATGTGACATGTACTGGGTTCTGCTTCTTGTCAAAAGAATTGCCACATTATGAGGTACGAATACCCTTACAGGATATCCCATTATGATTCCCTCACTCTGTTCCAGACTTCTGCATGTTGCAGCCACAGATTTCAAACAACCTGGTAAACCTACAGCTACAGGGTCAAGTGTCGATGAGAAGTACGCAATAGGCCTCCTCAGCTGTCCATGCTTCTGAATTAACACTGAAAGTGCACATCCATTTCTCTCACTACAGTACAACTCAAACTCCTTTTCATAGTCTGGCATACCCAAAGCAGGGGCTTCACACATTCTGCTTTTTAGCTCTTCAAATGCTGCCACTTGTTCTCCATCTAGTTCCAATGGGTCTGTCATCTCACTTTTTGTCAGCTTAATCAGTGGCTTTGCTATCAGAGAAAAATTAATTATCCACTGACGACAATAACCCACCATACCCAGGAACATTCTTACTTCCCTCTGGGTCTTTGGGGCCTTCATTCCCCTGATGATTTTGATCCTGTCATCAGTCACCTTTCTCAGACCTTTTTCAATATTGTGTCCAAGATAATGCACCTCTTTCTTGCAGAAGTGCAATTTGGCTGGAGATACTTTTAACCCTCCATCTGCCAGATGATTCAGTAAAGCTATAGTATCTACTTCACAAGCTTCACGTGTCTTTGATGCCACAAGTAGGTCATCAATATACTGCACTAGTACTGAGTTTTCGGGCATGATTAAGCTCTCTAATGATTTTTTCAATAACTGATTGAATATCGAAGGACTCTCTGTATACCCCTGTGGGATACGACACCATGCTAAAATACGCTGGCCAAACCTAAATGCAAAAATCGGCTGGCTGTCATGATGCAATGGAATTGAAAAGAAAGCATGACACAAATCAATCACTGTATACCACTCAGCATCATGTGGAATCTGATACAAAATCACTGACGGATTTGGCACAATAGGACAACATGCCACCACAATTTGGTTAACTTTTCTCAAATCTTGTACAATCCTGAACTTCCCATTAGGCTTCTTTAGCCCCATTATCGGTGAATTACACGGGCTACTCAGTAGTTCTCTCAGAACTCCCTGCTGAATCATTTTCTCAATTATAGGAGTTATTCCTTCAATTATTTCTGGTGTCATTTTGTACTGAGGAATGTTAGGATACGTAATTCCCTCTTTCACTGAAATTTTCACAGGATCTACATTATTCATCAATCCCACATCCCCTCCAGTAAAATCCCAAACTGTCCTTTTCACGGTGTCTCTCAGCTCTCGAGGCAAATCCTCCGGATCAAACACAGCAAATGCACCAACCATTTCACTCTCTCTATTTCCTAGAGTCATTCGGTACAAAACATCCTCATCTGGTGTCTCAAAAGCTATTCCATCTGGTGTACAGAAAATTGTACAGTTCATCTTACACAATAGATCCCTACCTAACAGGTTCACTGGACTAGTGTCACAGACGATAAATCTGTGCATGTCTGAAAATGTCCCTATTTGTACTCTTACTGGTTCAGTAAGACGTGTCCTGATTTGTGTATTGGCTACATCAACTACTTGGATTGCTTCATCCGAGAGAGGAAGATTTCTAATATCTGTTGACCTGACAGTTGATCTTGTCGCACCTGTGTCTACTAAAAAAGTAACACTTTCTTCATTTATTTTCCCATCTACAAATGGTCCTGCCTGGTCTATTTCTAGAGTTGCACCAAGTATGCACTCTTCTTCCTCTCTTCGGCACCGTCAATAATCACCCTCAGACTCACTCCCTTCATTCTTTAACAAGTACTGTTGTACCTGGTTAGAACGCCTTGGTTTGTTTACCTGTTCATCATTGTAGAATCCTGAATCCTGATTATACTTTTGTGACCCTCTATTCTGCGGCAAGGGCGGTTTTGGCTCTTGACTCTGCTGTCTCACAACTTTCTGTTGTTGCTGCTGTTGATTATTTCCCTCGTTCTGCACCTGTTGATTTAAGGGTTTTCCTTCATTATTCACTAATGGTGGATTGGTACACTCAGATCTCCAATGTCCCAGTTGGCCACAGTTGTGACATGGGAACTTCTTTTTAGCTTCCTCAAGATTCCCCTTTCCTTTCCCTGCATACCTAGGTCTATTCCCTGCATTATTTCCTGCATTATTCGGCTGCTCCACTAACTGTGCTTCCTGTCTTTCCGCAACCTTCACTTGTGCCCACATTGCTTTTTCTTTCAGCTTTCTCTGTTTTGCTTAAATTTCATCACTGAAGTATTTTGCATGTCTCAGAATCTCATCTATTTTCTTACTCTGCCAGTCCACTGTGTGCTCACGAATTCTCTCACTAATCTCAGGTCTCAGGCCATATACAAATCTGTATACAAAATGACTCAAATCTTTGTCACCCAGGTGTTCATCTCCACTGAATTGTTTAAATGCCAGTATCAGCCTCTCGTAAAAAGCATGAACTGATTCTTTTGCTTCCTGTTGTGTTCGATCTATTTTAACCCAGTCTGTCTCTTTTGCAGGTACTTTACTTTTCAGGTATACCATCACCTGATCATACTTTCTCATTACCTCTGGATCTGGTGCTCCTGTTCTCTGATCTCTTGGATATTCCTCAGTAGGCCAACTCACAACTATTTTACACTCAGTCCACAAGTCTGCTGGAACAATTATATCAAACAGACTATTCAGGTCAATCCACAGCACTTTTGACAATTTCACAAACCTATCTACCTGCCTATACCACTCGACGGGCTTTTCTCTCAATCGAGGGAAATCATTCGTAAATGATAAAATATCCTGTCTGGTCCATGGAACATGTACATATCCTCCTCCAGGTATTTCTCTCATAGGATAATTATCCACTGGTTTCGCCTTTTCTCTCACAGGAAATGCTGAATAAGTCCTATCTCCTGATTCTTCTCTTTTCTTGTACCACCTATCCTTCCACTTCTCTACATCACCCCATCTTTGCAATAATGCGACCATTTCCTTAATTTGTCCTGTTCTACCAGTACCATTCAGATTTTCAATGTCCTTATCTGTGAAATCCATCCTGAAAGACTTCTGCAAAGCTTTCACCTTATCAATGTCAACTCCCTGTTCATTCGCTATTGCTCTTAACCTGTCATGTGTTTTTCTCGCTCTCCAGGTGATATTTTTACACATAAACAACAACTCACCATCATGATGGTTTTTAAGAATTTCTGTTGGAACCGTCCCTGCAACAAGCTCTTCTAATTCTACACGTAACTTAGCCACATCAATTGCTTGTGAATCTTTATCCCTCTTTTGAAGAACTTTCATCCAATCATTCAAATCTTCAGCTGTTATTTCAGTAGTTTTTCTCACTGGAACCACTTTCTTTTGCGGTTCTAAATTCGGCATCCCTGAACAACTAGCTTCACTAGCATCCAGTCTTGAATTAGACTGTACCTCTAATCCTTCACTACATGTGTCATGTCTGCTTTGTCTCAGATCACTACTTTCTGTCCTTCTTCCTGAATCTCCTGAGGGACCAGCTAAACTTGTTATCTTATTCCCAACATATGGAATCACCAAACCATTTTCACCTGTCCTCTGCTTGTCAAACACAGGCATAACCGGACCTATGGTTACAGGCACCGTAACAGCTTCCAGATTCTTTGTTAACTCCCTAATCTTTTCAGTCAGCTCTGTTGTAGTTCTGGCTAATTCTCTTGTATTTTCGTCACCACATCGATTCTCTCTCTCCCTGAAAGGATTACCACTTCTTGACTCAGGTGTCACATTTTCTGTCTCAATGATACGCACTGTATCTCTTATCGGAGAAACAACTGGTGTACTCTCGTCTGGTTCTGGTCTATATGGAGGTGGTCTCTTGTAAATCATGTCATTCAAGACCTCATCCTCATACTCATTAACTCCATATCTTCTCACTTCTGCCTCAGGAACCCTCTCTGCTCCCTCTTCAACTGTTCTCATAGGATATAATCCCTCTGACATGCTAGCATCTCGCCATCTTTTCATTCGATCATAATGAGTTTCACGATCATGTCTCCTCCCAAACATGTACCTGTAATGTCCTCCAGACCTCTGCTTTTCTCGCTCATGTACTTCCTCTTCCCATTCCACTAAAGCCTCAAACTGTGTCGGCCTTGGTTTTGGGTCAAGACATAACATCTTTTCCCGTAAATTTCTCAACACGGCCAGATTAAATGAACCATGTTCTGGAAATGCTAGAACACCATCTTCCTTGGTATACCTAACCCAGTTCTCCAACCATATACAGGTATGATACCCATATCTCGCAGCCATGAAGGATGCAGGTGTTTTCGCTGGAGGTAACAATTCACCCTCTCTTGTTTTAACATCTTTATCCTTGTCGAACCACCTTTTGATTTTTCCGAACAATGGTTTTTTCTTTTTCTCTTCTTGGTAATACATTTTAGCGTTTACCAAAACTTTCTAATTCCTTCCGTATTACAAATATACAATACGATTTTTCAACCAATAACAGCGCGACTCACACTAACGCACCAATCCTGGAGCGTCTACGTCACTAGAATAGCTCTTCCAATCCTTGCGCGGCTCACACCAACACACCAATCCCAGCGCGAACACTATTCTGATCCAATATCCAATCAGAGCGCGGTCTGTTTGACGTCAGCAGTCGCTGCAGTCGCCTGTCTCCTGTCTCCTGTCACTCGTCTACCCCTCCTTTACAAAACTCTTAGTAGACTTCGTGTCAAATTTCTACAAAATCTATTAGTTACAACATATAAACATCTCCATTGTCTGCTTCGCTAACCACAGAATAGTAAAGAAAATCTATTTCATAAGAATCCCGTTGACACAGTAGCACATCTACTCTACTCTGCCCTTCTAACATGCATTCATTAACTGTTTCCTCTAGGACTTATCCAAAGAGTCTTACAATCAACTAAATGCCCATACATACATTCACGCACATTCATACAAGAAAAATATAGTACATACACACAGAATCCTGCTTCCCGAGAACAGCGAACAATCTGTCCCACTACAGAATTATAACACACGTCAACCAAGCAGCTTACCTCTGCCCAGTTCCTCAAACAAGCTCAGAGAATACCTATTACTTCTCCCGCGATAAGCTTTAACGGTGAACCTTACGGATCCCTGGGACTTAAGACCAGAGTTTCACAGATAACCTTCGCTACCATACGCACTCCTTATATACCAGAAATATATTCTAATAGTAACATACGACAATGTCACTGATTCCGAACCAAGACAATGTGACGCGCAACTTCAATTGTCACACGTTTTTTTTTTTCCTACAATCCCGTCTTTCCCGAGAGCAGCATATACTTCCCTCTGCCCTACTACGGAACTGCTACTAGCTCCCAAGTTCCAGAAGCACTACATATAACTCAACATGACGACTCCAACATATAGTATTAGTACATATACCAACATCAATCAATAATCAATAATCAATAAGCTAATGTACAAGCAATCTAATCAGATCAAGACAATCATCAATAACCATCCTAACTCTGCTACCAGGAAATTGATGCAGATCAGGGTGTACAAATTCTCCCTACTTCCACGGATAGAGTAATTTCACAGTTACACGCACATACACTCATCATACACTAGGGCCCATTTCACTAACATACACTCAAATACTCTACCAGCACTAAACCTGTGGAAAGAAAACTCCTAAACACCCTGCATCTACACTGAGGTCGATAAGACCTAGTTATTGTAACTGTCCTGAAACATGATCTAAACAATCTATACAACAATAATCAAAATAGAGTACTCAATAATTGACAAGAAATAATCACCAACACCGTATTCAAAATTATGATGCTTTATCTAAAATAAGTCAAAGAAAATCAATCAGAATAAATCATTTTTCTCATAATTACCTATTCTAGCTAAATATCAGAATGGGTCAGGACAGGTCTCTCAGTAGAAGTCTCCCGAGTCGCCGTCCTCACAGCGTAGATCCTCACCAACGCAGGTTTGGGAAGAAAATGGCAAAGTGGCAAAAACCCTCTCTAGGCTAACAATATTTATAGTATTTTAAACAAAAGAAAGCAACAAAAAGTGTTCTTTACGTCCGCTGAACCGCTGAGCAGAGCGAGAAGGAAAGGATGTAGCATCGCTACGTTTGGAAAATCTCCGCTCAGGAAAATCACAAAAATAAAAAGACAGAACAGGAACCAAAAATTAAAAAAGTAACTTTCGCATCCACATTTCCTCGGAACTAACATGATGAGCTCAGAGTTCATTCATTATGGCTCCTTTGTCCTCCAAGGCTATTCAGATGCATCTGGACGCTTGCCCAGAACTGCTGCTGTCCTCACGGAAAATTTTAACCAGGCGAAGACTGTGGTCAGATGACTCGCGACCATATTCAGCAAGGCCTTCTCATCACAAATCATTCACTCGAGGCCAGGCTGCAAACGGCGGCCATTTTATTTTAGGCCAAAATAGACCATCTTAATTGAAAGAGACAAAAACAACGTTACCACAGCATAGTGATTAAACAGTGTTAACCCCACTAATACCCTTATGTGTATGTAATTATCTAGCCTTCGCAACACAGAAAAGCATTAATTCGAAAGCGTTTTGTGCTTTAAAATAAACAGCACTCAGCAACGTTTATTTAATAAAACATGCACATCATCTAGTAAGCAACACAAACGCGTTCCCACGTGTAGTTTTCTCTTGTTAATTCGTGTTGATTAGTCGGAACATTTACACAAAACAAATAATTAGTAACTATGAATTAATAATTTTATTTTCGACAAATAGACAAACCAGAGCTTAAAAACCCAATAGATTTTCATCAGAAAATTCTGCTCCAGCAACCCCACCATCTAAATCGATGACTTAACTGTGTACAACCTTCGACTGGCTGGTGTAATTGTCTTCCGTGGTAACTCCTACAAGCATCTTCCAATGTAAACGAGTTTAATTACTTTAACTGTAACTTGCTGTAACTCACGTGTCCCCCTGCTGTTGTAAAGTGCTCTGAAGTCTACAGGGCTGCCCCGGGCCCACGCAGGGACTCTCCTAAGAGGGCGGGCCCCCTTAGTGCCACAGCATGGCACACGACGAGTCAGCCTCCCAGTGTTTGGGACCCTCAAGGGTCCCCCATCCCCATGTCACTTCCGGGCAGGAGGGGGTGGGGGGGAGAGGTACTTATACCTCTCCCGCCCACCGATTGCCCTCTTTCTTATTCTGCCTGGACGCCGTTTGGATTGTCCTGGTCTTGCGTCGGGTTTTCGTGACCCCGGGTATCCCTGTGAGTGTTTGTTGTTCAGATGGGGGCGAGAGCTGTGGAGCGGCGGGGCAATGTTCAAAGGGCGCCGTGTGTTGGTGCGAGGCCGGGGAGAGTTTGTGGCCTGGAGGCGAGAGCTGCGGCCTTTGGCACTCGAGATGCAGGTTCGATCCTTAGGGTAGGCTCAACATCGCGTTTCCTTAACTTTCAGGGTAAACTGAAGGTAGCTTTCTTGAGTTGTTTGTTTATTGTAACAACAAATTCTTGATGTCTGCCTCCTGTTCCTGATGAAACTTTCAGGGTAAACTAAAGTTAGCTTTCTTGAGTTTTGTGTGTTTATTGTAACAACACATTCTCGATGTCTGCCTCCTGTTCCTGATACTTGTCTTAGTAACAAGGTTACCTGATCACGTATCACATACACAGTGATGCAGCACTTTAACAACCTATTGCATTCTGGGATTTGTATTCTTTCTTTGTAGTCACTAACTCAATTCGTCCTTTTGAGGGCTCTGTGCGGTGCTGGGCATTCATGGAAGGGAGGAGACACCCATATCCTGGGTCCCGCCACGCAGGCCATGCCTGGGTGGGACCGCCGCCTAGTTAGAAGTCTTGGCCCGGCCAACTGCTGGAGGTCCCCGGGGGTCGGTGCTGGCAGGTGATGTGTGGTGAGGGTTTTCGTTCGGGGGGTTGGGGCAGGAGGTGCTGCTTCCGCCACGCGGTCAGCCGTAGCATGAGGGGTGGTTTCGCTCCTCTCCCTAGCACCCAGCTCGCCCCCCCCATTCCCAGAGCTGTGCCTGTGGGACCCCGTGGAGTTGCTGTAGGGGATAGATGCCTCGCATCTTATGAGGTACCGCGGTCGGGGTTTTCATTTGGCCGGTGAGTGGTTTGCGGGCGCTGCACTAGGCGACACCGTAAGGGATAAAGCCTCGTCGGGCCTAGCAGAGAGCAAGCACCCCCGCCCTCCGTCACCCGTTCAGGGTGGGGGCATCAGTGGTGCACACCTCCCTTGCACGGGGAGGGGGGGGAGGTAGGGCCACCTAGCTGGGTCAGCAGCGGGGGCCTCGGCCCGCTTGGGTATTCGGTGTCTAGGTCCGAGTGGGCAGTCGATGAGGGGTCCAACTCGGGCGGCCGTTTGGGCCTCCGTGCAGCGTGGGGCTGTTTACGGCCTTACAGCAGTGTTTGCAGCTCGCTGGGTGGTCGTGGCATTTGTGTGGCTTTTGACTCCCGGGTGGGGGAGCCAAACTGTGCAGGTTGCAGAAGTTTCTTCCTCTGGGCCTCCACAAGGGGGGGGGAAGACGTTGCTCCGCCGGACCACAACTTGCGTGCGGAGCAGGGGAGGCGGCAGGTTGGGTTCGGCGAGCATCAAGGAAAATGGAGGCAGGAATTAAACGTTAGAGCAGTACATACGTTAAAATAGTATATTTCCGGTGTTTACAGATTAATAGTCTTTGTTGCGGTCTAATCAACCCCAAACAACTTCCTTGACAAAGACGAACTTTGCACTAAGCTTAAGGAAATATCTGATAGATGCCTTTTTCTCCCACCCAGTGAATGTTAAACATTAACCCAAACTTTCTAGCACAGATTCTAGCTGTTTTTGTAGTGTCTGAGGACATGTCACAGTATTCCTCTAATTCGATCGATTTACAGGGCTCTTACTTCATTCAAAGGATGGCAAATCCTGTGCTCACGGCATTGTCTTCACTGTTCGGCCTCAGCTCACGGGAGGAAGGCCATCTTTTATCGGTTTACAGCGCGTGCTTTGTTGTGTTCACGTGACTTCCTTTTCGTTGCAGAATTCATCCTATTGGTTGGATTTCTTTGTAGCTGCATTCAAAATTGGGCCGGACCCGCTGTTGCTAAAGCGCTGCAAGGTGGACATCGTAGTTCATTGTTCTTTTCTTATTATTCTGGAGGCAGTTTGGTCAGTTCTGTCATTTCATTCATTCCAGTTTGGGCACTGTGGAATTTTAAACGGGGTAGGCTTCTTTGTTCAGCAACTGTGCTTCCACATTACGTCCTCTGGGTGACTGTTGAATCACTGATAGTAAAGTCCAAGTGAACTCTTGTTCTGTGTGGGTTTTCTCCATAAAATGGGACACCATTGGAGCTGACACTGCCCGTTTTTATTGGGGTCGGTGCTGGATTTTCCTCCGATTTACTTGCTGGATGGTTTTCCCCACATATATCGTGGGACACGCGCATTTGATGGCATGAATGGCATTCTTAGTTTTACAGTTTGTAAGGTCCTTGTGAGTCCATTTAACTGTGCCTTGTATGAATTCCAATGCTTCTATTGAGGTGGCGCAAGCAGAACTTTTTCCACATTTGTGATGTCCTTCCAGGGGTTTCATGTTCCATAGGTTCTCTAATCTTTCTTTATTGAATTTTGGACTAGGTCGGCCCGGATAATATTCTGTCCAATGCTCCTGCCTTTTTTCATGGCAAATAAACGTCTTTCCAGTGGGTTTCCACTCCTGAGAGAAGATGCCAATTATTCAAAATATTATCTGCCGATATTTATTAGTGTGTAGACCTAATGTTGTTAAGCACACAAGTTTGAGTTTTCTTTAAAAGTTCCTCTCTTGGTGTATACCATGCCCGTTTGGTGGCATGTTCCAATAGCTTATGAGGATAACCTCTTTCTTTCAGTTGGTCGCATAAATATTCCGCATGTATCATAGGGTCTTCTTTTCGAGAGCTATTGTGTTGAATGCGTAATAGTTGTCCATATGGGAGGTTATCTCTAAGGCTCCTAGGATGTGAGTTCTGATAATGTAAGATGGTATTGCGATCTGTGGACTTGCGATACAATGTAGTTGTGAGTTTGGCTTCATGGGGTATTACTTTCACGTCTAAGAAAGTTAAGTTTGTTTTGCTTTTGTTCATGCTGAATTTTATATCTTGATGGCGATTGTTCAACCAGACGAGGAAGGAATCTTTTCTTCCTCAGTGCCTTTCCAGAGGCACCACACGTCATCAATGTAGCGTTGCCACTGTTGGATATGCGCGTTGAATGTATTGTTTTGTAAATGTACTTGTCCTCGAAGCAGGCCATGAACAGTACCGCCATTTCTGGGACAAAGGGAGATCCCATAGCGGTCCCTTTGATCTCCATAAAGTATGTATCATCAAATTTGAAATAATTTCTCTTGAGGGCTATTTCAGCTAGCTTCAAGACAAATTATGTAGGTACTCAATGCGGTCTGGTCCTGGTGTCCAGCTATTTTTCCATGGCCTCTAACGCTTCTTATGGTGGAATTTGCATAGAGAGGGAGGTGACGTCTAATGTGACCAGCCACTGCATTTCATTTCATACATAGCGTGTCTCAAACATTTACATATTAAAAGTACCATTCAAAAGAAGTTGGATGTGCTTATTATGAGTTGTAATCTTATTCCAGTCTCTGAGCCATTAACAAGGAGGAAGTCTTGAATTTAGCTACAGTCAGATACAGAGGGAAGCCGGGTCCTTAGTAGGCCATGAGACAGTGAGGGTGCTGTGACTTCTCAGCCCATGATTCTGCACAGGTCACTAAACTTTGCGTATGGTGGGCTGCACCTGGAGCAGCAAGTATTGCGCAGTGCCATGGACAGCCATGCGTTCATTTGCAGTGGGCATGAGGATAGTTGTGCTGAATAGGTGATGTAACAGGCGCTCATTTAGAGCGTTTCAATACCTTTGCGTGGCTCCATTGCGCTACATTTTAATTATTGTGGAGCCGAACCTGAACCAGGTGGTATAGGGTAAAGGCCTGATTTGTTGGCAAAACTAATGTGGATGGGATTTGGAAGGGCGCAGGTGGCTGTGTGCCCAAAGGGGGGACAGGAATCTGTAGACCCCCACGCTTGATTCAATACTCAGGACACCAGTGTTTTTAACGGGTATGGGGATTCAGGGTGCAGTCGGTGCTTATGTGGTTTACGGGTCGAGGTTCCGAAGTCTGGCGGTGGCAGAACGTGCATCTTTCTGCAACTGTGGCCTGGCGGCAGACCAGGTGGTGCCATGCAAAGATAGAACCTACTGCTATGTCTTGATCTAAGCAACAACGTTTTAGGTGCCATTTGCGTTAGGTCACTTGGTTGCACAGCATCAAGGGTTCCTTTAAATGTGCAAGAGGACTATGGGAAGAAGGTGTACGCACCAGTCTATGGTCCACCCTGACTCAGGAGAGGGGACAAGATGATAGGAGTGGGTCTGTCTTTAAGTCTGGGGCATAGTGTTTTCCTAGTTATGAGGTTCTTGACCACGAACAGCCACGGGGCTGGCGCTGTTGGTGCTGTGCACTTTGAGCAGTTTGTTCCGGGGGTCCAGGTGTTCGCTTGTTCGGTGCGAGCGGTTCACTTTACAGCTCTGGTGTTACCACAAAGCATCTATATCCATAGGAAGCCAAGCTTTTGAAGCATTCTCAGTTATCTAAGGAGTTATGCGTAATTTTCACCCCATAGCACCACGCGGAATCTGACATCCGGCGCGCAGCCAGTGTGAAGGCATTATAGGGGGAAAAGTGAAGGCAGGTTCGCAGGTCCAGAGCGTGTGGAAGCACTTTAGTCAAGGTGTAGGTTTAAGTAGTTGGATTTGGCACGTTCATTTGACCAGGGGGTCGATGCAACACGAGGGCATCGCTGCGTTGCGGCCAGAGCACGGGTATTGTGTGTCCCTGGGGGCAGCAAGTGAAGGCAAGGCTCTCCAAATCTAGCACCAGAACACAGGATAGTAAGGGCCAACCTGTCTGTTGGGTGACTTGTGTAGGTGAAGACTCATTACAGTTCTGGCGCAGCCCAGCACTTCCGAATTGAAGCGTTACCATAGTTATCCCTTGGCTTTAAGGAAGGCCACACAAGAATGCAGGGGTTCACAGAGCTATCCGCTGACTCCTGGGTGTGTAGATCCCCTGCGTATTCACCCATTGCGAAAGACCACAGTTCACAGGTTGCTTCAGTTAAGCAAAAGCTCCTTGGGAGGGGTCAGCCAACGAGGGGACTAATGTCCCAATTGTGGCTTTGGAAGACGGGTTGGTGTGTTTCCCCCTTCAAGGGGTAGGGGGAAGGGCACATTCAGACCAGGTTTGGCTGAAGGGTCTCTGTTACACACAGCTGGGAGATAGAGGTACGGCCCAGTGGACCTGGCATGATTTTCAGGGTGCAATGCGGGTCCTGACAGGTGCGTTTGCAGTCATTCCGTTTTCAGGGGCAGCATACGCAGCGTTCTGGGCGGGCTTGGCAGCAGAGCGCACCATGCAGGTGGGATGATGTGAATCCCAAGGTTTTATAAGTACAGCTGTCAGTGGCCACCCAGGGGAATGGCCGGTGTGACAGTTTAAGTGAATGAGGTGATGGGGTGCAGTGTTATTGTGCAACTAGGTGCAAGCTGGATTAGTTGTATAATATGGTGTGCAGTGCTCATTAAAGCATGCTAGCAACTAAGCATTTCTTTATTTTGCCAGGATCTAAGGTCTGGACTAGGGCCGGCCATGCGTCCAGTGTGTGGCACGACGGACGGAATCCAATAAATGGAGGCATGGGTTTTTCCACCACTTACTTAACTGGGTTGGGGGGCCCAGGCTTGCGCGAGCACAGCTTGGGGTAGAAGCTGCAGCACACTACTGAGATAATTTGGCGGGGGTCCCAGGCATGCGCTGGAACATCTTGCTGTAGAAGCTGCGACAGTCGGGGGGTTGTTCTCCCCTCCCATCAGTTTGGTCAGACAATAGGGGAGGCATGAGTTGACTTTACTGGGTAGGAAGGCACTGCTGGAAGATGTAAAGTCCTCCATGCGTAAGATGAGCAGCTAATTGGGGAGCGTATGAGTTTTAGGGGCCAGGGATAACCCCTCGTTTAGTATGGTGAGGAGCCCGGCCAGGGGAGGCCAGGAATCCTTGTGCATGAAGTTAACAGTGCCGTGCATAAAATTCACTGAACAGAGGTGGTTTAGCTTTATCAGGCATGGATTTTATCAGGCCAGGTACACAGGGCATTTTGATTATGAGGGGTTCACCTGTCCAGGGTGAACAGGGACCTTGTACTGGGAAGAGGTCTGGGAATCAGAAGGATAGAGGTAAAGATGACTACCTTGGTGGGGGGCCCTGGGGTGACGGTGGCCACACCCAGTGATGTGGCGGAGTTACAGGGAGAGCCAGAGGCTGTAAGGTACTGAAGGGTACCCTCTGCAGGAGCACAGTAAGGGTGCTAAAGCCAAATATCCACAGGGAGGTCCTCGCGTTGGACTCAGGAGGAGCGACGGCGCCCCGTTAGTCCTAAAGGCGGTTGTGGACCTTAGCAACCGGGGGTTGCCTGCAACGCTCCACCCCCCTTAGCTGGGGGGGCGTGAGTAAGGGGGTGGACTGGTTGTCCACCGGTGGGAGGGGCTATCCCCTCCCCCAAATCTAACAAACACCGGTTGGCTAGGGCCACGGTGTATTTTGGCTCATCAGGTGGGCAGGCGGCGAGGGGCTGCCTGCCCTGGGATTGCCCGTAATATAACCCACCATGTTGGCATATTTGTTATGCAAATAAACCTGAAGTAATTTTCTCCACTAAGAATGTGTCTTGTCTGATTATTTCTCAAAGTGATTGCTGTGGGGGGGATGGAGAGTGTTGCCGATATTGGCACTATGGGCCACGTCCGCGCTACACAAAACTGCAAAAATAAAATAAATACGTTCATCTTGGCTCCAAGCCCATCCCTAAACCTAATGTCAACACCTTTACTAAATTTTAACCAATATCTAACACTTAACTCAAACTAATCCTAATCTAAATTCTAATCAGACTCTGTACGTTACCTTAATTACCAGGGAAAAAAATAATTACTCCTAATTTATGTGATTGACTCGTTAAAAACCTTTATTTTAAAACAATGAATCCTGACTGATGTAATGATTCATTAAAAATCTTTCTTTATAATGGCTTTTCGTTGTGGTGAATACTCTTTAATGGTAATTTTTACAATCTCTAATTTTAGGTAATCAGATAGTAACTTTGTAGCAATAAAGTCCCTTAGAAACATTCCCCCTAGAATCCGCATTGCGCATGTGCATAGAAACCGAAAGCAAACCCTTTTACGTACGTGTATAGGGAATCTTGTCATCAAGGAACGCTAGCGCGCATGCGCACTTCAATTGCATTAAATGCATGCTGTGGCAGAACGAGCCGGCTGCGTAAGGCATCTTGAAACGGAGTTTATCTAACACGCCACCGTATCGGCCGCTTTACCGGACCAAACGCCCCTATCACACGGTCAGTTGCCTGGCGGAAACACTCAAACGCCCTCAATTTTTTTCGCTATGCTTTTCCACCCAAACATGCCAACAGACCTGGTTGGCGCGGGAGTGTCCCGATTTTTGAAACATTGCTTTATTTTCTTGTCTCCCTCCTAAATAGGTTCTTTTTCTAAGCACGTCAATTGGAAACATGTATTTCCACTCTTCTTTTTTAATCTTCCTATTCCTAGGTGTATGATGATGGTATGTCCACCTGTGTCGATTTTCCTGGGTTTAAGGCTTCTGCCCGTAATGAGAGCATTTATGCTAAAACCGATGTAACCACAGCGTCTGGTTACTGATTATTTTTCACACAGCAGTGACGCTCTAATGCATAGCACAGGGAGAAGTTGAGGGGCTGGCCAACAAATTAAGAGGGTTAAGACGAGCTGAGCCCTGAAAATGTTTGCTATGTAAATCATACAACAGACATCATGTAAAATACGATAAAGTCTCTTCAAAATTAAAAAAAAGTGCATTTCTTTAACATGTGGAAGCTTTAACATTAACAAGTCAAGTTATAGCACTCACTGATAAGTACTTATTAAAGGTGATAGTTTTTAAACATGAATGACTAGTGAGCTAAGAGACTATACAGCTGTCATGGAAACCCTGTACATGGCCCAGAATATTACAGAGCAATATTACAATCTATTAAACACAGTAGGTTTTGTACAACTGGTATTCAGTAGCAGCTGATGTAAGGGAAATATAGTGGGGCGGGGGGAGCGGGGGCAACGCAAGGGGGCTGAAATAAAAGAACAAAAAAAATTTACCTGCCGGTCATCTGCTCGCTGCACTGCTTGCCGGGCTTCTCCTCTGTCACAGGCTGAAACTCTCAGCTTCCCCTGCGGCCAATGCCGACGCTGCTCTCAACATGAGAGCAGTTTAGGGATTGGGCGGAGCGCAGCGGTTTAGCGCTCCATCGGGACATGGGACCCAGTGCCTGCTGATCTCTCCACCCAGCAATACAGCTGGGTTCGAGAGATGTTAGTGCATATGACAGTTTGGTCGGCCTCAAACGGCCGACCAGACCTTCATTTGCACTGAAAGCAGGGCCACCACTAAACCACGTCCTGCTGCAGTGCTGTGGCCCCGCCACCAAGACAGCCACAGGATGAAAAATAAAATAATCTCATTTATTGTGTTACATGTCCTCATGTAACGCAACTGGTGTTTGTGTAAAGCACTCTGATACCCAATACCTTCGGGTCAAATTCGCGCTATATAAAACTCCGTAAAAAAAATAATCTGCAATTAGATCATTGTATTTTTCGTTTGCGTCTGTGGACAGTGGGGCGACACTCCTGGCCCATAGCAGATGAGCTTCCCCTGCTGGTATTCAGAACTCACATATTTGAAGGAGCTTTTATGTATACGATAATGAAGAAAAAGGAGTTTTTGTGAAATTAAATATTTGCCCAAGATCACACACTTTAAGCTGGAAAGCCACAATTTATCTAGATTTTCTAGTTTTACTTTGTATAAATCAACCAGTAAATGGGTGTCTGTCTTTCCACATGATCAGGCTTTGTTTTTGCCTCTTTCTGCGTTTTTCTGCAGTTTTTATATAGCGCCAACTTGACCAGAATGTATTTGAGCATTTGGCATAAGCAACAGTTACACAAGGTCTCATTCATTGTTTATAGGCACTGTGAAAAAAATTACGGGATGTTGAGCTGATTCCGAGATTCAAACCTGGTTCCCAAGTTCCAAACTTGGCAGGTCTTACCTTAATGCCACAACATGGATAGAGGGATGGTGCAGGTAGAATCCACATGAAAGCTTATCTTGTTATGGATTTGAGTTTCCGACAAGACCTCAAGATGAGGCAGAGCCAGAATTCAGGCTCGAGCTTTCAGTGGTTTGCTCACTTCTATGGAAAAGTACATACCTAGAGGGCTTTGGGTAGCCCTCTTCATCCATTATGGTCTGTTCACCTTCCATTTACGTTTTGCTTCAATCCGCCAAGGCATATAGAATGGGCAGTGGGTCAAACCACTTTAACCATTGGTTCTCATGCTGTGAAGGACAGCATATTCCCTGGTCACATGTGCATATCCATTTAAAATAAGTGCATTAAGCGCCAGTACTGGTTGGCAGTGTTTTACCAATACTTTTTTCTGATAATTCAATATTACTTTTACTTTTTTGTAGTCATCCTCGTTTGTTTAAACTATATCTTGAGGTTACAAGAATTCAAAGCCAATTCTTTCTTTGCACCAATAAGAATAATATTTTCCAACATAAATGAAAACTAAAAAGAGTTTCTAATTTTTTCTCAGTGCACCTGTCTGCTATGAAGTGCTTGTTCTTTTCTTTTAAAGTTATGCAGGATTTTTCTTAAGTAACATTTTTATTGGAAGTATTGGACTGTCACCTTTAATTGGTGGCATGTTTTCCTTGGTTTTTTCTTCTTTTTTTAATTTTGGGTCATAAGCTTCTAGTAAAAGAAATAATCCGTGCACCATCTTGCCATTGCTTGATCCCTTTGCAATGTTTGCTAAAGAGCCCCATTATAGATTGTTTGCTGGTGTAATATGAGTGTAAAATGTTTTATTCTGTTGGGTGGGTATTACGACAGCACACCATTCTAGGCCATTCAAGATCTTTATTAATACCAGTAAGACTTTTCATTGGGTTGCCTGGGAGCTATGAGAACCTTTCTAAAGAGGAAACAACTAATCAGAATTATTTTAGGATGAGGCATCGTGGTAAGGAGTGCTTTTTATGGTGCTGGGAAAAAAGGGACAGCTGATCTTTTTTTGGGGAAGGTGAGCAGGCTGCAAATCAGAAGTCACTGCTTAATGCCTTTGTGACCCTTTTACTGAAAATACTACTGTCTTAACATCTAGTTTCCTTTATGCCATGTCTGTTTGGCCTCCTTGCATAGTGCAAGATCTATTTTGAACACAGATAAATGAACAACTAACACTGGCACTAGCCTTCAGACCCCATCATCAGCTACTTCAATCAGTCAATCAGAGATTTGTAAGGCGCGCTAATCACTCCGAGGGATATCCATGTGTTTGCGTGAGGTGGAGCTACACCAACAGCCAGGTCTTGAGTCTACTCCTGAAGTCGACGAGGGAGGTAGACATTTGGAGGTGGATGGGGAGGTCGTTCCAGGCTTAGGCTGCGAGGTGTTAAAAGGAGCGTCCTCCAGTTCGTGTACAAAGGATGCGGGGGATGGTGGCGAGGGCCAGTGCTGCGGACCGCAGTTGTCTGGCGGGCTGGTGGAAGGTCAGGTGGTTGTTCAGGTATTCTGGTCCTATGTTGTGGAGGGCTTTGTAGGCGTGCAAGAGCAGCTTGAAGTGGCATCTTTTCTTGACAGGGAGCCAGTGCAGGCTATGGAGGTGGGGGGTGATGTGGGCTCATCTGGGCAGACCCACGATGATTTTTGCTTCTGCGTTCTAGATTGTTTGGAGGTGCTTGAGGAGGAGGGTGGTGGTTCTGGTGTAAAGGGCGTTTCTGTAGTCAAGTCGACCGGTGATGAGGGTTTATGGTTCTTCTGGTGTCGGTTGGAATCCATCTGAAAACGTTTCGGAGCATTCTGAGGGTGTTGAAGCAGGTGGAGGTGACCGAGTTGATCTGACGTCTGATAGAGAGTTCACTGTCGGATGATTCAGAGGTTGAGGGTGTTGTTGGTTGGGACGGGTGCTGGTCCGAGGGCAACCAGGAGTCCGCCCACAGTGAGGGGGGGTCTTTGGAAGAGGAGAACTTCAGTTTTCTTGGTGTTGAGTTTGAAGCAGTTGGCTATCATCCAGTCAGCGATGTCAGTGATAGCGTTCTGGAAGTGCTCTGGAGGTATCCATGTCTTGGGTGAGGGAGAGTATGAGCTGGGTGTCGTCGGCATAGGAGATGATGTTGAGATCGTGGCTGTGACTGATGGGTGCCAGCAGAGTCATGTAGATGTTGAACAGTGTGGGGCTGAGTGAGGAGCACTGGGGCACGTTGCAGATGATGCTCTTGCGGTTGGAGGAGTACGGCTGATGGCGGATTATCTGAGTGCGTCCAGTGAGAAAAGAGGATACCAGCTTGTGGACGTTGCCGTAGGTGCTGATGTGGTGAAGTCTTTGGCTGGGAGGTGGTGGGAGAAGGTGTTGAAGTCTGCTGACAGGTATTTGGACTACCCAGCGGCTTAGGGATGTTGCCACTCTCCCTGCCTGATGGTGCAGAAGTGGAAAATAAGAACCCCTTGTGGTGGGGAAGGAAGTAAGTCACTTGGTAAAGTAGAAAAGTCGCATTGTTGGTGGGTAAGAGGTGGTTGTATGCGTCATACTGTTGCATTAGCTGGATTTACAGTACCAGGGAAAGCTGCGGGAAAGACGGAGGCCAGTATGCGATGTGCAGTTAAAGGGATTCTTGTCAGGTCTTGTAAGTGTCCGTGACTGAAGAAACAGAAGTACTGTGAACATTTTACTTCCTCTTTCTTCCTATCTTGGCATGCGACCTTCACCTTGTATTCAATAGGCATCTTTCAGAAAAAGATGACATGCTTTACTATATGGTCAACTTACAGATGTGAACGGCAGTGGTGGCCATGAGAGAACATAAAGTAAAGCCACCGGTGTGACACTTACTGCTTGGAGAGCCCAGGCTTTGAGTGTTCAATAAAACCTAAAACAGAAATATAAAACATATCGTTTGTTTTAAACTGTAGTCCATTGCGGATGATTTATTGCATATTGCTCTTTTCGCAACTGTCCCCTTACTTAAAATTTTTTTTTATTTATAATTCCAACAATCTTTTTCTTTTGAAAGCTTGCAATGGCTCGCAGCCACTCTAAGAAAAAGTCGAGAAGCAGTAGTAAGAACAGATCGCAAAGCCGAGCTGGGAGAAAAGAAAGGAAGAAACGAAAGAGAAGTTCAAGCAGCAGCGACACAAGCAGCAGTCCTTGTAGGAAGCGCAAGCAGGTACCCTCCAAGTACAGGGACAGCTCGGCATCCCACAAAAAAGAAGGTAAGACCAACAACCAGGCGTCTTGGCGTCAGGCTAGGTACATAAATGATTAAAAAAAATATTCTGACAGACTTTTGAAAAATCAGAAGTTGATTTCCAAGCAGAACATGGTCAGTATGTTTCTGTATGATCAATTTGTATCTATGTGGTAGTTGTACAGCACTTGTCAGGTCTGATCCTTGCACAGTGATGTATTTTCTTGTTAAAATGCATTGTTTCTCTCTTCTTTCTATACAGAGACATCCCACAGCACCATTTCTTTTCTCCAGCCTTACACCCCCAAATATCTCCCTATTTCCTTTATCTCTCTAGTCTTCTTAACTTTGCCTTCCTCCATAACCTCTTACATCAAGGCATGGGTCAAAAAAATACGCTCCCCCTTTTTTGCGTGTTTGCCTCCGGGTTTAAAGAACTCCACATCCCCCCTTGCTAACTGTAATAAATTATCACTTCCAGGTAGGAATTCTGAGTTCTTTATTAAATCGCACAGCCTTCCCAACTGGGGCTATTTCTCACCCAGTCACCACATTCCAGTTTGATATGACCAACCCCTTTGTACAGATCATACCTAAGTTTTCTTTTCTTTCAGATTTCAGTATCTCTTTCCCATCTTGCTACCATTCCCCTATTCCACCTGACCCAAGCTGGTGACACAAATGAGTTGACTTTTCTTCCCCTGTGTAATTCAAATACATTTTTATCAGTGGTAGATTGTAGAGTTAAATAACAAACCTTTCACTTCCTTCCTCCAATTCCTACCGGCATTCTTATTCACCTGAATTGACTCCTCATGAGATATTTTGAACCCTTATACAAGTTTTTAATCTCTGGATGATAAAGAGCACGTTTTATGATGAACACGCCTGTGTGACAGTAATTCTTCCATTTGCTGCGAAACAAGTTGTTAACCAGTATTAGTCAATATTTTGGGGAAACCCTTTACTTTGAGAATCTGAGTGATAAGCTTACAACCCTGAGATGTTTCAACCATTTTCACAAAAGAAATCTCAGGTCAACAAGAAAACAAATCAGTCATAACCAAAGTATACCAGACACTCCTCTCCATGAATCGGACAAACTCCATCCAATGCCATTGCACCTCAACGTTTCTCTAGTATCTTCCAAGTCATAGGTGGGGTCTAACCACTTTAATCTTGCTGCTATTTAAATAGTCCACACAGTTCCTCTCCACTAACAAATCCAGACCTGGCCAACCCTACTGTTGGTCTTGCTGATACCTCGATGAGCGTCATGAGCCAAATTAACAAGTTGCTCTCTCAGGCTAGTTGGGGGAACCAATCTTCAGTCAAGGAATATCAATCCAGGGTTTTTTGCTAGTTCATCAATTACCATCAAAAACACCTTGAGCAATTCCTCTAGTTCCTTTCCTATTTTTCAACTATTTCTGATTCTTTCACCAATTTTCTTTAAAGTATCATTTTTTTAACTTCCTTTCATCATCTTTCCTCCAATATTGCTCCACCAGACACACTACATACTTTCCACACGTTCATTGTAGTTTCTTCATCCACAACTTCATCAATTTTTCATTGACATCAAGTGGTACTAGTCTGAAAAACAGCCCATGCCTTGGTAGAAATTCCTGGTATATACTGCGCCTCAAAGTGGACCAAACCAAGAAGATAATAGGATATACTAGGGTGGAGCAGAGCAGCTGTGCTCAAAGGAAAAACAATTTCACACCATGTTAGCTTTATTTTTTTCAGGAGACATCAAAGTTGAGGCAGTAGTCTTTTTCTTGTTTGAGTGGACGCTGAAGAGGACAACATACATTTCCTGTCTTTTCACACTACCCCCAGGTGATCAATCTCATCGCTGATGTGAAAAGTAGGCTGATTCTAAGCTCTAGGTCTTCTGGTCATGGTTGTACTCCTTTCCTCACAGTTGCTTACTGGTGCCAACATACAGCCCTTCAAAACCTTAGCTTAAATGCAGAGAGAACCCACAGCATCAATTGGACAGAAAAGGTCCTCTATTGTATTTGTGCTGTAGCGATGGACAAGCTGTCTGCTGGATACCTGTTGAGCTGCTCACCAATGTGCCCTTGCAATGAAGAGAGCAGAACACACCTTCTGTTCCAGTGTGACAAAGAATAGCTTGAGATTCAGATGGAGAGGTATTATGGGAGGGTTAGATATTTTCTGCATTTTGCAAGCATATAACTTACTTGTCTAGTGCAAGTATCCTGCAAATTAAAGTTTTGGGTGTGAATAATCATGACTATGCAACAGTATTTGTATTGCACCGACCTAGCATACACTTTACATTCAATGTCTGTGTACTCGACGGTTGTACCTTACTTATGAAGCACATATGTTCTTAAGTTCCATGTAAAATCTTCAAGGGGAAACTGAGCGGAAGAAGATACCCAAGTTGGCAGATGTTGCTGGTGTGGAGTAACCTTTGGTCTTGCGTACTTTCTCTGTAGCAACATACATCAGTTGTGGAAGTGTATTGTGCTGTACTTCTTTGCACTGGTGACATGCTGCATTTTGACCAGCAAGCAGACTCCAGATCAAGCCCCATGCTGTGCAGTTATAACTTGGGTCAATCCATTCACATGGGGAAGTGCGTGTAACAAGATCATTTCATGGCTCTAGGCAGAGTCTTGAGAGCAATTGTTTGGATGGTGATAGCAAGCAGCAGTCAGTTTACCTTGCAGTGGTGTTAGGGAGTAGCACGAACAGCACACCAATGCACCATTCAGGCAGCATCACACATCATCTCAGTATGGAGTGTGCCATCTTCATGTACTCATGCAAGGCACATCAGTGCTCCGTAATATGCATGCATAGTGTTCATCTTAGAATGGCGCAATGCTCTGAAGTGTGTCGCTAACAGATCGCCACACATTAGTTCATGTGCCAGGCAGCAATTGTACACCGGCTTCACCCATCATTTATGCATTCTTATTTACTTCTTAGTAGGGCAAAAGACAAACGAAAAGAGTTTGCAAGAGCGGAGTGAACTTCACCACTGGTAAAATGTCTTGCGAGTTGTGAGTAGGGCAACTGCATTGTATTGAATGCTATTGGTAATTTTATAGGGCTTTCCATATCATTTCCAAGGTGTGTATGTATGTGTGACGCCGTGGCTCATTACCACTGGGCTTGAAATATATATATCCAGCAAAGAGGCAGAAGCAGCGGGATTCCAAGTGACGGTTTTATTGCATTTTACATGCTACACACTAATTGTGGTCACTACAGAACACAAACAATACTCTATACGTTTTGGCTGCTAAATTCAGTCTTGGTCACGATACAGATGCCATTTTCCTTACTGCATTTAAACAAATAGATCATAGGAATAAACAAAGGAGTACGTTTCAAATGAACAAACGGCTCCATCTTATAATGCGTATATTAACTCCAAAATCAATCCATGGCAATCAAATGAAACAATTTTAGAGAAAGGCAATTTATTACTATCTATGCATTTCACAATAAATCTCCAGTATTTATTTCACATTTGAATCAATCTAGTATGATAAATACCATCAAGGTTAAATTATACAAAAAATTGATTGAGCACCATCTTATAAAATAAATGTATATTTCTAAGTCGATTCATAATCTATCAATATATGTATATAACTTATACCTAAATCCGGAAGCCCTGATTGCTCATAATACACATACACATAATACACATACAGTTATACCACCCATAGATGATACGGAGTATAATTTAAAAAAAATGTTTTAAATATCTTTCTTGCATTTTATCTTTTTTGTGACATAAGTTCTAAGTGTCCATACACATTGCATACATAACAAAATTATCCATTTTTTGCCACTGTGAACATAAATCAACACATTTCTTACTCACAATTTCAATATAGTTTGCATCTACAGTGCAAAATTGTTTGTGCATTTCTAAAGTATCATGGGCATCAATAGCCCTTCACATGCTATCATCTCCAATCGCGGGGCGGAGTGTGTCTACCGAGTGCGCCTCTACACAACAGTGATCATTTATGGGTAAGTATATCGATGTATACAGAAGTGCGTTGTTAATACACAACTGAACTTTGAAATTGCAACATATAGTGCCGCTCATTAGATATCTTTTTTTTTTTTATAACATTTTAACCACATCTAATGAGAACAAAAGAAACAAGCATTGGCATAGCCAATAGGTCTCGCTTTTGGGACCTTATAAGTATTTAGTTATGCAGCACAATATCCTTGGTGCAACAACATCAACTGTTGCATGGCTAAACACTTATAAGGTCCAAAAAGCGAGACCTATTGGCTATGGCAATGCTTGTTATTATACCAATAGGTAATAGCCGAACAAACCTGGAGCATCAGAAGCTGGGACGGGACATTGGTTGGTAGCGGAGGGAGGTAAAATACAGCGAATATTGTGCACACACTGGTGGGTGGGAGAGCACCTGAATGCGTGAACAGGACTTCATGTGCGAGCATTTGTGTATGAGAGAATGAACAAGCAAGGAGTGAGACTGAGGGAGACTAAGTGTTCGTGAGCTTGATTTAATGAAAGAGCGACTGCAAGTGTAAGAAGGCCTTAGAAGGAGTGTGAGGGAGTGTTCCGCAGTGCAAGGTGGTGTGGCTGAGACGGAGTGCGTGACAGTGAGCGTAATGGAGTGAGATCGAGTGGGTCAGTGAGTAAGAATAAGTGAGAACGAGTGAGTTTAACATCGAATGCAAGTCACTGTGCGAGAAAGTATAGGAGAGTGAGACTAGGTAAATATAAGTGAGTGCGAATAAAGGAGTGGCAATGAGAGAGTCAGATTGAGACGGTGACCATGAGAGGGAGTGGACGCGAGTGAGAAAGTATGACTGAGTCAGAGTGTCAATAAGTGAGTGCACAAAAAAAGTGAAAGTGAATCACAAATAATACATGAGTTCAAGTAAATACGAATGAGTGAGTTCACGTAAGGGAGTGAGAAAGTAGTCATCCTTGCAGGTCGGTCACTGGACCCGGAACACACTGGCACACTAGAGGTAGTAAGTACTTGGCAAAGAGGCATTTGTGGGAAATGCTCGTGTTCACATACTGGGGCAAGTTCTTCGTATGGGGCACCCGTGGCATAATGCTGGCATGCTGGATGAAATTCATGGCATACGGGATGAAATTCGTGGCATACGGGATGACAGCCATGAGTAACTGGTTGCCCTCCAAGACTAGGGGTATGTTATAACATAAGGGTCACCTATAGTATCGAGAAGATGCCGGGGAGTCCGGAGGCACCCCACGGCTGAGCCATGGTCGCAGGGAGCACAGGTGGGGGGGGGGGGCGTGGACACAGATCCTGAAAAAAGTGCCCTGGATGAACAGGACAGAGAGGAGGGAGGGGGGAGGGGGGAGGGGGGGGGGTGATGGGGAGCCACACCAAAGGGAATAGGAGATTAGATGACTGAGCCGACAGCCGTACCGTATACCATACAAGCGCACAACTGGGGTGACATGGGCCACACACGTCACCTCCCCCACAGACGGATCTAATAGGTGCCAAAACTGCACACAATGCATTGTCGACAGCCAGGGGAGAGGAGTGGGACTAAGGGCTAGGGCGGTCATCCTCAAAACTGGTGAACCGGGTTCGAGTCTCGGCAGGGACGCAACATCCTGTGATTCTGGGCAAATCACTTAATCTCCCCGTGGCAAAAAAAATATAAAAATTAATGTACCTTCATGTAACGCAACTGGTGCACGTGTAAAGCGCTCTGAAAAAGACACAAGAGCCACACTTGTGGTATTCAGGTTTTTCTTTCATACACCTCTTTTATCCCAGAGTTCCGACTGTCCCAGTCCGAATGAAGTTGGGAATCTTTGATAGGCAGAGACACCAAACGGAAAGTCATCATATGATGCGCTGTGACTGGAGAATGATATTACACGAACGCATGACAACATACTCGACGCCTGACGTCAAATGTTTGCATGAAAGCCTTACACCCACAGCGACTCGAGATGGGGCAGAGGAGCTGGCCTGAGATGGAACATGTTTGAATGAATATATTTGAAAAAAAAGACATCATCCATGGCAACGGATGCCACTGACGGCAACATCCTGGCACCGGCATACTGCAAGTCATTTCTGGTCTAAGGGGCACGTGTGACAAAATATGGCCCGACACAATGCATGCAGTTTTAAAAAACAAATAGCAACAAAAAAAAACCAAGGACAGGCACCCACTTCCCTTTTTGACAAAAATGGAGTTAACTTCAGGACAGCGTGATGTTTCACCGTCAAGCCTGTGATTGTTTTACATCTTTGAGAGATATTTGTCTTACTTAACATGCTGATTGATTATGGCATTGCTCTGAGCCTGTGCCCCGAAGATAACAAGACAAATTGGTCCGGACGCGAGAGAGCGCCCGCTGCGCGAAAGTGAAAGCAAGCGCACGTGCTTGGCGGGGGCGGGGGAGCGCATTCCAGGCTTGGGAGCGGACCCTTTGAAGTATGATGCCGAGGGCGCCAGTGGCCTGAAGCGCTTCCCAAAACGGATTGCATGGCGGCACGATGCACGTGATTGTGCGCGTGCTCGTCATGCAATCCACTTTTGGGAGCACTTTGAAATTCCCCTCTTTACTAGAGTCTCGCATAGCGATTGCGTAAACGCAATAGCTAGGCGAGACCTAAAAAGGAAAAAATCCAAATTAAGAGAGATATCAGATGTTTGAAGGTATATGTAACTAGTATGCAAAGTGTCGTTAGAGTGTAATCTTGACTAGGCCTGTGTGTAGGTAGCGGATGTGGGCTGCTTTTCCTGTTACATTGTCCGTTGCATAGATACTAGGGTTTTGCGCTGTGAAAGCCATGTCTATGTATTATTTGGTAAGGAATGCGAGGTCTGTGGCTAACCCGACATCCAGTGATGAAGTATCATGCGGTTGTAACGTGTCTTCCACATCTGGGTGACATGTCAGGTAGTTTTACCCGCCCGTTGCGTAGGAGGTGCCCGCAATGCAGCATCAGAGCGTGTAAGGGTTCTGAGCATATCATCCCAGGTTTGTGCAATGGGATATTTTCGCAGCCCTGACGTGTCTTCCCTATGTAGGGTGGTGCTCTCTGCCTGCGCCAAGACCACTAAGGATTTCACCCAATGCGATACCTCCGGTGGGTCCTTGCATTTCCACCTCTTAGTTATCAGACGTTTCGCTGTTATGAGGCCTAGGTCACGAAATCTAGAGCTTACTTTGTTGGCTTTGGTTCGTTTGTAAAATCCCAGGATACAAACCTCCCATGTGGCGGGCACCTCAGCACTAGTGCAATTCGTCAGTGTTTCTGATATTATGCGCCAGTAGGGTAAGAGCAGGTGGCAAGACCATAGCATATGTAATAGGTCAGTGTAGGAGAGTAGGGTCTGCTTTCTATGTTCACCCCCACTTTTTGCTTTTGCTCTACTGGTTTTCGACTTAGATGTGGCTGTGGGCCTGCTAATCAGACCCACAGCCCTGCTGTTCTCTCTCTAAATTGATACTATGTACTTTAGGTGCATAACCCATTTGGATAGGATCACCTTATTGGCCCCTGTACAGTGTACCCTAGGCCTACCAGGGGCTGCAGCATGTATTATGCCACCCCTGGCCTGGCCTTCCATTATGACACAACTGGCTGATCACTCAGCTGGGGCAAGGTCGTGTAATCACCCCTTGCTTAGGTGTAGTATTCCTATACCTAACTTACATATAGACACATGTGTACCTATCAGCCACTCCTATGGCAGGCCTTAACAATCCTGGAGGCAGAGTACTTGGTAACATGTGAGATGGTGCTCTAGCATGAGCTGAGCCTGTCTGCAGCTTTCGGAACCATGTCCTTATAGCTGTTCTATGATATAGCCTACCATATACTCTTAAAGTGCCTTATAATCTTAAACGGTTATGGTAACTATGGTTTGGCTTTATCAAAACATGTCGTGTAAGGTGTCTAACACTTTGGAATAATACCCCCATCCCATTTCTGGGGATGAGGATATTATCCCTCCCTTCTAGAGGGAGAAGACATGTTGTGACCTACTTACCCGGTTAAAGTTAACCAGAGCCCCAGCATCACAAAATGGATGCTGCTGCCACAGACACTAGTCTGACCTCCTGCTGCTGGGAGTGATCCCAGCAAGGAAGGCTTGGACAATAGGTTTCCTGCCTTGGGAGGTGCTAGCACCACCCCAGACAGGCCTTAGTGTATTGGGGCAGGGAGGGATGAATAGAATGAGACATGCTTGGGGCACACAAGGTGTCCCGTGCATAGTCCAGTTCAAACCGGTGCTGGGGCACTCCAGCCCCAGTCCTGGCGCGAAACTGGACAAAGGGAAGGGGGTGTAACCACCCCCCTCCCAGGTCCCACCCATAAGGCGTGACCTAGCAGGTAACCCAGCCCCCCAGATTAGTATAAGAGTGATAGCTGGGCCCCAGGAGATTAGATTATCCTGAACCTGCAACTTGAACAGAAACTCAGGACCTTCGACATTCGACGAAAGAAGAAGACTGAAGAATCTCCTTCGTGGCCAAGGAGTGGCTACCCTGTGCAAACAGGCACCATCAAGAGACTACCCTTTGCTTTGCTAAAGTTCTACGAGGGACCGACTGCAGAGCCCGACCAGAGCCTTGACTTCCAGACTTCTCCGACCCTGATCCACATCCACAGCCGTGCTGAGATCCGTGGAGGCGACGAGAGACGTGGGACCGGCTACCTGGGAAAAGTGGCTAGTATCTTCAAGCGCAGCTTCTGAGGCACCCTCGAAGTTGTGCACCGGGGATTGAGAAGCCCCAACCCCAAGCACCATCTGCACCGAAGATCAGCCCCCCACACTCCACGAGTCCTGCGTGGGGCCCTTCTGCATTTTCCTGCTTGCCGCGTCTGTCCGGTTGCTTGCCCGCTGGCTAGTGGCCTTTGAGACGACGCACCCTGAAATCTTCAGCGCTGGTTTGGCTCCTCCAGACTGGCTCCCGCTTCTTTGAAAAAGAGAAGCACCCCAGACCTTCCTGGTCTGCACCAGAAGCAAGTCCTCCGTTCTTCGTGGGTTCCGCTTGCCAAGGCTTGGTGAGTCCTAGTCCAACTTCGACGCCGCCGACAGCAAGAGCCTTCGTGGGACAGCTCGCCTCCTGGTCCTGATCGTCCTCGACGTTTCCTGGTCCTCGTGGCTGCAGCGACAAGCTTCACCTTCACCTGCAATCTTCACGACATCGCCTGGTTCCTTCCTGGTTCCACGTGGTCACTGGCTAGTGACCTTGACTCTGTCCCTTCTGCTTGCAGGTCTCCTCTCTTCTTGATCCCAGCCTTGGGATCCACCAGACACTCTTCACTGACTGCCTGTCAGCAACTTTCCTTCAGGCATCCATAGAAGTCCACGACGAAACCCGACGCAAGTTCACACCTATGCACCCGCAGCCTGTGGGCTAGGTAACTTGGGTACTTCGGTGCTCACAAGGGTATTGACTATCCTAGGGTCTAGTTTCCGAGTCTCGACTTTCTAGCTATACCAGAAGTGTCCTAAAACTGTTTATTTCTAACTGCTAGTAATTCTATCGAGTTTTACGCATTACGCGTGAGTGTTTCCACTCTGCACCTGAATCCCGTGGGCCTCCCACTTCCTAACTGTTGCTAGTGTAGTGTAGCCCCAGCGATTCCCTAGGCCTAGGCCTATCCTAATTCAGTGACAGTGGTCCTTATACCACTTACTTAGTATATGGTTTGCGTGGCCCCTAGGGCCTAACTGTATTACTTACCTGTGTGACTTAATGTATGCATAAATAAGACTTTGTTGTACTTACCTCTAATCTCATAAAGAGTGCTGAGGGTTTGACTAGAATAAATACACTTTATTTTATATGTATATCTGTTGTGGTGTCCTTTCATTTGGTATTCAAGGGATTATATATGGTATCACAGCTGGTTTCACATGCCATTCAGAGTTTAGCCTAAGACTGCTCTTGTCCATGCTACCACTAGAATAGCTGGTTTATAAGGTTGACTTTACAACCAATCACCATAAGGGTATTTGGACTGATATAAGGTGTACACTAGAACTAGTGACATCATACATCAGGCCAACTTCTCACATTGGTGGCAGCGGTTGGGATCTGAGCTTGCTGTTGTAATACCATTGTAATCTTGAGATACTAAATTGAAAGATCACACAGATATTGTTTAGGTACATATAACATAGATTATAATACTTAAGTCCTACTGGACTTAGTGGTTGTAGGTTGAAGGGAGTAACACACCCTGACTACAACTACTAGAGAGGTTTAGTAGATACAACTAGTGTAGGTAGGTGCACACACCACACCCTCACTAGAATCATGTCCCTGAATGGAGATCACACTGATGCTCCCTCAGGAGAGGAGAATCCTAGACAGGTTCCCTCTAGATATGATGCATTCACTTTCCAGGAGATGAGACAACTGTGCACCTCCAGGAGATTAAAACAGGGTTCCAACCCTACCCTTAGACAGCTAGTGGAGCTTCTGGAGGCCTATGATGCTGAAAGAGCTGCCAAGTATGGTGCCGTAGCTGTAGATACGGGTCTACCCACCACAGAGGAGTCAGATGGGGCTTCAGATGAAGAGGTAGACAGCCAGGGCCAAGTAGGAAGACTTAGCCAGGCTAACCTAAGCTTACATGGGAGTTTGCATGGGGTCCCCCCATACAGACCCCCAAGTGGGCTTAACCAGAGAAGCAGGAGGGACAGATCCCCTTCAAGGGAATCCATCCACTCCGATGTCTCTAGCATCTCTAGTGTTTCCTCCCACAGGGGAATGACTTTCCATGAGAGAAAGGAGCATGAAGCCAGAATGAGGGAAGCTAATCTGAGGATTCAGAGGGAAGAACTTGCCCTTGCCAAAGAGAAGCCTGCTCTGGCTAGAGAGCAAAAGTTAAGTGGGTCAGAACCCACTGGTGGCAGCAATATCCCTAAGGATAGAGACAGGCACTATGATAATAGAAACCTGAGCAAGATTGTCCCTCCCTACAAGTGTGGGGATGACATCCACAAATGGATAACTGCTTTGGAGAGAGCTTGCAAAGTACAGCAGGTACCCCAAAGTCAGTGGGCAGCTATCTTGTGGCTCTCCTTCTCTGAGAAAGGCAGAGACAAGCTCCTCACAGTTAGTGATGAGGATGCAGATAATTACACTGTCCTGAAGAGTGCTCTAATTGATGGGTTTGGCCTAACCACTGAACAATACAGGTTGTTGTTCAGGGATACCCAGAAGACACAGACTCAGGACTGGACTGACTTTGTAGATTGTGCCACTAAGGCTCTGGAAGGCTGGCTAATGGGAAGTAAGGTTAAGGACTATACAGGATTGTATAATTTGATCATGAGAGAGCAAATCCTTAACAACTGTCAAAACCAGCTACTGCATCAACACCTGATTGATTCTGATCTGACTTCTCCCCAAGAATTGGGAAAGAAGGCAGATAGATGGGTCAGGACTAGAGTTAAGCAGAAAAACCAGAACCAGGGCGGTGATCAGAAAAAGGCAGACCAGAAGGGTAATGATCAGAAACAAAAAGACCAGAAGTCTTCACCAGGCCCCCAAAAGGCTCATGGGGAGGGTGGTCCCAAAAAGGATAAAAAGAAAGATGGCCAAAAGAAACCATGGTGCAACTATTGTAAGTCCAACTCACATTGGTTTAGTGAGTGCACCAAAAAGGATAAGCCCCCAGCCACCATTGCCCCTAAGGCAACTGTACCCCCTAGTCCAGCTGTAAGTGGTGGTTCCCAGCAAAAGGGTGTAGTAGGGTTAACCCTGGGAACTGAGGAGGATTCTGGCCTAGTCAGAATACCTACTCAGGCTGTTCTGATCTGTGATGGGGACTTAGCTTTGTCCTCTACTGTAGGCCCCAGTAACCTGGGCAAGTACAGACAGACTCCTTTTATCAACCAAAGAATGGCTCAGGCCTACAGGGACACTGGGGCTAGTGTCACAATGGTGACACCTGCCTTTGTGGACCCTGAACAGATCATACTAGGTGAGAATTACCTAGTGACCAACGCTAGCAATGCCACTACCTCCCATAGTGTGGCTATTGTTAACTTCTCCTGGGGAGGGGTAACTGACCTCAAGAAAGTTGTTGTTAGTTCAGACCTTCCTGTAGAGTGTTTACTGGGCAATGATCTTGAAACTTCAGTTTGGTCTGAAGTGGAGTATAGGACCCATGCAGAAATGCTGGGGATAGAGGCACATGTCCTTGCTGTGACCAGTATATCAAAAAGAAGGGGGAAGGAGAGGTTTTTTAACGGTTAGGTTCACCCTCCCATTGTGTACATGACTAAATAAATAATCCGAGTCTTCAGATTATGAGAACCTAACCAAAAGGGTGTAAGGAAAGCACTTGTTTCCCGAAAGAACACCCAAGCAAAAGAAAGAAAGGGCAATTCCTTTCTTTAGTCCCCTCACTCACCAGGGTTTCCCCACGGTGACATGCTTCATCATTGGGGTCCTCTCAGTCCTCTACGGGCTGAGGCGTGCTGCGACTTACAGATTTGCGTAGGAGCACTGAACAAGACTATGTGTTGTGCAAGTGTTGTGGTGTGGAGTGGTTTAAAGTGAGTTAAAATAATCAACTAGTGGGCCAATATAAATTTTAATGTTGCTCCTAGCTAATTAATTAAAAAGTGGGTAATATGCTAGAGAAAACTACTATAATGGGTGAGTGTACCTAGCATACGGTCGACTAGTTTCAAGCTTCCCAAGCTCTTCATCAGGACTACACTGGGACCAGCCCAGTGTAAGTACCACTCCTAGAAGACCTAATTTGGTGCAATAATAAGTGAAAAAACACAAAACGCTGTGCAAAATTTGCATGCGTTGATCAAAAATACATACGTAATGTACGTCTAATGAAAATCTGTAGGATGGAAAACAGACGTTAATGGAGAAAAAGGCAGATTATGCATTATTGTCATAGGATAAAAAAGTGATTACACTATGCACCAGTGTCGTAATGCTCAATTTTCACATATTCTTATTGTGTCACTGTATAGTTCTCCAGACAGTACATCTTTCATGCTGGCGTCTAGCTATATCGTGAATAAAAGGTGATCGTGAATGCACGAAGTGCACATTTAATAATACACACAAGGTCTAGAAACATGCGTCTGACAACATAAATAACACACAAGACAAACAAAAGTACGAAAATACATACATTTTAAAAGGCAAAACTGTGCCTCATGGTCGACTGAGGGGGGGTTGGACACTCGTACACCTAGGATAGAGGTACAAGCGATAAAGTAAAAAGTTCTTGGGGCGCTGTCCTGTTAGGAGATCCAGCGCAAAATGAAGAGAGTTAAAATGAAGACCAATCTAAATTACGATGGTCCAAGGGCATCCCGCTGCTGTATGGTTACTCACTTGTATTCGTCAAGCCACCCGCCGGAAACACCTACTAGTAAGCTGCCTCGCCGACCGCATACTGAATGGATGCGAGCCGGGTGCCTTGATATCTACCTGGTGGGGGATGTGAAGAGGAAGAAAGGACTCGCCGGTTACGGTCGCGCTCAATGGCCGCCATCTTGGAACTGGCAAATGTCGTAAATTAATTGAGAGTAATTCAAAGAGGAATTAATTATGATTAGCCATCCGCTGCGTTTTTCGAAGAAAAACGGATAAGGAAGAGCTCGCTGGTTGTAGTCCCCTCGATCGCCGCCATCTTGGAGCAGGCACCAGTCGTAAAAGATAATAAAGACTAAAAAGTAAAAAGTAAGAAATTGATTTTTGGCAATGACAAAAGAGGTGATACTCATCTGCTCTGTTCAGCGCACAAAAAACGGACAAGGCTGAAGAGCCTTTGGGTGTCATTTCTCGTAATTTGAATAGGTTCGGCCATCTTAGGTAGGGAAAAGAGTGTAATTCATTAGAAGGAACCGATGAAGGTTATCAAGCAGTGCCAAACTGAGTTTTTGGTAGTCAATAAGTTCCTTGCCCACAGATTGGGAAAGAAAACAATTGTCCCATTAGTACCTCCATAGTAGGTTATGAACAGACCCAATTACACTTCTCATGGGTAAATGAAACAGTTACCTCAGTTGTAATGGTGATTGTAAAAAACATCTTGTGAGGTGCCCCAAAATACTGCAGAGTAGTTGTATATCTCATGTTTTTATGAAAAACAATGAAACGCAATGGCGTGCTTGAATTGCACCATATAATTTGATAGGCTCATGTATTCAGGGTGCCAAAATCAGAGTGGTTAAATAACACAGGGTTGTTGACAGATCACTCAGTTTGTTGTGAAATGGCCCCAAGGTATATCATCATTAAGGCCGAGATCGTCTGAACGCAGTTTAAACACCCAACGTTGTTCTTTTTCGTGTAGAATCTTCTCACTGTTGGGATAGTTGTTGACATGTTCAAGAATGACCCAGCTGAAGTCATTTGGTGTATGTTGTTTTTCCAAGAAATGCGTCGTCATTTTGGTGTTATTGTGTTTGCATCTGAAGTTGCTGCGGTGTTCGACCATTCTCGTGCTCACTTTTCTCGTGGTCATTCCCACGTAGTGGAGATTACACATGCATGTAATGAGGTATACTACCCCGGTAGTGTTGCAGTTCGTAAAAGATCGCAGATTCCACGTCATGCCATTGTTGCAGGTAACAATCTTAGTTGCTGTGGTTAGGTGACATACGCTGCAATTGCCACAGGGGTAATGTCCCTCTGGGAGTGGGTGTAGTAGGCGTACTGGACCTACCGTCCTTGTCGAATTAGGTCTGGTATGTACCAAGTAGTTCTTTATGTTTTTTGCTTTCTTATGGCTAAACATTGGTAGTTGCAGATTTAAACCTCCACTGTTGAGGATTCGCCAATGTTTTTTAATGATCTTGGTCACCTGATCTGATGCGGTGTTGAAAGTTGTGATGCAGATTTGTCGTTTCTCATTCTTATCCAATATTTTTTCAGGTTTAGGTTCCAGAAGCGCATCCCGGTTGTTGTTGGATGCTCGTTTTTGTGCTTTGGACACAAGATGTGGTGGGTAATGTCGTAGCATCAATTTTTTGGATAGATCTTGAGCTTGCCTTTTGTAATCCTCTCTCGTGGTGCAGTTGCGTCTTAAACGCAAGAATTGCCCGAAGGGTAAATTATCTTTGAGACTCCTCGGGTGGAAACTTTCGTATACCAAAAGGCAGTTTCTTGCCGTGGGTTTAAAGTGTGTGGTCGTGATCAGGTGGCCGTCGTGCGCCGATATGTTAAGGTCAAGAAAGACCAACTCTGATCTACTCATGGTGAAGGTGAACTTTAAAAATGGATCTTGTTGGTTGAGCCAGAGAAAAAAGCATTCGAAATCCGTCTCGTTACCCTCCCAGATGAGGAGCACATCGTCGATGTATCTCTTCCATAACTTAATATTGTTGATGTGTGGGTTGTTGTTATGGAGGATCTTGTGTCGTTCCAAATGGTGTACGTAGAGCCCCGCCAGGCTCGGCGCAAAGGTGCTTCCCATGCTCGTACCGTGGGTCTGTTTGAACAAAGAATCATTAAATTGAAAGAAATTTTCTGTTAGAGCTAGTCGACAGCACTCCAACACCACATGTCTGGGTGTGTGGTAAGTCCAATCATTTTCGAAGAGTACTTCCTCAAGGATATCTAGTGTATCCTTGTGTGGTAAACTGGTGTACAAGCTTTCCACATCAAGGCTGATTAAGATGCTGGTTGTAGGATTGAAATCTAGATTTTGAATCCGACACAGCACAGCTTTAGTGTCTTGTAGATACGTGTCGGTCGCTTGGACTAGTGGTCTCAGAAATGCGTCGGCGAATTTTGACAGGGGTTCCAAAATAGAACCAATCCCTGAAACTATGGGCCTGCCAGGTGGTTTCACCATAGACTTGTGTATCTTAGGGATAGTGTAAAAGTAGGGGATGACTGGTCGCTTGTTTTCAAGAAAATCCGCCTCTTTTCTACTAATCCAGTCATTAATAAGGGATTCTTCGACCAAGTTTGCAATCTCTATCCTCAGCCGTTCAGTTGGGTTGGTTGGTATTGCTAGGTAGTTTCTTCTGTCGTCCAGCAATCTGAGACATTCAGTTTGGTAATCCGATGTATCTTGCAGGACTATGGCTCCTCCCTTGTCGGCTGGTTTTATTGTGATAGTTTCATCTTTGGAGAGTTGGTGAATCGCCTCTTGTTCAATTCTGCTCGTGTTATGAAAAACTCTTATGGATTTAGGGTCCAATTCCCTAATCTCCTTTATTACTGCTTTTTCGAATGCTAGTAATTCAACAGGAAGGGTATTGGGAGGAGGTGTGAAATTTGATTTTTTGTGCAGTCCTGTGTCCGTCTTAGATGTAAGGTCTGGTTCTTTGTTTTTGAAAAAGACTTCCAACTTGATTCTGCGTATGAATTTAAAGTTCACCTTCACCATGAGTAGATCAGAGTTGGTCTTTCTTGACCTTAACATATCGGCGCACGACGGCCACCTGATCACGACCACACACTTTAAACCCACGGCAAGAAACTGCCTTTTGGTATACGAAAGTTTCCACCCGAGGAGTCTCAAAGATAATTTACCCTTCGGGCAATTCTTGCGTTTAAGACGCAACTGCACCACGAGAGAGGATTACAAAAGGCAAGCTCAAGATCTATCCAAAAAATTGATGCAACGACATTACCCACCACATCTTGTGTCCAAAGCACAAAAACGAGCATCCAACAACAACCGGGATGCGCTTCTGGAACCTAAACCTGAAAAAATATTGGATAAGAATGAGAAACGACAAATCTGCATCACAACTTTCAACACCGCATCAGATCAGGTGACCAAGATCATTAAAAAACATTGGCGAATCCTCAACAGTGGAGGTTTAAATCTGCAACTACCAATGTTTAGCCATAAGAAAGCAAAAAACATAAAGAACTACTTGGTACATACCAGACCTAATTCGACAAGGACGGTAGGTCCAGTACGCCTACTACACCCACTCCCAGAGGGACATTACCCCTGTGGCAATTGCAGCGTATGTCACCTAACCACAGCAACTAAGATTGTTACCTGCAACAATGGCATGACGTGGAATCTGCGATCTTTTACGAACTGCAACACTACCGGGGTAGTATACCTCATTACATGCATGTGTAATCTCCACTACGTGGGAATGACCACGAGAAAAGTGAGCACGAGAATGGTCGAACACCGCAGCAACTTCAGATGCAAACACAATAACACCAAAATGACGACGCATTTCTTGGAAAAACAACATACACCAAATGACTTCAGCTGGGTCATTCTTGAACATGTCAACAACTATCCCAACAGTGAGAAGATTCTACACGAAAAAGAACAACGTTGGGTGTTTAAACTGCGTTCAGACGACCTCGGCCTTAATGATGATATACCTTGGGGCCATTTCACAACAAACTGAGTGATCTGTCAACAACCCTGTGTTATTTAACCACTCTGATTTTGGCACCCTGAATACATGAGCCTATCAAATTATATGGTGCAATTCAAGCACGCCATTGCGTTTCATTGTTTTTCATAAAAACATGAGATATACAACTACTCTGCAGTATTTTGGGGCACCTCACAAGATGTTTTTTACAATCACCATTACAACTGAGGTAACTGTTTCATTTACCCATGAGAAGTGTAATTGGGTCTGTTCATAACCTACTATGGAGGTACTAATGGGACAATTGTTTTCTTTCCCAATCTGTGGGCAAGGAACTTATTGACTACCAAAAACTCAGTTTGGCACTGCTTGATAACCTTCATCGGTTCCTTCTAATGAATTACACTCTTTTCCCTACCTAAGATGGCCGAACCTATTCAAATTACGAGAAATGACACCCAAAGGCTCTTCAGCCTTGTCCGTTTTTTGTGCGCTGAACAGAGCAGATGAGTATCACCTCTTTTGTCATTGCCAAAAATCAATTTCTTACTTTTTACTTTTTAGTCTTTATTATCTTTTACGACTGGTGCCTGCTCCAAGATGGCGGCGATCGAGGGGACTACAACCAGCGAGCTCTTCCTTATCCGTTTTTCTTCGAAAAACGCAGCGGATGGCTAATCATAATTAATTCCTCTTTGAATTACTCTCAATTAATTTACGACATTTGCCAGTTCCAAGATGGCGGCCATTGAGCGCGACCGTAACCGGCGAGTCCTTTCTTCCTCTTCACATCCCCCACCAGGTAGATATCAAGGCACCCGGCTCGCATCCATTCAGTATGCGGTCGGCGAGGCAGCTTACTAGTAGGTGTTTCCGGCGGGTGGCTTGACGAATACAAGTGAGTAACCATACAGCAGCGGGATGCCCTTGGACCATCGTAATTTAGATTGGTCTTCATTTTAACTCTCTTCATTTTGCGCTGGATCTCCTAACAGGACAGCGCCCCAAGAACTTTTTACTTTATCGCTTGTACCTCTATCCTAGGTGTACGAGTGTCCAACCCCCCCTCAGTCGACCATGAGGCACAGTTTTGCCTTTTAAAATGTATGTATTTTCGTACTTTTGTTTGTCTTGTGTGTTATTTATGTTGTCAGACGCATGTTTCTAGACCTTGTGTGTATTATTAAATGTGCACTTCGTGCATTCACGATCACCTTTTATTCACGATATAGCTAGACGCCAGCATGAAAGATGTACTGTCTGGAGAACTATACAGTGGCACAATAAGAATATGTGAAAATTGAGCATTACGACATTGGTGCATAGTGTAATCACTTTTTTATCCTATGACAATAATGCATAATCTGCCTTTTTCTCCATTAACGTCTGTTTTCCATCCTACAGATTTTCATTAGACGTACATTACGTATGTATTTTTGATCAACGCATGCAAATTTTGCACAGCGTTTTGTGTTTTTTCACTTATTATTGCACCAAATTAGGTCTTCTAGGAGTGGTACTTACACTGGGCTGGTCCCAGTGTAGTCCTGATGAAGAGCTTGGGAAGCTTGAAACTAGTCGACCGTATGCTAGGTACACTCACCCATTATAGTAGTTTTCTCTAGCATATTACCCACTTTTTAATTAATTAGCTAGGAGCAACATTAAAATTTATATTGGCCCACTAGTTGATTATTTTAACTCACTTTAAACCACTCCACACCACAACACTTGCACAACACATAGTCTTGTTCAGTGCTCCTACGCAAATCCGTAAGTCGCAGCACGCCTCAGCCCGTAGAGGACTGAGAGGACCCCAATGATGAAGCATGTCACCGTGGGGAAACCCTGGTGAGTGAGGGGACTAAAGAAAGGAATTGCCCTTTCTTTCTTTTGCTTGGGTGTTCTTTCGGGAAACAAGTGCTTTCCTTACACCCTTTTGGTTAGGTTCTCATAATCTGAAGACTCAGATTATTTATTTAGTCTTGCTGTGACCAGGTCACAGGCCAAAAAGTGCACCACTGAACAAGTGCTGGATCCTGAAACTATGGACCAGTCACAACCCAAGAGAAAGAGCAGTAGGGTTAAGGCTGTGCCTTCCCCCCTGCCTCAGGTGGTGGATCAGCCCTCCCAGGAGGATGATTCTGAGAGCCCTGAAGGAACTGTCCTAGAAAACTTGAACCTAATCAGGTTGAGTTTCTTGGAACAGGGGGACCTTCAAGGGCAGATCTGAGGCAGGCTCAATTAGACTGCCCCTCTCTTGAATCCCTCAGACAGCTGGCTGCTGCTGAGGCTGCAGGGAATGCAAAAGGTACCCATAGAGTGTATTGGGATGAAGGGCTACTGTACTCAGAGGCTAGAGACCCCAAGCCTGGTGCATCCAGGAAGTTGGTCATACCACTGAAGTTCAGAGGCTTCCTTCTTACCTTGGCCCATGATATTCCCCTTGCAGGACATTTAGGCCAGAACAAGACTTGGGACAGGCTTGTCCCTCACTTTCACTGGCCCCATATCTCAGAAGATACTAAGGAGTTTTGTCGCTCCTGTGTCACCTGCCAAGCCAGTGGCAAATCAGGTGGCACCACAAAGGCCCCCCTCATACCACTACCTGTGGTGGGGGTTCCCTTTGAAAGAGTGGGCATAGATATTGTAGGACCAATGGACCCACAAACAGCATCTGGGCACAGATTCATTCTGGTGATAGTGCACCATGCCACCAGGTATCCAGAAACTATTCCCCTGAGGACCACAACAGCTCCTGTTGTGGCAAGGGCCCTGCTTGGAGTATTCTCCAGAGTGGGCTTTCCAAAGGCGGTCATTTCTGACAGAGGTGCCAACTTCATGTCAGGATACTTGACTGCAATGTGGAAGGAGTGTGGTGTGAACTACAAGTTCACCACACCCTATCACCCACAGTGCAATGGGCTTGTTGAGAGATTCAACAAGACCCTAAAGGGAATGATAAAAGGTTTACCAGACAAGCTTAGGCGAAGATGGGACATCCTTTTACCCTGCCTTCTGTTTGCTTACAGAGAGGTCCCACAAAAGGGGGTTGGCTACAGCCCTTTTGAGCTTTTGTTTGGGCATCCTGTAAGAGGACCCCTGTGTTTGGTAAGGGAAGGATGAGAGAGACCTCTCAGACAACCCAAACTTGACATAGTGGATTATGTACTTGGTCTCCGCTCCAGGATGGCAGAGTATATGAAGAAGGCTTCTAAAAACCTTGAGGCAAGCCAAGAACTCCAAAAAGCTTGGCATGACCAAAAGGCTGTACTGACTGTTTACCAGCCAGGGCAGAAAGTGTGGGTGTTGGAGCCAGTGGCCCCAGCAGCACTCCAAGACAAATGGTCTGGACCCCACACTATTGTTGAGAAAAAGGGAGAAGTCACCTACTTGGTGGACCTTGGGACTCCCAGAAGCCCCCACAGGGTGCTTCATGTCAACAGATTGAAGGCATATGTTGACAGGGCAGACATGGGCTTACTCATGGCTACAGATGAGGGGCAGGAGGAAGAGAGTGACCCTTTCCCAGACCTGTTGACTCAGAACCCTGATGATGGCTCAGTTGATGGTGTGGTCTTTTCTGACAGCCTCACTGTCCATCAGCAACAGGACTGCAGACAGGTTCTGCACTCCTACAGACATATGTTCTCTCTGACCCCAAGTCAGACAAACTGGTGCACCCATGAGGTGGACACTGGTGACAGTCTGCCTGTGAAGAGTAAAATCTACAGGCAACCTGACCATGTCAGGGACTGCATAAAAGTTGAGGTACAAAAGATGTTGGAGCTGGGAGTCATTGAACCTTCAGAGAGCCCTTGGGCTAGTCCTGTAGTTCTTGTGCCAAAACCTCACACCCAAGATGGTAAGAGAGAGATGAGGTTTTGCGTGGATTACAGAGGTCTCAATGCTGTCACTAGGACAGATGCCCACCCAATACCTAGGGCAGATGAGCTCATTGACAGACTGGCAGCTGCTAAGTTTTTGAGCACATTTGACCTGACAGCAGGCTACTGGCAGATCAGACTAGCTGAGAATGCAAAGGCCAAAACTGCTTTCTCGACCCCAGGAGGACATTATCAATTTGTGGTAATGCCCTTTGGTTTGAAGAATGCACCTGCCACTTTCCAAAGGTTGGTGAATCAAGTCCTTACTGGGTTGGATGATTATTGTGCAGCTTATCTTGATGATATTGCTGTCTTTAGCTCCACCTGGGAGGATCACCTGGTCCACCTGAGGAATGTTTTAGAGGCCCTGCATAAGGCAGGCCTCACTATCAAGGCCACTAAGTGCCAGATATGGCAGAGCAAGGTTGTATACCTGGGCCACCTAGTTGGTGGGGGTCAGGTTCAACCACTGGAGAGCAAGATCCAGACCATAAAGGACTGGACTCCTCCAACTACCCAGACTCAGGTCAGAGCTTTCTTGGGCCTGACTGGGTACTACAGAAAGTGTGTTAAGAACTATGGGTCCATTGTGACACCACTTAATGACTTGACCTCCAAGAAGATGCCAAAGAAAGTTCAGTGGACAGTAAGCTGTCAAAAAGCATTTGATGACCTGAAGCAGGCCATGTGCAGTGCACCTATTCTGAAAAGTCCAGACTACTCCAAAGAGTTCATTGTCCAGACAGATGCTTCTGAGTTAGGTGTGGGAGCTGTTCTTTCACAACTGAATGTAGATGGTCAAGGCCAGCCCATTGCTTTTATAAGTAGAAGGCTGACCCCTAGAGAGAAACGTTGGTCAGCTATTGAGAGGGAGGCCTTTGCTGTGGTTTGGGCCCTGAAGAAGCTGAGGCCATACTTGTTTGGCACTCACTTCAAGATTCAGACAGACCATAAGCCCCTCTTGTGGCTAAATCAGATGAAGGGTGAAAATCCCAAACTTCTTAGGTGGTCCATTTCCCTACAGGGGATGGACTTCACAGTGGAACATAGACCTGGGACTGACCATGCCAATGTAGATGGGCTCTCCAGATATTTCCACTTAGAACATGAAGACTCAACTGGTCAAGGTTAGTTTAATGTCCCTAAGTTTGGGGGGGGGGGGGTTGTGTAGGAGAGTAGGGTCTGCTTTCTATGTTCACCCCCACTTTTTGCTTTTGCTCTACTGGTTTTCGACTTAGATGTGGCTGTGGGCCTGCTAATCAGACCCACAGCCCTGCTGTTCTCTCTCTAAATTGATACTATGTACTTTAGGTGCATAACCCATTTGGATAGGATCACCTTATTGGCCCCTGTACAGTGTATCCTAGGTACCCAGGGCATAGGTGTACCCTAGGCCTACCAGGGGCTGCAGCATGTATTATGCCACCCCTGGCCTGGCCTTCCATTATGACACAACTGGCTGATCACTCAGCTGGGGCAAGGTCGTGTAATCACCCCTTGCTTAGGTGTAGTATTCCTATACCTAACTTACATATAGACACATGTGTATCTATCAGCCACTCCTATGGCAGGCCTTAACAATCCTGGAGGCAGAGTGCTTGGTAACATGTGAGATGGTGCTCTAGCATGAGCTGAGCCTGTCTGCAGCTTTCGGAACCATGTCCTTATAGTTGTTCTATGATATAGCCTATCATATACTCTTAAAGTGCCTTATAATCTTAAACGGTTATGGTAACTATGGTTTGGCTTTATCAAAACATGTCGTGTAAGGTGTCTAACACTTTGGAATAATACCCCCATCCCATTTCTGGGGATGAGGATATTATCCCTCCCTTCTAGAGGGAGAAGACATGTTGTAACCTACTTACCCGGTTAAAGTTAACCAGAGCCCCAGCATCACAAAATGGATGCTGCTGCCACAGACACGAGTCTGACCTCCTGCTGCTGGGAGTGATCCCGGCAAGGGAGGCTTGGACAATAGGTTTCCTGCCTTGGGAGGTGCTAGCACCACCCCAGACAGGCCTTAGTGTATTGGGGCAGGGAGGGATGAATAGAATGAGACATGCCTGGGGCACACAAGGTGTCCTGTGCATAGTCCAGTTCAAACCGGTGCTGGGGCACTCCAGCCCCAGTCCTGGCGCGAAACTGGACAAAGGGAAGGGGGTGTAACCACCCCCCTCCCAGGTCCCACCCATAAGGCGTGACCTAGCAGGTAACCCAGCCCCCCAGATTAGTATAAGAGTGGTAGCTGGGCCCCAGGAGATTAGATTATCCTGAACCTGCAACTTGAACAGAAACTCTGGACCTTCGACATTCGACGAAAGAAGAAGACTGAAGAATCTCCCTTGTGGCCAAGGAGTGGCTACCCTGTGCAAACAGGCACCATCAAGAGACTACCCTTTGCTTTGCTAAAGTTCTACGAGGGACCGACTGCAGAGCCCGACCAGAGCCTTGACTTCCAGACTTCTCCGACCCTGATCCACATCCACAGCCGTGCTGAGATCCGTGGAGGCGACGAGAGACGTGGGACCGGCTACCTGGGAAAAGTGGCTAGTATCTTCAAGCGCAGCTTCTGAGGCACCCTCGAAGTTGTGCACCGGGGATTGAGAAGCCCCAACCCCAAGCACCATCTGCACCGAAGATCAGCCCCCCACACTCCACGAGTCCTGCGTGGGGCTCTTCTGCATTTTCCTGCTTGCCGCGTCTGTCCGGTTGCTTGCCCGCTGGCTAGTGGCCTTTGAGACGACGCACCCTGAAATCTTCAGCGCTGGTTTGGCTCCTCCAGACTGGCTCTCGCTTCTTTGAAAAAGAGAAGCACCCCAGACCTTCCTGGTCTGCACCAGAAGCAAGTCCTCCGTTCTTCGTGGGTTCCGCTTGCCAAGGCTTGGTGAGTCCTAGTCCAACTTCGACGCCGCCGACAGCAAGAGCCTTCGTGGGACAGCTCGCCTCCTGGTCCTGATCGTCCTCGACGTTTCCTGGTCCTCGTGGCTGCAGCGACAAGCTTCACCTTCACCTGCAATCTTCACGACATCGCCTGGTTCCTTCCTGGTTCCACGTGGTCACTGGCTAGTGACCTTGACTCTGTCCCTTCTGCTTGCAGGTCTCCTCTCTTCTTGATCCCAGCCTTGGGATCCACCGGACACTCTTCACTGACTGCCTGTCAGCAACTTTCCTTCAGGCATCCATAGAAGTCCACGACGAAACCCGACGCAAGTTCACACCTATGCACCCGCAGCCTGTGGGCTAGGTAACTTGGGTACTTCGGTGCTCACAAGGGTATTGACTATCCTAGGGTCTAGTTTCCGAGTCTCGACTTTCTAGCTATACCAGAAGTGTCCTAAAACTGTTTATTTCTAACTGCTAGTAATTCTATCGACTTTTACGCATTACGCGTGAGTGTTTCCACTCTGCACCTGAATCCCGTGGGCCTCCCACTTCCTAACTGTTGCTAGTGTAGTGTAGCCCCAGTGATTCCCTAGGCCTAGGCCTATCCTAATTCCGTGACAGTGGTCCTTATACCACTTACTTAGTATATGGTTTGCATGGCCCCTATGGCCTAACTGTATTGCTTACCTGTGTGACTTAATGTATGCATAAATAAGACTGTGTTGTACTTACCTCTACTCTCATAAAGAGTGCTGAGGGTTTGACTAGAATAAATACACTTTATTTTATATATATATCTGTTGTGGTGTCCTTTCATTTGGTCTTCAAGGGATTATATATGGTATCACAGCTGGCTTCACATGCCATTCAGAGTTTAGCCTAAGACTGCTCTTGTCCATGCTACCACTAGGATAGCTGGTCTATAAGGTTGACTTTACAACCAATCACCATAAGGGTATTTGGACTGATATAAGGTGTACACTAGAACTAGTGACATCATACATCAGGCCAACTTCTCACAGTCAGCACCTAGGTGACGGCATCTCGGGCATTCGGAAGTGTTGATGTTAAAATATTTATTAATCTTATCTGGCGAGAGATACGCCCTATGCAGTATATAGGTCTGGATAAGTTTAAATCTTGAATTGCGTGGTATGTGTGTGGCACTTGCTAGGACACGTTTCCATTTCTTATCAGTCCAGGGACGGCCCCCCTCCTCAGTCCAACGCGGATACGGAGTGTAATTCATAATCAATACGCAGAATTTTTATTGCATGACTGACTCTCCAAAATCAACTATTTGGACCAGCCACTAAAGTGTCTTATTAGTTGATGTTCCTTTTCGATTATTGTACTGCCCTATCACCACAATTTGCCCCAATGGGCAACTTAGTCCGCGACCTTCGTTATGAACAACTGCAATACAAAACAAACAAAGAAAATGTATATATTCGTGTTTGTGGTGGGTGATGTCATTTTTCCTCAATATTCTCCAATCTTCAACCTACAATGTCATACCATCTCGAAGACACCAATTGTGAAAGCAACCTTAACCCAAGTATGTATGTAGTTCTTCAGCAATATTGAGACTATACCATCCTTTGCTGTCCATATCCAGAATAAATCTAGTTTCTAGTTGTCTCAAATCCCGTTCTCTATCTCCTCCTCTCATATTTTTCGCTACCTTTGCTAAGACACTTTATATTAACTGGGACTCATCTCCATCATTCAATCTGCTAAAATGCCTGGCAACTGGGTAACTAAAATCTCAATTTTTAATCGCTCTCAAATGTTGTAAGATTCTTTTATGTACAGGCAATGTCGTGCTGCCAATGTATGTCTTTGGACACTGGCATATTAATTGGTATACCACATATGTGCTTCTTCAAGTCAAACTCCCCATAACCTTGATATTTTTGTTGAATGGTGTTCTGACAGTGGTGATGTTTACTCCAAGCTGACTTGCCTTGCATTTGTTTCATAAACCCCTCCCTCTGAGAAATCCATTTCAGTTTCCTCTGAACGCTCCTTATATCACTTCTCACTCTGTGATCTCTTATTACCTTAGCAGATCTGTAACAAAAGAGGGGTCTCCTTGGAATAACATGGCCGATTACTGGATAATTTCTGTTTAGATGCTACTACAGACAGCCCTTACTCTTAGATGTTCACAGTTACATGCTGTGGTAGATCTGAGTCTGTCTTTCCTCTCTTTCTTCCTTGTAGCAATAAATAATGCTGCTTCTGTTTAGTACTCTCTTACTCTTTTAGAGGCTGCAGCCAAAATATTTTCACTTTACCCTCTTGCCCTAAATCTAGTTGTCATTTGTCTTTCTATTTCATGATATTCCTCATTTGTACCACAGATTCTTTTGGCTCCATAGTTCCCCAAAAGATATCCTCTTGAAGAGCGGTGCTGGGTGGAAGCTATGAGCATATAAAATACAGTTGCCTGCTGTGGGTTTTCTTTATAGTGTTGTTACCAGTTTGTGTGCATCTACCCTAATTGATACATCGAGAAACTACTACTCTTTTTCATTTATCTTGTTGGTCAAAAACAAATCTAAATAATTGTTGTTTATCCCGTCCACAAACAGGTCTGCCTCTTCCTTACTGTCTCTCCATATGACAAATAAGTCATGTACAAAGCATAGCCATAATATAATGTGCTACATCCATTTCTCCCCTGTTTCTCCTCCAATCACTTACTTGTTCCACCAGCCCTTATGCAAATTCGCATAGGTGGGGCAAAGCAGGTGCCCATCACCGTTCCTCTCACCTGCTAATAAATGTCTCTGTTAAATACACAGATGTTTCTTGTCAAGCACTATTCTACCATCTTCAAGAGCATTTGATTGTGCCCATATGGCCTAATGGGTCTAGCGCTCAAAAATGTTTTATTGCTCTCAATCCATCTATATGTACAATACTTGTATAATGATTATAGCTGCTGGTTTTATGGTATTTTCTTTCAACATTCCCTTTCTGTATTTATCCATATTTATTTTTGGCTATCTCATTGGTATTTATTGTTATTTATTTTGGGTTTTCTGAACAATAGTAGTTGTAACTTGTATATGTCCATGTTTATTTAACTGAAAAATATGCACATACATTTTGACGCCTTCATGGTTTTAGTGCATAATAGAGCCAAATATAATAAAACTGTACAACCAAATGAACATATTAGCATTATAACACAAGTACTGAGAGATGGCTTTATTTAAGGAACACTCACCCTGTTGTTAGACCCTCTATGATGTCAATCTGAAAAGCTGTTAGCATGGAATTAATGAGTGATAGCATAGAGAGGCACTAAAAAGAAGCCAACTTATCTGTATTTTTCCTCTTTTAAAGGTACATACAGACAGGAAACACTCTACTTTCTGTCTGTATTTCTCTGTAAAAATCAGTAAAGGCAGAAAACTGAGAGCCCTAATAATGATGTGACATCAAATGTCATTAGCAGCTTATCATCTTCCAATTTTATATCAAAAACTATATGTAAAACATCTGCAGTGTCCTTTATATAAGATGGTAGATTGACTCCTAATGCGTTTAAGAAGTAGCCTATATATTTCAGAACATACTCAAACATACAGCCTTGGGTGGAGATTATAGGTTATCCAGGTGAGTTTGACACTTTTATGCACTTTACAATTAAGTAGAAAATGGGTAATTTAGGATGGTCCTGATTGAGGAATCTATATTGGTCCCAGCTCAACAGCCTCTGATCCTTTCACTCTTTAATGCTTTGTCATAATCTCATTTTACCTCACAACATTCTGCCAAAGTAATCTTTTTGTAACATTGAGGATCACTCAGCTGCTCATATGCTTCTTTCATATGCATATTCATAGCCCATAATACATTTCCACCTTTATCTGACCCTCTAATCAGTGTATCTGTCTGTGTTCTCTATTTACTCATAGTTTTGGTATGTTCTTCGTGTTATGCTTCTTTCACATAGAATTACACTGAATAGTTCTAAACTAGTTACTCATTATCTCTGAAAAGGTGTTGATAGTTTGCCTCAGGTTCTTTGGAACATACCAAGATTTAGGTCTAAACTCTGTTAATAATTTAGACTTGAAAACCTCATTCAGATTTTGAATATCCTTATCATGTTCCATTTCCAATGCAATCAAATCTTTAAAAAAAATCAACATTTGAAACAAGTAAATTACTTTCATCAATGGTATGTGTATGTCCTGTTGAACCTGTATCTGCATTCTCTCTCTCTTTAAGCACTTTCATGAGTTTTAGTTTTCTGATGAACTTATAATGCTCCACCTTACTCTGGCCATAGTCAAAAGTAGATTCCTGACAATAGGACAGGCCCATAGACATAATCTGTGTTTCTGCCTCTGAAGGGTTTCTTTGTTAAGTTCAGCACTGTCCTCACATCAGGATTTACTTTCTCTGCATTAGTCTCCCACTCAGTTCTTCTTGTTTTCCGTTTATAACTATGAGCCATGTGTTTAATTGCAGTAAGGAATATGGTGTCTTGTCTCGTGAACAAGGCTGAACTTAGCAGCTGAAACGCATTGAGTACAGCTTCAGCTTTCAATAAATTATGCAACTGTTTCCCTTGGAGTGCCAGTCTCATCTGTGAGGAGGTGGGATACTTGTATCTACAACACTCAGACGGGCGTGCTTGGCTCCACCGGTGATTAGGAAGCACACCGGCAATGCATCCATTGCCACGTTTCCATAAGAAAAGTTTTCTTTGGTTTGCTAATAACTATGGCACCATACGACGAATCTTCATAACATTTCCAAAAACAGTTAATCTACCTCAGCTCCTTCCTGGAAAGCTTTGGGGTGATCTGTCAAGTAGGGGGTCCCAAAACATGTTTTCCTCATGCATATTTCATAGGAAATTAACTACAGCCAAAGTGGCTGAACAGAATTACACCAAATTTGGCAGGAAGCTAGATCTCGTCCTGGATGCATGCATTTTCTGATTTGGTGTAAATCCGTTCAGTAGCTTTTGAGGAATGAAGTTTCAAAATGTATGGATCTATCATGCGGTGGAGGATCAGCAGAGCCAACAGATTTTGAGATAATATCTGATTGGCTGCCAACACATCAACAAAGATGTGGGGGCAGTCATTTTAGGACGCTGGGAAATCAGTCCCCTGTCCTAGAAAAAAGCTTTTTAAAAACATATAAGGGGCTGGGTGGTGATACCCTGCCTTCTTGAGACCGGTGGAGTGGGCCAAAAATTGCTTTTTTTAAATATGTGCTGCGGATATGTGGTGCGATAAAAAACATTTTTTAATCCGTTTCTCCTGCCTTTGGCCTTTTTAGGTCTCGCCTGATCCAGCGCATGTTCTCGTTCAAGAACATCAAACATCAAAGAACATGTTGTTGTGTTAATGCTTTGCTGCACCCGTTGGACTTACAATGTGCTTTCTCTTTCCACAAACTCGATGTTTGTGTTCCTTTATTTTGAGATGCTTTTAGTATTACTGTTTTGTGACTTGACTTAAGGAGCATTAAGGAAATGTTACCGTGAAACTGCACAACAAGTTCACAGTGTTTATTTCTGATCGCAGCGGCTGCTTCATGTCCGTTGCACTATTCAGGGAGTCCTTTCATTGGTGCTTTCATGAGGACATGATGAGGAAGCTGGAAACTTTTGGTACATTCTCTTTAAAAGCACAGCATGTTGGCGACTGGTTAGTCGATTAGACCTATGTAGCACTTTAGATCTCAAAGCACTATGGTGGGTGCGGCAGTTATAACTCATGAAATATGGGGTGCAACTCACAAGGAGGGGGCAGGTTTGAGTGCACATTGGCTGCAATCGAACTCTTAAGATGATGGGCTGTGTGTATCCATTATCAGCACTCAGTCTTCGCTAAGTGATCTTGTTTTGTTGTTGTGTCAATGCTTTGCTGTGCCCGTTTGACTTACAACGTGCTTTCTCTTTCCACAAACTCGATGTTTATGTTCCTTTATTTTGAGATGCTTTTAGTATTACTGTCACACACACAACCACACAACCACACACACAACCACACACACACAACCACATGCACACAACCACACACACACACAGCCACACACACACAACCCCACACACAACCACACACACTACCACACCAAGCATTGGCATAGCCAATAGGTCTCGCCTTTGGGACCGTATAAGTGTTTAGCCACGCAACAGTTGATGTGGTTGCACCAAGGATATTGTGCTGCATAACTAAATACTTAGAAGGTCCCAAAAGCGAGACCTAGTGGCTATGCCAGTGCTTGTTTTGTTAGGCACGGGGAGATTAAGTGATTTGCCCAGAATCACAGGATGTTCAGCGTTATTGCCGAGACTCTAACCCTGTTCCTCAGATTCAAGGTCGAACGCCCTAGCCGATAGGCCAACTCCTGGTTGATTATCATGCACGTTCACCAGGTAAACCAAATGGGTCATCACAAAACCAGCAGGGATTACTTTTTAGAGAGCCCAATCCAAGTCATTTTAGCTATCCTGCTATTTGTCAATTGTTTACAAATACATACAATCAGCCTTTTATTTTCCAATTTCTGGTAGGGATATATTGTAGGGTTCATCGGAGCAGTGTATGTGTAGCCTACATACATTAAATGAATGCATTTCATAAAGTCTCCAGGAGGCTACTTTGGGAAAGGATGAATGTACTAAAATGCCAATAGGACTAATGAACTCAATTAAGATATTGCATTACATCTCTTAGTTGGCTGTACAACAGAGGTCGAAAGAACTGTCCAACAAAATGACAGTGGGTTGCAGCAGGGTGCTCTATGAGTCTCAACCTTTTTTACCATTTTTAGGTCTCGCCTAGTGACGCAGCGCATGCGCTGCACGCTTGCGAGATTTGTTGTTGTCGGTTTTCTTTTGGATGTGGGGTTGGTGACCGCCCTGTCTCCCTTAGGCCCTGCCTACCCGGACTGGACTCGTTGTCTGTTGCTCATCATGTGCGCTGCGTCTCTTCACTTCTCCCTTCTCACAAGGCGGTGGGTGTGTCAGCACTTGAGGTTGGCACGTTGTGTCCTTGCCTCACGCTCGAGCACCCCTTCTCTGAGAGGCTTGCGTCGTGTCCCACCACCGCAAACCAGTGCTTGTTTCTATCCCCGCAGGATGCAAGCAGTACCAGTCCTTATTATTAGATCTGGAGTGAGTCAGTGGCTGAGAACACGACCCGAAGTAGACATGGCAAACGGCGCACTGGTTTATGGCACAGGTTCAAGTGCACTTCTGGGCTGTCTGTGCACGCTGAAACCGACGCTCCCGTGAGTCCACAATCATTTCACCCTCTCTCACGCGCGCACACTCATACACACGCATTCGTCCCTTCTTTTGCTTCCTCTATCCTCCTTTCTCATCTCTTGTTGTTATTTCTATTTCCTTTTCTCTCCCCTTTCATCTTTCTCTTTCATCTCCTCTCTCCCTCTCCTTTCTCGTAGATTTTTCCTTCCTTCTATACCTCACTTGCTCAGATGCGTACATTTCTTTCTTTCTCCTCCCTTTTTCATTGCCTTATATCTCGTATTTCTTTATTTAGCGCTCCCTTTTCCCATCGTTTTGTCCACTTGGTTTCGCTTTCACTTTCTTTCACTCTCTCTCTCTCTCTCCCCCCCACGCATTCTACTTTCCTGTTTTGTTTTCACTTTTAGTCTTTCTTCTCTTCCAGCCTGTCTCAGACAACACCCATGTGAACACAATTTGATCAGACAAACGCTTTCACGTGGTCTCTCACGCACGCACACATACACACAAACACACACGCGCGTACACACACTTTTATTTGTTAATTACGCACCTTGCAGAGTAGCGAAACCCAATGCTTTCTTGTATGTTGTGCACAAATCGTGCAGACACGCAAACATACCTACATACAAACACTCGCACACGCAACAAAAACTTTGGTAAATAAAAAAACAAATGTATGCAATCTGGATAAAACTTTATTTTTTTATTTTATTTTATTTATATAATATATTTTAATACAATGAAGGCATTTATTGAACTACCCGGCATGCTTTTTGTTCATTTGCCTCTTTTGCCAACCAAGCACAATATATATGTAAATAAACAACCATAAGGTTCTATATAAACGTATATTAATTTTGTAATATTACATGTTCACATAAACTCACAAAACAATGGAGTCGGAGCTCTCTGCCACCCCAGTTTCCGGGCAGAAAGAACACTAGCACCTAGACTTGAACTGTGTGCGCCTCTCAGCTGCTACTTGTAGAGTAGACATGAATTTAAGAATCCTCTCCGCCACATACCGGTGTTAGTAGGTGAAGAGATGGGCAGGGCCATGTGCTGCGAGCCCCGCCCACCTCACATGCACTGAAGTTATCCCTATTAATGGTATCAATTCACCCAAGTGCCAGGAGTAGTGTGGGAATAAAGCACGTGCAGGGGGTAGCTAAAGGCATGTCTGGGGTAGAAGTGGCAACCCCCCTGATTCCCGACCAAGCCTTGCACTCAGGCGCTAGCACCAGGGAAGACGCCCGTGCGAGGGTCACTTTCCACACTGTGAGCAGCTCCTCCTTCCATCCTTTGAAAATTACCAATGGAGCTGTGGAAACATTTGTTGTAACCGACGTGCAATGTACACGAGCTGCACTATCTGTCACTAGAGCATAACGCGCACCTCCAGTCACGACCTCATAAGCAGTGAACAGTGAAATCCCACCAGATACGCAGGGTATGAGCAGCGCTCTACAATTTCATGGGCGGAAAGAATCTGAAAACCGAACCCTCAGGTGGGAGGGGACTTCCGGTTGGGCGTGGACAAGGAAACGTGTCATTATTGTGACACTGTCGGTCCAGCCTCAGGCTGTAACAAGCATTTGTAATGCAATAGGTCTCACATTTGCGAGAGTTTGAGCTATTGACTTTGTAAATGACAATGCCTTTTATTTATGCGTTTGAAAACCTGCAAGCTGTGCGTAAACAAGCACTTTGTACTTATAGTCTTTGCTTATGAGAAGCAAGGCTGGCAGTCTCTTTTACTGCCAGCCTTGCTTCTCGTAAGCAAGGACTATACGTACAAAGTGCGTGTTTATGCACCGCATACAGGTTTTCAAAACAAATTAATAAAAGGCATTGTCATTTACAATGTCAATAGCTCCAACTCTCGCAAATGCGAGACCTATTGCATTGCAAATGATTGTTTATAATCCCCTCCCTGTGGTGGACCACTGCCCAGGGGGCGGCACACTGTTATTTTTTGGGGAAGAGGACGTGTGGACCCCCTCCCCAGGTCTCGTAGTGGCCCGAGGATCATAACCTCGAGGCCAATAGATTCATTTTCACTCATGCAGTCCCCTTCCCGAGCCTTTATGATAACCTGGTATAATGAGGAGAATGGAGGCTATGCACGACCCCCTTACCAAGACTCAGAGGTTCTGGGGACTCCATCCTCTGAGGCTGATAGATAAATTTTTGGGAGGGTGACGTGTGGCGCGCTCCTCCCTGAAGATAGACTCCAAGGGACCCCATAACTGGGAACTCAATTGGAGTATCCCGGGGACCCCATACCCCAATACCTGGAGTTCCCTGCTCAGGAGAATGTGGGTAGGGAATTTAAATCTTTTCCTTGACCACACTTTGCTGGGCAGGGAATACAATATTGTTTCCACCTAGCAGGAGCAACGAAGAAAGCAGCTCCTACCATGGTGGGTGTGAAGTAATGGAGCTGACTCCTGTCAGCATCCAACATGGGTGCTAGCTGGGGAGCCAACGGACTGTGGGGGTCTTGGGGCTTCACCTGTGACCCTCAGCGAGGGTGGACTTGTTGGTACCCAGGTGGGTACCTAGCACCCACTTAACAAAAAATTGTCTGCCCCCACAGGCACCCACTGTGGGTGCTGACTGGGAAGCCTACTGGGGGGCCCCTGCAGCCCTCAACATTTAAAAGTAGTGTGGATGCCCTGGGTAGGCACGGGGGCAATCAAAAAATGAAAAAATTAGTAATAAATCAGCGGAAGGAGCTGCTCATTTATTATCGCCCCTATAATGTCCTAGGGCTTTTATAAATTCTATTTTTTCTTGCTGCTTGTGCCCCTAAAGGGGGCACACGCAAACATATTTTTTTTACATTGTAAGTGGCTGAAGGGAGTGCAGCAGCTCCCCAACAACATTAATTCTCCTGGGTCGTTGAATCCATAACACCATGAGAGCTCACCATATTTTTTAAAACATTCCGAGCTGGAACTGTATGTTTTTCAGGTGGAGTGCAGCGACTACTACTAGTGGTTGGTTCTATACCTGCACATTGTAGCCTGAAAAATGTTAGAGAAAAAGAACTCAGACATTTTAATGTTTTTGTTTTTTTAAAAGGTGTTGAAAATATTTTATCAGTATTATTAAACATTGCATTGTGTGAATTTATGAAATATACAAATGATTACAGTTATTGGTGACTTTTTGAAAAAGCCAATAGGTCTGCTTTATACATGTTGATGTGCTGACCCCTTAATAAAGCCAATAGGCCTTGCCACTATTATTTTGGCATTTTGAGTCTTTGGCAAAGCCAGTAGGTCTGCCTTACTTAAAATGATCCCTTGTATATTTTTTCATGACATAGCAACTCATGTACAGCAGTGGGGAAGGAGGGTGGATTGGGCACCCGCAGGTTGCACGGCACACATAGCAATGGACTTCTTGCGTAACATTTTTTTAAAACATAGAAATTCACTGAAAAAAACACAAAGGTTAAAGATATGTTGTAGTTAGGTGGGGGGTTTCCTGGCTGTAGCATGTGCAACATGTAACGGCAGCAGGATGCTTACTGTCACCAGTCAGGAGTGCAACATTACAAAGGAACCTCTGTTATAGAGTGTTACACCACCAGCACCGTTCCTGTCTGCCAGGTATTGTTCAACTTGACTGAGAATATTGGAAGGAGAGATTTAAAGCATTCCTAGCTTCTTTTGTTGGAAATGTGTTTACTGCCAAGAGAAAGTTTGCTCTTTTGAGCCATGGTTTAGGCCCTGAGGGTAGAAGTGTACTCCAGAGCCCACCCAGGGAAAATGTAACTTAGAGTGAGGTAGAAGGGAGTTGTTTGATAGATGAATACACATTTGTGACTACGTTGTTCAACAAGACACGTAATGCTAGAAGAACTATTGTGCTAAAAAGGCATACTGTTTCCAAAGAGTACAAATGTCTGGCGAATTAGATGACAAATGTATGCTTATCTGCAGACTTTACTTAAGGTCATTAACTGCTGCTTCTAAGTGGCATGCTTCATCATCGGCGCCTATCCACACCCTGGTAGGGTAGTACCACCAGGACAGACTTAACCGAAAATGGAAGTTCTTATATAAAGTACCTCATCGTGCCCCACGCCATCACCTCCATGGACTGCATACTCATCGGAGACCTCAACGTCCACCTCGACAACCTCAGCGACCCCCAACTCCACCACTCTCCTGGACAATCTCGCCAACCTCGCACTGAAACAGCTAGTTACCACCCCCACCCACAAGGCAGGACACACCCTTGACCCCATCTTCGCAGGAGGAAACAACATCCACTTCAGCCACACCACCCAACCCCCATGGACGGACCACCACTGCATACACTTCTCCTTCAACAACACCACTTCCCACAAGTTTACACCAAGCCCACCATGAAGGAACTGGAGCAAGGTCACAGATGAGCACCTCAACTCCACCCTCAACCACGATCCCACCTCCCGTCTCATCCGACGCCAACACTGCAGCCAAAGAACTACACCAATGGATCACCAACTGCGCAGACAAGCTCGCCCCCCTTCACAACCCCCGACAGAAAGTGTCGCATGAAGGCCACCTGGTTCACCGCTGACAACCAAGAAACCAGACACACCTGCAGACGTCTCAAGAAGCAGTGGAGGAACAGCAAAACCACTGAAGACCAAATCACCTACAAGAACGCCATGACAGAATACCACCAACTCATAAAAATCCTCGCCAACTCCATCAACTCAAAAGACCTCTCCAGTATCATCCAGGAATTCACCAAACCCCCAGCGAAGCAATGGACGTCACACCCTCCCAGGACCTCTGCAACAAGCTCAGCTCCTACTTCCATCTGAAAATCAAGGCCCTATATGACAACTTCAGGGAACAGACTCCAGAAACCACCCCTTCCCCCAGCAACGACAGCCAGCCCACCATCGCTGCCTGGGTCCCGGTCACCACCGAAGATACTGCACATGACCATGAAGAGCACTCACTCAGGAGTCCCACAGAGCCGCCGCCGCCATAGCGCCCAAGCTACGATGCACCATCAACGCCACCTTCGAATCTGGCACATTCCCCGACGACTGGAAACGCAAAGAAGTCAAGCTCCTCCCCAAGAAACCCTCTGCAGACCCGATGGATCTGAAAAATTACCGACCCATCTCTCTCCTTCCCTTTGCGGCCAAAGTCACAGAGAAGATCGTCAATGCCCAGCTGATCAACTTCATCGAGGAGAACGCCATCCTCGACCCTTCCCAATCCGGATTCCGCAGCAACCACAGCACCGAGACCGCCCTCCTCGCTGCCACAGACGACATCCGAACGCTCTTGACCAGGGCCAAATTGCAGCCCTCATGCTACTAAACCACTCCGCAGCCTTCAACATCGTCTCCCACCGCACTCTCACAGCCAGACTCCACAACGCTGGCATACAAGGAACTGCCCTCGACTGTCTCCGCTCCTTCCTCACCTGCAGAACCCAAAGGATCAGACTCGTGCCCTTCCTCTCCGAACCCACAGAGATCAACTGCGGAGTACCCAAAGGATCATCGCTCAGTCCCACGCTCTTCAACATCTACATGGCCCCCCTCGCCGCCATCGTCAGACAGCATGGACTCAGCATAGTATCCTACTCCAAAGTATCCGTGCGCGATACAAATTCCTAATAACATAACATACGTCAAAGACACCCAGCTCATCCTCTCCCATGAAAGGAACCCAACTCCACCAGACTCCGCTTCCAGGAAGGAATGAAAGACGTTGCATCCTGGATGAGCAGCAGCTGTCTGAAGCTCAACTCGTAGAAGACAGAAGTCGTCGTCCTCGGACCCACCCCCTCAGCTTAGGACAACACCTGGTGGCCCACCGCCCTCAGCATCCCACCCACCTCCACGGACCACACCTGGAACCTCCGCATCATACTCTACTCCTCCCTTACCATGACCCGCCAAATCAATGCTGTCATCTCCATCTGCTTCAACACCCTTCACATCCTTCGCAAGACCTTCAAATGGACCCCCCCCCCCCCGAATCCAGGAAAACCGTCATCCACACACTCATAACTAGCATATTGGACTACGGAAATGCCCTCTATGCTGGAATCAACGAATCCCTGCTACGCAAACTCCAGACCATCCAGAACACCGCAGCCAGACTCGTCCTCAGCATCGCACGACACAAACACATCACCCAACACCTGCGAGACCTCCCCTGGCTCCCTATCGAGAAGAGAGTAACTTTTAATCTACTCACCCACACCTACAAATCCCTCCACAACACCGGACCCAAATACCTCAACGAAAGAGTCTCCTTCCACGTACCGAGGAGAAACCTCCGCTTCGCTGACTTCGCCCTCGCAGAAACCCTGCTCATCCGCAGAACCAGAGCGGGTGGAAGGGCCTTCTCCTACATTGCAGCAAACGCCTGGAACGCGCTCCAGATCAACATTAGATGTTACACCAATCTGCACACCTTCAGGAAGAGCCTCAAGACCTGGCTCTTTGGCTGACCTGGAGCTGCACCTCCAGCGCCTTGAGACCCTCACGGGTGAGTAGCGCGCTTCACAATTCCCTGATAGATTGATTGATTGGGGGCACACATCAAGACCACTCCGTTCGAAATATTTCTCTATCACAGTTTGAAGTCCATCAGCAAACAGATTACGCCAAACTTCCCCCACGAGGGAACAGATCTTGCCATTCCAACTTATCATGAACGCCTACACACTAGAATAGGGGGTACCCCGCCTGCGGCCCCACATGGAGTTTATATGTCCTAGTGCTAGACACCATATCCCCTAATGGGAGAGACCCTTTCTACTAGACGAGAACTCTGTCTGAAGTGGGAGGTGAAGAAGGTGGTGGCCCGGGGCCACTGTATCCAGGTCTAGGTGGGGGAACCAGCTTTTCTGGAATGGGAACTGCTCTGAGTGGGCGTACACTGAGGCATAGCGTAAAACCATAGAGGACCCTACCGCGCATGCTGACCACATTGATCTCTCGAGTGAGGAGGTAATTTTAAGTGAAAAACTACGCTGTATCCATCAGGTCGCATACGCGCCCAGAAGCCATTCGAAGGCCGATAAGTCAGGTTGGTTGTTAGCATGGATCCTCTCAGAGGATCATCAGTGGCTCCCCGTCTCCGGGATCAGGGCCGAATAAGTGTTCCCTGTGTACTCCCAGTGAGAAATATGTGCCACATGTTTTCGCTTCTATGACCGCCTATCTAGAGATACCTCCACCTGAATATCTTTAGAAGTGGGGCTTTTTATGGCGGAGACTACTCTCCCTTGGATTTTGCACGATCTCCGAGAGATGCTTCAGGGCCCTCTCACCCCCAAGAAATAAAAACGGCAATCACGGATTGGCATCAGGTAAAACCCTTGGTGTAGATGGTTTTCCCATTGAATTCTACAAAACTGATATGGTGACATTGGCCCCAAAACTCTCTCAGTTATATCAGGCGGCTATGGAATTGGGCCCGCTTACCACATCCTTCTGAGAGACAGCCATGGTCCCATACTGAAGCCGCAATAGGACCCCCTGGGCCCAGCCTCCTATAGACCAAAAGCCTTATTGAATGCAGACCTTAAGATTCTGATTACAGTCTCTTAAGACTGTCTCTAGGAAATTGTCCCCCACCTAATCCACCCAGACCAAAATGGGTATATACCTGCTAGACTGAACTCTCTTAATATTAGGTGCCTATTGTGGATAATAGAGGCCCTACCAAAATAAGGGTCCTTTTCGGCAGTGATAATTTTCGACCTAGAGAAGGTGTTTGATACACTAGACTAGACCTTCCTGTTCAAGGTGCTTTGGGTCTGGGGTTTTGGCCCCAAATTCCTCCATATGGTGCGCCTCTTCTATACAGCTACGGTGGTACAGATTAAAATGGACATATCTCAGACCCAATCGCAGTCGGTAGAGCCACCCGACAGGGTTGCCACCTCTTCTCTATGCTCTTCACTCTGACCATGGAGTCTTTGGCGGTGAGAATGCATAGCAGGAGTTGGTTGTGAGGCATTCCCCTACACGACTGCGTTTATATCATCTCCAAATATGCAGATGATGATCTCCTTAATGTCCGAAATGTTCAAATGGGCCTGAACCCCATTCCCTTTACCCTTTAGGACTTTGGGCGGGCCTGACAGTTAACATGGACAAGTCCTGTCTCTTCCTCCTGAGCTGTGCCCCCCTCGATCTTTCTATGGGCTCCGGAGGGAGTCACGATCTGTTATCTTGGCATAAATGTTTTCCACATCGAGGAGGATCTTCGTAATGGTAACCTTGTAAAGTCAGTGACAACTCTTCAGACATGATGGCCTTTTGGAGAGCACTTCCACTTTTGATCAAGGGCCGAAGAGTCATAGCTAAATGGTGATGGTGCCTCGTCTCTTCTATTATTTCGTCAATCTCCCGATCCTCCCAATGTAATGATTTTTCTGCGACTTGGACGTTTTACTGGGTGAACTAATTTGGTCAAGGGGTCGTCGCAGAGTGGTCTTGGTGACTCAGCGGCTCCTGGCTGCCCACTGGGGTTTGGGGACTCCAGACTTTGAAGCTACTGCTTAGGAGCCCAACTGCAGTGGCTCTCTAGATGGATGTCGGGGACGGCGTTGGAGGAGAAGGGCGTGGTTAACGCCCTACCCCATCACACAGCTGGAACAAAATAACTTGGCCCTTCCTACGACATGGCTCTCCAAGGAACTCCCCCGACTTGTTGAGGTCGATCTATCTTCCTTGTCCCCCCTCCCCATGATGACGGGTTATAGACACCCATTTGTCCCATACATCCTATTGTTGGGACTCCCGCTCCACTACTCTCTTCTAGACGCCAGACTGGCACCTTGGGCGGTCTTAGTACTGGACACATTGGGAGAAACTCTTTCAAGTTCACTGTCCCCAGCCCTTCCTGGACCTCTTAGGTAACCACTCGTTGTATCGTAGACTTGTATACACCCTTCGAGCTGTTTTGGCATTCGGATGAGTCACCTCCAATACACCAACCTTCACATATGTTATTTATGGGAATCACTTGTCACTGCGTGACGTGGCTCTATCGCTCACACTATTCCCGCCCTTGTTACCCGTTGAGTACCCTCCAGGAGACCTGAGAGACAGAATACCAACATTTACTACATGATAAAGAGTGGGCTATGATTCTAGAATACCAGTGTCCAATTTCCTGTAGTTCGTTTCCAACAGATCCAATTTTTCATCCTCCACCAGTTTTGCCTCTCCCCGGCCCGACAGCACAGAATCTTCCCTGGTGCCTTCGCCTCCTGCCCCGATGCCATGGGTCCCCAACTGACTTTCATCATATGCTCTGGGGCTGTTCAGCCCTGATTGGTTCTTGAACCTCAGGCTTCAGCCTGCTTAACCTACTTGGGAGTACTGTGCGCTGGGCCTTTATAGATGCCCCAAGGCCGGCAAGGCGAATTAGCTTTTTCTGGACCTGGCGCTTTTGCTGGCTAAGAGAGTGATCCACTCTCGCTGGAAAGCGGCTGTGACCCCTTCCGTCCATGCTTGGGGAGAGACGACCATATAATGTGCTCAAGCAGAACGCAACTCCTACTTAGAGAAGAAAAGAGAGGCCTGTGTAAATACCTGATCGCTAACAACTATGATAATCTCTGGCCCGACCTGGAGAACTGCTCAGAGACGATAACTTGCCCCCATGATCAATAGGTTCATCCCCATGCCCTCACACTCTCAACTGGGTGACTCACCCACCCGCTGCCCAGCCATTGGCTGCCTCCCCCTTCCCTGGTGGTACTGGCTCTGGACCCTTGCAACCCCTCTGAAGGTGCGCTATCTTACTTGCCCTCTTCCACCCCACCCCCCACCAGAGAATATCTTTGCCACTGGGGTGCACACTGAGACTAGAGGCCTGGCCAGAGCGATTGGATCTTCCTTGGGCCCTCACTTCCCCCACACTATTTGTGTTGTGAGTCACGGTGGACTCCTTAGTGACTCCCCACCCCACTCGACCCCACCAACTTTCCCCTTTCCTCTCTAGTGCGTTCTAATAATCCCCTCTGGTTGGTTTAATGTACCTACCTACTCCACCTGGCTCCACAGAGACCGAACTCCTGAGGCGGAAAGCCGGGAGCAACGAACGAGCACGCAGAAATCTGTATTTTATGGTGTATTATTTGTGTACTTTTAAAAATTAAACCTTTGGCAACACTCTCGCTACTTCCCCTCCCCCGCACAGCCGATCTGAATGCTGTTGCGGGCCGCCATTCACTGCCACATCATTCTGGGGAAGCCTGGTCAGGCCACGCCCCCTTCATCACGGGCCACGCCCCCCCGCCTTATAACGTGCCAATTCACAGGCGCCGGCAGATAGACCGAACTCCTGAGGCGGAAAGCCGGGAGCAACGAACGAGCATGCAGAAATCTGTATTTTATGGTGTATTATTTGTGTACTTTTAAAAATTAAACCTTTGGCAACACTCTCGCTACTTCCCCTCCCCCGCACAGCCGATCTGAACGCTGTTGCGGGCCGCCATTCACTGCCACGTCATTCTGGGGAAGCCTGGTCAGCCCACGCCCCCTTCATCACGGGCCACGCCCCCCGCCTTATAACACGCCAATTCACAGGCGCCGGCAGATAGACCGAACTCCTGAGGCGGAAAGCCGGGAGCAACGATCGAGCACGCAGAAATCTGTATTTTATGGTGTATTATTTGTGTACTTTTAAAAATTAAACCTTTGGCAACACTATCGCTACTTCCCCTCCCCCGCACAGCCGATCTGAACGCTGTTGCGGGCCGCCATTCACTGCCACGTCATTCTGGGGAAGCCTGGTCAGGCCACGCCCCCTTCATCACGGGCCACGCCCCTTCCTGCTCTTCACTTACATAAACCATGTGCCTCCCACGGCCGCGCAGCGGACGGGCGCAGCGGGCGCGCCAAAGGCAAGCCCGTCTGCGCCCGTCCGCGCCAGGACTGGCCTGAGGGCATGCCATCCCGCTTTGCCTATTACATATTCCTCCCAAGCACTCAGGGACTTTCAGCACACTGCAATTTCACCACCTCCTATGGCTTTACATCGCATTATGTCGGCGGGCCTCATGCGCCCCAACCAACCCCTCCTCAAAGGCTGCACACCCCGAGCATTGGCACCAGCGAGCACCACATTCCTCAAGGTATCTTACCTTAACACCCGCTCACTGGTGAAGCACTCTGAGGATATTTTTATCCTGTTAACTAGCTCGAACCCCGATATGCTTTTACTCACAGAAACATGGCTCACATCAGAGTCCATGCCGAACATCCTGGCAGCCCTCCCCCCCGATTACTACATCCTCTGCGCAGACCGCCCTGGCGACCGGCCTGATGGTGGGGTGGCGGCCATTATTTCTAAGCTCCTTAAATCCATATCTTCATACTCCCTTCCTCTACCTGAGGTGGAGAACCTAATTATTAACGTGCAGACGGATGTTGATCCCCTCACTCTTCTTTTACTATATCGGCCCCCATATCCCATGCCATCTTTTTCCGCCACTCTTAGTGAACAACTATCCTCCCTTCTTATATCGCATTCCCATCTCGCCATTTTCGGCGACCTGAATTACTGGTTCGGCGATAGCCACGCCGGCTCTCATGCCACTGAGCTTTTTGAGACGCTTAAAAGCCTGAACCTTGTCCAACACGTCTCCCAACCTACTCATATCAAGGGACACGTCTTGGACCAGATCTGGACCTGCAACCTGGAGCTGTCCCCACCAGACATACGTCCGTGTGCCTGGTCCGACCATCATTTGGTAGACACTATCATCACGGTTGCTGCTCAGACCCCCGCTCCCTTGATGGCCGGCGGCCATGCCCGTAAATGGAGCTCATATGACTCCCAGGGATTTCTAACTGCCCTGGCTGACTTCTCCCCGGTGATTTCTGACTCCACCGACATGGACGGGCTGGAACAAAAAGTGGCCACCTGGCTCGAGTCGGCCAGCGATTTGTTTGCCCCTCTGGTCAAATTCCCCTGTACCAAACACAGGAACTCTCACAGGTGGTTCTCCGACGACCTCAAAGCCCGGAAACTTAACCCCTTCGGTGCTCATGACGGAATGGTTCCGTCATGACCCACGGTTGAGCTGTGCTCATGACGGAACCATTCCGTCATGACCACGCCCGCGCAAGATTCCGCCAGCACAGCGGCGGAATCTGCGCAGCATCGAAGGGGTTAAAACACGCCAGCTGGAACGCATCTGGAGACACGATTATTCTGACCTAGTCAAACAATCTTATCTGACCGCTCGCAAAGAATTTAAAATAGCTATTCGTTTAGCTAAAACCGAACACTTCGCCAGTAGGATATCTCAGGCAGCTAATAAATCTAAGGAGGTGTTCAGAGTTATGAGAATGAGTTAACCACAGATGATAGGACCCTACCAGCCCAGACTCCCACGCAGGAGGCCTGTGACACCTTGAACTCGTACTTTCTAGAAAAAATTTCCACTATCAAAAAGTCCATTTCCTCACTCCACCAACTGCCACTTCTGGATAACTCCCTCAATAATCCCCTGTCCTTCACTTCTTTCCCGGTTCTAGACTCCTCTTCTTTGGCGGAACTAGCCACTCGCGTAAAATCTGGCTCCCAAAATGACTGCTGCCCGCCGTCCGTTCTGCGGAACATATGTCTTAATCTACCTGACAGTATTCTACATCTACTTAATAGCTCCCTCAGCAGCGGCATTTGCCCCACTTCCCTCAAGGAAGCTATCCTTGTACCCTTACTAAAAAAACCTGGCGCGGACATGACGGAGCCATCGAACTACCGCCCCATCTCTCTTCTCCCCTATTTTTCTAAACTCATGGAGGCCCATGTCACTCGCTGCCTGTCCGGGTTTATTGAATCCTCCGGCTATCTTGTACCTACCCAGGCCGGCTTCAGACCCGCCCATTCTACAGAAGCTGTTATTCTGGCAGTCCTTGACACACTCAGAGGCAACGCGGACGCGGGAAACCCCCAAGCCCTCGTCTTACTGGATTTATCGGCCGCGTTCGACACGGTGGACCATGACATCCTTCTCCACCGTGTCGGACAGGCGGGCATCCAGGGCGTTGCTCTCGAGTGGGTCAGGTCTTTCCTCACAGGGAGAACACAGGCGGTCCGCCTTGGTCCTTACACTGCAAAAAAATCTCTCACATCCTGTGGTGTCCCCCAAGGCTCTTCCCTCTCCCCGCTCCTCTTTAATCTTTACCTCCGGCCACTCATTCAATCGCTTCTGAAATGGGACATCGTCACCCATAACTATGCTGACGATCTCCAAATCATTTTCCCCCTTAATTCACCTAATGCCATCACAACTTTTCATGGAGCCATGACCCATATCCAACTCTGGATGAACCAGAACCAATTAAAGTTGAACCCCGGTAAAACTGAGCTCCTACTTCCCGGACTCAGTGCCACCTACTGGGGTCCACAGTTCTGGCCTCCGGAGTTTGGCTCCCCCCCGTCCCAGCAAAATCAGTAAAAAGTCTGGGTGTCATTATCGACACCGAGCTTTCTCTTAGTGCTCAGGTGGGAGCGGTGGTTTCCTCCTGTATGTTCCAACTTCGGAGGATCCGCAAAATCCGCCACCTTCTCCCCCCGGCAGCACTCACCCAAACTGTCATTTCGCTGGTACTTTCCCGTTTGGATTTTTCCAATGCCATCTACCACGGTTTGCCACAATACCTGACTCAACGCCTTCAAATCGTTCAGAACCAGGCTGCCCGCCTGATCCATGGAACACCCAGATGGCAATCAGCTAAACCTTTGCTTACGAACCTGCATTGGCTAACGGTTGAGCGAAGGGCTGCCTTTAAGGTGGCTTGTCTCACCTTTAAGGCACTTCATTGCCCTTCCCCTGCTTTCCTAAAATCTACCATCCGCCCTTACTGCCCCACACGTAATCTTCGATCCGCCCACCGCGACTTGCTGATCACCCCCAGGAGCAAAACTAAGAGATTCGGCGGACGCCGGTTCTCTCACCTAGCCCCCGGGCTCTGGAACCTCCTCCCTTCCTCTATTAAATCTTGCTCCTCTTTTCTCAAATTTAGGAAAATGCTAAAAACTTACTTCTTTCCCACCCCCATGTAGATTCTGTTCCTCTACCTCCCCCTCACTTTGTTCTGTCTACCAGCGCCAGGAAGCTTCGGTGTCAGTGCGCTTTATAAGCAACACTTAACATAACACAGGACACATTTCCCTATGCCAGACTGAATGTGTTTCTTTATTGTACCCGCCTTCTTTGTATAGCAATGCGTCTGGACTTGATTTCTCGCGGTGCAAAGTGCCCTCTATCAACACAGTTAATGATTCAACCGTGTGCCTCAAGATAGGCAATTGTTTTGTAGGATTCATAAAATCCAATAAAATCTGTTAAAAAAAAACATAGAGGCCCACACTCCCAATCAACTTATTACTGCAGAGAGATCAGGAGTTGATGGCCGCACGATCCACCCCTGCTGGAGCTGGGTGGGAGGAAGACCTCAAGGCCCCCATCATGGATGAAGTATGGTGTACTGCTGTGCCCAAATGGGTGGGCTTTTATCCAAAAGTTGATTCAGACTGACACATTTACCGATTCTTACACAATGTGTATTACACCCTGGCGACACTGTGTAAAAGAGGACTGAGGGAAGTTAACGACTGTGAGAGATGTGGGGCGCTGAGGCGGGGTGCCTTCATTTAGCGTGGCAGTGTGGGGCACACCCTACAAGGGATACTGGACCTGCCAATGGAGGGACGCCCAAATGGCACTTATGGGATGGGTAAAGGATACACCTAGTGCCCACAGGAAGTTTCCAGCACTGGCGCTACTGCTAGCCACGTGCCTTGTGGCGAGGAACTGTTGGAGAGGGAAACCCTAACTGAAAAATGATGACTAGCTAAACTGACCTATTGCACTGATCGCCTAGAAATATATCCGAACGGCTGCCGGTAGCTTCCCGCTCACGCAATATATGGACATCTTTTTTAGAGTTCCCGCTCACGGTAGAAGATGAGGAGACTCACTCCAGCAGTCACAATCACACCACATGAACTGGGCAGTACTAATGGACAGAAGCGGGGGGGGAGGGGGGCTGTGTGTGCCAATTGAGCATTATATTGGCGTTGAATTTGAAAAATGTTGCTTGCTATGTTAGTATTTTATCTTGGTTATCTGAAAGATTAACACTGAAAAAATTAGTAAATAAAATGAAAAACAAGCATGCAGATAGATATCGTGCGGCATCAGACACATTTGTCTTGTGAAGCGTTCCAGAATTCTTTCTCTGCCCCTTGATCTTCACCCTGTACATGGAGCCCCTTGGTTCCATACTCACCACCCATTACATCAGGATTCACCAATGCGCAGATGACGCCCAACGGTTCTTTGCCTGCCGCGACCTAGACCTGAATTGGATATCAAGAATCTCCCAAAAGCTCAAACCAACAAAGGCCTCTGGGCGCCCATACTGCCAGCTGGTCACCGAACTCAACATCTTTATGCCCAGCGTGTGGCCACCCATCAGAGTCCGACGTGCATATAATTTTCTTCTGCCAAGCCTACCACAGACCACGGAGATATTGGCTTCTCCCACTTTTAAAAAACCTGGGTTTTAAGCACTACATTTCAGCTTTTAGGGTTTTAAAAACTGATTTATCAGCACCAACAGTATTTGCGGTAGCGAAATTCTTAACAGCTATGTGGATCAGCCGCAATCGCTATGTAAAGTTTAAAAACTGAGGACGGTCTGATCTGAATGTTGCTATGCAGCTAATTCTAATTGAGATTTTAATATGTGGTGCATAACATGTTATTTATTGTATGTTTATTTGTTTTATTCTTTTATGGCCCAAGTGGCCGAAATAAAGTTGAAATGATGATGACAAAGGCCTAATTGCTAATGCCTGGCAATATTTCCAAATAATCACCGATTCAAGCATGGCTATCCAACATTACCTTGATGTGGAAGAACTACAGCAGGCGATGCCATCCGCCTGCGGGAACGTCGGACTTCTCTCCAGTTGGTGCTTCTTATACCTTACTTCTGACATGCTGCTTCGTAGCATTGCATCGGTTAGCACCATGCAAAACATCTGGATTCCCATGAGGAAGAAATCCTCACGAAGATGGTTTATTATACATCTAAGCACATTGAAACGCAAAAATAGACAGCAGGAAAGAAGATGGCAGAAAACTCTGGATCCCAGGTCAAAAGCATTAAGCAAGCAACTATTCCCACTAAAAGGGTGGAATCCGCAAAACGAGGGCCTATATTTAAAGTGTTCAGGTATCTTCTGCTGTTAATTCATCTACAGATTATTTAAAATATTCAAAGAGTTCTCACTACTTGATAGTGAATTTGAAGACACAATAAACTCTTCTCCATCACTTTGCAAAATACTAGCCAAGTGCTTCCTAGCACAACTAAAATACATTCCAACTCCTATTGAATCAGATAAATGAAGGACATGGGTGCCATACTAAGAGCTCCCCTTCTATCTGCTCATAAATTGACCTCTGTAGAATCCGTATAAACTCCGGAAACCATCATCAAAACATGTATCTAGCCCTAAAGTCAGTCTCGGTAAAGGATGCTTTCTCCCCTAAATGTAAACATGTCTGCTGTAAAATGGCTACCAATATGACGTGAGTAGTTAATGCCTCATTACAAAAAGGAATTTTTACAGAAAATCTAAAAAAGAAAATCATTAAAAAGCAGTAATTCTACCTCTTATATATGGAAAAAAGTACAACTCCGACCAACCAATGCCTAGCCAACATTCTACCACTTGCATGTTAATATTTGTAGCCAAAATAATGGATGCCGAAGTGTGCCTGCAATTACAAGGTTATACATAACAAGGCAAATCTTTAACCACCTCACAGTAGGGCTTCTGCCCTCTTTGTGCCATAGAAACAGTAATCATGGGCATTGGTGAAAAGGCATTACAAACCAGGTGTGGGGGCCGGTATACTGCCTTAGTGTTGTTAGTGTTGGAAGACTCATCAGCGGCCTTCGGTACTGTGAACCACACCATTCTCCTCCCAAGACTTTCAGAATGCTTCAGCATCTCTGGAAAGGGATGGACACAATCCCATAAGCTAGGAAATGATTGCTCCTAACTAAGGTAAAAGCCCTGCGCTGCCTCAAAGTTGGCCACCCGTTTTTAGCCCATCTCCCACTCTGGTCACATGACCTGGGAGTCATGGTTCATGCTGATCTGACCGTAATTCCACAAGTACAGGCCTCAGTGAAATTATGCATTTAACACCTGTACACTGTAGCTAAAGTGTGTTCACTAATATCCGCAGACCGCTTAAACTACTTATTCCAGCCGTAGTTTTTCTTCCAGAACGTATTATTCGATTGCAATTTACTTGGCTCTATACACAAAAAACTCCTTAAAATTGCATAAAATCCAAAACGGAGCAGAATGTATCCTTTTTGTGTGCAAGAAGCATGGCCATGTCAAACAAGGAAGATTTGGGCTAGGGTAGCTCATAGTAGAAAACCAAATTCAATGCCAATGTCTTACAGTGGGATGGAAAGCTTTTCAATGCAGCGCACCGGTGTATCTGCCGCTCCTGTTCCCTTGCGACTGGACTATGTACAGTAAAGAACAGAAGCTGCTCACCCCACACTGGTGTCTCCAGGTTTGAGCAAAACCATTGCATAAAGGAGTTAACTACTAAGAGACATTAGACAGCTAGAGGACTTAAGTATCTTCAACTACACAAAAGTTGAGCAACATCTGTTGTTTAATTTATGGGCTTTTTATTTGTTGTATATTGTCAGTTTGTTGATCGGTGCCTTGAAGCTGGGTTTCCCCAGTAATGTGTGAACTTGAAGAATCCGTAAGTGTAAACTTAGTTGCCTTCACCCCCTGCTTACTGACAAGAAGGATGAGGGTGGGTGAGGGCGCGTTTCATGGCCAGGAGTAGAAGGGTGGTTGTACATAAGGACATGGCATCCTCTGCGACGTACAAGCAGGTGGTCCTATCTGAAGTATTATGTTAGGTATAGCTGTGGCAGAGAAACTCAGGCTCGATGGTAATAACATGTTTTGGTCTCTCTTACAATGTATGTATGTTCTAAAGTTAGGTGTGGATTCTCCGGGGGTGGGGGAGGGGCGGAAGAAGATTTGGAAGTGGACTTGAACCTTGGCAGTTGCACCCGGTTTGCCGTTAACAGTGTTTTCTCAGCAATAATTTACCACAGTTGCGTAAGTACCTTGTGGTGCACTTCTTCTCACTTACATTTAGATTTTTATGTTTTTTTTAGGCAAGAAGAGTAAAATCAAAAGAAAGAAACAGAAATATTCATCCTCGTCTTCATCCTCCTCTTCTGAGACCTCGTCTTCCTCATCTTCCTCGTCATCATCCAGTTCCTCTTCGAGTGATTCTAGTGACAGTGAATCTGGTTCACCACCGAGGATGCATCACCCAAAGAAGAAGACGAAAAAACAAGACGAGAAGAAGGGAAAAAAGAAAAAGAAGCAGAAAGTAAAAAAGAAAACACAGGTGAAGGAAAAGGCTGACAAAGTCCAGTGTAAACTCACGGCCGATGTCCCGGGACCTTCGATTGACCAATGGCAGAAGGAGGGCCAGGTGGACACTGGCCCAGGTGAGTCACCGTATGGCATTTGTATAATAGAAACTCTGCATTACAAACAGATACATTATTGATCCGCTTATTGAAGCAACAAAACCACTGTGTAATCCTTTGAGCTTACTAGAAGGCCAATGCGGACCTTGGATTCATGTTTCGGCCCAATTCTCAAACACATAAATAATTCTACAAATCGTAATCTGTGTCCCTAGTTTTCATTAATCTGCCCATTTGCAAGAATTTATCAAAAAATCCCCCAAATCTGTGAAGAGTATACTCCTGTTTCCCCTACACTGATGGGGTATTAACCTTATAGGAAAACATCACCTTGCACAATTTTCCCCCCACTTTATAATATTTTTTCCTTCCTTTCCCTCTGCCTTCTGTAGCTAGGTGGGTGTGTGGGGTACTATGTCACTCTAAAGGCACATGTACTGCAGGATTTGTGGGAGTAACTTTAGGGATGTAGGGTGGAAAATGTCATGGTGAATATTTCTGAATACCTCTGTGGTCTGCCATTTTGGGCGCTCCCCGACATTTGCTTTAAGAAGTTTCCCAAACTTCCCCTAGCCCCCTTTCCACGAGCATATTGTGTCAATGCAGTGTTTCAGGACATAGGTGCATAGATCGAGGAGGCCTGGATTCTGGTCTGTTCCTTGTACCTCTTCATCTTCGGCCTGGCCGAGTGCTGCACTTGGCATGGCGCTCTCCACCAAAGGTGGTCAGTTGGGGAATTGATTGAAGTTATAGATGAGGCATCTGGTCTTGAGCAAAATTAGGGCCTGGCGAGGGAGCCAGCGTAATCCCTTAGCATAGGGACATTGTGTTGAAACGTCTTTAAACCTTCCATAAGACGTGTAGCGGTGCCCTTCCGGGTGCCAGGGTGGTGTCTGGGAGGGAGGCTGTTGATCCGACCATTACCTCCATCGAGGTGGACCAAAAACAGTGAAAACATGTTTTCTAATTTTCTATTGGCCTAATCATTGTAACCACAGAGGTGGCAGTGCTGTTCTTATAGATCAATCAATCAGTATTGATATAGCGCATGCTTATCCCCCCACAGGGTATCGAGGCGCTGAGGTATTGGAGGGCCTTAGTCGAAGGGCCAGGTCTTGAGTACCTTTAAATACGAATGGCATTTTGTCAGAAATAGAAATCTAGAAGACAAGGATGAAGAATAGAGAAAAAATGAAAACAAGACCAGTCTAGACAGTTAGCAATCCATAATTCTGTTTGACTGATAAGAACTGTTAAAGACGAGACCGCTCTTGTCTTCCCCGGAGAGGTACTGGCCTGCAATGTCTTCATTACTTGCAGTAGTTCTCATTATGCAGAGCCTTTCTTTTCCCATTCACAGTGCTTACCTACATACGCCTACCTGGCCTACAGACAGGACCTTTGTTCCCACTGACACTCCAGCCTTTTTACAAACCTGCTTCCTGTCCTAGTACCACCTCTCCGGGCACAACCTTCCACCGACTACTACTTTACAGTATCCCAGCTAACCGTAATGGAGTGTCGACTTAAAAGAGAAGGAAAGAGTCTGCATAATGCAGATTATGCTGCGTAGTTTATACATCACCACATCTGCTCGTCCCCGGTACAGTCGTTACATTTTTGGAAATAACAAAATTAATCATTCAAGTCATGACAGTAAAACAAGACAGACACAAGGATTTAACTGAAACAGCCATTTTTATTGCCTAAAATCCACGCATAGTGCAGCAAAGTACAACAAGGCACCCACCATGTCACCACCAGCGATTGTCAATCCCTTACAGCCTACCCTAAATGTTTTTGTCAAAGGATTGTCACATTTCTAGATTACTTTGCTTCTAGGTTTGTCTACTGCCTGTCATAAATTTAGCACAGTTTGCCGTCTCCTGTGTGGATAGCTGCAGTTAATGCATGGCTCCATTCGTTCTTGTCCGAATCAATTGCCACCAATCAAACAGATCATCCTGGTGTTTTTCAAGGTTTTTCACTGTCATCTCAGGTATTCAGTATCTATATAAAGCTGTTGGCAAACAAAATCTTGCAGCACTAACCGCAACTCCAAATATATCAGATGATATACATAGCCACATATGTTTGGAGCAAACGCTTTACTCTTATATGCAATATTAGATGTACCTGAGGCAATTGTTCATATTTCTCCAATGTTTCAAGTTTTTCTCCAAACATATGCTGCCATGTATATCGTTATACTAGAGTTAACACCAAATTTAACATTCCAGAACCATAGCATTGTCCACCAGGACTTCAATGGCACAATCAATTCAGAGGCATCTAATAAAAAACCCATAACCTTTAATTCTCCTAAGTAAAGCAGCTAATCTTAGGCTAAATGTAACATAAATTTAATTTATAGAGCACATCTCATGCCTGGGTGCGTCTTGGCGCTATAGAAATCCGACTAGGGCAGTGGCAATGTCTGCAGCGGGTTGAGTGAGTGCGCAAGGTGCCTTCTAATCCTGTGTGAAGAGCCAGATTTTTAAGGCTTTTCTAAAACTGAGAAGGGAGGGGACTGTTTTCAAAGTCAGTGGCTGACTGTTCCAGTGCGTCGCAGTAACCCTGAAAAAAAAAACCCCCGCACCCCCCCAGTGGCTTTCCTAAATGGGGGAACCATCAGGTTCCTGGCAGAGCCTGAGCGAAGTAACCTTGCCGGTACATACCATTTAAATTTCCTCTTAAAATGGTCTGACCCGAATCCGTGCAGGCATTTGAATGCCAGACAGAGGGCTTTAAATTTACAGCGTTGTCGTGTAGTTTCCTGATGGCACCTCTGGCCGATTCACATTTGGGAATCTTGAGGAGGAAACGAGCAGCAGCGTTTTGCAAAGTCTGGAGTCTCTTCAATAGACCCGATGCAAGGGTAAGGTAGAGACTGTTCCAGTAGTCAATCCTTATAAGGACCAGTGCCATGGTTACTGTTTTCAGAAGTTTGGGAGACAAGAATTTTTCCATCTTTTTAAGAAGCCTTGAGGAACAAATAGAAGCAGATGTAGTTTTGTTAACTTGGTCCTTGAATTTCAGTTCGCTGTGCACCAAAAATCGTACTTTTTTTACTTTATGTGAAGGTGCAGGTTGTGAGTCCAACTCTGGAGACCACCAGTCCGGTGTCCAAAGAGAGGGTTTATTGCCGAAAATGATAACCTCAGTTATCAAGGCATTCAATTTCAGTTAGTTGCAATCCATCCAGTTGCTCACCTTTGCCATGCATGAGCTGAATACCTCACCTGGGTTGTTTTCACAATTTGCTAATGACACCACAATTTGGGTGTCGTCAGCATAAGACGCTAAGGTAAAACCAGAGTCTTTGATAATTGACGCAAGTGGCGTAATATAAAGGTTAAATAGAGGTGGGCTTAATGCCGAGCCCTGGGGAACTCCACAGGGCAAGGAAAAAGGCCTAGAGATAAATTTGCCCATTGTGACATTATGTTGTCTATTTGCCATAAATGATTTCAGGAGATCCATCGCTGTGCCCTCTTTCCCCAGGCCTCGCATACGGTCAGCCAGGATCTCATGACTGACCGTATCAAAGGCAGCGGAGAGATCCAGCAAGATCACTGCCGCCGTCCCCCCTCTGTCAAGTACTTCTCGCATATCTTCAGTCGCTACCACCAGGGCAGACTCTGTGCTATGATTTTTTTCTAAAACCATGTTGCGTGTCGTCCAGCACAGAGTTTACCTCTATATATTCTGAGATATGTTGATGCATAACTTTCTGTGCCAGCTTGGCGGCGAAAGGGAGTCTAGAAATAAGGCGATAGATATTGGGGTCCAGGGCGTTCAAATTGTCTTATTTTAATAGGGGGAGGATCAAGGCAAGTTTCCACTGGGAGAGGAAGATCCCTCCGAGGAACATGTTATTTAGGATTTGTCCCAGGTATTGTGCCACTTGAACAGGTATCGTGTGCATTATACTAGGGAGACAGGGATCGTGTGGAGCACCGGATTTAATTAGAGGAATTAACTCTGTGACTGAGGGGGCCTTAAAAGTGGAGAAGCTGATTGTACTTGGCGGGTCAGTTGGAACATGCCCAACCTGATGATTATCTGCTTTTTTTGCTGTTAATTTATTGTAAACACTTTTTCTTAAATGTGATGTTGGACATCATCATCACGGCTTCCTAAGAACTGCGTTGACTCCATTTTAGGAAAAGATTCAAGTTAAAACTGCCTTGCGTTTTTTTACATAGAGTTTGAGGGAAGAGGTCTACTCCAGATTATACTGGTACCCTCTGTGCGCCACATCGAAACTGCAGAAACTGCACCAATAAAGATTTGAGGTAACAAAGCTCAAAGGTGGTGATCTGCGCTGCTTCCACCTCATGTGGAGAAGTGTGGTTCACTGGTTAGAGTAGGCAGACCTGGAAGCAGAGGTCAGCCCAGGACCAGGGTTCAATTCCCGGCTCGGCTGGGTCTTGAGTCCATAAATTGTCCATGGGCCAGATAATTCTCGCTCCAGTGCATACTCGATTCATGGGTTCACACTCTGCGACTCTGGGCAATAGCTTGCTTAATCTCCACAATGGCCCCTCGCGGCGGGATGCCTGGCTTTCACCTTGTGGATGTCCTGCTGTGTTATCTCACAGGGGAATACCAGGACGGGATCCCTAAGCAAGCGCTTAGAGACCAGTTGGTGATTTGCGCTATATAAATATCTGCACATTTACATTTACATTTACATGTAAGGTCGTCTACATACTACTCATTGTTGGATCACAACATAAAAGTGCAAAAGAAAATATGTTAGTAAATCAAACAAAGCAGAACCACCTCTTCTTCCAAATGAAAGGATGAAGCTTATTAGGCAAAAACTTTCAGCCTAGTTTATAAGTAAGGCTCCCTGTTTTACGTTTGTACTGATTTTTACAGATAAATACAGACAGAAAACATTTATTTACTTGTCTGTATTTATTTTTAAATGTGGATGAAAACGCAAATTGGGTTATTTTTGGAGTAATTCTAAATACTGTCTGCCATGACTGCCAGGCCAATAACTTTGTGGATTGAATGGTAAGGGGGTTAAAAAGGAAGGAATTTAGTAAAGAGGCTTTAACAGCAGTAGATATGCACAAGGTTGATACTGAAATTTGCATATTTTCTTAAAAGTGCATAAATTTATCTTCTGCAGGTGCTTACAGCATTGAAACCTAGTAGGCATTCAAGCATGAGTGCATATTTACCGGTTAAATACATGTGGAAATATACTAAATCAGCTTCATTTTTCCACACAACCCAAAATAAATATGGATAAATACAGATAAAATTAGCAAAAAATAAATATGGATAAATACAGACGGAAATGTCCCAAAAAAACCTACCATAAAATCGTGAGCCCTATTGAAAAGCTAATACCTTAGGAAGACTCTTCACTAGGAGGTCCTGCAAACTGAAACCCTGATCACCTAGGTTGTGCACAGTTGTGGCTGCACTAAAACTGAAGCTTATACTCCAGATGTTCTAAAGAATGCTCTTCTAAAGTGCGCATGGGAATGATTGCTGAACCTGCAACTTCAGTGGCAAACCTCAGAAAGGATTTCCCCTCTGGAGAGGATTCAACTGCAGAGACCCCTTTCACAATCTTGCAGCGAAAGGCCCCATGCTTTCTAATCCCCCGCTACTGCTGAAGTGCCCATTATTGCTGCTCAACGAGCCCTCGCTGTCAGCACTGCCAAAGGCCTTTTGAAACTCCTGAGCAGGAAATCTGATTCTAGGGCTTCACAAGATAGAAGACAATAACTGAAAGAGTTCCCAATGATGGGAATGTGCCTTCCTAGTGAATCGCACTCTAGACGGTTGAACTGCTGCCATTTCTTGTGTCAGACAAAACCTCCTGAGGCCTAACATCAACATCAGGGCATTTTGAGCAGTGAAAGAACTGGTTATGCAAGGGGAGTACAGAGGCTGTTGAACATCCACTACTGTGAATCTGCCAGGGCTTTGACCTAGGGGGCTCAGGACTTGCAAGTTCAGAACTATGGTCTTCTCTGAGCCTCTTCCTTGACTTTTGCTAACACTTGGGAAATCCCTAGACCCAAACCGGCTGAAAATCTCCCAGGAATATCTCTCTCGACAAAAAGAAATGCTGGGAGAGTAAGCTTACCCAGCTGTGATGTTCTGCTGCCTGATTGTTATTTCCTTTATGCACCACTGTAGGAGGTAACAAGTCACTGTGTGTCATAACAAAATGTGAGCTATCTGCTAGTGCTCAAACCTAAGCCCATGTTTAGCTTTCTGGTTACGATCCTTTCACTTTATCTGCCCTGACCAGGACCACCTTGTCTTTGATCTATGTAAAAACAATAAGTTGATGAATGGATTGCATAAATTAATCTCAGCCGCTGGCAATCGCTTGAGCCACATTCCAATCCATTATTTTTCGCCCATCATGCCACCTCAGTTTGGACCCAGCTATATGTTTTGACCCTGCTTCTCGTGGTAACAGTCCAGCCAACCAGGTCCTCCCTGAACACAATCAGTCTAGGACCGTTTTCTCCCTAGTTAGGACTCTTCAGCCAGGTGTAGCTTGGTTCCAGTGGCACAGTGAACCCAGGACCGACGTCTTGGCATACCCGGTCCACTGAAGGCGTCAAATGCAATTGCGTGTGTTCCGTTTAGGGAGGACCGGCCCTGGCTGTTCGGGCTGGACTGTTCCCATGAGGAGCAGGGTCAAGGATGATTTGCATATAGCTGGGTCCAAACTGAGATGGCATGGTGGGCAAAAACGCTATTTATTGGTATGCGGTCCAGAGCGATTGCCAGTGTCTGCGATTAGTTCAGGCTAAAACTAACCCTGGGTGGAGTATGCGTAGTGGTGCTCTGTGTAGTTCCACAGAGTAAAAAAAACAACCTGTGGAACTACGCGGATCTCCACTCCGGGACCACAAAAGAGTTTTAACATTTAAAAATAAAAAACACTTACCTTCTGTTCTGCCTACCCTCCTCCTCGCCGCGGTGTCTCCCTTCTTCTGTTGTCGTCCTCCTCGCGTCCCTGTACATATTACGTCTTTCACAGTTCACACAAACGTAATACGTACAGGGACACGAGCAGGAGGACGACAGAAGAAGATTGACACCGCGGCGAGGAGGAGGGCAGGCATAACAGAAGGTGTCGTTTTTTTAAGGGGGCTGGTCTCGTACTCCACTCCGCCACGGAGTCGGAGTTTTGCGACAACTTTGCGTTCCCAGCGGAGCGTGGAGTTGGTTAAATTCCGCAAACTCTACTGGCGGAGCGGAGTACGACATCCGGTGTTAGCTAAAGCAACAAGGTGATGGATGGAATGCTTAAATGAATCTCAGCCACTGGCAATCGCTCTGGCCACACCCCAATCCATCGTTTTTTGTCCACCATGCCTCCTCAGTTTGGACCCGTCCATATGCAAATCAGTCTTGACCCTGCTCCTCATGGGAGCAGTTCAGTCTGAACTGCCTGGTCAGGTCCTCCCTGAACGGAACACAAGCAACCTAGTACCGGTTTCGCCCTAGTTAGGGCTCTTTAGCCAGGTTTAGCTTGATTCCAGTGGCACAATGAGCCCAAGAGTCACGTCTGGGTATACCCGGTGCACTTAGGGCAGTAAATGCAAAAACAACAAGGTGATGGATGAAATGCTTGAATTAATCTCAGCCAGACACAAAAATCTTAATCTGATGGACTGTAATGAGATTTTAATGATACGCAGGGTTGGTTAGATGGGGCCTTCAAGCAAAAACATAGAGGGAAATTGCATTGTGGTGAATTTTAGACACCCGGCCTGTGTGAGAAATCTACACAAGACAAATGTAGGGGGCAAGTATGCCAGCTCAGGGATTGTTACATTACCCCTGGGGTTCTTTTATAACCAATAACGCCCCCCTTCATGGGCAGCTACCCACATCTCAAGCCAGTTCTGGAGTGCAAGAATAGATATGCAGTCCTGTCGGAGTTCACCGATATATATCCTGCAGTTTCAAGAAACCAGAGACCATCAGCCTTTGGTGTTTGATGAATTTCAGTGTTTCAGTGTGCCCACTGTACCTTCTCGGTTTGGACTTGCATCAGGGGCGCTATCTATATGGATTAATTTGTGGGCAGGTGGTCATGAGCCGGTCTTGGAAACCACTGGAAAATATTTCCAGGCTGTACTCTTTACTAGGAAATTAAATCTATATTTGGTTACATTTTATAACAATGACTTTGTTAATACACTGAACACGGAGTTCCCTGTTTTGATTGATTCTATCGGCTCACTGATAGTTAAGGCCACTGATAGGAGTGTCAGGTGCATCTCAGTCTATCAGGTGACTTTAATGCCAGGCTGACCCAGCATCTTAGCTCACACAATGATGTGCACTCGATAGATAGTGTTGATCACTGAGGCAAGGAACTAGAGGTATATCTCTCAACCTTTAACCTGAATAATATTATGGATGTGGGTGGTTTCAGTGACTCTGGGCTGCCTATTTATAGAGGTTGAGGGAGCACGTCAGTAATTGATTACATTTTTATCTCCAACAGTCTAATCAATATATTACAGCATTTTGGCAAACAGAACCCTATTGAAGCAGCGTTGGCTGTACCGTTGAGTATCAAACCCAATGATGATGATGGAATTAGCAAACTGTAGTCCTCCTCAGATAGCCTTAAATTGATATGGAAACTCCATAACCCGGTCCAATTCCTGGAAATCATAATAAGAGATAATCAGGAGTCGATCATGTGTTGCTTGATTGACGAGGTAGACCAGGAGCTGATAGTTTGCTCTTTTGTTGCCCTTTATACAACCATTAAAAAAGCTCTTGTAAAACACATCAGCTCTACGCATATTACACTTTGGTGGTTTAGTCGTGATTGCTCGGTATCCATTTGACTATTGCACAGGGCATTTACTGCTAATTCTAGAAATCCACTCACAGGAGCTGCTTCATGTAAGCAGTATAAAGTGGTTACTGTAAAGAGATGGAAGAAGGTTATCACCCATCACTGGACAACACTAGCCCAAGCAGCATCTATCAAGGACCAGAATTCCTTTTGGTCTGCTGTAACAGCCATGAGAACAATAAATCACACTGCAACCCTGATTAGTTGCCACATTTCCAGTGAGACATGGGACGCTCACTTTCCCAAAATATATTCTGCCCCAGTAACAATTACCCAGCTGAGTATGTTCAATAGCAAATGTCGAGGCATTTGGGTTACTTCATCTGAAGTTGTTGACTCCATACAACAGAGTGTCAGTGGAAAGGCACCTGGGCCAGACGTAGTTCCCATAGATCTGATAATGTGTAACATCGAACTTTGGACTCTGCTACTGACTAATGTTTTCAACAATCTAGTACATTCCCCGGTACCGAGTTCTTGGACTACCTCAACCATCGTCCCACTATGGGGAGAGGAGTTGGCCTAATGGCTAGGGCGCTCGACCTCGGACCTGGGGAACTGGGTTCGAGTCTCGGTGATGACGCTGAACATCCTGTGATTCTGGGCAAATCACTTAATCTCCCCGTGCCTAACAAAAAATGAATGTGTGTCCTCATGTAAAGTAACTGGTGCTATGTAAAGCGCTCTGATACCTGATTGGATTCGGGTCAAGTTCGCGCTATATAAAACTCTGCGAAAAAAAATACATATATTTAAAACAGGCAATCGGTCTCATCCTAGTAGCTATCATCCTAGCTCGCTCATAGACACATCTGTCAAAATGCCAGTCAGAGTTATATATAATAGGATTAAGGAATGGGCGTCTGATAACACAATCTTACATATCTGTCAGTATGGATTTAGAAACTGCGTAGGTACAATTGAGCAATGCCTGAACTTAAATCTAATCATTGGCAAGTACACAATAGCCAAACAAACACCATTGTATCTTGCATTTATGGATTTGACTTTGGCATTTGATTGGTGAACCACTCGAAGCTCTGACGACTTCTCCTTTCTACGGGGATGGACAAAGTACTTGTACACTTTCTAGCCTCCATTCATGAGAACATAAAAGCCAGAATAAGGTTTTGGCCTAATACCGAAGTCTTCCAACAAGATCAAAATCTTCTGAAGCGTGAGGCAAGTCTGTGTGTTTGCACCTTTGCTGTTTATCTTATATATTAACGCGCTCAGCCCTATCTAACCACCATTACTACCAATTTCCCCAAAGGTGAATGGTGCTTCACTCCCTACCTTGCTATCTGCTGCCGACGCAGTGCTGATGGCTTGCACCCCGAAAGCTCTGTGTCTTTTGGTGTCCTCCTTTATCCAATTCATGGCATTTCTTGATCTTCAAACAAACTTTTGAAAGTCATATATTATGGCTTGTGACCCTAAGCGCAGCCAGATTTCTACCCTTCTGGTTGGAGCAAACGGCTTAGAAAGAGCCAGCACTTTTTCTTATCTTGTAGTCCTCTTTGGTTCAGCTGGTACTTGGGCACCTAACATGACACATCACAGGCTGAAGCTATCTACGGCAGTTGGCTCTCTCTTTAGTCTACCTCACCCCCTGAGGGGAGGGCATTCTCACTGCTTCTACGGATCTATGTGACTTAGTTTGCAACATATCGGACTGAGATATATGGGGTATTGCCAGTTGCGAGCCCGTTCAGGTGGAGGAAGCCCGCTGCTTCTTTAGAAAAGTTCTCTTTCTCCTGTTTATTTACTTAGAAAGTTTTATATAGCGTGAACATGACCCTTGTGGGTGTCGGACTGCTTTAGGATTGTCCAGAGACAAATAGAATCAATAATATCATAGCCTATGATAATACAGGATATGGGCGCAACCACGATAAGGGAGGGTGCAACACAATGTCAGGATAGATAGATAAACAATAACATAAAAGGAGAGCAGCAGTCATGAGTGTAATTAACGTGTCATGAAAGATACAAAGAGAGGAGATCCTAGGACAGAAATCTGTTTGTAAGTAGCACTTTAACTTCTTTCTTGAAAGATGCTGTTGGGGGAGTCAGTCTCATTTCAGGAGGCAAGGTTATCCTCTCATTTCATTTGCCACAAGGAGTTGGGCTTGCCCTATATGGGCGACTGTATCAGAGTTCGCCCTCTACTCCTGTAGCTGTCTATCTGGAGAACTGAGGAGGGGGCCCTTAAAAGATACATTATTAAGGACTGGTTAGCATGTGATAAGGGCCTTAGCATACCATGGCTAGTTTATGTGAAGAAAACATTTGAGGAGATTGTGCTGTCTCTCGCTTTTACGAAGCCTTGCTCCAGCAAGAGTTTAAATAAAAAGCAGGTGCAAACGCTATTACTCAAATTCAAATCAAATTCAAAGCTTTATTCGACAGCATTGTCATAAAAGCATATTTACATCCTAACAATAAATATAAATACTATTTTTAAAACAATATACAATCTTAAAAATACATTAAACCATGATGCTGGCGAATAGTTCCGATGAATTGATAACATCAATTAAAAACAAGCTTATGCTAAAAATAGAACAATGTCCTTGGTGTCAGATGTTCTTTATCCTTCTTCTAACATTTTTAGGGTGCGTGAACGTATAACCCAGGCCCACCCCAAGAATTTTGCTACAGCAATAACCAAATATTGAGTGCAATCAGATTCGAGTATCCTCAAGGCATCCTTATATCTACGTATCCCCAAATTTAAACATACTGGTTTTATCCATCTGCGACGTGGAATGACATACAATGGACAAACAAATAATAAATGACCAGCATCTTCAATCAAATCTCGACAGTGAGGACAACAATTATCATGGTTGGGTAGCCAGTTCTGTATAAATGTTTTAACAGGGAGGGTCCCAATTCGAAACTGAAAATACAGTTTTCTATCAAAAGGCCTCTCTATATAATCCCAAAAAGCCTCACAAGATGGAATACTTTTGATGTCGAGATATCGTCCTGTTAGATTGGTATTCTGGCCAGTAATAATAACAGATGTTGTAATCATATCCCAGTACATTTTTTTGAGTGCAGACTTAGGAGGAAATTTTAACCCATTTGAATCATCCCATAGATGCCCCAGATCTAATTTTATTAATAAGTCTCTGATTTCTTTAAGCCATGATATAGAATGAAATTGGTCGGCCCTAATAATGTCTTTTAGGGCAGTAGCATAGTGGGCCAATTCCGGTGTGACCATGATACGTCTCCAATATAGGAGTGGGCGCAATCGTGCCAAATCCTCAATTCTTTTCCTGCCCAGATCATAGGCTAATGGAATCATTGGGGTACTTCGGGGAACTCCCGTTAGGCAACGTAAGAACTTGTTTTCAGCTAGACTTAGTTGTTTCAGGTTGCCAAAACCCCATAATTCTGAACCATATAATACGGCACTAATAGCCTCCATGTTATAAATCTCTAAGGCTGGAGTGATAGGTTTGGTCAGGGATGTTTTATATTTTGAGACAATTGCCCCCGCTAACTGATGGAATTTTAGGGCAGCCATATCAATATGGCTTGTCCACTTCATATTACTCTGGAGGGATATCCCTAAATATGTAAATGCATCTACTTGTTCTAACGGAGTGTCATTGAATTTAATAACACCTCTAAAATTATTCCTCTTATTTAAGCACATGAACTTTGTTTTGGAGGTGTTTATTTCAAGACCACGTTTCTCGACAAAACTCACCGAATGCATTTAGCGCCTTCTGCAGGCCACTAGGTGTCCGTGAAACTATCAGTGTGTCATCCGCGAACATGAGGACAGGTACGCGGGTTCCAGCCAATACGGGAGCGTCTGTGGGCAACGGGAGCGTCTGTGGGCTATTACTAATTATGCCCACCTTGCAGACAACGCTACAAGGTCTGCTGCTTTAGCAACACAAACAAGAATATATGACCTGGGTGATAAGGCCTACAAAATGATCGCCTGGTTGGAAAAGAGAGACAGGGAACGAAAATGGGTGGCCAAGATATGTGACTCTCAGTGGGTAATGCATATTACTGGTGAAGGGATAGCGAGGGCCTTCGTGGACTATTACGAGGGGGTTTGTGCCTCCAACCCCATCAGAACAGAAGCAGACTGTTGGGAACTATTGGCTGATGTGCGGCATCCCACGCTGCCCAACGAGGATGGAGAGGACATGGAGAAAGATATAACAGCAGAGGAGGTAGTGGGAGCCATACAAGATCTGCAGGCAGGGAAGGCCCTGGGGCCGAATGGCCTGCCAGCTGAGTTATTCAAGGGCATGGCGAGCGTATTGGCGCAGTATATCCTGAAAATGTTTGATGAGGCCAGAGAAAGAGGTTGCCTGACACTAGACCAACGAACAGCCACCATTGTGGTAATATCCAAGGCGGGTAAGCCACTGGACCAATGTAGCTCCTATCGGCCCATATCATTGTTAAACATGGAAGTAAAAATCCTTGCTAAAGTCCTGGCGAACCTCCTTTTGGGGACGATCACGACATTGATACACCCCGACCAGTCCGGATTCATGCCTCGCCGGAGTACTAGGCTAAACCTTAGACGCCTGTATGGTGTGATGCATCTGACTAAATCCTTCACGGGGAGGAGGCGGCGCTGCTGTCATTGGATGCTCGCATGGAGTTCGACAGCATCGAATAGCACTACCTATTCACAGTTCTGGAAAGATTTGGGTTTGGCCCTCGATTCCAATCTTGGATCAGGCTGCTGTATAAGACCCCACTTGCTAGTGTGCATGTGAATGGCTCTGTTTCCCACTCTTTCGCCCTCTACAGTGGGACGAGACAAGGGTGCCCACTGTCCCCAATACTATTCGCGCTGGCATTAGAGCCGCTAGCGGTATGGGTAAGAGGGGACCCGGTGGTGTCCAGAATACCAGGTGACGGACAATGGCAACAGCGAATATCCCTATATGCAGACGATGTCCTATTGTATGTGACAAGGCCTCGTTTTACTATCGGCAGGCTATTACAAATTTTCCATCTATTCGGGGGATACTCAGGGTATCAAATCAACTGGGATAAGTCCCTAATGTTTATGCTTTCCCTGGGAGGATTGTTTTAAATATCTGGGTATTACCATCGCCAAGACAGAAACAGAATTTTTGGAGGGAAATTTGTTGCCCCAACTGGAACGTCTTAGAAGAGATGTCGTTCATTGGAGGACGTTGCTGATCTCCATGATGGGGAAAGCAGTCTTATTTAAAATGATGTCACTACTGCGCATGTTATATGTTCTCCAAAACACCCCATATAAGGTATCTGACAGGTTTTTCAGGGAAGTGGATAGTGAACTGCGGAAACTATTGTGGGATGGGGGAGGCGCAAGAATAGCACTGGCCAAACTCCAGAAAGGTGTATATGAGGGTGGTCTTGCTGTACCAGACCTCAAAAAATACTACTGGGCATCGCAATTGATAACAATTAACGATTGGATTTTTGAAGATAGGAACGACCCGGCATTCTAGGTAGATCACTTTGTGATGGTGCCAAGAGGATACCCAGGTGCACTGTACTGGAGGTTGGCAGAGAAGCATATGCCCCCGCACACAAAGACCGTGCTGGATGCCTGGAAGAGGGCCAATAAATTCCTCGGGTGGGATAAAAGGCTGACAGAACGAACCCCGCTATGGGACAGCGATATGCTGGAGGAGGTAGGCAAATTACAGGGCTTCAATAAATGGAAACTGCTAGATATAACCCATCTGGGAGACGTTTTGAGGAGTCCGGCGATAATCTCGTTTGAAGACCTACAGAAGGAGTATCAGTTGTCGGATACAGAAAGATATAGGTATAAGCAATTGGGGCATGCACTCCGTAGGCATATTAGAGAGGGGGAACGGATCCACGGGTGCAACCCCCTGGAGGATCGACTCCACTAGAACCTATCCCAGAAAAGGCATATTCCTTCACATATAGGAGAATTATCAACAATTTGCCCGACGCCCTGAAGACTCTACGAGAGGCCTGGGGTCTGACATTGGCCTAGAAGACGATGATTGGGCAGAGGTCATACAGAGCCCAAGAGAGGTAGCTATCAGAACGAGATTCAGGCTAATACCGTTAAGAATTCTTCATAGGTCCTATTCCACGAGCATAGTTATGCACAAGCTAGGGCGCACCCACATGGATCATTGCATACAGGGCTGCGACCAAAGAGGTACCTTTTTTCACATCATCTGGGAGTGTGCAGATATACAACAATACTGGTGAAAGGTAATACAAGTTATGTCAAAGGTCCTTGGGCAGGAAATTTCCATAGATGTCAGGTGGCATATACTATGTGTAACAGAACAGACATGACCGAAATATCAGAAAATTTGGCTGCTAGTGGCAGCAATGGTGGCCATGAGGAACGTCGCCAGGGCATGGGGAACCGCCCTCGCCCCCGAAGGCGGATCAATGGAAGGCCAGTCTTGATTGGTGTAGCGCAGCAGAAAGGATAGTATATGAGAGCAGGGGCTGCACGCGAAAATGGGAGAAAATATATTTTTTATTTTTTTATTGGCATTTGTGAAAAAACAAACAACAACAAAATCAAATAGCAGTACATTGTCGTTATCATCTGCACATCATATACATGTTCAAGCCCACATTCGGTACCTATTGTTAGATAGACATTGTTGCAACCATGGCGACTAGTGTCTAATCGATTCAATAGACAATGCTATCACCCAACAGTGCGCTGCAGCAAAGGTGTTGCCATTACCTAGTGTCCATATTAGGGGTCTTCAGTGTCTATTGTTCTTAGCCAATTAACAAATGGGTCCCAACTGTCCCGAGGCCGGGCTCATGTAGGCATCAGTTCCCAGAAGTTTTCCAGTTGAGTCTTGCATTGGGTGATGCTCAAGAGCCATCCCTTTGTTGTCGGCTAGGGGACCGCCCTCCATTGAAGCGCCGCCTGGCGCTTGCCCATTAGTAGAAGCAGGGCCGTAAGTTTCCGCAGCTTCGGTGGGACATCGGTGATAGCAGCCAGCAGCGCCACTAGCGGCGTGTGGGGCAGCTCCAGTCCAATTATGTTGCGTATATGGTGTAGTATGTGCAGCCAGAAGTTGGCTATGGGACGGCACTGCCACGCTATGTGTAGGAATGTTGCTTGGGTGGCTCCACAGCACCAGCAGCAGTCGTCGGGGCGCAGTCCCATGCGGTGCAGCTGCACCGGGGTTCTGTATAAACGTGAATGTACTTGAAGTGGACAAATCTAAGACGATAGTTAGGGGACAGCACTTCCAGCTGACCGCAAATGAGCTTGCATTGGTCATCTGTGACTCCCACCCACGCCGTGCGGGCCCCCGGGGTGATAATTGGCGACTCAGGCTGCGTGGCGTTGTAGATGCGAGTGATTAACTTGCGGCCGTGAGCTACCGTGAGAATGTTCTCAAGTGCTGGTAGTGTGGGGGATGGTTTGGAAATGTGTCAAACTTGCTTCTACATGAGGCGCGCAGTTGGTAGTAGAGCAACATGTCAGCCGCCACAGGGTCTTCAGGGTCACACATCTGCTGCAGCGTTAGGAATGTGTCGCCGGGAAAAAGGTCCCCACCCACCCGCAGCCCATGCACCTTCGCCCGCTCCTGTGCTCTGCGGTCCCTGAGTGGGGGTATCTGTGGGTTGTTGGCGAGTGGCATAGAGGGAGCGTAAAGTATTTCCAGTTTTGCACGTTTGCGCAGGTCCGCCCATGCCCATCTCATCGTTTTTACAGTGTCCACTTCATTGTGTGGTCGCTTATATGGCTGGTATACGGCAGTGGCAAGTGGGAGCGGCGCTGCTCTGTCTAGTTCGATGGAAACGTGTCTGAAAGGGTGTGGAGTGTACCCAATGATGTAGAAATTGTGCCTGTGCGCTGTAGGCTTAGAGGGCGAAGACGGGGGCTGCCAACCCGCCCTGAGCCTGCGGCAGGGTAAGAACCTCCCAGGATATTCGAGGTTGTTTCCATGCCCACACCAGCTAAATCATGAGGGATCTCAAGGTTTTAAAAAAGTGTGAGATGAGAGGTATGGGGGCATTTACAAAGAGGTTCAGGAGCTTGGGCAGGATGATCATTTTAGCCACTGCTATCCATCCGATCAGTGATAAAGGGAGCATCTTCCAGCGGCGCACCCTCTCCTCTATCCAATTCACCGCCCTGTCGTAATTTTCCATCCAGAGCTCGTTTCATGTCACTGCTTATCCATATTCCCAAATAGTGCGTTGGCCCTGTCACCCAGTCTTTAGGGTAATCCGTTTCAAAGGGCTGGGTCCCAGGTGTCAGGGGGATGATTACAGATTTGTTCCAATCAAGCTGTTCCCCGGAGAGTTCCACATATCGCACCAGTTCTCTCTTCATGGGTGCCAGGTTCTCTTTGGGGTCTACCATGTAGAGAGTGATGTCGTCTGCGTAGAGTGACACGGTGAGGCCCCTGGTAGTGAACCCAATACTACGGTGTGTGTGGCGTTGTCTAATTCGGGCTGCCAGTGGTTCGGTGGCTATGGCAAAAAGTAGCGGCTGCCTGGTGCCTCTCGTGATGGCAATGGGTTCCGAAATCAAGCCATTCACCCTGATGCGGGTCGTGGGTTGGGTATACAGCAGTTGTATCTGTCGAATGAAAATGGGGCTAAGGCCTATTCGTTGGAGTAGTGGAAACAGGAATCCCCAATCCAGGGAGTTAAACGCCTTTATGGCGTCCAGGAGTGCTGCAATCGCCGGGACATGTGGGGCAAGGTAGTGTGTTAAAGCAAACAGCGTCCAGAGGTTATGAGAGGTGGCCCTCCCCGGTATGAAGCCGGACTGACCCGGGCGTACGATCAGGGGAAGCAGTGGCTGGAGTCGGACTGCCAAGAGTTTAGAAAAAAAAATGTGGTCAAGGTTTATCAGGGAGAGTGGGCGGTACAAGTCGCAATTCGAAGGGTCCTTGTCAGGTTTCAGGACCGTTATGATAATAGCCTTGCGCATTGAGCGGGCAAGCCACCGGCCTCCATGGCTTCCTGATAAACAGCCAAGAGTCGTGGTGCCAATATCGCAGCATATTCTTTATAAAATTTGGCCGTCAAGCCATCCGCTCCGGGGGCCTTGTCTGCGGGTATGCCACCTATCACCCGTTTGACGTCCTCTACCGTGAAGGGGGCCTCTAGGTACTCGTGGTGTACCCTGTTAAACCATATTAACTCGATGGAGTCAAAGTAGTCTTGCAGGATCGTGTCTGGGGGAGTGGAACTGGAAGTGTAGAGGTGTGCATAGAAATAAATAAAAAAATGGGAGACAATATGGCACCTAGGGGAAACATATAGGGATTTATGAAGTGGGGAGGGGGGGAGGACAGTACTCGGTAGCAGATGGGGAAGGGCTGTTAATGATTAATGGGGTCAAGGAGATGAGATAACTGTTGTACCAGTGGACTGCAGAGTTGGACATGTAGGTTTCTGTGTTTAGACCTTCTAACGCCCGCTGATATTATACTGTATCTGCATCTGAGCTTGTGCGCCGACTCAATATTTGTTTAGTGCACCTGAGCGTTGGGAAAGATCCGGGCAAACAATGTTACATTTTTTTGTTCTGAGAATCACCGTGTGGTCACGAAGAACGAATGTTTTAATTTTATGGGTTGATATGTTTTTATTTGCACTTGATCTACTGTATTTCGCTTCATTTTGTTATCTAATTTTCTATCTCACAGTATTTTAAGTTGTACCTGAATGTGCAGCATCGTTTTCCATATGATGTTTTAATTTGGACTGTGTACTTTCATGGATGCATTTTGCTCCTGGATAAAATATTTTCTGACTCTGATACTCCTGGTCAATACAGCCAAGGCACATCAGATTTCCTTTCGTAATAAATTAGGTTTACCCGTTCTTATAAGTGTAATACAGAGTATAAGTCTGTCCAACAGGGTCTTTCAGGGTGTTCTGCGTTCCCTTAGAAGTGTGGTGAAGGCGAGTGCCCGCAGATGAGCACACAATAGGTAAAATAGGAATCGGCCAGGTTAATACCGTGGCCAGAGCTCACGCTGTGATTCAGGTTGTATTTATGTACTTCGAATTCTTCTTTCCTAAATATAAACCAGGACTTCAAGTACCAAAATGCACTGTTGAACTATTCGTACGTGACACGAGGCAGCTTGCATTCTTTGTATCAGGCATTATGTGTGATTATGCACCTACATGTGTTTTCTAGATAAAAAAGTACATCTTAGAATATTGTTCACTGAATCAGGTGCAAGGGTGCCAGTCGAGCTGTGGACGAGGTGCACTCGTTCCCTAGTGCAAACCGACAAGACTCATATAATTGTTGATCAGTGCATGTCGCAGTTTTTCCTTTAAGTGCCTGTTGGCTGTTTTCAGTTTTGACAGATGAGCAAAAATCCCGCATCCAAGCGATGAAGCCGATGACGAAAGAGGAATATGACGCAAAGCAGAGTGTGATAAGGAGGGTGGTGGACCCCGAAACTGGACGCACAAGGTACGGTGTCATTAGACAGCAGACTACACTATCATGTTTCGGTTCACTACCTGTCACTATTGTTTAAGAGGATGTGTTAAGGTGTCCTGGATAATCACACAGTATGGTCCCAAAGCAGGCACCCTGAATACTGCCATGCCTGTAAATAACCCTGGGCGTAGTACTACGCTACACTCACGGAGCGTGCGTAGTTTGCGCTACTACGCGAATTGCATGTAGCACAGTGCAAAAACGCGTAGCGGGCATTTTTTGCTTGCTCGTGGTTCTCAACGTCAAGTTGGCGACCGCGAGCGAGCAAAATCAACATACCGGCGAGACTTTTTCCTCGTTCGCGATCAGCAACATCAAGTTGACAATCGAGAGCATGGAAAATAAACCTCCCGATGAGTTTCTCAACGCGGAGGTCAGGTTTCTCATTGCGAGTGGTTGCGTATGCTCGCAACCGCTTGCAATGAGAAACTACCAGTCCGCGTTGAGAAAGCTGCCGCTCGAGTACAAATCTACTCAAGCGGCAGAAAACGATCACTTGCACTGTGCAAGATGCCGTTTGCAATGATTGCACAGCGCGGACAAGCATCCGGCACTGTGCAATCAGTGCGAACAGCATTTCACGACGCAGTTCGCGTAGTGTGCGTAGTGCGAAGTGCACTTCGTGTAGCTACGCGTAGTGCTACTACGCAAACTACGCCCAGGGTTACCTGTAAACACCTGGATTGGGTTGATTGACAGATAAAAGGGTATTTTTTTTAGGGCCAGATATAAGTATTTTAATTATCTGCCCCCAGGATCTGAAGCCACGCCCCTCTACATCTCAAAGTGTCTAATTTTGGCAGGTGGTGGTCACCAACACTTCTTTTTGTAGACCTGCAATTATTTTTCATCTTCAGACGTTGACCCAGATTTTAAAAAAAGGAAGAGAAAAAAGGGAACACAGTGACAATAGCAAAAAACACAAGTTGCTAAGGGACCTGCAAAGGTGAGATAGACTGTAATGTAGGGTGGTGGAAGAACAGTGCTAATTTGAGTTGGTGGTTTCCGGTGCTCAGCACAGGCAATTAATTCTCTACACCGGCACTAATGACAGTCTACCACCTGATGGCGCTGTCTGTCGGATTTTGAGATGAGCACAGCGGCAGTGTTTAATAATTCAATATACATTAAAATGACAATTCAGTCTATTCCGTGCCACGTTTATAGCTTTGGGTGGCCTGGAATAGTCTGAATTGTCACACTTGTCGGAGTGTGTGGTTAGAAGTTGTGCTGGTGCTGTCACTGGCATTGCTGGCTAGGGGCGGCAATGGGGTGGGTAAGGCTGCAGAGGCCTCCTTGGGAGAGCCCTGGCACTTAATTGTTTACAAACTAAACACTGTGGAAGAGAGAGAAAGGGGTACGGGCGCAACCAAAAGTAGGCAGCCTTGGTATTGGGAATCCTGGAATTGGGGAATGGGCGGCTATGGCCAACTTTGCACCCCTGGGCTCACTTTTGTGACAAATCTAACGCTGGAGTTGCAGCGCTACTCCTAAAGTTTGTGAAACCACTGAGGCCTCTTTCTCTCTCTTCCTCGCATCTCAGGTTTAGGCCCGACAGTGAACAAACTCTGCCTTGAGTTGATGCCGATCCCCTGGTCCACCTTTACAGGACCAAGATCTGCCTGGGCCCTCTACTGTGCAGGGTCAGGGACGGCCTCTTGCATGGGCAAGGTGGGCCCGGGGCGCCAATGTTCTGAGGGGGGCACGGAGCTGTGCATTAAGGTTATGCAAACATCAACGCCCTTCTCACCTTGCTCCAGCCCTGTTCTTGTCCCTGCCGCTGGTTTCTGTCTTATTTGCCAGTTTAAAGTGGTTTTAGTCCTTATGCCTTCATTATCATACGGCGGGTGATGTTTTTAACACCCCTTTAGCCCCCTTCCTTAACCCTCTGACCCTTGCTGGCACACACCAACAAACCCATCATCTGTTGAGGCAGCAAAGCTATGGGTGATTTAGGTGAGCTGGGGGCGGTCCGGGATGTTTCTGTTCAGGGGCCAGTCAATGCTCAGCCAGGGGCTGACCAGTGACCCCAAAAGGCCGGCTCTGTGTTCCGTGCTCCGGTGCTCTCTATGTCATTTAATATCTTAGAAGTGCCAGTGCACGCACAACTGACAATCCGCTGGTACTGAGGAGAAGGGTGGAGGTGTGAAGTTGGGTGAAGGCTGAGGAATCCCGTTGTGTGAGGGTACCCTTGGGCAGGGTGGAGAATGCATGATTGATGCACTGTACATTCTGCCACGCAGGATTGGGCGATAGGGGCAGCTTTCTTAAATGTTTCCTTTTTTTTTTTTTTTTTGAATTTTTGAAAATCAGCATTGATGATAACAAAATTACATACGAAGAATAATTATCATTATATTACATAGGCGATACATAAAACTGAAAAAAAAAAAAAGAAGACAATCAAACATAATTACATACAAAAAGCAATTGTGGTTACACTGCATAAACAATACAAAAAAAAAAAAAAAAAAAAAAGAAAAAGTAATCATACCCAGTTCATTATTGGGGCCCATAATGCAAGTCCAAATTTCTTCTTTTCCCTGCCTTTAAGTTTATACAGAGCAGTTTCTAAGTTATACAGAGATAGTAATTTAGTCTTCCACGTAGAAAAGGACGGTGAATCTGGGCTTAACCATTGAGAGGTAATACATAAACGAAGAATAGCCATACATAAAAACAGAAATCCCTTCTCAGGGGTTGACCGGTTTCTGATGTTTGCTCCAAACTCAAAACCAAACAGCACTAGTTGAGGTGACATGTCAACAGAGATGCCTAGACCTAAGTTCAAAAAACATTGTATCTCCTTGAGCCAAGGGGAAAGTACAGGGCAGTCATAAAGCATATGTACCAGATCAGCTGCCCTCAGGGTACATCTAGGACAGAAAACCCCTCGGTTTGTTCCCCATTTGGCTATCTTCACTGGAGAGTAGTAAAAATCAAAAATAGCCATATAATATTGACTTTTATAGCTACCTGAAAAGATAACAGCATCGGCTAGTTTAACTACTGCTTGTAAGTCAACACCTACTATCCCTAACCTCCTCTCCCAACGATGCTAAATAAAAAACAAGGTCGTCCTGCTGAAATGCAGTTATTATTTTAGAGAGTTGAGAAATGTTGCATCTCCCTTTTATACATTCCAGTATCTGATTCTTTTCCAAACTGATCTGCCCTCTTAAATCAAGCTTGTCTAAAAAACTTCGGATTTGAAGATATTTGAAAAAGTCTGTGCGTTGCAGCCCGAATCTCTCTTGAAGTTCTAAAAATGACATCAGTTGTTTCTCTAAAAAGAGGTCCCCAATGGTTCTAACCCCCTGGGAGTTCCATCTCCGCATAGTAGAATCACAAAAAATTGAGGGGAGTTTCCCTGGTATTCCCACAGGCATATATCGATTATATTCCTTTGACATAAAATATTTACAGAATCTAGACCAAACTACAGCCGCAGCAACCAAAGTCTTAAAACGGGTTCTTTTGTAGTAGCTGAGCTCAAAAAATTTAGAGAACATATAGTTGGCTTCCGGGCCCACAATAAGCTCATATATAGATGGAAAGATAGCTGGGTCCATATAAGCCTGAGCACCAAAAAACAAAATTCCCATATGTTGAAGCATGGCCGCCCAATAATAATACTGGAATTGAGGGATATTCAGTCCACCCCTCGCCCTTGGTAAACTTAGTTTTTTAAAGGCTCTCCTTGTTCTCTTGTACCCCCAAATAAAGCGGGAACACATTCTTTCAATCTTCGTAAAAATTTAATTAGGAACAAGAAGTGGGATCGTACGGAATAAATAAAGAAATTTCGGAAAAACCACCATCTTGATAACATTACATCTGCCATATAAAGATAGATGCAGATAATCTAGATTCTCTAACATTTTATTTGATGTGGTTAAGATTGGATCAAAGTTTAGATTAACAATAGACTGTACATTCACAGCAATTTTAACCCCCAGGTAAATAGCCTCTGTAACTGTGTTAACACCTGGTAGGACATCAGAACCAGTGAAGAGAACTTGTGTTTTGTGTAAATTCAATTTATAGCCAGACACGGCACCGAATTCTGACGTCAGAATTTTAATACGTCTCATCGCGTTACCTACATCCAGTGTAACGACAGCCACGTCGTCTGCGTAGGCTAAAACTTTAATGGGTTCACTCGCAGGCTGAACTGGAGTGATCTCTAAATCATGTTCAATTTTAATCAGCAGGGGCTCAATGTAGAGAGCAAATAGAAGAGGGGAGCAGGGGCACCCCTGCCGAGTACCCCTATATATCTTAAACTCCCCTGAATAGTTCCCTAAGATACGGATTGTGGCAGCTGGACAGATGTACATAGCTTGTATAGCTTTAATAAAGGAAGACGGAAAGCCTTTCCAATAGAGAACTGCCCATAAAAATTCCCATGAGACCCTGTCGAATGCCTTCTCGGCATCCAACAGGGCCACCCCTATTGGAACTTCAGAAACCTGGGCCCAGGCCAGGAGAGATATTATTCGAAGCAAGATGGCGGCTGCTGAAGCAAGATGGCGGCTAAGCAGTTGGCTGTGTGAGCGGTCTGCTCTCCCTCCCGGACTCTCCTTCCTTGGAATGAGTGCCTGACATTCGACTCTACTCCGTGATGCTTTGGTGGTCATTGCAGCGTCTATACAAAGCTCCGTTTATATATCGCCTTTGCCCCCGCCTGGCTGAGAAGTCTACATCTTTTCTTTTTGAATCGAAGTCTCGACCGCTTGATACTATGCCTCCCAAAGGCCCGCACCGAGCTCCTAGCTCTAAATCATCTCTCCCGCCTGCGAAAACGCGTCCTGCTACTGGAGCTTCCTCTGCCCGGAAAACATCGGCAGCGTTGCAGGAGGAGGCTACGGCCCGTGTAGTGACCAGGGAAGAGCATGGTTCCCCCGCTGAGGATGTTAAGCTTAAGGTTCTCTCTCTCTTCCTCAAAGCTCGGGGCGACAAGGTACTTGTTAAGAACATAGAATTATCCGAGATAAATGCTGCCACCCCGCAGCCTTTGACCCCGCAACTCGCCATGGAAGATACGATACCGGGGGGAGAGCGTCACTGCCAGAACACGGTTTCTCGTGTTGGATTACCGGGAAACGGCATTATGGGAGCTGTAGTCCCTCCGCAAGCGCCGATAACATCGGTGACACCGAGAGCCGAGCAATGCAAAGGTGCTCCCAGAGACTCACCTCTGACTCTTGCAGGTACGAATATGCCCAATGGTTTGAAAAATGAAGTTCATGGACAATTGGGGGGTCATGTATCTGTATCTGTACTAGGTGCCCACTCTGAGGGTTACAGCATAGAGGCTCAGGATAAAGTGTCAGTTGGAGACGATTTTTTTTCTTTGTCTGATCGCTCCTCTACTGAAAGTCTGGTGAAAGAGTGGCTCGGTGAGGGCTGTTCAGGGGGAGAGGATGACGTGGAGTTGGCGGCCGAGTTAGGGCAAATATCAATGGATGGTGCTCAAGGGCAATTTTCTGTTATCGGAAGCCCACATGGGTCTGATGACTCCTCAAGTTGTGCATATCAAGACTCGCCAAATCCCCAAATTAATATCCAGCCTCCTATGGCACAACAAACAACCAGCACTTTGGATTCCTTTGAACGGGAGCATCAAGAAATCACGCTCAATACTATCTATGATGTCATCATGGCGCAAAGGGCAGAGGCGCAAGCAGAAAGCCTCCGCACACAGAGTGCGTTAAAAAAGCTGCAGAACTCTTTACGCAGGGTTGCCAAATCATGTGCCGACTCTGCTATAAGAATTGGGGAAGCCGAAACTCGGATTTCTACGTTGGAGGATGAAGTGGTGTCTCAGAGAAGAGAAATCACGGCATTGAACGCTCATAAAGATGATTATCTATGGAAAATGACTGATATGGAAAATAGGCTAAGGCGCAACAACCTCAGAATTCTTGGGGTACCGGAGGGAAAGGAAGGGGCAGACCCCCGGAAATTTGTTGTGGAACTCCTTTCGGAGGCTTTTCCCGAAGTTACCAGCTGGGACTGGAAAGTAGAGGTGCAGAGGGCTCACCGATTCCCATTCTTTAAGAGGAAACCGATGGCTCAAGAAAGCCCTTTCCCCAGAGCAATCCTAATCTCTTTAAATCATTTTCTTGCTCGAGAAGCTCTTTTTGATTTGGCTCGCCCTAATAAAAAAGCCCATGCCATGGGCTGTGAATTCTTTGTGAGGCCGGACTTTTGCCAATCAACGGTGGATCTTAGGTGGAGATTCCGACAGCTGATCCCGAAATTCCAGGAAAAAGGAGCACAGGCTTTCTTACAAAATTCGGCAAAGCTTAAAGTTATTGTTAAGGGACAGTCATCAGTGTTTACCGAAGAATCTACTGCCAAAGAATTTATGTATAAGCTATAGATGATCAGGTTTTTTTTTTTTGGATCTTGAACTTTTGGGATCCATGCATTCTACGGGACTAATTGGGTTCTATTCTTTTTTTGCCTTTTTAACTTTTTCTTCTCTCTGAAAATTGAATTTGGCTGTCTATAATATACAAGGTTTTTTTTTTTTATATTGACTAATCCTTGACCAGCCAGGATAGGTTAGGCACGGATTGGTTATATTCGTGATATGGTATAGAGTTCGTGGGGGGGGATGGGGTGGCAGATCGACTCACCATCTATTGGGACTAGTGTCCCTATGCTTCATGGGAAGGGTAAGGGGGGGTTGGGAGGGGGGCCCTGGCATGGGGTGCGGGTGGGGGTTGGGGGGCTGTTGGTGGGTGGTGACGGGGGGTGTAAAGAAAAATCAGCATTGTTGTTTTTGTTATCGTTACACTGTTTGAGACAAGATTTCAGTTTCAAAATGATGTTTATTTGGGATGTGGCTGGGTCCATGTTTGTGGTAGGAACGATTAACTCGGAGTCAAACTCTCAAGACATTTAATGAAAAAACGACTGTTATGTACCCTAAATATATGCGGTCTGAACGATCTCAAAAAGAGGCTGGCTTTTGCACAGTTAGCCAGAGGTTTTTCCTGGGACATTGTTTGTCTTCAGGAGACGCATATCGCTTGGGCCAACAGGGCATGGCTTAAAAGAATGGGGATGGAGCTGATTGCTTGTTCAAAGCAGTCCACAAATACGAGAGGTGTAGCGATTTTTTGCAAATCGGGGTTTTTTTCCTGTAAGAAATATAAAAAGGATAAAAATGGTAGGTGGGTGATTGTTGAGGCACTATTTGGTAATGCGGAGGTTATAACTATATGTACTATTTATGGATCCAATGTGGACGAACCTGAACTGTATGATTCTCTTAATTTGGAATTAGCTCTGTGGCCCCATCCTATTATACTCTGTGGGGATTTTAATATACACATAGATGAGTCAGCTAATATAAATCTAGGTGCAATATATATGGGATGGAAACCAAGAGTCTTTAGATCTTTATGCAATCTAGCAAGGAAACAGGGCCTGTATGATGCTTGGAATCGACTTAAAAAACCCCAACAGGGCAGCACTTTTTACTCTGCTCCCCACAATAAATTGTTTCGCCTTGATTATATATTGGCTTCATCTTCCATCCTGGCGAATGCCACTATCACGATATTGCCGAGATTAATTTCAGATCACAACCCCCTTGTGCTAAAATTTGAGATCTCTGCTGCATCACGTGCAAGACCTAATTGGACTTTTGATAGGAAGTTATTAGTAGATGAGGAATACCGGGATCATATTAAACTTTGGCTTCCAAGCTTTTTTTCAGCTAATAATGGCTCAGCCCCAGACACAGTTGTCTGGGACACTTTCAAGGCCGGTGTAAGGGGGGAAACCCTAAGATATGTATTACGGAAACGCAACATTATGAGACAAAAACTCGAACAAGGTATGTTAGAACTAAGCTCATTGGAGCGAGAGCTAGCTCAGAAGATTAAAGATCGGTTGGATGTCTCTGTAGTACAGAATAATATGGCTAAACAGAGATCTCTAATCTGTCAACAATATGCTGATGAAACAGCTGCTAAATATCAGACTTTCCGAAGGGAATGTTTTGAATATGGGGAACAGGTGGGGAAGGTGTTGGCCAATAGAATAAGGCAAAAACAGTCACAAAGTAAAATCGACAAAATAAACGATATAGATGGGTCTCTACAAAAATCGGAGCCTGGGATCCGGGAGGTATTCAAACACTTTTATCAAAAGCTTTACGAGAGCGAAAAAACATCTGATCCATGGGGTTATTTAGGGGAAATCCCCACTGTAGGTTTGGGTCTGGTCCAGAAGGATATTTTGTCTACTCTTATAACTTGGGAGGAAATTATCCAGGCAATGATATCTTTACCTAGGGGAAAAGCAATGGGGCCAGATATGATTCCCCTGGATTTTACGTCTCCTTCCAGGCTGAATTGCGGGACCCGCTATTATCTCTGTTCCAGCAAGCATTCAGCGGCACAGTACCGGACTCATGGTCCAAGACAACTATAATAGTCTTTAAAAAGAAAGGGAAAGATGAGTGTGAGCCAGCTTCATACCGCCCAATTACACTAATTAATTCAGACAGCAAGATCTTCTCTAAATTACTCGCTAGAAGATTAGGAAAGATTATAGCACCACTAGTCTCATTGCGTCAGCACGGGTTCGTAGCAGGTAGAAGCTTTCTTAAATGTTTCCATGTTGTTTTCTGTATCTGTTTATATGGGCGCTAGAGAGGGTGGAAGAGCGGCAGAAAAGTAGTGCGACACAGTGGCGGTTAGAAGCACACCTAGGGTGTGAGGGGGCGGTGGTCCCTGGGTCTGGTGGCTTAGCGGACTAATGCGTTCACCATAGCGGCCTGTGTTTGACCTCATGGTCACAGCTTCAAATCCCGGCGGGTCTACTCAGCCTTTCATCCTTATGGAGGTCGATAAAATGAGGCCCATTGAGTTGGGTGATAATAAACATCTGTTATTCAGCGCCAAGATATCCTTTTCGGTGAACGTGCGCTTTACAAATACACGTTATGTTTTGGTGGTGTGGGTGAGGAAGTCGAGCAGAAGTCTCGACGACTAACATACACAGGGCTTTAAGTGGGCCGGGTCTCACCGGTGCTGAGCACCGGCAGTTTTTTAAAGGGTGCCTCGAAACGGGTCTTTATCGGGCTCTGTTTTGTGCTCTGGCACAGACGGTCCGTGTTTTTTCCAGACTGCAGTGACAGTGGCACATCGATGTGAGCTGTGAGCGTGCTCACTTCTCACTAGTGGAGAAGTTACGGCATGACGTCAAGCTGGGTGAGCGTTGTAGGGAAAGGGAAATCCTTTGAAGAGTCATTTTCTCTCTGGATTTCCCTTCTCTTTTTGAAACTCATGAGCAGCAACATTGTCGTGTTGTCACCAGGACTCTAAGTGGAAGCGTTTTCAATATTATTTACAAGCCACAGTTGCTGCTTATTTATCTTATGCAACTAACAACCACTGACAAAGCCAATAGCCATGACTTGTTGTAGGTATGATGTTACTTATATAATATCACTGGACGCAATGACAGAATCAGCAAAATACAAGTCGGGCGGCACATTATGCTAAGCACAGATTTTTATTTTACGTGTTTTAAGCCACGCCCTTAATTACATTGGCCATGCCTCTTGGAGGGACCCCCCAGATTTTTCATCCAACTTAAAGCCCTGAACATACATTAATGTAGGGTAGGAGAGCGCGTGGGCGGGTGGAAGTTAGGGGTGCAGGTAGAAAGAACGGGGCACGTGCCGCACTCTAACTGCTTGATACATTTCCTGCAGACAAGAGAGAGTTGGGGGACATGGGCTGCTCACTTCAGTAGTTTGAATAACCTGCCTGATCGTTTCTTTGCCTAAGAGAAGCCGCGTCGCCAGGGCTTGCTGTCCCAAAGAACAAACGTGACCCAGTTTCACTCTCGGCATCTCGGCTGTAGAAAACGTCCATCTGAGGGAAACGAAGTGTGACAGGCGGCGCTGAAAATAGAAGCCGTTCCTACAAGGTCAGCCTCCCCAAGGCAGGTAATGGAGACATCATTAAACTGCGCCTGTCTTCGGCTTCCTTCCTTCCGGGCCTCGAAGACTCGAGTTCCCACGCAGTGTCGGTCTCTTCAGGCGATGCCGCTCCCCCCCAACCCCCCTAAAAAGGTCCTGCAAGTCTGGAACTGCACGATTCCGATATCCTGCATCGGCGACAGTATTTAATTTGTAGAAAAATAAATGACAGGTTATTTTACAGGAAGCCACTGAAGATTTTACCACCCACCCTGCCAGAACGGACAAATGCCATCACATGCCTGCACATTTGAACCATATCCGGTCACATAAGGTTGTCCTGCGTGCACTTGTATTGAAATGATAAACGGTACGCTTATGTTTCAAAATAACCTGACAGCGCCACCATGTGGTAGACTGTCGTAAACGAGTGCCAGTGTTGAGAATTAGGCTCTGGTGCCGAACACCGGAAAACACCGGCACAAATTAAGCATTTCGCCCTGAATGTGTAATTTCTGACCTTTATATTGTTGATTCCACGATTGCATCTCAACCAGCATGATGGAAATAGCTTCATCACTTCTCTCAAGAGCAGTTCACTTTTTACCATTTTAATTTTTTAGCAACGTTATAGGTCTTTAGTACAGAGGGTGCATTTGCCATAGGTTTCATCTTAAGTAGGACACAGGTTGTGCCCAGAGACCGGTAGCTCATGGAGCTTTTTGTACTGCTGAATATAAGCATTCACAACCCCCATTGGGCGCAGAAAGTGGGTAGTGGGTGTTATCATTGTCCCTCTCCTCTGTGGTGAGGTCAGTCCCACCAGATGTGCTTTTTCTTATAAGGTTGGCTTTAGGGAAGTACAGCATCTCTTTAAATGAATGTTTTTAGGGGGGGAGGGGTGGGGAGATTTACCCAGCTCTATTCACTCTGCTGTTTCCAAGAGTCAAAAGCTGTTCCATAGCACCTGCCCGCAATACCTTGGTCCACCGGCGAGGTCTAGGGAGGGGTCTGTGACTTCCACATGTGGGCTACAGGTGAGCGGGCAGCTATCAGTAAGTGTTTAACAGTTTACCTATTAGTATAGAGAGCTGGTAAATGCTATCGTCTCCTGAATCCTCTAAATGGATGACCACGTTTTCCTTTGGGAGCTTGCTCAAGTGATCGACTCGGTCTGGGGCAGCCCTTCCGTCCAGTAGTTCCACATATGAATGCATTACTACCACATGTGTATATACGATCCCTCGTCCCTGCAATGGCTCAAATCAATCAAATACTCTTGCGTGAAAATTGTTTCTAGCGGCGAATTGTCTCTAACAGCTCTCTCTCTCTAATAATTGGCTTACCACGCCAGGGCATTGGCTGAGTGTGGTGATGTCCTTCTGTTCTGCAAAGACTGAGCGTTTCAATGCACACCTAGCTGCTAAAAAATCTTCCTCAGAGGATAATTCTTCTGTTCAGGGTGGATCACTGGATCGCTAATTCTTAAATCCTGGCTCTATGATTCCAGGGGAATGTGGGTAGAAGGCAATTGTGAATTATTGGTGTCATGGGAGAAGAGTAAGTCATGGCCCCCCTCTTCCTAACCCTCATAACCCAGTCCACCCTCAAACGGGTGTTTATATAATGAGTACCCACAGAGACCCCGACTACAGCCACCTGCCTACGCAACACTCAATATCCTATTTTGTATCAGTTGTATTGCGGCTTTGGAAAATCTGAGGAGTGGAGTTTGTACCACATGTTGGAGGCACAGAAGGAAGTTCATCTGTATGCTAGCTATTTTGATAAGCCACAAATTCTCAAGCCTACCCCATGTATATAGATTTTCATATAGGATAGCTAGTGGAAGTATGGTGTTGCATCGGGATACATTTTTTTATCGTTGAGTTAAGATTGAGCCCTCAATATTTCATAGGGCTCGCAGGCAAACCATTTTCACTAATAGTATTTTACTACTGTCAGTGGGGTCCACTACCCCCAAGCCTTGTCACTTTAAATAGTTTACCGTGAAGCCTCACGCTGCCACAAAGGCGGTTTGGAGATGATAATTTGTATACATGGCTCCATCGCAAGGGCGGAAAAAAGAAGGCACCCGTGCCTCATTCTTCTGGTTAGACGGATCTGTTTAGAAAGTTTTCCATCCACTTTTATTGTGCCCAAAGACGATTTGAAATTTTCTTCAATATAGGACATCATGTTTGGGGCAAACCCAGTTTTGTCTAAGACTTTAGAGAGATATGTCCTACAACTCGTATCGTACACCTTTCATGCATCTTGCGAGGAAAGATAATTCAAATGTTTTTACACTCTGCAAGTTCGATAAGCTCCGCAGCCAAACATGTAGTATCTCTCGTTTGGCGATTTGTTACAAAGACTGATTGGTAGGGAGAGATAAGGGAAGACCAGATTGTGTGGAGTTGAGCAACTAGTATAGAAGTGAATATGTTATCATCAAAAGTTAGCAGGACTATCACTCAGTATGAACTACATTTGGTGGGAGCGTTATCAGATTTTAATATCAAGTGATTATGGATTCTACCAATGAATTAGTAATGGAGTTAGAATATAAAAAATAGTTCTAAAGTGGATAATGGTTGTACTAAGATTTCTTTGTTGGCTTTATAAAATAATGCTGAGAATACGCCTGGCCTCAGGTCTTGTTACTTGAAATGTAGTTAATGTAATGTAAGTGATATTTGTAAAGCTCAGCGGTTACCAAAATGGTATTGTGACACTGAAGGATTGAAAGCGGGTTTCTGAGCAGGAGGAATAGCGAAAGGCCGGTCAGCGTTAGGTAGAGTAGCGCAAGGTTTTTAAGGCCTTACGAAAAGGAAAAAGCAGGTCAATTGGTTGTAGAAGCAGAGAGTACCAGATCTTTGCCTTCATCACCAAAAAGTCTCGACCTACCACCCGGGAGCGGCTCAACCTGGGGACAGTGAGGAGCCATACACTTTGTGATAGGTAACCAGTATAACTTTGTTAAGACAGAAGAAAAAGATAAGTACTGGAAGTTGCGAAGCCAGTCACGTCACAGAATTTTGAATCACTTGGAGCCAGAGGAGAAGGAAGTCAGGAGCGCTGAGGAAGAGCGAATTGCAGTAAGCAACTTAGTATACAAGACGCTGAGATACCGAGTAAGGAGTACTCTCCACTGCTCTGGATTGACGATCTTATGACCATCTGCACACTCTGGATGGAAGATTTTAGAATGTAAATGGTTGCACAGGAATTATTCTTTAACAGTACATATATCTGGAAACAAAGAGATATCTAGTAAGCCCTGATGAAGTCAGAGATGCGGACGTATCGCATCTGACGAAACACGTGTTTGCTCTTGTTGCTACCTGGAGAAGATTGCAATTTATGGAAGTATAATGACCAGTTTGAGAAGTTTCCAAGAATAAAACTACGGAGATGAAAGAAAATTGATTGGACTCTAATTGTATAGTACACTTCGTGTAGTGCTCAGGATAATTTGTATTTGCAACTTAGTATAGTGGCCTGGACGATGGTGTGCTAGGTCCCAAAAGTCCAAGCAGTCTGCACAGATGCCTTTAAATTCTTTGTTTTGTCACATTTGCTGAGCTTCAAAGACAGAAATCAAATGTCAGGCTGCCTTCTGACAAATTACTGCTTATTTTTCAACATGGGGATTGGAGTTTACAAACTCCTCTCACTTTGCAGTCAGAGAAAGAAAACTAAAGTTAATTATGTGACAATCTTGCTAGGGTAAAGGGAGTGTGAAAGGTATGGCAATAGGATGTAATTTATTTTGCAACACACAACAAAATGTAAATACCTGTAAATGAACTGTACACGTTTGGCAACTAGGAAAACAAAAATGAAGCACATTGTCTCTGTAATTCTAAAGTGTGATGGAAACAAAGATCTTTTTAATAGGATCAAAACAAATTAAGACACTTTACTTGGTAATGCACAAATTATACATTTTAATTAACCGCGATTTTCATGTATTATCATTTGGGTGTAATACAGTTTCATCAGAAAAACTGTTAGTCTGTGCAAATTTAGTGGCCATTTCAACGGAAAATGTGCCATCTGAAAATTACACTGCACTACCACACGATGCTTTAGTTACATAAAAAAAAACTTGCCCTCCTTATGTTCATTAAAGCTAGATGGGTCATGAAAGTTTGTTCTAAAAATTGAGTTGTGGTTCTTAAAAGGTTTGGGAAGCACTTGTACAGAAAAGTATCAGAAAGGAAAAAAAGTAACATTTACAACTTTAAACAAGAGAGAAGAGCAGGGAAAGCCATTGGGAAACGCCATTAAGGAAAAGGTGAAATGAAACAAGGAAGCAGAACAGTGGAAATCTGTTTAACAAAGACAACTGCCATAAAAAAATTGAAAAGGAGGGTAAAATAACCTCCCTCTATCACTTCCCAAAATACATTGATTATGGTTTCGATCTTTTGGATTGTAGGTGTTTGAGTTGAAATGAAATTATATACATTTGCCAGCGACATGAATGTACTCATGTGAAGAAACATGGGAATGGCAGCTTTCAGTTCAGTATGGTGGGAGAAATCAGTTTTTTCCCTAAAATGTTCAGTTACCAATAAAGTGGTCTATTAGAACGATCAGTGAATTCATGCTTTGCTTTCTCACTTAAAACTTTCTCTTTCAAACACACCATCTCCCTGGATACCATTTTATTTACATCTCTGCTCTCTAGAGAAGGATTCATGTGTGTCTCAGCAATAACAGCTATCTATGTACTTGCGTCTGTCCATCAATCATTGAGGGTGCAGTAGTGTATCACATTAGCCGGTGTTCCTCGGTGTCTCACCAAACCCCCAGTCTAAGATGGCACACATGCTGCTGCACCTATTATTCAGGGGGCCCCTATACAAATAAAGACATGCCTCTGCAGTCCTTATGAAAATGGGACTTGTCATCCTGAAGACCTTTTTCATTGCATGGAAAGTAGAGGCAGGGCTAGCATTACCATGGTAACAGGCTCCTATTACAGTCTCCGTAAGATGATACGTGACTGATACATTTATCGAAAGAGGAGGTCCAAGAAGCCGCTCATACAAATACCACACCACTGTGAAAAAAAGAAAATCAGTGTATCCCTCAAATTTGAGAAATAGAAAATCAGTGTATCCCTCAAATATGCACTTGGTAAAACAATAGCTGTACACTTCTTTCATTTGAAAAAGGGTCATGATTCTTCATGTTTTTTCTGAAATTTAGCACCCAAAGGTTGACCGTGTTTTCTGGTCTGTCATTTCTTGTTTCTGCTGTAGGCTTATCAAAGGTGATGGTGAGGTTCTAGAAGAAATTGTGAGTCAAGAAAGGCACAAAGAGATAAACAAGGTACTGTACAGCATTTATCTTCAAAGATCTCGCGTTTAAGTGTGGCGACTATTAAGTGTGTGCGCGTGAGCTTGTATACGGTTGTGTAGAAAACTGCGCCGCACCGCTTGGTATTCTAGGCTCTGACTTGCGTTTTTTTCCTCTTTGAAGCAAGCCACCAAGGGAGATGGACTAGCCTTTCAGATGAGGACCGGAATGCTCCAGTAGCCTTCTGAGAAGAACCCCATCCACCCACTGGCCACAAGTATCTCACATCAAGAATGTGTTGTGTTTGTACTGTATTCATCCAGTCCCCACAGACCGTTTCCTGTTGTAATACCTGGGAGCGCACTTCACAGTCAAGCCATTGTTCAAGCGATTGAGAACCTCCTCAGTCGAAAACATTTCCTGTGGCCATATGGGGGAAGCCACTTCTCACCATAGTGAGGCAAGAGCAAAATCAAAGGGAGGGAATAATCCACCCTAAAAAATAAACTTAGCAGTGCTAGTGAGCCGGAAACAGAGGTTGACAAACCAGAATGTACTCTTCTGGTCCACTCTTTTTATTTATTTATTTTTATTTTTTTAGTTCGGGTGGCTGTAAAAACCATGCCATGTCCTGAATCTAAAATCAAAGATGTCTTCATAGAGCCATCTATATAGCTGTTGAGCGTTGTACAGCACCATTACAAGTGCAATTAATGTCTAAAAAGATATACAGGCACTGAGGCGCAACCGCAGCAGTCTTTCTCCTATATCTATTCATTGTGTCGAACATCTAGGTATTGACAGCTGTACCACATGTTACTATTTCCTATAATGTGTATGCACCTTTCTATCACCACTTCACTGTGAGGCTCTGCTCGGTCAGTCAGGCCATGTATTAGGGAAGCAGAAGGCATGGGTCTACTGTGTTTGCTGCCTTCTCTGGTGTCCATTCCATCAGTTTGTCTGGGGAGGCAGGATGTATGGGTTAGTGGGTATGTCACTGGGCTTGTTTATAGGCCTGTCCAAGCTAAAGCATCAGAATGTTCTTCTTTTGTGTTCCCCACTTTGATTGAGTAGCTCAATAACAGTATGATAGCGCTGAGGGGCGGAGGACTGCAGTGTCAAAGGAGGCAAGATGACTGACAGAGGAATAGAGACATGATGAAAATGGGAGGGGAAAATGGATGACGCATCAAGAGAGAGGGTGTAAGAAAGAAAATAAAGAAAACGTAAGAGGGTGAAAAATAGATAAGTAAGGAAAGGAATAATGGCGAAAAAAGGAAAGGAGCAAGGAAGGAAGGAAAAATGAAAGGGCGAAAGCAGGACAAGAGGAAGAAAGGACTTGGAGAATGAAAGGAAGAAAGGAAAGTAACAAGAGGGAATAAAAAGGAGACGAAAGAAAGGGAAGGGGAGTAGAAAGAAAAGACAAACTAGAAAAGAAGATGGGAAAGAAATTAAGAAAATATTAGAGGATGGACCGATGGACAAAGGAAGATAGGGAGGAAGAGGGAAGGATGAAGAAATCGATTGGATGGATGCAAGAAAAGAAGAAGAAGGATAAATAAAAGGGAGAAAGAAAAAAGGGAAAGATAAAAAGGAGAAAAAAAAGAAAACAAAGGAGAAGATGTGGCGAGAACGAAAGAGGTAGCGAGAATTAGGAATGGACTATACGGGGAAATCGAAGTGACTGAGAAGAAACAAACAGGGAGAAATAAGAAAAAAGGAAGGAAGCCAAGACAACAGAAATGAAGAAAGGCAAGAAGTGAGCAGCAATGGAAAAGATGAACGAAGCAGGAGAGAAGAAGTTGAAAATAAAGGTAATGAAAAAGGCAAATTAAGTGACACAATATAGTAAGGCAGAGAAGATAGAAAGGACAAGAAACAGAGTGTGAAGAAAGAAGAAGAAGCGAAAAGAAAGACTGAGACTCCAGAAAGAAGAACTAAATCACTAGAAAAATGAATGGTAAGAGAATGAAGAGGATAAGATGTGCTATACTTGTCTCTCAACTAAGGTGGCTACCCAAGACATATGTCCAGCATCCCTGCTATTATCTAAGCCAACCCAGATATTGTGGCTGGTATCCATGGCTTCTAATGAGTATTGTAGCATAAAGCGTGGCCCTCTTACATTTAGAGAGTATCGCTAGCTTATCATGTACATCCCAGGTGCTTTCAGCGCATGCGGATGTAAGTCAGAATCTGTAGGTTTGGGCCGTAGCACATGTGGGCATTTGCCTAAATTGAAAGACTGGTCTGTTGTGGTCTGCATCTGTGGATTTTCTAAAAACGAGCTGGAAATTGGGTGACGGTGACAGAACATTGTTTAAAAAATATACACGCTTTTGTGTGGGAGGATTGAGTTTATTTACCTAAAACAAAAGGCTGGCATTCATGAATTGGTACAAAATGTTTGCAAAATTATTGTGTTTTGGAATAAATTTAAAGTGATATTTAAATGATAATTCATGCTGACTTGGGACATTTATATCTAAGTGGTATGTGGTCAGTGATACGGCATTGGAGCTTGAGAGGCTGTGTAGGGAAAGAAGGTACACAATGGATTTTCAAATACTGTGCAAAATCGGAACTGGCAATATTGTTACTGCCACTTCAGTATAAGGTCCACATAGTGCGCCATTCATGGCATTATCTGTTGGCTGACGTTCTCCTGCCAAGCTTTAGCCTGAAGGATCTGTAACTCCATTTAAATTCCCCTCAAAACCTTCAATCAAAGAGACTGCGCCCCGAATTTATGTTTTTATGTGATCAGGCTGCCCTCTGCCAGCTCAACGGCCAAAATAAAGTTTAATTGCCGAAAATGATTGGTGTGTATTTGTCCGCAAAATTATAATAATTAGGGGTTTTCTCCCCCATGCCATATGATCCCATATGGGCAACTTCATCACTTGGTGTACCCAGAGTTCTTCGTCCTGGGTGAGACGCTCTGGCTATTTTGTTTCAAGCAAAATGATATATTTAAATTCCAATTTTCTTAGATTTTTAACTCTATTGCCCCAGACTTTTTCTTTCTACGCAGTCAGTCCCTACAAAGGTTAGCTGACGTGCTTCACAGTTATGTTACTCTGCAAAGTGTTTTGACACCTGGTATGTTCATTCTCGAGTTGCAATCACCATTTTGTGCTGTAGCATATGCTCTCTACTTTTACTCCGTACTTTTAGCTTCGTACTGCCAACATATTATTTTGCACATGGGCATTCTGGCATATGTACCACATACTCTGTTTAGCATGTAATACATATCTCAGTTCAATGTTTTTGATTTAGGGTACTCTGAAATCTTTACAGTTTTTACAATCATCTTTGAAATCTTTATTTCAGCAAATACCTTAAAAGAACAGATTAAAAAGCACAATACAATAAATACATTATTAGGTTAAAACTTCAAAAATAATTTGTATATGTCGGGCTGCAGCCATTTAGTACCATAAAAAAGTCAATAAAATATGTTTAAAAAAAATAACTTAAACAATAGGCATCAGAGTGATCGAGCCTGATTGAGTTATCGAGCCTGATCCATACCTGCCAACTCACACTGTGCCACCGTGTGACACAAGACATCAGCTCCCATCACACGGTCTCCCGGTGAGGAGTAGATTTCACACGGTGGCAGGGAAAAAGAGCTGAAAACCACTGTAAACAGTGTTTTTTCCAGCCCCCATTATGTCAGCACTAGCCTCGGCAGGCCTTTTTTTGGGGGGGGGGACTTTGGGGAGGGCTGGGGTTTAAAAGTGTCTTGCAGGTACTTCTCGGCAGTAGACCCCGCCGCCTTCAAGGCCCTGCTCCCTCCTCACACTGTGAGATTGTTCTTTAAGTTGGCAGGTATGCTGATCCACGATATCTTTGTGGAACATAGGAGGGTATAGGAGAAAGTCAACCCAAGATACCTTCAAAGAGATGTTGGGAAGCTACAAAATTATGTGTTTTCAAGAGTCTTGACTTTGCGTGGTACCCGAACCAGTACATAGATTTTTAATACTTACTAAACAGGCAGTGCGTATGGGCCCAGGACGCCCTTCAGGGGGACTGATCAATTTAGTATTATCTAAAATAGCCACTAAAGCAACTAGGTTTAAAGTCAATGGCTATTGGCCAGTCAGAGCTCAAAAGTGGCCCCCGGGCAAGAAGACAAATAATTGTGGCCAATATATACTTATGCAAAAAGAACAATTGATTAACAGAATACAGAACAATGTCATACATTCACTCCAGTACAGAGATCTGGGCCTAAATCCATCTTTTTTTTCTCACCATGCCATTCCAGTTTGAACCCAGCCATATAAAAATCAGTTTTGACCCTGCGCCCAATGGGAACAATACAGCCCGCACTGCTGAAAACAAGCATCCTAGGACCGGTTTCAGGGGTTTCACCTCTCATTAGCCATGATAGCTTGACTCCAGTAGCATGGAGAGCATGGGACCCACGTCTGGGCATAACCGTCCCACTCAGGGTGACAAACGCAAAAAGAACAATTGATGAACAGAATGCAGAACAATGTCATACATTCACCCCAGTACAGGCAAAAAGAACAATTGATGAACAGAATGCAGAACAATGTCATACATTTACCCCAGTACAGAGATCTGGGCCTAAATCCATCGCTTTTATGCCCCTCATGCAATTCCAGTTTAAATCCAGCCATATGCAAATCAGTCTTGACCCTGCTCCCCATGGGAACAGTCTATCCCGAATTGCCAGGCCATTTTCTCCCCGGACTGGAAACAAGCATCCTGGGATGCATTTTTTCGACTGCAAACAGTTTGTGACCAGAAAAATGCTTTTTTCTGATGTAAAGAGTGCAAAATGTGATACGGTAATTTGTTACCGAATCCAATTTGTATTTGCAGTTCGTTATTTGGAAGGGCTGTGTTTTGGGCATCCCTTCTAAATACAGAATGAGTATGGTATGTATTACTGTTTCTGATGGATACATCTGCCTGTGGATTCCTCACACTTTTGAATATCCCCTGTGCCAGCATTCCGCAGAAATTCTTTCCTAGCTCTACCACGTCGACGAGGACGTCATAAAGGCACGGCTCCGCTCGCAACGCTGTATGACGTCTTCGGAGCCATGAGAAGACCTCGTTGGCGGTGCTGACGTCAGTTCCCTTTTTTTCCGCGCCGTCGACGTGTAAAGGTTTTTCTAGGGACTCTTCGTTTTCTTGAGTGATTACTTTGTTTCCTCGAAGAATTCAGATATGGCTACTTTTAAAAAGTCCGGATTCAAGCCCTGCAGGGAGTGTGGCAGTCACATGTCGATCACTGATCCCCCGATGATTGCCTTTGGTGTTTGTCTTCCGATCACGACGTCGAAGGGTGTTGAAGCTGCAGGAAGATGAATCCGAAAGCCCTAAAAGAACGTGAGGCTAAACTCTACATGGCCAAGGCAAAAAAGGAGAAGAGGGGTCGAAAGCGTGCAAAGTTGTCGTCTTCTCACACTTCGAAATCAAAAAGACACAAGAAGTCGAAGAATAGGCATGGTTCTCGGCGCCGTTCGTCGAAGATCAAGGCATCGAGGTCGCCCTCTCCAGCTCAGTGACTTCGTAGGAAAGACTTTGTGTCTCCTTCTGCTTCTCCACGGACGACGCCGATTCATTCTCCAGCTCCGAGGTCGCTGGCGTCGAGGGGCTCTTCGACGCCTAAAGGTTCTCCGGCGGCCAGGGAGTCTTCTCCTCTTCGTGTGGCTTTGCCTGTGCGGGCACCGTCTCCACCCGCTCCTTAAGGTCCAGTTCAGCCTCAGGTGATACCTGTTCAGGAAGGTACAGATCCATATCCTCCTTTTCCTGGTCCTGGAACAGATCCAACGCATTTTTTAAAAGCGATGTTTGGCATGTTTGCCGAGGTCTCCAATCCAACTGGTGCGCCTTCAGGCCCCGTGGGACCTTTGGCCTTTAGTTTGGGTGTACCTCATCAGTATGCCCAGGTGCCATAAATGCCATTCATGCAGACGACTCCGGCTTGGCATTTTCCGGTGCCAAGATCTTCCACTCCGGTTCCTCGAACTCCTTCGGCTGTTGAGTTGGCGCCGCCTCGGATTCGATCGACCCAGAGGATTGATCCTGATGGTCGTCCATTGATGCCGATGCCGTCGTCGCCGTGGCCACGTTTGGCACCGCCGATTCTGAAGCAGCGCTGTAGGAGGGATGCGCAGAGGCTGCTTGAAGAGGAGGAATATAGACAGGAACAGGAGGAGGGTGAGATTGTGAAATCTGTGGATGAGCTTGAAGGTTTACAGAAGGCAAGTGGGTTGGACACTTCTCCTGAGTATGAACTCTTATCTCCAAAGGCTGGGATATCACAGGATGTTGCTCCCTTATCATGTTGTTGTAAGGAAAGCAGCTGAGTTACTTGATCTGCAGTTACCTTCAGCTGAGATAACATCTGACATACTAAATGAGGTTCTAAATACATCTTCTGCAGTTTCTGAGCCTCTTCTGCCCTTCAATGAGGCCTTAACGGAACCTATTTTAGAAGTCTGGTAAAGACATTTAACTGCTCCAGCCGTTTCCAGGTCTATTTTGAGAAGATACAGTCCAGCTCCTGGGGATCCTGCATTTCTTTCATCACACCCTCCACCTGAAAGCTTGGTGGTCCAAGGTTCTCGTTCAAAACAATCTTCTGGTTCCTTCCCTACCATCCCGGGGTATAGGGATTAAAAAAAATTGGAGCAGGCGGCAAAGAAAGTATTTTCATCTCAAGTGTGGCTTTAAAATCCACTAATGCTACCTGTTTACTTGGGAGATATATCCATGCTCCTATGGACTCTGTCAAACAGTTAGCCCCAAAGCTACCTGAGGATGATCGAGTTAACTTCCTGGAGGCTCTTTCTGACTCTCAGGCCGTGGCCCGTCAAGTTATACAATCAGGATTGGACACAGCTGAATCAGTGGCTCGTGTAATGGGGTCTTCTGTGGCAACAAGAACACAAGCATGGTTAAGGTCATCTGGGTTTCCTCCTGATGTTCAGGCAACACTATTGGATGTGTCCTTTGATGGTGCGAGACTGTTTGGCACTAAAGCTGACTCTGCCTTACAACGCTTTAAGTATAGCAGAGCGACTGCAAGATCTCTGGGCCTTCAAACGCAGTCAAGAGGATAGGGTTACAAGCGGTATCGTTGATTTGGAAGGGGAGCTTCCTTTTGTAGCCGCCAACAACCTCGTCAGAGCCAACAGCAGAATCCTTTGTACAAATCGTACAGAGGTAAAAATAGGGGCCGTCTTAGAGGAGCCGCTCGGCAGCAGGCCTCCTCCTCTTCCCCTCCCACCACCGTTGGTGCCTCAGGAAAGCAGCTCTAGATCCCCCATCTTAGAGCATGTTGGTCCTGTAGGAGGTAGAGTGTCCCACTTTCTACAAGATTGGAAATTGATCACTTCAGACCGTTGGTTTTAAATCTTGTAGAGAATGGGTCCACCCTCCCTTTTTTTAGAGTTTCCTCCTCCTTACCCTCCCCGCCAAGGTGGGTGTTAAGAAGACCATTTGCTGCTTTTGCAGCAGGAGGTTCTTGTCTTGCTACAGAAAGGTGCGATAGAGGTGGTTCCAGAGCAGGAAAGGGGTCAGGGGTGCTACTCCTGGTATTTCCTGATCCCCAAAAAGGACGGTCGGTTGAGACTGATCCTAGATTTCAGGATTTTGAATCTTTAACTCAGACAGGAAAAGTTCAAAATGTTGACCTTGGCTCAGGGTCTTCTCACGCTGCAACAGGAAGACTGGATGATGTCCATCGATCTGCAGGATGCGTATTTTCATCTTCCCCTCCTGAAGTCGAATCGGAAGTATCTCCGGTTCACGGTAGGATCGCAACACTACCAGTTTGCGGTCCTTCCGTTCGGTCTGACTTCCGCACCTCGAGTCTTTACGAAGGTGATGGCAGTGGTAGCAGCACATCTCAGAAGGTCAGGGGTTCCTGCTTTCCCCTACCTGGACAACTGGCTGTTGAAAGCAGAGTCTCCGGAGTTGGTGTTGTGCCACTTGCAAGCAACTACGTAACTGTTATTCAACTTGGGTTTCTCAATAAATGTACCCAAATCTCACCTGGTGCCTTTTCAGCGCTGCCTGTTCATAGGGGCAATACTGGACACTGCTGTATGTCGGGCATTCCCGCCTCCGCAGAGGATTCTCGAAATTCAGGAGATGATTCCTTTGTTTCACGATGGAGCGGTTGTTCCAGTCCTGAAGGTACTACGCCTGCTCGGTCTCTTCGCTTCAGTTTGAACCCAGCCATATGCAAATCAGTCTTGACCCTGCGCCCAATGGGAACAGTCCAGCCCAAACTGCCAGGCCTGGTCCTCCCTGGACTGGAAACAAGCATCCTAGGACAGGTTTCGGGGGTTTAACCCGTCATCGGCCAGGTTAGCGTGACTCCAGTGGCATGGAGAGAACGGGACCCACATCTGGGCATACCCGTCCTACTCGGGGTGACAAACGCAAAAAGAACAATTGACGAACAGAATGCAGAACAATGTCATACATTTACCCCAGTACAGAGATCTGGGTCTCAATCCATCGCTTTTATGCTCCTCATGCCATTACAGTTTAAAATCCAGCCATATGCAAATCAGTTTTGACCCTGCTCCCCATGGGAACAGTCTATCCCGAATTGCCAGGCCATTTGCTACCTGGACTGGAAACAAGCATCCCGGGACGCATTTTTACGACTGCAAACAGTTTGTGACCATAAAAATGCTTTTTCTGATGTAAAGAGTGCAAAATGTGATACGGTAATTTGTTACCAGATCCAATTTGTATTTGCAATTCGTTATTTGGAAGGGCCGTGTTTTGGGCAGCCCTTCTAAATACAGAATGAGTATGGTATGTATTACTGTTTCTGATGAATACATCTGCTTCTGGATTCCTCACCCTTTTGAATACCCCCTGCGCCAGCATTCCGCAGAAATTCTTCCCTAGCTCTCCCACGTCGATGAGGACGTCATAATGGCACGGCTCCGCTCGCGACTCCGTATGATGTCATCAGAGCCATAAGAAGACCTCGTCAGCGGTGCTGACGTCAGTTCCCTTTTTTCCCCTGTCGTCGACGCGTAACGGTTTTTCTAGGGACTCTCTATTTTCTTGATTGATTACTTTGTCTCCTCGAAAAATTCAGATATGGCTACTTCTAAAAAGTCCGGATTCAAGCCCTGCAGGGAGTGTGGCGGTCACATGTCGATCACTGATCCCCACGATGATTGCCTTTGGTGTTTGTCTTCCGATCACGACGTCGATGGGTGTCGAAGCTGCAGGAAGATGAATCCGAAAGCCCTAAAAGAACGTGAGGTTCCTTTGTTTCACGATGGAGCAGTTGTTCCAGTCCTGAAGGTTCTACGCCTGCCCGGTCTGTTCGTTTCCTGCATACTGTTGGTCAGTCATACACGCTGGCACATGAGGGTACTCCAGTGGTGCCTCTGCAGAGAGTGGTATCAACACAACAGAGATCTCGGGGAGAAGGTCAGAATCTCCAGAGGCGCTGCAGCAGAGCTGACTTGGTGGGGTGTGCAGGGCAATCTGTCTCAGAGGAAGTCCTTTCAGCCTCCTCAGCCGATGGCCACAGTGATCACGGATGCCTCCACTCTAGGGTGGGGTGCTCATCTGGGGGATCTGGAGGTTAAAGGTCTTTGGTCTCCAGAGGAAAGGTTGCTTCACATCAACCGTTTGGAATTGCGGGCAATACGTTTGGCACTGAAGGCTTTCCTTCCTTCCCTTCGCAGTCAGTCGGTTCAGGTCCTGACAGACAACACTACCGCGATATGGTACATCAACAAACAGGGAGGTGTAGGGCCGTATCGCCTCTGTCGAGAGGCTCTGCGACTTTGGTCCTGGGCTCAGGGACATCAGATTTGTGTGTTTGCAAATCATCTAGCCGGTGTGCTGAATGTTCGTGCGGACAGTCTCAGTCGGCATTATTCAGCCGATCACGAGTGGTGGCTTCATCCGGAGGTGGTCCATCACATCTTCAAGATGTGGGGCTCTCCTCGGTTGGACCTGTTTACTACTCACAAGAACGCGCACTGCCTGTTGTTCTGCAGTCTCCACTATCCGATGCAGGGAGCGTTGGGGGACGCGTTTCAATTGGATTGGAGTTCACAACTCCTTTACGTGTTTCCTCCCATACCCTTAATTCCTCGGGTTCTGAGGAAAATACGCCAAGACCGGGCCCAAGTTATCTTGATCGCTCCGGATTGGCCAAGAAGGGTGTGGTACACAGATCTACTTCACCTCTCATCGCACCCTCCGCTCCGTCTCCCTCTCAGGGCAGACCTCCTCTCGCAGTCGCAGGGGCGGGTTTTACACCCCCACCTCCAGAGCCTGCACCTTCATGCTTGGAGATTCAACGAGGCAACCTGGGTTCCTTCTCTCTCCCACCGGATGTGGTGGATGTCATTTTATCATCCAGGAGGCATTCCACCAAATCTGTGTATTCCTCCAGTTGGTCCACATTTGTAAAGTGGTGTGGAGAGAGGTCCATTGAGCCTGTAAAGGCTCGTTTGTCTGACGTATTGAGTTTGTCTCTTTCCTTGGCCCAGCAGGGTTGTGCTGTGGCTACAGTTAAAGGTTATTTGTCGGCTTTATCTGCTTTTATTTGTTTGCCGGACCAACCGTCTTTATTCAAATCTCCTGTAGTTATGAGATTTATTAAGGGCCTTACAAATAAGTTTCCCCCCACTCCTTTCATTATACCTCAGTGGGATTTAAATCTCGTTCTTACCTTTTTAATGGATTCTCATTTGAGTCTCTTCATAGTTGTCCTTTGAGGCTTCTCTCTTTTAAGACGGTTTTCTTGATTGCCATTACCTCGGCCAGGAGGGTAAGTGAGCTTCAGGCTCTTAGTTCTAAACCTTCATTCTTGACCATTCATGCCGATAAGTTGGTTCTTAGGACCAGGGTTGCTGTCCTTCCTAAGCTGGTTACCCCTTTTCATTTGGGACTGTCCACTACCTTACCTATCTTCTATCCTCCCCCTCACCCTTCCAAGGAGAAGGAGAGGCTTCACCGCCTGGACTCTAAAAGAGCTGTCGCTCTTATTTGGACAGAACAAAGGATCTGAGACTGGACGATCTGCTCATTGTGGGCTATGTTGGGCAAATGAAAGGCAAAGCTGTGCACAAGTGGACTCTCTCCAGGTGGATCATTTTGTGCATCAAGATCGGCTACGCTTTGGCCAAGACAAACCCGCCTGAAGGTATCAGAGCTCATTCTACCACAGCTAAGTCATCTTCTGCTTTGGCTAGAGATGTTGCTGTTATTGATATTTGTAAAGCAGCAACGTGGGCCTCCCTCCACACCTTTGCAAAGCATTACTGCTTAGATTCGGAGGTTAGGAAGGACGGCCATTTTGCTCATTCTGTGCTGCAAGATTTGTTGGTCCAGTGAGGTGGACACCTTCCTTCGGGTGAGGTACGGCTTTGGGATTCTTTACAAAAGGTGAGGAATCCACAGGCAGATGTATCCATCAGAAGAACAAGTTACTTACCTTCGGTAACGCTTTTTCTGGTGGATACAGTATCTGCCTGTGGATTTCTCACTGTCCCACCCGACTCCCCGTTGTTCACCTGTTTCTACCAAATAATGTTTTAACTGTTTGACATGTATGTTTTTAATATATCTTTTTCATGCTTATGCTTTAATAGTGGAAAATGCTTGGTCTGTTGCCCTTTTTCCATGCTTTTATTGGTTATGCATTTGTATATATGTTTGGTATACTGTGTATACGTGTGCAAAATGTGTCGGCCTCGGAGGCACGGAAAAAATGGGTGGAACTGATGTCAGCACGCCGACGAGGTCTTCTTATGGCCACGATGACGTCATACGGAGTGCGATCGGAGCCGTGCCATTATGTCGTCCTCGTCGACGTGGGAGACCTAGGAAAGAATTTCCACGGAATGCTGGTGCAGGGGGTATTCAAAAGGGTGAGGAATCCACAGGCAGATACTGTATCCACCAGAAAAAGCGTTACCGAAGGTAAGTAACTTTTGCAACCGAATTCCCGTCACAAAACAGTTATAGTTTACCACCATTTTAGCTACCTGGCTGATGTAGGGTGATGCCTGGTCCCAGGATGCTTGTTTCCGGTCCAGGGAGGACCTGGCTTAGCAGTTCAGGCTGGACTGTTCCCATAAGGAACAGTCAAGACTGATTTGCAAATGGCTGGGTCCAAACTGGGGTGGTATGGTGAGCAAAAGAATGATGGATTAAAACCAGATCCTTGTGACTGGGGGTGAATGTTTGCATTGTCCAACATTCCGTCCATCAATTGTTTCTTTTGAATTTATACTTATAGCTAGGACATATAATACATTTTGAAGCGCAGTGGGGACTGTTAAAAGAAGATTTGGGGAAATCTGTACAGCAAATGCAATACAGCTGGTAATGATTTTAGGGGATTTTAATCTTAAATTGGATTTCTCTTTTAGCGATAAATTGTTTAAAGAACTATTAACTATGGCACAGGTGCCCCCGGCTATTTTCCCTAGTTCAGATGGCTCTGCACAAGATGAAACCCTAATAAAGCTCCTGGATCCATAGGGCTGTTCGGTGTCATTGGGTGAGTAGATACCGACCGCCCGAGAGAAAAACCTTTTGCCTATGTAATCAGATCTGTCCAGTTGATTACACCTTCATAAATGCTTGGCACTTCACTGAAGGAGAAAGGTCCAAAGTGCAGCAAAATGAAGGTAGTGATCAGTAGCCCTTACAGGCATTACTTTGGATAGAGCAAGGGCTGCAAAGAGATAGAGTGACCCCACTGCAGATAGAATATCCTCAACACAATATCACCTGTATAACTGAGGATAGTTTGAAATTGCTTAACGACTTGATGGTCGACTATACGTCTCTTGATAAACCCAAGGAAGGGGAGAATGCCCTAACATGGTATGTCCAGGTGATTGAGCAGGTGGTAACCTGTTTAAAGATACAACTAAAATCAGGACCTGCGACCAAGAAATGTGATTATGAGAAGGGGGTAAGAGAAATGGTTGCTTCAATAAAAGTGTAGGAGTTTAAAATTGAGGGTACAGAAATGGGGAAGACTGTTCAGGAAAAGATTGCTTAAGGTAACAATGGAGAGTCTCTGCTTGGCAAAACCTGAGTATAAAAATAAGTTGAAGGAAAGGAAATCAGAGTAAATGTCTAAAAATTGGCAAACTATGCTTGAAGTAATAGGCACAAATAATGTAAGGAAATTCTGCCAATTGGTGCGGAAGGGGAATGTGCAAGGGTAAATGAGGTGCTTATTGGGAGAAGATGATTGGATTAACCACTTGAGCAATCTGTACGACAGCAATAGGATAGATGAGAACCTGGAAAATACGATTAAGGTTGGGGTAGAAATAGAGGTGCACTTCTCTTTCCAGAAGATAAAAGAGACCATTCAATCTCTAAAACTAACTAAAGCAGCAGGGCCAGATGAGCTACCGGCAATTATATTTGAAAATATTGTGGATTGGTGGGCAAGCTTCCTAAATGTAATTTTCCCAAAAAGTCTTAACTCCTGGGATCTTCTCTGAAAGCTGGAAAGCAGCAAAAGTCAGAACAATATGTAACAAGCATTAAAAATGCAATAGGTCTTGCCTTTCATTAAGTTAAAGCCATTTGCTTTGCTATACAATACCATTAGCAAAGCAAATAGCTTTAACTTAATCAAAGGCGCGACCTATTGCATTTTCAATGCTTGTTGTTTTGTACCAACCAAGACATTAAAATATTGGTCACACCAGTGAAAACCAGTCAGATTGTAACTCGAGTTCCATTTGTTGTGCTACAAACCACAATTTACACGTAAATGTGTACACTGGCGATTAACCACCCGAGGGTTCACATTCCAAAGGAAAATATGATGTTAGTAGCCAGGGGCTACTGGGTGTTTTCAAGGGTGTTCTTTCCGTCCCTGTTCATGCAAGCTTACAATGTAAGCTATACTCTTTCACTCTCTTTTAAAAACATTAGATAGGTTTGATTACAAAGAAAAATGAATAGAACCCTCTACCGGGGGCTTAGCTAACATTGATGCAGCAGGTGCAGTGGCACCGGGGCCAAGACCACCAGGGGCCACGTGAACTCTGATTACTGCTGTATTTTCCACCCAGTGCTTGATTTGAAAATATCTTACAGGGGTTAAGGCACCTGCTGCAGAGCTGGTTGTCAGGCTGTAACAAAAGGGTGATTAATGTGCTTGCTGGAGGGATTCAAGCCTTTCCTAGCCAAAGTTTGACTTATTATAAAGTAGCATAGAGGGTTTGTGTTCCTGCTCCAAAGCACAGCGTAGTTAGCAGATCTCAGTTTTATATAGCCCAGTCTGTTTTTGCCACAGCGATCCTTTGATTATTTGTAGATCATAAGTGACAATCCTTCCAATATAGTCCACCGAGCCGAGAAGCAGCATCAGAGCTGCTGCAAACCGCAGAGCCTAGAAAGGCATAGTTAATGTTCTCAATCTCCCTACTGCGTTCCATTTAAGGGGCTGTTTTTGAGTTTCCCCAAACTAAGCACTCCTAACATATGCCAACAAGTACGGCGGACGTATATGTATTCCCTGCACTTTGTAACAGGAATACGTCTTGTATAACTTGTCTTATACATTAGTTCACACACTTTACTGAGTCATTGCTCTCTATAATTATCTGTGTGTTGATGTGAAGCTCTCTGACTCACTAATTTGGTATGAACAGCCCTATAAAAGAAATTAAATCAATGTGAAAGGGGGCTAGTAAGAGATGAGGGGGGTTGGTAGTGAGGGATGTTCGAAGGTCATGGAGGGGGCGGCAATTAAAACTGTCACACTGGTCATCACCAGCGCTTAAGTCGACCCTGTCCTACGTACTCCTGCCCCTCCTCCGAACCCCAGCCCCTCCTCCGAATTCCTGCGTGCCCTCGCGCTCTCCCCCTTCAGACCAATTTAAACATCCTCCTAACGGCCCTGAGGGAGAGATTTGAGCCAGGATTTTAGTTAATGAAGTTCTGGCTTAGCTCCGAGAGGCCCCGCAATGGCAGCGACCTATAAAGCCATGGTTTCACACAGACCTCACAATGAAGCATCGTGATTAAAGCTCGGTCTCAGCTCTAGTGCGTAGCAGCTATCATTAGTGCAGCAGGTGCTGCGGCACCGGGGCCCAGGAGGGAAAGGGACCCTCTGCATCTCTATTATAGTTTACTACCCAGGGGTAGGCGGAAGCTGTTTGTCTTGCGTAACCAAAACACCCTTCGGCACTGTTTGGCCATCCGATTTTGTGAGTTCTGATCTGTAACAGGAAATAAATGATATATCCGTGCGTACACCCTAACTATGTCGAAAGATATAACCTTTCTGTCGCTCGCTCCCTCCACTACCGACCCTACTCCACGGTGCAGAGTACATTAAAGAGGTGTGAGAGCGGAACAGATCATCAGGGGGGTCGTGGGTATATCGAGGAACCGCGGAGAAGGGTGCATGCAGACCCACCGCTGACCTGGGAGCGAACGAACGACCGAAGACGAACACACGCACGCGCACATACACAAACACACACCCCCCACCCCATGGTGCTCCCTCTCGGGGAGTGAGCGCTCTATAAATACGGTTGGTCAGTCATAAGGGTACCAACTTTGAAATGGACTCAGTGTGAGGTCATGGGTACACAACCCCTTGTAAGAACACATCCATACAGAGCCATCTAACCCACTGATGCACACCGCGAATGCGAAGTCTGCGTTGAACATGGCTACTGGTTTACAGTGAGAAACTTGTTTACACGAACCCGGCTCACGTTTACATGTTACTTGGCAGTAGAACACGCTTATGAGAAACCGAACTGGAGGGCATGCGTACATGGAACACGAATACGCAGCAGGTTTATAAGGACCGGGTAGGCAGTGTGTCATCGACCCATGCGCAGCACAGGAAATGGCCCACCTGGCAGCAGTCGTGGCTGTGAAATACAGCAATCATCAGGGTTCAGTGGGCTTCGGTGCGACTGCACCTACTGCACAAATGGAAGCTTGAGGCTAGAGAGTATGCGTGCCTTGGAACCCGAATACACAACACGTTTATAAGGACCCTGACCAGAGAGCATACCTATTCGAATCTCGCCATAGAACAAGCATGCTTCATGGGTACCCACCTAAAAAGCACACGTAGGGAACGCGACGGCACTGCATGGAGGAACTTGGCATTAGAAGGCATTTAGACGAACCCGACCCCAGAGCACGCTTAGGGGAGCTTGACTACAGAGCATGGTGGGAAGGCACACTGTTGTACGGCGCTTCCCAAAGAACTGTACGTGCACCGTTCGGAGCCTCTTGCTGCCGCACTGCACAGTCGTCGGAGGAGAGAAAAGCACCAGGGCTGCCTCCTCCGAGGCCTCTTTCCCCTTGGTGTTTTAAAGATTGCCTCTCGTTTTCTAAATAGACAAGCGCTCACCAGGCAGCCACGGTTTATTTTTGCATCGCACTTTCAAAAGTGAAAGCGAGATGCAAAAAAAACACGCGACGGAGCTTGTCTTTATGGGGCCATGTGTTTGAAACACATGGCCCCATAAAGATAAGAAAACCTTTTACTTCAGCCGGAAAGCGGACGTGCCCGTCCAAGTGAGCCGGCCGAAAAATAGAAAAGTCTACGTCACAAAGTGCTGTTTCCCAATGGCTGGCCACCATTTAGCATAAATGGTGACGCCGGCCAATGGGAAAGAGGGGCGGGGCTTGAAGTCCTTTACAGAATTCCCTCTAAATCATTCAGTCTCGCCAGCGAGACTGCGTATGTGCGCAGCCTACGCTAGCCAAGACCTAAAAAGGAGGATGCCACACTGCCCAAGAATATCGCCTAGTTAGTTTGTTGGATGTGGGGGAGAAAGTATTTTCAAAGATACTGTTAGGCGTACTGAAGACCTGGGTAGAGCAGAACAACCTAATTCCGATTGAGAAAGGTGGCTTTAAAGATGGCCACTCAACAATAGATCAATGAGCAAGGGCAAAAAAGACAACTGCGAGACAGATTGTTCTGCTGTTTTGTCGATTTCCGGGCCGCCTTTAACTTGGTCAATCGTAAGCTACTATGGATTATGCTGGGGCGGCTCGGTATTAACAAGGTGGTATTCTCACTAATTCAGGAATTTCATTAGCAGAATTGGGCTTGGGTAATCTTAGATTCCCTTGGGACCCTATTAAAGAAAGCACAGATAAAGAATGGACTACGCCAGGGCTGCGGCCTGGCCCCTCTTTTGTTCTCATTATTCCTGTCACATTTACCAAATACGTTATGTAATGCTGGTAGTTTAAGCCCTAAGATGGCTGGGACTCCACATCCCATGTCTGCTATACACGATGATCTAGCGATAGTGGACATGACGGAATTGGATCTGCAAAAGAAGTTGGACGCTTTCCACGATTATTGTTTAAAGAAATACCTACGGTCTATTGGTATAGACTAAAATATTGGCGCTGAGGAAAGAAAAAGTAGTTTTTAATTGACAACTGAGAGAAGTCAAAGTTGAGGTGGTGGACAAATATAATTATTTGGGTATGTGGTTCGATACCAAATTCAATTGGAGGGACCACTTAGAATCACTAAAAATAAAGGCACTTTCCTCAGTATGGGGCCTAAAACAGTTCATATGGAAATATGGAGTCCCATCGCTACGCCCCATTTTATCAGCCTTTATTGAAATGGTCCCACAATTTTAGTACGGAGTGAAGGTACTATCCTTAGACAGTAAATTGGATTGGAACCTTGAGGAGGGTAAATGTGTGAAACAGCTCCTTGCTCTTCCACCATCAACTATGATCCAGACTGAGGGCAGAATGCCAATGTATAGCCTGGAGTTATCAGGGGCTTCTACCTACACTGAAATTTTGGCAGAGATTGAGTAGAGAAGGGACCCTTAAAATAGCACAACTTTGTAAAAGAGGGGGCGTGAGCTCAGCCGGCCGAGCGAAATATTCAACATAATGCGGAAAGAACAGTGCCCATCCAGACCAACATTAAGAGGGATTGCACTGTAAGCATCACCAAGTGGCCATACAACCTGCCAGAAGTAGGCGATGAGCTGCGTGGAAGTGGTGTAGCCACGACTGGGCTGACTGTTGGAGGGAAGGAGGAGGGCAGTGCAGGCCGCAACAGCGTCTAACAAGCAGGTGAGATTGTGACCCTGCGATTCGAGCGCGAGACCGCACTGCTGAACTGTCAAGGAGCTCACGTTAGTGAGGACGGGCTGGCGAGGTCAAAGAAGATTGCCCTTGGCTGACTAGAGGTAGCCCCGAGTTGCGATGAAAATGCAAATCCTGTTGGCGGCGAGTGACTGGAACGCCCCTTGAGAGACCGTGTGACGAGGCGCCCCTCGGCGCAGAACACTGCAGAAACAACCTTAAAGTAAGGAGCTGGGATGGGGGGGTGTCTGCCCCCCATCAGCGGAGGTGCTCACCGTACGCTGCAGCCCTCTGCGCTGCTCCCCCCGCCCCCGGGCTGCTGCATCAGGGCGCCCGTGCTGCAGGTATAGCCGCGCCGCACTGCAGACATAAATGCTGCCGCGGCTGTAAACTATCGCCGCTCACCCCTGAGGTGTGAACGAGAGAGATACCTGCTTGCTTCTGCCTGCGAATGTTAGGCATTGCAGTTCGGCGTATGACAAAGACAGCAACACCAGTTCATCTGGGCGGCATACGTCTTAGGCATGAGGCGAGAACCTAAGGAAAGGAGCAGGACAGGGAATGTGCATTGGTTATGACTGAATACTTATCTGGAAACTCCACAAACTATACCCGCACGCGCCAATAAACACTCCAACTACAGCCCTTTAATGTTCATCTCCCTTGCGCCAGCCATTGTAGAGTATATCTGACATCAAGCAGGTAGAACGGTTTACAAACTGCAGCGAGCCAGGTTACCAAAGCTCCACAGCAGCGAGAACTGAGTATACGTACCATCAGCAGTCCGCTGGACCACATAAACTGAGGCGCTCCCCTGCATTCCCCGGTTATCTACTTCCTGAAGCCTATATCCCAACTCATGCCACAATGGGAAAGACAGACACCAAACAGCCCAAGCTCACCTTTGAAAACAGGTGCACTGGGAGATACGGAGACCCGTTGCAAGAGGCCGAATAACAAGCTACACAAACTGAAAACATAGGGGTGCAAGATGAGAATATTCGCTTTCTTCTTCCAGAGGTCAAATTCAGCTTAAAAATGATAGATTCTAAAATAGACCGCCTGACTTGACCAGGTCAAACAGCATGTGGACTCACATGATGCTCATATTGCGCACCTGGAAACTAGGGTTTCAGATGCTGATGATGCCTGCTCTGAAGATTGACAGCAGCTGCTAAAAATGGACGAGGTATTGGAACTACTTTGCATAAAGAACGAAGACTTAGAATCTCACTCACAGACGAATTACTGGAATCCCTGCATCTACGGCCATCTCCAAGAAAGAGGTCTATATAGAAGCCTTACTCTGCAATCTGTTTGGGGAGGCCCTTTCCAAGGTCTTCATTGTTGAGAGGGCACACCACTCACTGGGCCTGCGGCCGTCCCGCGGGGCCCCCGTGAGGCCAATCATAGCCCACTTATTGAACTATCGCGACCACGATACAATCCTCCGCTAGGCCAGAGAGATGGGAGAGGTCAGGCATCAAGGAAACACTATCTCATTCTACCCTGTCTTCACCTTGGTGGTGCAGGCGGCAAGGCGCGATTTACTGCCAGCCAAACAAATTCTTCAGCAGCTAAAAATAGCATATGCACTCATGTACCCAGCTAAACTACGTATAGATGCGGAAGGCAATCCGCGTTACTACACGGATGCCATGGCATATGCAAAGCCTGTATTGTCAGAAGAAGGCTGCACCAGTGATAATGACTGAGGTCTATAAAAAGGGCCGCTACAAGAACAAACTTGATCTACCAAACTTTGCTGTACCAACCTGTCACCAACTCACTAGAGCAATGCAGAGCTGTGGTCCACTATAAATGTCTGCAGACAATGTGTTATGTTGCCACTTGTTACTTCCAAATACACCGCAATGCTCAGCCACCCTGTCCCTGAGGCAGGGGAGTATACAAGCGGTTCCACGTGTCCCAACGGGATTATTCCCTTGAATATTCACCATGTCTTAAGTTGGGGATGTTTGTTTGGGGGGTGTGGGGGGGTTGGGGCACTACATTTCAACCTGATTGGGGGGTTGGAGTGGTAGGGGGAAGGACATGGGAGGGAAAATTTCGATGTTGTAAACATGATTCTATAATTCTGCGAGATGTTGTTTTATTGTTTATGTACACACTAGATTACATTAACTGTTGCATTATGGGGCTGCATCATTATTCCCAATGGTGCAATTTATTTCCGTTTCTAACAGCGACACCAAGACGCACGACAGTGCACACACCACAAACCTGACCTATGGCTAACGTGACATTCTTAGCATGGAATGTCAGGGCTAATAATGACCACCGAAAATCCTGTCTCATTCATGCTTACCTTGCAAGACATAATATAGATGTATGCTTTCTGCAGGAAACACACCTCTCCACTACTGACACTGCTAGACTCTGCGCTTGCTGGTGGGGTGACTCATATTCATCTGTCTCCTCCAACTATGCTAGAGGGATCACAATACTACTCAAAAAGGTGCTTCCATGGCTCAACTCCCACACTCACATAGACCCTGAGGGTAGATATGTCTTGCTGGTGGGCACGTTGTATTCCCATCCAGTACTCATGGCCGCCGTATATGGGCCCAATTCAGATGACCCAGACTTTTTCATCGACGTGTGGAAGCTAATAGCGACACATGGTCCCTGCCCGATAATTTGGGGTGGTGACTTTAACATTGCGCTACAGGGCACTCTGGATCGATCGGGTACTATATTACAGCACCCACAAGCCGCAGCGACATTAAACTCGCTCATAACAGACAACTTACTACTGGGTGCGTGGTGACATGCACACCCCAGTAGACATGAGGGTACTTGTATTTCCACCACACACAATGCCTGGTCCCGCCTAGACTTGTGGCTTGTCTCTAGGGACATAGCCAATTGGACATTCTCTGTCGATCACTTAGCTTGCATCTTGTCTGATCATTCTCCTGTGCGTCTGGTCTTTCAGGTCCCCCAGGCCTTGCAAGCATGCTCTTGTGGCGCCTCCCCACCTTTGTGCTGAGAGATAAGGCTTTTCAAAAAGAACTTCGCAGTCCCATAATAGAGTTTTTTTTATTGAACACTGGCTCAGTCAACTCACCCTCAACACTATGGGAAACTTTCAAAGTAGTTATCCAAGGGGTGTGCATTGCTAAGCAATCCACGGTACTACGGGCAATTAGAGGTACCCTGAGAAGACTGGAAGCGGAAATCAAAGCACTAAATCAAACATATAATAATAATCCCACGACTACCACAATAGCAGAAATCAGAACCAATATTACAGAGTACCAAAGCGAGGCAGAGAGGGAAGTGAACTATTTAGCCTGTGAAACACGGGCTTGACAATACGGTGAGGACAATCGCCCTGGGAAGAGGCTGGTGGGCTTGCTGAGGAGGCCACACGTATCCTCATACGTGACGGAATTGCTGGACGACACGGGGTGCAGAGTCACATCCCCCGTAGAGTTCACTTCTTTAATATCCTCCTTCTACTCTCATCTTTACACGGCTAGGGTGACAAGTAATCAGGACATACTACAGCAATATTTTGACTCAATCGAGTAGCTATGGCTCGACCCAGGCTACAGAGACTATCTCGATGCTCCGTATACAACAGATGAAATTGCGCAGGTTATTGCTGGCCTTCCTGGTGATAAAGCCCCGGGCCTAAATGGATTAACGTCCTCTTTCTATAAAGAATAGTCTTCCATTCTCATCCCCCATCTCATTGAGATGTATAACGAATCTGTTACCATCAGTTACATACCCCCGACCCTTCGAGAAGCATTAATCACAATCATACTCAAGTCAGACAAGGCACCTGAGCTATGTGACCTCCCATTGATCAGCGTTCACAATAAAATATATGGGAAATTGCTTGCAAATCGGTTTCTTCTACTCATGCCCTTAATTATACGCCCTGATCAATCGGGCTTCATACCAGGAAGAGTCGCGTCACGTAACCTGCACGCAGGATTCTCAATTATGCATCAAATTAACTCCTCCCTGCCAGCAGTAGCTGTCCTGCTAGATGCCACCGAGGCATTTGATTCCCTAGAGTGGACCTTCCCCTTCTCGCTCCTTGGATGTCTGGGTTTCAGCTCTAGTTTCATTCATAAGATCCGCTTGCTCTACACCCTACCCTTGGCATGTATTAAAATAAATGGGCAGATCACCAAGCCTATCACGATCACACGAGGCACGCGACAAGGATACCCACTCTACCCGCTGCTATTTGCGATCGCGATGGAGCTGCTGGCAACTCTGCTACGCCAGCACCACACAGCGCGGGTATTGGTTTTACAGCCAGAAGCCTTGTAATGAAAAATTTCCTAGCTATCGTAACGGAAAGTTTCAATTCTATTAAGGACTCGGAGGCGAGGATTATGCCTTCTTTCTTCACTTTATTTGTACAGCAGCACAGAAAGAAGTAAATAAAGACTACGTTTCCCATGAACCATAGGGAAAAAATGTAGTCATTTACACTGTGATAACAACCAATTAAACAAAAGCAACAACGTCCAATCAGGGCCTCTCCAGCTCTCTATAGTCCTTTGTCAGTGTCCTGATCTTCTCTTTCGGAGCGCGAAGACAGCCAAACCCTCAACTTCAGGAGTCCTGTTTGTGGGTATCCGAACCTGCAACAAACAAGGCAGTATTACCAGGGGAAAAACCACCCTAGGTATTAAGTAGCGAGGGAAAGAAACAGAACCGATACACCATTTTAACCATACATTGGAAAAAATCCAGCATAACATTTTGCAACACAGGTTCCAAAGGAAAAAACTATACTTACTTCAGTACGGGGAGTGATGTCCTCTGAGAGCACAGGGCGGGATAATCCTCGTCTCCGAGTCCTTAATAGAATTGAAACTTTCCGTTACGATAGCTAGGAAATTTTTCATTCTATGTCAGGACTGGAGGCGAGGATTATGCTTGTTTCAAACTTGCCCACAACCAGCTGAGCCATATTTAGAATAGGCTTGAAGTAAAACCGCTTGAAGGTGGAATCTGAGGACCAGTCCGCCGCATTGAGGATATCCTCCAAGCGGGCACCCAGGCCAAACGCCTTAGACGCCATGGCCCCTCGTGGAGAGTGCGCCCCAAAGAGCCTGAGGCTAATGCCTGCTTCTTGCATCACCCAACGAACCCATCTCGCGATGGTGGGTGAGAAAACCGCCTTAAAGGGCTTCCGGAGCGCGATGAGAAGCTGACGCTCACCCGGAGGACGGTAGTCGCCCGTCATTTCCTCGTATGCCTTGAGACAATGGACCACACAAAGTTTCGGAGAATCCGAGAATTCCGGGTACGAGATGACTCTTGTGTGGCATTTTGTACGACATGAAAGGGTAAATGTCACTCCATCCGGAGTGAACATCCGGCCCGAGATATCAAGAGCGCGCACATCCGACACTCGACGGCAAGACACCAGGCATAGGAGCATTGCAAGTTTTGCTGACAGCTCCTTACGAGATAGAAACCTATTAGGTTGCCATGACAAAAAAAGATTCAAGACTTGATTAACATCCCATAATGCCGAATACCGAGGTTCCGGCGGCAAGGAGAGTCGAATACCCCTTAAGAGTCTGCAAATCAAAGGATGCTCACCCACCGCCGAGCCACCAACCGGGACATGACCCGAAGAAATGGCGGACCTGAAAGTGTTAATAGAGCGATAGGCCAGGCCATTGGACGCCAAATGCGCCAGAAAGTTCACAACGTGGACCACATCTGCGACCACGGGATCGAGATCCCGTCGCAGACACCAACGGGACCATCTGCACCACGCAGATTTGTATCTTTTAACGGTGCTATCTGCCCAGGCTTTGGAGATGAGGTCTTCAGCTGTTCGCGAAAGGCCTGGGGCTTGCCATCTGCCCCGGAAATCCTCCACGCCATGAGCCACAGTGAGTTCGTGGACACTAGAGGGTGCGGAGCGCCGTACGGATCCTTGAGAAGATCCGGAATCCGGGGGAGTAGGATTGGAAAATCCCAAGAAAGTTCCAGTAGAACCGGAAACCACACTTGAGACCTCCACAGAGGGGTGACCAGAACCAGGTCTGCTAGCTGTCTGCGGACTTGGGCCGTTGTCCGGGTAATCATCGCAAAGGGAGGAAACGCATAGCCGCGATCCTTGCTCCAATCTTGGAGAAACGCATCCGTGGCTGCCGCCCGAGGATCGGGCCTCCAGCTGAAGAACCGTGGAAGCTGGTGATCCAAGCGGGACGCAAACAGGTCCACCGTGAAGGGACCCCAAAGCTCGCTGAGCGAGAGAAAAACCGTACGATCCAACTTCCAAAGACTGGAGTCCCGGAAGTGGCGCGACTGGAAATCCGCCTCCACATTGTCCCGACCGGGCAGATACTCCGCCGTGACCGACACCTGAGCGTCTAGGCAATACTGCCAGAAGCTCGCCGCTAGATCTGAGAGGGCTTTCGACTTGGTGCCTCCAAGATGGTTGATATAGCGGACGGCCGACACGTTGTCCATTTTCAAAAGCACACATGACTGTACGGATTCTTTCGTCCAACACTTTACGGCAAACGAGCCGGCCAGAAGCTCGAGACAATTTATATGTAACTTCTGTTCGTCGGGAGACCACAAGCCCCCCGTGGAAAGATCTCCGCAGCGGGCGCCCCAACCCAGCCTGCTGGCGTCCGACTCGATAATCAAATCTGGCACGGAACCGAAGATCGCTCTTCTGTTCCATGCCTCCATGTGCGTCAGCCACCATTGGATCTCGCTCCGAGCCTCGTCGGATAGGCGGATCTTGTGGGAGTACGAAAACCCCTTCCGGAGAAAGTACGCCTTGAGGCGCTGAAGGGCCCTGTAGTGGAGTGGACCTGGAAAAATTGCCTGAATCGAAGCTGAGAGAAGCCCCACCACCCGGGCCAGCTGGCGAAGCGACACCTTCTGATGCGCCAGAACTCGACGCAACTCGTGGTGAATTTTTGCAAGTTTTTTGGCTGGCAGACTTAGAGTGGAGGCAATGGAGTCGATGACGAACCCCAAAAAGGTAACGGACTGCGCCGGCTGAAGAAGGGACTTTTTCTCGTTGATCACAAACCCAAGATCTTGGAGGAGCGTCACTGTCATCTGGAGATGATCCGATAACATACGGGGGCAGGGAGCCATCAAAAGGAGATCGTCGAGATACACAATCAACCTGACCCCACGAGCTCTCAGGAATTCCACCACCGGCTTGAGCACCTTGGTGAAGCACCAGGGCGCGGAAGAGAGCCCGAAAGGGAGAGACGTGAACTCGTAGATCCGATGGCGCCAAGCGAACTGAGTAATTGCAGTTATCTGGGCTGGGACTGTCCCCAAAAGAAAGCCACAAGGCCGATACAGACCTCCAAAGGAGGCGTCAGCGCTCTTTTAACGAGCAAACACAGACTCGAATCCCTGATTGCCAACGTGAAGGGAACGAGCGTCTAATTATACAGAAACGGCCCGCAAGCGGACCCAATACAGACCGTAGAAACGGCGTTACACCTCAGCCCAGAGCTCCGTGTAGAAAGCGCGCACGTCTCTGGAAAATATTGCCAAAAACCAGAGACGCGACGCGTCATGCCACAGCCTCACACGCCCCCATGCGACTGGAGGAACGGAGCGCGCCAGCAGGGACCGCGTAGGAGCGAGAGGGAAACCTCTCGGTCCCGCGGTCAGAAAGACTAAACTCACGTGAAAAAACGCCGCAACGAAATAAATAAACAAACGCGGCGACCGCGCGAATAACACGCGCTAAATCTAAAATAGTTGAAAACACCACAAAGAAATGGTCACATAAGCATATCTGCCATTAACATTGCGTATACAAAGCGATTTAGAAGCAAATAAACCTTAAAGGCACACCGTATAGTACAATAAAAGCCCCCCCAAACAGGAAAAGACTCTGAGGAAACTTAACTGGCTGCGCAGCAGCGAAGAAAGAGAAGATCAGGACACTGACAAAGGACTATAGAGAGCTGGAGAGGCCCTGATTGGACGTTGTTGCTTTTGTTTAATTGGTTGTTATCACAGTGTAAATGACTACATTTTTTCCCTATGGTTCATGGGAAACGTAGTCTTTATTTACTTCTTTCTGTGCTGCTGTACAAATAAAGTGAAGAAAGAAGGCATAATCCTCGCCTCCAGTCCTGACATAGAATCTCTATGTATGCTGATGACATTAGGTTATATATTCACAACCCGCTTCAAAACCTAGAACCCATGTCGAGAGAGGTGATCTGTTTAGGTGGTCACTCAGGTGTGCACATCAATTGGAACAAATACATACCATTTCTACTCACCAAAGCAATGTACCCTTACCAAACAGAGTACCCACTAAAATGGGCAACTGAGCCAACTAAATATCTGGGTGTGTGGTTAAGCAGAGACCTAGAAGAATTTTGGAGGGCAAATTATGGACGCGCAGTCGAATGGCTTGAAACCAGAATCCAGGTGTGGAACAAGCTGCCGCTTTCAATGGCAAGACGCATCGCGATAGCTAAGATGGTGGTCTTGCCAACGTTTTTATACCTATTCCTTAATGTCCCACTACCCCTCACTGAGCAGTTCTTTAAAAGAGTGCGCTCTGCCATGATTGCGCCGAATGAGCAGGCCGACAGATGAGAATTGCTTCTGAAACCCTAACAGTATCCTTCACACACGGCGGCATGGGAGCCCCAGATTTAAAATCATGCGCACTCTGCGCCCAGGCAAGCTTCCTACATTTCCGGCTGCACCCAACATCATTTCAACCACGTCTGGCGGTAGAAGCGAATCAGACCTCTCCTTGGCCACTAGCAACGGCACTATTCCATCCATACAAAGCACTTAGGGAGGAAATCAATATGGCAGAATGTGTGCGCTGGGGGTGGGAAGGTATCCTCTGGCGGACAGGCTCCAACACCTTATATGCACAATCTATGGCTCTGGAAGCCACTGCACAACAAAGGGATGGCACGTCGAGCCAAGACACTGGGCCGACCTCTATCCACACAGACAGTCCCCCCCCCCCCCCTTACCAATACAGCTGCACGCAAAATTATCCCCCTCAAACCCCTATTATACTATCAAATTAGAGCGACCTGCAGAAACACAAACAGCTCATTCCCGGACCCCCCACCCACCAGCCAACACGGCGCTTGTATATGTGCATACAACCACGTCGCTGCACAAACTCATAACCAGACACTTCTCATTAACATTAGTAGCTTCCCCACTTGACACTGAGTGAGCTCGCCAGGCCTGGGAGACGGACACCGCCCTGGATTTGTCTATGGATCAGCGGCAATACTGCCGCAATCAGATGGAGCGACTCTCCCCAAACTACAGATTGCGGTTGATACACTTCAAATACTTACACAAGCTATACCGCACGCGAAGGCCCTCCATAAGATGGGCCTAATTACTGACGCAAGTTGGTTGCAGTGCTCTGCACCGGAAGCCACGTTCATACATTTAGCCTGAACATGTCTGCATGTGGCGAGATACTGGCAGGTGGTCTGTGAGACCATAAGCGCCATCACATCCGACCCATAACACCATATGTCAAGCAACTCCCTGATGCAAACCGCCGATTGTTAGCAATATTATTGCTGCTGGTTAAGCGCAGGGGGGCAAATCATTGGGGTCGCAGACCACCTCTGACGGTAAAAGCTCGACTCGCCGATGTGGCCCACTGTCAGATGCTCCTGACGACATACTAGAGCCTCATGCCCCCAGCGAGCTGCCCACACGATATTTGGGACCCACTAGTAACATACCTTTGTCAACTAGACGACGCTGACTCAAGCCCACGCTCCCCTAGCGCGAACTCACAACATGAATTACAACGAAATCTTGCGAGAAGATAAAAGAGTTCCTTGGCGGTGCAACACGGATTGCCACTCTCATGCGCTGCATACCCCAGTCATATCTCCAAAGCGAACACATGGGTCACTGTGGGGTCTACTGTTATGTAATAATGTTCAACTGCTGTCGTAAGCGAATGCTGCCAAACTTCTTGCACTAGAACATAGCTAAATGTATGCCTTGTAGTGTCCGGCGTGCGCGAGGCGTTCTAGCCTTCCGCGCCGCCGGGACGCGCTAGCGCTGACGCGTGACGTCAGACGCTAGCGATGTTAAAAATAAAGGAGCGTGGCCTCGACGGGCAGTCGGGAGCCGCGTGCATGCAAAGCACATGTCGGCTCTTGTGTATTCTTTAGCGCTTACGCGCTGCTATTTAAATTAGGCCTCTAAGAGCATTACACTGGCGACGAGGATCTTTTGAGCCCTGATGTGCTGTTTGGGCCCCACAATACCCCTTCTGGCCACCCTGTTGCCCTGAGCCTGTGTGTGCAGGCCCCCCTCCTGGTGTCCTGGTGGAGCCTGCTATGAGGCCTGGTGAGGATCACTACATGTGCCCTGGAGGCCCACCGAGCCGTCGACGGTGCTGCTGTGTGCGCCCTGGTGCCCCACTCCTCGGCTGGTGAGGAGTATGTCACGCCCAGGTGGTGCCACACCTGCCCCACGAGGTGCCTGACGACGACCGCGCCCTCCTACGGTTCGGGCCCATGCCGGGTGTGCCTGCCCCAACCCAGAAGCGCCGAAGGGATCCCGCGGATGACGTCTGGAGGTAGGCGTGCCCACCATTGGGTATAGCCGCGCGAGGGAAGTCCACGCACCGTGGCTGGAGAGGGTGCACGCCTGGTGGCGTCGACGCAGAGGAGCGGAAGCCGGTGCCACCGCGTGCTGCGCACGTGCCAAGATGGCGTCCATTCCCGCCATTGAGCCATTTGCCGTTGACGGCGCCCCGTCATCCCTGGCCCCGCGCTGGAGGGATTGGACAGACCGTCTACAGATCTACTTCGAAGGGGCTGGCATCGCGAGGGAACGGCGCAGAGCGTTGCTGCTCCACCTGGGAGGAAAAGACATCCACCGCATCTACAAGACTCTCGTGGAAGCCACGCCGAAGACATACCACACACTGCTGAACGCGCTCAACGCCCACTTCGAGCCCATGGCGAACAGAGACTATGAGCGGTTCATCTTCCGTCAGGCCAAACAAGAGGCGGATGAATCCCTGGATGCGTTCCATGGCAGGCTGAAGGAGTTAGTCAGCACGTCTGGGTTCCGTGACGAACAGGAGGAGATCCGAGGGCAAATCATACAGGGTTGTTACTCGTCTAAGCTCCGTGTCACGGTCCTCCAGGAAGAAGGAAAGCCCCTAGCGGACATCCTCACCCTCGGACGGTCGAAGGAGCTATCGCAAGCGAGAGCCTCGCATATGGAGGCGGCCCTACATCGCCCTATCAAGACGGAGCAAGTGCAGGTGGCGGAAGCGGTGAACGTAGTGCGGCCAAAAGGAAGGCAAGCCGGAGGGAGACGGCAGCCGGAGGCAAAGAGGAAAGACTGTGGGTACTGTGGCGGCCAACCCCACCGCATGCAAGACTGCCCGGCGAGAGGGAAAAAGTGCGGCGCCTGCGGGTGGATGAACCACTTTGCGGCGGTATGCCGGTCCACCAAAGCCAAGAAAGAGGCGGCCCATGCGGTACGAGAAGAAGCAGACAGTGAGGACATGGACGACGACACCGAAGAGTTCCCAGTCCATTACGTGTTCGCAATCCACCAACCACAGAAGAAGAAGCGCAGACTTCCGAAATGTCGCATCCTAGTACAAAGTCAAGAGGTAAAGGCGACAATTGACACTGGGGCCTCCATCGAGCTGATGGCCGCCAATGTCTACCACCAACTGCGGGTCAAACCCCCGCTGAGAGAGGCGAAGATTCGGGTGTTCGCATACGGCCAGAAGACGCCCATTCCCCTCATCGGGTGCTTCAAAACAGAGCTACAACATGGGGAGAGGAGCGTCAACACCACCGTCTATGTCACGGAAGAGGGCAGCGGGATGCTGCTGAGCGGGCAGTCGGCCGAAGAATTGAGACTGATCTCATTCGCCATGGCAGTCCTGGAGGAAGAGCTGGATACAATCATGGAAGAATTTGGAGAGGTCTTCAACGGCATCGGGTGCCTGAAAGGAAAGGAAGTATCCTTACACATCGACCCATCGGTCCAACCAGTAGCGTTGAGACACCGGACGATCGCCTTCCACCTGCGGCAGAAGGTCGAGGAGGAGCTGGAGGCCCTGGAGAAACAAGGCATCATCGAGAAGGTCAGTGGGCCAACCCCGTGGGTATCCCCGATCGTCATCGCCAGGAAGCCGAAGCAGCCAGGGCAAGTCCGCATCTGTGTGGACATGCGCCTCCCTAACGCCGCGGTCAAAAGAGAGCGACACCTGACGCCCACCATTGACGACATCTTGGGGGAGCTGAACGGGGCCAGGTGGTTTTCGAAGATGGACCTACGGTCAGGCTACCACCAGTTACCACTTCATCCGGACTCGAGGTACATCACCACGTTTTCCACCCATGTGGGCCTCAGATGGTATCGGCGCCTGAACTTCGGCATCTCGAGTGCCGCCGAGGTATTCCAAAATACCATCAGAGAAGTGCTCAGTGGGCTCCCCGGCGTGCTCAATGTGAGCGACGACCTGCTCATTTACGCGTCAACCATAGAGGAACACCACCAGCGGTTGAGAGGAGTCCTCAAGAGGATCCAGGAGTCAGGCTTGACCCTGCACCGGGAGAAGTGTCAGTTCCTACAGAAAAAGATCAGTTTCTTTGGGTACACCTTCTCGGACCAAGGGGTGGCCCCGGACCCGGACAAGGTGAAGGATGTCCAAGATACCCCAGCTCGGACGAACATCTCGGAGGCCCGGAGTTTCCTGGGCATGGTCAACTTCTGCGGCCGTTTCATCCCGGACCTCTCCAACCTCACCAAACCCCTCAGAGAGTTGACCAAATCGTCCACCACGTGGTAGTGGGGCCAGGAACAGGCGTTTCAAGCAACGAAGGCGGCCCTGTCCGCGGACACTACCCTCTCATACTTCGACCCGGCAAAGCCTACCAACGTGGCGGTCGACGCGAGCCCGTTTGGGCTGGGAGCAGTCCTGACACAGCTCCAGGACAACGAGGAGTGGGCACCCATTGCTTACGCCAGCCGGTCCCTGACCGAAACAGAGCAGCGGTACTCGCAAATCGAGCGAGAAGCCATAGCCATCCACTGGGCATGCCGGCATTTTCACGTGTACGTGTATGGACACCACTTCACGGTAACAACCGATCACAAGCCACTCATTCCTCTGTTCCAAGGGTCGTCCTCAAAGCCGCCTCCCCGGATTGAAAAGTGGATACTCCAACTACAAGGGTACGACTACCGAGTGGAGTACAAACCCGGGTCCACGAACCCGGCGGACTACCTATCACGGCACCCGCGGAAAGCCACAACAGAAGAGAAGGAGGAGGCCGAGGACACAGAGGAGTACGTCCGGTATGTGACAGAGCGGTCACGACCCCTCCCGATGAGCCTAGCCGCGATCTTAGAAGCCTCAGAAGGTGATGAATGCGTGAGAGCAGCGGCGGAGGCTGTCAGGTCAGGAGACTGGAGGGCAATCCAAGCCTCGCTCAACAGAAAGACGCCTCAAGCCAAGCTGACACTGGAGTCATTCCTGAAAGTGCAGAGTGAGCTGTCCGTCGACGCCCAAGGATGTCTTCTGCGAGGCCCGAGACTAGTCATGCCAGCCAGCCTCGCTCAACAGGCGGTGGACCTCGCCCACAGGGGACATCAAGGAATGGTCAAGACAAAGGGCAGGCTCCGAGCCAAAGTCTGGTTCCCAGGCATGGATGCGAAGGTGGAGCAGACGGTAAGAACCTGCACGTGGTGCCAAGCCGCAGGACAGCCGGAACGCCCTCACCCCGTGGCGACCGAAGATAACCCCCTGAGACCGTGGGAGTGTGTGAGTGCCGACTTCGGACACCTCCCCGATGGACGGTATGCGCTGGTCATCATCGACGATTTCACCAAGGTTTAAATCGTGGGGAGCCAGACAGCCACGGAGGTCATAGCGAAATTCGAGAAAACCATCGCCACTCATGGCATCTTTGGGGTGGTCAAGACCGACAATGGACCGCCCTTCCAGGGGCAGGAGTTTGCCGAGTATCTTAAGAGCTGGGGGCTCCACCACCGCAAAGTAACACCAAGGTGGCCCCAAGCCAATGGAGAGGTGGAAAGGTTTATGAGGACACTCAACAAAACCATTCGCATCGCCATGGCCGATGGATCTCCACTGGAGAGAGCAATCTACAGTTTCCTGCGGGAATACCGGATGACCCCCCACGTCACAACCGAGGCAGCACCAGGAACAGCCACCATGGGGCGAATTGTAAGTGACACGATCCCTCACCACCCCACTTGGGTTCCGGCACAAGCCTCAAATGAGAAGACCCTAGCCAATCGGATGCGCTCGAATGACCACGCCAGCCAGCGAAGGGGTGCTAAAGAGTCCACGATACAACAACAGGACCGAGTGTATGTGAAGGACCGCTACCCAGGCAGCAAGTTCAGACTCCCATTTGAACCACAACCATGGGTCGTCACCCGCCGGACAGGCACGATGGTGACCGCTCAAAGAGGAGCCGAAACGGTCACGCGAGATGTGTCGTTCTTCAAAAAGGTCCACCTCGGAACACCTTCCCGTCCCGGGACCGAGCCAGAGGGGCCGGACCCCGACCAGCCGAGCGGAGATCAGGAGGGGGAGGACGGGCGGAGTGAGGATGGCGGTTCCCCGTCCATCCCAGCCACCCCGGGGGGTAGTCTGCCTGGCGGGTCCCCAGCCAGGGCAGAGCCGAACACCCCAAGGCGCAGAGCCCCTGAGGTGGCCTTTTCCAGAGGCGGTCCGTCCCGCTACAACCTGCGGAAGAACCCGGCACCGTCATCCCAGCTGGCGGACTATATGGTGTAACCTGTAAGGACTGGCAGACTGGTAACAGACTCATCGTTGAATTTTTGGTCCTATGTTTTGTTTAACGTTTATAAAGGTTGGAAGGAATGTAGTGTCCGGCGTGCGCGAGGCGTTCTAGCCTTCCGCGCCGCCGGGACGCGCTAGCGCTGACGCGTGACGTCAGACGCTAGCGATGTTAAAAATAAAGGGGCGTGGCCTCGACGGGCAGTCGGGAGCCGCGTGCATGCAAAGCACATGTCGGCTCTTGTGTATTCTTTAGCGCTTATGCGCTGCTATTTAAATTAGGCCTCTAAGAGCATTACATGCCTCTCTTGAAATTTGAATAAAGTTTAAAATGTCATATTGAAATTCAGCGTTAGTCTTAAGCCATGCAATGCAGACAGGAAGATAAAAGCTGCAGTGAGAAACGATATGGCCTTTGTACATGTGGGCTAAAAGTAAAATGCAGTGGCCTACATATTTTGTTGGATTGTTTGTGGTTCCTAGATGAACTGATTTTTTTAATTGCATATAAGATTATTAATATGGATTAAGCCCTTAGTCTGTTGATAAATATGAGATTTTTAAATGTTGTATGTGCAATAGGAAGATTACAATACCGGAGTATTTAAACGAGCTGCCAATATAATTTAAAAGGGCCCAGGAGGTTGAAATTAGATTTCTCCCTTTATTTGATGCCACTTTGATGTTCCCGCATGTATACAGAAATGTTAATTTTACTTCTGTTTAATTATTTCCATATTAGTCATGAGTTTAAAACCTATTTGATATAGAGTGGGACTACTCCTATTTGTATTGTAAGTAAGTTTTATTGGGTTTTATTGTGCTTTGTTCTATTTTTATTGATGCACTATTTGTATTACTCCTATTTTTAACAGTATGTTTTTACTTCATTGTTGTCCTTTATGGTTATATTAACCGAATAAAGTATATTGAATTGATTTGGAACAAAAAACTGCAATGCCAATACATATTGCAATACATAGTGCAAGAAAAGCACTGCTAAAATGTCACATGGCCACAGGCTTTGCACTTTTTGCAGGGGTAAAACCCTTTTATTTTCTGGGGCTTTCGATCCAGTTTGTCCATCGGACATCTATCAGGGTATGGACCAGATTGCCCTTCAGTGACCTTGCCTACCTATTAGTATCCCTAGGCTGTGATGTAATTTTGCTTTTTAGGACATGGTCCATCAAAACAACATTTCAATGTTTTTTTATATATTTATTGATTCTGCGTGAGTCTTTGTTATACTCCATAATTAATGTTCCCCTCCTTCTTAATTATTTGTCCTGTTGTTTTGGATATACTAATTAATTTCTTGTTTTGGTATCTATTTTTCTTCTAACACTTTCAGGGAATCTCTCTGTATATCCTCGTTCCCGAAACTTCTAGTACCATGCTTTCTGTTCCTTCTGAAAATCACATTCCAGACTACAATTTATTATTTAGGTCGATGGCTACCAGACAGCACAGCTGTCTGGTTTGCTGAAGGCATCTTGGGGACATTCCGAAAGCCTCTCGAGGTATGCATTCCACTCACTGCTTACCATTGGCTTTGTGGTTTGTAACTCACATTTCCTTGCTTTTTATTTACTGTCTTTGATTTAGACTGTCCAGCTTGAGTTCCTCCCTTCCGTGGCCAAACTTTGTTTATTGTAGTCTTCTGAGATCTCACTTTCTGTAAAAAGGCCTTTAAATCTTGTTCTAATCTTGTCACATTTGCTGTGTATTTAAACACAAAGATCAAATGTCAGGCTGTCTTCCGAGGGAGCTTGGTGTTTACTTTTCTGTGACTTCAAAGTGAGGGCATTAATAGGAATGCAGATAACTCTCCCCATGAAGCCTGCTCATGCAGTCCTCCTATGCTCCAGTTTACGAGGCTGTAACATAACCCATAAAAGAGGGCGGCAGGGAGGAGGTGCCCGCACATTCTGCGACGGTGCTAAACAAATATTCATGTTGAGGTTCTTCTATCAAAGCACTGTTGGCTTTTGCTTAATGTGACCCTCTAGTGAATGTTTCTGTTTACAGTCAGTGGGTCTGAGTATCAAACCCTTTTAATACTAACACGCATTGCCAAGCCAAAAGGTGTAGCCCAAACATATTACAAAATGCCAAAGCTGGCATTTTGAGTAATAATGTGTTATTTTGCACAAATCTTTGGGCAACAGAAAGTACACAGGTCACATACTCTGCTCATTTTTAACTACACTTAGTGAGCAATAGCCTCAGTATGTGCGACACGTGCAGTAGCATCATGCCATAAAATCCTAGACAACACATAGTCCTGCTTTCCGGAAAACTACAAACAGGTGCCCGTAAACCAACTACATTATTTATAATACTGCCTCAAACATCCAGCCTATTTCAAAACAAAGTTGTTATACTGTTTGGTGGACGCGTGTGTTGTTAACAAGAAAATAGGTGAACATGTTCCACAGAAATAGTGGCCTACCACCAGGGTCCCGTTTGGCACTGTTGGCGTCTGATCTTCTCCATGGAGTCCCCGATTACAAGTTTACAGCAGTTCCCTTCTCCCGCATATTTTTCATTTGTTTAATAGCCCTCCTCATACCGGTACCATCACCCACACACTACACAGGGACAATGAATCCTAATTGTGTAATTTCCGTGTGCGAAATGTTACATAAAAGAATGAGGGCTACAGGGTGTACAAGTCACGTGCCATCCCTACTGGGAGGCACCTGGTTCTTGGTCTCGAGAAGCAGAGACTCAGGATTTTAAACATAACAGTGTCTGTGGTTGCCTTTATTCAAAATAATTATTTCTAACCACAAACCTTTTTACTAACATAAGGATGATGAAAGGCTGCGGACAAAAATATTCTAACCTGGACCTTGCAGGTTGCGTGCCACTCTCTGATGACCATTCATAGCTCGCTGCGCTGTGTTTGGGTTGTAACAAAAGAATCTCTGGGACAGGAGCAGAAACCCACTGAGCTAACTCCATAACATACATTTGCGGGATCTGCATAGTACACATTCTTTGCTGCAGGCACATTATCCGTCTGCACTACTGTATGATGAATATCAACGGACATTAGTCACTCACGCGACTGTGATCTCGCTCTGCAGATTCATTGATACCCAGAGTTCTAGTGGCCTTCTTTTGTTGCCAGAGCATTGCTGGACATATAATGAGCTTTGAGGAGGTGCTTTTACCACACGAGCTCACTGCCAGGTGCGGTGCCAACGTTCCCACTGCCCTATGCCAGTCCTGACCGTCACTCCTCGCCCACGGACCGCAACACGCCTTTTCAGTGCATACCCTGTGCACGCGCAGTTTGAGGAGTGGGGTTCAACAAGTGCACTTGCACCGAGGCAATCTATCACAAATACACTTTTGATATATTTTATAGCTAATACAGAAAGTTTAAGGATAGCATTTGTTTTGTGGCACAAGCGGTTAACACACACTGCTTGTGCCTCTGCGCAATAACATACATTTTGTTTCTGTCTGACTATTCTCATGCAAAGTATACAAGATTTCACTAGCACCACAGAACTTAACACTCTTCTTCAGTGCGCAGGCATCACCTACGCACCTCTGTCTCTCTTCATCTGCCATTCGGAAATACACTTCCTAGCCCGCAGTTTCAGTATGTGCAGCAGGTACAGTAACACCCTAGCCCGAAGCCAACATCAGCTCACAATAATGATTTATTGTTTAATTATCACAAATCCACAGCAGGACATTTACTTACTTCAACTACACTTTAATAGACACTACCTACGCCACTATGCACTTTTCCAAATATATTCCACTTTCTTGCATTATCACCTCAAACATAGACAAACGTGTCCTTTGGGATCAACAGCAAGCCATCATTGGTACCATTCGATAGCCCTTCGCTAGCCTTAGCGCGCTCCAATACACACTCCCTAGTTCCATGGCAATACTTTACATCTGTGCAGCAGGTGCAGTCGCTCAGGCACACTTTGGCCTCAAGGACCCAGTACAAATAAAATAATGCTTAGTTTTGGACTACACACTGGGCACAAGGAGCTTCATTTCTTCAATGTGTTATGGAATTTCACGAAATGCCCACTGCAATGCCCAGAGCAAGGCATTTTGAAACTCCCTCCATTGTTGAATAGCAAAGATCCTCTGTGGTGCATATACTCTTATAACACCACCACCTTCCTGTCTCCTGTGGTGCACACCCAGCTACCCCCAACCCCCACTAATCTCAGTATTCCTCTCCAGCCCGTAGACAGTGCAACAATATTTACTGCCCAATGCTTCTTTCTGTGCAAAACTGCATTGCCACTGTGACACACACAAACCCATGAAACTCACACTCCTACAATAATTCACACACCTACATATTTATCTCATATCCATACAGTGTGAGCCTACATTAACAAGGGCGTATCTTCATTTGTAGCAGCAGGGGCACCAGAACCATGTTCACTATGTACACTTTTAATCTCTCCGACACTTGTGTTTTTTTGCACCAGTGTTATTTTTAAACAATTTCAAAACCCAATCATTCTCCTTCTGTAAGCCCATAAACCATTTCTCTGTTTACCTTCACTTTTAGGTCGAAGCTTACTAGACAGCGCAGCTGTCTGGTTTGGTAATGACATCTTGGGGAATGCATTCCGCCCATTGCTTACCATTGGCTTTGAGGTTTGCAACTCACATAAGCTTTCTTTCTACTTGCTGGTTTTATTTGTTTTAGGCTGTCCAGCTTGAGTGTGTTTCTCCATTGCCCAAACCCAATTTACTGTATTCACCACAAGTTCTGGATTACTGTAAACAGGCTTTTGAATCTTGTTTTTGTCATATTTACTTTGCATTCGAAGACAGAGGTCAGATGTCAGGTTCTATCTTCCAGGGAACTTGGTGTTTACTTTTCTTTCTCTGACTTCAAAGAGATTTATGTGACAATCATGCTGGGTACTAGGGTGTCCTTGAGGAAGGCTGTATGATGTCATTTTGTATCTGAACAGTGGCGATATTTAAGAATATATCAGAATTAGGAAAGCACAAATGAAATACATTTTTGGGTAATTTTGAAGTGTGGTAAAAACAAATATTTTAATACTATCAAAACAAATCAAATACACTAGGTGATGACATTTCCACACATTATCGTTTGTGCACTGTATACTTTTATCAGTAAAACTGTATGTCTGTGCAACTGTAATGGTCATTTCAATTGAAGATGTGTTGTCTGTAATGGTAGTGTGTTACCACACCAATAATACTGCACTTTACCTGAATGTACTCTATTCTGCACCACGCCACGCCCCTGCAGTCCACTTTGCACCACTCCACATTACACCACTCCACTCTACTCTGCACCACTTCACGTTACGCCACTTCACTCTATGCCTCTCTACTCTACACCACTGTACTCTATGCTAATGGCCTCTACTCCACACTACTCTACTATGCACCACTGCACTCTTCGCCACGGTACTCTTCACCACTATGCACCACTCCACTCTATGCCACTCTACTCTGCTACACTGCACTTCATGCCACTGCACTCTATTCCAATGCACTCTACTCTGCACCTCTCCACTCTATGGCACTCGAATATACTCTGCGCCACTGCACTCTATGCCACTCTGTGCTGCGCTACTCTACGACGCCCTATTGTACGCAGCACCACTACTGTATGCCACTGCGCTCTACCCTGCACCACTCCACTCTATCCTGCACAACTCCACTCTATGCCACTTCACTCTACTCTGAAACAATCTACTCAACGCGACTGCACACTATGCCACTGCAATCTATGCCATTGCACACTATGCCACTCTACTCCACTTTGCGCCACTCCGTGCAACTGTACTCCACGCTGCATCCCTCTACGCTGTGCCACTCTATGCCACTCTACTCTACACCACTCTAAGCTACTCTAAACCACTGCACTGTGTGCCAATGCACTCTATACCACTTTACTAAAAACGAATGCACTCCACGCCATTGCACTCTCCGCCAACTACTCTTCACCACTGCACTCTACACCACTATACTCTACTTTGCAGCATTCTACTTTACGACCACTGTACTCTACGCTAATGCATGTTATGTCACTCTACGCCATTGTGCTCTACATCACTGCACTCTACGCCACTCTATTGTACTCTGCACCACTGTACTGTATCCCACTGCTCTCTACACCACGCTATGCCAATGTACTCTACGCCAGTGAACTTTATGCCACAGTACTCTACGACACTGCACTGTACCACACTCTACTATGCAAGACTGCACTCCATGCCTCTAAACTCTATGCCACTGCACTCTACTACGCACCACTCTACTGGGTTTATACGCCACTGCACTGTACGCAACTCTATAATCTATTCTGTACTTCTGCACTCCACGCCACTGCACTCTACACCACTCTACTATACACCCCTGCACTCTACCCTGCACCATTCCACTCCAGCCTGCACCATTCCACTCCATGCAACCTAACTCTACTCTGAAACAATCTACTCTATGCCACTTCCCTCTACTCCAGTGCACTCAAAGCTACTCTACTCCACTCTGCGCCTTTATACTCTTAACCACTCTACATCACTGCACTCTACACCACTTTACTCAAAACCAGTGCACTCTACTCCATTTTACTTTACGTCACTTCACTCTAGGCCACTCTACTCCACTCTGCGCCGCGCCACTCTGCCGCACCACTGTACGCCGCGCCACTCTACGCAGCACCACTCTACGCAGCATTTTTCTTCTTTGCCACCGCGCACTACTCCACTATATCCTGCACCACTCTACTCTACGTGACTGACCACTATGCCACTGAAGTCTATGCCACTGCACTCTTTGCCACTTTACTCTACTCTGCCCAGTCCACTGTGTGCAACAGCACTCTATACTGTGCCACTCTACTGTACACCACGCTACTCTACGCCACTCTTCTCTAATCCACTGCACGCCAATGTATTCTATACCACTTTACTCAAAACCAATGCTGTCTACGCCACTGCACTCTACGCTAACTACTCTGCACCAAAGTACTCTGCACCTCTGTGTCTTAACCCCACTTATTAATGACATTTTTAGGCAGGGTTCCTTTCCATCAAATTTTAAAGTGCCTCAGTACTCCCACTGTTAAAGAAACCCTAGTTAGACCCCTTAGATGCTAATAATTATCGACCCATTTCCAGGCTTCCCTTTACAGCCAAAATTGCAGAAAAGGCAATTTATAAAGAGCTTACCTTGTTCCTGGAATCAAAATGATCTACTGGATCATTCACAGTATGGGTTTCGCCGCCAACACAGTATGGATCTGGCACTAATTACTGCCACAGAGGAACTAAGGGGCTTGCTGGATGGAAAAAAACAAATATGTCGTTTTGGTCACCAGATTGGTGGCCGGAGGAGCTTGGTTCTATCCCAACCCTGGTGACTAAGGTGAAAAATCTGGGTGTGATTTTTGATAACCATGTGGCGTTTGACAAACGGCGAATGCCATTACTTTCAGCGCCTTTTTTATGTTAAAAATTCCGAGAAAGGTTTTACCTTTTATTCCTTTGGAGCTGAAGAAACTTGTGGTACCTGCTCTCACTCTATCTAAAATAGATTGCTGTACTGGTCCGTATATCAATATACAGAAACGACTCCTTAGCAAACTACAAATCTTGCAGAACTCGGCAGCTCGTATATTGCTGAGAATACCCAGACAAAGCTTGGTGGCCAAGGCTCTAGTGGAGCTTCATTGGCTGCCAGTTGATAAGAGGACAGACTTTAAGGCTCTGTTCATTGCCAATAAGGCCCTACATGGAGAAGTCCTTGGCTATTTAAAAAATAAACTGACTAGATATATTACCGCTAGGACACTTCGATCATCCTCAACAGCCAACCTTACAGTGCCCAGGTTTTGAAGAATGCGGTGTGGGTGGGGCTAGAAGTTTAGTTTATCGCATAGGGGAGAGGATGTAGCCTAACGGCTAGAGTGGTTGACCTCAAAGCTGGGGAACCGAGTTCAAGTCTCGGCAGGGACGCTCAACATCCTGTGATTCTGGGCAAATCAGTTAATCTCCCCGCTCCTAACAAAAATAAATGTGTCCATCTGTAACGAAACTGGTGCTCATGTAAAGCGCTCTGATACCCGATATCTTTGGGTCAAGATCACACTATAAAAACCTCTAAAACAAAAAGAAAAAAAAACAAACGTTGGAATGCCTTACACCTCTACTTAAAGACCAGCTATTCCATGTTAATTTTTAGGAGGAATTTTAAGACCTGGCTTTTTAATCTATAGCCTCTGCTTTAGTTGCCATAACCATCCCTCTGCTGTGCTACCAGCGCCAAGACGCCCTCGGGCATTTGAGCTCTTTATAACATTTATTTTATTTCATTATACTCTGCAACATACTACTCTACACCACTGCACGTTACATCACTCTACACCATTGCGCTCTATATTCACTGCACTCTATGCCACTCTATTCTACTCTGCACCACTGTACTGTATGCCACCACTCTACACACCATTCTACTCTGCACCACTCTCTACCAATGCAGTCTATGCAAGTGAACTTTAAGCCACTGTACTCTACGACATTACACTGTACGACACCCAACTCTACAAGACTGCACTCTGCCACTCAACTCTGTGCTACTTCACTCTACTATGCACCACTCAACACTGCACCACTCTACTGTGCTTTATGCCACTGCACTCTACCCCACTCTTATCTATTCATCTCTACTGCACTCCACCATATTGCACTGCAAACCACTCTACTCTACACCTCTGCACTCTACCATGCACCATAACACCCCAACCTGCACCACACAACTCTATGCCACCTCACTCTACTCTGAAACAATGTACTCTATGCCAGTGCACTCAGAGCCACTCCACTCCGCGCCACTACACTCTATGCTACTCTACACCAATTTACTCGAAACCAATGCACTCTACTTCACTGTACTTTACCCCACTTCACTCTAGGCCACTTCACTGTACTATACTCCACTCTACGACATTCCACTCTGACGCTCTTCTCCATTAAACTCTGCTCCACTCTGACTTTCTTCTCCACTTTGTGCCACTCCACTCTACTTGACTCTATGCCACTCTACGACACTACTCCACTCTACGACGCTCTACGCAACTCCCTCTATGCCACTCCATGCCTCTTTACTTCACTCTATTCCACTTCACTCTACTCTACACCACTCAACTCTAAAACACTCTAGTCAAATGTATACCGTTCCACTCTCCTACACTATTCCAATCTCTGCCACTCAACTCTACAACAATTTACTCTGCTGTACGTCACTTTACTCTACAACACTGTACTCCACTCTGCGCAACACCCTCTATGCCGCTCTACTCCACAGCACTCAATGCCACTCCATTCTACAACACTACTCGACTCTATACCCTTCCACTCTATGACACACTACTCCCTCCACAACACATTACACCACTCCACTTCATGCCACTCAGTGACAATCCACTTCATTCCACTCAACTCTACACCACACTACGTCACTCTAAGCCACTCAATAGCACTCCAATCCACTTCATGCCACACTCCTTTACCCCCTAACATTTAGCCATGCTAACATGCATAACATGGCTAAAACATATTGACAAAGCCAATAGCTCTTGCATAGGCAAGTCCTATCGGCTTTGCCAATGCTTGTTTATTCTTACGCGTTCTCCATACGGAACACTTTTTTTCATTTTATGAGGCTGGCACTTTTGGTGTGTAAAACACTGTTACCCCTAGTCTCCTGCCTATATAGTTTTGTGTGTAATTTCCCATCCTTTACTTTTACTTCGAGGCTAAGAAAGTTAAATGTAGTCTTCTGTATATTTCCAGTGTAGCTCCGATTCAGAGACTGATTATTACATCTATTAATAAATACCCTGGCTGCTACTTCCAGCCCTAGACCAGATTCAAATAAAAAAAGGTCATCAGTATAATGATGCCAGGACATCACATGCTCCATCATGATTTCATATTCCTCACTTCCCACGATATTCCCTTCCCACCTGCCCATATGAAGGTTGGCATAACTCAGAGCTAGTTTGCTTCCCATGGCTGTGCCATAGACTTGTATGTACATCTTATTTTGGAAGATAAAAATATTGTTTTCAAGGCACCACCCAAGCATCTCCATAATCATTTCATTAAGTTACAAATATTGTATGGCACGTCTATTAAAATATCTAGTAGCTCTCATTCCTTCCTTATGTCCTATAGACGTACATAATGATGTTAAAGCCATTGTGATCATATAGTAGTCCTCTGTCAGGGTATGTTATCGATCTTGTGCAAAAGTTCTGTACTATATCTAATACAGGAAGGTAGAAATTCACATGAGCTTGTAGATAATGATTCACAAATTCTGACTTGGCTTCTAAAAACTGCATATTGACGGTTTGTTCAGGTCCTTATGGACTTAAGGCAAGAAATATAAGACCTAGAATCACCCTTATCTCCCTTTACCTCTGCCCGCCTCTGATACCTAAAATTACTCTTACCTCCCTTTACTTCTACCCAGCACTAAACCCTAAAATTACCCTTTCCTTCCTTTACCTACACCTGAACCCTAAAATTAGCCTTACTTCCCTTTTCCTCTAACCACCACTAAACCCTAAAATGACTCTTACCTCCACCCCCCCAAATTTTAAAAAAACGAACACCCTTCACCTCTTCCCGCACCTAACCTACTATTTTTAAAACCACTTAAAAATGATGTTATTTTAAAAAAAACACGTACCTTTGTGGTAAAGACTGTGTGGTAAAGGTCATTTGTGGTAAACAAGCAATTGTAAAGGCAATTTCCCTTGTTTGCCACTGCCTTTTCCACTTGTGGCTGGTGTTTATTGGCTAGTCTTTGAGACCGTTCTCCCAATATTCTTAACTGGCCTGCTTTGTAGTAGTTTCTGATGTTGGCGAACCGCAGTCCTCCCCGAGCTTGGGTGCCCTCAGTACATTGAGTGAAATCCTAAATCTTTTTCCATATCCATATGATATTAAGAAGGGCTTTTGGGGATCGATGGAAAAGTCATGTTTCCAATCCTAGCTGACAATGCCTAAAAGGCATAAAAGAGCATAGGTACTTTGTCATTTTAATTCCAGCTATTCCCCCACGAAATGTGTATGGTATGCCACCTAGGTAGGTTTCTCTTGATTCCTTCTATAAGTGGGGTGATATTGGCAGTAAAAAATGTGTATAGTGGACCCAGATATTTAAGAACTTTTCTCTCATTTTGAAGGGGGCAGCTGATCTAAGCAAGTTTTTTGCCTCTGTGTCCCATGCCTTTTGGCAGTTCTACTCACTTTTCTGTATTGCTTTTATGTTCTGAGGGCTGCCCAGAGGTCTTCAAGAGTGTTATCAATAAGGAAATCAAAGTTATGAGGACGGTCAATAAGATGAGATCATAATCTGTAAATATCAAGATTTTGTGCTCACTGTTACAAAATTTTATTCCCCTAATGTTCTTGATTGTGGTACAGCCGTTGCTATTTGTGTAACAGCCATTACAAAGAGGAGGGGTAACATTGTGCAGCCCTGTCTCATTCCCTTTGTATCAGGAGTCCTTCATTGTAGATGAACTCATGGATATCCTAAGTCGCAGTTTTGCATATGTTGCCATAACCATTTAATTCTCGCCTTGACTAAAATATATGTTCGAGGCATATGAGCTGCAGATCACACACTAAGGATAAGATCGCCATCTCGTGTTGGGCTCGGATGATTGCAGGTTGTTGTTGTCTTCGGAAGAAGTCTTTGGTCACGAGATAGGTGACTCCTCCTCTGGACAACAGTGCGCATGGGCATCCACTCCATCCTCAGATTGTTTTTTTCCGCCATTGGGTTTGGATGAACTTTTTTCCGCTCCAGCAGAAAACTTCTAGCAATCAAAACAACTCTCAAAATTTAAAAACTCGACGTCGAAATCCACATCGGACCGGATCCGGACGCGGCTGATGGAAAGGACACCTTTTAAAAAATGCCCTCAATGTGGAGCAAAGTTCCCTCATAGTGATCACCACGAGGTCTGTAATTTGTGCCTTTCACCAGACCACAACGAATCCAGCTGTCCAGCCTGCGCCGCATTCCGTTCGAAGAAAACTATCCGGGACCGAAGAGCTCGACGCCATATCATGGCCAAGCCGGTTCCGGAACCAGAAGACATCTTTGCACAGGATGTCCCTGACGACGACTCCGAAGATCTCCAGATCGTGTCCGAGGCCGACGATTCTGATCTGGGGCAGCTTGTGAGTACCAGCCCCCCTACCCCAACCCCACCAAAAAAGACATTGGTCAAGACTCTGCCAGCTGGGCCCAGTCGCGATCCAAAATCATCTTCAGAAGCCCCGCCCTCGGGCCCGGCTCCGAAGAAAAGTAAGCCTGCAGGTGGCTCGGGCTCGAGCAAACCTCATATTATTGTGCCTATAATACCTTCGGCACCGAAGCAGGCTCCGAGACCGAAATCTCCATCGGCCCTGAAACGTCACTCGGCACCGACGTCTCCACCGGCACCGAAACATTCTTCGGCGCCGAGGTCTCCACCGGCACCGAAAGGCTCGTCGGCACCGAAAGGTCCTTCGGCACTGAAAGGTTCTTCGGCACCGAAAAATCCACCGGAACCGAAAAGTTCTTCGGCACCCAAAACATCCTCGGTGCCAAAACAAGTTCATAAAGAACAAAAATCAAAATCGGAACCAAAAAAGTCGGCTCCAAAGCCGCCTTTGGACAGTGAGGAACTCTTTCGGCCAGATCCAAAGCAAAAACGGATTTACATAAATCTGAAAACTGGACATGTCACAGCGGTGCCCTACAAGAAAAGGAAGCTGGACACAACACCTCCTCCAGCACCTCCAAAGAAGAAGGACTGTGCCACTTCACCCATACGTCCTTCCTCTCCTACATTACCTCCTATTCCATCCCCTCCACCCCCACCGCCTTCACCTCTACCATCTCCTTCTCACACACCACCGAAACAGGATGATGATGATTTAGGGGGAGGGGGAGACCCAGATTTCTTTAATGATCCCACTGATCCCTTTACACTCCCGGACACAGCACCAGTAGGTGACTGGACTTACCCTATGCCTGATATGCCTGACCCCACTCCATACCCCTCAAAACCCTCCCCTCCTGATGACCATTTAGGGTTTGGTCAGCTTATAAACAGAGCGGCATTGTTTTATGGCGTCACCATGCACACGACACTCCTGAGGAGGATTTTCTCCTCGACACTTTTGAGCAGTCGCAGAAGACAGTTCACATTCTACCCATGATTAAGGGAGTGATAAAGCACGCCAATGAGGTTTTTAAAGACCCTGTTAGGGCCAGGGTTCTCAACCCCCGAATAGAAAAAAAATACAGACCGGCGCCACAAGATCCTGCGTACATCAAGGCGCAACTCCCCTTAGACTCACTAGTCGTATCAAATGCCAGAAAGCGGGCGAACTCCCAAACAACCGGAGACACGCCGCCCCCAGACAAAGAGTCTAAACTCTTGGAGGCTTCCGGCAAAAGGGTTGCCGCACAAGCCGCTAACCACTGGCGTATTGCCAATACACAAGCCCTATTGGCTCGTTATGATAGAGCCCATTATGATCAACTAGAGGATCTTTTGCAACACCTGCCTGATCCATTTTTTTTTTTTGTTGAAACATTTTTATTGTTTTCCAACTCAACAAAACAACAATCATCTCGCCATCCCCCCCCGTCCAGGAAATACCATACATGTATCAGCATCCCCTACTCTCCTGAAGACGGCTCAACCTTCCCACCCGGTCCCCTCCACCCCCCCCTCCCCCACCCCCTGTCAGTGTGGCCCCTTCCCCGTACCCTCTTTCGACGTGCCCCCCCTCCCTAGTCAATAAAATACAGGAGCCCAGCCACTCCCTAAACCAACAGAACCTTCCAGCTAGCCCAGTCAAAAGTGTAGGCGGTCAGTGCCCACCTTCTCGCCTCTTCTACTCTCCGCTCCCCACTACCTCCTGCCCGTCAGACCCGCTCTCCTCAGCTCCAGCCTCGGACATCAACCCCTGAAGTACTACCACCAGCGCTTAACACCTGCCTGATCCATACAAATCACAGGCCACTGACCTCATTCAAGAGGGCAAACTAATATCAAATGCCTCCATTAAATGTGCATTAGACGCAGCGGACACCGCCTCTAGGGCAGTCAACACAAGCGTATTGCTTAGACGCCACGCATGGCTACGCATTTCCGGCTTCAAGCCGGAAGTACAAACCACCATTCTTGCTCAACCCTTTAATCAGGAGCAACTATTCGGACCTGCAGTAGACACTGCCCTAGAAAAAATGAAGAAAGATAATGAGACTGCCAAATCAATGGGAGCATTGCAGTCTACTCAACCCAGAGGCTCCTTTCGTCGCTCCTTTTATAGAGGAGCTTCCAAAAATGTGGGAACAGACAACTCTTCCACCTTCAAAACATCAGGTCAAACATCCCCTAACAGAGGATATTTTAGAGGAGGTTATCGGGGAAACAATACTAAAATCCGAAGACGGGGCAACAACAACAACACCCGCACCTCTCCAGCCACCAAACAGTGACTTGACTCCCCCCAGACCATTCCACTCCGGTCGGGGGAAGACTTCAACAGTTCCTACCTGTCTGGAATTCCATCACAACAGACAGGTGGGTAAGACAAATTATCCAATCTGGCTACTGCCTCGAACTCATAAACCCACCCCCAAACATATCACCCAAGCACCGTCCCATGACGTCTCACCACCTCACGCTCCTCAAACAAGAAATACAGTCTTTGCTTCAAAAACACGCAATAGAACCTGTTCCACTACAACATCAGGGCACAGGAGTATATACCCTATACTTCCTCATTCCCAAAAAGGATAAACCTTAAGACCCATACTGGACCTCAGACTACTAAACCAGTACATACAATCGGATCATTTCCACATGATCACTCTCCAACAGGTCCTTCCATTACTTCAACAAGGAGACTTCCTTGCCACATTAGACCTCAAGGACGCATATTTTCACATCCCTATGCATCCCGCTCACAGGAAGTATCTACGATTCGTGGTAGACGGTCAGCACTATCAGTTTACAGTTCTCCCATTCGGAGTAACAACCGCACCTAGGGTATTCACCAAATGCTTAGCAGTTGTGGCAGCATATCTCAGAAGACAACAAATCCATGTCTTCCCCTATCTGGACGATTGGCTCATAAAAGCCAATACTCTAGACAAATGCGTTCTCCACACTCACCACACTATTTAAACCCTACACAGCTTGGGATTTACCATCAACTATCCAAAATCTCAACTACAACCCTCCCATTTACATCAATACCTGGGAGCCACCATAGACACATCCAAGGCCATAGCTTATCCAAGCACAGCCAGGATAGCCAACATACAGAATCTCATAAAAAAATTTCAAACACAACATTCTCTCCCCGCAAGAGTGTTCATGCAACTCTTAGGCATGATGGCGTCATGCATCTCCATAGTACCCCACGCACGCCTTCAAATGCGTCCCTTACAGGAATGTCTAGCACAACAGTGGAACCAGGCCCACGGACAACTTACCGATCTGGTGTTGATGGACAGCCGCTCTCTTCACTCGCTGAAGTGGTGGAACACCATCAACCTGTCCAAAGGGCGGCCGTTCTTAGAGCCTCTTCCACAAGTTGTGCTGACCACCAACGCATCTCTCACAGGGTGGGGAGCCCACCTCCTTCAACACACCACTCAGGGCAGGTGGGCTACTCAACAAAAACAACTCCACATCAATCACCTAGAACTTCTAGCGGTGTTCCTAGCACTGAAATCCTTCCAAGTGCATCTACAAAACAAGACTGTCCTCATCCGCACGGACAACATGACCACAATGTATTACATACAGAAACAAGGAGGGACACATTCTCTACAACTGTCCCAACTTGTGCAACAAATCTGGAGATGGGCAATTCCCCAAGACATCTACCTGCTAGCAGAACACCTCCCAGGGGTTCAGAACCAGGTGGCCGACCTCTTAAGTCGCCACACACAGCAGATACACAAATGGGAATTACACCCCATTCTTCCAAAAGTGGGGACAACCAGACATAGACCTGTTCGCCACACAAGAAAACGCAAAATGCCCAACCTTCGCCGCCAGGTTCCCACACCACGGTCAAAGGGCAATGCAATATGGATCGACTGGTCAGGCAGATTTGCGTACGCTTTTCCGCCTCTCCCACTCATTCCATTTGTGGTACGCAAACTGAAACAACAGTCGCTAACACTCATCCTAGTAGCTCCCACTTGGGCACGTCAACCCTGGTTCACTACACTTCTAGAACTATCGCTAGTTCCACATCAAAAACTGCGTCTCTCCCCGGATCTTTTAACCCAGAACCATGGAGAAATCAGGCACCCAGATCCTCAAACACTGAACTTGGCAATCTGGCTCCTGAAGTCTTAGAGTTCGGGTACCTCAACCTTCCTCCAGACTGTATGAATATCATTAAAGAAGCCAGAAGACCTACTACTAGGGCATGCTATGCTGCAAAATGGAAACGATTTGCCATTTACTGCACTAACAATGACATACAACCACTGGATGCTTCCATCCAAAACATCATTTGCTATTTACTACACTTGCAAAGATGCAATTTAGCGTATTCCTCTATACGTCTACATCTAGCGGCATTAGCAGCCTATTTGCAAAATAGACAACACCTGTCCCTCTTTAAGGTACCAGCCATTAAAGCATTTATGGAGGGTCTTAAAAGAATTATTCCTCCAAGGTTACCACCCTCCCCAGTGTGGAACCTTAATATTGTTCTAACAAGGCTCATGGGTCCCCCATTTGAACCAATGCACAAATGCGAACTGCAGTTCCTAACATGGAAAGTGGCTTTCCTCGTCGCAATCACATCCCTGCGAAGAGTAAGTGAAATACAAGCCTTAACTCTCGAAGAACCCTTCCTACAACTACATCGTAACAAAGTGGTTCTTAGGACGAATCCAAAATTCCTCCCTAAAGTCATCTCCTCTTTCCATCTAAACCAGTCAGTAGAACTGCCAGTCTTCTTCCCTAATCCAGACTCAGTAGCTGAGAGGGCACTTCATACCTTAGATGTTAAGAGAGCCTTGCTTTATTAAATCGACAGAACCAAACCTTTTCGGAAAACCAAACAACTGTTTGTTGCTTTCGCTCCACCACATAAAGGCAACCCTATTTCCAAATCGGGTATCGCCAGATGGATAGTCAAATGTATCCAAATATGTTACCAAAAAGCCAAACGTACTCTTACCGTTCCCCCTAGGGCGCACTCCACGTGTAAAATAGGCGCTTCTATGGCATTCCTAGGGAACATCCCCTTAGAAGACATTTGCAAAGCAGCCACATGGTCTACTACACACACCTTCACTAAGCATTACTGTGTTGATGTGCAATCCAAACAGCAAGCTTCAGTAGGCCAAGCTGTCCTAAAAACTCTATTCCAAACTGCTGCAACGGATACAGGTGACCACCGCTAGGGGAGACACTGCTATATAGTCTATCTTTAGTGTGTGATCTGCAGCTCATATGCCTCGAACGGAATATGCTACTTACCAGTATGCATCTGTTCTTGGCATGTAGAGCTGCAGAGCCACACACGCCCACCCGCCTCCCCGGGACCTGTATCTGTTCCAGCATTGTCTTAATTAGACACTACACATGGACATCCTTTCTCTTTACTTCTTATAAACTCCATCATTTCCCATCATGGCGAAAAACAATCTGAGGATGGAGTGGATGCCCATGCGCACTGTTGTCCAGAGGGGGAGTCACCTATCTCGTGACCAAAGACTTCTTCCGAAGACAACAACAACCTGCAATCATTCGAGCCCAACACCAGATGGCGATCTTATCCTTAGTGTGTGGGTCTGCAGCTCTACATGCCAAGAACAGATGCATACTGGTAAGTAGCATATTCCTTCTCCATGACCTTCCTCATGAACGACCAACAGAAACTTTCTTAGCATCTAATACGAGCTATGATATTGGTATCTTTTTCTTACTTGCTTTTTCAACTAAGTGAGCAGTCCAACCTTTGTTATTGAATGTCTGTTAATGTTTGACAAATCCAGATTATTGTTCTATAATATTCAGTGGGACCTGCACCAATCTGCTGCTTAGGTTTGCCTTTCATAGCTTGTTGTCCATATTCAACAGGGCAGTCGGCCTGTGGAAAGGGGGCAGAGCTAAAACACCCTTCCAGGTTCTGGGAGGGATACCACATCCGTCTCTGACATTGAGTTTGCCACTTCTTGCATCCCACTTGTGTGGAACGTGTGCATTAGTGTCAGAGTCAGGTGGGTGATGAAATATTTATAGAATTCCCTTGATTAATCCATCAGATCCAGGTGATCCGTTTGATTTGAATTTCTAAGCCGAGGAAAAGACCTCCACTACCACGATTGGTGCTCTGAGCTCTTCCCTCTGCATGTGTAATATTGTACGAATTTGTAGCCCATTTAGAAAACTATTTTGGATTCCTTCATGCTTGTGCCCTCAGAATTATAAGAATACATAGAAATCTCTAGAAATCTAAGCAATACTGTTTTTCCCCCTGACTCCAAAAAGATCATCTCCATCGTTTCTCTTAAGACATTGACATTTGCCTCTAGTCTGATTGACTTTCAAGACATTTGCCAATAAAGTGTATGCTTTATTTTCCATTTCATATATTTTCATTTTAGTCCCAAAAGTGCGAGGTATGCTGGGGTTGCAGCCGTGACCTAGGTACCTCGTCTCAAACATTTTCCATGAAGGTAACAAACACTTCTGACTGACATGTCTCCTACGGTTGCTCAAACAAGATTCAGGAAGCCAGGCTTCTCTCCATACCGTACCACAGAACCATCCTGCTAAGGAGAAACCATCACCGTGGTATTGTTGGGATTCCACTCGGTACACCAGTGATCTACAGAGACAGAAATGGATATGTGTTAAAGGGGGTGGAATCAAGGGTAGGTCATTATGAAAACTCCTCCCATCAAAACAGAACATTTTCAATAGTGTAGATATGTCTCTATGAGGAACACTAGTTCTAGTACGCCAAATAGGATCGCCCAACACATACCCATAACTGTTACCAGTGATGAGAAAATAATTAATATAAACAAAAATGTCCCCTTATGCAGCCCATACTTCATTGTCTCCTCCTGGTGCCTCCTCCATCACGACTGCAATCCCTTAAAGCCCTCAGTTGCAGACTCAGAGGCCAATTTAGAGTTTGGCAGACAGAGTTTACTCTGCTACAATGGAAGACGGCATCCAGAAGGACCACACATTGGCAAATTTGGAGGTGTGCGAGGGACCCACAGACATCTCTGCATTTAAATCGCCATCATGGAAATTCCTGTCAATGTAGGAAAAATGTGCCTGATGGTACCTTCAGTCATGACAGATGGCCGTCAAAGTTGTAAAAATGTGTTCGAGGCATATGAGCTGCAGATTACACACTTGTGCATAGATCGCCATCTGGTGTTGGGCCCGGATGTTTGCAGTTCGTTTTTCCTCTTGGAAAGTCTTTGGAAGACACGAGGTCGGTGACTCCTCCTTTGGATCATATTGCGCATGGGCTTCGGCTCCATCCTCAGATTGTTTTTTTCTGCCATCGGGCTTGGATGTAATCTTCGCGCTCCGGTTCCAAACAGCTTCCAGTTTGACGATCGACGCCCAATCCTCACCCCAATTCGCGGTATTGTTTCGATCGCGATCTCCCCACTCGACGCGCCTCTCATCGGCAAGACCTTCGGTTCCAGTCGTCGACGGCGGCCTTCGGGCCTACCCAAGCTCCGGTCCTGGCTAATGGAAAGGACTCCATTTTAAAAGTGCCCTCGATGTGGGTCCAAATTCCCCCACACCGATCTCTACGAGGTGTGCAACCTCTGCCTCTCCCCTGAACACGAGGCTCGAGACTGTCCGGCGTGTAAATCCTTCCAGTCCAAGAAAACGATTCGGGACCGAAGAGCCAGAAGAACCATGGAACACTCTTCGACGGCGATCCCGGACGACATCTTCAGGGAAGGCGTCGACGCTCCAGAACAACACACAGACGAGGGACACGTCAGCGCATCTGAAGCCGACGATTCAGATGTGGAGGACATCACTCCGGCCGGCATAGAGGGTCGTGAGTACTACTCTACTCCCACCCCCCCCCCCCCCCCCCACACCCTCACCGGCACCGAAAAAAGCTTTGGTCACGCCTTCGCCTTCGGGCCTAAGCAAGACCAAAGACACTGCTTCCCACACCGCACCTTCGGGACCGGTAAAGAAGCCAATTAAGCCTTCAGGCCGCTCGGGCTCAAGCCAGCCCACCGTCGGAGCCGATAAACACTCTTCAGCCCCGAAAAAGAAACCGGCCTCCATCTCGACACCGAGCCCCACACCGAAACATTCGGGGACGAGACCCAGCTCATAGGCACCGACCCCATCTTCGGTACTGACAAAAGCCCACAAGACCACCGACACTTTGAAGCCGAAACCCATCTCGGCGCCTACTAAACAATCGGAGCTTTCCAAGCATGGTTCCAAACAACGAACCAGCACCGACAAGCCTAAGAAACCAACGGCCCGACGCCTTCGGCGCCGACGGACCAGCCAACCTCTCCAGAACTATTCGCACCGGATCCCTTACAAAAAACATTAACTAAGGATCCCAAAACTGGACATTTGATGCTCTCTATCAAAAAGAGACAGTTAGACAAACCTGCTCCGCCTCCACCTCCAAAAAGGAAGAACTCTGCTACCTCCCCTTTCAGACTACCTTCCCCACCTCCACCACCTCCTCCACCTTCCCCTCCTCCACCCCCACCTCATCATTCCCCGACCCCATCCACGGATGATGATGATCAAGGGGATCCATACGATGATATAGGGGATGTGCCCCAAGATATACCTACAGGGGACCCCACTCCGACAGGATCCCTAGACCCATGGGACGATAATAATATCCCTGATATCCCTAACGTCCCACAAGACGATCTTTACCCTTCCAGACCTTCTCACCCAGAAGACTCCTTGGGGTTCAACCATTTACTGCAAAGGGCGGCACACTACCACGGGGTAGATTTACATACCGACCCAGTGGAGGAGGATTTCCTCCTAGATACATTTGACACCACACATAGGACCACCTCCATATTGCCTATGCTTAAGGGTGTTATAAAACATGCGCCGGAGGTCTTTAAGGACCCAGTCAGGGCCAGGGTCATTAACCCGCGCATTGAGAAGAAATATAAAGCCGCCCCAACAGACCCCTCCTACATCAGAGTGCCAGCGCCACTACATTCCTTGGTAGTATCCACAGCACGGAAAAGGGCCAACTCCCAGGCGTAAGGTGAGGCACCACCACCTCACAAAGAGTCTAAACTCTTGGACGCATCAGGCAAGCGTACTGCATCTCAAGTGGCCAATATATGGCGTATCGCCAATACACAAGAACTACTAGCGAGGTATGACAGGGCCCATTATGACGAGCTAGAAGCCATAATGCACCATCTCCCTGATAAATACAAAGCTAGGGCCAATGAGCTAATTCATGAGGGCAAACAATTACCAATACCTCCATACGTTGTGCCTTAGATGTAGCAGACACAGCCTCCAGGGCCATCAATACTAGTGTCCTCCTCCGTCGCCATGCCTGGCTAATGATGTCAGGTTTTAAACCAGAGGTACAAGCCTCCATCCTCAACCATCCCTTTGACCAGGAACATTTGTTTGGCCCCAAAGTATATGACGCCCTAGAGAAAATGAAAAAGGACACTTACACGGCAAAATCCATGGGAGCCTTACAATCTCACCCTCCCAGACGCTCCTTTCGCCGCTCTTCATTTCGGAGCACATCCAGAGGCTACTCTTCAGACACCGCTTCCACTTCATACAAATCCCCTACTCAGTCCACCTTTACAAGGGGTTACCAAAGAGGCGGCTACAGGGGCAACAATAACAAAGGCAGAGGCAAAACAAACACCGCCCGCTCTGCCACCGCGCCTACCCAATGACTTCCCTCCACTTCCCCCAGACAATCACACTCCGGTCGGGGGCAGACTCCAACATTTCCTTCCAGTCTGGACTACCATCACCTCAGACAAATGGGTAACACAAATAATTTGGTCAGGCTACTGCCTAGAACTAATATCTACCCCCCCAAACATTCCACCCAGGAAACGCCCAATGTCACCAGAACATCTGCTGCTACTCAAGCAGGAGGTAATCTCCCTCCTAGACAAAAAGGCAATAGAACACGTTCCTACCAGCCAACAAAATATGGGGGTCTACTCCCTATATTTTCTCATACCAAAAAGGGACGAGGCTCTACGGCCCATCCTAGACCTTCGGCCCCTAAACAAATACATACACTCAGACCACTTTCATATGGTGACGCTTCAGCAGGTACTTCCGTTACTTTCCCAAAACGACTTCCTCACCACTTTGGACCTAAAAGACGCTTATTTCCACATTCCAGTGCATAATGCTCACAGGAAGTACCTCAGATTTGTAGTGGACGGCCAACACTACCAATTCAAAGTGCTCCCGTTCGTAGTCAAAACCGCACCACGAGTATTCACCAAGTGCCTAGCAGTGGTGGCAGCACATCTGCGAAGAGAACACATTCATGTCTTCCCATACCTAGACGACTGGTTGATAAAAACCAGTTCATACAATCAGTGTGCACAACACACACACACCCCTATCCAGCTACTTCACCAGCTGGGTTTCATGGTAAACCACGAAAAGTCCCATCTACAACCATCCCACATAAAACAATATCTAGGTGCCACTATAGACACCTCAAAAGCGCTCGCCTACCCCAATCCTGCCAGGATTGCAAGCATTCAGGCCCTACGTGCAAAATTCATAGCTCAACACTCCCTTCCAGCTCGGGTGTTCATGCAACTAATAGGGATGATGGCCTCTTGCATCTTCATAGTACCTCACGCAAGACTCCAGATGTGTTCTCTCCAAGAGTGCTTAGCGCACCAATGGAACCAGGCCCAGGGTCAATTAACAGATCTGGTGTTGGTAGACAGTCGTACCCATCGCTCTCTGCAGTGGTGGACCACCACAAACCTTTCCAAAGGTCGACCGTTCCTGGACCGGGTTCCCCAGATAGTACTAACAACAGACACATCGCTCTCCGGCTGGGGAGCTCATCTATTACATCTCACCATGCAAGGCAAATGGACACCTCAACAAAAGCTACTCCATATCAACCATCTGGAGTTACTAGAAATCTTCCTAGCCCTAAAATCCTTTCAAACACAGATTTCAGGCAAGGCAGTCCTAATCCGCACAGACAACATGACAGCCATGTATTATATTCAAAAACAAGGCGGCACACACTCTCCACAGCTCTCTCAATTAGCATAGAGCATATGGAGATGGGCCATACCCCAGAAAATCTTTCTCCTAGCCCAACATGTTCCAGGAGTACAAAACACTATGGCAGATCTACTCAGCAGACAAACACAACAACTCCACGAGTGGGAACTTCACCCGCAAGTTCTTCACCCATACTTTCAAATGTGGGGGCATCCACAGATAGACCTCTTCGCCACCCACGAAAACACAAAATGCCCAAGCTTCGCCGCCAGATACCCACACCCATTGTCCAAAGGCAATGCGATATGGATGAACTGGTCAGGCAGATTTGCGTACGCTTTTCCGCCTCTCCCACTCATTCCACTAGTGGTGCGCAAACTACAACAGCACTCCCTCATAATAATATTAGTAGCGCCAACTTGGCCAGACAACCGTGGTACACCACACTGCTGGAACTATCAGTAGTACCGCATCAAAAATTACACCACTCTCCACACCTCTTAACCCAGAACCATGGAGAGATCAGACACCCGGACCCAGCTCAGCTCAACGTTACGATCTGGCTCCTGAAATCCTAGAATTCGGGTACCTAAATCTTCCCCCTGACTGTATGAACGTCATCAAAGAAGCTAGGCGCCCTACCACTAGAGCGTGCTACGCCGCCAAGTGGAAACGTTTTGTTTTCTATTGTCATAACAACACCATCGATCCCCTAGATGTGTCCATTCAACACATCATAGGCTACTTACTCCACCTACAAAGGTGCAATCTAGCCTATACGTCCATTCGACTACACCTCGCAGCCATAGCAGCTTACCTACAAAACAGGCAACATCTCTCACTCTTTAGAGTACCTGCCATTAAAGCCTTCATGGAAGGCCTTAAAAGAAAAATTCCCCCAGAGTGCCACCCTCACCTGTGTGGAACCTAAATATCGTTCTCACCGGACTAATGGGACCTCCTTTTGAACCATTACACAAATGTGAACTTCAATTCTTAACATGGAAAAACGCTTTTCCTGTAGCAATCACTTCCCTCAGAAGGGTCAGTGAGATACAAGCACTTACTATTCAAGAACCTTTTCTACAAATGCACCATAATTTGGCTATCTGGTTTTGGGTTGAAACCTATAATAACTGATAAACCCCCACCGAAAGGAAAATAGCCATCACCAGTGTAAACATATAAACACTGAAAAAACACCTTTGCAACCACAAACTAAGTGCCATTCAAAGAAAGGAAAAGATGAGTGAAAGAATCATTTTTATTTCTTCCTGAAGGGACCATTGCAATGTAACTTTGTTATACAAGGTAGCATCAAGAAAGACTGGGCTAACATTATTCTGCTTTAGTTTTGTTGTTTAGGGATGTCACTAAAACATTGTCTATTCTCCCTTCTGCTTTTTTAAGTTTTGTGGTCTTTGGTCTTAACATGCAGTGTTTAGAAGCATGTTTTGGGTCTTATTTAGTGATTTTATAAACTGTAGAGAATTGTGACATATCAAAATCCTATTTGATATTTTGGCTACATTTGATTTCACTGATAGGTAAAATGGTTGGTTTCATAAGAATCTTTCCTAATATGTACCATCACATTTACCCACAGACAGAGAATGGGTGAAATCCTTTGATACATCAGCCCCCTTTTTTAGCGAGGCAGTATTGATTGTAAGTGAATTTCCAAACACCCCAGGCTTTAAACATTCAATGCAAGATGAGGTGACAGGTATGTGTGAAAAGAATGTTGTCACCAAGAATCTGAGATAGTGGTGAAAACATGACACCAGACGTTTGGTAAACATGAAACGCAGTGTCACTTGGAATGCTTCTGTAAAAAATTCCTACCAAGTTCAATAATGATTGGAGTGATATTGTTTGTATTTGCAGTAATTGAGCTACGTATATAAAAAAGTTGTATGATGGCCTGTCAAAATCGTTACCTTAGCCGAAGTGCTTCCCTGTAAGAGATCCTTGTCACTTGCTAGATGGTATGCTGAAAGCATCTTTACAATCTTCAGAGTTAATGAAGAATGCTATTGGCTTTGTAGTTCATTCTGGTGCAGTAAAATGTATTTAGACCTCATATAAAATTCCATAAACTCTGGAAAAACACTGTTTCTGTTGTTTTTAATGGCGCGAAAATGTGTAACCACTGAAAACTGCTGTTTTTTTAAGGTATTGAAAAAACTGAAAAAACCCCACCAGAATTTACCAAAAATAGAAACTGAAAACAGGAAAGCCTTACCATAATAAGGTGGTTCTCCGTACCAACCCAAAATTCCTCCCCAAAGTCATTTCTCCTTTTCACCTAAACCAATCTGTAGAACTACCAGTATTCTTCTCGCAACCACAAACTGTTGCAGAAAGAGCTCTTCACACACTAGATGTCAAACGAGCCTTACTCTACTACATCGAGAGAACACAACCTTTCCGTAAGACCAAACAACTGTTTGTCTCTTTCTCTCCACCACACAAGGGCAACCCCATCTCCAAGTCGGGGATAGCTAGGTGGATTGTCAAATTCATTCAGATTTGCTACCATAAAACAAAACGAATGCTATCCGTTCCCCCTAAAGCCCATTCTACACGTAAAATAGGGGCTTCAATGGCTTTTCTAGGAAACATCCCATTAGATGATATCTGCAAAGCAGCTACATGGTCAACACCGCACACTTTTACCAAACACTATTGTGTAGATGTGCAAACTAAGCAACAAGCTAGTGTGGGCCAGGCTGTACTCAAAACATTATTTCAAACCACTGCAACAGATACGGGTGGTCGCCACTAACGGTGGGTACTGCTATATAATCTATGCACAAGTGTGTAATCTGCAGCTCATATGCCTCGAACGGAATATGCTACTTACCAGTATGCATCTGTTCTTGGCATGTAGAGCTTCAGATCTTCACCCGCCTCCCCGGCTACCGTTATCTGTTCCAGTATATCTTATTTAGATAACACACACATGGGCATCTTCAATGTTAATACTACGCTCCATCTTTACTTGCTGGCGAAAAACAATCTGAGGATGGAGCCGAAGCACATGCGCAATACGATCCAAAGGAGGAGTCACCGACCTTGTGACTTCCAAAGACTTTCCAAGAGGAAAAACAAACTGCAAACATCCGGACCCAACACCAGATGGTGATCTATGCACAAGTGTGTAGATCTGCAGCTCTACATGCCAAGAACAGATGCATACTGGTAAGTAGCATATTCCTTTTGTTTCTCAAATGCAAGCTCCCAAAGTGGAAGTTTGTTTTTGAAAAGCAAAAAGGTAATGTCACCACACCCTGGGAGTTTCCTTCGAAGGTGTGGCTATCGTTTGTTTTTCTTTTTGCTGTCCCTCAATGCCAGGTTTTTCCTGGCAGTGACAGATAGGAAAAAAGGCATTATACCGTGCACCCAAAATAGGACAGATAGTGAAATGCCCTTCCTCTAAGGCCTCTACTCCATAGGTTTGTTGGAGGAATTATTCTGTTGACGGGGCCCACATGGACCCTGTCGACTGAATATTTAAGGTTCGCCCATCTCTGAATAAGGCGGGCAGACCAATGGTTTGGCTGGCAGGATGGTCCGTTAAACTCTAAATTGGGCACTCAGTGCCTGTAGAGGCTTGCATGATCATGCTTCCATATTGAAGGCCTTGTTATGCATCAATCTCTTGTGTTTTCACCATTTGAAGTTAAATATTCTGGAATTGTCACAGGGTCGTCATTGGTTTCTCGGCTACACCATGATGGGGAGCCCACGTTAAGTTCTTCTTGCTTTCTGATAACCTCCCTCTCCTCCAAGATTTCAATCTCAGTCAACAGCTCTTTCCGTGTTTGGTGTCAGTAATTGCGCCTTAGGGCGTAGTAGCCCCCCCTTCCCCTTCTACCTTCAGGCCATCACGGACTTCTTTGTAGTTGTCGCCATCTGTTTGGAACTGGCTTCGACTTTAAAACATCCAGTGAAACATGATGTTTCCTCTAATTAATTATTCTATCACAGGGGTAGGGTTTTCTTTCCTGACAAAACTGACTGGACTGGATCCTGCAACAGTAGTTCATCTCCTTAGAACTCCACTGGGATTTTGTCTCATCCATTTTTTTTTTTTAATTTTTTTTCAAACTTTATTTTTTATAATAATAAATATATAAACGTTAAACTATTTCAAACTTTATATTTTTATTAACATAAATATAAACAATAAACTAATAAACAAAATGTAACAACCATAATACAAAACAACAAAGCGGAACACTCCTGTGGGAACCACGGATGTCGATGACAGACCTGCAAAATCAAAAAGATTGTTAAAAAAAAAACAACATGGTATTCTTTTTTTTTTTTTTTTTTTTTGTTTTTAAAAACCTTTATTCAGTAAATCCGGAACACAGCTATTCAGCCGACAGCCCGGAGGTTCGGCAGCTTAAGTTAAGCAACACAGAAAAGCGTTCGCACTGCACTGAAAGGAGAATCAGAAAAGGTTCAGTTTTAAATAAACACAAACACAAACCAAACACTAGCAAGGCGATAAGCTTCGAATGCACATGATGGGTGCCCATCAGGGGGAGCTAGTCCCATTTCGTCCACCAGAAACAACGCTATAATGAGAGGAGGGAGGGGGAAAGCAGAGACTCATAAAAGGCAATCAGTCATCAACAATAAATACATAGCCGGAAAGAATGTCAAGGGGAAAGTTGCTCCTCAGGCGGATCCGGATCAGGGGGCAGACATATGTCCCCCCTGTAGTGGTTCCATCGCCCCCATACTGCATACCATTTCCGCGGGCGCCCTCTAGCACAATACACTGTCTTTTCCCTGAGCATGCTCCAATCCATATTTTCCTTCCACGCTGCCAGCGCAGGAGGCCCAGCAGAGCCCCACAGGCGCGCGATGTCCCGCTTAGCCACCATGTTCCCCAGGGTCACCCACTGAGTCTGTGCGTCATCAAGATCGGTAGGACCCCAGACGTTCAAGAGACAACACCGCGCCTCCGGCTGCATGGCAATGCCCGTCACCTCCCCCATCACTGCATGAACTTGCCTCCAAAACTCCACGATCACGCCGCATTCCCAGATGATATGTAAGAAGGTACCCACCATGCCGCAGCCTCGCTTACATAAACCCTCCTCAGAGAAACCCATACGGACCAACCTAGGACCTATCACGTAGACTCGATGGAGTATTTTAAGCTGCACCAGCCGCAGACGCGACGGAATCGCAACCTCCCTAGGAGAAGAAACGGCATATTGCCAATCTTCGTCATCCAGTTCGAGGCCATCCCTAGTCCATTGATCCCGCAACCCCCGAAGAAGGTCGGCCCGGACATTAATCAGCTTCTTATAGATGAGAGAGATCGCGCTCTCCGGCATATGGCCATCCAGAATTCTGTCCTCCAACGGAGAGGACGCAGGCACCTTCTCACCTTCCACGAGGACCGACCGCAAGGCGTGACGCACCTGGGCATAGCGGAAAAACTCAGTGCTCCCCAGCTCATACTCCTTCTGCAGCTCCTCAAAGGACTTCACCCTGCCCTGAGCCAGCAAGTCTCCGACCCTGGAGATACCGATCAAATCCCATTTCTCGAACCCTTTTGTATGCCAAAGCTTCCCCAGGATATCAGAATCAAACAACGGGGTAGCGAGGGTAAGCCTGCCCCCCCAACCCAGGGAGTCCGTCGCCAACTTCCACACCCGCACCGCCACCCCAGTGGGCCCCGTAAGGGACGAGTCCAACGACTTCGAGTACAAAGCCCTGTGGTAATTACCGCCACGCAGTAACCACCGATCCATGGCATAGCCGGGGCTCAACGCCGAGCCATAGACACCATGATTAATCGCGCACAACTGGGTGGCCCAGTAGTATCTCCGAATGTCCGGAAGCGCAATACCACCGTCGTACCACGGGAGCGTCAGCTTAGCGATCGCTATGCGCGGCCGCCCGTCCCACAATAGTGAACGCTGGAGGCTCTCGACCTCTCGAAAGTAACTAGTCGGGACCCATTCAAGGGTATTCTGCAAGGCATAGAGGAAACGGGGAAGAGACATCATTTTAAACAACGCGGCGCGCCCGAGGAGGGAGAGCGGCAACCGCCGCCAGCCCGCCTCATCCCGCTGCAGGCGCGCCAGGGGGGGGAGCAGATTCTTCTCATATCGCAAGATGGAGTCAGTGGAGATGTAAATCCCTAGATACCGGAAGCCCTGCTGGGCGATCTGAATCGAACAGTTTCGGGGGACAGGCGGAACATCGCCACACAAAACATACAGATATGACTTTCCCCAATTGATAACAAGGCCCGAGTTCCTACCAAAAGAAGTCAAGACGTCGCAAACCACTATGAGAGGTATAATAGGATATCGTCGGCATAAAGTGAGATACGGTCCTCATGGTCGGGCGACCATCGAAGCCCACGTATACTCGGATGCCATCGTATCCACGCCGCCAGCGGTTCAAGAGCAAGGGCGAACAACAAAGGCGACAGGGGGCAACCCTGCCGGGTGCCCCTCCCAAGCTTGAACGGCCTGGACGCCCTCCCGTTTACCACAACACTAGCAAGGGGATCCTCGTAAAGCAACCTCACCCAGTCCACAAAACCAGGCCCGAAGCCGAACTTGGCTAGCACAGCCCACAGGTATGCCCACTCCACCGTATCAAACGCCATCGTGGCGTCAAGAGACGCCACAATAGCCGGCTCCCGCAACGTGCCCGCCCTAGCAATCACCCCATGGAGACGCCTAAGGTTTAATGCAGTGTTACGATGCGGGATGAAGCCCGATTGGTCCGGGTGAATCAAATCCTCAAGCACCCGGACCAAGCGGTTCGCCAGGATCTTAGCAAGGATTTTCGGCTCAGCGTTAAGAAGCGATATCGGCCAATAGGAACTACACTTGTCCCGGGGCTTACCGTCCTTATGTATCACCACTATGGTTGCCAGTCGTTGATCAAGCGGCAAAGACCCATTCACCCGCGCCTCCTTGAACATGGTGCGCAGGTGAGGAGCGACCTTATCCGGACAAAGCTTGTACAATTCAATAGGCAAACCATTCGGACCGGAGGCCTTACCCGAGTTCAACGCCCTAATAGCACCCGCTACTTCATCAACCGTTATATCACCATCTAGGTCGTCCCTATCTACGTCAGAGAGGCAGGGCAGAGCAATATCACGCAAAAGGTCACACGAGTCCACAGTCGGCCTATCCGAAACTGAGGTGTATACTACGCGGAAATAATCCGAGAAACGCTGGACTATACCTTCGGGGTCAGTAACAACCTCTCCCTCCTCCATCATTAACTCCGGCACCACTCTATTGACCCGCTCTTTTTTGTCCAACCACGCTAGCAGTTTCCCGGCCTTATCCCCAACATCATACAGACGGCCCTGCTGCTCCCTGCTAAGGGTCTTGGCAGCATTCTCCGCCAGATCCCTGTACTCCGATTGCTTCAAACTCAGATTATGCAGAGTGTCCGCTGTAACCTCCTCCTCCAGGGTTACCTCTAAAGCCGCGATGTCATCCTCAATCTGTATCACCTCGGCGTCTTTCCGTCGCTTGGCGGCCACCACCAATGAGAGGGCCTCCCCTCTCAATACGGTCTTAAACGCCTCCCACAGAGACACCGCTGAATCAACCGAATCCTGATTGTCCTGAAAATAGTGATCAACTGCCTTCAGCAATGCCCTGCGCGTCTTGGGGTCACGGAAGTACCAGGGGTTAATGGGAGCCACCCTACCTCCTCCTACCCTGCCAATGTCGAAACGGACCCACACCGGCGAGTGGTCAGATATGCCACGTGCCATATGCCTAGCCTCAGAAACTAGCGAGGCATGCACAGCCAGGGTAAGCAAGTAATCAATCCGGGAGAGACTACCATGCGCCCCGGAGTGAAAGGTATACTGACTCTGGGTGGGGTGCCGGAGTCGCCAGCAATCCACCAAACCAAAAGTGTCTATGAAGTCAGGAAGCCACTTCTGAGCCCCCCCGGTATCCCTGGGCGGGTGCCTATCGAGCAGCCCAGAACCAACCGCATTGAAGTCTCCCCCCACCACTAGCTGCCCCTCAGGGAGTTCCAGCAAGGCCCTGCCCAGATCGGCAAACGTGGAGGCCTGCAGGGCCGGAGGAACGTACACAGAAACCAATACCAACGTTCTACCCTCCCATCTCCCCGCCACAGCTACGAACCGCCCCCTATCTTCAACAATGGTGGAGTCAACCTCGAGTGGCAGCGAGGCTCGAACAAGGATGCCCGCCCCCCTGGAGCCCGATGAAAAGCCAGAGTGGGCAATGAATTTGTAACCCTTTCTATTAAGTGCATAACACATATTCCCTATAAGATGTGTCTCCTGCAATAGGGCAACATCAGGCGAGGTCCGCTTCAGGAATTGTAAGACGATCCCTCGCTTAATACGATCACCCAAGCCATTAACATTCCAGCTAATAATATTTAGGCCCCTACCCCCCATCCCCAAACACCAAGAGACCTCCACCCCCCCCCGAAAAGCCACCACCAAACCAACCTGACAACCATTACTACGCCTTGCAAGAAAAACCCCCCCAACAACCACCCCAACATCTCAAATCCTCCCCCCTCCCTGCACCCCTGCGTCAGCTTACAAAGCCCCCCCAACTTGCAGGGTGCCTGTCGCCCTATCAAAAACAAATCTACAAAAAGAACCCCGAGGGAGGAAAGAGCTCCGAACAGCCCTCCGCCACCCCCCCATTACTGCAGTTAGCCACAAGTCATTGTCCGGGGCAAAATCATAACAACCTGACACCCGGGGCATCACTCCTGCTCAGCCCGGCCACTGTCCACTCCCGTGACACAGTCCCCGCCGGTCCGTCTCCGTGGCAGAGCGTCCAACCAATCTCCGGCCATTTCAGGCGAGTCGAAGAAGAAAGTCCGATCCTCATACACCACACGCAGTCTGGCAGGGAAAAGCATAGCGTACTTCAAATCCATCTCTCTAAGGCGTCTCTTAACCCCCAGGAAACACTGCCTTTGCTTCTGCACCATCTGGGGGAAGTCAGGATAGAAGCTCACAGAGGCATTCTGAAAAGGAACCGGGCCCATCACCCGCGACGCTTGCAGGATAGCGTCCCGATCTCGAAAATGGAAGATCCGGGCGACAATCGGTCTCGGGGGAGCTCCCGCTTTAGGCCTCCCGCCAGGCACCCTGTGAGCCCGTTCTACGGCAAAAAACTTTCCAAGGCCCTTAGGCGCAAGATGGTTCACCACCAAGTCTTCAACGAGTAGGTCCACTGAGCGCTCTTCCGAGGATTCCGGGACTCCAGTAATGCGCACATTGTTGCGCCTGGCCCGACCTTCAAATTCCTCCAGCCGACGGGCGGAGAGGTCACTAGCAGTCCGCAGCTTCTCTACCGCCGCCTGCAGTCCCAAAACATCATCCGCAAGGCCAGTAGTCTTGAGGTCCAGGGACTTGACCCGCTCATTGGTTTTGGCCAAATCCGCGCGTATCAAGTTAACATCGACCAAAATCGTGTCCACTTTTTGTGCCAAGGCATCAAACTGTCGCCCGATCGATGTTTGCATCCCCTCAATAGCCCCCATGACATCCTGCAACGACAGCTCCGAGGTCGGGGACGAGTCAGCTTTCTGTACTTCCAGTGACTGTCCCGATCCACCAGGCGACCCCTTCAGCTGGGCATATCGATCCATATTGTTGGATTGGGTATAGCCTCCCCGCCTGGTAGCCTTGAACTTCGGCTTGTCAGCCTCTGCTTTGGCCGACATTGCAGACTCGACGTAGGCAATTACGGAGAAACGTCCCTCACCCAGCTAAAGGAGACAGGCTGGACCGTCACTCAACGACCAGGGTCGGGCGCAAGTCCTCCAGATGTCCGTGGATCCTCAGGAAGCACTCTCAGGCCGTAGCCAACAAAGGGCGAGAAAGTGAAAGTGCGGTGGTCTCCATCCGCCTGTTCACACCCCACAGGCCTGCTGTTGTTCAATTAGTGGCCGGGCATCTTGCCAACTCGAGCTCCTGGCATCCCTCGGAGGTAGGCCGCAATCTGCCGTCGTCCACAACTCCGGTCCCCGGCGGGCGATTTTAGCCCGGGCAGCGTCAATCGCCCCCACGATGACTCATCTGCAGGATACCGTGCATAAGAAACAGGATAAAGAACAGGATAGGTGACGGAGGGCGCGAGGGTCTCGGGAGCTCAAAGCTCACGCAGCCATCATGGTCAAGCGCTAGGCTCCTCCCCCCCGTCTCATCCATTTTTGATAAATTGCTTATTCTGCTGGTACAGTGTCATTTTGGCTACTATATGCCTTTTGTCTTCATTTTGCCGGTGCATTTTGACCCTGAGTAACCTTTCAGTTTGCACTTATTCTTCCTTGAGTTGCAGTAACCCAGGACACAAGAGTTTGATGTAGTCCTTTATGTTGTCCTCTTCCCTTTCTTCGTCCACGTTGCAAATCCTTGCGTTGTCCCACCTTGCATGGTGTGCTAGAACTTCACATTTTACCTGTAATGCTTTGAGTAGGTAATGCATCATCTTTAATTTTTCCTTCGTCTCTGTTAGCTATGGAGGTTTTTAGAACCTTATGTAGAACGTCCCACTTTCCCACTAGCTTGTCAAATCCAACAGGTACTGTTTATGTTCTGTTTCAATATTTCCTTAAGTCCGGGAGAAGAGTCTGAACATAATCTTAGGAAGAATTAGGGTCTCTCTTATGAGATACCATATCTATGGTACCAGCATCTGCTGTCTGTGATTTCTGGCTACAGTCGGTTTTAGAATCTGGGTCAAGTAGGTGCCAGTGTCCTGGTAGTGTGCAGTTGCTTTAACTCTGCCAAACTCACATTGCCACTAACATGGCAATCTGAATGTTGTTGCTGGAATGATGTGGAACCCACCAGTCCCTTTACCTGCCAACAGGGTTGAATATGTCCAAGACTAAACTTAGCACTGACGGCAAAAGTGGGGGAGTGGGGATATAAAAGAAGCCACATCCTTCGTTTGTAGTCAAACGGCTCATCTGGTTATGTGTTTCTTGGATCTTTTACAGTCTCATGAGTGTCTGATTTTTTTTATACAAAACACAAAACTACTGTTAATCTGTGTTCAGACATCAACTTCAAATACACACAGTTTTTTTATTGACATAGATCTTATGAATGGTAACATTCTTATAGATAGAGAGAGAAGGATACAAGATTTCCTCTAGAAGCTGTTGTGTTATGGTAAACATTCAACATATCAATGGCATAATATCGCAATTTTGTTGGACCCAAAAGAATTACCTTGAGACTGGTCTCGTTCTGAATATCATAAACAAGGTTAACACTGGATCTGCATATAACACTTTACAGACCCAAATCAAAAGTTGGTGCAGCACAACTTTAAGTGTGCAGGTGCAGTGGACAGTACAGGGGCTATCACGCAGCACGGATGACATCTTGAGTGGCAATGCCTTGAGCAAGGGGTTGAATGGCCAGCCAGCAATGCCAAGGCCAGCGGTGGCCTGGAGTAGGTGGTGAACATGTGTAACAAGCTATGACAGATTAATTCATAGGATCTAGGAATCCATGCACTCCTGACACCATGGGTTAGAAAGGCGTACTTTACCAATGTGCCATTCTCACTGCTCTTCTAGGTTAATTGTCAGAAAAGAGTCCTTGAGTCAATTGCCAATAGGTAGCCCAGCCCACGGCCCCTTGACCCGGCTACCAGATTGTATTTTCTACCTTTCATTCAATTCAGTGCACATGTTCCTCATTATTTGAAGTGTGCCCAGGAGATCAGTGTTTTCTATAAGGACAACGCCTTCACTTTCACCTGCCGCTCTATGGCGCACTGTTGGACTTTCCAGTGCCGTCTCCCAGTGTTGTGGCCTCTGCAGATCCCTCTTCCACTAGCCAAGGTTGCCCCTTTCCTATCTTTTGCTCTTCCTCCCAAATCAACCCATGGCCTTTCTTCCTGCTAACCTCAGCTCTATAGCGGATACTTGTCCAGCCCAAGTCACCAACACCTTTCCATAAAACCTCCCATCAGTGCTCTGTACTGGACCTGGAGAGCATTGCATCTTCACGCGTCCAGAGTTCTTTCCCTAAGCTTTAGAGGATCTTGAGCTCTCACCCATCTCTGTTTGATCTTCGTTTTCTCAGGTGAGTTCATTTGGCGTGCATGTTGCTATTAATTGCTTATTTGTGGGGTGTCCATACAATGGCAATCCAGGATTCCTGGGATTTACAGCCACCGTCTTCTAGGTTCATCCACATTGTCGTCTACAATATTTTGAGATGGTTAGATTAGCACGTAGATCTGTTTATAGCCGTCGTTGGAAATTCCTAGATAGATTGGGATGCCATCTAGAGGATAGTTTATCCCTCTTTGTTAAATCTCATCCTTATCACATGAATTAGTACTAATGAGGAAGAATGCATAGTTTCAAACAATTAGGGGGTTCTTAATAGGAGTGGCTATGATATTACCATCAGGGTGTCGTAAGCTGCTGTCTATTAAAACATTAACCCAAACTTGTATTTTAGTATTTAATCAATGTGATCTGGTATATTAAATGATGCGCATTTGTATTACCACCATCTTTAACCCAAGCTACTATTTTTGAGTGTCAAACACAATGACACAGAAATAATCGAGAAATGTTCAGCCACATTTTGAACAAGCTGCTTAAATATATGCATAAAACAAGCATTGTGTCAGTTTTATTTCAATTCTAATATTCCTTATTTATAAGCTACATTACACTCTTGAAAGCAAGGTGCTAACTTAAATATCGCTATGATGCAATGTTAAGTAGTTTACTTACTCCGATATTTATTTTGAAAGAGGCTTCCCAGAAGGCCAGCAAAACGAACCCAATGTTTTTATAAAACATTATTACAGAATATTTTTATTTAAAATGAAGCTTTCAATTTAATCAATATACATTCATAAAGCATAAAAACATATTTTCAAAGTGTATATGCAACTTTCAGGGATATATGAGAATTTGTCAAATCTAAGGCATTTCTGATTTTCCAAAGACATGTTTTATATAGCGGGAACTTGACCCAAATCGGGTATCAGAGCGCTTTACATAGCACCAGTTACATTACATGAGGATACATTCAATTTTGTTAGGCACGGGGAGATTAAGTGATTTGCCCAGAATCACAGGATGTTCAGAGTCATTGCCGAGACTGGAACCCAGTTATTCGAGGTCGACCGCCCTAGCTGTTAGGCCAGATATTCTCTCTGGAAATATGTGTCTCGGGAGAGACTTCGAAGATGGACAAGCAGATAAGATGTGCTCAACATCTTAAACCATGTATAGGTACATTGGAGATATTCTCTCTTCAAAGGCACCTTGAATAAGCTCCCAGAGTTATTACTAGGAGAAGTCCCCTAAGCACAAATTGAGGAAGAATCTTCGAATATTACAGTTAACCATTAGCTGTAAATATGGACCTGGAGGACTGGGTCTGCCAAATAAACCTCATTCCAAATACACAAACAGGATTCCGGGCATGGATGGGTACCCTCACGAAAATATCTGCAGTCACTCTTTTAACCAATCAAGCCTGTGCAAAATCTCGCACTCTGTACGCATGCTTTGTAGATCTTAAAGCAGCATTCGATAAAGTACCAAGAACCAAGCTATAGGCAAAAATGAAAAGATGGGGAGCTCCAGCAAAACTCCTGGAGGCAATCACGAACCTCTACTCACAAACATGGGTTCAAATAAGGAAAGGAGACGAGTGAAGCATTACAAACAAAATTCCAACCATCAACAGACTAAAACAGGGGTGCGTGCTGGCCCGCTGTCTATTTACCATCTATACAGCCGACCTAGAGAAGATACTTCGCTCAATATAAGCTGATCCCCAATATTGGGTAAAACACCTATAACTAGACTCCAATATGCGGACGATATCGTCCTCCTATCCCAAACACCTAGGCTTGCAGCGACTAATTTCCCAACTAGTACATATACGACCTCTGCTCAATTAATAATCAATCATAAAAAAACTAAGGTTATGTGCTTTTCCAAATGCCATAAAAACGCCCCAAATTCATCTGGATGTTAAATGAGAAACCACTGTCCCAGGTGGATTCGTATAAATATCTGGGGTTCCAACTAGACAGTCACCTCAATTTTAAGCAACACCTGGAAGGAGGAAAAACAAAAGCCAAACAACTGCTATTAGCATTCAAAACTTTACAGAAAAACTCAACGGCTGTTCTACAAGTCATCTGTTTAAGGCTATTGCAGCAAAACCTCTGCCATCCATATCATACAGATCGGAAATGTTGAACACAAAGGACTCAACAGTTTTAAACACAGCTCAATCTAGCCTCTTCAAGAAAATGTTCCTAATCCCACAACACATCTCACAGGTACAAATATGACTAGAATACGGCCTAGAAAATCACATAAAGGCAAGACAAGGAGCCTTGGCCAAATATTATTGGAGGATGAGGGCAGCAGAAGATAACACCTTAGCCCATTATTGTTGGCAGGAAATTGAAAATCAATCTAGGCTAAGCAAATCAATTTTTACAGTCTTAAAAGAATCGCTTACCGCATGTAATGAAAGGTCTCAGATCTCCCCTGGACCATGTTATGTACTGTCACTTTCCCAGGGAGAGAATATCTGTTCTAAACTTATGGAATATAACATATACACAGCACTTCCTAAGGTGGGCAAACTTTCAACACTCCCCCAAAGGCAAGGCAAGAAAACAATATCACATGAGTCTCCTCTAGACCAAGGTAACACACACAACACTTCTCTAGAGCGAGATATACTTTGCACATCACTTGCCAGGAGTAGAACAACTTCCTATAACACAATTACTTGCTAGAAGGGAATTCACCCATCCTTCTACAACAGAATACTTGGCAAAGAAGAGTCCACACCTCCTGCTACAAGGAAAAGACGAATTGGTATATCTGGGCTATATTTATTAGTAAATAGCACCACACGGTAAGCCAAATGCGCCTATCATAGCAGACTCTAACATATCAATAGTATGATTGAAACACAATCAAGGCAAACATATATGTAGAAATATATATATGTATATAAATGCATGGAACCTGAAAATAAAGTTATAGTAAGCAAGAATAGTAGGAAAAAACTAGAAATTAGTGGAACACCTCAGCAACTGTCTGTCCATCCCGTTTCCACTTCGTCAAAGGGGAGTCCGGTTCTTCGGCCGAAACAGGAGACAGTAGTGGCACTATACACCCCACCGCCACAGCTGCACGTCTGCCCTGTGATGAACTTCCACCGAACAGAACCCAGACACCTCCTTTAGTACAAGTGGAGATCTAAGACGAAGCTCCTGGTGAGCCTCGCCTCCTTTTCCCATCAGAGTCCGTAACACGCCGCACCAAGGCCACAGCTTCAGCTGGCCAGGCGTCTGTTATGGGTTCAGAGCAGAGCGAGAACACTCCTCTGACAAGATCCAGTTCTTTCTGGTCAGTAAAGTGTGAAAAACAAGTGAAAAGGAAAACATGCCCTTCTCACCTAGTGAAGCTCAGAAAATGGCGACAGCACAGAAAATGGAGTCACTCAAGCATTAGTCTCTATTCACGCAAAAGAGCAAAATTAGCATGCAAGATGACATAAAATCAGGCCAAAGCCAATAGCAAGCACTGCCATTAAGCAAGATAAAGCCAGAATCTGAAAGAGACATAATCAAGCACTACTTTGTAGCTTATTCTTACTAGGCAGGCCTACACATCACTATATTATGTTATAATATGCTAAATAAGACTGAGATGGTGATGGGCGACGGTCATTATCAGGCTATTTATCAGGCTATTTATCTACATAAATGGCACATTCATTACATTCCACCCATGACCATCATCCAACACCATCACACATACAAAAACTTTAAACAGTATGCAAACCATCTCTGGAATAATAAGAAACATACGTATAGACTGAGCATAGGTAATCCGAGGACTGATCATATTAAAAACATTAGGCACACATTGAATACAGCAGTATCAAGATTACAGGACAGAAGAGAAGCAGGCCATCCTACATTAAGGCTAGGCTAACATAACACACTAAAATCAGTACAAAGTGGTGGTGGTTGAGGGTCATCATAGGGTGTCAGACCACAAAAGTGGCTCATTCACTACACCGCATTACAGCTAGATGAGGCTTGGCTTACAATAACTACCTACTCTAGATTTAAAAACAAAGCCAATAAAGCAACCAAGCAGATCTCACTGTTATTGGATAAAGCTACCTGTGCCCACAAACAGCACGCATGGGCCGTGATACAATCTTACAAAACGCTGAAACCCCAACCGTACTTGTCCGAACATTTTTCACACCATAAAAAGCGAAACCTGACACTATTGAGGTTGGGATCATTCCCCTCATAAGATCTCACCCCAAAATGGAAGCAGACATGGATGACAAAGGAATGCCGCCAAGGTGACGAGTCACTATTACATCTTCTATGCATCTGTCCTTCACCAATACTGATGTTTTTAACGGACTTTTAGTTTATAGGCCACCCGGGCCCAGGAACACTTTTACCGAAGCCATTATGACGGTTATGGAATCCTGTATGGTACATTCTAATTTTTCTGTGCTGGGTGATTTTAATTTTCACTTAGAATCTGCAGAAAACGCCGACACTAGGGAGTTACTGGATAGATTTCTCAGTTTAGGTTTGAAGCAAATTGTCACCAGCCATACACATACGCCAACCATACCTTGGATGGTATTTTTACTACAAAACAACAAGTAGCGAGATGCACACCAGTTTAATCGTGAAAAATCATCTACAATTTAAACAAGTATGTTCAGTGTAGGCGTGCAATGCCAGGTAAGCGCTCCGTCCAAATGCGCTGCATATGAACAAAAACTGTGAAACCTGTTACAGTTCCAATACCGGCAGCACAACCATTAATTCCATGAGTCCAATCAATCAAATACTAATATTCTTATCTTCTTGACTTTTCCATTAATCTTTTGCTTTAAACTCCCATTTTTGTAATCTTCGATTCATTTTACTCATTTCAAGCGACGATCGTTTTCCTACAAACACAGGAGGCCAGGTGGTTTCAGAATGTCACGTTTAATAAAAACCCAATGCATTTCGGGAATCAATCCCTTCTTCGGGGGTATCTACAATACAAACAATTCATAAAATTAACATCATTGCTGTACTACAATTTCACTTTCAATAATACTCTTCTTTAATTAAAAATGTAAACTATCATCAGATAAGATTTGTTAAAACACTACCCCTGCCTTGGACCGATCTCAGTGCTGTCTTTTTTGAAGTTCCTATAAATGGACCCCAAAATAGAACCCCAGGTCCAAATAGAACAGGGGCTGCACGCCCCTGGAAACAAATAAGCAGTCCTGATCTTGAAGCTGCACGGGTAAATAATAGACGGACCTCAGCCCTTTGGTATAATCCTAACTTAAAAAATGTAAAGAAAATCTGCAGAGCCAAAGAACGACTCTGGAGAAAGGAATATTCAGAGCCTGGAAAGGCACACTATAGAGAGGCCTTAGCAGTATATAAAGAAGCCATATTTGAGGCAAAATCTATGTACTTTGCTGAGAAAATTATGGCCTCTAAAAATATTCCCCGTGAATTATTCAAGACAGTCACTAAATTGGCTACCTTTGGTAATGCAAAGTCAGTTAGCACAACAAAACAGTTCTGTGACAAACTTGCCAAATTTTTTCATGAATAAGTGATTAAAGTTTACGAGGAATTCTCTACTGCTGTAAATGTTGTTAGACAAGATGTGCCTAAGACGGATGTACCTGACATACAAGTTTCTTTAAATGAGTTTTCTTCCCTCACACAGGACAGAGTTGAAAAAACTATCCTGGCAATCAAATCAGGCTCTCCTCTGGATCCATGTCCTGTTACGGTTCTTCATATGGTCTCCCATACCATAGCAAAAAATTTGACACCCCTATTGAATAACATTCTTAATTCAGGGCATTTTCCAGTAGAGTGGAAAAATTCCTTGATAAAACCTATTTTTTAAAAACCAACTCTTGATCCCTTTGAAGTTGCTAACTATCGTCCTATTACATGTCTACAATTTCCATCTAAAGTACTCGAAAAGGTATTAAACGAGGAATTGCAGTCCTTTATAGAATCCAATAACAAATTGGATGTAGCACAACATGGCTTTAGGCCACAGCATAGTACTGAATCTGCATTAATTGCAGCTACTGAAAGTCTACGTAAGTGGATTGGAAGGTCAGCGGACTCGATAATTCTCGCCTCGGTGCCTACTTTAACCATGAATCCCACTCAGCAACTCTGGGCAATAGCTTGCTTAATCTCCACTTACGGCCCCATCAGCGCCGGGGATGCTTGTCTTCACCTTGGAGATGCCCAGGAGGGACCATCTCACAGGGAAAGCCAGGATGGGTTCCCCAGCGGTATACAGCGCCGGGACGCCCCGTTGCTGGGGCAGCTGTGCGCTTTACAAGTATACAACATTTACATTTTACATTTACATTTACGTATACAACTAGACCAGGGTGGAAAGGCCGTATTGGTAATGCTTGATTTATCCGCCGCGTTTGATACGGTGGACCACCGCATACTTCTTCTGCGGTTGGCGGATATAGTGATTAAGGATAAAGCGGCAGATACTCTTCGTTCCTTCTTGATTAACAGGCAACAAGCTGTGATTTTAGATGAGCATAAATCCTCTCATTTTGTTATGCTATGTGGGGTGCCTCAGGACTCAGCACTTTCACCTACCCTATTAAATATATATGTTTCCCCACTGGCTGAACTTATTCGTTCCTTTGGTTTCAAGGCCATCTGTTACGCAGATGACACGCAAATTGTTGTCTCACTAGCCACAAATCCAGAGACGGTGGCAGAGCGTTTTAAACTCTGCATGAGTCAGATTATTTGCAGGATGCAGAACAATTGTTTAAAATTGAACACCGGGAAGACGGAAGTGGTTATGTTCGGAGGAGACTTTGGAACTCCAATTGGTGGCCCGCGACAGCAGGGCCATGCCCCCAGCCCGTAAAGAAGGTAAAAAATCTTGGAGTACTGATTGATGACCATCTTTCCTTATCTGACCAGGTCAACAGCATTACCTCTTCTTGTTTCTATACACTTAAAATTCTTAAGAAAATTCTTCCTATGCCTTTGCATCTTAGAACGCAAAATGATCTGCTACAGTTTAGGAAGGGACTAAAAACTTGGCTATTTGTGTGCACCCCTTTGGGGGTTTAATTTCCGGTTAACTTTAATTGTAGCAAGCGCTAAGACGCCACGGCAAACACGCGCTCTATAAAAACCCATTTTCATTTCATTTCATTCATTTCATTTAATTTCATTACTAGACACCTGGAAAACCCTCCTTCGGGAAATGCTGAGGAGAGAACAAATAAGTACTTGCAGAGTGGCCGTTCTAAAATGACTTGGAGGCTCCTCTGTTCCATTGTCCTGCAGAGCTTTAAAACTTTGGAACATTGCAGCAAAAGAATTAGACAAAAAAGAGAATAGATCCGAATTTGTCAAAATGGAATCGCCTTGCTCATTTACTTTTTAATCTTCTTGCTTACATCTTTTTTTGTCACATTCTGTAGAAGCAATTTAGTTTTAAGTCTACTCATTTGGAGGATCGTTCCTCCCATTATATGAATTTGATGTGTTTTTATTCTTCGTTTTTAATGAAATAATTGCTTGATGCTTCATGTACCTCGGTGGCTTGTCCCACCCTTTTATGATTTTAACGAAATCAAATAAAAGTATAATTGACTTGACATTAGCTGTAAATATGGTAGTACAATCCCAGCATTGAAGTTGAACTGAAGTCCACAGATGAGTTTTGAGCCAATGCGTTATATTAGAATAATAACTGAACTTAAATTGCACATGTTTAATACCTTTTTTAATGTTTTTTCAAAGGACTGAATCTTTTCCTTGTTACATCCTAATTTTATAGAGTGTAGATAAAATTAACTGCATACCTAGATTACTCATCATCACACGAATATCTTGCTACTCCCGTTGTAAAAGTTCCAGTGCATGCTCTCACTAAGTGATATCACATTTCTTCATAAAACCTGTGCATAAAGTCTTAAAAATATGATCTGAATGGACAAGCCATTTCTCATGCTCAGTGAGGTTTCCAAATTTCTCCTTTATTCTCATATAATATTGTCTTATACATTCATCCAGGTATATATTTTTAAAGCTTCAGTAAGAGTTTGGAAAACCTTTTTAGCATAGTTAAATGGGTTTAGTAAATTAAAAATTGCTTTTAAGCCATTGCAAATCCTCTGATTTCGGAAAGGGAGGTAACATTCTCTTAACACATTGGTTTCATGAAAACTACACAATTCAGCACTGTGAGAGATTGTAAGGCTTCATTGTTGCTCCGTACGTCAATTTGCATTCAAATTCTTAGCAATGCACAATCTTAGATGTGTATGATCAGTAGCAATATTCAGCATGACATTTACCGCAGACCATGTAAAAATAACTGTTTTCATCCATTTAGAAATAATACATTGGATTTCAACACTCTTGCAAATGATGAACATCAGAAAAACCATCTACTTAATCTCTTCTGTTGACCAACAAGAATTAGGTCTAACATAATGACATCATCTGTGTACGATAATATTAGTGAAACTTTTGCATTTAGAGGAGGATGTGCTCTCGCATCATACACCTAGTTTGGTAAGTCTAATCAATATATTGAAAATAAGACCCTTGATGCATCCCATTACCTGTATCTGTCCTAGACTAGAAGTCATAATCTGTGGTATCAGTATGAACACCCACATTTCAATGTGTACCAAAATTGATTTCAGAAGATCTTCTAATGTCTTCCGTTGCATCAGTTTATTCCATAAGGTAGCCTCCTACACCGCTGGGCCGTCGGAGGAAGTTTTCCGTTAGCAGTGCGCAGTCAACAGAATACTTACCGTTCCTCCCCTCTCTAAATGAGCCGACTGGACCATGAGTTTGTCTGGCAGGATAATCTGTCACATTTGTGACAGAGTATCCTGTTTGCCAAACACTAAATCTTGCCCATAATCATTACCAAATGTAGTGAGTCCAAAATTGTGGCCATGGGTGTTTGATCCTTTTTATGCTTTGTATTAAAATAATTACTTGTATGGTTAAGGGATATCTATCCGAGATCATTAGAGTTGGCAAATTGTGCGGTTTTAAAATCACTACATAGCTCATTGTAGTGATCAAGCTCTAATAGAAGCTTATCAAAGAATGCTCTGAAACGGAGATGGCCAGAGACTTTTTTGTGTATTTGTAGCTCTTTTGACTTCGCTCCAGGTATATTTCGTAGTCAGGCTCACATTGTCTGCATTGGAGTGCATCATAATTCACCCTTAAACCTACGCTTTTCACTTTGCCTGAACTATGCAAATTTCTTTTTTTTTATCTGACTTTTTTTTTTTTTTAGAATACTCTAATATTTGTAGTCATGTCAGAAGTCGATCTTTCTCCTACTTGTCTGCACATTATTATATTCACTAACTACCTCACAATTCTGTACCTGCTGCGTGAAAGTGTGATACCCGTCTATAATAATGTCTACCCTTATGTTTTTGCAGCAATCCTAACTCGGCCTGCAAAACACCCCACATTATCACAATTTAGCTATGTTTTAATGTAGTTTAGAGCTATTGTTAGTTTGACTTTTGTCACCAGTAGGATAGGGATTCATATCTTGGTTTATTTTGATTCAAGATTCACAACGGTGTTATCCACAGCATTCAATGTCTGGATTTTTCAGCAGCTGATTTAGGGATTTTACCTCACAACGTTATAAGATTTGTAGATAATATACACAATTCAGATACACAAGTTAATTTATGAGGTAAACATCGTTTACCACGTATGCGTCACAAAGCATGCCATTACAATGCCGTCATTACAACAACTGCGTTGTTACATCGCATGCCATACACCGCAAGTCGGAACAACGACTTGCTGCAGGGGTCAGGAGGTGTTGGATTTAAAATCCAACACCTTCCCTACTGTTGCACAGATTGGAGTTAGAATAGTAAATTATACTACTCCAAAATCCAGCGCCCCCCTACAGCAAGTCGTTGTTCCGACTTGCATTGTAATAGCATGCGATGTAATAAAGCTGTTGTTGTAATGACCGTGTTGTAATGACATGGGTTGAAAAACCATGCAATGTAACGTGGCATATTCACTTTGAACACAGTTAAATACAGCTAGCTTTGCTGGTGATACCACTATTCGGTCTAACATTTAAAATGTACATCTAGACTTCAACAATAATAGTGATAGCATTTTCCTTGTTTTTCTCATCTGTAATTACTTAATACAGACTCTGACGTTTACTACACACATGCTTCATGTTGAAGTTTAAATAAGCATGTAACACATTGACTTATTTTTTATTACAAATCGCTTGCTGTTAAAACATATTTTCCTCCCTCTACCTTCCTAATTTGTTTCATAAACAAAGAAAAAATCTGCTAAAAGATTATAATTAGTTCTGCATTGTGGAATATACAATTAAGTCATAGAATGTTGCCTTACTTCCATCAAGCATGCACATTTTAAATCCCTGTCTAGGTTTAAATCTTTGGATTTCCAGATAAAGTGTAAGTGTAATAGCATGGTCAATCAGTACTTGCTCTTTCCTGGTCATTTTCTATTGCTAAATAAAGGGGATGATGGACGGTGTGTTGAACATTGCAAGCACTCACCCCCAGTCAACGGTTCTGGGTTTAATCCATCATCATTCTTTAGCTCACTCCGCCACCCCAGTTCAGACATGGCCATATGCAAATCAGTGTGACCCTGTGCCTCATGGGAACAGTCCAGCCCGAACTGCCAAGCCATGTCTTCCCTGGGCCGGAAACAAGCATCCTGGGACCGGTTTCGGGTTCATAACCCTCATCAGCCAGGCTATCTTGAATTCAGTGGCAAAGTGAGCAAGGGACCCACGTCTGGGCATACCCTGCCAACTTAGGGCGAACAAAGCAAAACCAAAGGGGATGATGGACGGAGTGTTGAACGTTGCAAGCACTCACCCCCAGTCAACTGATGTGGGTTTAATCCATCATCATTCTTTAGCTCACTCCGTCTCCCCAGTTCAGACATGGCCATATGCAAATCAGTCTGACCCAGTGCCTCATGGAAACAGTCCAGCCCGAACTGCCAAGCCATGTCTTCTCTGGACCAGAAAAAAGCATCCTGGGACCGGTTTTGGGTTCATAACCCTCATCAGCCAGGCTATCTTGAATCCAGTGGCAAAGTGAGCAAGGGACCCACTTAGGGCGAGCAAAGCAAAACCAAAGGAGATGATGGACGGAGTGTTGAACATTGCAAGCACTCACCCCCAGTCAACTGATCTGGGTTTAAGCCATCATCATTCTTTAGCTCACTTACATTTTCTATTGCTGACTGGCTGAGAATAGGGTAGTGTATACTTCAAAAGATGCAGTTCTCCAGGTGTCGTGGAGACAAATTAAAGATGCTCCAGTTTGTTTACCTTTAGTCTTCCTGTGTCTTGTCAGTATGTTTTCCATGAGAAAAACATGCTGTTTTCTCCTAAGGAACCAACCTACATGTGTGAAGTAAGGTGGATGAGTTAAATGCTTATCTCTGACCTCTTCTGTGGCTTGCAGGATAGGAGTTTGAGCTCCTCCAAGGCCAACTCAACCTTCTATCCCTGTGAGGTCAGTAAATTTAGTTTTTACTGTTTTTAATCGCCATTGCTGTAAGTAACTGATGTTACTATTACCCAGTTTAATGGTATCGGTACTCAATGTGGCAACCTCTTAAAGATGAACATTGAGGCTGACATTCCCAGGATTCAAATTTATGACCTTCTGAGTGCATCTGATACCCTCAGCTCGTGTTGAACTTGCAGACTGGTACTGTTTAAATGACAATGTCCTTAAGCTATGGACCATCATTTTACTTCAATGCTCTAAAGTAAAAAAAATGGACATATGAATCTTTGAGGGGATTTTGACTTCATAATCGGCCACCTACTGTTGATGGTTCTGTTTGACACTAATCCAAAATTGAGGCGTAAGAATCTCCAAAAAAGGCAATCTTTTTAAATTTTGTATTTATTATATTATGTATATGTGTAGCACACAGATGAGACAAAAAACTGAGATAAATTGCGCTAATATTTACACAAACCTCCCAATCAAAAACATAGAGGCATACAGGACCAAGTGGTTGACAGTCAGCCAGTTGGACAATGCCAAAGGCCTGAAAAGATGCATCTCCTCCACAATCTCTGTGCTTGTGACTTAATAAAATGTATCCATATCTGTGAAGCAGTTCCTTTATTTCACATGAAAGAAACTCTATTGTTTCCTTGTACACTAGGTATAGTAACAACTGTTAATTGCCTCCTCTGAAATTATGAGCTTAAAGCAGAGGCGAAACCAGTGCTTAATTTGTGCCGGTGCTTAGCACTTATTGATCAGGGCCGGGTCTACCCCATGCTGCAACTCTGGACGTCATATGACATTGTGGCGCTCGTAGGAAGTATATAAAATTACCTCACTGACTCACTCGGCGCAAACAGTGTTGTGTTGGCACTGGCAGACTGGCGGTGTTCGTTCGTCTCCCGAGGCCGAGTCCCCGTGAAGCAGTACTGCGGTGAAGTCAGTGTGTTGTGGCAGTGGCTGTGAGAGCCATAAAAAATGTTCACATCGATCGGCACTATAATGCTATTATATGATTCATCAGACCGTACGACTCGAACCATCATTTATTTATTCTTCCGTTTCCTTGTGGGCGGGACACTGATTAGGCTCAATTTGGGCTTGATTTGGTTCGGCGGGGGTAGGGCTGTGTGGCAGACAGTGTGCGTTTTTTAAAAATGTCACGCCCCTGGAACACCCGCACCCAGCCACGAGACATCAGCAAGCGGTAACTGGTGGTAATGACGTCGAATCAGTGCAGGCCAGGCAGCAGGCCCATCGCAGTTATCAATTAAAATTAATAAAGGCAGACACTGCCCACCACCACCTAACCGTAAGTGTAGCAACCAACCAGGCCCGGCTCCAGGAATTTCTATTTGGGTTGGCCAAGGGTGCATTGGGGTGGGCCATTGCGGGCCCGATTTGTCACTTATATGTCTAGCCAGGCCTTCTTCGGGGCCCTCCTTTATCTCTTCTTAGTCTTACAAGGCCCAGTAAAATGCACTCTTTTCCAAATCTCTTTCTAAATGTTATCACTCTCAAAAAGTGTATTTTTTCATGTAATGTCCCTTTGATGGGAAGAGGAGGTTTCTGAAAGGGAGGATCAGGCAAGTGACACTACTCGGGCTCCCTCTGTGCGAGCCTTTAGGGAGAATCCCTCTTCATTACTACCTCCACCTGACCCCAGACTCTGCAACGCGCTCCCTTACAGGCTTGATTATCCACTTTTGTACCACCCCTCTCCAGTGCACCTTATCTCATAGCTGACCTTGGGCCCAAGCCCCATGTCAGCTACCATCCAGTTCCACTTTCATTGTTTCCGGGAAAAAAACCTTAGTAAAATCACCTTCAAACTTGAAATATTGAATATAGCAGTAAATGTAATTAACATGTACTTTGAATTATGTTCCACAGTTGCCCTAATGACCCAACTGTTAATTAAAAAACAAAAAATGAAATGCCATGACAGTGCCGGCTTTAGCGCTGGTGCGAAAGCCTTTTTTGGCACCCCACCAATGACCTCTTTCTCCGTAGATACCTTTACTACCACCCTACAACAGTGCCCTTTATCTCTCCGTATCCTCTCTCCCTCATGACCTCATCCTCAGACTCCCTCACTACCACCCTCCACCAGTGTCCCCCATCTCTCCCCTAGCCCCACCACCCCGTGACTTCCTCCTCGGATTCCCTCACTTCCACCCTCCACCAGTGCCCCTCATCGCTCCGTAGCCCCTCCCCAATGACCTCCTCCTCAGATTCCCTCACTACCACGCTCATCCCTCGTTAGCTCCCCCTCATGAACTCCTCCTCAGATTGCCTCACTGCCACCCTCCAACAGTGCCCCTCATCTCTCCGTAGCCCCTCCTCCAATGAGCTCCTCCTCGGATTCCCTCAATGCCACCCTCCCCCAGTGCTCCTCATCTCTCCGTAGCCCCTCTCTCATATGCATTTCATTTGTTGTATAGCGCTACTCATATCAGTGTAGGGTGTCACAATACTTTACATGATCACGCACACATTATACAGAGACAATAAATCAGTCTACAAGGAATGTCACATAAATTAATGAGGATTACAAGGTGTATGAATCACGTCATCTGTACTGGTGGGCAATATATTTTAAGAGGATTTGGTCTGGAGAAGCACAAACACCGGATTCAAAGAGTACTCAAGGTGTTGCGGGTTGGCTTTACTGATAAAATGTATATCTGCCCGAACAAACTCCTTTTAGCAACATTATAATAATGAAAGACTGGGTAAATTCTAACTATATCTCAACACAAAAAAGCAAAGTTTTATGCAGCTCTTTGATGACAGTTCAGAGGTTACTGTCCTATTTTAGGATTGTAACTTCTGAACTGCAAATAACACAAGGATCTCTGTGACAAAGGCAGTAACCCACTGAGCTATCCACATAAAATACAGTTTATCTGCATTTAAAAACTACCAACAGACAAATGATTGCTCTCCAGCAGGATCATAGATCACCAGTTATCTGAACATTTTTTATTGTTGTACATCGGTAGCAGATTCACTGCGAGGGCCAAGGCTCATCTTTGGGTGGGCCTGGCCCACCCTCTAGAACCGGGCCTGCAACCAAAGCTGCTTTTGTTTTTTTCTTGAGCGTGGCCGTGTAGGTGATGTGTCGTGTGACGTGATGGTCACAGTCACCATGGTAGCTCCAGCTCCTGCTCCAGATAAAGAATCGATGATTGCACAGGGCCCCGGCCTCTGTTATATCTATGTGCAGTAGAAAAGGCGCTGCTGACCTTAGCCGCTGACAAGTGTGGCAGAGTGACTCAGAGTAAAGTGTGTGTGTGCGCAGCAGTACTGGTGTGCAGCACAGCACAGACAAATCGATTAATTTAACTGAATTAACTCAGGGTGGTTGGGAGCAGCCTGTGTCGACGTCAGCACAGGGTTAAATTACCCCAGTGTAGTGAACCATAGCCTAGTCCGGCGAGGGTTCAATCATGCACTTAACAAGCATTGGCATAGCCAATAGGTCTTGCTTTTGGGACCTTATAAGTGTTTAGCCATGCAACAGTTTATGTTGTTGCACCAAGGATTTTATGCTGTATAACTAAATACTTATAAGTCCCAAAAGCGAGACCTATTGGCTAAGCCAATGCTTCTTTGAATAAGGTGGGAATCGTGATGGGCCGCGATTGTATGTGGAAATTATGTAAATCAATGTCCCTAATCTATTGACAGAATGTGGGCCCAATTCAGAAAAAAAAATTGAAAATGGACTTGCATTTTACGAATTTGCATGGGTACGGATCCACAAAGTCTTCCAAAGGCATGCCTGCTTTTAGGGTTTACTGTGATTTCCAACATTGTGGAGGCATTTCTGCGCCATGATTGTAAGTAGTGTACATATATGCCCATGGTGAAATCTCTACATGTGTGCGCTAGCACTTTTTCTTATAAATGCCCCTGCTGCCCCGAGTGCTAGGATTTTTAAGTTCCTTTTCATTCCTGGCTGGAATATTATTTACTCCCACCATTCACAGGAGTAAATCTTAGACCATTTTCACGATAATACTGGGACTGAAATCTGTTTGTGACTACCCACTAACTCAGCATTTTGTGGGTGTGCACTTTCCACCCCTAGTGGAGGATTTACTCATTTCTCATAACTGTTTATTTGCCATTAAGGGGTGGGTCATCATCATGTTTTGTGTGCACTCTTCTAATCCAACACCTGTTGTACGTCACTTGGTGGCTGCTGATTGTCTGATGGTGCCAGAAGCAAAGACTGATAGAATTAATGAACTATCTCTCTTTGTGGCTTCTGCTTCTCTGATGGTGTCAGAAGCAAAGACCGAATGAATTAATGAACCATCACTCTTGGTGGCTGTTGCTTATCTGAGCGGCTGCTGCTTTCGATGGTGTCAGAAGCAAAGACTGAATGAATGAATGAAGGCACCTGTAATGCACCACAGCACAGACTGAATTGCTTCTGGGCGCTTCCTCGCCGAGGAGGCGGCAGGTTATTAAGGTGCATTTTTCATTGTCGTTGTGAAGCCAGTTAACTTGCTTGGTGCAGAGACCGTGTATGCAGCACGTGACCCACTCTGGGATCCCTGCCTGCGAGGTGTATCTTGGAGCATCGACTAGACCTCATCTGGCACAAGGAATGTTTGTAGAAAGGTTGTTACACAACAAATATAAACAACGTGGCATATTCCACGGCAATTTTAAATAAATTAGAGGTGCAAGAAAATAGACACTTGTGTCAAAAAGCAGAGAGCGAGTAAAGAGCAGCAAAGCCCTTCGAATGAATCACTGTGTACTGTCTGATCGTATGGTTTACCGTACAAAGTGAATTACTTCTAGGTGCTTTCAGAATATGGAAGTGGGGCATCATTGTTAAAGGAACGTGCCTCGTCTTGCACGCACCTCTAGAAATCACTATCAAAATGCGTTTTTCAACTCTTATTTATTGATGACTTCAGTTGGGGTTTAAAGATGTATTGTGACGTCATTCACTGGATGGCCCCTTTAAGACACGGGCTCGTCAGGTTTCTTTGTGTTGGTCAGTTGGATGGGATGGCGGGGATATCGTAAGCCTACGAACCCTGTGTTAACCCCAACTGACTAACACTTAAGTTCCCTGCACAGAGGTGGAGAGTAGAGCGGGGCTCTACACAGGCGACAAGGAGAAGAGCAAAGTACACATGGACGTCAGTAAAACAATGAACTGTACAGTGGAAGTAAAAAAGAAATTACATGTATATTTATAGAGGTATAATTAAGGAAAAACAGCAGGGAAGACAAAATGCTAAGGAAAAAAAAAACAGCATGGAAGACAAAATGCTAAGGAAAACAAGAATTGGCCGCGCGGCCGTGAAAGTGAAGCTGATCGCGCGAAACACAGGTAACTAAGGAAATAGACTGCAAAAGTGAAAGCAGGGGTGCGTGCGCCTGCCGGCAAACACATGATGGTGCGCGCGCAGCAGCACCAAAAGTGAAAGTAATCATGCTCCAGATGTCGCCTCGGGTGCTGAAAGCTGGCGGTTGCGCGCGTGAACGCAAGCGCTAGGCCAGCCAAAGCGTGGGGTAGCGCTTTGAAAACCCACCTACTAAATGTCTCGCAGTGCAGCGCATGCACTGGCTCAGGTGAGACCTAAAAATGTCCTAAACCTTTACTGGTTTAGCACATTTTTAGGAAGAAAAAGAGCTTGTAGTCCTCTTCTAGAACATTTATCATGATAGGGCCAGGGTTAAGGCCCGGCCCATGCGCTTCTTAAGTTCCAGCCTTCTCCTAGCCCGAGCAGTTAGTGGCATTGTACTTGCAGTGCACACGGTGACAGGGTGTTTTGTAGGCAAAGCAGGTGGTGGGCATAGAAGTAACATGGGGGGCACACGAGGGTAAACGGGTGACCTGGCTTGAATCGTCACTCCGTGGTTCACTTTACAGTTCACTTCAGTTCATACGTATATGAACAAAGTGAAGTGAACCGTAAAGTGAACCACGGAGTGACGAGTTCAAGACGAAGGCCTGCCCTGAGCCATCATGCCTCACAGCCCGCATTGCTCTCTCGCCTGTATGCCTCTCACCGCCTCCCAGTTCCATATTTCTCTCTTTCTCACCTGTTTGCTTTCCTCCCCCCACATTCCGTGCTCCACTTTGCTCTCCCTCATTTACCTCGCAGCCCCTGGCGCCGAGCACTGCGTGCAAGTCCAATGCCCTTAATGGCATTGATTTGTTTTTAATTGAGGCCATTTTTATAAATGAGGCCATTTCAGAAATGTATTTGAAGCATCATTCAAGTAAGCCCAGCAAAGAGGGGTGAAAGTGTTATTTATCTAAAATTCCTCACATTGGGTGACAAAGGCTTCTTTCACAGGACATTGATATGCCACGGGCACCTAAATTTAAATAATGCTTGATAAAATTCAATCTTATTTGGACTGTTTTAATGATGCATATATTTTAGTAGATCCTTTATCATTCGGAATAAGAAGTTTTATGTTTAGGACTCTGGACCAAGGCACTGAATGACCTAAGAGTTAATAGGACAGATTGAGGTGCACACTATCATGAAGGAAGGTCTGCAGTGAATACTGAAGAAGGGAAACATGGGAACAAGAAGTAGCTGAAGTGGCAATGAATGGTACGAAAAAATTAACTTCATATGTGTTGCAAATCATCTATTTCGTATTGGCTTCTTATTGACTGCTTGTACTGGCCCAAGGACTGGCTCTGCTGTGGATGGCCACAACAGTTATGTGTCTGAGTTCTGCATCACCCTGTTAAGGAAATAATAATGGTTAAAGGTGTCATACCAATGTGTTAATGGTCCAAAATACAACCTGGCCTGGACGGTTTTAAGCCTTGTTGGGGCTTATAATTGAGGTGCAACTTGAGTCTTGTGAGATAGCTGTGTCATTATACAGCCTACATCTCTATACAGGCTGGCCATATTATAGAGCTGATATATGATTTTGAAATGGAGGGTGATGCTGATCAACCCTGTCTAGTGCTGTGTGTGGATAAACAGGCGCTGTAGAGTCAATTGGTCATCCTTGTACTTCAGACAGCTCTGATATAGATCATAGACCGTGGCTATCTTCCACAAAAATTAGATGTAGAGTTTTAACTGTCAACCATGATATTTATGTATAGAGCTAGGACAATCCACGCCACTTCAACACCTGGTGTTCAAGGCAAGTGTCATCCATCCTGGTGCCCCCTCTGAGCCCAAGGCGTTGGTATGTCTGAGAAATGGCTAATAACAGAATTTAAATTTTAGAGGCTACTTGGTAAATCTTGATGGAAACCCCAACTTTTTGTGTTGCACCACTACTTCTACTGCAGCAGTTACTTGGATCTGCATAGTGGCAGCTCAAATCGACCTGTGATGCGAACACAGTGGCATTCAAGCCAGGTAATCAATGTTAAAATGTGTCAAAGTTACCAGGAGAGAATGTATATTAGGCAGACAATGACCTAAAATTATTACATTTGCATAAGTCACTAACCTGTGAGCTGCAAGTGTTTCAACGAAGCTATGTGGAAAGGAGATTCCCCTGAGGAAAATAAACTTTTAATCTTTTTAATTTTTTCTCGGCACTGTGGCTTGCTAATTTGACTACTTCTCAAATACAAGCTATGCTCGATTCTATCAAATATTTAGACTCTGTAGATCTGATTCACACATTGTTGGGTTCATTATTAATGTGAAGAAACTTGCGGTGTGACTGGGTGAGTCAGCTGACATGTTGGATGTACAGAAGTATGGCAGCAAGAGGGAGGTGAGGTGAAGAATAACTTAGAAGAGGGTAGGGAGGAAGGGTAGGAAGGAAGCAAAGAGAAACAGAGGTAAAGAGGGGTGAGGATGAAGTCAGATACCGAGAGAGAGATGACGGAGCAAGAGCTAATAGTGTAAGTGGGTGGAGCCTGTGAAGGAAGTAGGTGGAGCCAGAGAAAAGTGGGTGTGGCCTCCAACAAACTTTGAGCACCTGCACTTCATATTTTACAAATTAAGCACTGGGCGAAACTGTTTAGTTCATAGACTTAAGACATATGCTTAGCTTAGACATTCTCGCCATTCCTTCAATGATATGTAGATGATGATTCTATGCATTAGATCAGCTCAAGCATTCTTGATAAATCTATGTAAACATTTTTGGGACCTCGGAGGACTGAATTTGTCAGAACGTGCAGTTAACATCCCTGAGAGGGTGTGAGTTGGGGCAGAGTGGAATTATTGTCGAGGGGTTGTCTGAGCTCTCGTTTGTAAGGAGTTTCATAGACAGTTGAATGCAAGGTATTTTTCCCAGATTCACTCAGTGTTCAAACTTCTTTTTCTGTATAAAGGGTGGTAATGTTGTCTTTTGGATTAGTACATTTGGTTTTTCATTTTCCAGTAGTATTTTATAGTTAGTATTCGCTATGAAATGGTATGCATATTAATTAAGAATTCATTTTTCACTCGCTTTGCTACTTAAAGATTAGTTGGTACATTAAAATGCTATTTAAATAAAATACATTTTGCAGCTCACGAAATGAAACCGTATAGATTTCGATTCTGGATGACGTGTCAGTGAGGAAATATCCTTTTTAAGTGATTTTTCCATCTAAATAATTTTGAATCTTTTTTCTACTTTAAATGTAGATGAATCGCACCTTATAATACATGTTCAAACATAGAAACCAATTTACAGGTTGCTGATGCATTGCCCAAATATAATTTACTTGAATCATAAAAAGCTAATTCACGCACATAGTGGAGACTTGCATTTCTATTAAAATGTAAGGTGACATTGCAATAATAACTGAAGGAGTGCTTCAGCACATACAGTATGAGCTTGTAGAAAATATTGTATTTTATCAGCTGGCAAGTAAGATACTAGTGCCTGATGTACTAACAAACTGGTCGCAAAAATGTGGTTGCTATCTATGTACCAACCATTTTGCAACCTGTCATCGGTTTTGTGATGTAGTAGTCTATATCCTTATAGGTTGCTCCACAAAATCTCAGTTGCCGGAGATTGCAAAACGACCTTCTTAATAAATATTAATGAGGCAGTAACCCAATGTGATTCGTTATAAACACAGGGGTAGCAGCCTGAAAGGAACATCAGATTGCCATCCCTAGGCCTGATCCCTAAAGGTAAACTTACACGTTTGTGTAAGTTCACAATTTTTTGCAATTCGAAAACAAATTTTACGAGTACTATGTTTACGACTGCCTATCTTTTTACGTGTGGAGTCTCCGCCACGAGTCCAGAGACTCCACAGTCGTAAAGGTACTACTCATAAAATTGCTTTTTAAATTTCAAAAAATCGTAAACGTACACAAACGTGTACGTTTGCCTTTGTTTGAGTTCAGAAATTGATTTTTTTTTTAAAACCAGCTTATGTCTTCAAATGAACTGCCGGTGCTTTAAAAAAATGTTTTCTCTCTGGGAATACATTGATGGGAGCTTGACTGCTGACTGCTCCCCCTTAGGTTGCTCAACACAATTTACTAAGGCGAGAGTGTCCAAAGAGACACCTTTCCCTTTTTAAATCAATTACCACATCCTTTGATGTGTTAGTTAGTTAGTGATCAGTAGAACCACTGGTCCATACCAATGAGACTCACATTTTGGAAAGGATGCCGCTTCCTAACTGGGATTCAGAATGGATTGAAAACCCATTTTAAGAGTCAGTAAAACTTTTCTGACTCACACATTAGGTTCAATACATTGAACACAACACTTTTACATTTGGAAACCAAGTGATTTTGTGTACCACAAGGTTTGAAAAAGGGATTAGTAAATCAGCACCTTGTTACTTACCTGTGACAATATTTTCTATCCTAGAATTCCATGGTGTGCATTATTCCACCATTTAATGATACATTTCTGAACCCATCCTCTAATGTAAAAGGTTTGGGATTTGACCATAGCGGAATCAATATGACTATAGCATCAACGATAAGCCTTCAAAGCCCTAATACACGACTTCCATCTTAGAAATCTTCATACTACTGCAATGGTATTCTTTGTAAATGAGCCATAACTCGTCCATCACAGTGGATGTGGGAGGGTCACACGTTGCTCTGATAGAGTTACAAGAAGCAAAAGTAGTACTGCGGGTCAGTAACTAGCTTCTTTTGCAGCATGAACGCACTATAGAGTCACATGCTGTAGCTTGATTATGCAGCAAACTTTAAGGATTAGTAGTGGCAATTTTTTTTTAATACCTAAAAAGATTTCTTTTGGGTCTGAATATCTACTCAGTAGTGACTAACGAATGTCATCAGTGCAATGGATACGCTAGTAAGCAGCCTCTTTAGCTTCAAGACTGTGTCTGAAGCTCGAAATCATTTATTACCTCTCTTCTACAAATTATAGATCAGGAGCTCTCTAGCAATATTTGCAAGATTAGTATGCATAAAGCCTTCAATAAATGGTTTTCCAACAACCTTTGGCAAGTAGATTAATTCTAAATCAACTGGAAAACGCGTGGAGAATCTCTTATGAAGAGGCAGACCTTATAACCTTTAAACAGCAGGTCAAAGTGTGTCAAAGAGACCAATTCAGAACTATGTCTGACTTTCTATCAAACAGTATTCCTCAGTTCAATGCCACTGTTAGGGCTCATTTTAAAACATTAACAGCATTCTTTAATCCATATTTTACAGCCTTGGCTGTCATGTCATCTCAAGATTTTGTGAAGAACTTTCTCAATTTTTCACTGCTAAAATTCATAGAATCTACTTAGACATCAAGAATCTGCAACCCAAGTCAATCCTATTACAACTTCTCAGTGCATTTTACCTTCTGACTCTTGAGACTGTTTTGTCACACAGATCTGCAAGAAGTAACCGTACTCTTTATCAAGTCTCGCTCTCCAGACAATCGTTTCCCTGTCTTCATCGTACTATCCTGCACACAGGTCCTAAGACCTATGGTTACCACAGTCACTAATCTGTTTCAGTCACTCAGAGTGGTCACCACTGAGTGTAGAGTACAAATAGACGCCCCTCCCTTACTGAAAAAGGATAACTTGGATAGGATGAATACAGAACATTACATACCCATCACACTACTGCTTGTCCTCGATAAAATTACTGAGCTTGTTGTAGCTAAGTAACTAATCAAATACCTAACAAATGGCAAGTACCCGGAGCTTTGACAATTTTGATTGTGGATGCCCTTGATGGAATAAGGCTCATTTGGGATCAGTTTGACATTGCGGCCCTGATCCTCCTCGATATTTCAGCAGCCTGTGATACGATCAACCATTCTATACTACTAAACCGAACATCTGAAATTGGAGTCAACAGTGAACAGTGGCTGTCTGGTTCTCTTTTCTTATAGGTAGCCCTTCTGCCATATCATTCTATCACCCAATCCATTATTTATACAGTGCCCTGAGGCTCCTCAATCTCTCTCATGTTATTCACCATTTATATCCGCCCTCATGTACTCCTCATCAGATAATTTAGGTCTATGAATTCTCGACAATGCTCTCTTGATCATTCAACTAGAATGTTGCGCCACCAACTCTACAACTCGGCATAATGCCTGCCCAAATGAAGCTTGGATGTCATGCAGATATTCCAAATTTAACTTGAGCAAGTAAGAGATCCTAAAATATATTGAGCACTAGCAGCACTGCTTCTAGCCATAGACCTTGGGAAGACCACTCCCAGTAACAAAGTTAAAACCTAAGAAGTGCCATTGGACCATGAGCTCTCCCTTTCTGGTGCGTCAATGACCTACTTCTGTCTACTAAAGTTGTTGGGAAAGGTTCTTCCATATTTATCTAGCTTCCTTTGTGCTGCGGTGGATTCAGCCTGTATTTGATCAAGGCTAGATTATTGTTAGCAGTCTTTGCCTAGGCCTCTGTGGGTCATCTTTAGCTACATCTTTAATGATCCAGAACCTGGCGGTGTGTATCATCTGTAAAATGTGGAAATGTAACCACCTTACTCAGGCTCTTGACTTCTTGGCTCCTGGCCGATTGGCTATTTTATCTACCTCTGTAGCCGCCGTCACCTCTTGTTTGATCTGCAGTGCCAGGATAGGATGCCCTTTTTGGACCACAGTTATACTTCAGAAATCCTGCAGATAGGCTTATAATCCTGCACATAGGCAGAGATATAGGCTTGAATCAAATTTGACTGGCTTCCGGGCAATCAGAGGATTTTCTTCAAAGCCCTCATTTTTTTATGCTCAGGATTTTTTACACATTAGAATAATTACCTTGGTTTCAAACTTTGCGATCTAAGTAACTGCTGTCACCCTCCGTTGTGTAAAATACTGTTGTTCTCTTCGACTCCTGGGATCCCCAACTTTGGAACAATCTTCCCCTTCACATCAAAATCATTTCCTCTTATATTTCCTTTAGGAAAGCATTGAAAATAATGTTGTTTACCTAGTCTCTTTCCTTTGTCCTCCTTTGCAGTACTTTCCTCCCTATATTTAGCGTTCCATAGCATCAAGCCTGTGCTGGTGAACGAGAGTTTTATAAATAATGTATCAACAAATGTTTATACAATGCTGCACATAGTTAAACAAAACATTGTTCATTAAGGCAAACATTGCACCATTTTTTCCTTATGACCCTGCACTGGGTTCCCTTGTGCAATGAGCCTTTAGTTTAATTTTGAGTTTTGTTTACTAACTACTAACAAATATGAATTGTTTGAACAATCGATCTAGCTTTAAATCCATTAGTTACTGCAGAGGTTATAGTCTGAGATATATGATCTACAAAAATTTGCTTAGTTTCTTGAATGTAGTGCATTAGAACAATCTCAACCAATTAAGTTGAGATCTGGAAAAATCAAACAAAATTGCTTCATTCGGCTGGATGACATAGAGAAAAGCATGTTTGATACAAAATGGGCATGTGTTCTAATTACTACTTTATCTTTTATGCACAACGAGTTATGGTTGTTCTACTAGTACCAAGAATGCTGTCTTTAGAGTTACATGTTCAAACATTATCTTGCTTGTGTGTTTAAATGGTGCTTTCATAAAGTTAAAGTCAAATTCCACCTTGGTGATGGTACCCTGTGTGGTGGACACATTCACATTCTTGAATCATTCCTCGGTGTCGAGGTGGGAGTCCCATGAAACATCACAATATGAAACTCAACATTCTTGAAAGGTCTTAGAACAGCTCTAGTAGTGCATTCATGTCACCTAAGGTGAGAATGCCCTGAGCTTCACCCATCACAGAGGCCATCTCCACTTCAGATGTCTGGCACAATTCTGTAAACGTAATCATTATGATGTTGAAGAGAGCCTCTACACTAAGAGGAGGGAGGCCAGGTATTAATCTATGGAAGCTACCAATGCTTGAAAACTAAAATTACAGTTGAACTATTTGCTTCTGCAGAATTCAATCTTTCCAGGATTAACATGCTTGGATTTGCATAGAAAGCAGAATGAGAACTTTAGAATGAATATAGTGGGGGGAAAACTAGCAGAGCTCAGGCCATTTGAAAAGATTGCAAATAACTGCTTTTCCCACTGCTATATCTGTGTCTGCTACCGCATCCAAGCTGTCATGTTGTGTAAAGTGACCTGATTCCTCAATGTGGCTTCATAGCGGATGTATGTAAGAGGCACTCCCACATGGATCACTGTTGAAGCTGCCATTTTCCTCTTAGAATGTTGTGATTGTCCCTTTAAGCATTCACCCCTGATTTTGTGTGAGTGTATGTGATTGTTGTTGGTACCTACCTTGAAATTTGTTATCGAGACAACAGATATCCCATACTTGGGATTGAAAATGCGACCAGTAGCTGATCTGATTCCCTAAAGTGTCTCATCCTGTCTAGGCAGACCCCGATGCACCTTCATATGCCGAGAGCGGAGCACTTTCTGCTGCATCTGAAGGGTTCTGATAGAAAGTTTTAAGTACAAATGGTTCATATAGATGAATGTCAGGAGGTACTTTATTATTAGTTAATATTTATAGAGCGCGTAGCTACTCTAAGGCATACCAGCGCTAATAGCGGCAGCAGACAGAAGATGAACGGTTACTGGGTAGGGTTTTGGAAAAGCCATGTTTTGAGAGGCTTCCGAAAGGCCAGAAGATTGGACTCTAGGGCATACATTGTGTATAAATTGAGGCTTATTCTGTAAACTAACTTTGTCCTTTGTGAATTTCAGATAGGGAGCTTTAATTTTCAAGGCTAGAGTTTCGCCAAGATGATAACCAATAGCTAAGGTGCTAACCAATTGGAGAACTGTTTTCCATGAGAGGTATTTGAGGCTAGCTTTGTGATTCACCTAAACTGGACCTCTCATTAACTGGGATAACACTGTGTTGAGCTCTCATTTTGTTGGCAGATTTCTTGATGAAGGAAAATCCCTGACGAGACCATTCAGAACCAGAATGTTATTACAGTCCTCTGAATGTCTAATTGACAGAATCCATTAGATTCAGGAGCCAGTGGCCAATAGCTTCAAAGGTCCTGTATTGTGATGCACCTGGAGAGCAGGTGTGAGTGAGACCCCAGATGGAGAGGTTGTCATTCTGCTAGATGATGAAAGTGCTTGAACCTCTATTATTTGGGCCACATTGAGACAATCAGTATCAGCCAATAATGTTCTCATTTTAGCATCACGATGACCCTCGGGATTAGACGAATAGGAGGAAAAGTGTACCAATTGCCCCTGACCATGCAATGAAAAATGCTATCTCCCATGTTCCTTTTTGTGGATGCCTGCTTGCATGAAATTGCCATTTCTTATTTGTTCATGTGGGAAACAGATTGAGTTTTGGATACGTAACTACGGAATGTGTTGTCCAAATCCCTGTAATGGCAGTCCACGGCTGCAGGCTTGAGATAATACACTTAATTGTTCAATGCTGTTTAATCGCAGGATGCAAAGATGGTAAGTTTCTGCTGACGGTGTCTAAGGGCTTGTGCCTCCCTGTTTGTTTATCTAAATCATTGATTTATATATATATATATATATATTCAGTGAAAAAACCATGGGTTTCACACACGTTATAGTTAGGAATTAGCATTTAAAAAACCTTGCAAATTCAGTGAAAAAACCATAGGTTTCACACACGTTATAGTTAGCTGGACATTTCAGTCGTAAAAAACCAATGAAATTCCCCCGTTATAGTTAGTTAAGCTAACTATAACTCGCGCACCCGCAATCCACTGCTGATGACGTCACATATTACATCACTCATGACATCACTGATGACATCTCAAATGACATCACTGATGACATCATCCAGTGAATGTGTATTTTTCTGAAAATTAAATATGTTTTATATATGTATATCTCAAGGACGATGGAAGAATAAATGGGTATATAAGTGTCTAAATGGATGATTTGTTTTTGAAAAATTGATTGTGTAACTGACTGATTAAGTGTATCTTAGTGAATACATGGCTTACTGAGTAATGTTTAAATATGTAATTATCTGTATCAGTCTCTCACTTTGTGTATAAGTGGCTGCATGGGTTGGTGAGTAGCTACATGGGTGTTTATATAGGATATTAGGTGGTTTTTTGAGTATCAGTCTGAGTGTCTGCATGGTTCGGTGGGGGGTATTACGTAGTGCATAGGTGCATGAATGAGTGACTCACTGGTTGTATGTGTTGAAGACAGCATGTGTGCAGGACTGTATGGGTGGATGAGTGTGTGTATGGGTGTGTTAGTGAGTGAATGACTGTCTCAATAGTGTCTTTATGAGTAACTACATATGTTTTAAACTAGTATATGTGACTATTGGTGTATATATGTGAGTATATGTGAGAGTGAGAGATTGAAAGAGTTCCTGTATGAATAAGTATGTGTTTCTATAAGTGATTGTTTAAAAGACTAAGTATGTGTAAGTTTCCGTAGAAGTAAGTGTGGTGGTGTGTGTATAACTGTATATGCAAGTAAATGGATGTTTGATTCTTTATTAGCATGAGTGACTATGTGTGTGAGTAACTGTGGATGAGTGGCGTTGTGTAACAGGATGTATAGGTGTATGAGTACATATGATGAGTGAGTACATGTATGAGTGACTGTACAGGACTGTTGGTGAATGAGTGGATGTGTATGTGGATCTTAGAATTACTCAAGAGGTTGTTGTAACTGGTACTGGTATGTCCATTTTTTTGAAAATTTTAGTCTCTATGTTTGAATGTGTGTTTCAAAGGTTATATTAGGGTGAGAGGAGGTCTGCCACTCTGTCACAAGGATAATGTCATCAGTGATGTCATTTGAGATGTCATCAGTGATGTCATGAGTGATGTCACTGACCATGTCATGAGTGATGTAATATGTGACGTCATCAGCAGTGGATTGCGGGTGTGCGAGTTATAGTTAGCTTAACTAACTATAACGGGGGAATTTCATTGGTTTTTTACGACTGAAATGTCCAGCTAACTAGAACGTGTGTGAAACCTATGGTTTTTTCACTGAATTTGCAAGGTTTTTTAAATGCTAATTCCTAACTATAACGTGTGTGAAACCCATGGTTTTTTCACTGAATTTGCAAGGTTTTTTAAATGCTAATTCCTAACTATAACGTGTGTGAAACCCATGGTTTTTTTAGTGCATTTGTATGGTTTTTTAAATGCTAATTCTTACCTACAACGTGTGTGAAACCCATGGTTTTTTCAGTGATTTGTTATTGTTTTTTAAATACAAATTCTTATATTAAACGTGATTTTTTTTTTTTTATTTGCAAGGTTTTTTACATTTTTTTTTTTTTACTTTATATTCTCTTTAAACACTATGCTTAAATGTAAAAAATTCTGCAATATATTATTTTTTTATTTTTTTTTATTTTTACCAAACAGTTAAGATATATTAGTATAACATAGTGATTCTTTTTTTTTTTTTTTTTTTTTTACGTGCGCGTACGGTAAGCTTACGGTAAGCGTACGTTTTGCGTAATGTACGTAATATTTCTACTCTTTTTGCGTATGGTTACGCAATTTACGTAGATGTGCGTACTGCGTACGCGGCGCGTAAGCGCAAACGCTACACACGCACGTTACGCGGAAGTGTTGGGGCGTGCCTGTTATGCGCATGCACGTGTGCCTTTTTAACGCGCATGCGTACTTTTACCGTAAGCGCTCCGTAAGCGCTCCGTAAGCGTAACGTACGCGCACGGTGGGTCATGTGACCAAGAAACAAAACTTTTGATTGGTTTAAAGTACTTTCAGTTCTAGAACTCTCCTACACCACACCCATTCCCCTCATTTCTGCTTGTGATCCCTTAGGAGAAGGAGCTGAGTTGTCTTTGGGATACGATGGCAGACTAGCACTCTTCTTCTGAGAGTGAGGCTAGCAGCACCACCATCAGGCAGAGAAGGAGGAAACAGAAGAGCTCTTTTATATGGGAGTATTTTACTTTTCCTGAGGGCGAGAAAAAAGTTAATGCTGCTTTGGTGACTTGCAAGCTGTGCCAGCGTGTACTTTCTAGAGGTAATCCTAACAAGAAGTATTCCTTTGGGAATCACACTATGTTGAGACACCTTGAGGATGTACACCCTTGGACACATGCTCGACATACTAGAGGAAACCCTTCAGTAAGTCGTGCAAGCATATCCACAGCAGCTCAGCCGAGTCCATCTTCGGCAGCTCAGCTGAGCCCTTCATCTGTGGGGGCAGATTCACCTTTTTCTGGTCCTCTGGAAACCAACCATCGATTTGCGAGGGTTACAATGCGGTGCTCAAATTGCCATGGTCTAATTGTTCGTGGGGAGACCAGTGTTCCCCTAATTAACAACAGAATAGACCAGCACATTTGTCCTACCAGCTAATATTCCCATTCTTCCTTTCCTCTGTCCCTGCATGAACACAACGGCTCTTTTAAGAGCCAACCTTACCTCTCAACTTTTTTTTAATTTTTTCTTTAAAACTTTTTTTTTTTTTTACCGTACGCGTACGGTAAGCGTATTTTTTTTTTTTTTTTTTTTAAAAACACTAAAAAACAATTATCACATTACAAGGTCTTTGAGGGATTAATAACGAAATACTGAAAATCTGTTTGAGGAGAAGTGGAAAAAAGGGACCATCTAATTTCTGACTTACCTGACCCACCCAAAAATTTAATTATCAATTTAAATTTAATTGAAATTGCTTGAAAACATGGTTTTATTTTTCGAAAATTTTCTTTCTCAATCTGAAAAAAAAAGAAAAAAGTATTAATATTTAATAAAACATTTTATAATACAGTACACGTATTTACATTTTTTCCAAAAACAATGTTTTGCCATTTTTTTGCTGTTTTCAGAATATATTGCATTTCACTATTAATCGTGAAAGCAATTGCATTCATCACTTAACAGCGGGCAAAAAAAAAATAACAATCTCAAAGATTGTTTTAAAAAAGCCCAGAATCTCTTCTCACTTAAACATAACATTATAGAAATGCAAAATATTTAAAAAAAATATCATCTAATAACAATAACTATTTCTAAAAAATACCGTCTGACAATTTTGTTTCAGAAGCATAATCACAAAAATAATATATCTCAAATAACTCCACAATACATCTGGTTACCTTTCCTTTAGGCCAAATGGTAATTTTAAAATTCTTTTTTGATTAAATTTCCAATGGTAATCCAATAAAATTCCAAAATTTAAATTGTACAGATGTTACCGATTCTCTCTAAAATTTTGGTTTCCGAAAGATTAATTAGGAATTAAATAAGTCCACAATACATCTGGTTACCTTTCCTTTAGGCCAAATGTTAATTATATAAATCTTTTTTGATTAAATTTCCAATGGTAATCCAATAAAATTCCAAAATTTAAATTGTACAGATGTTACCGATTCTCTCTAAAATTTTGGTTTCCGAAAGATTAGTTAGGAATTAAATAAGTCCACAATACAATTGGTTACCTTTCCTTTAGGCCAAATGGTAATTTGAAAAATCTTTTTATTTGAAAATTCGAATGGTAATCCAATAAAATGGTAAAATTGATTGGTACAGATGTTGCCAATTCTCACTAAAATTTTGGTTTCAGGAAGATTAGATAGGAATTTGCTAAATCAAAAGGCAAACGTTGCTTAAAAACCAATTGACAATCATTACACATTGTCCAGCCTTTTTTACATTTAGATAAACTGTGTAATGACCAGAAGTTACAGTAGGTCCATCATGGAAAATTATTGCAACTGTTACAAAAGTTTTTCCTGAAATTGATAATTGCTGTCCTGTAAACTTCTTTATTAAAGTATCCAATTTTGAACCATCAGCTCTACATCGTTGCATCATTAAAATTACATACTGTCCGTATTCCTTTAAAATTAACGTTGAAAACATGTCAGATTTACACTCACCGCATTCCATGCTATGATTAGCATCTTTAACTAATTTAGCAAAAGTGACTGTTTTACTCTCTGGCAATGTTAAATAAATAAACCTTTCAGAATCAACATTAGAGCCACATGTATTGAAACAGTTTTCACAACTATGTTCCCATTTATAAGAGAGACCAAACATATTTTCAATGTGTACCCCTTCTTCTTCCAGTACCTGAAGAAAATACATCAAGAATTCCTGTGCGTCTTGCTGTACATTTTGAGAAAACTGTGTACATCCTGAACATACATCTAAAAGTTTTCTAATTTCAGTTGCACTTTCTATTTTAGTTTTATCATTACTCAGCTTTTCAAAAAGGAGACTCAACTCAGAACAGAATCTTTTTCTCTGATTTACTATTATCTGCTCTTGCAAACTTTCAAGATAAAATACAACATCCAGCACTACATTAGCGTAGCAGTTGACACCAGAGCTATTTTCAAAATGACAACCAACAACCTCTTCAACATTTTCCTTTTTCTTTTTGCTTGCAATTACATCAGTCTTCTTTTTTTTCTCCTCTCTACATCCTCATTACAGATATTCTCAATTCTCCTTTTTCGAGAAACAACACTTTTTTCCAACACAGGATACTGACCTAAATGAGGAGCATAGGTTCTTCTTAATCTATTATACTCCTTTACACAATTTGCATCAGCACTAACTTTTGAGTCATCAAAGTCTATCATAAATAAACCAGATAATGTTTTCACTCGTGACAAAGCAACATAAGCCATACCTTCTTTGAACACAGTTGAACCAATGTTCACAAAAGCACAATCTACAGTCAATCCTTGAGACTTGTGAATAGTTACTGCATATGCTAGAGAAAACGGAAACTGCTTCCTACGTACTTTTAAGTCTTTCACAAGCATGAAACGAACTGTACAACGACAAATGTCTATAACTTCTTCTATCTGATCAAATTTTATTTTTAAACATTCAATTCCATCTTTTTTCTGGTAATTAATAAAACCAACAACTCTTCCCATACCTCCATTCACTAAACCTTTTTCAATATCCAAATTTCTCCTTAAAAATACTCTACAGTTCATGCAAACATATAGATTTTTTTCTAATCCAGCAGTTTTGGAAATGTTCTTCTCTAGTGAATCCAATTTATTTTTCAGTTTGCCTGTTAATGTCATAGTAATTCTTTCATGCTGAATTTTGTCCACTGCTTCCAATTTCCTAATCTCTTCCTTTTCCAATTTCAAAAGTTCCTCATTGAATATTGAGCATTCACGTAGAGTTGGCATTACGCAGATTACACTTTTCTTTTCTGCAATGTTCTTGTATATTTTCTCTGCAACTATTTCTTCCTTTGGGAATAAATTATATAGCAACCGACTCTGTAATGCTTTCGGTCCAGCTTCAGTGAGTAGTCCAACTCTGATATCTTTCAGAATACTTCCATATTCTTCATCGTTTGCTTGCCTCATATTAGTAGTAAGTTCCTTGTACTCAAAGAAGGACCAAATATTTGCATTACCAATGCTTCCCAATGACTTCTTTGTGTCTTCATGTGTCACAGTATTAAACACTGGTTGTCCTTTAACTGGAGTAAGCTGTAGAAGATCCCCAAAAACTATGACATGTTTTCCACCAAATAACACGTCATAGTCTGTCCTTAGAATTTGCTGCATTCTTAAATGCACAAAGGCAAGCATTAAGTTTGATACCATGCTCACCTCATCAATAATGAGAACTTGCATCTTCTTCAATACTCTTGAAACTTCCAAGCATGCTTCTCCAGTTAGCTTGTGGTATTGTATTTTGTTCTCATGCTCCACTGGTAACATTAGCAAACGATGTAAGGTGATTCCTTTTATGTTATATGCTGCTAACCCAGTTGGAGCAGTAACCACACAAGACAAAGTTGAATCCGTTTTTTGCTGTAGGTAGCTTCTGATGACTTTTATTAAGAAACTTTTTCCAGTTCCAGCTTGTCCGCTTACATACATCCTGATTGGTTGAAATGATGTGCATGAGCACTCTTTTTTTTCATGTAGTAATCCGTGATCAATTTTGTTTCTGATCTCTTCATAAATTTGTTGCTGCTCTTCATTCAGTTGTCTTTCCAAATTTGGTAAGTCTATTAATTCTTCTTGAGCTTGATTCATAGCCGTTTCCACTTCAGTCATAGCTATTGCAGCTTCATTTTCAACGATTGGTTGTCCTAGGGGATCTTGACTGAGTGTTCCAGAACTTTGGCTGTCTTGAGAACTGTCTCTAGCTACTTCAGCTGCAATTGTAGTTTCCTGTTCAATTTCTTCATTTAACATTTGGACATAATTTGTGAAAGTACTGCATTCAATTGTATCTTTACATGCATTAAAGGAATCTTCATAGCTTTGAAATTCTCCCAGTAGTTCGTCCTCTGAACGCCATGGTTTAAACAGCTGTAAAAGAGCCAAGTAGTAAAATTCCTTTTTGTCAGTAGTGTCGCAACTCAGCTTCCGGTGATTTATCAAACTTCCTTTTGTTTGCTTTACCAAACATCCTTCCTCACCAATGACTTTATATTTTCCATTGTTGATGTCTTCTGTGGCTTTCCGTGAATAAATGTAGTTCTGCAGCACTTCATAGAGCCACATGTTCTCTAGATGAAGACTTCTCTTTGGGTAATATGTGTCCAACATGTTTGATTTCAAAATATCTGTACTTTCTGGGTCATTCTCGGCCAAATATTCAATTTCTCCAACAGATTTCAGTACCCGATTTCTCATTGCTGCAAGGCCTAAACTTGCCCAAATTATTCTTCTTGATTTCGAGTAGAGACTTGCAGAAGATAACCTATCTGAACATTCGTAGGATCCAATTTCTCGATGCGATAACATCTTTAAACTGAAACTGTATAGCTTCTTACTGACAGTCTTCTCGTGAGAAATCTCTTCCCACATTTCTTTCTGATTTAGTAATGTAAGACGTTACATATCGAGCAACAGCAATGGAATTGTCAGCTACATACTGTATATCCATGTTAGCATTCCACATGGATAAAATGACTGGGTTGTAGTCATTTATATTTTTTGATTCTTCTTTTCTTTTTAGGTTGTAGGTATTCTTAGGTGATTTTCTTGTAATAGTATGTCTCACAGCTGACATAAAACTGTTTACTCTTCCTTTCGAAAGAACAGGTCTAGGAAATCCAAATCGACATTTAGTGTAGAATTTATCTTTGCTCTTGTATTTCCGTCGACAGTATTTTCCACACCGATGACTTTGGAAACGTAAAACTTGCTCCTTTATCTTTTTCTCTTCTGTGCTTTTTGGTATAGCACATGTTGCATATTCTTCAATGAAAGATAACACTGCTTCATCAGTATCTGTTCCAAATTTTGGGGCATCCTTGATCCACAACAGCATATGAATATGAGGAGCACCTCTTGCTTGGTACTCTTTTCTCCAAAAGAAATCCACAACTTCTCCAAGAGGTGGATTTTTTTAATTGCAGATGAAGGACATCATAGCCTCAAATCTATGATTGAAATATCTGCAAACATTAACCGGATCCAATGAGCACAGTTCTCCTGCTGTCTTGTATTCGATGTTTTTAATGTTTGAATTTGCCTCTCGTAGAAAATCCAGTAAATCATCCCAAGCGTACTCGGCACAGCTTAGGGTAAGGAACCATGTTGGAGTTCCTAAATTCCGTATCATGCATTTTAATTCACCATGGCGTCGGTACCAATATTCATTTGTCCCACGCTGACAAGCCATCAGATTGATCAGTTGTGTTTCCAAATGATCATCTCGGTGCTGCACTTTCTCCATAAAATCCTTAGCAGACACATTTTGTAAATGTACTCCACTTTTTAAAATGTGATTTACTGCATAAGATAATGCAGACAAGTCGCTTTCAAATAAAAGATGGAACAAATATGGAATACTTTGTCGAAATCTTGGATCTTCTGCATATAGTCTTGTAGTCCGATACTCAGAAGCTGGAATCTGTTCTGGACGTTCATCGTATCGTCCTTGTTAGACCTGTCAGCCCTTTGGGTGGTCCCTCCTCATCATTATTTATTTTGTCCCACTTTTGCCTCAAACCCTGTTATAATTTTTCCTTTTTGGGAACCACCAGACATTTTAGTGTTGATGCAGAGTCAGGGAGCCATTTTCCCTACCCCTGGAACTTCTGTCTGAGGGCCTGAGACACAAAATGGTGGCCACCCATTGTCACCTGTGACATCACCAGAACCCACTGGAGGTTTCCAGAACATTCTAGAACCCTGTGACAGAGGGAGGCAGTTTAGAATGTTGGGAGGCCATCTCAGGGTGGCAGTTGGCATCTGACTAGAGAGGAGAGAGGACCAGTTCAGAAGGAGGTCGGAGTAAGGCAGCAGGGGTGGAAACCAGTGCTTGGAGTGGGGTCCAGAAACCCACCCTTGATGCTAGTCCCTACTGACCAAGCCCAGCCTAGAGCCCTGTGTGGGACCAAGACCAGAAAAACCATCTTAAGGACCTAAATATTGTGAAGAGGCCTTAAAGAAGAAGACCAGTAAGCTCCTGACCTGTTTAGCGGTGTCCTCCTGGAGTCCTGACGTCGAGAAGCCTGGAGACCTGAGGCCTGAGGTGGAGAAGCGACGCTGACAGAAAGCAGACGTCGTACCCGGAGCCATCAGAGGTCGAGAGAGGGCGCCGACGGAGGTCGTGGAGAGGCACCGGAGGTCGAGTAAGGAGTCGCCTGAGATCGAGGTGAAGCGCGCCGGAGGTCGGGAGTGGAGATCGCACTCCGGAGACGCCGGAATCTGAGGTGAAGCGCGCCGGAGGTTCGGGAGTGGAGGTCGCACTCCGGAGACACCCGGAAGTGGGGAGACCGTGACCCTGCGACGCCGGAAGGCGACACCGAGCCGAGGCCGCCCAGCGACATCGATCCGGAACCGCCAGCGACACCGATCCGAAGCCGCCCAGCGACACCGATCCGAAGCCGCCCAGCGACACCGAACCGGAGCCGCCCAGCGACATCGAGCCGAAGCCGCCTCACGACGTCGACCCGGCGCCGAGCGGAGCCGATCATCGTGAAAAGGGCAGTAAGTGGTAGAGGGGGCATCTTAGGCCCTGTGGAGCCCTAAAAGACCATTCTGGGGGCTAGAGGGGTGTTAGAACCAGCCTGGGAGTGCCAGGGGTGAACTGAGACTGGTGCAGTGACCTCTGTGAGGGGTTGTGTATTTTGGGAGAGCCAGATCCTTAGGTTACCCTTATTCTACCTCAGTTCAGGCCCAGCCTTGACCAATCTAGGTGGGACACCCCCCATGTCATCCAAATGACCACAAGCTGTACTTGGGCATAGTAAAACCAAACTACCTCAGGAAAGTGATGTGAACTGTAATTGTCATTAATTGTGTTATTTAAGTTATTGAAGGTGCTTTATTTATTGACTGTATTTATTGTCTGACTGTATTTATTCCTACATTGTATTTATTGTCTGACAGTATTTATTAGCCATTTGTATTTATTGCACCCCTATTTATTCCTTGCTTATTTATGACCTGATCCTATTTATTGAAACCCCACTGTGGTATTATTTATTTGACCTGCCCTTTTAAAGGAGAATCTTATGGTACTGTATTTATTTTATGAACCCTGCAACTAAGAGAAAATAAGATAAAGACAAACTACTTTCTTTCATAATTTTTATGGTGTAGTGTCGTTTTTGGAACGGATGAACGCATGGTTATTGTGAGGGTGTGACGTACGCTTAACACGGTGCCTGACCCCCAACCGCTCGAGCCAAGCTACCATTGTGCTGGGAACCTGGTGACTGCTAACCCGATTGCCCGGTTTCCAACATAAAATTGGTGTTCAGCGGTGGGATTGAGCTGTGCTTGCGTCCACTCTACAATAACTGTGGGTAGTCCATAGGCCTACACCGGGAGTTTTTTCCAAGCGGACTTCCTAATTTTGAGTTTTGTTTTTTCCAAATTTACTTCTGGTGGTGGGAGGAGGTATTACAAAAGGTACCCCCCTGCATAGCTTCTGTAAGCAACAGTCTTCTATCCTGAGTGGGCAAAATGGAGTTTGTATTGGAGGATGTGGAAACTTATACTGTGGCCCAACTCAGGGAGTTTTGTGAGCGAGAAGGGGTGTTTTGTCCCCAAGGTGCAAAGAAGGGTGAACTCCAGACCAGCTTAAGGGCTTGGGGGGAGGCACGACGTGAAAGTAAGGTTGAGAAGGAGGACAGGGATGGAGAGCCTGACAGCGAGGAGGCTGGTTTGTACCAACCTGAGGTGGGGAACCTAGTAGCAGGGCCCAGAACACTTTCAAGGGAGGGCAGCAGTGTCTCTAGCAACGGCTTATTAGAAGCAGAATTCACTGACCGGAGGGAGAAAAGACAGCTCACATGGGATTTGGCGAAGCTGGAGAAAGAAAAGGAGGAACGGAGGATGGCTCACGAGTTGAGGCTCAGGGAGATAGATCTCCAGATCCTACGGGTCGGGGCACACCCTGTTCCTAGTGGTGGCAGCGAAGAAAGAGAAATCATCAGGGAATCCAAACCCTATTTGCCAGAAGACATAGTAGCTAGCTATAGTGTGGGTGATGATATCGCCAGGTGGCTAGCAGCCTATGAAGTCTCTTTAAGAGTCCATGGGGTTCCAGAGAAATATTGGGGAGGGGGATTGTATAGATACATGCCTCCAGCTGGTAGGGATACATTATTGGCCCTGGAGCAGGATGAGCAGACCCACTATCCCACCATGAAAGTGGCGCTCGTGAGGAAGTTTGGACTAACGCCCGAGAAGTACAGACAGAAGTTCCGGGGTAGCCACAAACTGGGCACACAGAATTGGGTGGATTTCCTGGACTATGCAAAGAAGGCATTGGAGGGTTGGATACAGGGCAGTGAGGTGAGGGACTACGAGGGGTTGTTTGATTTGATGTTGAAGGAACACCTGCTCGAAAATGTTTCCCTGAACTGCGTCAATACCTGTTGGATAGCAAGCTGACCAATCCCCGGAAGCTTGCTGAGGAGGCGGACATTTGGGCTAGTACCCGAGTGTCCACAAGGGGGACTGGAGGGGACTCTCAAAGGACCGGACAGGGCGCCCCCCAGCAGAAAGAGGGAGGGGAAAAGAAAACGGAGTTCTCTAAAGGCCCCCAAAATAGTTTCCAAGGGAAGGGAACGGGATTCACCCCTAGGGCTAACCCACCCAGAAACCCTAATCCTGGCCAGAGTCAGCAGCCAAGGGTTGTCCATTGCTACGAGTGCGGTGGTGTCGGACACTATAAGGGAGATGTGAAGTGCCCGAAAAGACCACCCCCTCCCATCGGAGGAAAGGCCCCCGGAGTAGCTAGTGTAGTGCTCGGGGAGGAGATGCCCTTAGGTAAGGGAAGGGAGTGGGCGGGTGTCACTTTAGTGTCCCTGGGAGAAAGGGAGATGGTTCCTAAGATCCAGGTGCCCGCAAATACCACAAAGTATGGGCAATGGGTCACCATCAATGGCCAAAGAGGGGAGGCTCTGAGAGACACAGGAGCCAGTATGACTATGGTACGTAGCCAACTGGTGTCTCCAGAGCAGGTGATTCCCCATGTACTCCACCCTGCCGCGATGGCTGACGGCAGAATGGGCCACTATCCGGTGGCCGAAGTTCCATTTGAATGGGAAGGGGTTGCAGGGTCACTTCGAGTTGCCGTAAGCCCTGCCGTGCCAGTCGATTGTCTGCTGGGGAATGACATGGAGCATAATGCTTGGAAGGAGGTGGAATACCGGACTCATGCTGAGATGCTGGGTACACCTGACTGGGCCTGTGTCAGCACAAGGTCTGCGACTACCCGGAGGGGGAGTTCGTTTAGGCGGGAGCCTGTAACAAAGGCACCGCCGGCTGCCAACCAAGGGAAGAACCGAAGGCAGGAGGAGCCTGCCTCGGCATCCGCGCCCCGTGTGACGGATAGGCCACCGGAGGTGGTGGACCAGGAGTCCGCGGAGGGGGATGTTACCAACCTGGAGAACCTACCCATCCCGGCCGAGTGGCACGTGGAGGGAGGGCCGACCAGGGAGGAATTCTGCAAGGGCCAGAGGGAGTGTCCTACCCTTGAGGGACTGAGGCGACAGGCCGAAGCCCAGGCAGCAGGTAACGTTGAGGGGAACTACCACATTTACTGGGAGGATGGCCTCCTCTACAGTGAACCCAAGGCACCCATGCACGGATCGTCACGGGCCTTGGTTGTCCCTCAACGCTACCGAGCCTTCCTTCTGGAATTGGCTCATGAAATCCCCTTAGCAGGACACCTGGGGCAAGACAAGACCTTTGCCCGGCTTGTCCCACACTTTTATTGGCCTCAGATGAAAGTGTCGTCCGACACCTACTGCCGGACGTGTGTGTCTTGTCAAGCAAGTAGGAAAATAGGGGTGAAGCTGAAAGCTCCCCTGGAACCACTTCCTGTCGTTAGCACCCCCTTTGAAAGGGTGGGCATCGACATTGTGGGACCGTTAGATCCGCCTACTACAGCTGGTCACAGGTTTATCCTGGTTCTGGTGGATCATGCCACACGGTACCCAGAGGCCATACCTCTGAGGACCATTACTGCACCTGTTGTGGCTAGGGCCCTGATGGGAATCTTTACCCGAGTGGGTTTTCCCAAGGAAGTTGTGTCCGACAGGGGAACCAACTTCATGTCAGCATACATGCGGGCGATGTGGAAGGAGTGTGGAGTGACCTACCGGTTCACCACTCCTTACCACCCCCAGACCAATGGTCTGGTGGAGAGGTTCAATAAGACCTTGAAAGGCATGATCAGAAGTCTGCCTGAAAGCCTGCGGAGGAAATGGGACGTCCTCCTACCCTGTCTATTATTTTCTTACAGGGAAGTGCCACAGAAGGTAGTGGGCTTCAGCCCCTTCGAGCTTTTGTATGGGCACCCTGTGCGTGGACCTCTCAGCCTGGTAAGAGACCGATGGGAAAGAACTTCCAGAAAGCTTCCCCAGGACGTGGTGAGCTACATGCTGGCCTTCCGGAGCCAAATGGCTAAGTTGTGGAAGCAAGCTTCTGACAACTTGGAAGCCAGCCAAGCAGTGATGAAGGCGTGGTATGACCACAATGCTCACCCGGTGGAGTTGGAGCCTGGCCAGAAGGTGTGGGTGATCGAACCAGGAGAGCTTAGCGCCCTCCAGGATCGCTGGTCAGGACCCTTTGAGGTGTTGGAGAAGAAGGGTAAGGCTACCTACTTGGTGGATCTGAAGACCCCTCGCCAGCCCCTACGAGTGCTGCACGCCAACCGCCTCAAACCCCACCACGAGAGGCCCGAAGTCATATTGTTAATGGTGACTGACGGAGCAGAGGACGTGGAAAGCGAGCCTCTCCCCGACTTATTTGCGTCTCAAGAAAAGGATGGGTTGGTGGAGGGAGTGATTCTCTCCCCGTCCCTAACTCCTGAACAGCAGGAGGACTGCCGCCAGGTCCTGGGGCAGTACTCTTCGTTGTTCTCCCTTGTTCCGGGTAGGACTCACCTGTGCGTCCATGACGTGGACACAGGAGACAGCCCACCTGTGAAGTCAAAGATCTACCGGATGACAGACAAGGTGAAGGCCAGCATTCACAGTGAAGTCACCAAAATTCTGGAGCTAGGAGTGATTGAACCTTCCAGCAGCCCCTGGTCCAGTCCGGTGGTACTAGTACCAAAAGCTGTACCACCGGGTGCCCAACCGGAACTGAGGTTCTGTGTGGACTACCGGGGACTGAATTCAGTAACCAAGACTGATGCTCATCCGATCCCGAGGGCGGATGAACTGATTGACCGGCTGGGAGCTGCCCAATATTTGAGTACCTTTGACCTTACATCCGGGTACTGGCAGATCTCTCTGACTGATGGAGCGAAGGAAAGGTCAGCCTTCTCCACGCCCAAGGGCCACTACCAGTTCTGCGTGATGCCCTTTGGGCTCAAGAACGCACTTGCCACGTTTCAGCGTCTGGTGAACCAGATCCTCACCGGAATGGAGAGTTTCTCTGCTGCTTATCTGGACGACATTGCCGTCTTCAGTAACAGCTGGGAGGATCACTTGCGTCACCTGCAAACTGTTCTCCAGGCCCTGAAGCAAGCTGGTTTAACGATCAAGGCCAGTAAATGCCAGATCGGGCAGGGGTCGGTAGTGTACCTTGGACACTTGGTGGGTAGGGGAGCGGTGCAACCCCTCCAGGCGAAAATCGAGGCTATTATGGCCTGGGAACCCCCCAAGACTCAGACTGAGGTCCGAGCTTTTCTGGGCCTCACAGGATACTACCGCCGCTTCGTGAAGGGGTATGGGACCATTGTGGCCCCCCTCACGGAGCTTACGTCCAGGAAGCAACCTCGACGGGTAGTCTGGACGGAGGCTTGTCAGCAGGCCTTTGTGAAACTGAAGCAAGCCATGTGCGAGGCCCCGGTCTTAAGGGCCCCAGACTTTTCCAAGGAGTTCATTGTCCAGACGGATGCATCGGAACATGGCATTGGGGCAGTGTTATCGCAACTCAATGAAGAGGGTCTGGATCAACCTGTGGTCTTCCTATCCCGGAGACTACTTCCCAGGGAACAGAAGTGGAGTGCAATAGAGCGTGAAGCCTTTGCAGTGGTATGGGCTCTGAAGAAGTTGCGGCCATACCTGTTTGGCTCGCACTTCCTAGTTCAGACCGACCACAGACCCCTTCGTTGGCTGATGCAGATGAAGGGGGAGAATCCCAAGTTGCTAAGGTGGTCTATCTCCCAACATGGAGTGGACTTTCAGGTGGAACATCGGCCTGGAGTGGACCACGCCAATGCAGACGGTCTCTCAAGGTATTTCCGCCTTAGTGATGAGAACTCCCAAGGGGTTGGGTAGCTCTCCCCACTTTCAGCTGGGGGGGACGCGTGTTAGACCTGTCAGCCCTTTGGGTGGTCCCTCCTCATCATTATTTATTTTGTCCCACTTTTGCCTCAAACCCTGTTATAATTTTTCCTTTTTGGGAACCACCAGACTTTTTAGTGTTGATGCAGAGTCAGGGAGCCATTTTCCCTACCCCTGGAACTTCTGTCTGAGGGCCTGAGACACAAAATGGTGGCCACCCATTGTCACCTGTGACATCACCAGAACCCACTGGAGGTTTCCAGAACATTCTAGAACCCTGTGACAGAGGGAGGCAGTTTAGAATGTTGGGAGGCCATCTCAGGGTGGCAGTTGGCATCTGACTAGAGAGGAGAGAGGACCAGTTCAGAAGGAGGTCGGAGTAAGGCAGCAGGGGTGGAAACCAGTGCTTGGAGTGGGGTCCAGAAACCCACCCTTGATGCTAGTCCCTACTGACCAAGCCCAGCCTAGAGCCCTGTGTGGGACCAAGACCAGAAAAACCATCTTAAGGACCTAAATATTGTGAAGAGGCCTTAAAGAAGAAGACCAGTAAGCTCCTGACCTGTTTAGCGGTGTCCTCCTGGAGTCCTGACGTTGAGAAGCCTGGAGACCTGAGGCCTGAGGTGGAGAAGCGACGCTGACAGAAAGCAGACGTCGTACCCGGAGCCGTCAGAGGTCGAGAGAGGGCGCCGACGGACGTCGTGGAGAGGCACCGGAGGTCGAGTAAGGAGTCACCTGAGATCGAGGTGAAGCGCGCCGGAGGTCGGGAGTGGAGATAGCACTCCGGAGACGCCGGAATCTGAGGTGAAGCGCGCCGGTGGTCGGGAGTGGAGGTCGCACTCCGGAGACACCCGTAAGCGGGGAGACCGTGACCCTGCGACGCCGGAAGGCGACACCGAGCCGAGGCCACCCAGCGACATCGATCCGGAACCGCCAGCGACACCGATCCGAAGCCACCCAGCGACACCGAACCGGAGCCGCCCAGCGACATCGAGCCGGAGCCGCCTCACGACGTCGACCCGGCGCCGAGCGGAGCCGATCATCGTGAAAAGGGCAGTAAGTGGTAGAGGGGGCATCTGAGGCCCTGTGGAGCCCTAAAAGACCATTCTGGGGGCTAGAGGGGTGTTAGAACCAGCCTGGGAGTGCCAGGGGTGAACTGAGACTGGTGCAGTGACCTCTGTGAGGGGTTGTGTATTTTGGGAGAGCCAGATCCTTAGGTTACCCTTATTCTACCTCAGTTCAGGCCCAGCCTTGACCAATCTAGGTGGGACACCCCCCATGTCATCCAAATGACCACAAGCTGTACTTGGGCATAGTAAAACCAAACTACCTCAGGAAAGTGATGTGAACTGTAATTGTCATTAATTGTGTTATTTAAGTTATTGAAGGTGCTTTATTTATTGACTGTATTTATTGTCTGACTGTATTTATTCCTGCATTGTATTTATTGTCTGACAGTATTTATTAGCCATTTGTATTTATTGCACCCCTATTTATTCCTTGCTTATTTATGACCTGATCCTATTTATTGAAACCCCACTGTGGTATTATTTATTTGACCTGCCCTTTTAAAGGAGAATCTTATGGTACTGTATTTATTTTATGAACCCTGCAACTAAGAGAAAATAAGATAAAGACAAACTACTTTCTTTCATAATTTTTATGGTGTAGTGTCGTTTTTGGAACGGATGAACGCATGGTTATTGTGAGGGTGTGACGTACGCTTAACACGGTGCCTGACCCCCAACCGCTCGAGCCAAGCTACCATTGTGCTGGGAACCTGGTGACTGCTAACCCGGTTGCCCGGTTTCCAACAGTCCTCCTTTTCCTGTAGGAAACAGCTGGGGAAAACATCGAGCTTCCAAGCTCTCCTCCCATACACTCACAGGAGTTCCTTTTGCTTTCTTCATCTGAAACAGATCAATAGTGTCTCCCATAACTTCTTTTGAATGAAGAGGATGTATGCTAAAATGTTCATAAATTTCTTCTTCCTTTGACTTGTCCACTTTTTCAATTTGTCCAGTTGGTGTTTCTGTGTCTTCTTGTAAATCTTCTTCTTCTTCTATATAAATTGATTCATACCATTTGTTATTCCTTTTCAAATACAAATTTGCTCTTTGTACTTTCCGTACATCTACCAGCTCCTGCCAAATCTTCTTATTCTTTGTAGGTACACCATTAACCAGAATAACTAATGGTTCAGTTTCCAAAGTATCTGCATCAATAGTTTCCATATTTTTTTTCAAATCCAAGGGCAAATACACCACTCTACCTTTTAAACCTCTCAGTAAATCTGAAGGAGGTAATTTACCAGTTTTGGGCTCCATACGTACTATGGTCTGGAACGGATGAACACATTGAATGAGTATAGACTCATATGTATTTAATTGAGAAAGTTCGGCAGGAATAGCATCCAATTCTAAATTATTATGTACAGCTCTGGTCGGCATTCTATTTTCTTCTAACTTCTTATAACAGTATTTACAAATACGCTGATCTACACCCAATTCAAAACAATTTTCAAGAAATATATATGTGGCAAAATCCTTCCACTTATAATTATCTTCATTTTCACTTTTTCTGTAGAGATCAACATTCCTGGTTTGTTTTTTATAATGAGTTCTGCGGCAACAAATAGAAGTAATATTTGGTCTTTCATTAGAGATTATTGCAAATTTTGTCATGTGATCATTAAATTTCTTACTTACAGAGGGTTCTACATTCTCTTCCACTTCTTCCTCAATAACTGTGTCATTACCTGCACTGTCTTGTTCTGGACCAAAGTAACTAAACTGAATTTCATCAGTAACCTTCTCTACATCTGATACCGATCCACGGAACAGAGCCCTATTCAATTCATCTAACTTTATTGCTGGACTTTTAGCAAAATACAATCGTCTCACAAACTTTCTCATTTCAGTACGATGAACAGCCAGCATCCTAAAATGATGAAAAACACTTTTACACACTTTTCTAGATAGACAAGCCAGAGAATGTCCCTGCAAACCAGTATTCTCTCTCACTCTGCATGGATCTAGACTTTGAAGCACCTTAATCTTCTGTTTTACACTTTTTTTTACTATATTCTCTTAGAAACTCACGAAATGTATCAATAGATTCCTGACGCACAGTGCAAATACTACTACAATTCCAAGTATACACTGGGGCTTTAGGACATTTCCCCATAGCCTCATCCGCCATCACTTGTTCCTCATCTCTTGGAACCATTTTTCCTTCTCCATTATACAACCATTTTTCACTTCATAAGCACGACCTCTGGTGTCAACTGCATGCAGCAAACTATTACTTTGAAGATAACTCTCTTCATTAAAAAAAGGTTCACTACTTGAACTATGCATCCATTCCCCTAAAAACACTTTACAAAAGTTTGTTCTTTTCACTAGTCTTTTCCTTTTGCTTTGTGATTTCAGTACATTGACCATTTTATCTAATGTACGCATCCTGTTCAAAATTAAAATGAATAGTTTCCTTTTTAATTCTAAAGCCTTTGCTACAATGGCTTCAATTTCTTTTTTTCTCTTATAAAATTTTGATTTTTTCTTATATTTCTTCACATCCTTTATCAAATTGGACATAACTCTTCTCTGAAACATTTTTCTACGAATCTCTTTAAACGCTGTTTTTCTTTTTAAGTTAATCTTTATTGTTTCTGAAGGTATATTTGCATTAACTAAATGCTCAATGTTTTCCTGTTGTTTTCTATTTAAAACATTATTTCCAGTACAGACATTTTGTACATTTTTCCTTTTTTTGAAGATATTGTTTAAAAAAATCTTTTGTCTGCTTACCAGAAGACTTTCTCTTTTTCCCAACATGAGCATCTCCAACTAACTTAGGTCCTCCAGTTGTCTTCAAATATAGATTTTTTTTGTGGTTTTTCCTTAGTCTGGATTTTGTACGCATCTTAAATTTTGTTCACTGCTCTTCAGCAATACCTGAAAAAAACTAAAAAAAAATTCCTTTTTTTTATTTAAATATATTACTATATTTTTTATGATCTTTTCAAATCTTAAAATACTATGTACCCCTTTCCTACAAGTGAAAATCACAATAACACCATCACAAATTAAATATCTAAAAACAATTCCTGTGTGCACACAGAGTCATGGTTTGATATTAGGCAGAAAACGAAATTTCTTTGCCAATTTGAAAGCACACTTACTACTCTTTTTTTGGCAAGTGATAAGTACTTTTACAGTCTGACACATTTTTAATTCACTTTTCAGATTCTGAAAACAGCACATGTCCAAACAGCTTTTTGAGACCAGGAACATGTGTAACCTGGGTGAATGACTACACTCCAGCAAGGGCAACCAGCCTTAGTGATGCTGAATGTATTTGCATTACTGACTGCAACCTCAAACCCCACTCAGTTGTGAATACTATGCATGTTTCTACAGGGTAAGCAGCTGGGTGTGTGCTAAGAGTCTGCTTCTGCAGAAAAATAGCTGCCCCTTTCCTACTAATGCAAATGTAAAATTACCAGAGTAATACGCAATAAATGTCTGTCAACAATTCCTCTTTGCACACAGAGTCATGGTTTGATATTAGGCAGAAAACGAAATTTCTTTGCCAATTTGAAAGCACACTTACTACTCTTTTTTTGGCAAGTGATAAGTACTTTTACAGTCTGACACATTTTCAATGCACTTTTCAGATTCTGAAAACTGCACATGTCCAAACAGCTTTTTGAGACCAGGAACATGTGTAACCTGGGTGAATGACTACACTCCAGCAAGGGCAACCAGCCTTAGTGATGCTGAATGTATTTGCATTACTCACTGCAACCTCAAACCCCACTCGGTTGTGAATACTTTGCATGTTTCTACAGGGTAAGCAGCTGGGTGTGTGCAAAGAGTCTGCTTCTGCAGAAAAATAGCTGCCCCTTTCCTACTAATGCAAATGTAAAATTACCAGAGTAATACGCAATAAATGTCTGTCAACAATTCCTCTTTGCACACAGAGTCATGGTTTGATATTAGGCAGAAAACGACATTTCTTTGCCAATTTGAAAGCACACTTACTACTCTTTTTTTGGCAAGTGATAAGTACTTTTACAGTCTGACACATTTTCAATCCACTTTTCAGATTCTGAAAACAGCACATGTCCAAACAGCTTTTTGAGACCAGGAACATGTGTAACCTGGGTGACTGACTACACTCCAGCAAGGGCAACCAGCCTTAGTGATGCTGAATGTATTTGCATTACTGACTGCAACCTCAAACCCCACTCGGTTGTGAATACTATGCATGATTCTACATGGTAAGCAGCTGGGTGTGTGCTAAGAGTCTGCTTCTGCAGAAAAATAGCTGCCCCTTTCCTACTAATGCAAATCTAAAATTACCAGAGTAATACGCAATAAATGTCTGTCAACAATTCCTCTTTGCACACAGAGTCATCTTCTGATTCTATGCAGGAAACAGTATTCCTCATTTATACCAGTACACCTTAATTTATGGTGAAAACTTAGTCCATAATATTTTACATGTTCCTTACATTTAAATTTCTCCCAAAACACAAAATGATAAACACAACTTCAACAAAAGGATTTCCAATTCTATTATTCATTTCTTAATTTACCACATACATCCCCTCTCAAACTCATAACTCACCTTTAAAATTAGTTAGTTGTGAAAGAAATGTGGCACTCAAACAGCAGATTATCAGAGCCAGGATCTCTGTTCTGTACACCTCTCTCCTCTCAGCAGAACCAGATAATGGCAATGTTTCCCTCTCTTTTTCCACACATATACATGTTAATTTCAAATCTCAGTGCTTCCCCCTTTTTTTCAAATGTAATCACACATTTCTATTGGTTGAAAACCAACCCTTTTCCAAAAGTACCCTTCCCCCAACTTGACTTCTGCCTAGTACCCTTCCCCCAACTTGACTTCTGCCTGCTACCATAGCAACAGCTCATGGAACACTGCTGTGTGAAGTCAGGTCAGAAGTTCACCACACAATGTTTCATTTCCAAAGAGCAAGAGTGCTTGACTTTTCAAACCTAACAGCAAATCCATAGTAATGTTCTTTGGTAACACATTTTTCTGTACCAATACAAAACATGCTTCTATAAATTTACACATACAGCCTAGTTTTTAGTGTAGAATGGTGTGAAACAGCCAATGAGTTCTTTTTATTTTAAAAAAATATGTATGCCTCCATTTCCAAACTGTCTTTCATTTCTTTTTCCCATTCTACTGAAATACACCTCCTGAGTGCATCCAGATCTCCTTTGAAGATGTTCACAGTGTGGATTGTAGGGCACAGCTATGTCTTCTGGAGTGAAAAGTATGCAGAGAAAACAGGTATGGTGAGAGACCTTGCTTTGCCAAATGTAGACATTAAATGGATTGGTCAGAGAGGGTTAAAGTGGCACCAATTGATGCTATTGGTGAAATCCTTCATGCAAATCCAACACCCTGACCTCATAATAGTGCACTGTGGTGGCAATGACCTAGGCACTTTGACTGGGGTAGGTCTGGAAATGCTTATGAAGGAGACCTTTGCACAACTGTTTTCACTTTTCCCTAAAACTGCCTTTGTGTATTCTAACATATGCCAAAGGCAAAAATGGAACTGGTCCAATCATTTTTGTCCGCAGATTGACAAAGCAAGAAAGCACGTCAACAAATCTGTTTCTGCTTTCCTCCGAGACTATGGTATGGGTTCCATTTACCACAACAACTTGCGTTACGACATGCAAGACATTTATAGAGGAGATGGTGTACACTTCACTGATGAAGGGAACAGAGTCTTCCTCTTGAACCTTAGACTCTGCATCGGTACTTACTTGTAGGTACCACTAAAAAATCACTTCATAAACACAACGGCTCTTTTTAGAGCCCCCTAATATCTAAACACTTTAATCTGAATTTTAATTTTTTTAATCTTTTTTTTTCTACCGTACGCGTACGGTAAGCTTACCGTACGCGTACTCCGCGATTTTTTTTTAAAATTAATAAATGTTTTTTTTGTACTTTTGTGTCCTTCTTTGACCCCCTTTCAAATGTTAGGGGGTCTGTAACTCTCTTCCTTGCCCCCTTTTCACGTTATCTCCCTTTTTTTTTATGTGTGAAACACACGAAATGGCGGCCGACACTTCCTGATTTCGTCCGATTCGAATGTTTCCAGTCATGTGACAACCAATCAGATTTGAGCTCGCGCACGGCACCGTACGAGTACGGTAAGCTTACGGTAAGCGCACGGAGCGCGCTTACAGATATATATATTGATTTAAATGCTATTTTCTCAGGAACTACTGAACAGATTTACACCAGACCTACAAAAGGCACTTCCTTGACCTTATGGCTACCTCTCTGCCAAATTACAAGTAATTCTGTTCAGCCGTTCGGGCTGTAGCTGTGTCTAAAGGTCCTATGGAAAAATGCATTGGGGAAAACGCGTTTTGGGACCCCCCTTTTTTCTCAGCCCCCGCTTGACGAATCCCCCCGAGACTTTCAGGGTAGGAGCGGAGCGTAGCGCCCCATTAGTTTTGAAAATTTCGCGAGGATTCGTCGACCGGCGCCAAAGTTATTCCAAATAGAATGTTGCGGATTTCCTATGGAAACAGGGTCCTAACTATAACTATCTACTGGCGACCGCCAGTAGATTATATATATATATATATATATATATATATATATATATATATATATATATATATAATGGCAAAGCAACTCTTGTGTCGGTGTCCGATTTTGATGGTGAAGTCGGAAGTGGTTAGAATATATATATATATATATATATTTTTTTTTTTAAAGTTTGTAACGACATATACAACATTGGTGCATAAACATCATACCATGTTCTCTCGAGCTGTGCAATGTCCCATTATCAACCAAAACAGTTCCCCGACAACCCCCGCCCCACCCCTCTGCTCTTGGCATTAATCACAGGTGGTAATCAGACAATGTTACCTCTGGAAGGGCGTACCACCCCCATTCCAGTCCTCGTCGGGCTTAAGTTGGACCCCAAATTATCAGGGTCACCCTCTACTCCTGTGTATTCCAGTATCCAGACTCTCCCCATCCCGAAGTCCTTGACGGTGGCCTGGAATCCGGAGGGTCTCTCAGATCAGCCAACATGGCAGCTCTCGCCTGCAGGTCATCCTCAACTTTATCATCCATACTTGTGTGTTTCATGCATATATCCTGTGCCACAGCCCACTCGGACATGTCCCTAAGCCAGTCCCTAAAACCCCAGGGCTCCGCTGTCAACCACTTTATAGCGATTCTGCGTTTTGCCGGCAGAAGGCCGCGTAATATGAATTGCCTGCCAAGTTTCCTATTTTTGTGAGACAGGAGCAGGCCTAACAGTATCTGCCTAGTTGTGGGTTCGATTTTCCTGTTCACCTCCCACCAATAAGGTGCCAGTGAAGGGCAATACCACCCAACGTGCCTCAGGCCCCTTGTATCGAGTGCAGTAGGCCGCACGGGTGTTGTATATAATGTGCAACGTTTTAGGGGCAAGGTAGACATGTTGTACATAGTTATATTGTTTCGGTTTGAAGTGGATGTTAGAAGTTACCGTCCTCACCCCCTCATGCACTTATTGTCAGTCTCTGACGAGCATGGTTTCCAGAACCACCGCTTACCATTTATCATGTATTCGAAGTGCTGCTGGAGCAAGGACGCTGTCTCAGTGCTCGATATACATTGGATATCAATTGTTGCCCCCCAACACCATGGCCAGTAACACTGTCAATGTCTGGGAAGGCAGCGGCGGCTCAGGGAAGCATGACCACAGTTCTCGTGCCTTGGCAGGGATCTTCACATATTGCAGGTAGTGGCCAGTCCCCAGGGCAAATGATGTAATATCGTCCTCTCTCATAATAAACTTATTGTCGGGGTATAGGACACCCATTGTGCTTTGCAGCCCCATCCTTCCATTTATCAACAGACATAGCTCCAGCTATCTTAACAAACGGTTGCTGAAACCATAAAGCATAACCAGTAAATACAGATTTTAGCATATCACTCTCCGCACTGCCATCCCTGAATTCTAGCATTGTGTTCAGTAGTATGGGTACGGAGTATTCTGGTTGTCTCAGGTATACCAGAGATTCATCCACTTATAGGGAAACCATGTGAGTGGTAATGGAGCCCACAACTGGCTCCATTACCAGGGAAAACAGCATTGGGGACAGTGGGCACCCCTCGCGAGTGCCTCTGTACGACCAAAAACTATCTGAGACTGTCCCGCGCGTCCACACTGTGGCTCTCGGGTCTGTATACAGTATTTGTACCCATTGTATATATTTGGGACCAATCCCAATTTTTTTGAGCACCAACCAAAGTTAGTCCTAATTCACTGAGTCAAATGCTTGTTCAATATCTAGAAACGCTAGGGCATAGGCAGTGCCCAAAAATTGCTGACTGTGATAAACATGCGAAAGGTGCGGCAGATTACAGTGTATTCTATTTTGGGATAAACCTGCATTGGTCTGTATGTCTTAATGTCACGTGGTGGCCCAGCAGGCATGTCACAATTATTGCACTCAGGACCTTTACGTCCACGTTTAACATGGAATTATTCGAGGAGGCCTCCGTCGGGTCCTTGACGGGTTTTGGTATCATCACAACCATTGCTTCCTGCATTGTATCCAGAATTGTCCCTTTCTGCAGTGCCTCATGACATACCTCTAGCAGCTTGTCCATGATGGTTCCCGCATATCATTGGTAAAATTCTGCAGGCAGTCCGTCACCCCTAGTGTTTTTCGCTGTCTTCAGTCTCCTTATTGCCTCAAGCATTTCCTCTCTGGAGATGGGCGTTTCCTCTCTGGAGATGGGCGTTTCCGTTGACTCACGATCACTCTCCGCAAGTCATGTAAGTGTGACCCTGGCCAGGTACCCCTCCACTCTCCCCATCGCCTTGCTCGGGCAGGCCGTGTAGGTCTGGCACATGTGGCATTTGAACGCCTCATTAATAGCTAACTGGGTGCCGACGAGCACTCCCCTGTCATCTCTGATCACCAAGACTGGGGCCCGCTGATTGTCCTGTTTCACTAAGCAGACGAGAAGCGCCTCTATCCTGTCTCCCTCTACATGCAGTCACTGGTGGTGTGCTGTGTGAGTAAATTTCTCCAGCATGCGCTGGTCATCTAGTATTTCCTTACGGCATCACAGCCAGTCTGTAAGACTGCCAGGTTTAGCAGGCAGGTCCCTTTCTATGTCTCCCAGGTCCACCTCATTTATAACCAGGCTACGTTCCAGCTGTTACCTGACCCCATAAGTGGTCTTTAGGCACTCGCCATGAAGGACCACCTTCATGGTGTCTCAGTTGATGAACTTACTCCCTGTACTACCCCAGTTCTCCTCTAAGTAGTGTATCAGCGTCTCTTCTACCATCGCCGCAAATGAGGGTCCATTTGTGCCTCTACCCTAAGTCTACACAGCGGGACTGCCAGGCATCGACCCTCCCTTCCAAAGCCCACCAGCACTGTGGAATGGTCAGACAGGTATTGGGCCAGGCATGATATTTCCATCACTTCCTGTGCCATGGGAGCGGACACAAAACAGTAGTCCAAGCAGCTGTATGTCCTTGCGGTGGACATGTCACAGGAGTAAATCTTTTCCACCAGGGTGTCTCTCCAATCAGACGTCCAGCCAGCCCAGGCCCTTTGTTGTATTGTGTAATGCCCCTGTCATTGCCGGCTTCGTGTTAAGTCTGGGGGGGGCCTCACGGTCAATCGCCCGTCCATCACTCAGTTACAGTCCCCCGCCAAGATAATGTCTGCTGTTAGATGTTCTGATGCCGCTGTCAACACCCTACTGAAGAAGTCTGGGCAGTCCTTGTTGGATGCATACACATTCAGCAGGCAGACCTATTTTCCGTATAGGGACATAGCTCACCTCTGCATCTATCTCATGTACCTTGTGATTGAACAGAACCCTGGGGGCCTCCTAGATCATCACTCCTAGTGCATACCCAGAATAGGAAGTGGCGTAGAGCTGTCTTCTCCACCTCTTCCGCAGACTGAGCATGCAGTCCCCCCAGACGTGGGTTTCCTGTAGAAAGGTTATAGAGACTCTGTATTGTTTCAAGTAGGCATATACCCTACTCCGTGTTTTCAGGTTGGCCTGGCCTCTAACATTCAATGTCATGAGTTTCATCACTTCACCTGCCATTTCATATTGTATTTGGTACAGTCTGGCACCTTTCCCCACTGGTTCCAACAGCTCTGCCCACATAGCAGAAACATGATCGGAAACTATGACATTGTTATGTAAGATCAGTTTAACATTCCCCAGAACAGTAAACAGGAAAAACTCCCCCCGCAGCGCATTCAAAGCCTCCAGCCCCGCAACAGGCAGGTCAGGAATCGGCATCCACCGCCCCATTCCCATGTATTAGAACAATGAAAATCTTCCTTCAACTAGAACTTGTGCTTTGCAAGAGGGTAGAGTCCACCAGAGAGTTGCAAGGCCAAAAGCACTCCAGCTCCTCCCTCTAGACCACACACCTCACCCCCCTCCGGCCAGCATAGCAGCCTATTCATGAAGCATGATCACAGCCATATCGATAGGGCTCTTTTAAGAACCACAGTGGAATGAGTTCAAGCACCATGCCCATCACTTGAAAGTCTTTAGTCACGCAGCACCGTCCCATTTTTACCACACGGATTATGGAGCAGCAGCGTCCGCTCTTCAAGTTTGCCACCTACAAGCTTGCACCTATTCCAGCACCAGGCCGGTGTTAGGTCAGAGTGGCCCTACGTACGTACTGTCTCTGCCAGTCCCAGGGTCACTTCTCCGCCTCTGGAGTGAGTCCCTGGACTCCAGCACCACATTTGTGTCCATGAGGTTGCCATCTGGGCAGATTATTATCCGTCCTGTCTGCTGCGGATCATTCAAGCTTGTCGTGCACTCACTCTGTCTGCGCAGTCGGGCTGGTTGTCTTTGTGCGGCATCGCTAACCATCGCCCCACAGCACCCAGTTGCAGGGCCTCCGCGAGAGTGTCAATTCAGTTGTTTGTTTCCTTCTGGGTGTAGACGAACAGCACCTTTCCTCATGCAGTTTGCACAATTTTGCAGGCTACATTAGGCTATATTTCAGATTAAGGATCTCATGCACTTCTGAACAAACAAAAAGGTTTTGCGTTGATCCTGTACCTTTTTTGTGTACTGCAGGAATACGGAGATAGGTTCCCTTCAGATTGTGGAGGGCCCTTCACGGGGACATGCTGCAGTATGGCGGTGCGATCCCAAAAGTTGAACAGGCGTGTTATGTATGAGGCACTGAATTTATAAAGCGCACGACTACTCACAGGAGTGTCTCCGTGCTAGTCGCAGAGTAAGAGAGAGAAAAAGGAGAGATTGAATTAAAGAGTGAAAAGCCATGTCTTCATCTGATTTTTGAAAGAGCTTTCATTGGCCACTTGACGTAGCTGTTTCAAGCTTGCGGGACTAGGAGGGATAAAGATCTGCCTCCAGTTCTTGCTTGCTTTACTCTGAGAACTTTGGCAAAGCACCCAGAAGATGATCGCAAGATACTGAGAGGAGAGTAAAATTGGATCCTAGGGGACAGGTACTCTGGACCAGATTGGTGGAGAGCCCTGTGCATAAGAGTCAGGGTTTTAAACAGGATCCTTTTGTTGACAGGAAGCCAGTGTAGGTTATTCAAATGAATTATCATTGACACTCGCCTGAGTAGAAGGAGTATCAGATGTGCTGCTGCATTCTGGACAGTCTTCAATCTCTACAGCAGTTATTGTGGAAGTCCTGCATAAAGAGCATTAGCATACTCTAATCTGGACACAGAACGGTAGTCCTGAATGGAAGGGAGTGTAATTGTAATTTTGTTTGGATCATATGCATGAGACCAAAACCGATGGCAACAATCGTGTTGATCTGGGTTTCTAGGGACAGCTGATTGTCAGTCTTAATGCCTAAGTTCTTTACTACTTCGACTTGGTCATTAGGTGGTTCTAAGGGCTTTAAGGGAAGCCCCAGGTCTCGGCGAGGGGGGTGGGGGTGGGGGGGCGCTTGGTGGGCCTGTTCAATTGTGAAAATATTTGAGTCTGTTGGGGCGTAGTGCGTTTATAATCCAGTCTTCTAAAAACAACTCCACCAATTGTCTCTCTGCCTTCTCTGGGAAAAATGAACCTCAAATTATTTGTTCAAGACCGACTCTCGGAGTCTTCAATCCTCTCGTCCAACCGGATCATCAACTTCTATAGTGTTGACACCGAGGCCATTAGTGCTTGCACTTCCTGCTGCTAGTCCGCCGCACTTTCCTATGCGGTGGGGACCCATTCCGCCACTTTTCACAGATCCACTTTTAGGAGGTTGACTTCAATTGACATTGAGTCTGTTTTGTGAACAGTTCTGTCTATGAGCCCTGTATGGTGTCAAGAGGTCCGCAATCGTTGGGGCTGAGCCCGCAGTTGCCTCTCGCTGCTCCTCTGGGTTCCTCATGGTATCCTCCGGGTGCATGGAGTAGGTGTAATTTACAATCCTGTTGGCCCACGTCGGCATGCGGACCTTTCCTTCCCCATGTTAATCTGCAGATTATTCCGCTAACCACGGGCCATGTGGCCCCTTGTCAGCAGTCGTAGTGCACAGTCCCCAGTACGCTGCAGAAGTAAGTTGCTCCTGCACAGTGTTCATGATTATTGCACCTCCAGGGAGGGAGTCCTCTCTACAAAGTCTGTCTGTGGAAATGTGGCTCGTTCAAGCCCCGCTATTTAGCTCCCCTGTTGCCGCCACTGCTCATTCATGAATCAGTGTAGATGGGCAGCAGCTTTCTTCCGAGGGCCCTGTCATCCGCAGGGCTCACTCGGCTTTCATTAGGCCCCTCCCAGGCTTTTTGCAGGAAATTAGTGCTTGTGCCATACAGGAGTGGGGTCTGCCACCCCTCTGTCGCTCTGGACACCGTCTGACCCCTCCTGCCACAGTATGTACCTGCGACATGTACGCTGCAGCCTCTCAGCCGGTCTCGGCCCCCACGGTCACTCCTTCAATAACCATGGCCACTTGATCCAGCCTCCGGGGCCCTGCAGTTTGGCATCCGCTCAGCACAGCACAGATTTCCTGGGGTCTTCCAAGCTCATACGTCACATCTCAGGCCTCCTCCATCCATGGTTCTTCTTAGCCAGGTAGACGCTCCCCCCCCCCCCCCCCCCCCCCCCCCCGGTCGTGGCATGGCTGGCTCTCCGGGGACTTCTCAATGGCTTTATCTTGAGCCTGGGACTTTTATCCATATCGGTAGAGGATTTGGGGGTAGACGCTGGCTTCAAAACCATTCAATGGTGCCGCATACGGGCAGGATTTCTATTACTCTGGCGGGAGCTCCGCAAAGAGCTTCTAGTCAGCCTTCTTGTTTGGCCACGTCTCCATAAAACCTTGATGCTATGTTGTTCATCCGGACCAACACTGACAAATGATGGACTTGAGGGAAAAATGACTGCAGACCTTTCCTGACGGGTCCCAATTCTAGCACATTTTTGTGTAATCTTGTTTCCTGCCTGGACAACAGTCCCATCATTTACATCTCTTGAAGATGGGCTTCCCGTTCTTTCATCAAGGCATCAATCGTGAGGACACTGATGTATTATATAGTGTGGTTGTGTGACCTCACCGTGAAATACATTCACTAAACCAACTTGGGTCCAGTTAGGCGTCTTTGTTAAACCTTAGCTGAACCCTGGGTAGCTGTGGCTTTGAGGAGTCAGTCTTATACAAAAGAACAAGTGTAAAGCATTTAGAAGTACCAAAACAACAAAATAAGAAATTCACACACTATGAAAGAAATTCGACACCAATTTATAAATATAGGTCTTATTTTTAGACACCCAAATGAATTAAATCTACTGGAAGGTTCCAAAGATATAGATGTTTAGTAATCGTAAATCGCTACAAAATTCCGACAAGCATTTGCAGCCATAAAGTTTGCAAACTTTGTAAAACTTTTAAAGAGTTGTGTTTGGCTACTCTGGCCCCCTTTGGCCGACCAACTCCGAAGTGACAGGGCCAAGGGGCTAGAAAGATGTTTTAGGACAGTTACCTCACCACCAAAGCTGTCTCAAGTCCAGTTCCATGCACTATGAGCGAACCACCATGTACCATAATGGAGTAGTTCAGATGCAAGGGATACAGGATACTGAAGCTGCTGGGGTTGTTGTGCAGTTGATAGGGCTCTTCCTCTAGCTCAGGGGTACTCACAAACTTTCTTTCAGGGGCCAAATTTACAGTGTGGTTTGTGGCCGAGGGCCGCACTGGTGGGGGCGGGGTCAGTGGTGGAGGGGGCGGGGCTAGCGCAAAAAAAACTGTGTCCATGAGGTTGAACACAGGCCCCTGCAGTGGACGCCTTCGTCCACTGAGCCACCAAACCTGGCATACGCACATCTCTCTGTCTCTCTCTCTCTCTGTCTGTCTCTCCCTCTCCCTGCCTGTCTCCCTCTCTCCCTCCGTCTCCCTCTCTCCCTCACCCTCCGTCTCCCTCCTTCCGTCTCCCTCTCCCTCCCTGCCTCCCTCTGTCTCCCTCTGTCTCCCTCTCCCTCCCCGTCTCCCTCCCTCTGTCTCCCTCCCTCTGTCTCCCTCCCTCTGTCTCCCTCCGTCCCCCTCTCTCCCTCCCTCCATCTCCCTCCCTCTCTCTTCCTCCCTCCATCTCCTTCTCCCTCCTTCTGTCTCCCTCCCTCCCTCTTCCTCCCTCCCTCCGTCTCCCTCCCTCTGTCTCCCCATCTCCCTACCTCTCCCTCCCTCTCCCACCCTCCGTCTCCCCATCTCCCTCCCTCTCCCTCCCTCCATCCGTCTCCCTCCCCCTCCCTCCGTCTCCCTCTCTTCCTCTCTTCCTCCCTCCGTCTCCCTCTCCCTGTCTCCCTCTCCCTCCCTCCGTCCCCCTCTCTCACTCTCTCCCTCCATCCCTCTCCATCTCTCCCTCCCTATGTCTCCCTCTGTCTCCCTCCCTTTCTCCCACCCTCCCTGTCTCCCCGCCTCCCTCCCTCTCCCTCCATCCGTCTCCCTGTCTCCCTCAATCCGTCTCCCCCCTCCCTCCATCTTACTTCCTCTGTCTCCCTCCCCCTCTCCGTCACTCCGTCTGTCTCCCTCTCTCCATCTGCCTCTCTCCGTGCCTGTTCCTGTCTCTGCCTCTACCTGCCTCTGCCTGCCTCCTGCCTTTATCTGTCAGTCTGTCCCTGTCTATCTATATCTCTCTCTGTCTCTGGGCCTCGGGCTGTGTCTACACGTCCCCAACACCAGCCCATAAACAGCCCCCCCACTCCCCCCTCTCCCTGTGTAATGTAAAAGCCAGCTCTCAGACCCTGCTGCCCTCTGTCACCACACCTGGCTCTCACTCCCTGCTGCCCCCGTCACCCTCTGCCATTTAACCCGGCTCTCACTCCTCGCTGGCTCACTCCCTGCTGCCCCCCCCCCTCACCTCACTGGGCACTCTCACCCTGCTGTCCTCTGTCACCTCACCCTGCATGTGTGGCAGCCCGGGCTGGGACAGCTTCCCGGGCTCACCGGAGAACTTCACGGGTCTTTAAAAGACCATTTACTTGCTAATGAGGCTTTGTTGTATTTCAGCTCTTCTTAGCGCCCCTGCAACCATCAAAGCCTCGTTAACAAGCAAAAGGTCTTTTAAAGACCTGTGAAGTGCTCGGGTGCGGGGAAGCTCTCTCATCCCGGGCAGCCAAACACGACGGGGGCCTGTCTCCACTCTATCCTGGAATCTCCTGGCCCCCATAGAGCAGTCTCTCTCGGAGTCCGGCGGTGTTTGCTGACACACTTTGGAAAAAAATAAAAAACCAAGGTACGATGTCTGCATGGTCCGCGGGCCGCCAAGGAAGGCTTGCAGGGCCGCTGGCGGCCCGCGGGCCGTACTCTGGGTACCCCTGCTCTAGCTGCTCCTCAGTCCACAGTCCAGGTGGGGTGACTTTGGCCACAGGAGGCAATGTCCTCTTCAGTCCAGCAACATTCTAGTTGCCACTGAACTACTGAGCACTGGGCACAGCGAAACCAGCTGTTTCCTTTGGTGAAGACTTGTGTTCATCTTGGGCGACCAAACTGCACACCAACAGCTCTCCCAGGTCCCGCAGACATTCTGGTGCAACTTTTGAGCTTCAGAACGTGGTCTCCCCTGCTGCACGTCGGTAGGCAGTGATGATCAGGCGATGGTGGCTACTGACTAGCCAGGACGGACTTCCTCAGCGTTTGTGGCCCTGGTACTGTAATAGGAAGTCAGCTAACTGATTTTTGGAGTTCCTTTTCTGTCTGGGGCTTGGGAGCAACTTTTCAATTAGCCAGGGACCACAGGCACACTCCTCTCTTTGCTAGCCCTAGGATCAGCAGACGCAGTCCAACGATTGGTAAAGCCTCTCTTCCCAGGTCCAGGGTACAGCAGGGCAGTCCATCTTTAGGCCTCTCTCCAGGCCAGATGTTATCTGAGGTCTAGATGTCATATATATGCCCAGAAAGTGGTCTCATGGAAGGTAGTGGCTACTAGCCAATGGGCTACAAGATACCTCCCCGTGTAGTGATCACTCCCTGCACTGTGTGGCATCTAGCTATCTCAGAGCACACTATTCTGCCCACTCCCAAGACTGCTGAACCCATCTCTTGGAGAGTGGACCTTGGTAGCCACCCTTACTGATATGGCTACCAGAGGGCTACATGCTCACAGAAAAAAACTGTTTGGCAACTGGTCTCCCCCCTTTGTCCCCAACACCTCAAGAAAGGAGCTCTCATGTGTCCACCATTTGCCCTTTGAAGGCGGCTTCCCCTTTGATGCTCGCCTTATGGACTCTCTCTCTGAAGGGCTTCCTGCCACGGAGTGGTGACACCCATTCTAACAGCAAACCTCGATTATTCCTGGTCTTGGAAGCTGTTCACACTTTTCCCCAGGAGGGCAGAAGTCTGTCTTGTGGCCAGCATCTGCGAATGGCCACTGCAAGACTTGGGCAACAGAGTGGCAACTTTCTAAAAGTAAATCAAAAGAGAAAGGAAGGTACTCTACCTATTTTTTTCTAAATGTACTATGTATCATGTCATAAATATACTGACACTTAAACTGGACCTATACAGAGCAAAGAACTTTCAGCACATGGTCAAAGAAAAATTCGTTTATATTTTTATTTTTTGTTTTAATCAATTTTAGACAAAGGAATTTAAAAAATGAATGAAATTCTCAATAATTTATAAGAATAACAAACAATATTGTGAGACAAAATACAAATAACGATGATAGATAGGTCCCAATCATAATCACGCACATACAGACACACAAGCTTATACCGGTATCATATCACACCTTAAAAACAAAACTCATACATCTACTCATAAAAATGCCACGATTCGGCGCAGTTCCGGGTCTATCCACCGGAACAGCGGGTCCGGGATATTCAGACCCTGATTCCCATCTTTCGGCCTCTATCCTGGGTTTGGGTCTGCGGTCTTTAAACACCGCCTGTCTTTTGGACCGTTATTCCCACTCTCTGTGGGATACGGTGGAGGACGTGCTGCCCCTGTGCCCGGAGGAGGCCCGAACACGACTTTCCCAGGCTCTGGCCGATGGGAGGGATGCAGCACGACATGCAATCCGATGTGGGCTTGACACGACGGACTCGCTGGGTAGGGCGATTTCTACCACGGTGGCGCTTCGACGTCACGCCTGGCTGCGGTCCACGTCCTTTTCGGGGGATGTCCAGAGCACTCTCATGGACATGCCCTTTGATGGCACTCGCCTTTTTGGTGAGAAAGCGAACAGTGCGCTGAATCGCTTTAAGGACTCCCGGGCTACGGCCAAGTCCTTGGGCCTCTCGGCCCCGCGGTCACAACCTTCCGCTTTTCGCCCCTTTCGTGGCCAAGGAAGGGGCACCTCCTCACGTCTGCCTAGCCACCAGCCGCAGACCCAACCTGCGCGCGGTCGTGGACGTGGTTTCCGCCGAGGCGGTTCTGGAGGCCGACGCGGTCAGCCCACATCCACCCCGGCAGCATCTGCCTCCAAGCCTTCCTAGTCCGAGCTTTCCGGCCCATTCCTCGCCAGTGGGCGGCAGAGTTCGCCATCACCTGCTCCACTGGCGTACCATCACTTCGGACAGGTGGGTGCTGCAAATCGTCCGAAGGGGCTACTCCCTCCCCTTCGAGACGACCCCTCCAGCCATGCCACCGCAGCACCACCGTATCTCGGAGGATCATTTGAATCTTCTGCAAGAGGAAGTTTCGGCCCTCTTGGCCAAAGAGGCCGTTGAGCACGTTCCGAGTCCAGAAGTAGGTCGTGGTTGTTATTCCCACTACTTTCTGGTTCCCAAGAAGGGCAAGGGGGGCCTACGCCCTATCTTGGACCTCCGGAACGTCAATGCCTTCCTCCGGAAGGAACGGTTCAAAATGTTGACTTTGGCTCAGGTTCTAGCTGCCCTAGACCCTGGAGACTGGAGTAGCGTTGGACTTGCAGGATGCTTATTTCCACATCCCCGTCCTGCCGGGCCACCGGCGTTACCTGCGGTTCACGGTGGGTCAAGAGCACTTTCAGTTCACCGTGCTCCCCTTCGGCCTCACCAGTGCCCCTCGGGTGTTCACGAATGTGATGGCGGTGGTCGCAGCTCATCTGCGCAGATCAGGGGTTCCAGTCTTCCCCTATCTTGACGACTGGTTGTTGAAGGCGGGCTCGCCCCAGGCAGTCGTCTCCCACCTCCAGACTACGGCGGATCTCCTGCATTTGCTGGGGTTTTCCATCAACGTGCCGAAGTCACACCTGAGTCCCTCTCAGAAGCTCCTCTTCATCGGAGCGGTTCTCGATTCGGCGCAGTTCCGGGTCTATCCACCGGAACAGCGGGTCCGGGATATTCAGGCCCTGATTCCCATCTTTCGGCCTCTATCCTGGGTTTCGGTCAGGCTAGTGTTGCGGCTTCTGGGGCTGATGGCCTCCTGCATCCTACTAGTGCATCAAGCCAGGCGGCGCATGCGGGCTCTGTAGTGGGACCTGAAGTTTCAGTGGGCCCAGCATCACGGAAACCTGTCCGACCATGTCTTGATCTCGAAGGGCACTGCGAAGCAGTTGCAGTGGTGGCTCACGGACCGCGATTGGGTCACGGGCAAGAGCCTCTCCCTTCCCCAACCGGAGCATGTCGTAGTGACGGATGCGTCCCTCCTGGGATGGGGTGGCCATATGGGAGAGGCGGAGATCAGAGGCCTCTGGTCTCCGGCGGAGTCTCGTCTCCACATCAACCTGTTGGAGTTGAGAGCGATCCGACTTGCACTGAAAGCCTTCCTTCCCTCTGTCAGGGGAAGTGTCATGCAGGTGTTCACGGACAACACCACCGCCATGTGGTATTGCAACAAACAGGGCGGGGTGGGGTCGTGGACCCTTTGTCAGGAGGCTCTGCGCCTCTGGACATGGCTGGAACACCAGGGCGTCACCCTAGTGGTTCAACATCTGGCGGGCTCTCTGAACGCCAGAGCAGACGAACTCAGCCGCCGGTGCATGATGGATCACGAATGGCGTCTGAACTCCGAAGTGGCGCAAGGTCTCTTTCAGCAGTGGGGAGAGCCTTGGTTAGATCTATTCGCCACCGAAGAGAACGCACAATGTCAGCAGTTCTGCGCGTTGGAATTTCCAAGGCGGCACTCGCTCGGCGACGCTTTTCGTCACGAGTGGAGTTGCGGTCTGTTGTACGCCTTTCCGCCTATACCACTTCTGCCCAGAGTGCTGAAGAAGATCAGGCGCGACCGGGCCCAAGTCATCTTGGTGGCTCCGGACTGGGCACGAAGGTACTGGTATCCCGAGCTACTCAGCATGTTGACCGATCCTCCGCTACGTCTGCCCCTTCGGGAGGATCTTCTGTCGCAGCAGCAGGGGACGGTCCTCCACCCGAACCTGTCCAGCCTCCACCTCCATGCGTGGAGATTGAGCGGCGGCAGTTGATGCCATTTGACTTGCCTCCTGAAGTCTGTGATATCATTCTGGCAGCCAGGCGTCCCTCCACAAAGACGGTATACGCCTGCCGGTGGAACAAATTTGTGGCATGGTGCACAGCAAAGGCTGTGGATCCCCTTTCCGCCCCTCTCTCTGAGGTTCTCCTCTTTCTTCTTTCTTTGGACCAGCAGGGCTCTGCCTTGGGCACCTTGAAAGGTTATCTTGCTGCCATTTATGCCTTCTTACGGCTTCCTGATCAGCCTTCTCTTTTCAAGTCCCTGTGGTTACACGCTTTCTAAAAGGCATTACTCACACGTTCCCTCCTGTTCCTTTTGTAATGCCTCAGTGGGACTTGAATCTTGTTCTCACGTTTCTAATGTGCGCTCGCTTTGAGCCTCTTCATAATTGTCCTCTTCGTCTTCTGACGCTTAAGACTGCTTTTCTGGTAGCCATCACCTCGGCTAGACGGGTGAGTGAGCTCCAGGCTCTATCATCGAAGCCTCCTTTTCTCTCTGTTCATCCGGAAAAGGTTGTCCTTCGGCCTCGTCCTTCCTTTCTACCGAAGGTGGTGACTCCCTTTCATCTTGGGCAATCTGTCACCTTGCCCACCTTCTTTCCGCCTCCGCATCCTTCCAAAGAGGAAGAGAGGCTCCACCGTCTGGACCCAAAACATGCGCTCTCCTTTTATCTGGACCGCACAAAGCAGTTCCGGGTGGACGACCAACTTTTCGTTGGATACGTGGGTGCTAAGAAGGGGAAAGCTGTGCACAAACGGACCATCTCTCGGTGGGTCGTTTTGTGCATCAAAATTTGTTATTCCTTGGCAAAAAAGGACCCTCCTGCTGGGCTGCGCGCCCATTCTTCTCGGGCCACAGCGGCTACTGCTGCTTTGGGACGGGGTGTCCCTTTGCAGGACATCTGTCAGGCGGCAACGTGGGCTTCGCTACACACGTTTGCCAGGCATTATTGCCTTGACAGCCAAGTCCGGAGGGATGGCTTCTTTGGCCGTTCTGTCCTCCAGGACTTTCTGGTGTGATCTTGGTTCGCAGACCCACCACCGGGGTTGGTATTGCTTGGGTATCTATTCTAAGGTGAGGAATCTAACTAACGTGTTTCTTTCAGATGAACAAGTTACTTACCTTCGGTAACGATGTATCTGTAAGAAACATTAGTTAGTTAGATTCCTCACCAACCCACCCATCCTCCCCGTTCTGCGAACCGACATCTAGGGTTAAGGTTATCCTTTTCAGGCCCCTAGATTTTTTGGCACCAGTGTCGGTCTCTTGCATGGCTCTGCGTGCCTGGCGCGGAAAGCTATGTACAAGAACTGACGTCAGCGCGCGAGGGCGGCGTCTAAGTACTCCGACGACGTCATTCCGGCGCACGACGCCAACGACGGACGCGGAGCCGCAGACGACGCCTAGCGACGCGCAAGGGGTATTGCTGACGAAAAATCTTCCGGATCCAGTCTGACGCCTGGGGATATTCTAAGGTGAGGAATCTAACTAACTAATGTTTCTTACAGATACATCGTTACCGAAGGTAAGTAACTTGTTCTTTAGGACTCCTAAACTGAGAAAAATCCTAATTTTAAGACTTTCGGTATTCACAGAAGGCATTTAGGAGTCCTAAAGTTAGGACTCCTAACTTCTGTGAATACCGAAGTGAGTAAATGTCTTCTGTGAATACCAAAATGAGTAAGTGCCTTCTGTGAATACGAAAATGGTAGTAAGTTTAGGATTTTGTCTTAAGTTAGTTCTGTGAATCGGTCCCTATGCTCCCCCTCACTTTATCAGAGGACTTCCACTATAAATTGAACATCCTGCTCTCAAAATTTTTATGGAAAGGGAAAAAAGCAAGAATCAGTATGAAAAAACTCAGACTAAACAAATCCTTGGGAGGGGTCAACCTAGCTGATTTTAAACTATACCAGACGGCATTCCTAGCAAAACAAGGCTCATACTGGCTTGTCCCACCAGAAGGATATGTTATGTTATGTTATGTTATGTTATGTTATGTTATGTTAAAAAGACTTCTATAGCGCTCTGTTACCCAGAGGTGTCCTGGCGCTGTATGCTAACCACCTAAGAGAAGCTGAAAATACTGCTGACAAGGAAGATTTATATGAATAACCAGGTCTTTAATTCTTTCCTAAAGGAAAAGAGCTCTGTGATGTTCCTAAGCTTAAAAGGCAAGCCATTCCAAGCCTTGGCGGCACAATGACAGAAACTCCTCAGTATGGCTGGATATTGAAAAATCACTTCTTAAGAATCTTGCCCCAGCAGCCCTTCTAACCGCAAACCTCAACAAAGTTACCTGTTCAAAGCCCATATTCAAAAACACAAAGTCTGTCCTGCTGAAGGTGGATAAACTGTTAGACACTAGCATTAGATGGTCTAATCTTGAATTCCTTTGGGAAGAGGTGTGGCGCCGCGGCCAGGGCGACTGACTCCGGAATCTGGGGATCGCGGTTCGATCCCCGGCGCCGGTGGCAAATTAGCCCAGCACCATATGACTCTGGGCAATAGCTTGCTTAATCTTCCCGACGGCCCCCAGCGCCTAGAGACCCTTACGGGTGATTGTTCGCGCTTTACAAATGTGGATTATTATTATTTGGGATAATCGTAAAATCCTATATAAAGGGAATACTCTACATAACGAAACCTGTATTAACAGAGGTGTCTATTTTCCCCAGCAAGTCTTCAACGGAGCCTACCCACTAACTTTCAAGGAAATACAGGCTAAATACAACCTAGATCCAATCGAATTTTACAACTTCCTAAAAATAAAGTCTGCATTAACTAAAGCGAAACTATCAACCCTACCCCCTTCCCTCCCACAATATATGTCAAAATTACACAGTTTAGGACACCAGGTCTCCTGGATTTATAGGTTAATACGCCCACAGCAGTCTGCCCTCAATAAGAAGCTCACATCCTTCTGGGAGTCACACTCCTCCTTCCCGATTACGGAGACGGACTGGTCCAAAACTTGGAACTCAGTCATGAGAAATAAGATCAGCCCAGCACTCTCTCAGACGAAGTTCTGGTTACTAAATAAGGCCTACTGGACACCAGCCTGACTACTCTCACACAAAATCCGTGAAGATCCCGTCTGCTGGCATTGTAATGATAAAATAGGTGACCTGGAACACTTACTAATTCTGTGCGAATGCGTGGTACCCATTTGGGATAAGGTCTTTGAGTTCATATCGAAACTCTTCTCATACTCCCCTAGTAGAGATCTATCGACATTGGTATTCGATTACCTCAGAGCAGAGTCATTGAATGAAAAGGATAGGGCGCTTCTAGACCTACTTCTAACAGCAGCGGTTAAGATCATACTCAACAATTGGAAAGACATGCACAAAGCATCCTTTAACCCCTTCGACGCGCATTACGGAACGGTTCCGTCATGCACGTCGGTTGCGCTGTGCGCATGATGGAACCGTTCCGTCATGGCCCCGCCCGCGCACGGAACCTTCAGCGTGGCGCGGAAATCCGCGCCGCGCTGAAGGGGTTAAATGCTGGTTAAACTGGGTCACCAACTTAAGGGGGGCTGACAACATAGCTCTCCAGAATTCACAGTGGAAACCCCCCTATCAGACACATGTGGGACACTCTTGATCTCTACTTTAATTCACACAGACCGCCATGAACCACAGCAGACCTGATAAACTAATCCTCCCCATGCAATACTCTCACTAGTGTTCGCTTCACCAGGCTAATGGCATTACTCTATAGATCATTGAGTCACACCAATACCCAAGTTGTTCTGATCCCTGAGCTATGATACTCCTTGCTGATTATATAGTTACACTTTGTGATATTGTTTTTTTCTTTTTATTTTTTTTGAAAACTCTTTTTATTAACTTTGCTCACGGTCACCAACAAAATACAGCCATCGTACTTTGTGATATTGTTAATCTCCTTAGTGGCTTGGTGACACTAAGCCAAGCACTACTTGTGTATGAAAATGTGATATACTGCTACACTCACCTGATTACTTAATGCATTTGCGGTTTTTCTGTCTCTATTTTGCTTTGTTTATTTTCGCATGCCTACTCCTTATGTCCTTTCATTTGAAGTATTGTATGTATTGCTTTATTTGGAAACAACCAATAAAATAGTTTTGAAATAAAAAAAAAAAAATTATGAAAGAAGTCCAGTGGGTTGTCCAGGCCCGTGACCTCGGTCATAACCCGTATCACCTCCGCCAGTATTGTTGAATAATAGGACAAGTCCATAGAATATGAAAGAACCACCCCACCTCTCCACATCCCCTGACACACTAATCTGAGTCGCATCGTCCCAGCTGATGCTTGAGTGTTCTAGAAGAATAGGATCTATGAAAAATTCTTAGTTGTATGAGACGAAAGTGGGTTTAAATAGCTACTTCTCAAGGACTATGAAGCGCCTCCACCCAGCCATCCTCCTCCAGCAGGCCCCTGGGGGATCCGGTGAGTTGTTCATGAGCTTTCTCTATGTTGGAGAGGTGGTTTTCGCTATCATAGGGTCTGTCAGTAGCCTATCTTCCAGGGTTGTGTATTCCAGCAATTGTTCTCCTTCGAGCATGTGAATGCACAACGCATGTCCCAGTTGTAAGTATCGAAATCTATCTGTGTCTGTATTCTGGTATTCTGCTCTCAGGTCATCAAAGGAAATCATTGCCTGACCCCTCCAAACATCTCTGAGGTAGTCGAAGCCCAGGAGTCTCCATTCATGGAATCCCTTCAGACTCCCCATCTCTCCCAAAGAATCACTGTACCATACCGGGGTTTTCTCCATTAATTTGACCTCGCATCCCCAAAATCTAGTGGCCTCATGCCACGTACGAACCACTGTCTGTGTGTGAAGTGGCAGTTGCCCCTCTTGATTCCTACTGTAGAGCGTGGCTGGATAACCGCGACTACCCGTCGCTAGTCAATCCACTCTCTAGGCGGGTTCATCCCTGTCCTCAAACACCCAGTCATTAATTGTTATCAGCTGGGCTGCCCAGTAGTATTTGTTTCTGTCCGGGACCGCAAGTACCCCTCAAACACTGCCCTCTGAAGTTTGCGCAATGCAATCCTAGAACTACCCCCGTCTCAGAGTAGTTTACATAACTCGCTGTCTACTTGCTGGAAGAAATCTGGTGGTATATTATATGGGGTGTTCTGTAGAACATAGAGTAAGTGAGACAGGGCCATCCTTTTAAATGAGACAGCCCTGTCCATCAAGGACACTGGTAGTTTTCTCTAGTGTGCCACATCACTCTGGAGTTTTTTGGTTCATGTGAGTGGGTTATTGGTCAGAAAATCAACAGCTGTCCTCGATATCTGGATGCCGAAATATTTCAACTTGTCTTTCACAATCAGAGGTTTTTTCCCAGCCAGCATAGGAGGGACATCTCCCAAAAGAGGGAAGAGGAGAGATTTATCTGAATTAATCTGCTACCCGGAGTAGCTGCCAAATAGCGGAAATATATGAAGTAATCTACCTATGGTAAAGTAGGGCTGGGTGGCATACAACAATGTCATCGGCATATAAAGATATACATTCTTCCTAATCCCCCTCACCCTTGATGCCTGATATTAGCGGGTCTTGGCGGACCCAGGCAGCAAGAGGCTTGAGCGCCAGTTCAAAGATCATCTGGGGCAGTGGCCACCTCTGTTTTGTACCCTTGTGTAGTGCGAAAGAGCGGGATACCGTCCCGTTGACACATACCCTTGCCAACGGGTCATGATATAGAAGTTTGACCCATTCACAAAAGAACATATACGGCCACGCAATACTATCAAATGCCATTTGCGCATCTAGCAAGAGCAGCACAGCCTCCTCCCTCTGCTGAGCCCTAGTCATATGTAACACCCTGTACAGACGTCTGAGGTTTAATCTAGTGCTTCAATGGGATATACAACCTAATTGGTTCAATTCAGGTGGACCACAGAGGTTATCACTGTACAAAGCCTGGTTGCAAGGGCATTTTCCAATACCTTGGCTTCAAATTCCTTAGCGATATGGGCCTTTAGGAGCTGCGTTCTTCTGGGGGTTTACCATTTTTTTGGTTTGACAATGATATTGGCCAGTCATTGAACCTCGGGCAGAGATCCCTCCTTCCCAGCCATCCGGAACATGTTGAGCATATGCTGCGCAAAGTTGTCCGCCACACCGTTGTAGAGTTCTACAGGGAGGCCTTTAGGACCAGTGGCCTTACTGGATAGTAATTCTCAGCTGGCTCCATCTATTTCTTTAACTGTCAAATATTGGTCTAGTGCATTTCTGTTATCAACTGACAGTTTAGGGAGGGAGATATTCCTTAGACGCTCAGTGCAATCATTTTCGGACCTTACTGAAGTAGGTGTATAGAGTGTTTCGTAGTTCTTGGCAAACGCCTCTGTAATAGCCTTCTCAGTCTTATGTATATTACCTTTGGGTGTAAGAATTTCTAGGACCCAGTTTCTTTCCTTATCCCTTTTTTTCAACCAAGCTGTCATTTTATTTGCCTTGGCCCCTACATCATAGAGCCTTCTCTGTGTCGCTCTTTAACTGGCAAAGTTGAGTTTAAAACTTCAATGCCAGCCGGCAGTGGTAGGCTGGGAGGCACGTTTTCACTTTGTCCCATCCAGGTTTGCACAACAAGTGCTGCAGCCCTTGGGGGCACTTTAACTTACAGCCCCTGGGTACCTGTGGTCCAGCTATTGCCAGTGGCAAGACAGGGGACAAGCCAAAGGTTCCCCTCATACCTGTGGTAAGGACTCACTTTGAGAGGTTGGTGATTTACATTGTTGTTCCCCTGCGCCCAAAGACAGCCTGTGGGAACAGATTAATCTTAGTGGTTGTCAACCATGCCACAAGTTACCGAGAAGCTATCCCCATTAGAACAGCCACTGCTTCTTCAGAGGCTAGGGGCCTCCTTAGAATCTTCACTAGGATTTGGTTCTCTAAGGAGGTAATATCAGATAGGGGTACTAACTGTATGTCAGCCTATGTCAAAGCAATGTGGGATGAGTATGGTGTGATTTATAAGCTCACCACTGCCTACCATCTGCAAAGAAATAGTCCAATAGAAAGACTCAAAAAGACCATTAAAGGCATGATCATGGGTTTGCTTGGAAAGCTCACGAGGAGATGGGATGTTCTCCTGCCATGCCTGCTGTTTGCCTACAGGGAGGTTCCTCAGAAAGTAGTAGGCTCCAGTCCCTTTGAGCTACTCTTTGGACACCCTGTAAGAGGCCTATTAAATTTGATAAGAGAGCGATGAGAGAAACCCCTCAAGGAGCCAAAGCAAGATATTGTAGATTATGTATAAGTCCTTCGCTCCAGGATGGAAGAATATATGAAAAAGACAAACATAAATATGGAGACCAGTCAGGAGGTTGTTAAGCAATGGTTCGACCAGAAGTCCTCAATGGTGGAATACCAACCAGGACAGTTGGTGTGGGTTTTGGAGCTTGTAGCACCTATGGCCCTCCAAGACAAGTTGACTAGGCACTATCCTGTTCTGCAGAAGAAAGTGGAAGTCACCTATCTGGTGGACTTGGGAACCTCAAGAAACGCTCACAGGGTCATCCATGTGAACAGGCTTAAACTCCACCATGACAGACCAGACATTACAACGCTCATGGTGACAGGTGGGGGGGAAGCAGAGGAAAGAGAGCCGTTCCCTGGCTATCTGTCTACCAATGTCAAAGGGGGGATCAGTGGCGCAAGTAGTTCTCTCTTCCACTCTCACTGACCAACAGCTAACTGCTTCAAGTTATTAAAGCAGTTTGCAGGTCTATTTTCATTGACCTTAGGCCTGACAACTTGGTGAACCCAAAATGTGAAAACAGGTGATAGCATGCCTGTTAACAGTAAGATTCACAGACAGTCAGATTTGGTCAAAGCTAGTATCAAGGCTGAGTTTGCCAAGATGTTAGAGTTGGGGGTGATAGAGCCACCTAGTAGTCTTTGGGTCTACCCAGTGGTACTGGTACCCAATCCAAATCCAAAATTAGGGAAACTGGAAATTAGGTTCTGTGTGGACTATAGAGGCCTAAATGCTGTCACCAAGATGGATGCCCACCCCATACCCAGAGCTGATGTGCTGAAGTTGGGAGATGAAGTCTTTGAGCACCTTTGAACTGACTTCAGGTTATTGGCAAATAGCCCTCACACAAGGAGCCAAGCAGAGGGCTGCTATTTCTACACATGAAGGCCACTTTACATTTAAAGTGACACCAGATATTGATGTAACTTCTCTGAGGAACAGTGAGTGAGTATGTGCTCCTTGACCACATTGGTTTGGGCTTTGCCATTAGTTTAACTGACAAAATTGAGTTAGAAGTTTAAAACTTCATTGCCAGTCTGCAGTGGTAGGCACGTTTTCACTTTGTCCCATCCAGGTTGGCACAACAAGTACTGCAGCCCTGGGGCGGGGGGCGTGGGGGGAACTTAAATGCAACTTAAAGACCCTGGGTACCTGTGGTACCATATACTAGGGACGTTTGAGTAAATAAAGCAAGACCAGTTGGGTTTAAGCCAACCTGCAAATACTTTAAGGGTCAGAGCACTTACACTGAGGTATGGTTAGCAGGCTTTAGTGCACTGTCAGAGTCGAAAAGCCAGCAGCATCAGCCCAAAACTTGGGGGAGGATGATCATGCAAAAGGAGGCATTTCTCTGCATGGCCCCCCTCCAGACGGAAAGTGGTAAGCAACTAACCTGCACCCTGTTAGCTCTCTTCATCTAAGTGGAAGAACCTGGAAAGGCCATTTGCATTGGCATACTCCCAGGTCTGTGTTCTACTGTAAAGTCCATACTCTGTAGGAAAATGTAAAACCTCAACGGTTTGGGGTTCCCTCCTTTCATCTGCATTAGCCACTAGAGAAGCCTGTGGTCAGTTTGTATTCTAAAGTGAGCTCCAAACAGGCTGGGTTTCAGCTTCTTTAGAGGCCAAACCACAGCAAAGGCTTTCCTCTGAATGGCACTCCAATGCTGCTCTCTGAGGAGGAGTCACCTCTGATAAAGGCTACTTGTTAATCCTGGCCCAAACCATTGACTTATGACAGAACTGCCCCAATCACATGCTCAGAAGCATCTAGATAGACAATGAACTCCTTGCTGAAATTAGGTGCTTTTAGGATAGGTGCTGAGCACAAAGCTTCCTTGATAATAATCCACATTTGTAAAGCACGAAAAATCATCCATAAGGGTCTCTAGGTGCTGGGGGCCGTAGGGAAGATTAAGCAAGCTATTGCCCAGAGTCACATGGTGCTGGGCTAATCTGCCACCGGCGCTGGGGATCGGACCGTGATCCCCAGATTCCGGAGTCAGTCGCCCTGGCCACGGCGCCACACCTCTCCTTAGGAGTGTCAAAGGCCTTTTGACACTGCTCAGTCCAGATAACTTTTCTGGGTTTATTTTTAGAAATAAGTTCTGTCAATGGTGCCACTATAGTACCATAACCTTTGACACACATTCTATAGTATCCAATCAGGCCAAGAAAGGGTCTTACTTGGGTTTGGGATTTAGGAGCCTCTCAGGTAAGAATTGTCTAAATTTTGGGTTGGAGAGGTTGTATATGGCCTCCACCTACTTGGTGACCCAAGTGCACAAAAGACCCTTGCCCTATCCGGCACTTACGTGCATTGATAGTCAGGTCTGCCTGTTGCAGGGCCTGAAACACTTCCTTGAGGTGGACAAGGTGATCTTCCCCAGTCTAAATGAATACAGCCATTCCATCCACATATGCTGTAATTAAACTTTCCACACCTGAAGGTACTCCATTCACCAACCTCTGAAAGGTGACAGGTGCATTTTCAACCCAAAGTGCATCATTTTAAATGTAAAGGTCACCTGTATCTCTCTTAGCTGCACTTCAACACCATTGATTATTGGCCACTGCCTGTATCTTTCCATTGTGGCTGGTCATGGGGTCGAGGCTGCAATGCCCAGGGACAACTTCCACCCGTACCCATACACTCACAATGATTTCGGGATGGTCGGCAATGGGTGAATTTTGTGTACACACAGCATCTCTCCTCGTGTGACTTGGCTACTTACAGTCACAGCTCACTCCAGCCATTTAAGGGTCAAAATTCTTTCCCGGGTACCTCTTTCCTTGGAATGGGATGTGGCTCAGGGCTAACCCCTTGGGCATTTTTTGGGAACTCTATGGGAAATTCTCTCTTTTTATTCTTGACCCTTTCTTCCCCTGAAGTGGGACCTGTCCACTTTTCCAATGATCACCTCTTTAGGACTTTTTGCACATCTTTGTGCATACCCTCTTATCAGTCATCATGCCCAGATCTCTTGGATTAGATAGCATGGAATCCACCAGATGTTGATGTACCTTCTCGCTAATGTGGCTACTAACCCTTACACAGTAAAAACGACAATTTGGCGTTTTCACTGCTAGGTATTGTAAAAATACATGTCCCCCTTTTTGGCATACAGTACCCTGCCTTGGACTCTTTAGGCCTTTGCTATGGGTGATTCACAAGCACTAGAAAGAGAGTTTTGGACATTGCCTTTAGTTTAAATGGCAAAGTCGAGTAAGCAGTTTAAAATTGCCATGCCAGTCTTCAGTGGCAGGTTGGTAGACATGCTTTCCCTGTGTCCCATCCAGGGTAGCACAACAATTGCTGCAGCCCTTGGGGGGGGGACTTTCACCTACAAGTCTTGGGTAACCCTGGTACCCTATTTAAGGGACATATAAGTTAGTAAAGCTAGGCAAATTGGATATAAGCCATTCAACATATCAATCAATCACTCAATCAATCAAAATAACTTTATTCGGTCTTCAGATGTAAAACCATAAAAGTTTCCCAAATATAAATACAGTAATTAATAAAATTTCATAAAACCATCACAATTTATTACATACAAAAACCGATTCATGGATAAAATGCAGTGCAAGATACTTAGTCCCCTGAAATCAAAGTCAAATAAACCAATGATTAAATAACTCCTGGGGTCCTATCTAATAATTATATCTCATTCGGGGGACTAAATTGTTAAATGACCCTCAAAAATGTTACTATCTATTCTACGTCGGCCCTGCATTTTACTGCAGATTTAAGAAAATTAAGAACAAACAAAACAGAATCTTCATGCAACAACTGTAGATAGATAAGAGCTGTTCGGGCCTGCCTGAATTTCGTCCTCCTTAAAATCAGGACAATAAACCTTTTCCGAGGGATCACATAAAACCTACAAAATATTAAAAAATGAAGCAAATCCTATGGAGACACACCGTCGCAGCTTCAGGATGCTAATATTTGTCCTCTGATGCTCCCCCCAGGCGAGGCAAGCAAAAGACGAAAAGAAACAGACGAAACCTAGTCAGCAAAAAACAATCATTGATGCTAAAAGATCCCAAGAGATAAGGCTCAGTAGATAATGTTGATTTCAGTATTAACATTTTTGGATGCTAGGTTTTCTCAATTCCAGCTCTTCCCTCTCAAATTTCCTTAGGCAACAATAGGACTCCCTTACCCAACCCAGATCCCTTTTGGATACCAGTTCAGGGTTAGTATATAATTCTACTCTGCCCAATCTTTCAAAGCTAGTCTTTATATAACTAAGCCATGGTATGCGATGCGAATGATCAAGAGTCATACACTCTTTCAATATCTATTGGGTCAACAATAATTCATCATTCTGCCAAATTTTCAGCCAAAAGGTTAGTGGACGGAGAGCCAAAGTGTCACTCAAATACGGGACCCCCAGTTCTTTGCGCACCACCATATTAGACGTTCCAATTGGCACACCCAGTAGACACTTGAAAAACGTATTCTCTGCCACTTGCAATTCTTCCATGGCTACATGCCCCCATATTTCACTGCCGTAAAAGGCCATCGCAACACACTTGGCCTGATATATCTTTAAAAGTGCCGCTATGGGTCTTTTGCCTAATTTGGAAGCAAAATTTAAAATGGGCGGATTTGCCCCCACTAAGTCACCCCTCTTTCTCTGTTTTAGTGGGCCCCAGTTCAGCTGTTCATCCAATGTGACCCCCAAGTACGAGAAAACATCAGTACGGGAAAACCTGTGCGGTACCTACCCTGAACTGGAAGGTTTTTTTAGTGCGATGGCCCACCTGCATCACAAAAGATTTTGAGTCATTTATAGATAGATCCCGATCCCTCATGAAAGCAGAAAAGGAGTCAAGCAGAGTTTGTAACCCCCTGACGGTCCTGGATATGAGGACTGCCTCATCTGCGGATAGTCAACCCTTGTGGCTTGTAATATGTTATCTAAGTCGTTAATATACAAATTAAGCAAAAAGGGGGCCAAAATACAGCCCTGTCGTACACCGCGCTTTATGGCCAAAGTGCGAGAGACTTTTAAGTCTTGTGAAAATCTAACCTGCGCCTTAGTTGCTTAATGAAGATTTTCAGAAAAAAGGACGATATTATTGTCTACCCCGATAGCCAGCATGAACTGCCATAGCTTGCCCCTGTTCACGTGATCAAACTCGGAAGACAGATCCATGAATGCTAGATAGATCGTACCGGGGCGGGCCACCGTATATTTATTCAGGATCATGGACAGATTGAGACACTGGGCCATAGTTGACATCCCAGGACGAAACCCATACTGGATATCCGATAAGATGGCATGTTCCTCTGTCCAATTTGTCAACCTGTCCAAGAGCATTTGACCCACCACCTTAACCACCGAGTCCAACAAGAAAATCTGTCTATAACAGTGAGTGCTGTCTCGATTGCCTTTTTATAAAACTGGCACTATGGTTGAGGTCGCCCAGGACTCAGGACAGCCGGATCTTGCTGCTGCATTCAAAACTGCGGCAAGAACCGGCGCCCAAAGAGTTGGATCTGATTTAAAGAGATCAGCTGGGATGCCGTCAGGTCCCGGGGCTTTGTTACTGACCAATCCAATGATACCATCCTTAACCTCAGAAGAACTCAAAACCAGGTCAGGTGTGCCAACCACCCGGGGAAAAGAACAGTTTAACTCAGGGGGGCACTCAAACATAGCTTCTAAATGGAGAACCCACTCATCCTCTGTAATGTGGGCACCTACCACTCTCCCTTCCTCAGGGTTTAAAAAGGGGCAATTAATTATGCTCCAGAATTTGGAGCTGTCCGTCAGCGTGCTAGCCTCAATTAGCTCCCTCCATGCTTCATCCTTTAGAGCGGATTTACGTCTTGCCAATTCCGATTTATACTCTTCGGCGGGATCTCACCAATGTAGGGTCTCTTGGGATCCTATTTAGTACTTCCTGCAACTTCCTAGCCGCCCGGAACAGAGGGAGTCGAACCATCTAGGGGACTGATTAACAGATCGCCGGGCCGGGGCACTTAAGAAGTTACTTATTTTACCTGTAATGATATTAAAAGCGCTGATGACCTCCCCCGTCGCTGAGGTCAATGTGGTACACCTAGCTAACTCATTAGCACACGAGTCCGACATATACTTATAAAATGCGTCAGGGGATATCTGGGTCCATTTTAAACGCCTCCCACCATCCGTTGGTCTCACATCCCCACTCTGGCCAGCCCCCCTCTATGCAGGATTAAAGGCCCATGGAAATGAACACACAGGGGATTATGGTCACTATGTACACTCGCTTGTATAGAAAATCATGTGAATAAATCTAGTAGAGGTGAAGATACCAAAATAAAGTCTATAAATGATCCGTCACCCCTACCTTTGAACGATGGAGTCACAGTTTTGCTACAAGGGTCAGATAAACACATGAGGGACAATAAATCAAATTCATAAAGGAGGCCATTCAATATCTCCCCTTGTGGGGAATGTTCAAAATGAATTCCCTGCACAAGTGGGCAACCCAAGTCAGCCACGCTGGATACCCTGGGGTCGCCACAAGTGTGAATGTTAAAATCCCCAGCAATCACAAACGTTTGAAAAGTGGTATTAAGGTGCTGCCTTACAAAGTAGCCTAGCAAGTCGATGTTAAATACATCCTTGATGCAAGATGTTGAATTATAAAAAAAATTGAGGCCCAAATTATGGGACCCCCTGCAGAGTACCAGAGGCTATATACACAGGCTCTCTGTAGACAGGACCAGCAACCACATTTGACTGCCAGGGAGATGTAAATTGCAAGGCCACCTCTTGGTCTTCCTACGTGAGAAGGGATAGCTAGGATAAAAAAGGACTTGTAACCCCCCAGTGGTAAACTGCTTCCAGTCAATCACGTTTCCTGAAAGCAAATCACACTAAATTGTTTTATGTACATAATCCACGAAGGGTCAGAAAAGTTATTGGTGAGTCCTGCAATATTCCAGGATATAAAGTTTCTGTCAATAACACCTGTTGTCCCGGAGCTTGCCCATGAAATATCCTGCAGGTTAGTGGATGTCACTGGGTTCGTTAAAACGGGCCCACTAAGTCAATAGCAAGCGTCCAAAGTGACCAGGGGTGCAAAACTATTTGTTAGCTCCAAGATAGGAGGAGGAGGTGGTTCCTGCTGGCCATGTGCAGTCCTGTTTCAATGATTTGAATCTGGGGCCCAGTTCGAATTCAGATTCCTGGAAGATGGATATGACATATGACTATTAGTTGGGGTCCAAAAAATATTTAACATGTGACTTCGCCCCAGGGATTCAGGTTTGTAAAAGAAACCAAGGGGTAAAGCTGTGATTGACATCTTGAGACCAGAAGGGGCATTATTTGCGGTTGAAAACAGAATCCTTTCTGTGCTGTGATGTTGATTAAAATTGATGATAACACAATCATCATTGCACAGCTTACAAGAACTGCCAACCCAGTTAACCCTTCGCACCATGTTGATGTTTTTCTCTACCCTCATTCCTTACGGCCGTGTTACAAGATAACCAGTGTAATACTTTGTTCTTCAATTGAGTGTAATCCTCCTTGGTGCCCTGAGGAAGAGTTGTTACATTCCCCAATACCACAACATATGAGGTCGATTCTGCTGGCAGATGAATAACAGGCAGGCTATGCGTAGAATTTTGGATAAGACCCTTCTCTCCCCCCAGGTGTTGCCCCCCATGTGCGTTACTCTCCTGTGTGAATTGGCCCCATGCAGCTGAACTTCCCTTTGGCCTAGAAGTTGTACCTAGTTTTGGTGCAGTCTGGATCACAGAAGGGGGCGAAACCAAACACAAATGTACATTGCCCCTCAATGACCTTAGAGTAGAAGGTAGAGGTTCCCTAGTGTTCATATGTGGGCCTCCCAAAATGAGACCGTCCAACTAATTCTTGTATCCCGGAATTATTAGGTGATTTGTCAACACTGTCCACAGGACTTTGTGCACATGTGGACAGGGGAAGATGGGAGGTTACAGGGGATCTGGATAGACGCCGGTTCACCAGTTCAATCTCCTTGTCGAGCCCCGATACAGCCCGCTGCAAGAAAGAGTCCATGGTCACCACTGAGCCTGAGGTGCCAGCTAAGGACCCCCTGGGAGCAGTACACACCCTGCGCTTCCCCATATGATGCCCGAATCCCAATTCAGAGAGCTGGTTAAAATGACATCAGCACGAAATGACACTAGTCAGGGCCGGGGTCTGCTAACACGAGAACCAGGAGTAAAACACATTCCTTGTTTTTCCTGCTGTCGTATCCATGACCCCTGTGTTGCTGATACTCCAACACTACAGTCGACAAGGGAGCCCTGAAAAACTGTAAGGATAAAGGGGTTAAGCGTTGTCTCCCTACCTGGACCTCTACTGCCGCCGATGAAGCCTGGGACTGGAGCTGGTACAGAAACAGGGTGATGGACGATCCTGTTACTGACATATTTCTGAGGTCTGATAAAGATCAATAAAAGGAGACTAAGAGGGTAGGCCCAGCCTCCTCTGGTCTCGGATGGGCGCAGACGGGCCTGCCCTTGGCCAACGGTGGCCCGGGGGACCCCGCAATGAATTTTAAGGTGCCTTCTGACGCCGCAGGTGACGTGGGCGGCTAAGAGTCGCGTTGGGACCTGGATCCTGTGTTCCAATTCTGACCCCTCTAAGGCGGTAGCAAATGGCAGAGGCAGGCGGTGGCAGGCAGCAAACAAACAAACGGGCGTCCAACATATAATTTTTAGGGTCACAGCATCTTCTCTGAGGTCTGGTTAGCATGCCTCAGTTGACTCTCAGAGTAGAAGAACCAGCAGCATCAGTCCAAAACTTGGTAGTGTGAGCATGCAAATAGAGGCATTTCCCTACACCAAGTCAAGATAAATGGGAGGAACGACTACCTACCTATTTACCCACCCTGGACATCCTCCTGGACTCCTTACTCTCAATGAACCACCAAATTTATGCAGTTTCGTCCTTCTGCTTCCACACACTCCACTTCCTTTGGAAGATCTTCAAGTGGATCCCCACAGAGTCCAGGAAAAAGGTTACCCATATGCTCGTCAGCAGCAGACTCCAATATGGCAAGGCACTCTATGCTGGCACCGCCCAAAAACTCGTTAAGAAACTGCAGAACATCCAGAATGCCTCTGCCAGACTCATGCTGAACATCCCTCACCACAGCCACATCACGGGTCACCTCCACTGGCTCCTGATCAACAAAAGAATACCTTCAAGCTCCCCACGCACGCCTACAAAGCCCTCCACAAACCAGACCTGTATACCTCAACCACTGCCTCTCCTTCCACACACCCACCAGATATCTCCGCTCCGTGCAACTGGTCCTGGCCTCTATCCCAAGGATCAGCAAAACTACGGCTGTAGGAAGATCCTTCTCCTACCTCGCTGCGAAGACCTGGAACTCCTTGCCTCTACATCTCAGGCAATCACCAATGCTACCTAAATTCAGGAAGGACCTCAAAACCTGGCTCTTCGACTGAACCGCAGACCCCCATCTCTCCCCCAGCGACTTGAGATCCAACGGGTGAGTAGTTGCGCTTTAAAAGAAACCTGATTGATGATCTCGGAATAGACCCACCATAGAAGGGTTTTCTTCATTTTAGCTTTGACACAAATTTGATTCTGGATATCTAAGTCCACTGCTTGTCCAGTTCCTCCTGTATTTAGCGCATTCTTAACTGGCAGATTTAAATGTGGCATATGCGCAATGACCTAATGACTTTTTAGTAGATACACCTTGACTCCGGATTTATTTTTGCAGTTGACATTATGGCAAGGGTTGCATGTCTTTTTGTGAAGGGTACGTCCTCAATTCTTCTGTTTCTAGTAGTGCCCTCAAAAAAGTGAATCCTGCATGATGGTTGTAGGGATGATTTGTCTTTGTGGAACATGAGCCCTAGTTTTTGACTGACTGGCTTCTATTTGGACATTCCATCTTGTACGTCGTACACAGACAACTCATGCTTTCGCTATGGCCCATACGAAGCAGACCGCCCGCAAGGTCACTGAAGGGTGTTCCTCGCAAACAACGGGCTACTAGGCTTGCTGCAAGAGCACTCCTCCTACTGTTAGAATCAAGAGGCCTCACCACTACTGGCAGGTACCCTGGCTCTCAGCAATACACTGAGCTGCTCATCCACAAAACACTCTTTCTAGTGCTTGGTGCAGGAGATTCCACAGGACTTTCAAGACTGGGATGAAGGATCCTTGACCAGCCATTCGTTGCGGTATGGGTCCACTTGACGACCTAACCGGTGAAAATGGACTGTGATTAAGTGAACGTTTTGTGAGATTAGTTGATGCCAAAGGAGAGGACCTTGAATTGATAATGGTGATTTGCCACCTCGAATCTGAGATATTTATGATGGTTTCAAGTGAATGGGAATATGAAAGTAGGCATCTTGGAGGTCTAAGAATGCCATAACCTATTCCATCAACAGCTGCAGCACCTCCTGAAAAGTTACCATGCAGACCTCATGTAGGTCTAGGATGCATTTGTGGGTGCTAGAGGGTGAACAAGCAAGATGGCCGTACTTGCGTGAGGCTCTTGCGGCTCAGGACCAACAAACACAATAATCCTGTCCAAATGCCCTAATATTGACAAAAGCAGCGTGGGGGTAGAAATCGGAACACCGGTGGCTGCCCAGGAGCGAAAAAGCGATGACAGTAACACCCAAGAAACAGCTAAATACGGCCCGAGATGGTAAACCCCGGACTGAACTCCAAATGGTGGCCGCGCTGTGAGGCCGATTGTACTCACTACCACGGAGGACAGGGCAGTGCTGCTGAAAAGACAACCGCTGCCGATGCGGAGGCAGCCTGAGAAAAAGTGCCGCAAGAGAGCAGAGTACCGCCCCCCAAAAAAAGAAAAAGAGACTCGACAATCACGGAGCTCCAGATGCCACGAGCCACCGCTCATGAAAACCACCAACTGTGAGTAAGAGACTGCATGTGGTGACTGCGGCGGCTGAACTGAGCAGCCCACACCTCCCACCGCTGGCGCTGATACCGAAGGCCCAGAGAGCGGATACCACGCGGCCAGACTAGAGATTAAGAGGCAATAAGGCCCTGCTGCGGTGAGCACATCCCCCCGCTTGCGTGGCAGCCCAAGAGCCTAGAGAGCGCAAACGCTTTGCTAACTGGCCGGGGACTACGATTGACTTAGGCCCAATCACTGAGGGCGCATAGCGGTGGCCTGTACACGTAATGGGGAAACACAGGCCGGAAACACAGTGCACTGGAGAGAAGAAAATAACCTGATTTTGCGGACCACTGGTGAGACAGTGCTGAGCCAGCGCATTCACGAACCCGCAGAAAAGCGCGAACTAGGGACGGCCAGCATGGGAAATTAAATCAGATGCCACAACCACTGCAAGGGGGAAGGCGCAAAAGTGAAACCGGCACGAGGAAACTATACATGTGGCATAAGCTAATACCCCCCACCAGGACACAGCGCAGGAGCATAAGCTGAGGGGCGAAGGGACAGCAGCATGGGAAAAGCAGATGGTAAACAAACCAAACTGAAATTTGAAACCCGCAAATCCACTCGAGAGTACAGCGAACCTGAACAAACAATGGCGGAAGGGCCAAGCTCTGGCAACCAAACCTCAACGGACGATCTTAAAGAACTCCTTCTTACCATGAAAAGCAGTCTCACCTCAATAGACACTAAAATGGACGCTATGTGCACACGTATGGATAATATAACACACAAAATTGATCAGAACGATGAGCGAATTAAAGAAACAGAACAACGTATTACTGACTTGGAGGACACGTCTACAGGGCGCAAAGAACAACTGCTCAACATACAGCGTCTGTTAAAAGTGATAGCAGCAAAAAATTAGGGCCTAAAATTGAGGTCACATCGAAATACCATACGGATTTTAAGCATACCCGAGTCCACAAACACTGGCCAAATGGAGGACTATGTAGAATGTCTACTCACGACGGTGTTTGAGAGGAGCGCCTTTTCTGCGATGCTTATAGTTGAGAGAGCACACCGATCGCTGGCTAATCAACCACCTCCTGGATCTCCCCCAAGACCGATCATCCCAAGACTGTTGAAATTGCAGAGCTCGAGACACTGCCCTACGGCTAGCGTTGGAGAGACAGACACTTTCCTTCGAAGGTACCTGGATGGCGATATACCCAGACTTCACCATGGCGGTCCAAGAGGCTCTCAAAAAAGTCATGCAGATCAAAAAGAAACTCCAACAGGCAAACATTACTTATACCATGCTCTTTCCAGCACGCTTCCGGATCATGCATCAAGGCAAACAGCATTTTTTCACAAACCTCAGCATGTGGCAGACTTTCTGAAAATTACAGTCAGACGATCGCCCCGTAATGAATCAGCCTCGAGCCCATCTAGATCCACAGCAGCCCTATCGGATATAAAATAGCGAAGGAAAGGAAATTAATCTTTCGCCGAATGAAGACAGAAAGAGAAGGCAGAATTGCGGACATGAAACGCAGCTGAGAATATAGCTCAACTAGATATAAGCCACTAATCCCCGTAGAGAAACTAGACTCTGGCTATGGGCGGGACATCGGAAAAGAATGCCACCAGCGCTATCCCCAGGCACACACCTGTAATAATCGGACACATGGGACACTGAATCTTGTCCTGAGCACCCTCGCACACAGAAGGGAGAAATGCTGTGCCCTCCTGCGATTCCCCAGAAGGACATTCCTATCATGACTTGGGTTGACCTCTTCATTGTTCTTCTAATTCAGTTTCCTATTTGGGATAAACTTACTATGTTGAAGGGAAGGGATGGGTGGGGGGGAATGCACCACAGCAGGATTGGGATGCTCAAGAAACAATCGGCCGACCCAACGGACCTGAAAAGCTACCTGCCCATCTCTTTCCTCCCCTTTGCGGCCAAAGTCACAGAGAGACTCGTAAACGCCCAGCTGACCACCTTCATAGAAGAGAACTCCATCCTGAATGCCTCCCAGTCTGGATTACGCGGCAACCACAGCACCGAGACCGCCTTCCTCGACGTCACTTACAACATTTGCATGCTACTCGACCAGGGACACACCGCGGCCCACATCCTTCTAGACCTCTCCGCAGCCTTCGACACCGTTTCACATTGCACTCTCGCAGCCAGACTGCACGACACGGGAATACAAGGAGCCGCCCTCGACCGGATCCAATCCTTCCTCTCCGGCAGAACCCAGAGGATCCGAATCCCTCCCTTCCTCTCCAAACCCACGAAAATCAACTGCGGAGTACCCCAGGGATCATCACTCAGCCCCACGCTCTTCAACATCTACATGGCCACCCTCGCCGCCATCGTCAGACACCATGGGCTCAGCATCATATCCTACGCCGACGACACCCAGCTCATCCTCTCGCTCACGAATAATCTCGAAAACACCAGAATCTGTTTCCAGGAAGGTGTGAAAAATGTGGCAGCCTGGATGAAGGACAGCTGCCTGAAGCTAAACTTGGAGAAGACCGAGGTCCTCATCCTCGGTCCCTGCACCTCTGCCTGGAACAACACCTGGTGGCCCTCCGCCCTAGGGAGCCCACCCACCCCTACAGACAACGCTCGGAACCTCAGCATCATCCTTGACTCCTCCCTCTCCATGAACCGCCAGATCAACGCCGTCGCCTCCACTAGTTTCAACTGCCTTCGCATCCTCTATAAGACCTTCAAATGGATCCCCCCCGACTGCAGAAGGACCGTCACCCACACACTCATTACCAGCAGACTGGACTACGGCAACCCACTCTACGCCGAAGTCAACAAAACTCTTCTACACAAACTCCAAACCATCCAGAACACCGCAGCCAGACTCATCCTCGGGAAATCGTGCCATGAGCACATGACCCAACACCTACGAGGCCTCCACTGGCTCCCCGTCGAGAAGAGGGTCACCTTCAAACTCCTCACCCACGCCTACAAATTCCTCCACAACATCGGACCCAAATACCTCAACGAGAGAGTATCCTTCCACGTACCCAAGAGGAACGTCCGCTCCGCTGACCTCGTCCTGGCAGAGGTCCCCCGCATCCGCTGAAACAGAACCGGCGGGAGAGCTTTCTCCTACATTGCAGCAAAGACCCTGCACACGTTTAGGAAGGACCTCAAGACATGGCTCTTCGACTGATCTGAAGCCGCCCCCCTCCCCAGCGCCTTGAGACCCTCACGGATGAGTAGCGTGCTATATAAAGCCCTGATTGATTGATATGGGAGGTGGGAGGTGGGGGGAATGTTAAAGACACTCATGATAGCCATGGTTTCAGAAACTGTTAAACATTACAGTGACACCCTGCCAAGCAACACTGAGATCTCATTCGCCATACACTCCAAGACATATGAAACAGATGAGTCACCCAGACCTACCTAGCTATAATTTAGTCACATGGAACGTAAGAGGCCAGGGCAACCCCCGGAAGCGTCATGTCCTGGCATACTTGGACAGACATAACATACACTGCGCCATGTTGCAGGAATCACATCTTAGCCCTTCTGTCCAACTACTTTTGTGGCCTGTTGGGCTGGGCATCAAAGTTTTTCTACATACTCGCCGTACGCCCGAGGCACGGCCATCCTCATAAAGGACAAGCTACTGTATGTAGCCATTGCCTCGACAACAGACTTACGGGGACGCTACTGCCTCATGTGGGGCAAATTGGAATCCCAAGCTGTAACATTCGTTTGCTACGGTCCCAACACTGACGACCCCGAATTCTTTAACATACTGTGGGGGGAAATATTACATACAGGATCCACCCATGTAATGTGGGGAGGGGACTTCAACGTCACACTGGACCCGACAATGGACCGCTCGCACCCACAGGCCCACCATTACACGAATGCCCAACGCCAGCTACGAGAAACAGTATCTGACCATAGGCTGTTGGATGCCTGGCGAGACCTGCACCCAGTTGTGAGGGAAAGCACATGTTACTCCACTGCACACTCCTCATGGTCACGCATAGATTGCTGGCTGATATCAAGAGGACTGAAAACATGGCTGACGAATTGAGCCACTTATCACGCACATATTCTGACCACTGCCTGTATTAATGACAATCAACCCACCTTTCACCACGACACCTTATCACTCCTGGAGGCTGCCAGCGCACGGCCTGCTGGACATCCCTTTCCGGACGGAACTAGAGCAGGAAATCGCAGAGTTTTCCCCACGTAACATTAATACAGTGCCCCTATTCTCCACAGTTTGGGAGGCTTTCAAAGTCACCATTTGGGAGGGGGTGTATAGCAAAAGGAGGAGGGATTTTGAGAGATATTCGCAATACACTTCAAAAACTAGAGACTGATCTCAAACAGCTAGAGACCCAATTACAATCTACACCCAATACAGACCTGCAGAAGCAACTCATGGAAACGCTGTCAGAATATCAAGAGACAACAAATAGGGAGTGCCTGTTTCGTGGGAAGTAACACCCTGCCCGAAAATATGGGTAGAGGGAGAGACCAGGAAAGGCCCTAGCAGTACTGATCAGCAAACCAAGATTCTCAAAAACCTCCTGGGCCAAGGCCAGCACTCTCCCCAGCAGCTCCACGCGATCGGCTGCCCGTGGCTCTGTGCTCCCTCCCGGCTGGGTTCGAGCCAGCTGCTGTGACTGCGCCTCGGGTACTCCGGCGTCTGTGGTTCTTTTTCCCTGGTTGTTTTTGCCTTATTTTCACCTGTGTTATATTGCTGAGCTTGTAGTGTTTTATTGCTGCACTTTTTTGGTTTCTCGTGCCTCCCTGATCCCTTCGCGCCACCCTCACTCTCCTTTCCTGCCGCTGCTGCCCCTGCAGCCCCGCCCTGCCTCCCGCCCGCTGCTCCCGCCCCCCTCCCCTACATATGCCGACCGCTGCCGGGGAGCGCGCGTGACTCCTTGACCTCCTGGGCCAAGGCCATCACTCTCCCCAGCAACTCCACCCGATCGGCTGCCCACAGCTCTGTGCTCCCTCCCGGCTGGGTTTGAGCTGGATGCCGTGACTGCGCCGCGGGTCTTCCGGCGTCTGTGGGTCTTATTCCCTGTGGTTGTTTTTGCCGTATTTTCACCTGTGTTATATTGCTGTGCTTGTAGTGTTTTATTGCTGTATTTTGTTATTTCTCATGCCCCCCTGATCCCCCGCGCCACCCTCACTCTCCTTTCCCGCTGCTGCTGCCCCTGCGGCCACGCCCCCCAACGAGCCCGTCCGCTGCTCCCGCCCCCCTCCCCTACATATGCAGGTGCGCTGAAGGCAAGCCCGTCTGCACCCGTCTGCGCCTGGACCGCACCCAGCGCCAGACCCCTGGCCCCTGCGAGCGCCACAACAACAGATGATGCTACGACGCCAGCACCCTCCATGCACTCAACACCGGCCGATCCTCCACCTGCTTCCAGGCCACCCAGAAGCTCACCCACGAACCATTCACCTGCGGAAACTGCAGCTACACCTGCACGTCCCACCGACCTCACCAAAGCGGACCACAACCACCTCAGATGAATACTGCTCAACACCCGCTCCGTCCACAGGCATGCCGTCGAACTCTGGGACCTACTCGACTCATCCTCCCCGGACGTCGCTTTCCTAACGGAGACCTGGATGAACTCCTCATCGGCACCCAACGTCGTCATAGCCATCCCGGATGGCTACAAGATCACCTGCAGGGACCGCACCAACAGACTGGGAGGAGGAATCCAGGGGCGGTGGGTGAGATTTTAAAGTGGTGGGGCGCAAACAAATTAGCATACAGCACCGTAGCGAGCGAGCGCAGCTCGCGAGCCCGAACCCCAAAAGGGGGATTTGGGGGGATTACCCCCCCCAAGAAAATTTTGAAAAAAAAGAAGAAAAATCGTGCATTTTCAAGCAAATTTGAGAAAGCAGCAAGGTTAATAAAGCAATTGTGAAAGTGCAGTTATTACATTAATAGATGGCATAACATAGGTAGCTGCTTATTCAGTATTACCATAGAGCTTCATACATTCTGTCCTATTATGCTCAGGTGCTGAATTCAGACTATAAGACTCATGGAAATCTCAGCTCTAAGAGTAGAAGAAGTTGCACAGCAGTGTACTGGTTGCCAGGCTCGTTCCGCAGACACTGCTTGAGGGCCTTGAGAGGGACCACATACATAGCTCTAACTACGATGTAAAAAAATATATAGCATCAGTTTCCTTACCTTTAACACTGGTGTTTGCTGGGTTGTAGCCGGGGTCGGGTGAGAGCAGCAAAGGAGGTTGGGGTCCTCTTGTTGTTTGCTGGAAAATTGCCCCAAAATGCGGTAATGTTTCAGGTTGTCAGGTGCTGAAAATGAAAAGATAATTTATTTTTGAAACAGTAGGGTAATGAAACAAAGACTGTGGGGAAAAAACATAACGCTCCAATTTTTTCCTTGCAGTTTGCATCCAGCTCTTAGATGACAGTTAATAGCTTTCTGAGAGTCCGTTGTATGTTAGGATTTTAACTTAGAAACTGCAAGTACCAAAAGGATCTCTCTGACAAAAGCAGTGCCTCACTGACCTATTTACATCATATGCATTTTGTGCTCTGCATCAGGTATATATGTTCCTTGCAGCAGGCACATTAAGCTTCTGCGCTGCCGCCTGCTGCTAGTTCACTACTGGGACGGTGGGACCACAAACATAGTCTGGCAGACTGCCAACGCTCCTACATATATAGGCCAACAACTGATGTTTCTATTTGTTTTATATAGCGAAGTAGACCCGAGACATCGGATCGGGCATGTATTTTATGTATGTGTTGTAAAAACTTGCAAGTGGTTGTAAACACGCACTTTTCTACTTTTTGTCGTTGCTTACGAGAACCAAGGCTGGCAGTAACTGCACCTCGTTTACTGCCAGACTTGCTTGTCGTAAGCAAGGACTACAAGTACAAAGTGCTTATTTACTCACCGCTTTCAGGTTTTCAAAACACATAAAACACATAAAAAGGCATTGTCAATAGCTCAAACTCTTGCAAATGTGAGACCTATTGCTTTGCATTTGCTTGTTTTTATAGCGGCCTAATCCTCAGCAAAGATAAATAGGCTGCCCTGAATCACCTCTGTGGGAAGGGAAGAAAGACTTTTACACTCCTGTTCCCCGAATATGCATTCCTTTGCCTCTAGTCACATTCACTTCACGTCCATTATTTCTGTAAATTCGGATTCCTACTCTGAGTGCCAGAAAACAGGCATTTAAGAGGGCAAAAAAGATTTGGTGGATTGATTGGGCTTCACATAAAATGCTAACCACTTAAAACTCCCACCGCCTGGAGTTCTTCTTTCAGCTTTTTATAATGTATTCATTGCTCTAAGAATCTGAGCCACAGTTCCTAGTTTGTGCTGTGGTTGTAGGCACCGGGCCCCACGCACATTTCCTGGACTTATTTTTCATCAGACTTTGATCCAGAGCAAGAGAGAGAAAGCCGGAAACGGGAGGAAGAGAAACGTGGGAAGGCAGTGACAAAGGGAGAACAAGGTTGGCAGATTGGGCGAAGAAAGAGGCACGATGAGGAATGGAGATTAGGCGCTTGACATTTGATGACCCAGGCCCTCTGCAGAGCTGGAGGGGGCTCCTAAGAAATACTTTGGGTGCTAAGACATAATAACTTTTTTTTAAACTTTTTCTTATTTTTTTTACAAATTAAGAAATGAAGCGCAGCTTTTGCTGGACGCGGGCTGCAACTGCAGTATCCATCCGGTCTTCTTGTGCACGGCCTCACCCCACCTTTCAGTTCGTGCCTTCCAGCGCTTGCCAAGGATGGAGAGATGCGACAAGGCGTGCAGGCAGGTGGGGACAGCACGCACCACCGCCCAGAAGCCGGAGCTCTGGAAACAAAAGCTATCCTCTCGCATGGCTGCGTTTAGCATCAGAGATGAGGGCACGGCGCATCTCTTCTAAACGAGAATCTATACACCAGATATCCACATTAAAATCTATTATGGCTCCTCCGAAGACACTAACAGATGCTGCACACTGACGTCTGTCAGCCTCGTCCAAGATCAAATGGCGCGTCAGTGCTGAAGAGGTATGGTTATTTTTGTGTCCAGCAAGCCACGGGGTTCTTACTTTAAGGGAGGGGAGGGGTGCAATTGTCACCTAGTATTCTTCCCTATGAGTTACCTATGACTGCTCCTTCGTCAATGGTGACCGGATGGGAAGCATGGGTAGCAAGATTCGAAAACTATCTCTCCGCAGCCAGAGACTGACCCCACTATCAGACAAGCCCTTACGCTACGGGGGGTGTGGGTGGGGTGGGGCCTATTGGATGGGGTGGGGGCGGACACCATTTTTCTCACACTGCTCAACACCAGACTAGACAATGATTGCAAAGCTGCTCTGCCAGCAGGGACTGCCAATCCATTACCCAGGTTAACACCAGCTATGAACAGTTGACTATGCGACAAGCCAAGCAGAACCCTAAAGACCTAGCCTGCATACTTGAGCACAGACGTTGTCCCTTGGCCCAAGGGACACCGTCTGTGCTCAAGTATGCAGGGTAGAGAACACGTTGAGGTTTGACGAAGAACTCAAGGCTCAGATCATTCAAGGCAGCCATTCACCACAAGAACTAGGGAAATACTGCAACAGACAATATGACTCTGGCAGCCATACTCACGCCAGGGCTAGATCTCATGAACTTCAGAGGATCGACAGCCCTCAGGAAGGCACCCCTAGGTGCCAAGCATTAAGGCTATATTTTGTTTACTTCTTTGTCATAGGGGCTTTTCGAGTTTCCAGCTGCACAGTCTACTTTCTAACGCTTACCTGCATAATGCCTTTATAAATGTAGAATAACAAAGGTGACATTGACACATACATGCCAACATTTCAGAAGAGCAAAGTGGGAGATTTAAAAAGTAAAAAAAAAATAATCGGGAGAATGGGGCCTTCAATCGGATTTCTGTCATGTATGGACTTTGGAAGTGTGCTGCTGCAGGATCGGACATTTAAAAGCAATTTCACGTGTTTTTTTTTATCACCTTTCAGAAGCATGGAGCGCAATGGCAGGCAGAGAAAGAGGGGGATGCAAGAGTTGTGCACTGGCCTGGCAGGTTGCGGTCAGTGCATACACCCCCCCTCCCTCCCCCGTCAGCCCGGGCTGAAACAGCTTCCGGGCACACACACAGGTGTTTAAAAGACCATTCGCTTGTTAATGGGGCTTTGTTGGTTTTTCACCCCTTCTAGAGCCCCTGCATCGCCATTCTGGCTATTGCTGGAAGAATTAGCACTTTACACATTACCAAGCCTGATTCTGAATCGGGAGTGTTGGCATGTATGCATTGACATCGAGTATCAACTGTATTCTGAAATGTTTTGCATCCAAGTTTCAATTCGAGTATCTGTATGGGACCTTATTTATTAATCCATGAAAACTGCTAACTAATGAGCTTTGAACAGCTCGTCAGTACTGGTTTTAAATATTTCACTTCCGGGTAAACCACTCTCGGTGCGGATGTCTCTTGACTCCGCGCTACCGATCGCATTCGAATTATAGAAACAAAAGGACAGCAAGGAAATGTGTTTGTAAACTGCAATTATACTTCCCCAGGTCCGTAGGGAGGATCACCAAGTCATCCGCGTGCATGACTACATTGCAATAAATGACCATGATTGACCCCGCCGCATTATGAGGCCAGAGGTGAAAGGACAAGCTGAATGAAGTCCGTCACAGAGCTGCAAAAAATAAGTAACATACGGAGAAAAGCGCCAAACAAGGAAGTGGAATCATCTGAGCTCATCATCATCATCTAGGCCAACACAGCTGATTAAATCTCAAAATCAGCTTGCACAAATGTTCCACGCTTGAATCAAATAGATGTATTGCATATTTCAGAAATATACATTTCGATCCTGGTTCAAGCCCTGGTACCGAGCATTCAGCGGCACTGCTTCCTCACCCACCTGACTTCTCATGTGACCAAAACCAGGAACCACAGTCCGATTCCAACCTACCCATACCTAATGAGCTGTTATGGTGGGGATGTTAGCTGTTAACAAAAAAAAAACAGACACCGCCCCCCTCCCCCCTCTACCCTCAGTAATTGGGAGACTCGACCGGCAAAGAACTCAGAAACACAGCACTGCCCTGAAACGAGAAGGGGCCACACGACATTTATCGTTTAAAAGACACTACAAAAATACCCACACATTTCAGACAGTCAGTCCTGGTCAACTTCCACAAACAGTAACGCATTTTTATTGTGTCGTAAGAGCATCGTCTGATACTGTTTAAAGCGCCATGAAGCGCAGCGTACACCAAAACATGCAGAAACGTACCTCGTCTTCGCGCGCCCCTTTCTCGCCCCGCAGGTAGAAGCAGGACCGGAGACAGCTCTGTTTAGGACCCCCAGCAACGCCCCTCGCTGGCTCCTACCCCAGGTAACCCTGGGACTGCCCTCTGCGAACCACGGGATTCTGGGATCTGTAGTCGAAGGAACTGTCATTGTGAACCAGAAATACAAGCCCCAAAATGCATTTTTTTGTTGATGAAACCAGCAGCGCTGGGGACGGTGCACTGGAGAGGCGGAGTCTAGGCCGCGTGGTCGGACTTTATAACTATAGTATTCATTACTCTGCCGTTCAGCATACGTGTGTGCGGTGTGAAATAAACCTGTAGTGAGAATGTCTTCTTTAAGTTAGCCCTGACCCTATGGTAATTGGCATTAAGGTGTAGGAAACTCCGGCTGCTTCTACCTACCTGTGGGCTCCTGGCCCTGGCTGGGAATGGTTATTTTCAGATGGGAACCATCTATCTACACCTTAAGCTGCCAATTAACTACTGAACATTCAGCAACAGGTACTTTTCATCCGTTTATCAATCTCACCATATATTCACACGACCACCAGGCTCAGGCGACGCGAGTGAAGTGAACCGTCCGACGCACGCTTACGACACTGCTGCAGCGCCGCGCGCCGCAAAATGGCCAATCACTGCATGACTACATTAAGTCAGAGACAGTGATTGGCCATTGTGCAGGGCGGCTGAGCCACCCACGCTCGGCATCCAATATGGATTGCCCCTGCTGTGCTGCGCAGTGACCGGCCAATCCTGGCGCTGCATGCAGCGCCAGGATTGGCTTGGAGGGCACAGTGACTGTTCGCCCTGTCACCCTTTTGCTGCCAGCGCTGCCGCCAGCAGGTCCTGCACCCCCCCCCCCCCCCTACTAGCTAATGGGGCCGGCCTGGGTGCGCATGCTCGGGCAAGTTGCTGCCCGAAGCATACATGCGGGGAAAAAAAGGTTTTTTCAAAGCCCTAGACCTGTCAATCATCACCAGCCAGCCCGCCCCCCCCCCCTGCACACTCCCGATAAAGTCGGGTGCTGCCCGGCGCCGCCGGAATAATTTGCGCTAAGTAAGTAAATGATGGTAAAACATTTATTTTAATTAGTTAACCGTAGGGCAGCCGCGGGTCCAAGCAGCAGGGCTGGTGGGGCTACGCCCCTACGCCCCTATGGACGCACCGCGGCTGGAGGAATCGCCATCGTCCATAGAAATACCCTCAGAATCTCGACCAACACCGACGACACCCTCAGCACCGCTGACCACCTGCACTTCCATATCGATCCCAACACCACCCTCAGAGGAACCCTCGTATACAGACCCCCGGACCCTGGCCACAGTTCATCGACTCCATCACAGATGCCGTCAGCGCGCACGCCCTGGCCTTCACAGACTACATCCTCCTCGGAGACCTGAACTTCCACCTCGAGAACACCAATGACAGCAACTCCACCACACTACTGGACAACCTCGCCAACCTCGGCTTCAAACAGCTCGTCACGACACCCACCCACTCCGCCGTACACACGCTCGACCCCATTTTCTCCGCCAGCAGCCATGTCTCCATCAGCCACACCAGCGAACTCCACTGGACCGACCACCGCTGCATCCACTTCTCCTTCAAGAAAACCAGCGCACACAACCACCAGCAAAGAATGCCCCACCGCAGCTGGAACAAGATCACCCAAGACCAACTAATCTCCACCCTCGCCCAAGACCCACCGAGCGACCACACCGACACAGCCGCCCGCAACCTCAAGCAATGGATCAACGACTGCGCCAACACTCTCGCCCCGATAGACGAGCCATCTGGTTTACAGCAGACCTCCATACATCCAAGCAGACCTGCCGGAGACTAGAGAAGAAATGGCGCCACGATCAAATACCGGACAACCACGCAGCCCTCAAGAACGCCAGCCGCAGACACCACCAACTCATTCGAATGGCCAAAAGGACCTCCTTCAGGTAACGCATCGACAACAGCACACACAATAGCAAAGAGCTCTTCAACATCGTGAAGGAACTCGCCAACCCCAGCTCCAGCTCCAACGACATCCCGCCACCACAAGACCTCTTGATTCTCTCACTACCTTCATCCACCGCAAGATCGCAGACATCCATGACAGCTTCAACACCCAAACCTCTCCGACAGCCGCCGACACCCCAGACTCACCGCCCCCCAGTCACACCGGCCGCCTGATCTCCTGGATGCACACGAAGACACCATCAAGACCATGAACACCATCCACTCTGGCTCTCCATCAGACCCCTGCCCCCACCACATCTTCAACAAAGCAAGCTCCATCATCGCACCCCAACTTCATAAGATCCTCAACAGCTCATTCGAGACCGCCACCTTCCCGGAAAGCTGAAAACACGCAGAGATCAACGCCCTACTCAAGAAACCCAAGGCAGACCCAAAGGACCTCAAGAACTTCCGGCCCATCTCCCTGCTCCCGTTCCCGGCGAAAGTCATCGAGAAGATCGTCAACAGACAACTGACCCAATTCCTCAAAGAGAACACCACCCTGGACTCGTCCCAATCCGGATTCCGCAGCAACCACAGCACCATAACCGCCCTCATCGCTGCCACCGACGACAACAGTGAAACCGTGGCCCTCATCCTCCTGGACCTCTCGGCCGCCTTCGACACCGTCTGCCACCACACCCTGGACTGGATCCTCTCCTTCCTCACTGACAGAACCCAGAGAGTCCGCCTTCCCCATTCCGATCCGAAGCCACCAAGATCACCTGCGGCGTACCCCAAGGATCATCCCTCAGCCCAACCCTCTTCAACGTCTACATGACACTGCTCGCCAACATCGTCCGATCACACGACCTCAACATAGTCTCATACGCCGACAACACCCAGCTGATCCTCTCCCTCACCAAAGACCCCGCCACTGCCAAAACGAACTTCCACGCAGGGATGAAGGCCGTCGCCGAATGGATGAAGAGCAGTCGCCTGAAACTAAACTCGGACATGACGGAGGTCCTGATCCTCGGCTCCACCCCTTCCGCCTGGGACGACTCCTGGTGGCCAGCCTCGCTGGGTACTGCGCCGACACCCACCGACCACGCACGCAACCTGGAGTTCATCCTGGACTCTTCTTTGTCAATGACCCAGCAAGTCAACGCCGTCTCCTCCTCCTGTTTCAACACCCTCTGTATGCTTCGCAAGATCTACAGATGGATTCCCACTGAAGGACGGTCACCCAGGCCCTCGTCACCAGCAGGCTGGACTACGGCAACGCCCTCTACGCGGGAACCACGGCAAACTCCAGAAGAGACTCCAACGCATAAAAAACGCCTCCGCACGCCTCATCCTCTACATCCCCCACCACAGTCACATCACTGCCCACCTGAAGAACCTGCACTGGCTTCCCGTCAACAAGAGATTACCTTCAAGCTCCTCACCCACGCTCACAAAGCACTCCACAACGCCGGACCAGCATACCTCAACAAGCGACTCACCTTCTACACCCCCAACCGCCAGCTCCGCTCCGCTGACCTCGCCTTCGCCACCGTTCCACGCATCCACCGAACAACCACCGGCTGCAGATCCTTCTCCCACCTCGCCATCAAGACATGGAACACCCTCCCCATCCACCTACGACAGACCCAGGACCTGCTGACCTTCAGGAGACTCCTCAAGACAAGGCTGTTTGATCAGTAGCTTAGTTTGCCTTAATACAAGACATCGATCCAGACCTAGCCACTGTGGCGGTCTTCTTGGACGCCACCAAGGCCTTTAGTTCCCTGGAGTGGGATTATTTGGCTAGAGTCCTGAGGCGTATGGGCTTTCCACCCCCCTTCTTGTCCTGGATTCATTTGCTATATACAAAACGGCAGGCCAAATTATTAATCAAGGGGGTATGCCCCCCCAGTTTCCAAATCACTAGAGGGACACGGCAGGGTTGTCCGATATTTCCTCTCCTTTTTGCATCAGCCATGGAGCCACTGGCCGCTAAACTTCGGCAGCATCATATGGAGTACGCCTTTCGATACCCCCAAAGACACATTTTTATTTAATTATACGCAGACGATCTCACACTATATTTACGGGACCCTGAAGTTAGCCTGCACCCAATACTTTGCAAATTTATACAATTCGGGATGTAATTGGGAGTAAACATTAACTGGGGAAAATCTTAGATTTTTCCCCTTACCGACTCAGTCAAAAGATTTGACCCTGAATATCCATTGACCTGGTGCGATGACGAAATTAAATACTTGGGGATCGTGATGACTAGGGACAAGACAGAACTTATGAGGACCAATTATGGTTGAGTGCTAGAAACACTGACAGACTCCATCACCAGATGGATTGCCATATCTCTCTCATTAGCAGGACGGGTTTCACTAATCTGAATGGTGAAACACCCTAAACTTCTCTACCTCTTCATTAATGTCCCCTATGCACCCAGCAGGCATTTTTCAAAGCTCTCAAATCTCAACTCATCTGACTGACTGGGGGGAGGGGGCAGACAGCCTAGATTAAAATGGGAGAACTTGACTCAACCATTTGTGAAGGGATGATTTGTGGTACCAGATATGGAACTGTACTTTTGGTGTGCCCAGGCACACTTTGCTGCATTGTGGATACGACCACCACCATACATGCTGCATTTGGCCGTGGAGCACGGATATATGGCAACAGTACCCTATGCAGCTTACTTAAACTCACCAGTTAATCCCAGACGCAAAGATCTGACTACAGTCGAATGCACGAATAGAGCATGGCACGACATAGCTACACGCTTGCAAATCTCTAAGCTATACTCTCCCCTGCTGACACTGCAGGGCCGCTTAGATCACCTGGTTACACAGGAAGTGAGCTGTCGACAGATGCTTCGAAAATTTGAAGCATTGACTTGGGGGGACTTGTATGAGGACGAGAAGTTCTGCACTCGAGAGACATTCTTCAAGGACCAACAGCCTACCTCAATTGAGCTGTTTATGTACGTCAGGCTCTGCCAGGACGTGAAGGCCACCACTCCCGATTTCCCAACTGAGCCCTCTACCTTGGCCCCATTGCATGCCTTACTTCAAAGATCCACACCTGTGCATGTGATCTCTATGCTGTATCGGATCACTCAAACGGATAATCCACAAACTGCTCAAACATCGCAAGCCCACTGGGAAGGGGACTCAGGAGGTTCCCTTAGTGACGACAAATGGACATTCTGCTGTCAACAGACTGGACGTGTATCAGCAAGTAATAGATTACGCATTATACACTTTAAGTATCTACACCGTTTATATTACACCCCTGTGAAGTTACATCGCTTCCAGCTCAGGGAGAATAATAACTGTGACAGATGTGGGGGAGCGAAAGCGGACTTCCTGCACCTGGCATGGGAATGCACCCCCATTCAGAGATACTGGTGCATAGTACTTGAAGCGCTAGGTCAGACGACTGGATCCCCCATACCTAATACTCCGCTCACCACATTACTAGGGTACACAAAGGACCTTGAGGCCTCAATTAGAAAATACGTCTTGCTGGGCTTACCCGTAGCCAAACGCAGAGTGGCCCGCCGATGGGGCAGAGGGCGGGCACCTAAATTTAAGGAATGGCTGAACTACCTTATATTTTGTCAAGAGCAATTAACTACATATGCGGAGCTAATGCCGCCCACGTCCCGGCCAAAGGACATTTGGGAACCCTTACGGGCATACTTGCTTGAACACTCCACCACAGGAGGAACGGGGGGAACGCTCAGGACTCCGCGAAGACACAGGAAGAAACACAAATAGGCAATGGGTAGGTGTGGGAGAAGTGAGAATAAACTACTGTGTGAGATCGAGAGTGTACTGGATACTTATGTTGATTACATCAATACACTTTGTTACAATGCTTATGAAAATGTAGGTGTACACAGTGTGTACGCTATTTTGAGGCTACCATGGCCACTCCAGATACATCAATATTATGTTGTGCTGTAAGGCTAAATTAAAGCCTAATAATGTTGGTTCACAGATGTAAAATCAATAAAAAAAGAGTTAAAAAAAAAATAAAAGGTCAAGGATGCACTTCAGACTCTCAGTCTTTATTTTCTATAAAAAAAGAACAAGTACTTACCTTTGGTAATGCTCTTTATGGGGGATACTATGTCTAACCCCATATTCCTAACCTTAGAATATCCCCCAGGGAGCCAGGCTAGATTGGGAATCTTTTTCAAAGCAGTGCACCAGCGCACTGCTAGGTGGTGATGTGCAGCTCTTTGCTGACTCCCTACCACTCCAGAAATGAGAGTGGCGCGCTACCCCTGTGCTGACATTGGTTCCTTATATTCACCCTTTCTGTGCCGTTAGATGTCTGAACAGTTGTTGGTAACAGGGTGGTTAGTAGTAAGTTTGGACCTTTTTAGATGTTTAAAAGAGGCCACTTCACACAATGGGATGGATGGAAGGCAGTGAGGAATCTGTGGTTAGAGTCCACCAGAACGACTATACCAAAGGTAAGTAACTAGTTGTTTTCATAGATACTTCTAACTGCATATTCCTCACCTTATAATAGATACCAAAGCAGTACCTCTCCAAGTGGAAGGTCTGTGGAGTGGGCATGGACCAGAAAGTCTTACAGGACTTAGTAGGTGAAATATCCTCCCAGCTGTCAAGACAGTAATGCTTCATGAACGTATGGTATGCTCTGATGTCCATGTGACAGCTTGGCAGATGTCAATGACAGGCACTCCGGGTGCCAGTGCAGGAGTAGCAACCATAGCTGTAGTGGAATACACTCCTAGACCTTCTGGGCCTGTTTATTGGCCAGTGCTCAGCAGAGGACTATCCACAGACGTAGCTTCTGGGGCAGTGAACAAAGCAGAAAAGCAGTTCTTCCAGAGCAGCAGTTCAGCAGAGTGACATTCCTGGTAGCAGCACAGCAGTTCTTCTGATAGAGGTACTTTACAGGTCCAAAAGTGTCTCAATTGAAGGGTTCAGAGGCCCAGTACTTATACCCAGTTGTGCCTTTGAAGTGGGGTGACTTCAAAGAAGGGTCTTTGAAGTGCCCAGAAGCCCTTACTTCCCAGCCCTACCGCCAGACTACCTGTGGGGGGCAATCAGACCTTTGTGTGAGGACAGAGCAATGCCTAGTTAGGTCTACGTGTCAGCCCCCTCCCTTCATGCCCAGGAAGAGCCATCAGAATGCAGATGGGTACTTAGCCACACCTAACCTTCCTGTGTTTGTGGCTGTCTGGAGAGAATGCACAAACGGAAGCTGTCACCCAACGCAGACTAGTGTTGGAGACAGGCTGCAGACTCACACAGCTGTAAGAGCAGAGAAATTCCACTTTTTAAAAGTGGCATTTTTAAGATAGTAATCTTAAATCCAACTTTACCAGTAAAGAGTATTTATCATTACCATTCCAAAGATATAAAATTGGCACAGCTACTCCTTTCTGATCAGGAATTACAGCTTAAAAGTGTATTAAGTGTGAGAAGTCGGCCTCACAGTAGTGAAAACGAATGTAGGTGTTTTTCCCTACCAGGAAATGCAAAACTTAAAAGTACATGTCCTATATTTTACTTGCAAAGCACCCTACACTATGGGCTACCTAGGGCCGACATATGTGTAATCAAAGGGGAGTTTATGGCTTGACAAAGGGTTTTAAATGACAAGTCGAGGTGGCAGTCAAACTGCACACAAAGGTTCTGCTTTGGCAGGCCTGAGATGTTTAAAGGACTACGTGTGTGGATGGCACAATCAGTGCTGCAGGCCCACTAGCAGCATGTCATTTATAGGCCCTGGGTATATGGTATACCACTTGACAAGGGACTTATGAGTAAATTAAATATGCAATTTGTGTATACACAAAGGTTACCATGTCTAGGGAAGAACATGCACTTTAGCACCGGTAAAGTGCTCAGAGTCCTAAGGCCAACAAAAAGAATGAGCAAAAAAAAGAGGAGGTAAGCAGGCAAAACATTTCGGGGAAGAACACCCTAAGGCTGACAGGTCTAACATGATACTTGATGGGTATCTCTTACTCTCGCCTGTTTTACATCAAAGATCACTGCTTTGTTAATTCTTGAAAATGAGGTAAAAAGTAAGGGTAGACAAACGGACCTCAAGATGAACCAGAGCCAGGCATCTGGCTTGAAATTTTAGTAACTTGCCCACGTCTGAGACTAGGCCTGTAATTGCAAACTGACCTATGAAGATGTGTGTAATGCACAGGCAGGTTCAAAGGCATGGATCTGATTGGGCTCCTGCCCGTCACAAGAGTGTGCTTCCTGCAGGACTTTAAGTTGGTCAGGTTCTTCCAGGTCTCCGATGCAACAATAATTAAAAACTTTTCAAATGGGTCCCTATTGGGTTCTAAATTCATGTCCTGTACAGCCAAAAACAATGTTCAAATCCCAAAGGACAGCTGTAAAAAGCCTTGAAGTAATCCAAAACAGCGATGCAATTGCTGTTACTTTACATTTTAACTTTAGCCTGCATTCTCTAAGAGTATTAGATTTGTTCCCATATGTTGTTTATTTAAATATTTCATGCAACCTATGACTCTCATATGTCTAATAAATCGCTTTGAGGCATCTGGGGCAGTTCCAATTGTGAGTGAGCGTTTATGATGAAACATGAGTGAGAGCTCTGGAGATGAGTTTGAAGGCAGTGTCAATTCCTCCCAGTGCTTGCCAGCCTGTCATAAACTTGTTTAGACTTCATACACATGCAATCTGGGCTAATAAAATTCCTGCTGTCACTGCCCATACACTCCCTACTCTGCTGTTGTTAGATATGAGTTTACTTATGTGGGCATCTCTGCTCTATATTGCTCTGAGAAGGAACTGGACTTAGAGTGGATAACATAATCCAGACCAGTGGCAGCTTTTGGCCCGCACAAAACAGTCATGTGCACTACCCAGTTCTCCATGCAGCCTGCATGGAGAACATGCCCACCCCTCCAGCCCCTGGTTGAGCACTGTGGCGGCTTACATACCAATCACAGCGCTGTACATCAGCGTTGTGATTGGCTGCGGGAGCGTGGGAGCCCTGGTGCTTCCTGTTTCTCACAAGAAGCCAGGAAGAGGACGGGGCGGGACACAGGCGAGGCAGTGGATTCCCTGTCTGGACTGAACTGATAAAACGAGACAAATCCCCAGCAAGGACCTATTTAATGGAATCACTGGTCATCTTGGGTCTAACAGAACTGTGGGAATCTCCAACTGATGCCGGTACCTTCAAAAGAGTGGTAACAAAAGTTACCAAGGCGATCTCATTGAAAGAGGACAAGGCAACTTTAGCCAAGAGAGAGCATGGATGGGGAGTTTTGAAAGATTACACAACTCTCGAACCACAACTGTACTTAACAACGGGTCTCACACATAAAACAAAAAACAAGTTCCTTAACCTCCGCCTAGGAGGCATACCCATAATGCCACATTTAGCACCCTGGATGAGGGATAAAACTAAAAATCTTTGCAGACTATGCCTCTCCGGCAAGGAGGATCTAATACACATTATCTGTATTTGTAAAAACCTTTTGGATATAAGGCGTTCCCTGCTCCGGACCCTTTGGAATCAGAGGAGGATAACCAGCTGCAGACAGGCCGTGTTGCTCTGTTTTAACCCCACGGAAACTCAATTAAATTGCAGAACAACAAAATTTTTTGAAATAGTTGCAGCCCGACTCAAAGAAAAAACGGGACACTAATAGATTCCAACTAAGACTTTTAAAAATCTTTTAAGGACCTCAAATAAACTGACATTTTCCTTTTAATTGGTTGTTTTAAATCCAAATTTTTAGCAATGAAACCATGTTATTAAATTTTGTGAGTTTTTATTAACTGTGCAATAAACTAAATCTAAATCTGTCTGGAGGAGTGATTGGAAATAAGTTTGGATTTACTTTATAGTTAAAGCATGTACAATATTACTTTAGGGGTGAAGTGCTTGGTGAAAAACTCTGAGTCACCAGGTGCTGGCCTGCAACATCTGGTCACCTGCTTAATCAGAGGCAGGCAAGAGCAATGCTTTGACCTCATTGTCTGTGAGGGCATCATTACAAGGATGTAAGGGCTCCGAAATTGCTGGCCTAGGCTGCAGAATTTCAATCAGAACTTTAATTTTAGTTTCTATGGATGGTAGTTATTGATATAGTGCCTCAGCTGCCCACCAAACCAACACAGCAGACAAGATAATCTCTTCTGTTGGTGGCCCAAGTGGCTAATCAAGCTCGGTTTCAGAAGAGGTATCAAGCCTACTGATGTTCAGCACATCAATATAAAAAGCACCATCAGTATAACGAGGTGAGAGCAAGCCAGATCAAGCCACCATCAGTAGAATGGAATGAGGTGGGATCAAGCCACACCAAGACCCCATCAGTGTCTTGCTGTGCCCCCAGCTCTGGCATAGAGTCAGAGTAACAACCAAAAAGATAATGAAAGCCTTTGTTGGTAGTTGCGACGTGGCAGATGTACTTGTGTTCAATCAGGCTACATAACAACGGGTTGTGCTTTTGTAGCTTGACATTGATCAAGCTTGAGTCGAAATTAGTTTGCTCTCCAACATTGGCGTCATTACCAGTTCATCCTCTGGCACAAGTGACATTGGCACAGGTGTCGGATGGCAAGAACCAGAGTTGTTCTTGGGGCCAGAGTGGAAGTCTTTACTAGTTTTGATTCAGGCCCGATAATGGGTGACAATGGGAGAGACAGCACCTGGGAGAAACATGCTGGCAGTAACCTGACAGGAAGAAGCTGAAGCGCACTGAAAAATTCGCTCCAGGGTCAACAAATTCCTGGGAAATTCTGGGTGCATTTAGATTAACTGAGTTATCTGTTTCACGGTCAGACATCCCAAAGAAGTGTGACTTACATGGTGATGCCCTAGCGCCTTCTCTTTACAGTAAGAGTGGTGAGATGTGATTGAGTCACATTTTACTTTCTTAATCTTGCATTTTGGACGTGGACTTCGACTTAGGGGGCTTTCAATGAGAAATTGAACGGTTGTGAGAGCGGCCTCTGGACTTGGACCGACTCCAGGCCCATGACTTGGTGCATGAGAGGGACCTACGGGAATGTAGTAAATCCTTCTTGGGTTCAGGGACATACAACTTAGCCTCCTGGTCGCGGATCACATTCAGGTGCATAACAGCGCACTTAACACATGACTTAGAGATGTGTCCAGTGTCCAGACACCAAAGACTGACATCTGCTTCCTGCAGTCCTAGCATGACTTGAAACCTAACATTTTCGGCGGGGACATCATTCCCTAGCATACTGTGAGATTGTTTGTAAGTTGTCCAATAAAAAAAACAAAAGCAGGAGCAGAGCTCAGGATCGGTGTCTAGGTGAGAAAAGAAACAGATGTCAGCGTGCAGGGGTGGTGCTTATATGTGGCTCTGCTCTGTCATTTCTGGGATGGTATGGAGCCAGCTCAGAGCCCCGCAGTGCCACCTAAGGAGTGTAGGAGCACTACTGCGAAAAGGTTTCCGAATCCAGTCTGGTGCCTGGGCGATATTCTAAGGTCAGAAATCTGCTGTTAGAAGTATCAATCAAAACTATGTAGTGTAAGCCTATGTTAACTTCCTTCTGTAGCATGGTAAGGATTTCAGCTTTTAGCAGGTGCAGATATTAGTGTTTTAGCTCGGGCTGTGCTGTTTGAGAAGAGAGCTGAATATATTCTAGGGTATGTCCAAATTGGATCAGGTCCAACACTCGCTTTTCTGATCTTCTTTGCCTCCCACTCCTGTCAGAAAGTCAGTATTGTGCCACCTGCAAGTCCTAGAGTGCAGGAGGTAGAATGGTAATGGTAGTTGGTGACAAGGGACAGTCACTGACAGCAACCTATCTCTTATGACTTACATTAGCCACTACCTCTGCCTCTTGCTTGAGTCTTGCTATGTGCTTGAGCAAGTGGTGCCCTGTATTGAGGTTTGTAATATTGGCAGTATAGTGACTGTGGTTGGTACTATAGATAGCTATAGCTCTGGCATCTGCCTCAATATGGTTAGTCCCAGCCTAAAGCCCCATTAACAGGCTGTGGGCATCACTGATGCAAAAACTGACGAATCAAGCTGTGTCAGTAGCAGTCTTTATGTTTTACAGTGCATCATCTATTTGCTTACAAACAAGGATTCCTCATCAAAGGGCATAAGAATCTTGTTTTGTACCTCAGGTCTAAAAGAGTCAGGTCTCAGCCAACTTTGCCTTCTAAAGACTGCTGTGCTTGCCAGCTGGTGGAAAGTTAGCAACACCTGTTGCAGAGTCAAAAAGTGCTGCTGCGACTTCCTGTTTCTTGACATCTGGTAGTAGGTCAATGTAGGATGCTGTATCGAAGCACATATGACAATGGTATCTGTCCAGCATTGTCATGGCGTTACCTAGTTTAATTATCATGGCTGCCAAGAAAGAAACCATTTTTCCAAATGAATCCATCCTGCTGGGTCATGGTGGAGCTGTACATGGTGTTCCAGGTTTTATTGGTCTTATCTGGGCTGCTTGCATCACTATTGAATCTGCCTTTTGCTGGCCAACAAGGCTTGCCTGAGTCACATTTTGAGGGTTTGGTGGTACTTGATGCGCAGAATCAGATGATGGCTCTGTAGGAAATCAGGTTTAGTAATCTGCCATCATGTGACCGGAGTTTCTTAATAATATCCATCTGCACTTACGTTATGCTTTCTTGGTATTCCTCATAGTCTGCCTCATAAGGACAGTAGTAGCAATAATAAAAGCACCATCATCTGACCAGTCGTCACCAAAGCTAGGATAATTTGGTTGCTAAACTGTTGTTGACCCTCTGGATTTTAGTGTGTCTTACACTTTTCGTCCTGGCATTTTATTTTTAGGTCTCGCCTGAGCCAGCGCATACGCTGCCCTGGTGAGACATTTAGTGAGTGAGCTTTTCAAAGTCCTACTACGCGCTTTTGCTGGCCTCAAGCTTGCGGTTACGTGCGCGCGCTTACGCGCAGAGGCGCCATCTGGCTTTTCTCGTCATGCTCATTAAGCGTATCGTTCGCAGCTCGCGATCGCGAGCACTTTCGTGGCCGCGCGGCCAATTCTTGTTTCCAACTAGCTATCAGCATACTTTATATGCATGCACCGTAAATCCTCTTTATGCTCTTTCTTTCCTTTGTTGTCACAATATATTCCCTATTTATGGTCCTGTCTACTATGCAGTCCCTGTATTTCCCCCTACACAAGTCCTTCAGTGTTCTGTTTTCATACTTTGATTGAGCATGTGCTTATTCTTAAATATAAATGTTGAAACGTGCATGGCCTCCTTGTAAAATAACATTTGATAGATTCAAATAAACGTACTTAACTTATATGTGCAATGTGTCTTTTGTAGCCTGTTAAACAAAGTCATATTTGTCTCTTCTAAATATTTTTTCCCACGATTGAATAGTGTAGTGCGCTCCACGCTGTCAGTTTTAATGACTGAAGCAAAGACACAGCCCAGACAGTGTATTTTTTAACTATTTCCCACTCAAGGTGCCAAAGACTCAGTGGTCGCTCCTTCAATTATCTTACTGTCAAAGTATAGAACGATGGAATTGTTTTCTGACGTCTTCTTGTTATTAATGAAGTCGTGATTTATCGCTTCATGAACGCACAAGTGGCATTTGATGCCTACGAGTAGATTTACACTTTAATGGAGCAAGATGGCTGCTGCCTTAACCCCTTTGGTACACCAAACAGTCGTCTGCACCTGTGAAAGTCTGCGTCCTTTCTCTAGCTCTACTGTAAGGAAATTCCCTTCTTCCTCATTTGTTGACGCTGACATGTGACGTCAGGGAGCGCGCTTGTTTTGAAGTGTTCAAAGCAGAGAGAAGGGAAGGGTATAATAATATACGATAGAGTCACTTCATCTACACTTGATCTGGACACCCAGGCTGGCATGCGGCGCAGCAAAGCCGAGGTGGAGCGCTACATGGCTTCCGTGCAGAGTTCTGCCCCGTCCCCTCGAGAGGTGAGAAGTGAAGATGCTCCGCGTGCACAAATCTAGGGCCGGCTCTGCTCGTTGCCGACTGGAACGCGGAACGCTGACATTTTGGAACGTGATTGCTTAGTCACGTTTATGGGTGCAGTTTACTGGTGTGCGTGATGTTCATGTGGCTAGTTTGACACTTTGAGTGACACTTCATCGTGAGTTGCTGAACTAAACCAATGGCGCGACTGTTTCCCACTCAAGGTGCCAAAGACTCAGTGGTCGCTCCTTCAATTATCTTACTGTCAAAGTATAGAACGATGGAATTGTTTTCTGACGTCTTCTTGTTATTAATGAAGTCGTGATTTATCGCTTCATGAACGCACAAGTGGCATTTGATGCCTACGAGTAGATTTACACTTTAATGGAGCAAGATGGCTGCTGCCTTAACCCCTTTGGTACACCAAACAGTCGTCTGCACCTGTGAAAGTCTGCGTCCTTTCTCTAGCTCTACTGTAAGGAAATTCCCTTCTTCCTCATTTGTTGACGCTGACATGTGACGTCAGGGAGCGCGCTTGTTTTGAAGTGTTCAAAGCAGAGAGAAGGGAAGGGTATAATAATATACGATAGAGTCACTTCATCTACACTTGATCTGGACACCCAGGCTGGCATGCGGCGCAGCAAAGCCGAGGTGGAGCGCTACATGGCTTCCGTGCAGAGTTCTGCCCCGTCCCCTCGAGAGGTGAGAAGTGAAGATGCTCCGCGTGCACAAATCTAGGGCCGGCTCTGCTCGTTGCCGACTGGAACGCGGAACGCTGACATTTTGGAACGTGATTGCTTAGTCACGTTTATGGGTGCAGTTTACTGGTGTGCGTGATGTTCATGTGGCTAGTTTGACACTTTGAGTGACACTTCATCGTGAGTTGCTGAACTAAACCAATGGCGCGACTGTTTTCATTAGGGAATTTGAAAATGCGTATTTATACTGTGAATGGTAAAGTATATGCATTTATATGAATTAGACGTGAGTCTATTAAGTTCTCGCACGTTGCGAGGAATAATCTGAGAACCCAGAATTTGTGCCATCACTTGTCAGGTCCCAGATATGTTCAGAGCTGACATCGGCTAAGCAGGGTAGCTGCTGTTAATGCCAGGTACTTGTGGGGCAATTTGGTGCTGCCACCACAGTCTATGTTCTTTCCCTTGATTGGCTGAGTGTATCCAGAGTGCAGTGTCTGAGCCATGGACAATGTAAAAGTCTAGACAAGCATGCTGTCAGCTGACCGGTGAGCTCTTGATCTTGCACTATTGTCAGAAAATTTCCAAACTGCATTACTGAAACACATCCCTATATCCCTATGTCCCTTGTCATCGCCCGTTCATTACTTTTGAGGTGGTCTCACCTCCTATATGAGAAAGAATAGGAAGTACAACGTTAAATTCTGCCCAGCCTATGGGTGCTATAAGGTTATGCCTACCAGTAAAACGCCTGTTTATTATCATGTTTAATGAATGAGACTAGGATAGTAAATAGGGCAACCTGGCTCTAGCAGGTGACACTTGGGATTAGGGGATGTTTGGCTGCCAAACTATACCTTGGCCTCATCATTTCTATTATGTATTTTCTCAGATTCCCTTAATCCTTTGACTGCTTTTAAGGGCTCAGCAGGAAGCAGCCGAGGTGATAGTGGTGTTGATCCTTTTTATACTTTTGAAAAGTCTGTTTCAAGGACTATAGTGAAGTCTGTAATATTTTCCTGGGATCATTTGGTATTGAAATTGTATGTAGGTGGTGTTTTGGTGGCAATGAAATCTCCCAGAAGGATTGGGGAACTTGGGGTCTTGCTTACGATTTTTTTTAAAGATGGTACAGGAAGGCACTGTACTGAAGCCTAATCCTCGTTTTCTTCCCAAAGTTTCTACTAAATGTTATAGAGAACAAGAGTTCATGTTACCAACATTATTTCATGTTCATCTCTTAAAGAACAACCGTGGCATTTGCTTGATGTGAAAAGAGCAGTTTCTGTTTACTTAGGAAGGTCTAATGTTTTTAGAAAATTTAGATTATTTGTGACATTTGGTCTAAATAGACAAGGATACAATGAATCCAACATTTCTACCAGCAGATGGATTTGCTGTATGTATATGACTTATTCATTATCTAACATTCTGTCCTGGAGGGAATCCAAGGGCACTCAGCAAGCCGTATTTCTGCTTCTTGGAATCAGGGGTCTAATTGAAAGAAATATGGAGGGCTGCTACTTGGGTTTTCTTTGCATACCTTTGTTAAGCACTACAGAATTAAGGGTGTTGGTTTTGGACAATGTTCTTGTGGCCACATATTTTGAGTGCAGTATTAGCTAAGTAACTTGGCAAAAATGAAACATTTTGTTTTGAGAGGAGTTAAACCTTTGTTTTTCTCATCTTGGTATCTTAAAGTCCCGTGAGCTTTGGTATACCTCAAAAGTAATGAATGGGACATAAGGATAATGCCCCACCTATTTAGTGGTAATCTTCAACACACCCTATGCAAATTTGTCCATTCTTTAACATCTGTAATTGTCCTCTCCATGAATGTACTGTTTGTGCTTACTTGGGACTTGCTTTGAGAACAAAATGTGGTGTTAACGGTGTCCTCTCTGAGGACCTGCTATATGCAGCACAAGATATTTTGTTTCTGCACAGGGTAAGTGCATGCTGGCTTTCATGTAGTAGACCCTGGCATGGTGCCTCAGACCCCTTGGCATTGTATTCAGACAGGTCTGGTGTGAAAAGACCTACTCACACTGGTTTCACTCTTTGGCCAGATCTTCCTCCAGACAGCTGACTCTCTGGGTGTGTGACGTGAGGGAGTACCTGTCCTTATGGTATGGCAGTCTTTACCAACCCATTCCTGCTTTTCTAACAACTGTCTGGTAATGGCAGATGTCTCCCTTGGGAGAGTGGCACGTTTTCCCCGCAAATCAAAATTTTATTGACAAGTTTGTCCTTTTTTCCTCTGATTAAAAAAAACCTGCCACATACTCTCCACTCAGGTTGACTGTAGTTATGATTTTTGATCTCACGCCTGTTTTGATGAGCGCTGTATTGGGACAAGAATGTCTCCTGCGTGGCGTAAAAGTGTGTCCCCTGCCCTGAGCGATCAAAGTGTGAGTATCTGTTTTTTAAAATGTTTTTATTGACTTTCTTTTTTAAGTGTATGACCAATACATCGTGACTGATACAGTTTAGCACAATCTGAGTACAAAACATGCTCAAGATAACTGAAAACAAAACCAGTACAACATTGTGAAGCAATGTAGCCCATCTATGTGGGCCACCTATGCATGGGTAACAGGAGGAGAAATCAATGGTGTCCATATTTGAGGTGGCAAGGAACGAGTCTCTCTTAAGGTCATTTACATTGAATGAAAGGTCAATAGAGCAACAAAGGGTGTCAATAGGAACAAGCATTTGCAATGCAATAGGTCTCGTATTTACGCAAGTTTGAGCTATTGACATTGCTAATGACAATGCCTTTTATTTTTGTTTTAGTTTTTAAAACATAAATAAAAGGCATTGTCATTTACAATGCCAATAGCTGAAACTCGCCTAAATGCGGGACATTTGAGCTAGAAACATATTTTGTTAAAATCTGGAAATCATGCAGCAGGTGTTGTATTCTGTGGCAAACCCATAATTATGCACGGAAAACCCGATAGCCTCAAAACTGCATAATTACAGTGGCCCTGCTTATAAGTGTGGAATAGATAGATAGATAGATAGATAGATAGATAGATAGATAGATAGATAGATAGATAGATAGATAGATCAAATGAAATATTGTTTTGGGGGTTGGGCTGCAAACGTATTAAAAATTTTGCTTTGGTTGGATACATCCAGACTAAAATTACAAGAGTCCTTTTGGGCTCCTTCGCCATCCTGGCCTGCGTGTGAGTGTGAGACACTGACAGCTGGGGCCACGCAACTCAGAAATCTACGCAATCTCAACTACTAGGGATAAATCATAAAAACATATATTTTAAAGGTGCGTTAACAAACCACTGCTGTGTCAGACCGAGCAGGCTATCTGCAAAGCTAATCAAAACAAGCATTGGCATAGCCAATAGGTCTCGCCTTTGGGACCTTATAAGTGTTTAGCCATGCAACAGTTGCATAACTAAATACTTATAAGGTCCCAAAAGCGAGACCTATTGGCTATGCCAAGCGGCCGCGAAAGTGATCACGATCGCGATCAAACATCAAAGCGGCCGTGAAAGTAATCGCGGTAAAGCGCGGCGCGCCCGCGCACTGTAGCTCTAGGCTGGCCTGGTAGCACTTTTTGGGGCCCTCCCAATAAGTCTCGCCAGACCAGCGCATGCGCTGGGTCAGGCGAGACCTAACAACAGTGTGCCATTCTCTCAAGTGTGGGTGTCCGCGGCACCGACGTATGATTCCTCTGCTCGGACTAAGAAACATTCATAGCGTGGGGAGCAGGTGGGCAACTAGAGACAAATTTCGGGGGGGCTGAAAGAGATTGGGGGGGGGGCTAAGTCTTCCAGCCATAGGTAGAGTGGCTGTAAGAAGGGGTGAAAACAGAACAAAAGCCTCATTAATGAGTAAATGGTCCTTTAAAGACCTGTGAAGTACTCGGGTCCGGCTGCAATTAGATGGATGCCAGCCCGCGAGGCTGTCTCAGCCGGGCTGACACACATGACGGGGGGGGGGGGGGGGGCTGAAGCCCTGTGAGCCCAATGGGTATTGCGCGCCTGGTGGGGAGGTACTGGCCGGGCTTCTGTTTAGTCCGAAGACAACCAAAGCATGCCCTGCTAAATAAAAGGACACGTGGCCTTGCTCCGTGCCGTCACCCCTCTTGCCTCCAGCCCTCCACAAACACACGCAGACAGCGGCCTGAAGCATGTATGCATCCTTCCTCCTAGACTTCAAAAGGCCATTGGCTGGGATCTGAACCCAGTGTTTACAAACAGGAATTCCATGCATTGTAAATCAATCGGCACCAGGGGGCGGCATTTTCATGCCCCCCACGGGGGCCAATTGACATTCAGCGCGTTCGCAACACCTCACCCCAATAATCAACAGCTTCAATTGGCCATTTCCCAATAGCCGAAGGCCATTCTGTAAAGGGATTAGTCTGTGGTTTGCAGCCTAAAGGCCTCTCACAGTTTGTTAACCATGTTCTGCGTGGGATGACCCCTCAACTGTGGGGCACACAAAGGAATACTGTATGTGAACAAAGGCCCGACCAGCTGAGATGCCTTTGAGTAACCACCAGAGAAACAAGCATTGGCATAGCCAATAGGTCTCGCCTTTGGGACCTTATAAGTGTTTAGCCATGCAACAGTTAATGTTGTTGCAGTAAGGATATTGTGCTCCATAACTAAATACTTATAAGGTCCCAAAGGCGAGACCTATTGGCTATGCCAATGCTTGTTTACTTGGCCTCCCCTATAAGCTGCATTATAGGGTTGACTTACCTTCTCCTTCTGTTTCCAGAAGCTTGGTGGGTGGCTGAGATGTTTGTTTGTCAGGTTAAGTATGTTTTGGTAAAAAAGCAGAGGGCAAGTGCTCTTTATTTGGTTTGGGGACCTCGCTTCAACAGGATGATCATTGACAAGTCTGTGATCAGTGGTTCTACCATCTATGGCAATGTCTTAGGGACATCTTCATTAATCGTCTGTGTGGTAGTCATCCTGTGGCCATCGCCGACAGGCTGCTTGTTTACATCGACGAGGCAGCTGTAGACAGAGGCTCTGTTGACATTTGCTTCTTCCTACGAGTCTACTGTGTTTTTGATGGTCTGCCGTTCACGAATGCTGACAACAATGAGAAGTACCTCTTCTTTTCCATCATCAAAGAAGCCGTGGATGATGGAGTCAACATTGCTTATTGCTTTCTTTACCTGAGGAGATGTAGGCAGTGGCATGGGTGGTGAAGATTTTCTCCTTGCTGGCTCACACTCATCTCTCTTTAAGGTGCCTTTTTTGGAGTTCTGGGGTCTTCAAGTGGTGCTTATTTACCTCCTGCACTGAAGGGGTTACTATACACTGCTTTGTACCCAGAAGAGAGTGTTTCAGCAGCCTTTGATTTTTGTAGCCACCTCACAACTCTTCTTTTCACGGTCACTGAGGGTTTGGGCTGAGATGTTATGCACAACTTACAGTCCTTTGGTTTGAGATCCAGAAGGAGGCAGTAAATGTACATCCAATGGGGATAAACAAAAACAACTTTTATTATGCGACAAGTCACATGCTTCTAAGAAGCTCGATCTAGATATGATTTTTTCATGTCAGAAATTATTTAAGGGCCTAATCCAAAGACAATGTGGAAGACCTCAACACACACTAGATAGGGAAAGGTTAAAGTGAAGGGGGCATATCAACAAGGTGGCGATAAAAACTTATCGCTGCTTTTGCGGCCGTTTTCGGCCAAAAAGCGGCTATAATTTTATCGCTATATCAGCAAGGACACGCTATCGCGTGAATCCTTGCCTTAGCGCCCTTTCCTGTAACGCCCACCTTTGCATCTCTAATGAGATGCAAAGTGGGTGTTCCAGCTCAAAATAACTGGAGAAATGTCGCTAACCGACATTTCTCCAATTATCAATGGGCACACTAACAACCATAGCGATAAGAAAAGTAGCGCTAACCTTGGTTATCACTACTTTCCTTACGCCTGCTTTTAGTTTGACTTAGCCATGATATCCAATGGAAGGTGGATATCATGGCTAAGTCTACCCTGCCCTATCAGCAAGCTATCGACAAACGTTGTGCGATTATCGCTGTATTTCCAGCGATAATTGCACAATTGGCAGCTTGCGCCTGGAATTTTATCGCTTTTGAGATCAGCGTTGCTAATAGCACGCTATCTCAGCGATAGCCGGCGATAATTATCCTAGCGCTAAGTGCGCTTAGCGATAATTATTGCCGGTTGTTACTGATATGCCCCAATGTTTTTTAATTGAAAAAATCGACTTAACTATCTGAAGAGAGAGAGCAAAGATCTGCAATCTGACATGAGATGGCCTCTGGGAGGGCTAAGGCTCAGGGCACACTCACCTATGCTTAAGTTCAGCTCTTTTTCAATGACATGAGTAAAGGGGCACTGTGTTTCAGACTGCTCGAAAATGTGAACTCTGTGACTGCTTACACAAAAAGAAATTAGGAATTCCCTAACATTTAGCACAGACACCAGACAAACATACAAAGAGGCAGTGCTTTATGGGAGGGACAAACAAAAGTTTGAGAAGCTGGGACACAAATAAGAAGCAGACAAATGAGTGACCAGGAAAGCCAACCAATGGTAAGCAATGGGCGGGCTCCAAGCTTCTTTATGTTCATGGTAGGCCACAATATGTCTCGTAACAGATAGCACATGCTCTGTCTAGTAGGCACAAAAATCTACATGTTCATGTGGGGAGTCTGTACTGTAGGTTTGCCATATTATTTCCCTGTCTTGTTGAGTACTGTACAATGTATCCTTTCTATTATCAGCTAGTTGTGTGATAAGAACTTCAGTTTTTTGTCTTCTTTTGTGTCATGCCTGCGTGTTTGGTCTTTTGATCCCCATTAGTCTTGGCGCTTTATTAGAAGAACATGTTTCCTTGAGGGGCAGCTTCTTTTTTTATTACTGAAGCCTTTTTTTTTTTAAACAGCTTTAATAATGCTTGACGACCTGGTAGTCTCAACGGGTTTCAAAAGTACTTCCTGTTGATGACCCCTCTGCCTCCTTTCGACCATGATTATTAGCAGATGTTGAGTTGATGCGTATAGAGCAACCTTGCCAGTGTCCCTTGAAACTGGAAGAAAGGAACTTCTTGGCATCCTCCTCAAGTGATCCAGGTTTTGACGTTGAGATCTTGCCCTTGATTGCCTTTTCCTGGATTGTTGAGGTTTTCAATATCCTATCTTTATCAGCAGATGCCTTTCCGTTTGGCTCCAGAAAGCCTTCTTGTTTGAAGGACTGTAAAGTTTCGTTTTTCTTAGGAGAATCTTTCCTATGACTGATTTTGAATCTTCAACACTATAGGAGTTGAGTTTCTTGATTATGTTACCCCTGAGCCTCTTGTTACAGACACCTACTCACCTTTTGAGAAACTCCTATCCTGCATAGATGGCTCTTTTATTTAGCCAATTTTGATGTATGACATCTCCATCGATGCCTAGTGTGGCAAACTAATCTTATCTCTGTTTCCTAGATTCTTTGATTTATATAATGAAGATAAGTAACAGTCTTCTGACTTATGACCCCTTGGCAGACATAACATGCACACGGCATTTAGGGCAAATTGTCTGTGGCAATTTGGACGGAATTAAAATAGTGTGCTCTGCACGATTTGTTCCAAAACGGCACAGAGACCTAGGTAAACAGAATATACAGGAAACATTCTAAGACGCCATCATAGACCACAGGAAAAACCTGTTATCCTCAACCCCTTGTTCTCATTCCCAAATGCAGCCAACTACTCTGGTTACAATTGCTGCTTAATGTCTCTTGAAAATTTTAATGTCCTTGACAGCCCACCAAAAATACATCCATAAACCATGCATTGGGACATTGTGGGCTTACAATCAACATCACAGTGGCCGATGCTCATACAAAACTTTTACATTAAAGATCCACTTCCAGATTCAACCAGTATGTAGGAGAGTAGGATCTGCTTCTTATAGTTACCCCCACTTTTTGCTGATGTTTCACTGTTTTCGACTTAGTCTGGCTAGGATCCTGCTATCCAGGACCCCAGCCTAGCTGCTTTCTCTCTAAATTGATTGCATGTACTTTAGGTACACTTCAGATTGGATTCTGGGGTACCCTCATAAGTCCCCAGTATATGGTATACTATATACCCAGGGCATAGGTACCCCAGAGGCCTCTCAGTGGTTGCAGCATGTATTATGCCACCCCAGGAGACCATTCAAAATTACACAACAAGTCTGCTACAACAGCCTGTGTAAGGTGGTGCATGCACCCCTTACTTAGATATAGGTTCACTATATCTATCCATATGTTTATGTTTATGTTTATGTTTTTTCAATTTTTATTGCGCACGAATACCCTAAGGTGTCTCGGCGCATACAGAACCTCATCTGACCAAGGCATCCGAAGGGATTATTGGTTGAATAACCAAGTCTTCAGGAGTTTACGGAACATGATAAGTGTAGGGGCAGTTTTTATGACAAAGGGGAGGGAGTTCCATAGCCTAGGAGTTGCTACCAAAAAACGTCTGTCTCCCCATGTGGAGGTTCTGGTGCGTGGCACTGGGAGCAGATGAGTAGAGGCTGATCTTAAAGTTCTGTTGGGAACATAAATCCGAAAAGCATCCTTAAGGAACTTAGGTCCCGAGTCATGAATGGCTTTGTAAGCAATGCATAGGGCCTTACATTTTATTCGACTCTTTACTCTCAGCCAATGCAGCTGGTGAATGGCCGCAGATGTAGAGTGACGGAAAGGAACATCAAGCATTAATCTAGCTGCCGCATTCTGTACCGATTGCAGCTTAGCTAGAACCTGCTCCTGAGCGTTAAGGAAAAGGCCATTGCTATAATCTAGTTTTGAGAAAACTAGTGTAGTAATTAAAGTTTTACCTGCCGTTGAAGGGAGGTATGGCATCAGCTTCCTGATCTTTCTAAGCATATAATAGGAAGATGCCGCCACAGCATTGGCATGATACTTAAAAGACAGTTTGTCATCGAACAGAATACCGAGATTCCTGACCTTGGTTACTGGAGTGGGAGGGGGACCCATGTCAATCGGCCACCAGATCGCAGACCACTCAGGAGAAAGCGTACCAAAGGTCAGCACCTCGGTCTTGTCCGAATTCAATTTTAAACTGTTGTCCGCCATCCAGGAGCTAATGGCCATCATCCCTTCCTGAAATTGTGCAGCAACTGCAGGACCATCTTTTTGAATAGACAGCACCAGTTGGGTGTCGTCAGCATAGGTGGTTAGCCGCAGCTTGTAGGCTTTTATAACCTTTGCCAGATCCGCCACATATATATTAAATAATGTGGGGCTTAGCGAGGATCCCTGAGGAACCCCGCAAGGAAGAACAAAAGTGGGTGAGTAGAAATTACCCAATTTAACCGCTTGAGTTCGGTTGACAAGAAATGAGGCGATGAGATTCTTTGCGAGATGAGTTACCCCCATGGATGCGACACGGTCGACCAAGATGGAGTGGTCGACCGTGTCGAAGGCGGCGGAAAGGTCAAGGAGCACCAGGACCGCCGCCCCCCCCCTGATCCATGATGGTCCTAATCTCATCAGATGCTTTTATCAAGGCCGTTTCTGTGCCATGATATTTCCTGAATCCGAACTGCGTATCATCCAACAAGTTATGGTGGTCAATAAATTCGGAAAGTTGCAGGTTCATCGCTGACTCAAATATTTTGGCTGGAAACGGTAGGCAAGCAATAGGCCTGTAACTGGCTAATTCGGTGGGGTCTAAAGAGGGTTTTTTAAGTAAAGGTTTAATAACTGCCTTTTTCCAAATTTCCGGATAAATGCCAGATTGAAAAATGGAGTTACAGAGGTCCGTTAGAGAAGGTGCTATGACCTCAGTGAGAGTGTTCAATATCGCGGGGGGGCAAGGGTCAAAAGGAGAGCCGGACTTGATGGAAGAGACCAACCTACCAATATATTCAGATGAAACAGGAAGAAAATTGGTGAACATAGGTGTATGAGAGGGAAGATCAGGGGCAACAGGACGTGTAGGAAGGGAAAATGACGAATAAATCGTGGAGACCTTGGAAAAAAAGAAAGTAGCCAGCGCATTGCACAGGACTTGGGAGGGTTCTATCGGAGGACCTGTAGGTGGATTGGACAGGATGTCAACTACCTGATACAGCTTTTTGGCTGAATTTTGAGCTGATTCAATTTGGGCCAGAAAGAAACTACTTTTGCATCTTACAATGGATTTTTTATATAGTGCAAGAACATCTTTATAAGTCTGCCTGTCAACAGGGTTGTAATGCTTTCGCCAACGCCTTTCTAGGTTCCTACAGTATTGACGCTGTAAGCGAAGATCCTCCGTGAACCATGGAGCAGAAGGTGATATCCTATTAGAGATAAAAGATTTCACCGGAACCACACGGTTCACTGCATCAGAAATCCAATCCTGATATCTGCTGGACATTTCGCTGGGGTTAGAGGAGACCTCATACTGGGAGTCCGCCAGAGTCTGGGAGAGAAGTGAATGATCCAGGTTATTCCAGGCTCTAGTACGGACAAAAGTACGGGGCGGGATTTTGGAGGCGTTACGGTTGTTAACTTGAATAGTAAAAATTACTGCGGAATGGTCCAACCATACCACAGAAATAACCGAAGAAAAGGAAAGCTTAGGATTGTTAGTAAACAGCCCATCAAGCGTGTGTCCAGCTTGATGTGTAGGAACATCGACCAGTTGCGATAGACCGGCCACGTATAGGTCCGCTATTAGTTGGGCGGTGTCTTTATCCCCTAGGTCTTCTAAATGGAAATTAAAATCTCCTAATATAGTAAAATCCGGATGAGTTATGGAAAATTCTTGAAATTCTTCAAGGGCCTGAAGGAAGCGCGAATGTGGGCCGGGGGGACGATATAACAAAATCCCTTTAAAGGCCTGATTATGATTAAGTGAAATGGAAAAGAGAAGCGCTTCACAGTCTTGTCGACTTATAGGGTCAGTCTTGACTCTTAAGTCAGCTTTATAAATTATGGCTAAGCCACCTCCTCTCCCTGTAGTTCTGTCCTGTCTCACCACGCAATATCCCTCCGGGGTGGCAGAACAGAAATCCGGGCCTGAAGAAGCATCACCCCATGATTCTGTGATGAACAGAATATCAAGCTCCTGAGATACAATAAGTTCCCTTATTTCCCAGCAATGACTAGGGAGAGAGCGAGCGTTAATGAGAGCTACATGAATATGGCGTGTAGATCCTGGACCAGGAGTGTCCTTAAAAAGGACATGAGGGTAAAGTGCAAAATTACAGCCTGGGCAAGTGGCAGGTAAGGAGGATGGGGAGGAGGCAAGGGGTAGAAGCACACACCGATTACTAGACGCCCCTGAGCTAAACTCCCTCAGCTGAGCAGCGGAGTATCTTATCCTAGTGCTCTGAAGCCCTAAATCAGCATGGCCAGGGAGTATGGCCCTAGGCCCGGACGGGCGCAGACGGGCGCAGACGGGCGCAGACGGGCTCGCCTTTGGCGCGCCTTTGGCGCGCCCGCTGCACGCGTCCGCTGCGCGTCCGCGCCATCGGCTACTAATGATGCCGAGTGCGAGTCACGTGAGGGGGGGGAGTGTCTGCAGCAGCTGAAGCTGTGACCTGCCTTACGTAAATGAGCTAAGGAGCATTGAACACAGCTCCGAATACTAAACGAATCAAGACGGCGATTTTAAACACACACAGAGTTAAAAATATATTGCAGATCACGCAGTTAACAGTTCACAATTCCCCAACCAATTTCCCAAAATACCAAGGACTATATCAGAGGAGGTCCGCTGGGCGCACGCGTCTCAGCTACTAATTAAGCCGAGTGCGAGTCACGTGAGGGGGGGGGGGGGGAGTGTCTGCAGCATCACTGCACATATAAACCCCTATGGCAGGCCTTATCAATCTTGAAGGCAGGGTGCTGGGTTTTATGTGAGAGGGTGCAACTGCATGAGTAGAGCCCCTCTGCAGCCTTCGGAACTTCTATTCCGTGGTTGTTTAAGATGCAGCCTACCATATACTCAAGTGCATTATGACGTTGCGGTAAATGCTAACTTTAAAACGGCTGCATGGAAACATATTGTGTTTGGTGTCAAACACCTTGGAATCATACCTCCACACCAGTAACTGGTGTGGGAGGTATGATTCCACCCTACTAGAGGGCGAAATATGACAGCACCGGTACACCCGGTACCAGCTTTACAAACCCTGGCATCACAAAATGGATGCTGCCAGCCACAGACACGAGTCTGGCCCCCTGCTTCTGGACGAAACTCCGGCAGAGGACGGCTGGACAATAGGTTTCCTGTCACAGGGTGGTGTGACCACCTCCCAGACAGGCTTTAGTGGATTGGGGCTTAGTGGGTGCACTCTGAGTGCTTTTATGTCTGCACCGAGGGCTCATTTGGTATCCCTGTACATAGTCCAGCTCAAACCGGTGGCAAGGGCTCTCAGCCCCAGCTCTGGCGCAAAACTGGACAAAGGACATGGGTGTAGCCACCCCTCTATCCTGACCCGCCCATAGGTGGGTCCCCAGAGTTTGTCCCACCCCTTCCTTGGGTATAAAGTAGGCACCCCTGGCTACAGGATTTTCGATTTACCTGGACGAAACTCTGCTACAGAAACCAAGTACTTCAACTATCTACACTCCTTTGGATGACCGAAGAATCTCCCTTGAAGTAAAGGAGTTACTCCCCTGCAAGGCAGGCACCAAAGACGCATCTGACCGGTTTGCATCTACGCAGCTCCTGACGGACTCCGAAGACTTTTGCAACACATGAGGTGGGTTCCTAAGCTTCCCCGAGGCCGACCAGTGCTCTCAGCAAACCTGAGATCAGCAGCCCTCATGGGGACCGTGCAACCCGAACCTCTGGACACCGTGCACATTTGCAGCAGCATATGCTTTTTGGTGATCCCTGAGGCTGTGCTTTGGGCTACTTGTAGTCCAGAAGCCGAGCAGTGAATCCACCGAAGATTACTGGCCTACACTCCACGAGTGTTCCGTAGGCTGGTATTTTGTGAATCCTTTCGAGGTCCCTTCGCGATCCCTGGTCCGTCGACCTGTGGGTCCCTGAGAAGGGTACTTTAACTTTCAGTGGGCTTTCCTGGTTGTTCCAGACGTGCCCTGACTCTCCGTCGGTTGGGGAGTCCACACCGAAGCATCTTTTCTCCGACCGCGTGGGTTGCAGTTGCCAAGGCTTGTTGGTCTCCAATCTGGACACTGACCCCCCAGCACTTAACATCCTTCGTGGGACAGCTCCCCTGTGGACTTTGGTAGTCGTCGACGTCTCCTGGTCCCCGTGGCTGCAGAGTCAAGTTTCACCTCTTAGCACCTGAAACACCCGACATCGGTGGGCATTCGTCTATCGTGCCACTGGTCACTGGCAAGTGACCCAGACTCTGTCCCCTCTACTTTCAGGTTCTTCTCAGCTCCGATCCAGGCTTGGATCACACCGGATACTTTTCCTCTTCACGGCAGCAGCACTATGCAGCATCACGCCATTGAAAACACTGAAGATTCACAACACCATTTGACACCTATGCACCTGGCTTCCCTGGGTTAGGTAACACGAGTACTCGGGTGCTCACATGGGTGCTGGCCTTAGAACCTTCTAAGTTTAAAAGGGTGTGCTCAAAGTCCTCTCCTAAGTGTCCTTAAGCTTTAAAATTCCAACCGCGACTTTCCCATAGGATTGTACGGAGCTCGCGGCTGTGTTCTCACACTGCACGCTTCCCCTGTGTCACTACCTTGGGTGGATCCATGGGGTCTCAGCGATTCTACATGCTCTAGACACCGTATATAGTGAAATCAGGGATGTTATACCACTTTCTTAATATATGGTTTGGTCTCCCCCTGGGGCCCACTGTGTATTGTGCTATTTACTGTCGTTCTAGTGCTTTAATATTGTGTATCTTGTTCTCTAATCTCATAAAGAGGTTAGTAGAGAGGGTTTAGTAATAAATACATATATTTTATATATACCTTGTGTGGTTCTCCTTTCATGTGGTCATTCAGGAGGTTATAATCTGGTAAACCAAGCTGTTTTACATTCCTTCGAGACTTAGCCTGAAGGCTGCTCTCCATAGCTACCACTAGGATAGCTTTTAATAAAGGTTGTCTTTAACCTAATCATCAATAAGGGTTGCTTGGACTGGTACAAGGTGCCCACTTTAATTAGTGGACAGCATATACCAGGCCAACTTCTCACATTGGTGTGCAGCGGTTGGGATTCAAGCTTGCTATTGCTTTACCAGATAATCTCATTGAGTGACTAACTGAAAACCACTAAAGGTACATATAAACAAGACTAGAATAAAGTAAGTTCTACTGAACTTAGAGTTGGGTAAGTCAAGGGTCTAGCACACTTTGTCTCCAACTCAAGAGAGTTTAGTAGTTCCCACTAGGTTAGGTAGGTGCCACACAACACTAGTATGTCTTCGAGAGCAGAAGCCAGTGGCTCCTTGCTGAATAAGTATGACCATCTCTCATTTCAGGAATTGAGAAATATGTGTGCATCAAAAAAATTGAATAACACTGTATGCTTAAATAGTAGTTTGCTCAACTTTTTGTTATATATGGTTTATTATGTTTGTCCTTTACACTTTCTGATGTAACTATTCTGGGACCACTACTTTACATACTGTCTTTCACCCAGGTCCCAGTGATTTTGGGTTTACCCTTCTCTATAACGATTCTTGAGCAGGCGCACACCTGCGAGGTATTCTTAATGATACTTTGCACTCTTTCAAAATGGTAGAGAGTGAAACTCTGTCATACACAGAGGAATACATTAACCAATTGCTTCAGGACCCCGCAAATCAATTTTTTTCTTTTAACACACCCAAAATTGACTTTACACTCAATGACAAAATCGCCAAACTAGAACGTCTAGAGAAGAAACTCATTCGCACTCGCCTACATGGACACTTGCTTACCAAGTATTTACAGGCCAAGATAATACCCGTTGGATTACAGATCAGGAACGAACCTGCCATCTTCATTGACATACCCAAATTTAAAGAGGGATTTAGTTTTATCTCTAATAACGCCTCCCGACACTGGATGGTATTGGTAGTTGAGACAGCAGCGGAACAGGTCCAAATACTCACTAGAGAGATTGCATCCTTTAAACAGGAAATCGCAGGAGACTCCTCACTAACTAATGCTAAAGACGCTTTGGAAAACCTGAGAAAAACACTAAAAGATTTTGAAAAAACTACTCAGAACAAAAAACTTGAGGACAGCCCAGGACCAGGGTTCAATTCCCGACGCGGCAGGGTCGTGGACCAGGGCCAGCGGACTGGATAATTCTCGCCTCGGTGCCTACTCTAACCAGGGATCACACTCGGCAACTCTGGGCATTAGCTTGCCTCATCTCCACAACGGCCCCCCACATTCACCGGGGATTCCTGGTTTCACCTTGGAGATACTCAGGAGGGACCATCTCACAGGGATAGCCAGGACGGGTTCCCCAGCGGTCTACAGCGCCAGGACGCCTCAGGACAGCAGTGCGCTTTACAAGACGCATACATTTACATTTACTCCCAATACCAACAAACTGGAGAAAGCTGCCCTTCTAAGTTTGAAAAACAACACAAAGACATTGTCATTAAGTCTGCGGATAAAGGGGGTGCAATCGTGGTGCAGGATACAACAGCCTACAAGATTGAGATCATGAATCAATTGCAAGATGGTGGTAGTTACTCCCAGCTTAGATTGGTTCCTTCCAAGGAGTTGGCAGAAGATATTCTCCAGATTACGTCTGAAGCACTGGAACAGGGATTTATCAGTAAACTTGAATTTGATTACCTTAACCAGAAACACCCTAGGCTCCCAACCATCTATACTTTGCCAAAAATACATAAGGACATGCTCAATCCGCCAGGCCGCCCAATCGTGTCCGGCTGTGGATCACTACTTGAGCCCCTATGCAAATACATAGACTTTTTCTTGAAACCCATCGCAGAGAAGACTGAAGCATACCTAAGAGATACTATGCAGACAATTACTCTGATTGACCAACAGCCTTTTAGTCCCAACGACCAACTACTTGTGACATGTGACATTGTATCTTTATATACAAGCATACCACAAGAACCTGCATTGGAAGTAATGAGAGATGTTATGAACCAACGACCGGCCCCTATGGCCGTACCTACTGAATTTATCATCACTTTGCTTACTATAGCAATGAAGAAAAACTTCTTCTTCTTCCAAGGACACTACTACATACAGACCAAAGGTGTGGTGATGGGGGCAGCCTTCGCTCCAGATTTGGCTGTTATCTACATGGACAATTTTGAAAGATCTTTTGTCTTCAGCAACAATCCCTTCCTCCCCCGGGTTAATTTGTGGAAACTGTATATCGACGATATACTGATAATCTGGACCGGAAATACTACTGATTTAGGCCTCTTTCATACTTTGCTCAATCAATGTAACCAGGATATCAAATTCACTATACAATCGGTTCCCAACGAGATAGCCTTCCTGGACATCAAAATCTGCTGTGAAGCTACACTAAACTGTACAGGAAACCTTCAGAACGCAATTCCCTCCTCAGGTACAACAGCCATCACCCCCGGGGCCTGAGAGAAAATCTGCCGGTGGGACAGTTCTTACGGATCCGTAGGAATTGTTCTAAGAAGGATGACTATTTGGTTGAATCTGAGGACTTAAGAATACGCTTAATGACCAGGGGCTATCCAAGAAGACTGGTGAAGAGGGCTCTGAAACGGGCCTGGTTCAACCCACGTGAAATTCTACTTAGCCCCAGGGAGAAGAAAGACACATCACAGAGATTAATTTGTGTTACAACGTTTTCCACTAGAAGCAATGCCATCAAAAATGTCATCAACAAACATTGGAACTTAGTGTCGGAAGATATTGACTAACCAGATCCACCCATGCACTCATTCAAAAAAGCGAAGTGTCAAAGATCATGTGGTCCGCTCCCTTTTAGAAACTGCATCTGAACCCACGATCCAATCTCTCTGGAACCTACCACCGGTGAAGGGACACTACAAATGTGGACACTGCAACGCATGCCACACCACGATTCAAACTAAGAATTTTGTTTACAAAGACCATACGATTCTACTGGAATCCTTCACCAATTGTAATACTATGAATGTGATCTATGGCATTATCTGCCCATGTGGATCCCTCTATGTGGGCCAAACTCAGCAGAAGATTAAAGCCCGAATACATCAACATCAGAGCAGGAACCGCTGCTCCGTCCAAGGAGTACTGCTGGTGGAACACTTTGCAACAAGTGGTCACAGTCCGGAACAGCTACAGTGGTTGGTCATCGAGAAAGCTGTACTTGGAATAAGAGGGGGCAATATTGCCTCTATCTTGAACATTAGAGAATCAAAATGGATGGTGCGCCTTGACACCATTGCCAATGGGCTTAACGAACTGGATCCCAGCATTGCACAACTAGCATGCATCACCACTGAATGACCATTACTATCTTTGACGCATATGACACACGTCACAACACTAGACCTGTGCAATTGCATTGGGTCTCACACTTTGACCTTATATATTACTCAGCAATTGCTTTGCCTGTCCTATACTGACAGCACATATTTATGTATATACTAACCAAACAATGCTTCTAGCATTTATGTATTCATGTAATGTATATATTGCTCTATGTCAATAGTGTTTAATACAGATTGCATTGCCTTACTGCCTGCATATTTGAGATGACAACTTAAGACAGCTTTCTGGGATCCATATTGTACAGAGTCTGAACGTGCCGCGATTCTATTCATTATGTATGACAGCATCTGTTGATGTGAGGCTACCCATCAAGCAGAGGGCCAAATTCAAAGGCCTCTGCATTACACACAAAGCCCTGTTTGGGCAAGCCCCCAAATATATCAAGGAACGCCTGACAACCTACACCCTGTCGTACTCTTAGGTCTTCCACGGAGGGCCTTTTAAAATGTCCACGCTTCCATTACTCCACGAAAGGGGGCCGAGCCTTTTCCACTCTCATGCCTCAAATCTGGAACAAACTGCCAAGCGAATTGCGCTCTGAAAGCGGTCTCCTAGCCTTCAGGAGGAAACTAAAAACTCTCTTATTCACGGAAGCTTGGGCTTAAATGCCTACTCGTGATACTCTCGCCCCCTGGTATTTCCGTAGTTCTGTTCGCAGCGCTTAGAGACCTGATGGTATTAAGCGCTATACAAATTCAAAATAACAAATAACAAAATTCTCCTTCAATCACGTTAATTTTAGTCACCATTATATGTATTTGCCTTTGATCTAAATAACAACGGACATGACAAAATCCCCTTTTTAATTTTAACTCCCAGGTGCCCCGTACATCACTTTCACACCAGTCCTGAGGAAGACCCCATTAGTAAGGCTTTGAAGAAGCTACAGACATCAAGGGGTCGAAACGTCGACACATCATCAATGCCAGTACTTTCAACAGTACTTGCCTTACTGTGATACTCTGTTGTATATGGCTTTGTGATTCATTGTAATTAATTACTTGTGGCATCCAATAATATGCTAATCAATTTAATTGTGATATTCACTACTGTTGGTTTTTACATACTTCACCTCTTCACTTGAGTCACTATTCACTCCTTGTAACCTTTCCACTTGGGCACTCAAATGATGGCTTTGTAAATATGACCATTTAAATGTCCTTTTTGAAATCATATCAATGCCTCAGTGTGATTAAACAATACTGTATGCTTAAATAGTAGTTTGCTTGACTTTTTGTTACATATGTTTTTTTATGTTTGCCCTTTACACTTTCTGATGTAACTATTCTGGGACCACTACTTTACATATTGTCAGGAATATTGAAGACAGGGAAAAACCCTAGAACTCAACGCCACATAGAGGCTTTGCTTTTAGATGACCTCAGAAAGACCACAGGGTCTGATGAGGCAGGCAAGTTGGGTGGGACAGCAGAAGAGGAAAGGCCAGGAAGTGAAAACATCCAGGACCTAGACTCTGATGCTGACCAGGAGGATCAAGATGATTCTTACCTGGACAATCCAATTCTTCCTGAAGGTGTGGGAGAAGGCCTCAGTGGCCCTCTCTTTATCCCACCTGGAAGGGTTAACAGTTTACCAAGAAGATCCAGATCTCCGTCTCAGGAATCTAATCATTCTGGTACTTCTGTAGGGGCCTCTATTTCTCATAGGACTTCTTCTCATAAAAGGGAGTCCTCTTATGAGAAGAAGTGCCAACTGCTTGAGTTTGAGAGAGCTAAGCTCAGAATTAAGAGAGTGCAATTGGCCTTAGATAGGGAATCCCCAGAGCTTCAGAGAGTTTCTAAAAAGTTGGGGCTAGAGCCCCATGGTGGCAGCAACAGTGTCCCAAGAGGTAGAGAACATACTCATGACCATAAGAACCTGAACAAGATTGTCCCTCCCTACCAGAGTGGGAATTACATCCACAAATGGATACCTGCACTGGAGAGGGCCTGTAAAGTACAGAGGGTCCCTCAGGGGCAGTGGGCAGCAATCTTGTGGCACTCCTTTGCAGACAAAGGTAGAGACAAGCTCCTCACTGTTAGAGAAGAGGATGCTGATAATTACAAAGTCTTGAAGAGTGCTCTGATTGATGGGTTTGGCTTAACCACTGAACAATACAGGTTAAAGTTCAGAGATACCCAAAAGGCACAGACTCAAGACTGGGTTGACTGTAGATTGTGCAACTAAGGCTATGGAAGGCTGGTTACTTGGCAGTAAAGTGTGTGATTTTAAAGGATTGTACAGTTTTAATTATGAAGGAGCAGATCATTATTAATTCCCAAAATCAGCTGTTGCATCAGTACCTGGTGGACTCTGATCTGACCTCTCCCCAAGAATTGGGCCAGAAGGCAGACAAGTGGGTCAGAACCAGGGTGAGTCAGAAGGTTCAGAACCAAGGTGGTGACTTCAAGACGCAGGATTCTAAAAACTCTGATAAGGGTGGGGAGATGGGTAAAGACCAGAAGTCTTCTCAAGGGCCCCAAAAATCTGCATCTGGTAGGGAGTCACAATCCAACAAGGGAAAAGGCAAGAAGAAACCATGGTGTCAAATCTGTAAACAGAAGACCCATTGGACAAGTGATTGTACCAAGTCCAAGGACTCAACTCCAGCCACCATTGCCCCTAAGGCAACTGTTCCCCCTAGCTCAGCTCCAAGTGGTGGTACTCAAAATAAGGGTGTAGTAGGGTTAACCCTGGGATCTGAGATGGACTCTGGCCTAGTCAGAGTTCCCACTCAGGCTGTACTGATCTGTGATGGAGGCATGGACATGGCCTCCTTATTTGTCAGTCCCAGTAATCTGGGCAAATACAGACAGCAGCCTTTCATAAATGGAAAAGAGGCCTTGGCATTCAGGGACACATGAGCAAGTGTCACAATGGTGACACAAGATCTTGTGGCTCTTGAGCAAATCATACTTGGTGAGATGTACCAAGTGACCAATGCTAGCAATGTCAAGACAGACCATTCCTTAGCAGTTGTTAATTTCACCTGGGGAGGGGTAACTTGCCCTAAGAAGGTTGTGATAAGTGCAGACCTCCCTGTTGAATGCTTGTTGGGCAATGATTTAGAAACTTCAGCTTGGGCTGAAGTGGAGCTCAGGACTCATGCAGAAATGTTGGCAATCCCTGCAGATGTGTTTGCTATGACCAGGTCACAGGCAAAAATGTCTAACACTGAACAGGCCCTGGATCCTGGAAAAATGGACCAGGCGCCTTCCAAGAAAAGGAGCAGTAGGGGTGAGGCAGTCTTCCCCCCTGACTCAAAAAGCAGATCAGTCTCTTGAGGGAGATGATCTCAGTCCTGAAGAAGGAACTGTCCTAGATGAGCCTTCTCTTTGCCTAAAGAGAGGTTCCACAGAAGGGGGTTCTTTACAGCCCATTTGAACTTCTGCTTGGACATCCAGTTAGGGGTCCATTGTGTCTAGTGAAGGAGGGATGGGAGTTACCTCTCAAACCCCCTAAACAGGATAGTGTGGACTATGTACTGGGTCTCCGCTCCACATGAAGAAGGCAAATAAAAACCTTGAGGCTAGCCAGGAATTGCAAAAGGCCTGGCATGACTAAAAGGCTGTGCTGACTGTTTACCAGCCAGGGCAGAAGGTATGGGTGTTGGAGCTGATGGCCCTAGCAGCCCTCCAAGATAAGTGGAGTGGCCCCCATACCATAATTGAGCAAAAGGGAGAGCTTACTTACCTGGTGGACCGTGGAAGTCCCAGGAGCCCCCATAGGGTGCTCTATGTCAACAGGCTCAAACCATATGTTGACAGGGCTGACATGGGCTTGCTCGTGGCTACTGATGAGGGACAGGAGGAAGAGAGTGATCCACTACCTGACCTGCTCTCACAGAACCCCGATGATGGTTCAGTAGATGGTGTAGCCTTGGCAGGCAGCCTCACTGTCCAGCAACAAACTGATTGCAGAAAAGTTCTCAATCAATTTAGACATATGTTCTCACTGACTCCAAGTCAGACTACCTGGTGCACTCATGAAGTGGACACTGGGGACAGTCTGCCTGTTAAAAATAAGATTTACAGGCAACCTGACCACGTCAGGGACTGTATCAGGACTGAAGCCCAGAAGATATTGGATTTGGGTGTGATTGAACCCTCAGATAGCCCTTTGGCTAGTCCAGTAGTCTTGGTACCCAAACCTCACACCAAAGATGGTAAGAGAGAGAGATGAGCTTTTGTGTTGACTACAGAGGTCTCTAAGCAAGTCACTAGGACTGATGCCCATCCAATCCCTAGGGCAGATGAGCAAAGTTTCTGAGCACATTTGACCTAACAGCTGGCTACTGGCAGATCAGACTAGCTGATGATGCAAAGACAGCATTTTCTACCCCTAGTGGGCACTACCAATTTGTGGTGATGCCCTTTGGTTTGAAGAATGCACCTGCCACTTTTCAAAGGTAGGTGAACAAAGTCCTTACAGGCCTGGAAGCCTATAGTGCAGCATATCTAGATGATATTGCTGTCTTTAGCTCCACCTGGGAGGGTCACCTGGTCCACCTGAGAAATGTTTTGGAGGCCCGGTTCAAGCATTGCAGAGCAAAATCCAGACCATCATGTACAGGGTTGCTCCAACCACCCAGACTCAGGTTAGAGCTTTCTTGGGCCTGACTGGGTACTATAGAAGATTTGTCAAAGGTTATGGATCTATAGTGACCCCTTTGAATGACTTAACTTCAAAGAAAATGCCAAAGAAAGTTCAGTGGACAGTCAGCTGTCAAAAGGCGTTTGATGACCTGAAGCAGGTCATGTGCACTGCTCCCATTCTGCAAAGTCCTGACTACTCCAAACAATTCACTGCCCTAACAGATGCATCCGAGTTGGGGGTAGGGGCTGTGTTATCACAATTGGATGATGAGGGTCAGGATCAGCCAGTAGCTTTTATTAGCAGAAGGCAGACCCCCAGAGAGAAACGTTGGTCAGCTATTGAGAGGGAGGCCTTTGCTGTGGTTTGGGCTCTGAAGAAGCTGAGGCCATACTTGTTTGGCACTCACTTCATTGTTCAGACAGATCATAAGCCCCTCTTATGGCTAAAACAGATAAAGGGTGAAAACCCCAAACTTTTGAGGTGGTCCATTTCCCTACAGGGGATGGACTATACAGTGAAACATATACCTGGGTGTAACCATGCAAATGCAGATGGACTCTCCAGATATTTCCACTTAGAACATGAAGACTCAACTGGTCAAGGATAGTTTAATGTCCTTATGTTTGGGGGGGGGGGTGGTTGTGTAGGAGAGGAGGATATGCTTCTTATAGTTACCCCCACTTTTTGCTGATGTTTCACTGTTTTCAACTTAGTCTGGCTAGGATCCTGCTATCCAGGACTCCAGCCTAGCTGCTTTCTCTCTATATTGATTGCATGTACTTTAGGTACACTTCAGATTGGATTCTGGGGTACCCTCATAAGTCTCTAGTATATGGTATACTATATACCCAGGGCATAGGTACCCCAGAGGCCTCTCAGGCAGCATGTATTATGCCACCCCGGGAGACCATTGAAAATGACACAACAGGTCTGCTACAGTAGCCTGTGTAATGTGGTGCATGCACCCCTTACTTAGATATAGGTTCACTACATCTATCCATATCACTGCACATATAAACCTATCAGTCACCCCTATGGCAGGCCTTATCAATCTTGAAGGCAGGGTGCTGGGTTTTATGTGAGAGGGTGCAACTACATGAGCAGAACCCTTCCCCAGCCTTTGGAACCTTTATTACGGGGTTGTTTGTGATGCAGCCTACCATATACTCTTAAGTGCATTATAACCTTGCGGTAAATGCTAACTTTAAAACGGCTGCATGGAAACATGTCGTGTTTGGTGTCAAACACCTTGGAATCATACCTCCACACCAGTAACTGGTGTGGGAGATATGATTCCACCCTACTAGAGGGAGAAATATGACGGCACCGGTACACCTGGCCAGCTTTACAAACCCTGGCATCACAAAATGGATGCTGCCAGCCACAGACACGAGTCTGCCCTCTTGCTGCTGGATGAATCTCCAGCAGGGGACGGCTGGACAATCGGTTTCCTGTCACAGGGAGGTGTGACCACCTCCCGGACAGGCTTTAGTGTATTGGGGCTGGGTGGATGCACTCTAGAGTGCTTTGATGTCTGCACTGGGGCCACGTTTGGTGTCCCTGTGCATAGTCCAGCTCAAACCAGTTGCAGGAGCTCTCAGCCCCTCCTCTGGCATGAAACTGGACAAAGGACATGGGTGTAGCCACCCCTCTGTCCTGACCCTTCCAAAGGTGGGTCCCCAGAGCTTGTCCCACCCCTTTCTTGGGTATAAAGTAGGAACCCCGGCAACAGGACTTTAGATTTACCTGGACGAAACTCTGCTACAGAAACCAAGTACTTCAACTACCTACACTACGTTGGATGACCGAAGAATCTCCCTTGGAGTAAAGGAGTTACTCCCCTGCAAGACAGGCACCAAAGACGCATCTGACCAGTTTGCATCTTCGCAGCTCCTGACAGACTCCGAAGTCTTTGCAACACAGGAGGTGGGTTCCTAAGCTTCCCCGAGGCCGACCAGTGCTCTCAACAAACCTGAGACCCGCAGCCCACGTAGGGTCCGTGCAACCCGAACTCCTGGACACCGTGAACATTTGCAGCAGCATATGCTTTTTGGCGATCCCAGAGGGTGTGCTTTGGGCTGCTTGTAGTCCAGACCCCGAGCAGTAATTCCACCGAAGATTATTGGCCTACACTCCACGAGTGTTCCGTGGGCTGGTATTTTGTGATTCCTCTCGAGGTCCCTTCGCGATCCCTGGTCCGTTGACCTGTGGGTCCCTGAGAAGGGTACTTTAACTTTCAGTGGGCTTTCCTGGTTGCTCCAGACATGCCCTGACTCTCCATCGCTTGGGGAGTCCACAGGACCTTGCTGGTCCACACCGAAGCATCTTTTCTCTGACTGCGTGGGTTGCAGTTGCCAAGGCTTGTTGGTCTCCAATCCGGACACTGACCCCCCAGCACTTGACATCCTTTGTGGGACAGCTCGCCTGCGGACTTTGGTCGTCGTCTCCTGGTCCCTGTGGCTGCAGAGTCAAGCTTCACCTCTTCGCACCTGAAACACCCGACATCGGTGGGCATTCGTCTATCGTGCCCCTGGTCACTGTCAAGTGACCCAGACTCTGTCCCCTCTGCTTTCAGGTTCTTCTCAGCTCCGATCCAGGCTTGGATCACACCGGACAGTTTTCCTCTTCACGGCAGCAGCACTTTGCAGCATCACGCCATTGAAAACGACGAGGATTCCAGACACCATTTGACACCTATGCACCCGGCTTCCCTGGGCTAGGTAACACGAGTACTCCGGTGCTCACATGGGTGCTGGCCTTAGAACCTTCTACGTTTAAAAGGGTTTGCTCAAAGTCCTCTCCTAAGTGTCCTTAAGCTTTAAAATTCCAATCGCGACTTTCCTATAGGATTGTACGGAGCTTGCGGCTGTGTTCTCACACTGCACGCGTCCCCCGTGTCACTACCTTGGGTGGTTCCTTGGGGTCCCAGCGATTCTACGTACTCTAGGCACTGTGTCTAGTCAAGTCGGGGGTTGTTATACCACTTTCTTAATATATGTTTTGGTCTCCCCCTGGGGCTCACTGTGTAGTGTGCTATTTACTGTCGTTCTAGTGCTCTAATATTGTGTCTCTTGTTCTCTAATCTCATAAAGAGGTTAGTAGAGAGTGTCTAGTAATAAATACATATAATTTATTTATACCTTGTGTGGTTCTCCTTTCATGTGGTCATTCAGGAGGTTATAATCTGGTAAACCAAGCTGCTTTACATTCCTTCGAGACTTAGCCTGAAGGCTGCTCTCCATAGCTACCACTAGGATAGCTTTCAATAAAGGTTGTCTTTAACCTAATCATCAATAAGGGTTGTTTGGACTGGTACAAGGTGCCCACTTTAATTAGTGGACAGCATATACCAGGCCGTCTCACACAGTAGATGCTGGAATAATGCACAGCATGTGAATTTAGAATAGGATCGTGCGGCAAAACTGTAGTTCTTATTTTCTCACATGCAGTCATTTGAATAACCAGACAAATCTGTATTCTTCATTTCTTTTTTTAAATCATTACTCTATTAGTACAAGTTACTTACCTTTGGTAACGATGGTAGAGACGTTGTCTAGCCGCAGATTCCTTAACTTGGAATTTCCCCAGGCGTCAAACTGGATCCAGAAAACGTTTTGCACCAGCATCTCTGCGTGCCGTGGGACGGCACCACACGACCCCGCCCTGACGTCGTCCACGTACGTGACGTCAGCAAGGTCATGTATATGTCCCTCCCGCTGCGCTGACGTCAGTTTTCTTCGGAGAAACTTTTCCGCGACACAACGCGGAGCCACCAGCAAAAAAACTGTGAAAGTATGGAAACAGTGTGCGATGGATGAAAATCCATGAATAAATAAGGAGGATGGTGCAAGACACCATTGTAAAAGACAGAATTAGACACTGCCTAAATATAAGCTGTGAGAAAGAACCTCGCAAGCTAAGCGAAGACCCTTTCCAAGTGCAACAATGGAAGACTATCTCAACAGACAGAAATAGACTGTTATTACCATGCAGAACAACAGACAGAAATAGACTGTCAGTACCATGTAGAACTGTGTCGTCTAGCAAGAAATGAGCACAGAGAGAACAACAGTCCACCGCAGGAAGGTATGAAAAGTCTGGCACTGCCCCTATAGTAATGGAGGTCTGAAACAGAGGTCAACAGATCCCGAAAAAAGACGACTGTAGGGGAGACCAGAACCCTGAGCCAATAGAGAAGGCGGGAGGGAGGGAAGGCAGCAGGAGAAGATAAGAAAATGAAGAGGAATCTCCTGGTGAAGGTTAATCAAAAGGCATCATTTTACAGCTAAGAAACCCCTGAGAGGGAGTCAGCTGTATTATGGCAAATCTCAAAGGGACGCAACAATGTGAGCACCCATGAAAGGAAAAACAATGCCAACTGTAAAAGGAGCCAGCGGAGAACCCCACTTGGCAAGGTCCTCGCAGAACGGGGAGGCTGGGTGGGCATTAAGGAATCTGGAGCTAGACAACGTTTCTACCAGATACATCGTTACCGAAGGTAAGTAACTTGTACATCTGATAGAGACATCTAGCCGCAGATTCCTTCACTTAGAATAGCTACCACAGCCATACCCCAAAGGGGAGGTGGGTCTGCGAAAGACCAACAGAAAGCGCCAAGCATTTGAGCCGGCAACAGAGTGACAGACAATGGGGAAGGCTGTGGCGGAAAAGCCAGACAGCAACCCAAATAGCTCGGAAGAGCAAAAGATAACGGGATGTAAGACATCCCAAAAATGCCATAATGGTGCTACACCATACCTGTAAGCATGAGAGGTAGAAACCGCACCAGCCATATACCAGAACAAAAGAAAGAGAGAGGAAGAAGGACCACTCTCAGCGTAATGGCGCACTATGTGAACACCGACCAAAGATTGAGAAAAAACATGAAGAGATGCAACCATAGCCCACCAGGCTAGCCCACGGAAAGAAGGCCGGAGAGGCTACAGCCAAGAACCAAAGGTCAAGAGATAGAAATTAGCAATGTTTTTAGAATTGCAGGCAAAGACAAGAAACACGCCAAGTGCACACCCAGTCCCAAAAGGGGGAACAGGGGCGAACAGTAACAATCTTAAGCACACTGATGCAGGCCACCACAGAAACATGCGCAGAGCAAACAGCTACAGAGACCATAAGATGGCGTAGCTAAAATAAGCATAAGGCTGCTCGACCAGGCAGCGGTAAGACCCAGGTGAGAACCAACACACGACATACAGATATGCAGGGTGGAGATCTAGGACGACTGACATTAGAAGAGCTGTCCCGCATGCCCAGCTGATACAATATAGCAAAGCCGAAGGAAGGTGCAGCAGAGGCACCAAAGTACAAAGGCGTAGAAACGAGGAATAATCGTAGAATTTCAGAGCACACCCTCCGACTGGAAGGAAAGTAACCCTTGACTAGAAGAGAGAATCGTTCAGTAATTGAACACGAAGAAGGGAGCAGTGTAAAACCGGGGAACCACCCCAGTAAGCGGAACGTAAAAAGGGCCTTATTGGTAATGCTGCATGCATTACTGGAAATGTCCCTGAAACATGGAGACTTCGGACCAGACCTTGCAGCCTCGAAGAGAGGTGAAGAGTCAGCAAGAAGAGTACCCATGGAACTTGTATATATATATGTTCGAGGCATGTGGGCTGCTGAATTCATATCTGTGCATAGATCGCCGCCTAGTGTTGGGTCCGGATGTTTGCACGTTGTTGTCCTGGAAGAGTCTTCGAAGTATCCTTGGATAGGTGACTCCTCCCCTGGACTACAGTGCGCATGGGCATCCTCTCCATCCTCAGATTGTTTTTTTCCGCCATTGGGTTCGGATGTGCTATCTTAGCTCAAGTTAGGAAAATATTTTTTCGAGGCCAAAAGGCCTTTAGTTCGCGTCGGTACTGTTTATCGATCGGGTTTCGATAGAATTTGTTAGTTTACTAACTTTCAGCACCGACTGCTTTCGCATTTACCTGTCCATCGACGACTTCGACGATGGAATCCAGGACGCCGTTCAAAAGGTGTCCGGTATGCAATGCGAAGTACCCACACATCGACGTCCATCCGGTGTGCAACAAATGCCTTTCGCCGGACCACGACGAATCAACATGCATGGCCTGTGCCCGGTTCCGCTCGAAGAAGACTCTGCGGAATCGACGAGCGGCGAGACTCGAGGCGCAGCACGCGGCACCGGCCCCGACAGACATCTTCGGCGAGGCCGAGGACGTCGAGGAATTGGAAGTCTTGCCCTCCAGTCCCGTTTCCGAACACGAACCCGGATCGGACGAGGAAGACGAGTCACTCTTCCACAGAGGTGAAGACGACACCGAGGTAGGAGACGACGAGGAGGCCTTCGGGGCCGAAGAAAGTAGCTCCAATGATGAACAAGGCCTACCTGTTCAAACCGTTCAAACACCAGTGCCACAGCCTATGGCTCCGGTCGAGGGATCGCCTTCGGGCCTTACCCGAGACCCATCCCGCAGTTCTTCGGCCCCGCCCTCGGGCCCGGCCTCGGACGTTCAGCGGCAGCCATTACTACATAAACAGGCTGGTTTCCCTATCACAAAACCGAAACCGAAAGCTGCTCAGCTTCCACCGAAACCGAAACTGAAAGTAGCGCTGGTCGGATCGAGGCCTTCGACGCCAGCGCACCGCATCGGCACCGACCGCACCAAGAGGGACTTCGGTGCCGAACTTGAGGCGGGCGACGTTGGAGTCGACAAACGGAAAAAAGCCATCGGCACCGACAAACCTGCTCGGCTACCGGCACCGACGACACCAAGGGCCGTACCGCCTGCTGTGTCTCACATCGCTCCCTCGACGACACCTAAGCCTCAGGTATCGAAGACTTCGACGGTGATCTCTTCACCCCGACTCGATGACCCTCCGGCACCGAAAAAATCTACGGCCGCCTCTACGAGCCTGGCCGGTGCCAAAGCCTCGAAGGCGCCCCAAGTACGACCTGGTGTGACGCAAGGCAGCAAAACCACACCTGTCCTCCAGGACACGTCGGGCTCCGGTTCGGTCGGAGCTCCCGCAGCCTCTTCGGTGCCGACCAACATTACCTTCGGCTTGCCTCCGTCAACAATCCCAAAAATGTTCCAACTCAGGACACGGGTCACCCAACCTACGGTCACACCTGCTGAGACGTCTCCAGCACGTATCATCGACGCCGGCACTGGCAGAATAATTCTCCAGGACCGAAGGATAACTTCGGAGCCGCCATTGGACCCTTTCAGGATCCCACTAAAAAGGAAGTTGCCTGCAGAATCGGAACCTCTCCTTTATGAACCCTTCCATTCATCCTACCAGGATCCACACCGGTTCTCCCCCACACGCTCCGATACAGGCGCATTGGAGGACTACATGGCTGACCAAGTCCCCTACCATGTAGACACGGACCCTGATGACCAGCAGGACCCTGATCAAACTTGGGGCGACCCTGCAGACCCCAGTGCACCTCTCGATGCACAGGATCCACAACTCTATGGGGCAAAGACATCTCCTACGGAGGATACTGCAGCGTTCAATGCTCTTATCGAACGTGCTGCCAATAACCATGGGGTGCAGCTTCACTCTGATACCATCGAAGATGACTTTCTAATGGACACCTTTGCATCCTCAGAAAGACATGTAAAGACTCTGCCAATGTTGAAGGGGGTCCTCAAACCAGCCAAGGACATTTTCAAAGAACCCACCAGGGCACGAGTGATAAACCCCAGGATTGATAAAAAATACAGATCAGCACCTGGGGATCCTACTTACATCAGAGGACAATTACCACTCGACTCCATCGTCGTAGCGAATGCACGCAAGAGGGCACACTCGCAAACAACAGGTGACGCTCCTCCCCCGGACAAAGAGTCCAAGGTGTTAGAAACCTCTGGCAAGCGAGTTGCCGCCCAAGCTGCCAACATATGGCGCATAGCCAACACTCAGGCGCTCCTTGCTCGCTATGATAGAGCGCACTATGACACACTTGAGCAAATATTCCAACATCTCCCTGACCAGTTCAAGGAAGGCGCAGAAATGCTCATCAGAGAAGGACAGCTACTAACGAACGCTTCCATCAAATGCGCACTAGATGTTGCAGACACGGCTGCCAGAGCCATAAACACAAGCGTCATGTTGCGACGACATGCCTGGCTACGGATCTCAGGATTCAAGCCTGAGGTACAAAACAATATATTGAACCAGCCCGTCAACCCCGACTATTTATTCGGGCCAGAGGTTGACACCACCCTCGAGAAGATAAAAAAGGATACGGACACTGCAAAGTCCATGGGCGCACTACAAACTCAGTCCTTTCGGAGCGGCTCCTTTCGTCGCCCCGGAAACAAGGGAGCAGGTAGAGGACAGGGGTCACAACAAACATATAACAAAGGCAATACACAGACCACCTATGATAAAAACACCCGAGGTGGATATCGTGGCTCCAGCACAAAGGGCAGAGGACGCGGCTACGGCAACACCAGGTCCTCCCCCAAGAACAAGCAGTGACGCCCTCTCCCTTCCTCCCGACCACATAACACCTGTCGGGGGAAGGCTACAAAGGTTCCTGTCCACGTGGAATTCCATCACCACGGACAGGTGGGTCAAAGATATTATAAAATACGGTTGCTGTCTGGAGTTAACCTCCACTCCACCCACAATACCACCAAGAAGCCGTCCTATGTCCTCAGAGCACTTAACGCTCTTACAGCAAGAAGTGCAAAGTATGCTTCTAAAAGGCGCTATAGAGGTCGTACCCATCCACGAGCAGGGTGCGGGAGTGTACTCCCTCTACTTCTTAATTCCAAAAAAGGACGGGTCGCTCAGACCTATATTGGACCTGAGACCCCTGAACCAGTACATTCTTTCAGAGCACTTTCATATGCTCACTCTACAGCAAGTCCTTCCGCTTCTCAAGCAGGGAGACTTCCTAGCCACACTGGACCTCAAGGATGCGTACTTTCACATACCCATCCACCCCTCACACAAAAAATACCTCAGGTTCACTGTTCAGGGGCAGCACTATCAGTTCAAAGTCCTTCCCTTCGGCGTGACAACAGCGCCCAGGGTTTTCACGAAGTGCCTCGCTACGGTGGCAGCACATCTACGGAGGCATCATATACACGTCTACCCCTACCTAGACGACTGGCTCGTTCAAGCGAAGTCAGCCCAGCAATGTGCAAGCCACACGTCCCGCACCATTCACCTTCTTCACAGTCTGGGATTCTCACTGAATTATCCAAAGTCCCATCTCCAGCCCGCACACGTACAACAGTACCTAGGTGCGACTATAGACACTCGGGCGGCCACAGCTCAGACAAATTTAGTGAGGATCGACAGCATACAACTGCTGATCTCCAAATTCAAACCCAATCACTCACTTCCAGCGCGAGTGTTCATGCAGTTGATAGGCATGATGGCCTCCTGCATCTTCATAGTCCCGCACGCGAGATTACATATGCGCCCACTTCAGGAGTGCCTAGCACGTCAGTGGAATCAGGCTCAAGGACAGTTAAAGGACCTAGTGTTGGTGAGCGGTCGGGCATACAACTCTCTGCATTGGTGGAATCCACAAAACCTTTGCAAGGGCCGACCGTTCCAAGAGCCTGTCCCACAAATAGTACTGACAGCGGACGCGTCTCTCCAGGGATGGGGAGCTCATGTACTCCACTACACAGTGCAAGGACTATGGACAACACAACAAAAGAAGTTGCACATCAACCTTCTGGAATTGATGGCAATCTTCCTAGCCATGAAGGCGTTCAAAGTACATCTATGCAACAAGGTCGTGTTGATCCGGACGGACAACATGACCGCAATGTACTACATACAGAAACAGGGAGGCACACACTCTCCACAGTTGTCTCATCTGGCTCAGAGCATGTGGAAGTGGGCCATTCAAAGGAACATGTTCCTCATGGCGGAACACCTCCCTGGCAAGGACAACCAGATGGCGGATCTGCTCAGCAGACACAGCCACCAAATGCACGAGTGGGAGTTACACCCATCAGTACTCCAACCGTACTTTCAGCAGTGGGGTCATCCGGAGATAGACCTATTCGCGACAAGCGAAAACGCAAAATGCCCAAGCTTCGCCGCCAGATTCCCACATCCGCAGTCGCAGGGCAATGCGATATGGATGAACTGGTCCGGCAAATTTGCGTACGCTTTTCCCCCAGCACCGTTGATACCGCTGGTGGCTCGCAAACTCCGACAACACTCCCTGACACTCGTCCTAGTTGCTCCCACGTGGGCACGCCAGCCGTGGTACACCACCTTCCTCGAACTTTCCGTGGTGCCGCATCAAAGGCTGCGGATCAAACCCGCGCATTTGACGCAGAACCATGGAGAGGTTCAGCACCCAGATCCGCAACAGCTGAATCTGGCGATCTGGCTCCTGAAGTCCTAGAGTTTGGCTATCTCAACCTGCCACCTGACTGTATGGACATCATCAAGGAGGCCAGGAGACCCACTACCAGAGCTTGCTATGCAGCCAAATGGAAAAGGTTCGTCATTTATTGCGGACATAATGACATCAACCCGCTGGACGCATCCATCCAAAACATCATCTGTTATCTCTTACACCTATATCGATGCAATCTGGCGTACACCTCTATACGTGTCCATTTGACCGCAATATCAGCCTATCTGCAAACCAGGCAGCACCTCTCTCTATTCAGAGTGCCTGCCATCAAAGCATTCTTGGAGGGGCTCAAACGAGTCATTCCACCTAGTCACCCACCGGCTCCAATGTGGAACCTCAACTTGGTCCTCACACGCCTGATGGGTCCACCCTTTGAACCTCTACACTCATGCGAGATTCAATTCCTTACCTGGAAAGTGGCCTTCCTAGTAGCGATCACTTCCCTCAGAAGAGTTAGTGAACTCCAGGCACTAACCGTTCAAGAGCCATTTATTCAGGTTCACGCTAACAGGGTCGTACTACGTACCAACCCCAAGTTCATGCCCAAGGTAATATCACAGTTCCACATGAACCAGACTATTGAACTGCCCGTTTTCTTCCAAAACCCACAAACTGTTGCAGAAAGGGCACTACATACACTAGATGTACGGAGGGCCCTCATGTACTACATCGACAGGACTAAACCATTCAGGAAGACAAAACAACTGTTCGTTGCCTTTGCCCCACACCACAAAGGTAACGCCATCTCCAAAGCAGGGATAGCCAGATGGATAGTTAAGTGTATTCAAATCTGTTATCAAAAGGCAAAACGCACATTAACTATTCCACCACGAGCCCACTCAACACGTAAGTTGGGGGCTTCCATGGCCTTCCTAGGAAATATTCCCCTGCATGATATATGCAGAGCAGCCACATGGTCCACTACACACACATTTACAAAACACTATTGCGTAGATGTGCAGTCAAAACAGCAGGCAGCTGTAGGACAGGCTGTTCTCAAAACACTTTTTCAGACCGCTGCAGCTGGCACGGGTAGCCGCCGCTAATAGAGGGCACTGCTATGTATTCTATGCACAGATATGAATTCAGCAGCCCACATGCCTCGAACTGAATATGCTACTTACCAGTATGCATCTGTTCTTGGCATGTAGGGCTGCTGACATTCATATCGCCCTCCCTCCTCCCCGGCGCCTGTCGCAGCTGCAGCTCTCAGAATTACTGCAAGCATGGTCATCACTTTCTGTATCTACTCCATCACTGCCACAATGGCGAAAAACAATCTGAGGATGGAGAGGATGCCCATGCGCACTGTAGTCCAGGGGAGGAGTCACCTATCCAAGGATACTTCGAAGACTCTTCCAGGACAACAACGTGCAAACATCCGGACCCAACACTAGGCGGCGATCTATGCACAGATATGAATGTCAGCAGCCCTACATGCCAAGAACAGATGCATACTGGTAAGTAGCATATTCAATACCTAAGTACAGATATATATAGCAAAAATGGGTAAACTAGCCACGACTATGCAACATGGTTGTAGAGGAACACACTTGGTGCCGTAATGGCAGACGGAAGCTGCCTTTAAAGTGTGATGAACACCCCGAAAACCTTAGACGGAGGAGAATGAAGCAAGATGACCAATGACGTAAAGAAGATGATGCCAAGGCACAATATTTAGCACCGTACAACGGCAGATAAGAGCACCAGAGGGCGCCTAGAGGCCAAAGGAACTCGTAGGCCCAGTTGGCATAAACAGAGCTATATAATAGCAAACAAGTACCCCACACGGAGTATGCACACCCCAACAACGGGGAACACGTTTATGAGGGCAAGCCACAGTCAGAGGAACAATCTGTGGAACACTGCCACAGTAGGTTAACCGCCAGTTTAAAACGCATAATGCATCCAAAGGATGAGAAATGAAAGGGTAATCACCTCCGACCATGCGAAAGGAAGACCTGAGGCTTACTATCCGCCTAAAACACATAACGTATCAAAAAGGATGCTAATGAAAAGGTACCACCCCAGAACAAACGCTTGAGGAACACAGGCCTGGGGGGGGGGGGGGGGGGGGAGAAAGTCCGCAAGGAAGCGCTGAACAGCTGAGTCGGCGTGTGCATCAAACAATAAAACCCCATCAAAGGGTAAATCAACAAGACTCTCCTGGATATTTTCCGGGAAGACGTTATCCCGTAACCAAGCATGGCACCGCAGGTGACTGAACCAGCCATAGCCCGGCCTAAGGAATCAGCAGTATCCAAGGTGGAGCGGATCGTAAACTCAGCAAGGTCACGGCCATCCTGGAGAAGATGAAGTAGGTCAACACGAGCGCCTTCAGTGCTGGTGGAGAGCAAAGACTCTGCAGAGTCCCACAGGGTAGAGGTAGCCCGAGCCAGGACACACACTATATTTAGTGACTATAGTGCAGCACTAGTGGAGGCAAAGATGTTCAGACCCCATGACTCAAGCCATCTGGACTCCCGGGAGGGAGGAAGCATTAGCCGGGGCAAGGAAGGGAAGGCAGTTTGCAAAACAAACCCCTGCACGTCGGGATGCACAAATAAGCAGACCGGATCATGTGGAGCAGGACGGTGGCGGTGCAAGACCGAACGAGCCACCGGATCACCGGAAGCTGGCCGAACCCAGGTGTCCAAAAGGGCATCATAAAGAGAAGCTTGAAAGGGCAGAAGCGGCTCCACATTCCCTGACCCACAGTGAAGGACATCAAGTAAAGGGTCCACAGATAAGGGCGCTGAAGGGGGTTGCATGTTCAAAATCCGAGTGGCCAAAGAGACCACTCTGAGAAAAGCTGCACCAGCCTCGGTAGCCCTCCGAGGAGAGGATAGTAGCTCATCAGTAGGTGAGGGCTGTAAGCTAACCCTCCCAAGACAGTGAGGTCGCGACCAATGCCCAACTGAGGGGAGCCCCATTGACGAATGGGGGTCCAGATGAGGCTCTTGAGGAGGCGAGGAGCCTGCTGGGTGCGGGTGCTCCTGAGGAGGCGGGGATCCTGCCGGATCCACATACTCTAAGGGAGGCACAGGCAAGAATACATCCGGCGTAGCCGGGCGTGAGGGCGACACCAAACTTTCTCTTGACTCCTCCGGAGAAGAGTCAACAACTCGATGCGGCGCCAAAACCACTTTAGTAGGCGCTGATCGAGCTTTGTCCGGCGCCGACTCGACTCCATCCGTCTTCGAGTCGTCTCCGTCCGGTGCCGAATCCATGATAAGCTCCCCTTCCGAAGAAGAAGGCGCCGGGGATGCAAGCCTCCGACGCCGCACCGGCACCGACTCAGCCGTAACCCGAACCGGCTCCAACTCCAAAGGAAGAAGCGGAGGCAGAGCCGGGGAGACGACAAGTTCACCTTCCAAAGAAAGAGAAGGCGCCGGAGCCGGGAAGGCAAACCTCCGGCGCCGCCTCAGCCTCAACTGCAACAGGCTCCGACTGAAGCAGAGGCAGTCTACGACGCCCGAACGGCGCCGTCCCGGGTTCCGGACTGGCGGCTGCCTGCCCAAAAGGCCGAGGCGTGCACAAAGCGAGGCTTTGAGCACCAGCAACCACCTGCGACGCCACAGGGAGCCCCACGGGACTATGCGGTGTGGCAGGGTTGCAATGGGTCGTAGAGGTGGACCCAGCCGGGCCGCACTCTGACGACGCCATATGGATTGTAGAGGGGGACCCAGCCGGGCCGCGTCCTGACGATACCACATCTCCGACATCCCTGGAGCTCAAAGGCTCATTTGACGCTGGGGTGTCAAACCCACCGGCGAGTCCGTCTGGGACCCCATAGGTAGGGGAGGCCCAGAGGACGCCCCAGGGACAGGAGAGGACCCAAGGGAGGCCTGCAAAGCCATGGCATAAGCCTCCATTTGGGCCCGAGTCTCCCCCGCACCCGGATAGGGCGGATAGAGGGGGGACGGCTGTCGGAGGCGCACGTCCGGAATATTCCGGGAACCAGTGCCCCTGACAACAGATGAAAGGGAGGTCGAGGACCTCGGCGACCTGCGTCGCAACTTACCAATAAGTGGTGAACGACGGCCTCGGGCCCAGAAGGCGATCAACGGCGAAACTGCGTTGAAGAGGCCGTGGGACGAGACGACTCCGACCGGGACAGTCATGCTGAAAGAAGCTTCATCGTACACTCCCGCCGGGATTTCGGCTTGAGGTGTTGGCAGGCCATGGAGTCGTGGTGCTCACCCAGACACCACATACAAATAAGATGCGAGTCTGTCGCGGACATTTGCCGCTAACAGTAAGTACAGGATTTAAAGCCCGAGGGCATTGCACACTGTTCCAGACGCGAAGCGTCGAAAAAGGGCCTGTAAACAGGCCAGAGAAACCGCTCACTCCGGATCCGCGTTGCACGCGGAAAAGAAGGAAACTGACGTCAGCGCACCGGGAGGGACTTATATGAACTCGCTGATGTCACATACGTGGAAGACGTCAGGGCGGGGTCGTGTGGCGCCGTCCCCTGGCGCGCAGAGGTGCTGCTGCTAAAAGTTTTCTGGATCCAGTCTGACGCCTGGGGATATTCTAAGTTAAGGAATCTGCGGCTAGATGTCTCTATCAGATACTTGCAGGCACAAAATTTATACAAAGAAACAGAACAAACAAAAAGCAGTCTAAGCAGTAAGTCTGCCACTGAACTTCAGAAGGTTATGCTGCCATCAGGTTGGCCAAAGATTCTTTTCGCTACTCATCTCTTACAACACTTGAATAACCACTGAAAGAAAACAAATCAAGAGGAGCCTTCCCAATTCTTTAATCTGTGTAACGTACAATGATACTGTACACAAAGCACACCCAGGCATTAAGACAATGCACTAACAGCAAGAAGAAAAAGCTCTAGGTATGGTTTGTTACATACAAGCAAAAGAGATCTTAACAGTATTGTAAACACGTAAAAGTAATGCAAGATATAAAAATGAGGAAGCTGCAATTTGATGTCTCGAAAAGTCCTTGGTGTGCCAGACTTTCCCACGTTTGTGATACTCATGCTCGAGTATACTTATATTTATTTTTTTCTTTCAATTGTGTCCTTAAGATACCACTCTTTATAAATAAAATATAACATCATTGAATATAAAATTGACAGTCGACGTTATCAATTTATCCAGGGGTTTCACACAAGAGTAGGAAAAAATATAAGGCTTCTAGAACTAATAGGAAAATGCAGCAAAGGTGAAAACACCATATCTACCTGGGCTATGAACTGCAAGTGTCGTGCTTAGAAGGGATGCTGTGTGTTTTAGAAGTAACACATGTGATAGTCAATGGTTTACAATGAATACCATTTTGGTATCTTAAAATAAACCTTTCCACTCTTGAATGAATATTTTGCTGAGGCCACGTGACAATAAAGGGATTTGTAAGTGAAAGGGAGATGTTTTAATTGAGATGATTTTCATCACATTCATCAAATTTGGAATATTTTGTACTCAAGTCTGCACTAGCAGTTGAGATGACACAATAAACATCTTTCATCTAACATGCAACCCTCAAAATACCATTAAACTAACTTTGCAAATGGAAAGATTTCTATTGCTATCGTTTAATAAAAGAAACATTTACACATCAAAAAGCAATATAAAACAATGGGTTTGGGAAGTAAATTATACAATAAGTGCATGGACTAGTTGTACAGTAAAAACCTCAGGCCTCATTTTCCCTGTGGCCCGTCCACCCACATCATAGAAAACAAATCTGCATAAACTTATATTATTGCGGTCATGAAAAAATGAAATTCTGCTCCAGAGACCGTGGTTTCTCGTGCTCAATTATAATGACAGATAGGGGACGGGCCTGACAAATCAAGTAGCTGAACAGAGATCTTAAAACCAAAAATGTACACATAGGTGAGGATTGTCATTCTTAAATGTTTTCATATAAACAAGGAATTGAATATAATATTGCACTTTTGCATTTACATGTACATTATACTTGGTCCATGAAAAAAACTTTGTACATAATGCCTGAAATGAAAAAAAAGCTACATGTTTAAATATTAATAAAATCGGAAAGTTGTTCCTTCCAAATATTTTCTCTACATAAATAAATAACTTTCACTTTGTACATAACCAACTTCTCTGAACATTTACATTATCTTTTGTTTTACACTATCTACACACAATATTGTGTTAACATCCCTCATTTGAAAATGTACACATATCCACATCTTTTCCAGAAATTGCCTACATGTGTCTGTCAGGTTCACAACCATGAAAGGCCATATCCAAATTTGTCAGTGGGTATGTGATATATTTTTTATTTGAAATTTAACATGGTTGACTTGGACTTGCCCTTGTAACTAATGATGGCAAAACATTAGTACATCCTTAACCTAACAACATACATAAAGTAATTCACATTATAGCAGCAGCGTCAGATGCACATTCAAGACACATATTCTGCGCTATGAGAAAGGGAAGTATTTTTTCATGTGTAAAAATCGATCTACGTACTAGTGTATTGTATGTAAAAGTAAATTAATATTGTTGCAGTTTGTCAAGTTTAAAAGTCAGGAGATGCATGGTGTACCTTTTCTCCGTTATTGCTGGCTTTTGGAATAAGCCAGCACTTACAGCCACTGTCGTTTAAGACTACGTCAACATAGTATAAATGTGATTTTTCATGAGATTCTGGTTTTTTGTTTTCATAAAGTCGTCTCCTCTGTCTGAAATGCACCCTGTTTTCTATTCTGGGATGACACGGTGAAGTAATGAGTTGCTCTTAGGCAGATTTCACAGTGCTGGGTTTCTGAGTGCAGAAATGCTGCACTCTGGATGGAGATAATGACTTATTAAACCAAAGTAGCCTCATTAAAAATCTCATTATAAATAGGATTATCAAGTAGAAAGCGTTATAAATGCGATATACTACAGTGGACGGTAAAGCTGCATTTTCGTTTGGCTCTGCCTATGTGTTGGGAGTAAAAAAATTATCATCTGTTCTATCCCAAATCCTGACCATGAAAGCTTTTTAAAGGAGCTTTGCCGTCTAGCTTGAGAGAAGAAAATTAAGATATGGCCTTTTGCAATGCGATGTACGTTTTTGGCAAACTCCCCTTCATCAGTCTTATTGTTTAGAAGAATAATGACTGCACAAAAATATACCTCAGCAACATACTGTTGTCATGCACTACCAACAAATCATGTGTAGCTACATGAGATGGTAACAAGTCTCCATTCTAAAAAATATCAGTGCAAAAAACAATGAGGTTTTACAGTTGAGGAACTACAGGTAAAAAAGCAAGTTTAACTCCTTGTGACAGCTGCTACAGGGGGCTTATTGACCCTTGAAACTATGAACCAGGATTTTAAGGTTTGGACCTAGCCTTCTTGAGTTTCCATCATGAGAAATGGAGTGGTTCCTAATGCTCATGGCTTGACCTGTCTGACAGTGTTCTAAAGGAATATGCAACTACTTGTGTGCTACTGACCAGAAACGAAAACTTGTTAAATTATCCAACAAAATACATACAAACAGTTCCCTGCTTGTATGCAAATTTCATCTGCGGTTGCTAAATCACCAATGGTCAAAAGAAGGGGAAAAAAGAGGATCTTTAGCTGCAGATTATGAGGACCGATATCCATGCATTGCACAAGAAGCTCTGTTTGCCAGTGGCGTCCTTCTACCTGTAGAACAGTTTCCACTGCGAAAAAAGGAAAATGGTTATACCACAGTAGCTGTGTCCTGCTGCAGAACAGGCTAAGTGAAAGTTCCAAACCTTTTAACATCTACCCACATTCTGTGCAATATTCAGTTTGACACGTCCTTTTATCAATGGCTAAGTAGAGGAAGGAGGCACGTATTTACAGTTGTAGTCGCTGAACCTGGATAAGAGAGGACATTGGGCAGAATATGTTCTTAGCATACAGCTGGTGTAGCACACAACTTCAATTCCCCTTTCTGAACCACCAATTCCAATCCTCACAAATAAAATGGAATTCTAGGTCCCACGTGCCAAACATTATGTCACACCATCACAACCGCTATATTGAATGGCCCGCACTTCTTGTGTCATTAGCCTGACTCTTTTCTTTCAGACCTGTTGTTTTGTAGCACCATAATCATCCGTCCTGCAAAGTCCATCCTGCCGTTGTGTTCTGTGTTGCTACAGCCAGCTAGTTCAATCTTTTGGTAAGTTACTTCTGACTTAAAACGCCAGATTCTAATTTGGGAGCAGTGGCTGCTGCACTCCGTCCCCAACAGCCTGCAGCAAGGCTCATGCTTCTTTGGCTGCGCTCCTTCTCTCGCTCCCTATCGCTCTCGGATTGGCTCTGCGTTCTTTCGGGCTTAGGGTTTGTACTCCCTGCTGGCTGCGAGGAGATGGTGCGTAGCAAGTGGTTCCTCTTTCTTAAGAAGTCAGTCTGCCCCGGAAGGCAAAAGCTCCCCTTTCGAAGTGCCATTCTGGTGGAATTCTTAGCTGGTCTAGAGCGATGGTTGTACTCCAGTTGGGCAAGATGTGCGGCATACCCTTCAGTAATGAACTAAGGACAAAAAATATTAAAATCATAGTTAAGATTTTGTCTCTACAGCCTACACCTAACATAATGTAAAGTACATGCATTCACTTCAATTACTTACTGCCACCACTGAATCCATTCCACAACTAACTAAAAAAAACAAGCAGAGGACCATGCCAGTCTCCTATATGTATTCTAATGTTTAGAATTGCTAGATTGGGGTCCTGGAATTCCCTCAGACGTCTTAGGGGCTTGAGGCCACAGTCCTGAAGGAAACCACAAAGCATGGAATGTGCTTCTGTTATCTTCATCTTGGTTGAAACCCACTATACAAAAACTACAGCAATAGTGAATTGACTCCATAACGAATAAGTTACTTACCTTCGGTAACAATGTATCTGGTAGAGACATATTCTAGTTGTAGATTCCTTACCTTGTGAATTTCCCCCAGGCGTCAGTCTGGATCCCGAGATTTTTCATCAGCAGTAACCCTGCGTGTCAGTAGGTGGTGTCCGTCGGCTACACATTCGACGTCGGTGTGGTGCCGGTCGGAAATGATGTCGCTGGAGCTATATATACACCGCCCGAGCGTGCTGACGCCAGTTCTTAACACGACTTTCCAGGCCCGAAGCGCAGAGCCATGAAAGACACTGGTGCGTCAAAACTATGGCCCTTTAGGAAAGCTCCCCTATCCCTAGACATTAGGTCGCAGATGGCATGAGAGTATCGGCCCAAGAGACAAGCGGTATTCACTGACTGCAATGCTAAGCTGGAGGAAGAAACATTCTCTTACCAAAGTCTTCCAGCTTCTTGGATTCCTTAGCAGGGGTGCAGAAGGGAATGCACCTTTTGAAAATGAGGCTTGGACAACCAAGCTCTCAGGGGAAGGATGTTGCGTAAGGAACGCTGGGTCGACCGGAGCGGGGCAGTGGATGATTGTCCTGTCCACAGGAGACCCTGTGCTGGGCTTGGACCAAGTGTCCATGACCCAACCCGCCCTATTTGTTGCAGTACCACATGGCGGTGGTGTTGTCGGTGAATACCTGCACCACTTTCCCTTTGAGAGAAGGAAGGAAGGCCTTCAGTGCCAGTCTGAGCACCCGGAGGTCCAAAAGGGTGATATGGAGACCGGACTCTGCCGGAGACCGGAAGCTTTTGATCTTCACCAGTCCCAGGTGGCCGCCCCATCCCAGGAGTGATGCATCTGTCACCACCATCATATCTGGTTAGGGAAGGGAAAGGGATCTGATCAATCTCTGTTAGCCACCACTGCAGTAAGTGTGCAGTTCCCTCCAAGATCTGGATGTAATTGGAAAGATTCCCCTGATGCTGCGCCCACTGGAACTTTAGATCCCACTTCAGAGCCTGCATATGCCATCTGGCATGATCCAACAGCAGGATACTGGAGGCCATGTGGCCCAGCAGCCTCAGAGTCATTCTCACCGAAATCCGGGATAGAGGCTGAAACATCGGAATCATTGCCCGAATATCCCGGACTCACTGCTCAGGAGGATAGGCACAAGAATGTCCAGAATCGTCTAGATGAAAGATAGCGTTTGAGAGAGAATCAGGTGTGACTTTGGCACGTTGATAGTGAACCCCAGCGAGTGCAGGAGGTCTGCCATAGTCTGGAGGTGGAAGATGACAGCCTGGGGCGAGCCCGCCTTCAACAGGCAGTCCTCAAGATCAGGGAAGACTTGCTGTGCAGATGAGCTGCGACCACCGCCATCCCTTTTGTGAACAACCGAGGGACACTGGTAAGGCCAAAGGGCAACATGGTGAACTGCAAGTGCTCGTGGCCCACCGTGAACCAAACGTAACGTCTGTGGGCTGGCAGGACGGGGATATGGAAATAAGCGTCCTGCAAGTCCAACAATACCATCCAGTCTCCTGGGTCAAAGGCAGACAGCAAGTGAGCATTCTGAAATTCTCCTTCCGGAAGAAGAAGTCGAGGGTCCGGAGGTCAAGGATAGGACACAGGACTTTGTCCTTTTTTGGGCACCAGAAAGTAGCGGGAATAACAACTACGTCCAACTTCTGGCACAGGTATCCTCTTTATGACCCCCTAGGCCAAGAGAACCGTAAATTCCTTGTGGAGAAGTGCTAACTGATCTTTCAATGTGCGGTTGTAAGAAGGTAGCATGGAGAGACGAGTAGTCTCGAAGGGAAGGGTGTAGCCCCTTTGAACTATCTGCAGAACCCACCTGTCCGACGTGATGGACTGTCAGCGACTGGCTGATGATAGATCGGACACGTCATACTAGGAAGGTTTGGAGGCAGTGGCAGAGGAGGAAAGGGTGGAGTGGCCGCCTGCTGGCTCCTTGACCCACGAGGTCGCTGGGTCCCACGTCCGCGGCCAGGCAGAGGCTGGACAGCTTGCAAGACTCGGTGGCTAGTCTATACAGGACGTAGCTGGGCGCCCCTTCCGTCAATCAATCAATCAGGGGTTTGTTGAAGCACAACTACTCACCCAAGAGGGTCTAAAGGCGCTGACAAAGAACATACTGGACACTTTATATTACAAATTTTGCGCCTCTTTGGGGATACTTCGGGACATCAATGTCTCCAGATTTACAGTCTCCCTGGCAAACGTCTACCCGCAGAGCTTTGTTTGGGCGGTTTAGTTGCAAATTGCCACCGGGGTTTTAAATACCTGGGTGAGTTTGTGTCCCCTGATGCTGGGGTGGCGTGGGAGTTATAATTTTGAGCCTGTGTTGAATCGCCTAAGGGATGATGTTCAAGTGTGGTCTCTTACTCTCCCTGACTGGAAAATCTGCATTCTTTAAAATGTTGTCCACAGTTACAAAACGTCCCGTATGGCATCCTGAGACGGTGGTGTCGGAAAATCAATTCTATCCTTTGTGCTTCCTATGGGACAATGACATCCCCCCCATATTGCTGTTAGAATTTTTTTTAAATCCACCTACTTTGGGGGCATCGCAGAAACTGAGATCGAATCCTACTATCGAGCCTCACATTTACTGATCATTAATAATTGGTGGTATGACTTCCGTGGTGACCCCGCTTTTGTATCTGTGTGGTGGGCTATGGGGGACACCCCCCTTGTCTCCTTTCTATATGGTTGTGGCAGCCTTGATTGCCTTACCCTAGCAACCAGGGTGGTTTTCAACCTGTGGCTATGCACCCTTCAGCAAATGGGCTGGTGGCGGAGACAAACAGAGGTGACACTGCTCTGGCAAGGCTGTGCGCTGTCACAGGTGGCCGGATTGGAGGGATTTCAGAGTTGGGACCTGATAGGGATATCTACTCTGAGTGACGTTATGAGTAGGACCACCCGCAAGTCCTTTCAGACTTTGCAAATTGATTATGGGCTTCACCGCAGTCAGTTCCATCGATATTTGCAGTTCTGCAATGCATTGACCACATATATAACAGCCCTGAATAAACTCCTCTGATTTAATCCGCTAGTGGCTAAGCTTCTCTCAGGGGACCTGGGAGATCATAAGGTTGCTAGTATATACCAGACTCTTATCTCCTACCAACCAGACACATTCACTGCCTTGCAGAGGGCATAGAAAGGTGATTTGGGAAACCCAAAAGATGAGGACTGGACTGAGGGTAGAGGTCCACCTAGCGCAGCAGCTCTTGCAGCAGGCTCAGACTGATACAGCTGAAATATCTTCACTGGACACACCTCACAAGACATCGCCTATGGAGGATGGTGGGTATTGCCTCCCCTGTTGAAACGCAGAGGGGACATTCCTACATACTGTATGAGGCTGTCCTGTCTTGGAATCGGTTTGGCACAAAGTGACTACTTGCCTGAGCAGGATCTGGTGTTGGAATGTCCCAATGGACTCCAAACTTACGCTCCTACATATTTAACTGTATACTGGGTGGTAACTTGTACAAACTAATGGGGATGACCCTTGCCAAACATGATATAGCGAGAGAATGGAATGTCATGACTCCCCTTTCTATGGTGGATAGGAGGAGGGGGATGGATCACTGCCTGGGTTTAGAGATAGTGGTGTATAGGGCACTGGGCTGGAAGCAGAAGCATGCTAAGGTGTGGCAGGCATGGGCAGAGTACTGGAGAAATGTGTTGGCCATATGTGACAAATATTGGATGAAATTTGAAGCTTAATGGGTTGATGTGTATGTAGGATAAGTTAAGGTGACTTGCTAATTTCCTTGTTGTTGCACATACAGATTGCTGGCGGGTGGTGGCAGGGGGGGTTCTACGCACAAGGATTTGCATTTTATGTTTGCATTAGTGAAAAAAAACACTTAACTTGGGCACAACCACAGGAAACAAACAAGCTTCAAAGCACTTCTATTTATCTGGTAAGCTTTGTGAATGCCTGAACGAGAATCTTGCCTGAAGTTAATCTCTAAAATAAATTTACATTTAATTCTCGGAAAGGCATGTACTTGCTCGTTCGTTCAAATAACTTTATTAGATTCACATGAATCATAAAAGTATTCCATAAACATACATAAAAACAATAAGAACATTTTTTAAATCTTCTATACAAAAATTGGGGTGAGATCATGTGAAAGTTCTCAATTTTTAAAACAATATTTTGATAAGATACAACATTCCATCATGTTAATTTTCCAGTAACAGTTCATACCTTTTCCTAATTGACAGCGCAGTTCTAATGAAGTTGAGCACAGCACTACAAATTACAGTGGTGGACAAAGATCGTAGATAATTAAAACCTTCTTGATACGAACAGGGGCGAATTTCCTTTAAAAGAGGCTTAAGAAAGCGTGCCCTAATATCTTTGTAAACAGCATAAAGTGCGTAGTAATTTGTTGGGCTAAGTTATTACAAGGACAGGGAGTCAGTCTCTTACACCAACTCGCCTGCTTGGGAAAAGCCACAAGAAAGCGCAAAGACGAAACCTAGTCAAAAGGAAACGAGCTTGTGATTGAATAGTAAAAGACAAATAAAATTGCTGATGGAGTAGCGACCCATCGATGAAAGCATCATTTTCCCGATCTGCGATAATTATTTCATTATAATATGCATTTTGTATGATTGATTTTTTGATATTGGGTTGAATACCATCAGGATTATCGTAGTAGTGGCTCAAACCGATCCTATAGAAAGTATTCTTAACATAACAATGCCAGGGGATAGACAGGGCCTTTTCCAAATTCATACTGTCTCTAATGATCGCACTTGAAAATAATAATTCCTCCGAAGTCCATACCTTTCTCCATAGGATCAATGGGGTAATATTTATTATATATTGGACATAGTCTAAACCCACTTCAGAGTGACAACATTTTGTAGGAGAGCTAATGGGAATCATCAGTAATCTTTTCAGGAATTTATTTTCTAAAGTTTGTATCTGACTACTTTTTTGGTGACCCCATACTCCTGCCCCATATGTTGCAACCGAGAGGCATTTTGATTTATATAAAGTCAACATTTCTGCCATTGGCTTATGTCCCAATTTGGACGCAAAACGGAAAATCCCCTCTATAATTCTACTAGTATGTTGGGACCTGGCTACAATCAGATGGTCCCAATTTAATGTGTTATTAAAATCATTACCCAGGCATGTACTCTAGATTTGAGCTTTGACCTGAAATAGCAGTGTAATGTCAAATGTAAACATGTTAAAAATTGTTTCCTTTGACATGGGTTTGCTACTGCTTTGATCATAGTAGTTTAGGGTTGAGCTGGCAAGCCTGAGGGTTATTTTTAAAGTCACTCATGTAGGTGGTGTAAATGCACAATGCAGCCTACATGTTACATATAATCATTTGGCCACTGGTGCACTTCCTACACTAAATTTCTGTATTTTTACTTAAATGTTAAATATACCACTTGAGATTGGCCAATCTGTCATTATTTTAGGGATCAGAGCACTTGCATGGGGAACTTTCGCAGTTTCCATAGTGCCTGAATTCAAACTATGCCAGTAACTCCAATCCTACATAAAGAAATCATTCGGTTAGACCACACAAAAGGTAAATTTCCTACATATGTATATTATAAAATGACCCTGTTGAGTGCTTTGAAAATTTGGCTTGGTTAAGGCATATAAGCTTTGGTGCCTTCTTTCTGCACAACTCTTAATCAATGCTATTGAACTTGCAGTGATAAGAACAGAAAGACACTCGCACCTGATGGGCTTGGTATTTCACTTGGTGTAGAAATGTGTTGCACTAAAGATTCTAAGAATGTCTGAATTAAAATCTACCCATTTTTCCTCTAACACACAATGTTAGATTTGCTAGTGCCAATTACAATAGTAAGTAAACTTCAGGGTGAGAATCAATAATCCACCCTTGGTTTCGAGCACCCAAAACAATATAAAGGATAGTAATATTACCTGACACTGATGCTGTAATTTCTTGGTTGGGCGACCAACAATATAAATTTGTGCAGGCGGCAGACCGATGGTGCTGTATACGGAAATATCCTTGGTAGAACCATATGCTGCATGAACTTTCATGTGCAACTGTGGAAAGATATAAATGAAAAAGTCCGGAAAAGGTCTCATGTTCACAAACTGGAAGCAATGCTAGTTTTGCCATTACAGCTTTGATGAACCTGTAAGGCTACGGTGTCCTTCAATAATACACAAGGGCAGACCCATACCAAAATTTCTGATTATCACATGGGATATTCTATATCTACATGGGATACATTATCTTGCAAAACAAACCGGAATTATTTATGAAGTCTGTGATTATTCTATCAATCGGGCATGGAACTGCCCATGGTGCCCAACATTGAACTCCCTTCCTATACAGTAACATCCTTGATTGGGACTAGAAATAGCATTTCCAGAGGAAAATGGCTCTCAGGGTTGTTTTTGTGCAGAAAGGATCCCCTTTCCTGCACAAAAACAACCCTGCCCACAATTCAGGCACCCTTTTACCATGATGCAAGTGTGACTACATTGGCGCTAGGCAGCCAAAAGTGTGCCAGCGCTAGGAAATGACAGGAATGTGCCATATAATGGTATATACAGCAACTTCCTACACTTTCCCTTAGCGTATCAAGGTGGCTTGCTGCGTTGCTCTGCATGAATGAATGCTAATTTGCCCTCTATAGAAATATATATCTGTTAATCTGCTGTACTACGAAGGCTATAAAAAGCTGATTTTGAGCGTCATACTAAAATATGGATACCTCATAGATAATTGGTACTAAAGCAAAATAGGCGCACAAACATGTCTACACAGTACAGTTCTGCACGTCCAGATTAAAAAAAAAGGTCCCCAATGTCAATCTAAATGGGCCAGATGTATGTATAGTAATCTAAATTAACCTCCGTTATATAGTCAGTATTTAAAATCACAAAATACAATGAATATTCTGTTCATAGCCCTTCTGGGTTACCCAGGTTCTGGTACCTCTTAAAAAGCATATTAATGCAGTCAAATTCCTATCACGAAAACCAACTATCAAAAATGTAAGATTTTCTGGAGCAATTAAAAATATTTCAACAAAAAACACAATATTTGTAATATATAAATGTCTAAATAGTTGACAAAATATTTTACATTTTAGCAATTGGGCTTCATTTTTCACATGAAATCTTTTGATAGCCTTCAAATATATCAGTGGTGGACTGTCTTACAGAAACCATGCTGTGATGAGGAATGGGGAGTTCTGGGTGGGGACATGGCTTGGGACGTTAATAGACAGACAGCTCATTACACAGATTTTTGTCCACATATTTGAAGTTTGAGGCATTGAAAATAAGAATAATGTAACTTAACCAGTAAGCATCTGTTCTTGGCATGTAGAGCTGCAGATTCACATGCTTTGCATACTCCTCCCATCTAGTGTTGGGTCCGAATGTTTGCAAGTTGTTTTTCTTCGAAGAAGCCTTTCTTAGTCACGAAGTAGGATGACTCCTCCTTTCAGTGATAGTGATCATGGTTGTTTTCCCGCAAGAGGGTGAGAATGTAGCAATAAGTGTAGTACGGAGATGTGCATGAATGTATAATGAAGAACTGCAACAACTACAGGTACCCGTGGAGGCGGGCGGGTGCATGTGAATCTACAACTCTACATGTCAAGAACAGATGCTTACTGGGTAAGTAACATTATCCGTTTGAGGCATGTGTGCTGTACATAGACTACAAAGCAGTATACTCCCAAGCGGTCACTAACCTGTAGATGTTGCAATTGTTTAAAATAGTGTTTTAAGTACTGCTTGGCCTACATTCGCCTTTTGACGTGCTAACATATCTACACAATAGTGTTTGGTAAATGTGTGTGGTGTAGACCATGTAGCTGCCCTACGTATGTCAGCTACAGGAATGTTAACTAAAAAGGCCACAGAAGCCCCTATTTTGCGAGTGGAATGCGCTTTAGGGGGTATGGATAAAGTCCTTTTAGCTTTAGCATAGCATGTTTGAATGCATTTAACAATCCATCTAGCAATACCAGATTTAGAAATGGGATTGCCTTTGTGAGGTGGAGCAAATGCAACAAACAGTTGTTTTGCGAAAGTGTTTCGTCCAATCTATGTAGTACAACAAAGCTTTTTTTATGTCAAGCGTGTGAAGAGCACGTTCTGCTACAGAATCAGGTTGAGGAAAAACACAGGTAACTCAACCGATTGGTTTATATGAAAAGCAGAAACTACTTTGGGAAGGAATTTAGGGTTGGTGCGGAGGACTACCATGTCTTTGTGTAACTGAAAGAAGGGTTCTTCCAATGTTAATGCCTGTAGCTCACCAACTCTCCTTAATGAGGTGATTGCGATGAGGAAAGCAACTTCCATGAGAAAAATTGCAAAGGGCATTTGTGCAACGGTTCAAAAGATGGACCCATGAGCCTTGTAAGAACAATGTTGAGATTCCATACTGGGACAGGAGGAATCCCTGGTGGTATTACCCTTTTCAAGCCTGCCATGAAGCCTCTGATTACTGGAACTCTGAATAGTTGGCACTTCGGGCTGGACAGTTCCCATGAAGCACAGGGTCAAGACTGATTTGCATATAGCTGGGTCTGAACTGACGTGGCGAAGTGAGCTAAAGAACGATGATGGATTCAACTCAGATCTGTGACTGGGGGGTGAGTGTCTGAAAAGTTTCAGAGCTCTGTCCATCATCTCCATGTGTTTGCTTTGTTTGCCCTAAGTTTGCAGGGTATGCCCAGACGTGGGTCCCTTACTCACTTTTCCACTGGATTGAAGCTAGCCTGGCTGATGAGGGGGTTACCCCGAAACCGGTCCCAGGTTGCTTGTTTCCGGTTCAGGGAAGACCTGGCTTGGCACTTCGGCCTGGACTGTTCCCATGAGGCACAGGGTCAAGACTGATTTGCATATAGCTGGGTCTGAACTGACGTGGCGAAGTGAGCTAAAGAAAGATGATGGATTCAACCCAGATCTGTGACTGGGGGTGAGTGTCTGAAATGTTTCAGCGCTCCATCCACCATCTCTTTGTGTTTGCTTTGCTCGCCCTAAGTTGGCAGGGTATGCCCAGATGTGGGTCCCTTGCTCACTTTGCAACTGGATTCAGGCTAGCCTGGCTGATGAGGGGTGTTACCCCTAATCCGGTCCCAGGATGCTTGTTTATGGTTCAGGGAAGACCTGGCTTGGCACTTCGGGCTGGACTGTTCCAATGAGGCACAGGGTCAAGACTGATTTGCATATAGCTGTGTCTGAACTGAGGTGGGTAAGTGAGCTAAAGAACGATGATGGATTCAACCCGGATCTGTGACTGGTGGTGAGTGTCTGAAAAGTTTCAGCGCTCTGTCCATCATCTCCTTGTGTTTGCTCTGCAAATACACAGCAACTGCTGCCAGGTGCAAACGAATAGATGTATAAGCTAGTCCAGTTTGCTGTAAGTGTAACAGGTAACAGATAATGTTTTGTATAGAAGCATCTAGAGGGTTTATTTTGTTGTTATTACAGTAGACAAGACAACAAATATTTTCCACTTTGCTGCATAGCAAGCTCTGCTGGTAGGCTTTCTTGCTTCTCTTAGAATATTCATACAGTCTGGTGGTAGATTTAAATAACCAAACTCTATGACTTCAGGAGCCAGATTGTTAAATTCAGTTCTTTGGGATTTGGATGTCTGATTTATCCATGGTTCTGTGTAAGGCGGCTGAATGTGAGATGCAGCATTTGATGTTGACTAGTGACAGCTCCAACAGGGTGGTGTACCATAACTGACGGGCCCATGTGGGAGCTACCAGAATAAGTGTGAGGGGTGTTTTTCTAAGCTTCCGAACCATACACGGAATGAGGGGGAGAGGTGGAAAAGCGTAGGCAAATATTCCTGACCAGTTCATCCATAGGGCATTGCCCTTTGAGAGTGGGTGTGGGAACCTGGAGACGAAGTTTGGGCATTTTGCATTGTCGGCTGTGGCAAACAAGTCTATTTGTGGGAATCCCCATTGTTGAAAGTATGGAAGAACTTGGGGATGAATTTCCCACTCGTGAATTTGGTGTCTCCTTCTGCTGAGGTCGGCAATCTGGTTGTTTACTCCTGGGAGGTGTTCTGCCAGAAGATAAATCCTGTGATGAATTGCCCACTCCAAATGGTCTGAGCAAGTCGTGACAGTTGGAGTGAGTGCGTCCCTCCCTACTTTTGAACACAATACATTGCTGTCATGTTGTCTGTTCGGACTAGGACAGTTTTGCCCATCAGGTGAGTTTGAAAAGGTTTGAGCGCTAGAAAAACTGCTAGAACCTCTAGATAGTTTATGTGGAGACTTTTGTGCTTGTTGCTCCACAGGCCTTGTATTGTATAATTTTGGAGATGGGCACCCCAACCTGTCAGAGAAGCATCTGCTGTGAGCACGATCTGTGGAATAGGGTCGATGGAAGGTCGTCCTTTTGATACATTTTGTGGGTTCCACCACTGCAGAGAGCAATGGGTACGGCTGTCTACCAACTCTAGATCAGTTAATTGACCCTGTGACTGATTCCACTGGCGTGCCAAGCACTCTTGTAGGGGAAGCATGTGAAGTCTTGCATGGGGTACGATTGCGATGCAAGACGTCATCATTCCCAGAAGTTACATGAATACTGGCTGGTAAGGCTTTTTTTTTAAATGTTATTTATAACCAGCTGGCTATACAATGCACAGTCACATGACATAAGACAATATCTGACATTGCATGTTGACAAAGAGGAGCATTGCATACAAGAGAGTCCTCCTAGTTACATTTCCAACCACAGTGCATAAGGCATTCAGCCGATAGCGACTCTACATCAGACTAGTAACCCAGAACCCATACAAGCAAGTGGGCACCCTACACAAAGCAAATTAGACAGCGAGCTGCAATGAAGGATATATTTCAAGCGTCTCCTTGCGTGTGCAGTGTATGTTGAGGGTCAGCTTCTAGGGTCGCATCTCTGCTAAGGAGAAAGGAGGTAAAGAGTTCCCATAAGTCTCGGGGACGGGCTCTAGGGGGCAACAACTCCCAGAATGCTGATAGCTTCTCATGACAGTAGGTGACATCTGTAATCCAATCTCGCGGCTTACGAGCCTTCATTCCAACCCAGTGGAGCGCACCTCTGCGCTTCGCAAGGAGGAGCAACAAGGCAGGCAATTTGAGGTATTCTCTGGGCACATCTTTAACATATCCCAGCAGACCAATGAGTGGGGAGAGGGGGATTGACATGTTTATAATCTCTGCGATCGTATTGAAGACCTCGGTCCAAAAATTGGCAACCGCTGGGCAATGCCAAGCTAAGTGCAGGAAATCCAAGCGAGGCACATGACAACAGTGGCAGTGAGAGTCAGGGGAGAGTCCCATCTGAAATTATTGCGATGGCGTACGTTACAGTCAGTGCAGAAATTTGAAATGTATAAGATGAAGTTTATAGTTAGGGGACAACATTTTGAGCTAAGTGCAACAGTAGGTCCACTGCGCATCTGTCAGAGGACTAGAGAGATCTGTGTTCCACTCCTGTCGCGCCCTTGGGGCGAGCACTGGAGCAGTTTCCTGCATGACGCGGTGGAGGTGCGTGATCAGCTTGCGCTGTGGAGGAGTTACATATATATGTTCTAGTGCTAAGAATGTCTGTGGGGGAACCGGAAAAGGGTTGTGAAGCACGAGGCACACGACCTGCACCTGAAAGTACAAGAAGGTATCCAGTAGCGTGACAGTAATGGTGTCAGTAGAGCTTGGAGGCTCGAGAAAGTAATCAGAGGGCTAGAGATCAGCAAAGGCCGAATGCCCAACCACTCAGCGCATCCAGCCGCGCCCCTGTCCTGGTGTGGTGGCAGAAAGGGGTGATTAGCCACAGGAACGCATGGAGCGTACAGCTGTGCGCATTCAGCGAGTCTTATGAGTCCAGTCCACTTCCAACGCAAACACTGCATTGTATCAATTTCCACCCGAGGTGTTTTGTAAGGAAGAACAAGGCGGTAGCAAGTGGCCAGGGAGTGGCCCTGTCTAGTTCAAAAGAAACATGGGGTTGAAAAGGCGTAGGGTGTATCCAATAATGGAGAGCCTGGGCGTAGAGTGCATATAAATGAAATTCTGGAGCGCCCATTCCGCCCTGCGATTTGCTGTAGCGTGAGCAACTCGTATCTGACTTGGGCATACTGACCCGCCTACACCAACGATATCAAACCGGATCGTAAGCGCCTGAAGAAGCTGACCGTGAGTGGAATTAGGACGTTCACGAATAAATAGAGGAATTTGGGCAACACGATAATTTTCGCAATTGCGATGCGTCCCGCCAGTGACAGGGGCAATTTGGACCAACCACATTGGGATGCGATTTTCTGACCACTCTATAGCTCTGCCATAATTGGCACGCCAAAGTTCCTCAACATCTTTACAAATCCACACACCGAAATACTTTATTGGACCACCCGCCCACTGCAGTGAACACTCTGAGGTGGGGGGGGGAGTCGTCTCAGTCAGGGGGAAGAGAACGACTTAGTCCAATTTATCTGTACCCCAGAGTGAGCGCCAAACCTGACCATTTCACGTATTAAAGGCGACAGGTTGACCTCCGGGTCCCACATATAGAGAAGGATATCATCTGCATACAAGGATACTACTAATACCTGAGATGTAAACCCCAAGTCCCTCTCCGCATGGTGTTGGCACAAGCGTGCAGCAAGTTGTTCTATTGCAATGGCAAATAATAAGGGGACAGCTGGCAGGCCTGCTTCGTACCCCGTGTAACTGGAAATGGGCTCGAAATGTGCCCACTGAAGCGCACACGTGCAGTGGGGAAAGTGTACAAGAGACGGATTTGTGCAAGAAATTGGGCACCCAAACCCATCCTCCCCAACAGTGGAAAGATATATTCCCATTCAAGCGTATCAAACACTTTTGTAACGTCCAATAGGGCGGCTGCCTCTATTAACTGTGGGTGCAGGTAATGCAGTATCGCAAAGAGAGTTTGCAGATTGTGGGATGTCGATCTGCCCGGTACGAAGCCAGATTGATGGGGCCGCACCATGACGGGTAGGAGCAATTGTAGTTGGTTAACTAATATTTTGGTGTATATTTTAGTGTATGTATTTATTAAAGATAGGGGGCAGTAAGAGTTGCACTGATTTGGCGGTTTATCAGAGTTGAGGATAGTGACTAACACAGCTTCCCGCCCAGACGGGGGAAGGCGCACCATCTCCAGAGCATCCCCATACATCTCTGGGAGTTTGAGAACAAGGATCTGGGAATATTGTTTGTAGGTGGCAGCAGGTAGTCCATCCACTCCCGGGGCTTTTTCAGGAGGAAGGCTGGAGATTGCCTGGTGCACCTCTTAAATAGCAATGGGAGAATTCAAGAATTCTCGTTGGGTATCAGAAAACCAGACAAGCTGTACGTCATCCAAGTACTTTTGGAGGGCTGCATTGCCCACTACTGGGGTGGTGAAGTAAAGGTGAGCAAAGAACGCCGCCATTGTTTGAAGGAGGTCAGTAGGGGAGGTGCATGCATGCCCTTCCGCATCCAGCAACTCACCCACATGTGACATAGCGTGCTGCTTTTGAAGTAGGCGAGCTAGGGTCCTGCCAGGGCAGTCTCCCTCACCTTATCTATGGGCCTGGGACTCACAACCCAGGTAATGTGTTTCGCGTAGCGCCTCATCTTGGTATTTCTTGGTATTCTGACATCTTATCTCGAATACGGGTCACTTAATTGGGTGGAGTCTGATTTCAATGTCGCATTATCAGCTTCCAGTCTTGTGAGCGTGCCTCGGATCGCTTTGAGGATTCCATTCTGCTTGGATATACATACACCACACACAACAACTTTGTAGGCATCCCACAGAATAGCAGGCGAGCTGACCGAGTCAGTGTTTAGCAAAGCATGAGGCAGTTGTATGGTCATTTGGACCGGGGCGTGATCAGAAAGGGTGTGGGAGAGATGTGCGACGGATGTAGTCCATAGCTGTGCATCCCTAGTGGTGAGTCAATAGTCGATTCTGGACCAAACCCCGTGCTGCATTGATACGCAAGTGCCTGGGCGAGCCATTCCGTGCGCGCATCGCCAGAGGTCGACAAGGTGATTGTCAGTGATTAATATATAAAGGGTTTGGGCCACGCAGGGGTGGGGATGTCGGGAGCTGCCCGCTCTATCAAGGGCGTCATCTAAAGGGTCATTACAGTCACCCCCCCAGAGCACCATCCGGGGACCATTATCAGTGATCAGCTGCCGATTTATAACAAAAAAGTCAGGGTCATCAGTATTAGGCCCGGATATGGCAGCCAAAGTGACGGGAGTATTGTGCAGGGTACCCGTCAGGATAATGTAGTGACCCTCCCTATCGCTGATACAGTTAGTGGTGTGTCACGCTAGGCTCCTGCATATAAGGATACTGACCGCCCTCTGGTAAGGAGATTGGGAAGCGGTGCTTTGGCTAGATGAGTTTCCTGCAGGTAGCAAATGTCGATCATGTGTCTGACTAAATAAGAGTGTATCAGCTGTCTCTTGCGGCCATTATTTAGGCCGCTCACATTCCACGTGATGCAGGTGACTGTAGACATCTTATTCTGGGCTATAATGTCTGTAAACATGCATGATCAGGATGCCAGGCAAAGTACCAAAGATATACAGTATAACAGCATCAATCATCTGTATTGCAGGACCTTTTGCCCATGCATCATTAAGAGCCAGCAACTTTGGAACTTTTTTAAATCCATCCCAACCCGGACCCAAACAAGAACTATGCATACTTTGAATTGATAATGCTTGCCTGCTATCACAAATCTGAGGTATTTGCGATGAGGTGGGTGAATTGAACATGAAAGTAAGCGTCTTTAAGGTCTAGAGTAGACATAAAATCTGCGTTTTGTAAAAGTGGTAGTATGTGTTGAAGGTTCAGCATGTGAAAGTGTTCTGACAGTATATATTGGTTTAATTCTCTGAAATCCAGAATAAATCTTAAGGAACAGTCCTTTTTGGGAATCAGAAATTATAGAGAGTAAACCCCTGAACCTTGGTATTGTACTGGAACCGGTTCTATAGCTCTTTTTAGTAAGAGAGATTTAACTTCCTGTTCGACAATTGCACATGTTGTGGAGACCATTTGTGAGAGCGAGTTGGAATGTTTGGAAGATTGCTGGTAAGCTCCAGGCCATAACCATGTTGGATAATTCCAATCACCCATTTGTCGGTTGTTATAGATTGCCAAATGGGGAGAAATTATTGAAGTCTTCCCCAACAGGTGTGGTATGGTCGGGGGAAGCATGGGTAAGTCACTGCTCATTAGGGGACGGGGAGTTAGGGGGTGTGCTGCCCTTAATCCTACCTTTAGAGTTGTTCCCTCTATAACCGCCTCAAAAAAAGCCTCTTGAGGGAGAGTACTGATTATTAACCTTGTAGGTGGAGGTATTTTGGTCTGAGGGTATGGTCTTGGACCCTGCTCGGTAAAAGGAACGACTAAAGGAGCCTCTGTTTGAAGGGAACTGAAGTGTTCCCATATATTGTTTCTTATGACTGATCAACCCCAGGGCCAAAAAGATGCTTCTTATCAAATGACGTGAAGAAAGAATTGCTGGACCTCGGGCTTAAACCCGAAAAGATCCTTAACCAAGTATGTCGCCTAAGCAAAATGCTAGTGTTGACCTCTAGCTGTAGTATCAGCCACATCTAGAGCACACCATATGGAAGAACTGGAAGGAATATGCTACTTACCAGTATGCATCTGTTCTTGGCATGTAGAGCTGCAGAGTTGTACACTTTGCATAGATCGCCATCTGTTGGGCCCGGATGTTTGCAGTTTGTTTTTGTTCTTTGGACAGTGTTTGGAAGTCACGAGTTCGGTGACTCCTCCTTCGGTCCGTACTGCGCATGGGCTTCGGCTCCATCCTCAGATTGTTTTTCGCCAGCAGGGAATTGATGGAGCGTAGTAATAACAGTGAGAAACCCATGTGTGTTGTATCTAAATAAGATAGACTGGAACGGATACAGGTAGCCGGGGAGGCGGGTGGGCGTGTACAACTCTGCAGCTCTACATGCCAAGAACAGATGCATACTGGTAAGTAGCATATTCCGTTCGAGGCATATGAGCTGCAGATTGTACACTTTGCATAGATTATATAGCAGTACCCAACCTTAGCGACGACCACCGGTATCCGTTGCAGCGGTTTGAAATAGTGTCTTTAGTACAGCCTGGCCCACACTAGCTTGTTGCTTGGAGTGCACGTCTACACAGTAATGTTTTGTGAAGGTGTGCGGTGTTGAACATGTGGCTGCTTTGCAGATGTCATCTAAGGGTATGTTCCCTAGAAAAGCCATAGAAGCCCCTAACTTTCTTGTAGAGTGGGCTTTAGGTGGAACAGATAATGTTCTTTTTGCCTTTTGATAGCAAATTTGTATGCATTTTACAATCCACCTAGCTATCCCTGATTTAGAGATGGGGTTGCCTTTATGCGGTGGAGAGAAGGAGACAAACAATTGTTTAGTCTTCCTGAAAGGTTGCGTTCTTTGTATGTAGTACAGTAAAGCCCTCTTAACATCAAGTGTATGTAGAGCCCTTTCCGCAACAGATTGAGGTTGCGAGAAAAAAACAGGTAATTCCACCGATTGATTGAGATGGAAGGGGGAAATGACCTTGGGCAGAAATTTTGGATTCGTACGAAGTATCACTTTGCTGTGATGTATTTGTAAGAAGGGTTCCTGTATAGTGAACGCTTGTATTTCACTAACCCTTCTAAGGGAAGTGATAGCTACGAGAAAAGCTGTTTTCCAGGTGAGGAACTGTAGCTCACATTTATGCAGTGGTTCAAGGGCGGACCCATTAACCTTGTAAGAACTACATTTAGATTCCATACAGGAGAAGGTGGTGCCCTGGGTGGAATTATGCGTTTAAGGCCTTCCATAAAGGCTTTAATAGCGGGCACCCTGAACAGTGATAAATGCTGTCTGTTTTGCAGGTAAGCAGCAATCGCTGCTAGGTGTAGGCGTATGGAAGAATATGCCAGGTTACACCTTTGAAGATGGAGTAGATAGCATATAATGTGTTGTATGGATGCATCTAAAGGGTTGATTGCATTGTTACGGCAGTAAACAACAAATCTCTTCCACTTTGCGGCATAGCATGCTCGAGTGGTAGGACGTCTGGCTTCCTTGATAATATTCATGCAGTCAGGGGGAAGGTTAAGGTACCCAAATTCTAAGATTTCAGGAGCCAGATCGCAAGGTTGAGCTGAGCTGGGTCCGGGTGTCTGATTTCTCCATGGTTCTGAGTTAGGAGGCACGGGGACAGGTGCAGTTTTTGATGTGGTACCACTGATAGCTGTAATAGTGTGGTGTACCACGGCTGCCTGGCCCATGTTGGGGCTACCAGAATGAGCGTGAGGGAGTGCTGTTGCAGTTTCCTGACCACTAATGGAATTAGTGGGAGAGGTGGAAAGGCGTATGCAAATCTGCCTGACCAGTTCATCCATATCGCATTGCCTTTGGACAATGGGTGTGGGTATCTGGCGGCGAAGCTTGGGCATTTTTTGTTTTCGTGGGTGGCGAAGAGGTCTATCTGAGGATGCCCCCACTTGCGGAAGAATGGGCGAAGGACTTGTGGATGCAGTTTCCATTCGTGTATTTGTTGCGTTTGTCTGCTGAGCAGATCTGCCATGGTGTTTTGTATGCCTGGGACGTGCTGTGCCAGGAGAAAGATGTTTTGTGGAATTGCCCATCTCCATATGCTCTGTGCTAAGCGGGAGAGCTGGGGAGTGTGTGTCCCCCCCTGTTTTTGAATATAATACATTGCAGTCATATTGTCTGTGCGAATGAGGACTGCTTTGGCTGAAATCTGTTTCTGAAAGGATTTTAGGGCTAGAAAGATCGCCAATAGCTCCAGATGGTTGATGTGGAGCGATTTTTGCTGTGGCGTCCATAGACCTTGCATTGTGAGGTGTAGGAGGTGCGCTCCCCAGCCGGAGAGCGATGCGTCCGCTGTTAGAATCACCTGAGGAACCGGGTCCAGGAACGGCCGCCCTTTGGAAAGGTTTGTGGTGTTCCACCACTGCAGAGAGTGATGGGTGCGGCCGTCCACCAACACCAGATCCGTCAGCTGTCGCTGGGCCTGGTTCCACTGTCGTGCTAGGCACTCTTGGAGTGGACGCATGTGGAGTCTTGCATGGGGCACTATGAAAATGCAAGATGCCATCATCCCTATTAGCTTCATGAACACTCATGCTGGGAGAGAGTGCTGAGCAATGAACGTTTGGCGCAAGGCTTGTATGCTTGCGATCCTGGCTGAATTGGGATAGGCTATACCTTTGGAGGTGTCTATAGTGGCCCCGAGATATTGCTTTGTGTGAGATGGTATGAGGTGGGACTTTTGGTAGTTCACCGTGAAGCCTAGCTGGTGGAGCAGTTGGATGGTGCTGTTTGTATGTTGCACACATTGGTCGTAGGACGCGGCTTTTATCAGCCAGTCGTCTAAGTAAGGGAAGACGTGAATATGTTGACGTCTGAGGTGTCCTGCTACTACCGCTAGGCATTTGGTAAACACCCGTGGTGCGGTGGTGACCCCGAATGGGAGAACCGGGAATTGGTAATGCTGACCGTCCACCACAAACCTGAGGTACTTCCTGTGAGAAGGGTGTATTGGAATATGAAAGTATGCGTCTTTCAGATCCGAGGTAGTGAGAAAGTCTCCCTGACAGAGGAGTGGGAGGACTTGTTGTAGGGTGACCATGTGGAAATGGTCTGAATGTATGTATGCATTTAGAGGCCGGAGGTCCAGAATGGGCCGCAGGGTCCCGTCTTTTTTCGGTATTAGAAAATACAGAGAGTAGACCCCTAAATTTTGCTGATTGACGGGGACCTGCTCTATAGCGTGTTTTTGGAGGAGGGAGATCACCTCCTGTTTGAGCAGTGTGGAATGTTCCTGTGACATTGGACGGTGCCTTGGTGGGATATTGGGTGGGGTAGATGTTAGCTCGAGACAGTACCCTGACCGAATAATTTGGGTCACCCATTTGTCCGATGTTATGGACTCCCAGGCGTGAATAAAGTGTCGTAGTCTGCCCCCGACCGGAGTGGGATGGTCTGGGGGGAGCGAGGGGAAGTCATTGTGCGGGTGGTGTGGCAGAACGGGTGGTGTTGCTTTTGCCCCTGCCCATATTGTTGTTGCCCCTGTATCCACCTCTTTGGTAGCCCTTTGAGAAGGTATTTTGAGGAGGGGACTTGTAGGAGGTAGAGGCGCTATCGGTGGAGTAGCCTCTGCCTGTGCTACGAAAGGACGAACGTCGAAAGGAGCGTCTAGGGGTTTGGGATTGTAATGCCCCCATAGACTTTGCTGTGTCCGTGTCCTTTTTCATTTTTTCTAATGCTTCGTCCACCTTTGGCCCAAATAGGTGTTGTTGGTCAAAGGGGTGATTTAGTATGGATGCCTGGACTTCTGGCTTAAACCCTGAGATCCTGAGCCAGGCATGACGGCGAAGCAGGACACTAGTATTTATAGCTCTAGAAGCAGTGTCCGCTGCATCGAGGGCACATTTAATGAAGGTGTTAGTAATGAGCTTTCCCTCCTGTATTAGGTCATGAGCTTTACGTTTGTGTTTCTCCGGGAGGTGTTGCATAAGAGCCTCAAGCTCATCGTAGTGTGCTCTGTCATAACGCGCAAGTAGCGCCTGTGTATTCGCAATGCGCCAGATGTTTGCGGCTTGTGAGGCAGTGCGTTTACCAGACGCATCTAAGAGTTTTGATTCCTTATCTGGCGGTGGAGCCTCACCCGAGGACTGGGAGTTGGACCGCTTTCTAGCTGTGGACACAACTAGGGAATCTAAAGGAGCAGGGCCTTTATGTATGTAGGATCTGTGGGTGCTGCTTTGTACTTTTTTTCTATTCTGGGGTTTAAGACCCTGGCCCTGACAGGGTCTTTGAACACCTCTGCAGCATGTTTGGTAACACCCTTAAGCATGGGCAAGATGGCTGTGGATTTATCCTGAATATCAAATGTATCCAGTAAGAAGTCGTCTTCCACTGGTTCGCTATGTAGTTCCACCCCATGATAGTGTGCTGCTCTCTGCACTAAGTGGTGAAACCCTAGTGAGTCCTCCGGGGGAGATGGCCTGGATGGGTAGAGGTCATCTTGAGGCACATCTTGTATGTCAGGGTTTTGGTAATCCTCCCAGGGGTCTGGGGTCCCTGGGGGTGTGGGGTCCATCGGGGCGTCCGCTGGATCATAATCTGGATCCCCGTAATCGGGTTCTGGGGAGTGATGAGGCAAGGGTGGCGGAGACCTGGGAGGGAAAGGAGGTGGAAGAGGTGGAGGAGGTGGTGGGGAGGGCACTCTGAGAGGAGATGTGGCAGAGTCCTTCCGTTTGAGCGGTGGAGGAGGAGCTGGTGTGTCAAGACGTCTTTTCTTGATAGACAAAATCAATAGCCCAGTCTTTGGATCCTTTGATAAGGTTTTTGGAGAAGGATCAGGTGTAAAAAGTTCCGTTGGCGCCGAATCGTCCGCTGGCGCCGATGTTTTCGGAGCCGAGGACTTGGGTGGTTTCTTTGCGCCATGCTTTTTTGGAACCTCCGGTTTTTTCGGCGTCGAGGTAGGCTTCGACGCAGGAGCGTCGGTGCCGAGGGATTTATGCTTGTGTTTCGTCGGCACCGAGAGTCCAGGCTTCGGCACCGGTGGCTTCGGAGTCGAGCTGGGCGTCACTTTCTTCGGTGCCGAACGGTGTTTATCGGCACCAGGAGTAGGCTGGCTCGAGCCCGAGCTGCCGTGAGACTTGTGATGCTTCGACACCGGGCCCGAAGGTGGGGTGATAGAAGCTGCATGTTTGGTTTTCCCTAGGCCCGGAGGCGAAGGTGTAACCTGAGTCTCTTTGGATATGGGCGCGGGGGTGGGAGGGGGTAGAGTACTCACGACCCTCTGCGCCGGTGTGATGTCCTCCAGGTCGGAGTCGTCTGCCTCGGAAGCGCTGACGATGTCTTCCTCCTGCTCGGTGTGTTGTTGCCCCGAAGCTCCGGTGTCGTCTCCGAAGATGTCCGGTGGAGCCGCGGTCGATGAGTGCGCCATGGTGCGTCGAGCTCTTCGATCCCGGATGGTCTTTTTTGATCGAAAAGACTTGCAGGCGGGGCAGTCTCTGGCCTCGTGTTCTGGAGAGAGGCAAAGGTTACACACCTGATGGAGGTCGGTGTGGGGAAATTTAGACCCACATTTTGGGCACTTTTTGAACGGAGTCCTTTCCATCGGCCGGGACCGGAGTCGAGGAGGGCCCGAAGGCTGGTGCCGATGTGTGGAATCGAGAAAGTGCCTCTACGAGAGATGAAGAAACTCGATGAACGAGGATTTTCCGTCGAGGCTGGAACCGGAAAAGTTCAAAGCCGGAGCACGAAGTATCACATCCGAGCCCGATGGCGGAAAAAAACAATCTGAGGATGGAGCCGAAGCCCATGCGCAGTACGGACCGAAGGAGGAGTCACTGAACTCGTGACTTCCAAACACTGTCCAAAGAACAAAAACAAGCTGCAAACATCCGGGCCCAACACCAGATGGCGATCTATGCAAAGTGTACAATCTGCAGCTCATATGCCTCGAACATTAGTTTTCCCTCATTTACCAAATCTTGCGCTCTTGTTTTATGCTCATCTGGGAGATATTGGAGCAATTGCTCCATTTCATCCCAGTGTGCCCAGTCATACCTGCCTAAAAGTTCCTGCATATTTTCAAAGCATCAGTGATTGACAGCCTGAGCAGCTACGTGCTTGCCAGAAGTGACTCTTTATCTGGTGGAGGAGCGTCCCCTGATGTTTGGGAATTCGCTTACTTATGAGCATTAGAAACTACTAGTGAATCTAATGGCAACTGGCCCTTGATAAATACTGGATCTGTTGGGGAGGCTTTATACTTTTTGTCAACTCTAGGAGTCAAGATGGTTACACGCATGGAGTCTTTAAAAATTTCGGCAGCGTGACTTACCATGCCCTTAAGCATAGGAAGTGTTTGTGACGACCTATGTGTGGATCCTAAAGTCTCGAACAAAAAATCCTCTTCTAACGATTCTCTGTGCAGTGCCACCCCATGATATTGTGCAGCCTTGACAATGAGTTCTGATAGGATACATTTTCATCTGGAGGAGATGGTTTGGCAGGGTAAAGGTCTGGGTCATTATCGGCTGGAGAATCAATTTTGTAATCCGTCCATGGATCTACTGGTAAATGTGTACCCCCATCATCAATATCATCATCGTCATGGTGAGATTGTGGCAAATCCTGAGGTGTGATTTACAAAGGATCTGAAGGTGAAGAGGGGGGTGGTGGTGGATGAAAAGGACTGGTAGCAACAGACTTCTTTTTAAAAGGAATCTTACAATGATTGTTCTCATCAGGAAGCTTGTGTTTCTGAAAGTAGTTTAGTATGAATACGATCTGTTTCAGGGTTAATATACAGTCTCTTTGGTTTGGGATCTTTTTTCGGTGGAACAATGTCTGGATCCTGATCCGAAGGGGCATCTTTCGGTTTTGGTGCCAGCATGGGCAGGCCTTTCGGTACGAAAGATTTCGACTCTGAAAGCTGTTTCGTTTTTGGCGAGGAGGACTTTGGCTCAGAGTCGGATTTGTGTTTGGAATCGGAAGGCTTCGGCTCTGACGAGGATTTTTGCCAACTTGGTACTGAGCCGGAAGACTTGACTGAGTGTTTTGGAGCCGGGCTTGGAGGAGGGGCGTCGGAAATGTCATTGCGGTGCCGATCTTAGCCTAAAGGCAGAGGTGGTGCTGAAGTGTTATGTTTTTTGTGGGAGAGTTGGTGGGGCAAGGGGTGTTCCGTACTCACAACACCTTGTCCCTGCGGCAGTTCTTCGGCGTTGAGGTATATCTTGAGCTCCGAGTCGGAGTCCTGCACGGAGAAGGCTTCTTCCTCCTCTGTCATTGATGCACCAACATCTTCTTGACCAGAGTCTTCACCGAAGATGTCTGGCGTGTCTTTAATGCTTTGACGCTGCATCTCTCGACGTCGAGTCTGACAATCGTGAAGTGTTTTCTTTGATCGAAACGATCTGCAAGCTTCGCAGTCTTTTTCTTTGTGCTCTGGAGACAAGCACAAGTTACACAATTTGTGAGTCAGTGCGCGGATACTTCGCATGGCAGTGGGGGCAGAATTTGAACGTGTCCGTTCCATCAACGGAGAGCTGACCCGGCGCAATTAGGGCCGAAGGCAGTCCACGAAGCTTTCCGATCGAAAAGTAGATTCCATTGATCGAAACGATACGCGGAGGAAGTGGGAAACACGTACAAAACAATAACGTCAAGGAGAACCTAAGAACTGTTTCGAACCGGACCGCAGCAATATATGTCTGAACCCGATGGCGGAAATAAACAATCTAACAATGGAGACGATGACCATGCGCACTATCATCGAATGGAGGAGTCACCTTACCTCGAAACTAGGAAAGACTTCTTCGAAGAAAAACAACTTGCAAACATCCAGACCCAACATTAGATGGCAGGAGTATGCAAAGCATGTGTATCTACAGCACACATGCCTCGAACAGATGTTTTCCATGAATCAAACATTTTTGGTCACCTGCCACAGCCGGATTAGGAACCACATCTTCACCTACTAAATGTATATTTAGCCACTAGTACAAAGGGCTTGTTTTTTTAAATTTGTCATATGACTCTTCTAAGCAGGGGCTGGTAGCTTAATGGACTAATGCATCCACAGCAGAGATCTGTATTGGACCACATTGTCACCGGTTGATAACCCTGCAGGTCCACTCAGTTTTAATTCCTTCTTAGGTTGATAAAATCAGCATGATCACGTTTTCCAGCAATGGACAGGTTTAGGTAAAACAAATATCCAGGTTCAGTTAATTTTAATCATGCTCCACAGGAGTGCTGTGTGCAGTGAATCGGATAAAAAAGGGTGCTTAGGACAGGACTCTCTCTTCCAAAACTCTATCACCATTTTGGATGCAAGACTAACAGATGACTGATTCTGCCCTGCTAGCCCTTCAGATGGGATCCTGTTGTGTGTCCAGACACTGGTCTGAATAAACTTGAAATAAGTCTGTTAATCTGTGAGGTGATTCACCCTTACCCGGGTCTTTCAGAGGCGATCCCTGCTCGTGATCGACTGTTGCTCACTGCTGCTAGCCTGCCAGTGCGGACGCTGACATGTGATAGACCATGCTCCAGGTCTGCCCCTCTTTTGGAGATGATGCTGACCAGTGACGGCCTCCCGTGTCATGTCACACATTCAACCAGCAGCACGTCTGGACTTACAGTTTTGCTTTTTGTATTATTAGGGTGCACTCCCAGGTGTCAGTATATGAAGCGCTGGATGCTAAGAATCCAGAATTGTCTATGGGCATTGCACTTGTCAGAGGGCCCGTGCACAGATACAAGGCGGGGTGAATGCTGGAAGGGGAAGAAGACCTGACACATCCATTCTGCTGGACATGGTGTCTGTTCTGTGAGGCTGCTCTTCAGGAGGATGCGGTGGGCAGTACCTTCTCAACCAGGTATTGAATGAGTCACAAACATGGACTGAATATACTAATGACTGCTGCAATGTGTTCATCTATTACCTTGTTATATTTGTAAGTAGCTTGCTACGTGTTTACATAACATGTTTCATATTGTATTATAGTTTATGTATGGGGCATATGATTTGCATAAATGGTAACGGTTCTTTATATTATTAAATATAATGTAGTAGGTATATAAAAGGGGTCTCTAGGGTGTTCTCATTGTAATTATAAATAATGGAATGTGCTTATTTGTCGCACTACTTGACAATAAAGGGGTCTCAAAAAGCACTGGGCTTTCTTTTGACTAATCAAAGTATCTGTGTCACCTCTCAAGTGCCTCTACAAAGATTGTGTATCAACATTTTAGCAACAGGTTTATATCTACAGATTGCATGCAAAAATTCTACACTGCTTACATTCCTTAAAATCCTGCATGACAAATTGACGTTCCATCAAACGTTTACTTCCATCCCATATTTTTTAAGAGCGCCACTGTTTCCCTTCTTCCCTCTGTTTGCCTCTTATGTATACAAGTTACTCTAAACCACATGCCTATCTGTCTTAAGCTCTTGGGAAACCATAACTATCCTAATAATACAGCAAACAATTGCTTCTCACATAGCCCCCTCTAATGATTCCATCTGTGTCAATATTGTACCACAAAGAAACTAGAGTGAATGCATGGAATGAACATGCAAATCTAACCCCAATAACTATTGACTGACCACTAACTTTGGGCTCCCGGGTAGCATGCTACTCACCGCATAGCGATTCAACACCTTGTCAGGGTTAATAATCATGATATAAGTGCAATTTAAACAGATATGTGATGCACAGCCCTACCAACCCTTCAGAGGTGGGTTAGCAAATGCTACATTTTAGAGACGCAGGTGAGACGAGCATTACCTAAGCAAATGTACGGATTACTAACATTATATATAGATCACTGCAATGCATTTCATTCTGTTTCATCCATGGGGGGAAACGATTCCTTCTCCTCAAATGAATCAATCAATCACTGACCTTGACAGTTGGGCTGAGTAAAGAATTCAAACGAAGTCAACAGTTAATAACCCTCCTCGACATTGTGAGTGGCCGGGAGATATTTTCTACCTCGTTGGGCCATTGACGATTCTATGTCATAGTGACACTACTTAAAACACATATTTTACTATAGCTCTGTGTATGATCCGCAATATTTTAGAACTTACAATCCTTTTGCCCTGCCTGCATAAGATAAGTGGATACATTTCAATGATCTTGGGTGGCTGGTGGAACTCTATGGTTCTTTTTAGGGGTTTCTTCAGAGGGTGACAGTGGGCCAGTGTCAAAGGACGTAGGCAGAGCAATGCTTGGTTATCTTGAACTGAATAAAATATCTATATTCAGATCATTTTCTATACGTTGCAGCAGCAGAGAATGATCTAGCACAGGCTCCATTGTTGCACAGCCATTACTGCTGCTGAAACCCAAGTGAATAGCTGAAGGTGGGCATCTGACATGGGGTCAACTTACATCAATGACATCTGCTTGCAAGTGCAGCTGCCACCAAGCACTTGTCTTGAGGGATTGTCTGGTGGATGTCCAGCCTTGAGTTGAGTGAATATGACTGCAATTCCAAAAGACTGCTCCAGGCCCACTTATTCAGGTTCAACAATGTAAAATGTTCACACTACACTCACAGCTTGCCTTCCGCCAACTGATCAAACTGAATGAGTCACTCATTCTTGCCTTTTTCTAGCTATAAATCCTTGACAACAGATGACATTTTTCACATCTGCTCCTGAAATGTCCTGTTTATAATGTATCAATATATCTTAGAGATTGGACTACAGCAATACTGCCTTAGATCACTGAACATTTATATTGGCAGACTGCACCTAATTCCAACCAAGGCAACCCATATTCTGTTATAATTGGGGATGCTCTGACCATGCCTGTCCTGCACTGGCATCCCTCCCTTGACACGCTGTCCAATAGTAAACCAGACACCCTCGGTTCATAGCGTATTCTAGAGAACAAGGCTACGGTTTCTAGCATCTTGCATGCTTGTTCAAAGATTTTGTTCCCAGGGTTCTATGTTGCCATTAAATCTTCCTTTCGGGGTGACTCATCCTGGATTAACCACTTTTTATAGAACTAGATTCCAGAAACCCTTCAAAAAGAATATGTTGCACCTAAGAATAATTCAAAGAAGCTTCATGGTATAAAATTGCACTTCCACCACAAATACATAAAACAAACAAAGGTAATTAAAGTGTTCTTTAGCTGGGCCCAGTAGGGTACTGGTCAGTTCAGAGACTGAAACTTGCAGCACCTCAAAACACCATATTAGTAAGACACAGAGGATATCAAATGAATAGAGGAGTACATGTGGGTGAAAAATGAGAATGGTCATCAATGGAGCATCAGTGGAAATCAATAAAACAATGAAATCTTTCTTTGCTGTTTCTCCCAAAAACTTTAGTATAACAAAGTACTTACATCTGTGATCAAACCTTTGAGGAAGTTAGCCTTATGCCGCAGTGGATCATGCACAAGGCCATCACAGAAGGAGACTATCCCGTGAGGAAAGTTATGCTGTGCTAACCACGCCACTACCCGCTGCTTCTGCATGTCGGGGCGACCTGTTACGTAGATTATGAGGTAGCCAAGGTCTTGCCAGTGCCTGCAAAAGAAATACAATGATGTAATAGTGTACTTGGCCCTACATATATAAGTGAAGATTAACCTTAAGTGTTTTTTTCCGGCCACTCACCTTACTACATCAACCGCTCCGGCTCGAACTTTGGGGTCACTCCCCATGATGGACACACTGGCTGCGAACGAGCCATCGATGCTGAATACTACAAATTCACTGCCTTTTGGAAGGACTGTCATGTAGCTGTCAGCAAAGGTATGGTCCCCCCTGAAAAAAGGGCAAGTAAACTGGTTTAAGGAATGATTGCAGCGTACTGACAGCACACCAATGCATTAAATATTTCATATTTTTTCACTCCAGCTAGGTACAGGTAACACGTTGTCAATGCAGTGACCACAACAAGCATGTCTGCAAATGTAGTTGGATGACACAGTGACTGATGTTTTTTTTAAAAATTGTTTTTTATTTCAGGAAACACATAGCAGCAATATACAGTACGAGCATATATACAATATATACACTACATAATTGTAATTGCAAATGTGTGACAGTTGCATGCCAGAGCATGTATTGCAGTCAAAATGCTAAAAAAGAAAAAGCTGCCAACCCCTATTTGTAGGTAAATACGAAACAGCAATACAGTTAGCAATAAACACATAACCATTAAACGGAGGAAAGAAAAAACTGGGCAACAGTTGGCAGAGGAGCACGCCTCACATATCTTCTAACATTAAGGACCGATGTGATTTTACAGTTGTATTCATCCCAGCTCCTCCTCGTGTGTACTTGGTAACGAAGTACTGAGGCCTTGCCCATATGTATCTCCTGTAGTGTGCAGCTGAGTGGCATCCTAGGCCGTAGGGAATGGCTTGCTTAACATCAAGGTCTCCTCTCCCTGCAGTAACCAATCTGGCTCCTTCGTCACCCAAAAAAAAAAAAAAATTCTATGTCGGTTGGTGTTATTTGGGTAATGAGGGGTTCCCCCACCACCCACTGTCCGTGTGCCAGGGGTCCCAGTCTGTGAGAGGGTGCCGGGTCCCACAGCCGTCTGCCCGAGGGTCCGCAACCTCTCCTGCAATAATCCTGATGTCTCCAAATCCCGTTCAGCGTTCTCGTCTGTGCGGACTATACCCCATTCACCCATATCTGCTGTCCATCTGGGCAGTCAAGGGGGCACGGGCACTTTCCAGTGTATCGCTATGCGGGGCCTAGCAAGCACCACTCCCAAATTTGCAAATTTACATTGCATTCTGTTCTTCGCCTTGGGGGTCAGTAGGACCCCTATAAGGCAGTGGTTAATCGTTTCTCTGGTCTGAAGGCATTTCAAAGCGTCTCCAGCACTCTTGACCAGTAGGGCCAAAGCCGAGGGCAATCCCACATCATGTGAGTGAACGCAGCCGGCTCGTCCCCAAACCGGGGACACTCAGAGGAGTGTGCTGCATTGGAGTGCACTAATCTGAGGGGGGTCATGTATGTGCTGTGTAGGTAATTAAATTGTACACGTTTGAAGCGGGCGTTGCTGGCCACTTCCCGGACCTGTGTGAACACTCTTTTCCATTCACTGTCTATGAGGGGTATCAGTCTGTCGACCATCTATCCCGAATGCAGTATATGTCGACACTGCGGTTGGCCTTGAGTATTCGGTATAAGAGAGAGATCAATCCCCTGTGGGTGCCTGGGTCAAGAATCACCAGCTGAGTGAGGGACTCCGTAGGTTCCTTGGTGAAAGAAGTCTAAATCTCCTGTGTGTGTGTGAGATTTTTCCATATTGTAGAAAAATGCCCCATTGGAATCCCGAAGCATTCCCACACATCAGCAAACAAGAGAAAAGACCCATCACAATATAGATCACCTGCGATAAGGCACCATTCCTCAAACAACCCTGTCAAGTCCATCACGGTTTGTGTATGGCAAAAATTGTGCAGCCATTGCAACAGTACCGTTCGTCCATATGGGTCCTTTCGCAGTACCAATGTGACCGGCCGTTCCCAGGCTCCCGCGCCCTGACGACACACAAGGATATTGCGGGGGTGCACGAGATACCATCATGAGACATCTCAGTAGACTGTTCTCGCATTCCCATTCTGCCAGAAGGTCCTTCTCTACATTGGGGCCTGCCACACACCAGAGCGCCGTCTACTGGAGAAGGGCGGCAAAATAGTAGAGATGTAGATCTGGGAGGCCCAGTGCCCCCCTGTTCCATATCCAGTTCAGAATCTCCAGTTTTACCCTACTGCGCTTTCCAGCCCAAACCAGCGATAGTATGAGGCTATTAATGGTCTCAAAGGTAGATAAAGGGATAATGCAGAAGGAATTCTGCAGAGTGTACAGGCAGCGTGGTAGGAGCACCGCCAGGGCCACGCGACCCCTGATAGACAGAAGGAGGCGATTCCAGAAACTAATGGATGACTGTAAACGCGTAATCACTGCCCCCATATTCAATGCATATTGAAAATGGGCTGAGTGAGCCTCCTTTATTCCTAGATACTGGAAATGATTGCACTTCCATTGGAACTCTGCTGCAGGGAGGTCAGCCACTTCTGTTCTTACTAATGTAGGGAGTGGGAATAGGACTGACTTCTGGTTATTGACTTTCAGACCAGACACTGTGCCGAAACTCGACAAGCTTTCCAGAAGAATGGTCATTGCCTCCTCGGGGGGAGCTAGATATAGCAAGGCATTATCCAGATATAGGGATACAGCATGCATCCGGCCTCCCACCTTGATGCCCCAATGATTCATGTTCCTTCGTGGTCTAGTCGCCAAAGGCTCTATCGCCAGGGCGAATAAGAGTGGGGACAACAGGCAGCCTTGTCTTGTGCCCCGTTCGATGGAGAAAGTTTCAGAAATCACCCCGCCATTGGGTACCCTAGCAGTTGGTAAGTTGTACAGAAGGCGTACCCAGGCGATATATTCCTGGCAGAGGCCCATTCTTGGAAGTACCTCCCAGAGGTAGTCCCATTGTAGGATATCGAAGGCCTTCTTAATATCTAAAGCCAACGCTTCAGCACAGATGTCCATATTTGCTGTGGCATGCAAGGCGTGGCACAATCTATGTAAAAAAAATGATTTATTTGTTATTGTGTGAATATACTGTTTTTTGATTGCTATATTTGTGCTGGGACCATCTTGTTCCATACTGTCTTCCACCCAGGTCCCAGTGATTTTGGGTATACCTTTTTCCTATAACCACTTATGTAAGGGGGCACCTTGCACCAGTCCAGACAACACTTATGGTGATTTAAGAGATCTTAGACAACCTTAGGAAGCTCTCTAAGTGGTAGCTGTGGAGAGCAGCCTTCAGGCTTAGCCAAAAAGGAGTGTAAAGCAGCTTGTTTTACCAGAATGCAATCTTATAGTAAAGATTAAGAGAAAAGAACACCAAGTATTTATAAAAATATGTATTTATTATATCATACTCTCTACTACGTTCAAATATCTCCTACACGGAGATAAAAACAATGCACACAATACTTTAGCAAAGATACACAGTAAATAGCCCGAAATACACAGTGGACCCCAGGGGGTGGGGGCCGCCAAGCCATATACTAAGAAAGTGGTATAAGAACCACGACTCGGATCAAGACAGAGACGAGTGGACATAGAAGTGCTGGGGACCCAAGGAACCACCCAAGGTGAGTAGATAAGGACCCCATGGAGACCGTGTGCAGTGTGGGAACACGACCGCGTGCTCCGTACAACTCTATGTGTAAGTCGCGGTTGGATTTTCAAACATTAAGGACCCTTCTCAGTGGACCTTGAAGAAACCCTGTGGAAGACAGAGGGTTGGAGGGCCACCCCACCCGTGGATACCCTATTAGGAGTAGTTTCTTTTCTGTAACTCCAGTTCTGTAGTAGGGGTATCTCTGTTATAGTCATAATCTAGTGAATAGTCCTGCCCATGTGCGTGGACCCCGGAGCAATAAAAAATAATCTCTAAAAGGTGACAAATCATGCAGACCTGCATACACCTTTAAGAGAGAATTTAATTTAAAGACAGATAATGCAGCCTATACCCACAGGCTACACTGTCCAGTACTTCAACTAGAATTCCACCAACATCCACAAACAGCACTGCCTGTCTAGTTTTTCTCCCCATAGGAAAAAACCCTGCCTCTACCAGCAAAAGCCTCTGGAATGATAGAGAGGAAGGAGTGGACAGACAAGCCCCATAGGCTGCCATTATGTGGCTTAAAACAGGATACTGTGCCTTTAAGAAAACTTTCCAGGTTTCCAGAACTTTCCCCAGTATCCCAGAATGCCCAGCAGGTCCCATTTACTTTCAGTTCTTTCTGAAGGCGTAGCACGCCAGACCTGTAGCATTCTACAAATGAATAAGTATCTCTCCACCGGGGAGGAGGGCGGGCGCTTATGACTATAACAGAGATACCCCTACTACAGAACTGGAGTTACAGAAAAGAAACTACTCCTTCTGTAGTAGGGGATCTCTGTGTATAGTCATAATCTAGTGAATAGAATGGCAAGCCCATCCCCACACAACAAAAGCGGTGGAGAAACCACAAGACACTACCACTACTGTGCGAACAGATTTCGCAGCGAAGCCTGCCCAACCTGCGCATCTGCCCTGGCATCCGTGTCCAGACAGTAATGTGCAGCAAAGGTATGGACCGACTTCCAAGTGGCCGCCTTGCAGATTTCCGCAATCGGAACATTACGCAGCAAAGCCGTCGTGGCAGCTTTGCCCCTGGTGGAATGAGCCTTAGGTTTACCCCCTAAGGTCTTATTAGCCTTTTGATAACACAATTGTATGCAGGACACAATCCACCGAGAAATGGACTGCTTAGAGGTCGCAAGACCAGTTCTGACTGAGCCATAATTAACAAACAATTGGTCAGACCTACGAATATCCTTGGTCTTATCCAGATAAAATTTCAACACCCTCCGAACATCCAGGGAATGGAGAGACCTTTCCGCTGGCGAAGAGGGATTCTGAAAGAACGTAGGTAAAGTTATAGTCTGGTTGACATGAAAGTCAGAGATAACCTTAGGAAGAAATTTAGGGTGAGTACGCATCACAACCTTAGCAGCATGAAATACAGTATAAGGTTCTTGACAACATAATGCCTGAAGTTCACTCACCCTGCGGGCCGATGTAATGGCCACTAGGAACGCCGCCTTCCAGGATAGGTGCTGCAACGAAGCCTTGTGAATGGGTTCAAAAGGCTCCTTCATCAGTCTGGACAGCACCACATTCAAGTCCCAGGAAGGCGAGGGAAGTTTGACGGGAGGAAACACTTTCTTCAAGCCTTCCAAAAAATCCTTGACCACAGGGATCTGAAAGAAGGAAGTCTGTGAAGGGCATTTCCTGTAAGCAGTCAAAGCAGCCAGATGAACCTTAATGGAATGGAAATTAAGGCCAGACTGCGCCAGATGTAAAAGGTACGGAAGGATGACATCTTCCTTACATGTCGTCGGATCAAAGTTCTTGGACTTACACCAGATACAGAACCTCTTCCACTTGTAAGCATAGGATGTCCTAGTGGAAGGTCGTTTAGACTCCTTCAGTATGTCCATACAATCGTCTGGTAGATTAAGATGGCCATATTGCACTATTTCAGGAGCCATGCCGCCAAACTCAAAGACGAGAGGTTGGGGTGCACCATCCGCCCCCGAACTTCGTGAGAAGGTCCGGCCTGCACGGCAACCGCATGTGAGGAAGGAGAGACCGGTGAAGTAGGTCCGTGAACCACCACTGCCTGGGCCACTCCGGGGCGATCAGGATCATCCGCGCCCTGGACTGGGACAGCTTGATGAGCACTGCCGGAATCAGGGGAATGGGTGGAAAAGCGTACAGAAAGCTGTTCGACCAATCGATCCATAGCGCATTCCCCAGCGTCCCCCGCTGGTAGTACCTGGATGCGAAGTCTCGGCATTTGCTGTTTTCGGCGGTGGCGAACAGATCTACGTCTGGAGTCCCCCACCTTGCGAAGACTTCTCCTAGTACTTCGTCGTTTATGACCCATTCGTGGTTTTCCTGAATCAGCCTGCTCAAGGCGTCCGCCTGAGCATTCTGCACCCCTGGCAGATGCGTGGCCGTAATCGTCAGTCCTCGGGCCAGCAGCCAGCGCCAGATCGCCTGCGCCTCCTGCGACAGAGTGCGCGATCTCGACCCCCCCTGCTTGTTGAGGTAATAGATCGTGGTTGTATTGTCCGTCTGTATCAGCAGCGAGTTGGTCTGGAAGGACGGAAGGAAGGCCTTCAGTGCCAGGAAGACAGATCTGAGTTCCAGGAAATTGATGTGGTACGTCGATTCCAGAGGAGACCACTTTCCTTGAATCTGCAAGTCCCCGGAATGCGCTCCCCAGCCCTGGAGAGAAGCATCCGTCACTACACTCATCGTGGGAATGTCCTTGTGGAAGGGAACCCCCTTGAGGAGGTTTTCCGCCGAACACCACCACTTCAGAGATTGAAGAGCATGCAGCGACAGTCGTATCTTGTCGTCCCAAGAGCCTGTCCTCTGATCCCACTGATCCTCCAAGCACTCCTGCAGTGGTCTCATGTGTAGCCGTGCGTGAGGCGTGAGGAAGATACAGGAGGCCATCGATCCCAGTAGAGAAGACACCTTCCTCACTGTCGTCGATGGAGCAGTCCTGAGGTCCTGAGCCTTCCGAAGGAGTGATAACCGTCTCTCCTCCGAAGGAGACACGCTTGCTGACCGCGTATCGATGGAGGCCCCCAGGTACTGTATGCACTGGACCGGAGTCGTGACCGATTTGGACATGTTGACGTGTAACCCCAGCTTGCGTAAGAGAGCGCACGTCCATCGGAAGTGATCTTGTGCTTCCGAGAAGGATGACGCCTTGATCAGCCAATCGTCCAGATACGGGTAGACAAACACCTTGTTCCTCCGCAGGTGTGCCGCCACCACCGCCATGCACTTCGAGAAGGTCCTGGGAGCAGACTTTAGCCCGAATGGCAGTACTGTGTATTGATAGTGATTGGCGCAGACTTGGAATCGCAGGAACTTCCTGCGCTTCCTCGCTATGGGCACATGGAAGTACGCATCCTGTAGATCTATGGCACAGAGCCAGTCTCCCCGTTGCAGCTGAGGGGTGCAGCGATAGCATGCGGAACTTCTCTCTGCGAATCCATTTGTTTGCCTGTCGCAAATCCAGAATGGGCCTGAACTCGTTCTTGTCCTTCTTGCGAACGAGGAAGAACCGAGAGTACAGACCTCTTCCCCTTTGAGACAGAGGTACCTCTTCTACCGCCTTTTTTCTCAACAAGATGTCTGCCTCCGCCTGGAGCTCTCTCAGCTGGAATCGAGAGCTGACCGGCGGAATCGCTGGAGGCGGGCTGATAAACCGAAGACTGTATCCATTGCAAACAATATTCAGCACCCACTTGTCCTGAGTAATTTTTCTCCACTCTGCCGGAAAAAATTGAATGCTTCCCCCCACTGGAGTGGGTAACGGTTGTGGGGGAAGTAGCCGCTCAGGGCCGAGACCCGGCCGGGCCCTTGGTAGTGGTAGTAGCCTGCTGGCCTCCTCTACCCCTCTGGCGCTTCTGGAAGGGCTTGCGGAACTGCTGCTGTTGTTGCTGCTGCTGCTGTCCCGAACCCTGCCCACGCCCTCTGCCCGAAGACCCGAACCGCCGCTGGAACGGGCGCTTCTTCTTCTCGGCCTTCTCCAACCCAACGGCCGTCAGGGTTTCCGCCTCCGCCTTCATGCGGGCCATCTCATCGTCCGCATGTTTCCCGAACAGGGTTTCCCCCGAGAAGGGCAGGTTGGCCACTCTTTGCTGCGCCTCTGGCTTGAGGGACGTCAGACGCAGCCACGAATGCCGCCTCTGGTGAACGCCATGGCAGTAAGCGTGGGCGGCCAGCAAGGATACATCCGCCGCTGCGCCGATCACCTGGTTAGAAACCAGCATGCCTTCACGCACTGTCTCCAGGAAGTCCTCCTTCTTGTCCCGGGGCAGTAGGTCCGCATACTGCTGCAGGGACTCCCACAGGGCCCGGTCGTAACGGCCCAACAAAGCCCCTGCACTCGCCGCCTTCATGGTAGTGGCGGCGGTCCCACACACCTTCCTGCCCGCAGAGTCCAGCCAGCGGCTTTCCTTGTCCGGCGGGACCGTCGACGAAGGCGCGGTCGCATGTTGTTTCCTCGCCGCCGTCACGATGACCGAATCCGGCTTCGGGTCCACTCTCAAAAAGGTAGGGTCCGACTCCGGGGCCCTATACTTTTTCATGAGCCTGGAGGGGGCGGCCTTCGTCATCGCGGGAGTTAGGAACAGTTCCACCAGTCCTGGTACAAGAGGCAGTAGAAGGCGAGACAGATGTTTCTTATGAAGTGTCTCAAATATCACGGACGTCGTGGGTGTTGGAACCGTAACCGTGATACCCAACTTTGCTGCCCTCTCAACAGCACCTCTTGGAAAGAGACCAAATCGTCCACCGGCGACACCCTAGTCCCCGGTGAGTCAGACAGCGTCGGGGAAAAGTCTCTGGTCGAGGAGCGCGTGTGTGACCTGGACCTGTGCCTCCTACGGCGTCGTCCGGAGTCCGACGATGACCGTCCACGGCTCCGTGACCTTCTCCTCCTGTGAGAGCGGGAGCGTGACCTCTTCGGCTTCGGCCTGTCCGCCGGTCTAGCCGGTCCCGGCGACCGCGGGCATCGTGGCTTCGGGGTCCCTTGCGGCGGAGTCGGGTACCTCGGAAGGGAAACCGACCGCGGGGGAACCGGCGGCGGTCCCACCGGAGTGCGTGGCAGCGACCGAGGTGGGGGCGGCGGAGGCAGTGTCCGCGGCTGTGGAGGCGGTGGTGGTGGAGGAGGTGGCGTTGGTGGTGGTGGTGGCGGAGGAGTCGGCGGAGGTGGGAGAGGAGGCGGTGACTGAGGCATCCGAGGGGGCGTATACACCACAGAGTACACCGATTCCGGTGACTCTCTCTTCCTCGACGTCGATCTTCGCCTCGACGTCGATCTTCGCCTCGACGGCGACCTCCGCCTCGACGGCGACCTTCGCCTCGACGGCGACCTGTGCCTCGACGGCGACCTGCGCCTCGACGGCGACCTGCGCCTCGACGTCGACGGCGATCTCCTCGACCTCGAGCGTCTCGACGTCGATCTCCTCTTCGGCGGCGACGTCGACCGTCTCCTCTTCATCGACGGCGAACGGCGATCTCCCCTCGACGGCGAGCGCCGACGCCGGGTCCGATCTCGACGCCGACTGCTGGACGGCGCCGACGACGGCGTCGTCGCCGACGATGCCGATGTAGTCGACGGCGGCCTATTCAGGTCCCTCGACGTCGATCGTCGACGCCGCTTCTCCCCAGAGCCCTGGGGAGACGGCGAACAGACGGTGGTCATCCTCCTTGACGTCGCCGTCGACGCCCTCGACGGGGAGTGGGAGCGCTTACTGGTCTTCCTGCCCCTGGGGAGCCCCCCAGAGGCCTCAGTATGGGGCAAATCAGCCCCTCCAGACCCACCTGGTGCCTTCAGTCTTCTCTCCTCCAGAACTTGAAGCCTGATTTTCATCCTGTCCCTCAGGGTCCTGGCTGAGAACGAGTGGCAGATGGTACAGTTTTCAGGCACGTGGGACTGGGGAAGGCAACCTATACACACCTCGTGTGGATCAGTTTTATCCTTCTTTCTACCACATTCCGGGCACTTGTCGAACAAGCCAGGCATGTTGACAGTACCAGCTACTAAGCACTTGAAAAAGTGACAAAAATTGACAAAATCTCCAAAAAACCCTTGAAAAGGGGAGAGCTCAATGCTCCAGGGTCCTGCTAGCAGGAGCCGGAAAAAAGAACTGAAAGTAAATGGGACCTGCTGGGCATTCTGGGATACTGGGGAAAGTTCTGGAAACCTGGAAAGTTTTCTTAAAGGCACAGTATCCTGTTTTAAGCCACATAATGGCAGCCTATGGGGCTTGTCTGTCCACTCCTTCCTCTCTATCATTCCAGAGGCTTTTGCTGGTAGAGGCAGGGTTTTTTCCTATGGGGAGAAAAACTAGACAGGAAGTGCTGTTTGTGGATGTTGGTGGAATTCTAGTTGAAGTACTGGACAGTGTAGCCTGTGGATATAGGCTGCATTATCTGTCTTTAAATTAAATTCTCTCTTAAAGGTGTATGCAGGTCTGCATGATTTGTCACCTTTTAGAGATTATTTTTTATTGCTCCGGGGTCCACGCACATGGGCGGGACTATTCACTAGATTATGACTATACACAGAGATCCCCTACTACAGAACCCGTGTTACCTACACCAGGGAAGCTGTGTGCATATGTGTGAAGTGGTGTCGGAAACCGCAGTCGAACCTAATGGAGGACTTTTGGAAAGTGCCGCTATTGCAGAAGGAGAAAGTGTAGGTGAAATCCAAAGGTGGATTCTAGATGAGAGGTACCTGCAAGCAGAGGGGATAGAGTCTACATCACTCAGGAGTGACCAGGAAACTTGGAAGACGAATGCCCTCAGATATCGGGTGTTGCAGGATGGATGACGATGACCTTGATTCTGCAGATGTGAGGACCAGGTGACACTGAGGAGGACCAGGAGCCATGCACGAGCTGTCCCACGAAGAATATAGAATGCTGAGGGGTCTGTGTCTGGCGGGAGCATCAACAGGCCTTGGTAAATGTAACCAAAGGCAAGAATCGAAGAATGAGCAACGTCAGGACCAGCAAGGTCAAGGGGACTCACCAAAAGCAGGTGAGTCAGGGCAGGCGCTGATCAATCAGGGGAGCCCAAAAGAAACAAGTGTGACCCTCAAGTAGACCCACAGGCCAGAGGCACTGGAGTCGCAAGAGGACATCAAGCAGTTAACCAAAAAATGCAGGCCACGATGCACAAGATGCGGTGTGGCTGAAGATTCTGGTCACTGGAGGTGCTCGAAGTTAGGGCTACTTGGAGCCCGTAGAGCTCCTCGAAAAGAAGTCAACAAACCTTTGCACCTGCAAGTTGACGCAGTGCACAGGGGTTTGGATATTGCAACCCCCATGAGGGATACTGGCCTCAAACTTGGTGAGAGGGCAGGGCAGGACCCGGGAGCTGTGGAAAACCACCACCTGTGTTGCAGAGCCTTTGGGGTCCAGAGGAGCTCAGGATCAGAAGGCCGGTCGACTTAGTTACGGTACCTGCGAATGCAGGGGAGTGACTCATTCACTCCAAGGAAGATTCCTTCAAGTGTCTTTGATGTGTCACAGGCCTTGGAAGGTTCCTGTATGATGCACAGGCACAGACGATGCAGTCAGGCCCAAACGAAGTCCAGAGTGCTGAGACGGTAAAAGTGGTGTCTCATCTAAATCTTATCCCAAGACGATTCTAGGGACCTAAACCCAGGTAAGCCCTTAAGTACCCTAGGGAAAGGGTTGGCAAGATTCAGGGGACTCTCCCAGGGGAGGGTATGGACGGGGGGAGGTTACTCCCATGTCCTTTCTCCAGTTTCGTGCCAGAGCAAGAGCCAACGGCTACCAGGACTGGTTTGAACTGGAGTGTGTACAGGGACTCTAAATGTGCCCCTTCATGCAGACTGAGTGGTGCTGGCAAGCTCACCCACCCCATCCTAATACACTAAATCCTGTCTGGGAGGTGGTCACACCTCCCTGTGACAGGATTCCTATTGTTCTGCCTTCCCCTGCTCGAGCTTGGCTCAGCAGCAACCATTTTGTGCTGTCTGCATCAAGAAGGCTGGTACAGAGAACACAGAGTCTAATGGAGGGCTCCTCTAGAGCTTGGAATCATACCTCCCACACAGTTTACGGTGTGGGGGTATGATTCCAACATGATTAATACCAAACATGATAGGATTTGTTGCAGCCACTTTCGAGACGGTCGTCGCGTGAATTACGTGGTGCCCCTCTATATAGTATATGGATGCTTTACTGGCCTGGGAGAATGGACTCTGTAGACTGCAAGGGTGTCCTGCTCATGCAGGTGCACCCTTTCACTTACAACCAAGCACCCTGACTTCAGGTTTGTAAAGGCCTGCTAGAGGGGAGACTTATAGGTTTTAAGCGCAGTGACCCTAGATATAGGAGACCTATATCTTTAGTAAGTGGTGCAAGCACCAATTTACACAGGCTGCAATGACAGGCCTGTAGTTCCATTTTGAATGATCTCTCATGGGTGGCATAATACATGCTTCAGCCTCCAGGAGACCTCTGGGGTACCTATGCCCTGGGTACATGGGTACCGTATGCTAGGGACTTATAAGAGTGCCCCAGTATCCAATTTGGGGTGTACCCAAGTACTGAACGTAACAATTTAGGGAGAAAGCAGATGGACTGGGGTCCTAATTAGCAGGATCTCAGTCAGACTAGTAAAAAACCAGCATAGCACCAGGCAAAAAGTAGGGGTAACCATGCAGAAGGATCCTGCCTTCCTACAGAACACCCCGCCACCCCCCCCTCCCAAACGAAAGGAGATAAGGCTAACCTTGTCCAGTTGAGACTTTATTTCCTAAGTGGCCCTATAGGGAAGGTTCTGCATTTGCATGTATACTCCCTATCCTATGGTCCACTGAGAAGATCTTCCCCTGTAGGGTCTTGAATCCTCTCAAAAGTTTGGGGTGTCTACCTGCCATCTGTTGGAGCCAAGAAAGAGGCTGGTGGGGTGTCTGATTAGGGAAGTGAGGCCCTAACAGGATTGATGTCATCTTCCTCAGAGCACTGTCCACCATTAAGGCCTTCTATATATGACTGTCCAGTCTCTATACCTAGTGGGTCAACCCCTCACTAGTACTTCAAGGCTGGGGGTCCCTCATCTGTGGATGAGTGGGTTCCTCTTGGCAGTGGGCCCTATAGGGTCCTCTGACTACCCTGAACGCTGTAGCCCTAGGATGACCAAGGCTGTGGAGAGAGGGTCAGCATACCTGCTCAAGACTGGGTACCTCATTGGAAGGTTCCCCTGCTCTCAGTGGCTCAGCCAGGACATGCCTGACCTCCTCTGGGGCAGTTTCTTCACAAGGGGTAGGATCAGTTCCCTGAGGAGGCTGACCCTCAGCTTAAGTCGGGGGGCAGACTTTTCTTCCTCCCCTGTGCTCTCTGGTGGAACAGAGTGGGCCATTCTTTCAGGCTTCACTGCGACTGAATTTCTCTGTGGTTGGACTGGAGCCCTCAAGGGCTTGCCAACCTTCTCAGAGAGGCCCATCATTTGTAGGTGGGCCTTTATCTCTACTTCTGCCCAAGCTGACGTTTCTAGATAATTTCCCAAGAGGGAATCTACAGGCAAGTTTGGGGACACTGCAACCCTTTTAGGGCCAGTGACCCCTCCCCAGCTGAGACTGACTATGGCCATGGGGTGATTGGTTCTAACACCTTCAGTGTTGGTTACCTGGTACTGGTACTCAGGTAGAAGCTGAAGCGTGGACACTAGTTTTCCTGTCACCATGGTGACACTAGCCCCGTATCTCTACAGGCTATAGCTTTCTGACCATTGATCAGAGGCTCCTGTCTGTACTTGCCCAATGTATTGGGACTTACAGTAAAAGTGGCAAATCCCATGCCACCATCACAGACTAAGGTGTCCTGTGTGGGGTATCTGGCTAGGCCAGTATCCACCTCAGTACCCCATGAAAACTCAACTCAACTTTTAGGGGTGCTACTACTCCCTGGGGGATTGCTACTTGGAGCACTAAAAATCAAAGAAACGTGTGAGGATAGGCTCACCCGCACTCAATGGTGTCTATTAGTTATGTACCGCATGGTTGCCTATGAAAGTTAATTTAAAGGCTGTACACAGAAAAATACACGGTGCGCCTATGAATAAAAGTGAATGTTACAAATACATGTGAAAAAGGTGAAAAATGTTATTTGAGTGACTCCGAACGTTATAGTCATCGTGCGGTCATGTGATAAAGTGCAGACCAAACTAAAATTTGAGCGAAACGAAACTCGCCGTACTAGAGGTTACAGGTTGCGGTGTTAGTCAAGTGCTTCCAATAAAGATGAATATTGGAAGTGGGTATTGGAAAGGTGAAAAACGTCATGCCGTCATACCGTAACGTGTAAACAAAGCGAAACCCGCCGTTTTGGCGCAAGTCAAGTGTGTTAAACTGACTTCAAACAAACATGTAAGGTAGATGAAAAACGCTATGAAATTAACTTTCATAGGCAACCGCGCAGGACATAACTGATAGACAACATCATGTGCGGGTGGGCCTATTCTCAGACGTTTCTTTGATTTTTATGATCACATGTTCAGCACTTCTTTTGCATAGCATTATGCATTGTTTTGAACTTCAGGATGGTTTCCTCATTGTATTTTTGTGTTTAATTATAGAGTTTTCCCTGATGAAGGACACAATGCCCGAAATGCATTGGATTGCTTTTGAAATGCATACCAATTACTTGCAATATATCGCATTGTGAAGATCGTTGATATTGAATCAGCATGGATTGAATTTAAGTCCATCAAATACAACTTTTGAAAGAAAATTTTGATTATGTGACTTTACTACTAACTATCATTAACAGTTTTACACACTCCGAAGGGTGTCGATTGTGCCCAGGGTGATTCACCCCATGGTCTTTGGGTTGAACTATTATTCAGTATTACGTTATGCTCATGATCTGAGAGCAAAATCCCGGAGCACATCAAAAAGCTGAAATGCCTTCAAATTTTCAGTATAATTTTGTGGCTGTGCACTGGCAAACTTGTCCTTGATTACACCTGGAGCAGAACCACATACTCAACTCCTCCGAATCCGGCTTCGCACAAAATCACAGCACTGAAACAGCCCTGATCGCAGCCAGTGGCGACATCCTAACCCCAGCTGTGAACTGTGCAGGTAAGAGCGTTGGGGCGGGATTTTGACAGACGATGACGAGGGAAAATAGTTTATTTAATTTTCCCTTGTGGTCTGTCAAAATCAACCCTCCCCCCGACCAGGCCCCACCGCCCTTACCTGCACAGGCTGTGGCTGCCGAACCCTCCTCGACCAAGGAGAAACAGCAGCTTTGATCCTCCTTGACCTCTCGGCAGACTTCAACACCGTATCCCACCACACGTTGATCGAAAGACTCCACCACATCAGCATCCAAGGGGACACGCTCAGATGGATCATCGCCTTTCTCACCGGAAAAACCCAGAGGATCCGCCTTTCACCTCTGAAACCAAGGAGATCACCTGCAGTGTCCCCCAGGACTCATCCCCACGCTCTACAACGCATATATGACTCAGCTGGCTAGCATTGTCAGATCGCAAGGTCTCAACATAATTTCCTACACAGACGACACCCAACTCATCCTCTCACTCACCGACAACCCCACCACCAGAAACAACTTCCACAAATGCATGACAAATTTCGCCACTGGATGAAGAACAACTTCTTGCAGCTGAACACAGACAAGACGGAAGTACTGATCTTTGGCAACAGCAGAAACACATGGAACGACTCCTGGTGGCCATTAGACCTAGGACCCGCACCCACTTCCTCCAACCATGACAGAAACCTCAAAATCATCAATGACAACAAGCTCACCATGAAATCACAGATCAAGCCTGTCTCCCCTGTCTGCTCACTCACTCTGCGCATGCTATGTAAGATCTTCAAGTGGTTACCCCTACACATGAGATGCACCGTGACACAAGCCCTCATCACCAGTGGACTGGACTATGGCAATGCCCTCTATGTAGGAATCCCCACACACCTTCTACAGAGACTTCAGACTATAGACTATCACAGACAGACTCATCCTCGGCCTTCTCTGACGATCCCACATCACACCCCACTTCAGAAAACTCCACTGGCTCCTTGTACAAAAGAGATGTCAATTCAAGCTGCAGACCCATCACACAAGGTCCAACACAACCAAGGATCTGCATACATTAACCACAACCTGAACTTCCACCAACCGTTGAGAAGACTATGCTCCACCTCCCTTTAACTTTCCCATAACCCTGCATTTACCGAAGCAGAAGTGGAGGACGCTTCTTCTCCCACATCGCAGCAAAGACCTGGAACAGCCCCCCCCTCCATGCACCTCCGGACCATCACCTCACTTCTGGAAATCCGAATGGCTCTCAAGACCTGGCTGTTCGAACAAGCCTCCAGGGCCTGCAAGTGCCTGGATACCCTATTGGGTGATTAGCTGCGCTTTATAAATCTGGATTGATACACAATTAAGGATGCCTCTTGATCCTAATATCAGTATACAAGTCCAACGTATGTTTTGTTCCTTTTCGATGTAATCTGTCTACGGAGCAACCCCTACGAAAATGTTGATGACGTTTCGGCCCATATTGTTAGTATGAATGGTCCCATCAAGACTAAAAAAGCGCCATCAATCATGTCAACCTCAAGTGAATACCCAATGCCCAGATCAGACGAAGTCCAGCAAGGGCCCTGCGGTGTCACTACCAGAGCTCATCAGGAGTAAAGCTGAACATGCGCAATCCACCAAATAAATTAACCGGAACCACAGACTTGTGCATAGTTAATACAGGAGATCCTTGACGTGTCTGCAAACTTTACTCCTGCTTTTATTTTATAGTTATTTAATTTTATATTAAGGACCCTCTCGAATTTCTCCGAGTCAGTGTGCATGAACTGCAGAAAACACAGCTTGGAAACAATAAGCGGTGATTACCTCTCTCTGTTTTCTAGCTTTGCTGTCAGCAGCTCATGCACTAGTTTGGAGAAGACCGGAGTTAAATATGTGAAATGAAGAGCTAAATAAAACAGAAAGTACTTGTATTTCTATTTGTGGCTTCCTTGAGATTCTGGTGGCTGCTGTGGTGCGAAATATAATTTATACATTTGTGTAGGTGGCTCCATCACATGCCAACAATATAATATGAGCAGCAGAAAAACACAGTATGAAGTCATTCTGAGTCAGAGCTTGTCATGCCAGAAGGTTCAGACAACAGGGCTACTGCATCCCGCACTGTCAGCCATGGCCCAATGAGCCAAGCCAGGCACCAAGATGAGCTTTGGAATCCTTGTTCATGTCTGTGCAGAGACAAAGCAATCCAAGTGCTAAAAATAAAACAACAGGCGCTTTCCATTCCAGATCTGCTAATCTGATGAGGAAATAGATGTGTCCCGACTAAACCGTGTCTGGCAACACCCAAAAGGTCTTTTGAACTGTAATGTGACACAAACTAGAAATTTGTACACACGCGCTGAGTATGGTCATTCGTACCATCATAATAATGCCGCGGGTTATCGCATGTGTGTTATGGTATCGTCATGCATACGGGCTCATATTTCCCTTTTGCAGAAATAAAATGGGGCATAACCGGCGCAGACAGTTTTCCTCCTCCATTTCCATCTTTAGCTGCACGGGCCGGGCCCATCTTCCAGCTGCTAGTATCTCTGTGCCCTCAAGCAGAGCAGGCCGAACTAGAGCTTCATCCTTACCCAGCACTCCTGAAAAGACGGCCTCAGGCATCCATTCTGACTGCTGTTTGCACCAGCGCTGAGGCTCAGCTGAAGCCTGACATGTTTAGACACTGCTGCAGTATCAACGATCGCACAGACCATATTGTGCTAGACATATCAGCGAGGGACTCTGAAGTTCTGAAATGGAAGAGCGGTGACGCGTGCAGTGCTGGTGTCTAGATCTCACGCAGCCCATGAGAGGAAGAGCAGGCACATGCACAGGCAATTAGCTGCACTATTCGGCAAATAAGTGGAGTCATCTTGCTGGACAATGGGGGGGAGATTAATTCAGGGGTAGAGAATGACTGGATTTGGATGTTGACAGGCAACATCAGGAAAATCTCTTATTGCCCAACAACCAAGAACCTGATGTTCATGGCGACTAGAATAGTTTCATATTCAGCCAGGAGTGTATGAAGACATATAGATATGTATCCTAGGTGCTAGTATGGACTGAGAGAACATTACTTCACAGAAGTCTTAGAGCTTGGGCATGCTGGTCGTGGAATTGTACCTTCTCAAAGTCTCAATGCCAGACAATGGGCAATTTTTGCAAGGCTCTCTGCCCCCTGCATCCGAGGCAGAAGAAACCACTGTAAATCAGACCCCATCTCCTTATTTGAAGACTTAGGGGAGCTGCAAAGAATCAACAGATTGGTACAACACTGAACTGTCTTTCGTAATAAGGATCCCAGTTGGAATTTTTGCTAAAATCAACGGTTAACAGTTTATTACTTGGGTTGGTGGCTGTTCAGGCTGCATGGATTTCAACGCTCCTGCTCCCTTCGGGTAGGTAGTGCCCACCCAGGTGCTCAGTATTTGCCATCTGCGCTTTGAGCAGTTTTTTTTTTCTAAAACCAGGCCACCAATTCAGAGATTATGCAAAATATGTTGTTGCATTTGACAGCCCACTGAGAGTACCAAATGTATCACGCACACCTTCCAGTATTCGCTTCCACATTGCAATGACCGCAGGTGAGCAAGACTGTGCACGCGAGCGCTGAGACTTCAAGTGTGCTCAACTGTGCAACTCTGCAAACTGCACAATGTTAATGAAGTTTCTAAAAATGGCTGACAAATCCTGCAAAGGTAGATTTTTCAGAACAAAATCCCCACTTTCACAAAAAAAAGTTTTGTTTGTGGGAGAATTCTGAAGCTAAGCCTTAGTTCTGTAGGTAACGCTGCTTACTGGGAAAATTATTAAAAATATACAAACATCTCGTGAATACTGTGCACCTAACCTCGTGAAAAGATCTTCAGAGCCCTAGTTGAAGTTTAATGATAATTCATCACAGGAGCCACAGAGATGGCTAATTTGGAGTAAACTAGTTGGATCAATTAATTTTATTGCTAATCCACATTCAATCGTAAAACATAAAAACAATATATTTTCTTTATTTACATTTATTTCTTTTATTTTTAATCCACAACCAATCCTAAAACATTAAAACAATATATTTTCTATATTTAAATATCTAAAAAAAAAAAAGAAATTGACATGAACTAAATAGGTTTGTGTGTTTTCAATTCCCTGCCTTGCACTACATTTGAAACAATTAGTCACAAAAACGAAATGACAGTACCTGACCACCATTTTGATGGGATACACCCCAATTCCCAGACGCTTGTCCTCTGGAATGACGTAGGAGATCCTACCACTGCTGTTGCTTATCTCTGTGTCAAAGTAGACCCACTCCCCGGCTGGAGGCTGGGTCATTATATGAATGTCCACCTATAACAGAAAAACAATAATTAAAAAAAAAAAAAAAACAGCTCTTGTATGGTAAACTATTGGAAATTGAGGCTTTTGTTCCTAGCTCACCATTCAATCTGCATAGAAACAGCATCAATATTATTGATTTTGAATGTCTCAATTACTTCAATCAAAAGAAATGCAAAATCAACAGGTATCGAGGTAATAATTGTGAGAGCACAGGAAGATAATTATGCAGCTAGTCTCAGTTTTAATCAGATGTCAAGGAGTATGTTTCAAATGGACAAATAATTTGGGAAACGTTTAATATTAACAGCTAAATGAAACTGTATTATTCCATCTCCAACCTAACAAAGGATGGGGTAAGTGCAGACATCAGAATTGCTATTCTAACTCCAGTCTAACACACATTGGGGAAAGTACACACGTTTGGGGTGTTCAGATTTATTATTCTAACTCCAGTCTGACAGACAATAGGGTAAGTGTAAACATTGGGCTAAAGGGTTAAATTCACTAATCTATCTCAATGGGGAGTGGGGAATGTGCATACGTTGTGGGAGTCAGATTTACTATGCTAATTCAAGTCTAACTAACAACTGAAGTAGAAGTGACATCACATACCCAATAACCACAATGCTTTTATGGGAAGTGAAATTAGACAGGCATTGGGGAGTGAAATCAGACACACATTGGGAAGTGAAATCAGACATTGACTGCTCATTGTCGATTTTTTGTTTTATTTTTAAGGCTGCAGCAGGTTTATAAAAAGTGTTTGGCACAGACCCAAAATAACTAACTGCTATGTTAGTAGAGACTAAAGGCAGGCTTTCTTTTAAGATATCAGTTGTCAGTCAGTTTGTTTTTACCGAAGAGCTTCCAAACTTGCTTGTAGCAGTAGCAGTAGCAGTAGCAAGCAGCAGTAGGAGTAGCAGTTTCTTCCTAAGAATGACACTCTTACCTCTTACCCCCTTCAAATACAATCACTCCAGAACCTATGAAACTCCCCAAATACTATTTTCAAAGGTTACAGCCACCATCTTGGAGAAAGCTAAAGACATTATGTTCAAACTCCCTCTGTGTTGTTGGTTGGAACTACCATGTTGTGGAGTGGACCCTCATAGACGCAGAGCAACAGAGCAGCACCCGGGAAGGAGTTTGAACAATTTATCATCTTTATTAGGATGTAATGTGAGGAGAACAGTATAGAGTACTTTATAAAAGTTGATGATTGGGGAAAACGTTTTTTGTACTGAGTCCTATAAATGAACCACACCTTTTCCCCAGTGAGGGTGACCATATCCAGTGGGCCATACATGAACCGCCCAGCGAGGGTCTGCGGGCCGTCTTCATTCGCAACAGCATCATTGATCCTGTGGTTGGCAGCAACGTTCTGCAAGAACAACAAGACACACCTGTAATGTTTAAATAACCACCTTGTTTGCAGCCTCCAGCCATGACATTTACAGGATATGAAATACAAGAGTGCATTATTGATTAATCAATAATGCTGATGTTTACACCATATTATATGGCCAGACCGACTTTCACATGAATTTTCTGTTTCTATGGGGACTGAAAGGAATGGAAATCGCTCATCTTTCAGGTAAATGAGCAGTAATGTCGAGAGACTTACATAAGACAGCGTTACAGTGCTTATGACTATGATTAAATGTCTAGCAAATTATAAGTGTAATAACTATATTAAAGAGCTGTATGTGTGACAGTAACATGTTTCAGGTGTTGCCATATCAGGGATGAGGTATCACCCAGCCTGGTATCTTCCTCTGTGTTACAAAACATATTTTTGGATCAGTTTTATATATGAGATATCCAAGCACACTTAAACCATAACACTATGTTGCATATATATAAGGAAATGGTGCAGCGCAGCGGCAAAGTTTACAGTGCCACGCTGTGTCATTTCAAACATACAGGGATGTGCTGTACTTACGAGAATATGTTGCATCCCTTGTGTTTTCCCTTGCACGGACGCTAAAAATAAATGCCTAGCACCAACACAGACACCCTTGCACCATAGTGCAAAGGTTCCTGCGTTGCATAGATGATTGTTTATGTGCAGGAAGGTGTCCTTTCCTGCACATATACGCTCAATAATGGTGATTTGCCCTTTCTATGTGTGCTGCAGAATGAAAAACTTCTGAGCTATCGTAACGGAAAGTTTCAATTCTATTAAGGACTCAGAGGCGAGGATTATGCTATCTCTCTTTGCTTTATTCTCAATAGCAGCCATTTTAACACTTCAAACCAAAACCACATTTCCCAAACACCCTCGGGAAAGTGGTTGCAAAAAACAGAAAGACGGGACAACATATTCCTCAGTCCAATCAACCAATCCAGGCGCTGGATCCATGCCATAGTCCCTCGTCAACCCCTTGCTCTTCCTCTTTCTTTGCGTGAGTACGCCATTAGATTGTCTTCGGCCGTTCTGTTTTCCGGCATCGGAACCTGGAACCAAATGACAAAATTAGGACAAGTAGACCAAGTCAAGGCAATAACCTGCAAGCAAGGGTATCGAGGTTAACATGTCACTAGACACGAACATGTTGCATCCAAGAACAAAAGAGCTCTAAGGATTTTCACACGCATAATCAATGCAGGAAATAGCAACGCAGAACAAGTCAAAATGTGTACTTACTCTCAACAGGCCGGATGTCTCGTAGAACCCTGGGAAGGATAATCCTCGCCTCCGAGTCCTTAATAGAATTGAAACTTTCCGTTACGATAGCTAGGAAAATTTTCATTCTATGTCAGGACCGAAGGCTTCAGATTATGCTAGTTTAAAGCTTACTTACCACCAAATGAGCCATATCAATAATCGGCTTAAAATAAAACCTTTTAAAGGTGGAGTAAGAGAACCAATCCGCTGCATTCATAATGTCCTCTAGACATGTTCCAAATGTGAATGCTTTGGAAGCCATTGCTCCCCGAGTCGAATGAGCACCAAACTGGCGAAGGCTGCCTGCTTCCTGCATAACCCAACGCACCCAACGCGCTATCGTTGAGGAGGAAACCGCCTTGTGTGGCTTTTGGAGAGCAATCAAAAGTTGTCTCTCCCCTGGAAGTCTGAGCTCCGATGACATGTCCTCATATGCTTTTAAGCAGCGCACCACACAAAGCTTAGGCGAGTCTGGAAATGCTGGGTACTCGAGTATGACTCTTGGTTCTACGTCTGATGGCGAAAGACACCCCCAAAGGTGCCCGTAATATCCAGGGCACGCACACCAGAAACCCTTCTGCATGAAACCAGACAAAGGAGCATAGCTAGCTTTGCTAATTACTCCTTTCTTGACAAATACTCATGAGTCTGCCAGGACAAAAACAGATTAAGCACCCTATTCACATCCCACAGCCCTGAGTACCGTGGTTCTGGGGGAAGTGATAAACAGAGGCCTCGCAGTAGTAGGCAAACAAACGGGTGTTCCCTTGGACCGGGGCACGCTCCGCTGAAATCGCGGACCAAAAGGTGTTCACAGAGCGGTAGGCTAGGCCTTGCTGGGCCAAACTCGCCAAAAAATTCAGAACCTGAACTACATCTGAGCCCACGGGATCACAACCCCTTCGCATACACCACCCACACCATCGCCTCCAGGCAGATCGATAGCACTTAATGGTACTGCCCGCCCAGGCCTTGGACAAGAGGTTCTCAGTGTATTCCGAAAGGCCTGGGAGCGACCATCTGCCCCTGTAATCCTCCACGCCATAAGGCGCAGGGATCTGTTGAGCACTATCTGGTGAGGAAGCCGATCCGGGCTGAGAAGAAGATCTGGAAAGTGGGGGAGTCAGTTTGGAAAATCCCAAGAAAGTTCCAGAAGAACCGGAAACCAAACTTGCTACCTCCAGATGGGAGTGATGAGAACCGCATTCGCTTGTTGCCTTCTGACATGGGCTGTCACTCGAATGATCATCGCGAAGGGCGGGAACGCATAGGGTTGCTCCTGCGTCCAATCCTGCAGGAAGGCATCTGTGCCCACTGCCAAAGGATCTGGCCTCCAGCTCAAAAACCGAGGAAACTGATAATCCAGTCTGGAGGCAAAAAGATCCACAGAAAAAGGACCCCAAAGGTCCTGCACTAGAGAAAAAACGTCCAGATGTAATTTCCAAAGGCTGTAGTCTCTGAAATGACGATCCGCCATCAGATTCTCCCGACCGGGAAGGTATTCCGCCAAAAGCAAAATGTGGTGGTTGAGGCAGAATTGCCACAGATTTGTCGCCAGATCCGAAAGCTAGTGCCGCCTAGGTGGTTGATGTATCTGACCGCCGATATATTGTCCATTTTCAACAGGACACAGGACTGGACCCGATCCTTGGTCCAAAAACGCACCGCGAAGGAACCCTTCAGGAGCTCGAGACAATTGATGTGCAAGGCTTGCTCTTGCGGAGACCATGAACCTCCTGTGGAAAAATTTCCACACCTGATGCCCCAGCCCGATCTGCTGGCGTCTGACTTGATAACAAGGTCTGGGGCGGAGCCAATGATCGCCTTCCCATTCCAGGCTTCCATGTGAGAGAGCCACCACCGAACTTCGTGTTGTGCTTCCTCTGACAGGGTAACTGGATGGGAATAAGGGACTCCTCTGCGAAGATATTTCACCTTGAGGTGCTGCAGAGCCCGGTAATGTAACGGACCTGGAAAAATTGCCTGGATGGAGGCCGAGAGTAACCCTACTATGCGGGCAATCTGCCGAAGAGGAACCGTTCCTTAGGCCAAGGTGCGCCGCAGTTTGCGATGCATCTTTGTCAGTTTCCGCAGTGGTAGGCTGAGAGTTGCCTCTGTGGAATTTATGAGAAACCCTAAGAATGTGACCATCTGGGCTGGAACCAACAGAGATTTCTTGGTGTTTATTACAAACCCCAAGCCTTCCTGAAGACTGACAGCTTGCTGCAACTGGTCTCGAAGGACCTACGGGTCTTGAGCTAAGAAAAGCATGTCGTCTAAATACACAATTAACCTGGTCCCGCGCGCTCTCAGGAATTCAACTACCGGCTTGAGCACCTTCGTGAAACACCAAGGAACGGAGGAGAGCCCGAAAGGAAGTGTGGTGAACTGATACACCTGATGCCGCCACAGAAACTGAAGAAACCTTCTGTGAGGAGGAAATATAGGAATGGCCAAGTAGGCATCCTTTAAATCCAACCGAACCATCCAGTCCGCGGGACACAGCACGTCCCTTAAGAGGTGAATACCCTCCATCTTGAAATGGTGATAAACTAGCCATTCGTTGAAATTACTGAGGTTTAGGACCAGACGTTGTCCCCCATCTGTTTTGTCCACTACGAACATGTTGCTGAAGACGGTGTGACATATAGCTCCCTTGCTTAAGAGCGCAGAGACCTCTGCGTCTACTAGCTCCTCTTTCTGACGTGAAAAACGGATAGGACGGGGCGGGAACTTTTGTTTGGGTTCGCCGCAAAACTCGATCTAAAAGCCTTGGACCGTTTGCAACACCCAAACATCGGACGTGACTGCCATCCACGCATGCAGAAACTCGGCCAACCGGCCACTCACTCTCACCAGAGGCTCGGTCACAACACTTACCGGTGTTAGAGGAATTATCTCCTCCACGGAAGCCATGACCTCTGGAACGCCTTCCTTGCGAGGGGTAGAAATTGTTGTAAAGTGACTGGTTCTGGAAGTGACCTTGCCTGGAGCCTTGCCCCCTGGAGTTGTGGGGGGCCTGGCCGGTCGAGCGGCCCCTTCCTCGACCGGCCCTACGGAAATCCTGGGAGGAGAAAACCTTTTTTTACAGAAGTCTGGGCTTTGTCAAGCGATGTGAACGTGTTCACGAACTTGCCCAGCTCCTTGATGAATGGCTCTCCAAACAAACCTCCCTGGGCAACCGCCCCCGCTTCGGAGTCAGCTAAATCCCCTAACTTGGGGTACACCTTTATTAAAAAGGACCTCCTGCGCTCTGTTGAAAGGGCACAATTGGCGTTACCGAGGAACACCACAGTGTGCTGGGCCCCACCTGAGAGGGCCTCTGGAGAAATCAGGGCTCCGGTACTCTTGGCGTCTTCCGCCATGTCTACAATCATGGTGATGGGACTGAGGGCATCCAACAACTTATCCTGGCATGCCCTCCAGGAACGGTCTATCCTCTTTTTAGGGTCCTTTATAAATTTCGCAAGGAAAGTGGCCATTCTGGGATCCAGTTCCGGTGTTTACGCAACCTTCCCGTCAGGGGAGGGACGAGGGCACTCGGAACGAAGACGACTACGGGCTTCCTTGCCCATGGGGGTACGGATCCTGCTCGCCACATAGCCGGCCACCTTCGCCAAAGGGGTCCATTCAGAGGACTGGAGGTGCATTAACAACTCTGGGTCTAGCATATCGGTCCCGATACTGGGCCACTGAGGCTCTGTGGAGCCCGATGACGTAGCCGGATGCCATGGTATTGAAGGGACGGGGCCCCTCATATGTATCCAGTTGGGTATCATCCCCAAACCCCTGGGAAGAACTGGGAGGACCAGCAGGGATAGGTGAAGGTGAGGGGTCTACAGGGAGTGGCTGGGGCGGGTTCTGAGTGAAGACTGCCGCCCGTAGACTCTCGAACGCATCTTGATCGACCCCGTCCACCTTGGGATGTTTCGCAGGCACTGGGTAACTCTCATTCGCCCTTTGAGGAGTGCTGGGAACTGCGGGCGTGGGGGGGACAGTAGGTGCTGGTGGGGCCCACTGAGCGCAAAACTGTTCCAGCTTTTGTGTTAAACGGTCCTCCATAGGGGCCATGACTTCTTCTACGGCTCTGTAGATTGACGCGTCGACAGCATCGTAGAAGTCATCATCCCAGGGTAACTGTGCTAGGGGATCCTCCTCCCAACTCATGTCCACCTGCTTTGACATGAGGGCGAGCGATATACTCTGGCACTGGACTTAACACAATAGTGTGCCAGCGACACCTCCACAGCAGAGTATGCTGCTTGATATATGCTGGGGACCAGCAGATTAACACTGGGGCACAACCACAGCTTAGAAACCACACCAGAGGTGCAGAAAAAAACACCTCAGGGACACCACCCTGCTAATAAAGAAAACAAACAGGCTTACTGCACGATTCTCAAGGCAGTGTAAATGCTCTTTGGGACGTGTCCCTGCAGGCCCTTATTTAGCCTGCTATGAAAATGCCCAGCAAAAGCTACACCAATTACACCCTGCACAGAAGTTAATGAAGAAAACACACTCACACCGACCCAGAGCAAGCTCCGAGTGTCAATGGGGCAAGAGCAGAGCTTTACTGACCCTCCTCCGAGGGCGCAAGTCTCCAGGGGCTGCGAGGCTCCAGGGAACGGCGGGCCGAATGCGAGCGCTGACTGATTTGAATTCCGCTCGCCGTTGCCATAGAGACACTGAAGCACCACCGAAAATCAAAGGCGTCACAGCACCCCTAGCAGCTGGAGGTGGAGGCCGCACCTCGTCGCAGGGGACTCTAAACGGTCCAGCGTAGTCCCTAGAAAGGTCCCGCGGCGAAGACCGCTAGCGCGAGATCAAGCAAAAATACCCAAATAGGCATGAAAGTCCTTCATGCGCTAGCTCCGGGCGACACCCAGCACCGGAGGGGTTCGCCTGAAGCGGGGCGAGGAACGCCGGCAGCTGAGGTAAACAAAACCTCGCAATTATAACACCGCAAATAACATCAAAGACACAGAATATGTAATAAGAAACAATAGCAGTGGCGGGAGGCAGAGAACGTGGTCCGGCGACTGCTAACAAACAATTTAAAACTGTTGAGAGAAATTTTCATACGGGGAAAGAAAAAACACTTAGCTCATGGCTGCGTAGCAGCAAAGAAAGAGGAAAAGCAAGGAGTTGACGAGGTACTATGTCATGGATCCAGCGCCTGGATTGGTTGATTGGACTGAGGAATATGTTGTCCCTTCTTTCTTTTTTTTTGAAACCACTTTCCCGAGGGTGTTTGGGAAATGTGGTTTTGGTTTGAAGTTTTAAAATGGCTGCTATTGAGAATAAAGCAAAGAGAGATAGCATATTTCGAAGCCTCCGGCCCTGACATAGAATTCAGCATACATAGAAAAATACAAAAACGAGGAGAAATAAAAGTATTTGTCCTCGTTGTACTAATCTAATGCCTGCTTTTGTATGGCGCTAGTTTTTGGTGCTGACTCAGATTTACACATCCTTGTAAATCTGGGGCAGCATCAAAATGCAATGGGTGTTGTGGTGGAGCGCCCACAGCAACACACATTGAACGTGTCTTTCATGCAGATACCTGTGTGAAAAGGTACCATATTTACAAAGCGGCGTTAAGCCACGCAAAGTGGCTTAATGCCGCTTTGTAAATATGGTGCAATGTATTGCACCACCGCAAGGTCTAAAAAGTGATGTTTTGGTGGTGCAATGCCCGTGTACAAATGCCCCTATATAGTGACTATGCTGGCATTTGAGGTCAAACGCTGAAGTACCAAAATGCAAAGAAACGGCAGTACTGAGTAAGCTACCGACACTGCTTACGTGGGACCACTTGGGACATCAGCAGTAACAGCAGCAGCATGCAAAAACCAACAAAGGGCTGGAAACGAAACATCGTACAGACCTGCAACAACCTACAAAACCGCACAAGTAGGAAAGACAGAGGAACCATATAACATAGCTACTTCATAACGCCCCAACAGAAATAACCTCATTCAGAACAAAAATGAAGCAAGATCTGTAGTCACAACACACCATATCTCCACGAGGGAAACTGTTGTCATGCAGGAGTGAAACTATCAGAAGGCTTTCCCAGAACCTAAAGGCACCGCTCAAAAACAGCATGCAACAGAACCAACCAGAAGTGTCTCAGGTACCTGCAGAACTGTGAGTCAGACTCTACACTGTTCTGCCTAATGTTACTGCAAAACACTGCAGCTGCATTCAAGTACAGCTCCCCAAGTGGGGCATTGACCAGTCATCCCTGGCACAGTGCACTCCTCCACCATAAGCAGCGGGGACGCAAGCACCAGAGGGCTGCACAACAGAAATCACCCCACTGCACGCACGCACCGGGAAGTTATACCCAATAATCCAAGATGGCCACAGTCCCTATTGAACACACAAGAATTCAGCGTGTTGGGAATCACGTTGACATCCAGTACAATATCGCACAAGTGCATCATCCATGTGCGCACCACTGCAGTCCATACAGCTCCAGCACTCAGCTGTGACTGCCAACCTTCCCTTGACTGCAAAGATGACTGCTCAGCATGAGTGGACTTGACACTCTGCCCCACACACATGGACCACACAGAGCGGTAGACAGCACCCACAGCTCTGCTTCCTGACACCTGGTTTCAGTGCCCACGCCATGAACCGTGCCCGATTGAGCTGGCATAAGGTACCATGTTTGCCTAGCTGCTTTTGCTTGGTTCCTTTCTGAGAGGCACAGCTCTGCCCCTTTTGATAGTATCTGTATGTTGGTAGTCCTGATGTTCAATAGGGATGACTTCCTTAGGGCCCGGTTTCAGATTCTGGGGAGCTCTTGTTCGAAGCCAGTGTCTGGGTCACAGCATCCTTGTTATGCACCGCAGCCATGGCCTAGCTACTTGGATACTGGATTCCCTTTGCACAGAGCCCTGGTCCCTTGCCTACTGAGAACTGGTTGTATCAACCAACAAACTTTGAAACTTTAACTGAAGCTGAGCTATTGAAACAGAGGTTTCATTTAAGCAGTTGCAGCCAATATTCCAAAATTTAACTTGATGAAAACAACTTGAACTTGATGTGAACTTTTGGCACTGGGATAATCTATTATGTAGTAAAGTGAATATTTTAAAATCGAGTTTTGGGTGAAAACGAACCAGAACTATTCTTATGAATGCTTAATGGATCACTTTATACGTGTACTCACAACTAGAATGCAAAACTGATTAGAGTTTCAATAAGAACATATCATTGCCAGATTCAGGAACAGGATATTCATGATATTGAATACCTTTCAATGTAAACATCCCACAAGAGTGTGTGCAGTAAAGACACTTGAGGTAGTTATACTAGGCATAGAGAGACATATACACAAGTTATTGTCGGGATAATCATTTTTTGTATGTTTAGTTTTCAGGAATTACCAGATCCATATCAAATTAGAGAATTGGTTACACTGAGCCAGAGTACAGGTATAGCCATTTTCTCTCTTAGTTACATTTAGTTCTCTGTATAACAAGGCGCTTAAGATACCTCTTTGCCTTGTGTGCATGTACTACATGCCATAAACCTTACTGACCAGCCGAGTGACAAGGTAATAGTAGCTGGGTCCTGTACCTCTGTTTTTTCTTATCCCAGTCGCTTTTCCCCGCTTCTGCCACTGGTCCTCATATTTCCATAACTATGATCATAGGTGGGTGTGAGAGAGGTAGAAAAGAGAATTGCTCCTGCTGGAGCCTGCCCACAGGGTTAATACAACCTGACAACAGGACACGACCCCCAAGGAAAACTAGAAAATAAAACACAACAGACACACTGCAGTGAACACCAGTCGAGAGCTTCTCTTTAATAACACGCGATTGTGAAAGCATTGTACTGGTGCAAATGGGAAGGTGAGGCCTAGTAGGAAGGTCTCCGAGTCATGTAAAAAAAAAAAAAACAGCCTCAAGGAATGCGCATGGTTCATGCATGCATTCAACAAAGTTGTAGTGTCTTTATAGTGTAGAACAAGAACCACTGTCAGCCTGCAAGTGCAGCCTCTAAGGGCTCTGTACAGCAGTAGCAAGCTACTTAAGTTGAGAAAGAATATGGCTCTGTCAGTACTTCTCCTGGACCTTCTTAGCACCAACTTTAAAAGACAGGAGTCACTAAAAGATAAGTCCAATAAGTTCACATGTGTAGCCTCTAGGAAACTAGGGGGGACTCAATTAAGCATCGGGACACAGCTCGGCCCATGGAGCTGGCCAGAATTCAATGTGTAAGGGATAGGCATGAGAAGCTGTTAATCACAAAGCAACTCAGCAAAATAGCCACTGACAATCTGTATGGAGTGGATTCATCATCTGTGCCATCTCCCAGAGAGCATGAGATAAGAAGGCCAACAAGCCAGTAGCATTATAAGAGAGCAGGGCCCGACTACCTAATAAGACTTTTTCCTACTGTTATAATTTTAAAAATTAGGGTCAGCATAACTCAGGTGATAACCCCATGCAGCTTAACCACTGTCGGTTGAAGTGTGGGATGGACGATTCTAAATTCACTTACTGAGCTTCATCAGTGCCTTGTTACAGGGCCGCTGAGGAATGGCCTGTCCAAATAAAAACAGTCAACATCTTGGTTTTAATCCATGTTATGGGTAGTGGAAATTCATTAAAAGGTAGAAAAGTAGGTTTACCAGGAGCAAGGCGACAATGTCTTACAACTCGGCCACAGATAACTGGAGAGGGAAGACGGCTGGTTTCAAATACATTAATTGGCCTCCATCAGTGCCCTATTAAAGGGCAACAAGGGCTCCAACGAGGAAGATGCAGTCTAAAGAATTTCAATCAACATGGTGGTTTTAACCTCTGACAGTAGTGGGAGAAAATGCAAGATCTTTAAACAGTCTTATTAAAGGAAGAGATATCAAAATGAAGTATTGAGGCCCAGTCACGATCAACCTCAGACTTGATTCCCAGTCACAGGCATCATGAAAGGCACAACAGGTACCTCCCTTGACTCCGATGAGAAAGCACAAAAAGCTTCGGACAGAGATTTATGATCTCACACACGTTTTCTAAAGCCATATGTAGGAAGCAGAGGACGCCTGTTGGGACAAGAATTTCTCCTGCATGGTGTATAGTTGTGACACTTTCCCTGTGTGCCCGAATGTGAATATCTGGTATTCTAATTTTCAAATTTTGGCCCCAGTCTCATGCTAATCTACCATGTGCATTAAGGCCTAGGCCTGCCCTTGACTTACAACCTGTCCTGCACCTAAAAGGACGCATCAAATGGACCCTCTCTAGTGACTAGAAGACCAAGCAGCTCTGTTACAGGTTCACACATGTAGCATGGTGGTGGCAGCATACCACAGTTTTAGTGGTTAGAGTAAGAAAAGGCCTTTTTACCTATGTCATGTGAATGGGAGGTTACTGACACTTTCACCTAAGGTTCAGCTGGTGATGGTGAATGCGAAATCATAGCATAGCACTGAGATCCTGTGTGCCTGGATGTGTACGTGTATGCAAGTGCAGTTTGGTGTGCATTACATGAGTAAATGAGAATGACTAAGGCCTGTTGGCTCCATTTTGGAAGCCCCTGGCCTGTTCATGCACAGAAGATGGTGGTTGATCTCCCAGGCAGTAGTGTTTTGCAGACATTCCTTAGACTGAAGGGAATGAACCTAGACACTGAAGTGGGTAAAGATGGGTCCTTTCTGATAGAGAGGGCTGGTGATTAGTCATAGTGAGTCTGCCATTTGGTTGATGTCAGGGATGGGACTGCAGCTTCTATTGTCAGAATGTTAAGGGTTCTTCAGAAAGGAAGCATCCTTTTGGCTCTCTTTCTCATCACTATCAAATGGGGCTGTTTATAGTGAGGTGCAGACTGCTCACAGCTATGTGTTCCCCAGTTGTGGGTGCCCCAACCTGGAGACAACCCTGCTGTGAAAAACATCACTCAAGACAAAGGATGGTGCTAGAAGATAGCCTGAGAAGGCTACATTAAAGGGGACTCAATCTAACCTATTTCTGTATAGACAAAGAATCCACATCCCTATTTGTCGCCTCTGTTTAAAGGTGGGAGCCGCTGACCCACTCTTGGTTCCAGTTTCTAGTTCAATCTGATCAAGAATACGGTGCTCCATAGAGTAGTAAGAGGAATCTGGTGCAATATGGTGTCTGCTTGACAGCCAGCTCCTCCAAGGTGAGGGACAATACCTGGAGTCTGATCTTGAGTAAGAACTGCCTGAATTGTCATTGGAACCCAAGAAGTTCTGTCTGAATGAAAAATAAAGGAGTGAGTCAATCCTGCAGGAGGAGCTGACCATTGGAAGGGCTACCAGCAACTGACCCTGGTGCACAAGTCTGTCCACCATGGAGAAAAAGACAAAGCATTGCACTGTAAACCTGGAAAGGAAAGTACTAGAAAGTGTCAGGGACTTTGATTACTTAGGGATCCGTCTAGCATACTCTGGCTCTTGGGCCCCACAGATCTTTAAAGCTTGCATCTGTAAAATTATAGAGCAGGGGCAATCCTTGGGTCTGCTAAAAAGGCCTCATGATCCCAGAGTCTTCATGCAATGGAGATCTACCAGACCCAAGCAAAGGTTGCAGCACCAAATGGTGCCGAATTATGGAGCTATTGCTCCAAGGGTATTTTGGGTACTAGTAAAAACAACTGTATCAGATCCCTTACTGGCCTAGAGCGGGGGATACCTCTGGTGCCTTTAGCACTGGACTTTCAAGTTCTCCCTGTTCTAGAGCTGGTTGCCTTAAGGCAGTTAGATCAGGTGCGTGTTTGGGCCACTTAAGAACTACGCCACTATATAGATTGCTATGAGTAAACTGCAATGTTCGAAGAAGATCAAGTATCTGGCCTATGTTAAAAAAACATGGTATGAGTTAGAACTAGCCAATTTCTGGGAATACCCATCATCTATCCCGGCTGCTGTGGGCGCAGTTGTCAAAGCTAGATTATGGGAGTAAATTGCTGCTCAACGTGAGCTGTCTAGCCAAACAGATGTTTTTTATGTCCCAAATCTATGCCTAGGGATGAGGCATTTCTAAATTACATCTGACATGTGTTTGCACATTCATAGTTTTTGCAGTTCAGGTATAGGACTCTCCCAATTACTGCTTACACTTAATCGTGGGTCTCTGTGAAGTCTGGGTCGACTTGGTGTCAATTATGCAGGCTTCTGAACGAAACAGAGGAACATTTGTTGCTTTTGTCAAAAATACACCAAACCCAGAGGAAGGTGGATTGCCCCCATGTCGGCTTTTAGTCCTAACCCATTGAATATATACCCGTAGGATCCTCAAAAGCGAATTCTCAACTGTGATTGTGGTGGCTGTATCCAAATTCTGCTATGTGGCCTGGATTATTAGGCACAATTTGTTAGCTCGACTTTGAAGCTTTCATGTGCACTGTTGCCAGTTACCGAGGTCTTTTAGCAAATATTAAGGCGGCCGATTACGATGCGGCTCGTAAAGGTTCCGACCTGTTCGGGTACCTTTCCGATCGCCTCATTACGATGGAGGCGGTCGGAAAGGAAGCCAGCCGGTCATTCTGTCTGGCTTCCGATGGGTTCAGCGAGCCCGTCCACCAGACCGGCCTGTAATCAATCTCAATGGCAGGTCTTTCCGCCCTTGAGATTACGATGACGGTTTCCGACAAGGTTTCCATGTCGACCTGTCTGACATAGAAACCAAGTCCGTAAACGTCTTTGGGGTCCCCAGCAGGACCCTCTTGTGTGTATGCCCTCCAGTTGGAAACCGAGGGGGCACCTATGGTGCCTTCCTGTTGATCCCTGCACCTAAGGTGCCTGCCACAAGGTGCGGGGATGAACCGCTCCTCCCATTTTACTATGGGAGCATGCATTATAGCCGGTTTATGGTCGGAATGCATGCTGCCACAGTAAAATGTAGGAATGCAACCGAACAGTGTTTGGTCGCATCCTGATGGGGGGGGGGTTGGGACCGCCGGCTGGGTGTCAGTCGGGCCCATGACCGACGCGATGTCAGGCAGAAGTGATTCCGCCCGACATCGTAATGGGGGCCTTTTTTTTTTAATTAGCTTTTTCGTTAACATACAGAACATTCCAGCAACAAAACAAGCCAGTTTTGACGTTACATCTTTCCTTAAAGATTTGTGCAGTCATGAATAAAAAATAAAGAAAAGATATACATTATCAAATTACATATTTGGTTGAGTACTCCGTGCATACAGCTTTTATAAAGCCTACATTAGTTATGTACCTTCGAGGGCCTTCAACAGTGTGTAATAAACCCGCAAGAATGCTACATCAAGACAGTCCGGTAAAATTTTAACAGATATACAATCTAGAGAGTTATACATATGCGTTCATAATTACCACTTATTAATGTATTTGAGGAACTAAGGAATCCCACCTGGTTCCCAATATCGCCATCCCCTAGTGTCAATTTGTAATGATAGTTCACCTATATCTACTCAGCTACGTCTTTCTGATTTTGTGCCCATTGCAGGAAAGGCTCCCAGATGTCACAAGGCCTGGAGGTGGGTGGCATGAGCTCCCAAAAAGTAGTTAGCTGTGTGTGCCCAAATGTTACAGCGGCTAGCCAGCCCCCAATCGATGGTAATCTCCTCCCACCCCAACACACCGCCACTTGTCTTTTGGCAAATAATAAAAGCAGAGCATGTAATTTACGTGTTTTTGGCAGAGTGTCTTTAACATACCCCAATAATCCTATTATGGGAGATGGCATATCGGATCTTCCGACTATTTGGTTCACTGAGGTAAAGATCTTAGTCCAGTAATCTGTAAGTGTCGGACACTCCCATGCCACGTGCAAGAACGTAGCAGGGGAAAAACCACATCGCCAGCATCTTTCATCTGCACGGAGCCCCATCCTGTGAAGACCAATAGGTGTTCTATAAAATCTGTGCAGAAATTTGAAATGCATTAGTCTTAACCTATAGTTGGGTGACAGCTCCGTGAGCTGCCCACAGCAGAATTTCCACTGGTCCTCGGTCATTGGGGTGGATAGTTCGTCGTTTAAGTGTTGCAGGGATTTGGGGCAGACTATGGGGGCCGAGTCCTGCATGTGCTTATAGATCTGAGTTACCAGTTTAAGAGGGGATGGCGAGCCTACTAAATTTTCCAGAGCGGGCAGCACCGGGGGAGCCCACGGGAAGTCACTGCTAAGAGCTCTACATGTCGCGCGAAATTTATGATACAAGAAAAGTTCGGAGAAGGACACTCCCCCGTCGCCGTCTGCTGAGGGGGGAGGTCTAAATGCATTGTCAGGAAACAAGTCAGCAAAGGTATGAAGATGCAACTTTTGTACAAGAGATTTGCCAATCCCATCTGCGACACATGGTAGCAGTGGGTTTTGAGTCAGTGATAACGACGGGGCATATAACACCGGGACACCTGCCCTTTTACGCAGCTCCTGCCACGCCCATCTCAGCGTGCCTGCGGTATCTATATCCACCTTTGGGCGGCAAGCTGGTTTACAAATAGCCACTTTGAGCGGGGTGGGCGCAACTGCGTCTTGCTCTACCGCCACGTGAGGTTGGAAGGGTGTCGGGTGTACCCAGAAATGTAAGTATTGGGCCTAAGCGGTAAGCGCATATAACCACATATCCGGAGCCCCCATGCCTCCTTGACGTAGTGGGAGTGTTAGCATGTCCCAGGATACCTTCGCTTCACCACCCGCCCACGCCAGCACGACAAGATGTGACTTGAGAGTGTTGAAAAAGTGCGACGTTAAATGAAGTGGAACATTCGCAAACAAGTACAAAAACTTGGGTAGGATGACCATTTTGACTAAGGCTAACCTGCCAGTCAGGGATAGGGGAAGCTTCGCCCATATTTTGACCTTTTCCTCCAGCCACACCATGGCTCTCCCATAGTTTAAATTCCAAATTTCCTGCACATCCCAGCTAATCCATATTCCCAAGTATTTTACTGCTTCTACTTCCCACTTCAGAGGGTACTCAGAAGCAACTCTCGGCGTGCTCTCTGTTAAGGGGAATACGACCGATTTTGACCAGTTCACAGATATCCCAGGAAGTCCCCCGAACCGTATAAATTCCCGCAAAACGGGGTCCAGATTGTCTTCCGGGTTCATAAGGTAAAGGGTTACGTCATCAGCATATAGCGATATCAAAAGACATCTGGAACTGAAACCTATACCTCTTGCCGTGTGATGCTGACGGATACACGCAGCTTGTGGTTCCATTGCTATTGCGAACAATAATGGGGAAAGGGGGCATCCCTGCCTCGTGCCCCGCGATATAGGGAATGGATCAGAAAGTAGCCCGTTCACCCTGATCCGAGCGCTGGGGGAAGTGTAGAGTAGCCGTATACTGTTAATAAAAAGCGGGCTGAACCCCATACGACCCAAGATGGTGAACAGATAAGGCCACTCAAGGGTGTGGAAAGCTTTCGTAGCGTCCAAAAACACTACTGCGGCATGGACGTCTGGATGCAAATAGTGCAATACTGAAAAAATGGTCCGTAGGATATGTGACGTTGATCTCCCCGGAATGAACCCTGACTGATCAGGAAGTGCAATCATGGGCAGCAATGGCTGCAGTCGATTAGCAATCAGTTTCGTGTATATTTTGACATCTACGTTTATCAGGGAGAGTGGCCTATAAGAGTCCAACTTAGTTTCTGGTTTACCGGGTTTTAGCAGAGTTATTATTATAGCCTCCCTCATAGTGGTGGGTAATATTCCCGTTTCCAGGGCTTCCCCGTACATCTCCAGTAATCTTGGCACCAATTCTTCTCCGTAAGTTTTATAAAAAGATGTGGTCAGACTGTCAAGGGGCAAGCTCTTAATAACCTGAGCGACATCTTCAGCAGTGTACGGGAGATCCATATACTTTCTGTGGTTGTCATTGAACCAGGCTAATGCAATCGAGTCCAGAAAGGACTGCATTCCCTCGGGGCAGTCTTCCTGTGTGGCCTTGTAGAGATGGGAATAAAAGTCAGAAAAGGCGGTCAAAATTTCCTCCTGTCCTCTAATCGTAATGTCTGTCTCAGTGTGTATTTCATGAATGAACGTTGTGGATCTGGGTGCCTTTATCATACCGGCCAGCGTACGACCCGGCCTGTCTCCCTCCCCATACCTCCTTGCCTCTGCATATTTTCCCAAAAATTTGACCTCCCGCTGCGCTTCTTCGGAGTAATCTAACAGTTTAGCTTTAAGCAAGCCAGTGATTGCTGGGTCCCCTGTTGCATATAATTCCTCCTCCAGCTCCTTTATATTAGCCTCTATAGAGGCTGGTGTTCCTCTTATTGCCTTTAAAACTCCTGCCTGCCTGGCAATGCATTTACCTCTAATTACCACTTTAAAAGCCTCCCAGAGTGAGGCTTCAGTATCCACCGAGCCGGTATTCAGATCAAAGTATTCGGTTATATCTGACCTAATTTCTTCTTTGAAAGCTTCATCTACGAGAACCTGAGGCGGGAGGTGCCAGGCAAAAGCGCTCTTTGGCAAGTTTGGGATCGCCAGCCTCAACATACATGGAGAGTGGTTCGACAGCGATCTAGGCATATGTGCAACATTTGTAGACCAAGTGGCGACATCTCGGGATACTAACCAGTAATCCAGTCGGGACCATGAACTGTGATGATCAGAAATGCAGGTGCCCTCCCTTAGCAGGGGATGCTTGTCGCGCCATATGTCAATAAGATCTCCATCAGCCACTATCGCCCCCAGGGCAGCACTGGCCGATGGGTGCAAGGTGCAGGCAGCTCCTCTCCTATCCAAGTTATCATCTAGGATAGCATTAAAGTCTCCTCCCCATAGCACAGTAGAACAGCCTGCTGTTCTGATTTTAAAATGTTATTAAAAAAATCTGGAGAGTCGACATTGGGGCCATAGACGGCCACAATAGTTAGAAGAATGCCACATAAAAGTCCCTGCACCAAGACATACCTGCTCTCAGGGTCGCCTTGTGTATACCTCTCCCGCCAGTCTAACCCCTTCTTAATCAGCACAGCTACCCCCCATGCATAACTGGAGTATACGGAAGACTATATATGTCCCCATCGGCTATGGCGAAGTCTCTGTGAGGGTGTTACATTCAGGTGTGTTTCCTGCAGTATGCATATGTCTACATTGTGGCGAGATAAATAGGCATGAACCAGTCTTGATTTTCTACCACAATTGAGCCCACGAACATTCCAAGTGAGGCAATTTAGAGTGTTAACAGTCATCTACAAGGTTTACTTTCTCTATTGCTGTGCATGCATCCACGACGTGATACTTCAACCAATTATGACATAGTTTCGCCCCCAAAGCACACCCTGTACTGGCAATAAACAATAACATAAACCCTACCCCCTTCCCTCCACCCACTCCAACCCCCCAAACAGGTTGTAGTATACCCACCCTAAAAGAACAAGAACATACAAAAAAAAAGCATGGCAATCGGGATCCTTCCCATGAGGGCGCAGCAACACTGGCGTACTACCTTGCTTTGTACAAGGTGGCCGGGAATACTGCAGGTGAGGTTATCCACACAGAACCACAACTGCACTAAGTGAACTTAACCAATGATAAAAAGAGCTGCAGAACAATTTGCAGGATCTCACTCAGTAATTCACAAGACTCCCATCTGTACGGTGCAATCTGCTAGAACATGGACCATACTATACCCATATTAGTCATTGCCACTTAAGTGAGCTCCCGCTGTCCCATCATCTTCCCGATGCCCCTTCTTCTTCCCACCGACATGTTTAGCAAATTTAAGTGCAGATTTTGCATCTGTGAAAAAGTGGGAGGTTCCATCTATAGACACCTTTAGCTTCGCTGGGTACAACAGTGAGTACGGGGTTTGTGCCTGCAGTAGGATCCGCTTTGCCTGAATAAATTCAGGTTGCGCCGCCTGCACCGTCGGGGTGAAATCAGGGTAAAAGGAGATGGCGTTTCCTTTGTGTGTAATCTTGCCTTTCTCCCTTGCCATCCTGAGAACAAGGTCCCTGTCCTGATAATTTAGGAGCTTTGCTATGATGGGTCTGGGCAGTGCACCAACATGAGGCCTCTGTCCCAGCCTCCTGTGGGCTCTTTCTACCACAAAGACTGGGGAAAGGTGAGGATCAAACAGATCGTTCAGCAGCTCCGTTACGTAAGTCTCCATTTTAGAAATGGCCGTCGTTTCCAGAATCCCTGTGATGCGAAGATTGCTGCTACGCGACCTCGCTTCTAAATCCTAATTTTTAGCTCTGATGACGCCCAGTAGTTTATCCATGTGGAGCAGCTGCTCCTTTGTCTCAACTTGGAACTCATGATACTCCGTGTGACGATTTTCAAGGGCATCCAAGTGTGTCTCGTGCGTCAACACCTGCGACCTGACTGAATCCAGCTGCGCAGTTAAATTGTCCAGCTTAGTGTCTATGGTACGAACGCTGGATCTCATCTCCAACATGAGTGATCTCAGGTCCTCCCCCTGATCCTCCGCATGTGAGTCATGTGGGCCCTCAGCCTGTGAATCATGTTCCAAGTCTGCATGGCGAATGGAGCGCTTATTATCGAAGTTTAGTTTTGGTTGTTTGGCGTCTTGTTTGCCCATGATTGTATTGGTGCTGTGAGCTTAGACAAAAGGCCCAGAACAGAATCAGGCCGTCGATGCAATAGGCAACCATCCGTCCCCTATGCCGCCAAAGCGCAATAGTACTCCGATGGCGCTCCGACAGTGCCTGTTGTCTCAGTGACTTGCTCTATTCGCCACTAGTTCGCCAAATCCGCCTGGGACAGATCCCCGCCCTCCATATTGAATCGAGCGGCGCAGTTCCACACAACAAGCAGCCAAGCGTTCATGACAATATCTCCCAGGTTTAGCAGGGCAACTTCGCTCTTAAAACTTCTCGGTGTTCACTAGGCCCTCGGGTCCGTCATTCTCGGCTAAAGTGGGTCCAGCAACTACAGGGGGCACTCCACCGTCGCATCAGGCACTTTCCCCAATCCTTCATGAGTACCCCCCTATGTTACAGAGTCCCCGCGCAACAATCAATGCCGCCGTAGGGATCGCTGCGCCCCTGCACAGCACTTGATAGTTCTCTGGCAATGCACCCCTGCAGGGCCACCACAGATCAGGCAGGCAGTCACTCCCAACTCCCTCTCCTTAGACAGGACAGCCCAGGCGCTATGAGCAGTAAGGCCCTCGCCTCCACAGAGTTCAACAGAGCCGGTTACAAAGAATCCAACATGGCGGCCAAGGGGTTACTCACAAGGTTATGGTGAATGTCCAGGTGCTCCTGTGTTAGTGTGGGGGCACATTAGCAGCGCACAGTCCTCCGCAGCCCCCCCCCCCGCGCGGGAACGATCCGCATCAGCGACATCCATTTCAAGGCTGTAATGGCCTCCAGCAGCGCAAGGTCCGCCGGCAGCCGCGGGTGTCTCCGATGTCGCACCCGGGTTCCGTGTGTCCCAGAGCCTCAGAGGACCGCCACCAGCTGATCGCCCCGGCCGCTTCACAGTCGGGTGGGCTCTCGGCAGACCCGCAACCTCCGCCTCTAAATCACTGCACTGCAGCAACCGGCACCGCCAACGGGAGACAGCGGGAGCCCAGCGCGCCGGGCCCGCGCCGCAGCATCAGCAGCGGCCTCGATTTCCGCCCCTCCCGCCTACGGCTCCACCAGGGCACAGCTAATTTTCCTCACCCGAGACACTTGTCGTTTGTCCCGGCTCTGGCTCGAAGGTAGAGCTTCGGATTTCCACCGACGGAGCCCCTGCACTACCAGCTCAGCATGTGGTAGGTTCCGGCGGTCAAATACCCACCCGGGGTGTAGGATAATTGAAGGATTTTCTCCCGGCAAGCGGAGCGTGCTCAGAAAGTGGCCATTCTGCTGCGCTCGTAATGGGGGCCTTAGGGTTTTATTCATGTAATGTTGGAATTACTAGGTCTTATTTATTTATTTTGATTAATTGTTATTGATTTTAATGATATATTCTTGCTACTTATTTTACGTTTTGATGATGTAATGCATATTTCTGATCTGTGAAAAAACTTGGAAAGCATTAATTATTCCCACTGCTAACTAAGCAACGCTGGAGAAAGCATTGGACTCATGAGGGGTCATATTTATGTTTCCTCTTGACACTAAGAAACATTGAGAAAAGCATTGCAATCTGGGGGTCACAATAATTGTAAGGGGGATGTGAGGTGGAGGAATCAGATTTACTATTCCCACTCCAAACTAAGGGCCTGATAGGGATGGCTGTTGGACCGCCACCGACAAGCTGTCAGTGACAGTCCAACCACCATCCAGCATAACGGTCAGACCGCTGCATTAGGATGCAGTTGGTCTAACTGCCTTGGTTGTAGAGACCAACCAACGCATCCAACAGGCATAAGGAGCCCTTTGGGCCGTCGGTCGTATTGCAATCCCTACAACAGGGGCAGTGCCTGTGCAGGCACCACAGTAGGGATTACAATGTACCTTCCTGACAGCCTTTCCATGGCGGTCTGACCACCATGGAAAGGCTACCAGAAAGGGACTTTGAGGGCCCCAGAGGGCCTCCGCAATGAGGCTCGGGGGGCACTTGTGGTGCTCCCCCTAAAACATCCATTTCCAGTGTGCCAGGCAGCACATGGTGCCTGGCACATGGGGCATGGATGTTTAAAACATCCCCATTTCCACTGTGGCCCTTTCCCAGGCCGCAGCACAAGCCATAATGGAAAAAGGGATGTTCCTGACCACCTACACAACGGTCGCATCTTAATTTGGCGGGTGGAACTTTCGACTACCTGTCGGTTGGTTTCCAACCCGCTGCGATGGCTGTCGAATGCTTGTCTGACCGCCATGGTAATTAGACCCTACGAACATTGGAAAAAGTGTTGTACTTAGGACAGGTAAAATGTACTGTTCACCCTCCAAATAAACACAAAATAAAAAGATTTAATGTTTTAAAAGTTAAATTATTTCAGTAATTATCAAAAGAATTAATTTTTTTACTTTGAATTTAAAAAAAGTAAAAAAGTAATATATAAACTATATATTCAAATAGACAATAATTAAATTCCTAAACTTTATTTTTCTAAATAAATTAAATTAAATGATTTTAATTAAAAATAATATTCATTCTTCAAATTGAAAACACTAAACACCAAAAACCACTACAAACCCCAGTGCCATCGAAAATAAATATATTTTGCATAATTAAAAAATGTTATACTAATTTATAAGATGTAAACAAGTAAAACAATGTAAAACATTATTTTAAAACACTTCTCACCAAAAGCCTCTATAAAGCCCATATCCTGACAAATACATAACATTAAACTAAACTACAAAAAATATTGAAAGGTATCTAAACATAAAACAAAATATTATTTTTTGAAAATGTAATAAATAAAAAGAAAACATAACTCACCCGCATCCCATGAAACTTAACAACCCAAACATCAGAATACAAACAAAAAGTACTCATTTTTTAAATTACTAATTTTACAATTAGAATACAATATTAAATTTTTAATTACATTTAACAACATTATATTAAAATACTCACCATCCAAAACACCTAAAAATCTCAACATCCTGAAAAAATAACATTAAACTGAAAACATATATTTCTTTAAAAACAATACAAAAATAAATTCAAACTAAATTAAAATATGTATATCATTTGAAACACTTCAACCCAAAATGATAATTTGTACAATTTTTATTTTAAACATTTAAATAAAAATCTTTTAATACAAAACCCCATTTAAAAAAATCCCATCTAAAAGAAAGAACATTTTAGAGAAAATAATACATTAAACATTAATAACTTATAAAACACTTAAAAAGAATATTAAACGCCGCTATATTTAAGTGATAAATATATACAACTTCAATAATACTGTTAAATGTAAAACAACAATACACTTGCCAACAATATTTCATGCTTCAACATAATGGTACCAACAATATTATGACATAAATATTAAGTACCAGAGATAGGCCGACATCAATATTAAGGATCTACACTATTTGCCCTCTCCTCAGCTTAAGATACTGTAGATCATAAAACGCCTCTTAAAAACTGGGTGTGGATTATCAAAACAGACTTTTGGGGCCAATCATTCTTAATAAATTGCAACCAGGGGTTAAAAATTTGAACCACCACCTCAAAAGTGAAGACAAGCTCATGTGGGGGTTCAACAGTGTTCTCCACTGTCTCCCCGTCTCTTCAACATAAGACAGCTGGTGCAGATGATTTCTCAATACTACATATAGATCCAAATTTATGATGATGCCATACAGCTCCATTTAGTTGGGCAACCACAAAGATCATCACAAAAATTTGATTATCTGAATAACATGTACATGACAAGATCAAATACCAAAAAACTAATAGTTGCAGAACCTTACCTTTCAAGTGGCCAGAGGAATTCGGAGCCATCCCTACTAAAGCAGTAAAAATTCCTAAGTGCATTTGGACTCTTCTTTGGCTACCAAATCACAACAGTGGTAAGAAGTAAACATTTCTGCCCTATGCTGCTGATTCTCCAATTACCAAACTGCGCCAAATTGACCAAGGCCTTCAATATGTTAAGGTTGGACTGATGCAAACCTGTCTGTGCTGCGACACATGGTCTCCCACCACCTTGGTGCTCTACGCCCTTATCTGCTACAGGTGGCACTAAATTCTCTCTATGGTTTTCAAAACCAAGGGTTTGTACTTACTTGACTCTTTTTCTGACCAATACACAAAGGTCGAACACTGAGCTCAAGCAAAGCAAACCTTTTCATCCAGGTCAGATTCAAATCGCAAATCACACGGAGGCAGGTTGTTTGGTGTATTGAGTGCCCAGTTCTGGAATGGACTGCACTTAGATCTTTGGAACCAAGCAAATCTGACTGCCCTCAAGAAAAAAACCAGTTAACAAGCCTTTCAAAAGGTCTACTCTTATCAGGAGACCAGTTGCACTACCTCTTCTCCTAAAAGGCGATATGGTCCCACAAAGTGCACTGCAAGTCTTGGACCTCAATTTCCACATGAGACCATAACTCTATAAGAAACAATTTAATTGGGCATACAAGGGACTGTGCAACAAAAGAATGAGCCATCGTTCATGTGTCAAAGGCTACAAAGTGGCTCTAGGTCACAACCTAAAATTACAAAGCAAAACAAACAAACAAAAATTAGATGGATAAAAAACTTGCACTACAATGGAAAAGGGCCAAGTGAGGACCTGGGTAAACAGGATCAGATTATCTAATACTGTCTTGTGAAAAATCACAATTGTTGTGTTCCATTTTTTTTGGGGTGCTAACCCTGCTCGTACTGCTACTTGTACACAGTCCTATTACACACGTTTTATTCCAGGACTCTTCAATTTTACGTCATGCCCTTTGCAGCCATATACCAAGTGGCACCTCGCTACTGGAGTACAGGCTCCCCGAGGCTCAAACCATGACAGGTGACCTGGGAAGGGGAGGGATCTCCCGTATTTACCACTCCCTAACAAACAACACTCCAAACACATTAGATCAACTTAGGAACTGATGGGAGGGATGGATTGGGCTCCTTCAGGAGGAAGACTGGAGAGATGCACTGATGGCACTCAAAACAGTCACCACTTCTGCCAGACTCCGCCTGATCCAATTGTACTACCTGCATGCTGCATACCTAACACCAAAACGCCTTCATGACGTGGGTCTGAGACTAAATGCATTATGTATGCACTGGGAACAGGACCAAGCAGACTTCTACAGTATGGTATGGTCCAGCCCCACTATAACACGAAATTGGGATTCCATCGAAAAGGAACTCTCAGAGGGTCTGGGCTGGGAGGTCCCACATAATCAGTTAAATGGGCTACTGGGAATCACGGATGGGCTAGAAGGCTCCAGATCTGACAAGTTGTTTCTAAACACTGCTATGGTAGTGGCCAAGAGGACATTGCAGCTAACTGGTCAAACCCTGTCCCACCCAATATAACGAGAAGATGGCGCAGGGGGGTGGACTGGTGTGCCACACAAGAGAAGTCTCTGTATGAGGCCAGAGGGTACCCAACGAAATACCACAAAGTCTGGGGCAAATGGTTGGGGCAGATAGAATAGCAGCACCCCACCATAGGAAGTATAAGCAGGGTGCGAGGTTTGATGGGACTATGTATTGTTGGTGCATTTTCTCTATCTGTCACATGAAGATATTCTACAACTGCTGTAACATACTGCATTTGATTACTGCTGGTTTATTTTGTTTAAAATCAATACAATTGATTATCAATTTTTTTTTGAAACTTAATATCTTGTAAATTATATAAAAATACTTCAAGAACAAACTTAAAACTTTTTTCCTGATAACTGACCTTAAATCTAGTCAATCTCAGTTTGAGTTCCACATGGAGCATCCTCTTCATACTCAAAGGGCTCATCAACTCCATGGTAAAAAAATCTCTCTTCAAGCTATGTTGGTCCCAGCTCCTTGAAATACACCATTATGACTCCCTTTTAAAGAAACTGGTGGCTTTCACATAGATCTTGACTAAATACTCTCCAATATTTAACCTATGCAACTCCAGTGAAATAATGGAAAGGGAGGCAATGAGTCAGTTACAAGATAGGAGGGACAATGCCATCTTTTTACGATCATCAGTCAGTATGCATGTCATTGAGAGACACTGAATCCACCCTAATTAGCATTTGAGAAAAGGACATCATTGCCTTGGATAAAGTTGATCCCTGACTTCTCTGACTCAATACAGTTGCCCACGGGATACTGCTGCGAAAACTAAAAGAATGGGCCGGAGTATCTGAACCAGCCTTGAAGTAGATTTGAGCCTTCATACACAACTACATCCAAAACATACTGATTGGATCAGTGGAATTATTTTTAAGCATTGTGTAGTAGAGCTAGTCACACGGCCCAGCTTTACCCTGCTTACTGATAAACATCTATATGTACTCTCTAAAGCTCCTTAAAATATGCCAGGTGAATTTCCAAACTTCCAACAACCTGCAAATCTACTTTTGAAAACGAGCAAAAGAATAAAGCCAACATCCCATCATGATTGGACACATTTCCTGGAATAAAATGGTTTCCTTTCCATGAATGAAGCAAGGACTGCTTTCTCAATTTGCATCCAAACCTGGGAAAACCTCCATCCTTATTGCTTACAGCGACGCACTTGCAAGTTGTATTGCATTATGAGCGCTTGTTCGCTTCACAAGTCAAGAAAGTGGTCAAGGGTGTCAACCTGCAATACTCCTATTGCTCTAAAGTGACAACAGAATGGGCCTGTCTAGAGCCCCAGATTACGTCTTTGGCTATGGCACTACAATAGGCTAACAAAGAAACTCATCATCAGGTTGCAGAGGTTAGAAAGCAAGAGGACAAAATGTGCTTGAACTTACTAAAGCGCAAAGACAAACAAAACAGCATTTCAAGACCTGTACTGGCTCCTGGTGGATATAAGAATTTCAGTCACAGTTCTTTGGATGGTACATAAAGCCTACTGAGGCAAAGGGCCAGAATAGTTGCAGAAAAAGGCGCCTGACAATGAATCTGTAATGTATGTAAACATCTCTGATCAGTCAATGCACCTTCAAGAGGACACGCCACATAGTAACGTCCCTACGTGCTTAGTGTCCCAGGAATACCTTGTAAGCAAGCCTAAAAGCGTAAGATGATACACATACAATTAGGAAAATACCCCAAACTGAACAATTAAATATTGCCTTTATCTGTTCTGCACACAGGTCAGGGGATCGAAGAAAGTATTTAACTTCCCTCACTCCTCTACCACAAAGACCTTGTAATCAAAACAAGCATTAGCAAAAACAATAGGTCTCACCTGTGGAAGAGCTATTGACTTTCCCAATGTGTTTTAGCCATGTTTTATAACAGCATTGCAGCTAGAGTGGAGTGTCGTAAACTGGAGTGGAGTAGAGTGTTGTAGAGTGGAGTGGTACAGAGTGGATTGTTGCAAACTGAAGTGTCACAGAGTGGAGTGTTCTGGAGTAGAGTGGAGTGTTCTGGAATACAGTAGAGTGTTGTAGAGTAGAATGGAGTGTGGTGGAGAGTGGCGGGCGTAAAGTGGCAAAAAGTAGGGTGGCTAGAGTGGGGTCGTGTAGAGTGGAGTAGTGTGTCATACAGTGGAGTGGCGTAGAAGGACTTGAGTGGAGAAGAGTGGCATAGAGAGGAGTGACATGTAGAGCGGCCTAGAGTTAAGTGGTATAGATTGTCATACATTAGAGTGGCGTTGAGTGTTGTAGAGTAGAGTGGCGTTGAGTACAGTGGCGTAGAGTGAAGTGACACAGAGTGGCGTAGAATGGAGTGGCATAGAGCGTAGTAGAGAATAGTGGGATGGAGTGGAGTGTCGTAGAATTATGTTATGTTATGTTATCAAAAACTTATAAAAGCGCACGGTCACCAAAAGGTTTCATGGCGCTAAACTTGGGTCATGCTACGGCGCAGGGACTCAAGCATAAGCTTGCTCAAACAGCCAAGTTTTGAGCGCCTTTCTGAATCCCAACAGATTATTGCACATCCTGATTGCTAGAGGCAAAGCATTCCAAAATTTAGGGGCGAGGTAGTAGAACCTACACCCTCCTTGACGTTTGCGTTTAAAGGTAGGGATAGTCAATAGATGGAGATGAGCAGAGCGTAAATTTCGCAGTGGGACATGCTTTGCAATCATGCAACTAATGAATTTAGGACTCCTGCCATGCAGTGCTTTAAAGATCAAGCAACCTGTCTTAAAAGCTGCACGTTGGGCAATTGGAAGCCAATGAAGTTTAGATAGCCAAGGTCTAGCGGATTGCCATTTAGGTTGTTTATAAATTAATCTTGCGGCCTGATTCTGCACTAATTGAAGACGTTTAAGCAAAAACAGGAGAAAACCAAGATAAATGGAGTTAGAGAAGTCAAGACGTGAAAGGACCAAGGCGATCACAGCTTGTATAAGTGCTGAGTGAGACAGCAAGTGGGCGATCTTACGGATTTTACGCAGTTGAAAGAAACAAGAAGAGACCACTGCCCCGACTTGTCCTTTGAGTGACAGATCAGCGTTAATGGTGACCCCCAGACTCTTCACAGCGGATGAAGAGGTGGGGGAAACACCTAATTCTGTCGGTCAGTAATGATGGCCCCACAAGATCTCACTCTTCCCAGGCAAAACTAATTCCGTCTTGCCCGGGTTGAGTTTGAGATGATTGAGGTCCATCCAGCGCTGGATGTGAAGCATGGTGGCTTGAAATTCAACAGCCGAGTCAGGGGAGTCCAAGGTAAAGACAAGCTGAAGATCGTCAGCGTAGTTAAAGGTCGTTACCTTTCTATCCTTTAATGAGTGAATCAGGGGCCTTAGATAGAGGTTGAAAAGGAGTGGGGACAGGGACAAGCCTTGTGGCACCCCGCATGTGGTGGCAAGCTTAGAGTTGAATGTTGTTGCATTGAGTGGGGTGGCACAGAGTGGAGTAGAATGAAGTGGCGTAGAGTGGAGTGTTATAAAGTGGCGTAGAGTAGTGTGCCCTAGAATGAAGTGCCGTAAAGTAGAGTAGAGTGGTGTAGAGCGCCGTAAAGTAGAGTGTCCTAGAGTGTTGGGGAAGGGTGTAGAGTGGCATTGAGTGGAGTAGAGTGAAATGGCATAAAGTGGAGTATGCATGTGTGCTACTGCACTGCCATTACAGACAACACATTTTCAATTGAAATTACCTTTGCATTTGCGTAGACATACAGTTTTACTGATAAAACTGTACAGCCCACAAAGGATAATGTGTGGAAATGGCATCACCTAGGGTACTGATTTGTTTTGATCGTATTAAAATATGTTTCCAGACACTTCAGAATTACAAAAAAAAGTGCTTCATCTGTGCTTTCCTAATTCTGATATATTCTGAAATATTTGCAGTTTATTTACAGACATTTTCCATCTTGTTGAGTGCCAGAAAAAAGCCTTTTGTTTCACACACCTAGACCATTAGATAAATCCTCTCACTTTGAAGTCAGAAAAAGAAAAGTAAACACCAATCTCCCTCGTAAAACAGAACCAGACCTTTGACCTCTGTCTTTGAATGCGCAGCAAATGGGACAAGATGAGAACAAAATTTAAAGGCCTCTTTATAGAAAGCGAGAACTCGTGGAAGAATACAGTTAACAGGCTATGCTCCACGGGAGGAGAAAAGACAAGCTGGACAGCCGAAAATAAATAAAGCCAGCAAATAGAAAGCAAGCAAATGTGAGTTACAAACCACAAAGCCTATGGTAAGCAATGGGCAGAATGCATTGTTGGGTCAGCTTTCTGAACATGCCCAAGAAGCCTTTAGCAACCAGACAGCACATGGCTTCGACCTCAAAAAAACAGGTATATGAAGTGATTGCAAGGCGACACTCAAAGATCCACAAAGCAAGCAAAAAGATAAAATAATTATCAAGTCCAATATGAAACTTTTAGCAGGAGCACATGGCCATAAAACATGCATCACTCCCCATACCACCCGTAATGTGTACACTGAGAATCAAACAAAGGCCAGAAAAAGTGTATTCTAATTTGAATCCCAGTAACAATAATGGTGGGGCAACAGAATACCCTTAAATATTGGCCCCATGTGGGGTAGGGAAGGGTGTCATAACCTTGGGTGACAAGTATCCATGTTTCAGCCTTGACTGGAGACTTGGGCCTTAATTAAAGTTCGTACAAGTGGAGAAGTGTGGCTCAATGATTAGAGCGGCAGACCCTGATGCAGAGGTCTAGCCCGGGACCAGGGTTCAATTCCCCGCCTTGGCGGGTCTTGGGCTCAAAAATTCCACGGACCTGATAATTCTCGCCTCGGTGCCCATTCCAATCATGGAGTCCCACTCTGTAACTCTGGGCAATAGCTTGCTTAATCTCCACAACGGCCCCCACAACGCTAAGGATGCCTGGCCTCCACCTTGGGGGTGCCCAGGAGTGGACGCCTCACAGGGAAAACCAGGATGGGTTCCACAGCGGTATTCGTACAAGCGCCTTGAGACCCTTGCGGGTGAGTAGTGCGCTATACAAGTATCAAATTTTATTTACATTTACTAGTGCATTGTACCCTGTGGCATTTCTAATACGGCGGATGGGATTTCTGCCACTTTTGGAATACAGTATCCTGTCCCTCCGAAATATAATTCAGGCCCTTGCTAGGCCGCAGAAAAGAAAGCCAACCGTGGTGTACAGTAACAGGATAGTGCTCAGGGTTGCGAAATCATATATAGACTACCACTTTTGAGTTTTAGTACCTCTCAACAAAAAACGGAGAACCCAACGTGTTGTAGATTCATAGGTGTGGGCCCATTCAGAACACGTTGTGTGGGAGAAATCAATTGTATAATGCAGCAGCTGCATAATCGGAAAGTAAATATTGTCATATAAACTACAGCTATAAATGAAAATACTAGTTGAAAAAAGTTCAAAACCGATCATATCATTGTGTGAAAGAAAACTATCATTACCCTTAGTTTAACATGTGTCCTCTTGCGTAGCCATTTCTCCCTTGGTTTTGAAGGACTGAACACTGAGACTTCTTTCCCAACTAGCTCCAGTATACTTGAACTCTCGTGTCTCATTACCTAAGCAAAGGAGGCAAGCAGTGACATTCAAAAAGTGAGTACAACACTGCTATTACCCCTATCAACCTTATTATCTTTAGTTCATCTGACTTAATGTACAATTGCTTTGCAGTTTCGAAGACAGTCTTATGATTATCATTCAACAAATTTAGCATGAAATACATCGAAAGGGCATCTGTTGCAAATGCCATGAAAATGTCTAATTCTGGACACAGCAAAGAAAATAATTGTATACGGAAAGATGTGCAGTGAACACACAGGGCCCAACTCACAAATAGTCTCCGCAGTCGTTACAGAGGCTCCACACCACAGTTTCTTATTGTGGAGATCCCACCACGAGTGTGGAGCCTCTGCCACGACTGCGGAGGCGCTTTGTGAATCGGGTGCATAGATTTGATGAATAAAGAATAGCATTAAATATTTCACAAAATTATCATAATTGCAAAGAGCTTCACAGACATTGCAAACTAAATTGTGCTGTGGGTTTGCATGCTTCTCGGCTGGACTAGGTTTAACTGTTCGCGTCCACTCCTTTTTTACTTGTAGCATAGTTGTGTTTAGGGAAGCCAGTGCTGCAAATTCTGGCTGTTGAGGGAAAGGGAGGCAATCCTTAAGCAGCAAACAACAGTATTTCTAAGAGAAGGTTAGACAACATGGGGCAGCGGCCCTAGCACCAGACAAAACATGAACGGTAGTGCAAGAACCATATGAACGAAAGTCACAATTGATATCACATTCCCTGCCTCTAAGCAAATAAAAACACCCCACGTTGCCTACCACTGTAACCATAGCACACTAATCCTCTTCTGAGCATACCAATTCTTCACTGGTGTTCATATTGGAACAGGTGCCACATGCTAAAGCAGCAAGAATCAATCTAGTTGCTTTTCTATCTCACTGTTAAAGAAAGATTACTGACAACAATTACAGCAGCCTGTGTCCTCTCTGTTTGTGTTTCTGTTACTTGTTGGGGACTCCATACCTCTCCAACCCTCTCTGTTGCTTTCTTACAGAGGACAAGTGGGTAACTGGGCTGCCACTGCACCATCCAACATTGTTACAAACCCACATGTACATGAAAGAGGAGAGTATGCTTGGTGGCAGCTCAGTTTACATCTCCAATCACATAATGCAAGGTCAAGGCAGCTGCCACTTGCTGTGAAACTTTCCATGCAATTTGCTCAGGTAACATCTCTGCATGCCAAAATACAATGATCATGCCTTTGTGAATCAAGATCATATTTTGCTTGTAGTATGTGATGCTTTTTACCGGTATATTTATTTTATGTACAGAAATCGTGTTTTTAAAGATATATTAAGGGATCAACCAGATCTTCCATTGCCCCATGTATGCAGGGGCTTGAAAGCGATTAAAGATCAATGTCTGCAGTTGAACTTCAGGTTATGTATTCGATTCCGATTATCAAACACGTCATAGAAGAAACAAGACAAAGACCATGCTAAGAAGTTGTTTGCAACCTTGTTTAAGTATCTTAAAGCAATAAGTATAATAAACATATACAAGGTCGTAGTACCTGTCGTAACAGGAAGGAGACTACATCCGTTGACTCCCAGTAGCTGGCATGGAAGAGATGTGGTAAGGCAATGGTGGGGAAGGCAGTGAGAGCATCTGGGCAGTACAGGGCATAATCGATTCTTTTCGCACCCCACCATCGGGCAGCAACTATCAGAGCAAAATACTTTGTTAGACAACACGTACATTAGCAGTGTTACTCTCTGTCTATTGCCTGGCTTCTAATTCAGTTTTTGAAGAAGATTGTCTAGATCCTGCTGCTTTTGATTTTAAATTTGAATGAAAGCAAATTTTCCAATTAGCCAAATGACTTTAAAACTAACCAAAGTGATTTTTTACTAAACCTGAAAGTGACAGGCACTCTAACTCTTGGTTCACATACTGTAAGTCAAGATACACAAAGTGAGACCAATCCGTGTTGAACGTGTCCCAGCTTAGGCACGTTACTGACCAAGCGCTACAGTAAGTACAAAACGGAAACTGACAAAATAATGGGGGAAATTGCATGCAAAACATTTCTCATACTTATACGTACATTTTGGGATCATTATTTCACAAAATAGAGAACCACTGACATAACAAATAAATTGACTTTTTAAGTACCATCAAAATAAAGCATGACAGGGTGAATTTGCATATCCTAAAAAGGAACAATTATTTTAAAATACAAACAATGTTAGTTTTAGTCAGCTTTATGGTCCATTGCCAGCAGCTGTGAGATGTCTGAAATTCTGAGGAAAAAGGGATTAAAAAATGAGCAAATATTAGTAGGAGAAGGAAAATGAAAACAGACCTTTATACACGTGAAAGCTGGGATTTGGCACAGAGAATTTTTAAATGTCTGGCTCCTTTTTTTTTGCTAGAATCTAATTTCCATTCAGAGAGAGGACCAATTCACAAAATTAACAATTGCCATTTCGTCTAGGAAATGGAGTGAATTTATGAAAAATAATTTAATTGATTAAGCATATATTATGAAGAGCAGCTCAATTGATTTTACCTTTAAAGAAGGAGAAAGTGAAATGGTAGACAAACGTAAGGTGAAACAGCAAACTTTAGTATGTTTGTGTGAGCGTAGGTTGTCGAGTGGAAACAGACTGTCTTGTGCAATTACTTCTACATGCTAGGCAGACAATCAGTTTAGCTTTCCATCCCTCTCTCACCGGCTTAGTCAGGAAGTAAAATCCCAGCTTTGTGTGGCTCATGCAATCATCCACCCTGGTTAATTTCAGGCTGTTAGCAAGAAGCACCAGACCGCGATACAGTGGATTTATAGCAGGCAACAGATGCCCTTTTCCACACAGTGGGTTCTTGGCAGACACGGCAAAGAAAACAAGCTTATCTTAAACTGCTTTAATCTTAATGAGCAGAGAATTATACACAAAACAAAAACAAGAATTTAATGAGCTACAGTGCAGGATCTGCCGACAGAGCAGAAGCAATGAGAGAAAGATGGCAGACGCCAGGCTTGTTGCTGGAGACGGTTATTGGTGCTGAGCGATGTGGTCGCTGCCATGTTAATCAGAGGCGTATCTTATGCATCTCAGGAATACCTTTATTAACGTCCAGGTCTGCAATTAGCGCCAGCCTTCCCTGGCTAGGTGCTGTCTCGAGCCGCCTCTTTTTGTAATTTTCGGTTAGGTCTGTCCTATGTTTTTTAGGTGATGATCTTTTGGGGAGAGATTTGTTATGTGGGAGAGCAAGGTGGGATAGCAGGCTTAGCCTTTTTGAGTGATTGGGATGCATTTGTTTTTCTAGGGAACAAAGCAGACACACTACATTAGGAGCACAAACATGCAAATAAAAATCTGATATATTTTTGAACATCAAAAAGGAAATAAGGTTATACAGAAATGATTAATACACAAGCAAAAACATCACACTTGGAATGATTTATTTGTACTATAACTATGTTATCACTTTGCACAAGTCATGCTTTAATGTTGACGTGGAGGAGGGATATGAAAAATGCACAATACATGACAACATAACAAATAACAATAATGTTGATTGTTTACATTCCAAGAAAAACAGATAAGGAGGTGGTATTAGGCATAGGGAAGGCGCAAAGAAAACATTCACTAGCCATAGGAAGAGTCATACTATTTGGGGATGGTGCAATAAGGAGGCGAGAACCACCGACTACTCCTAATCTGCAGCCAAGGCTGCAACAAGAAACAAAGCAAACAATCCTTAGCACACGTCAATCATATATAAAGTCCAGTTCAGTCAGTCGAGTTACAAGATACAGTACAGGTCAATCAATCCACAAAAGACAGCAGGTTTTTCTTGGTATTCTTCACTCTTTAATCCATGTGGTGATTCATTATTTTTCGGTAGCTACTAGACGTAGCTGGTCCAAAAGTCCAATGTACAAAGCCCGAAACCAACACGTGTTTCGTCGCTTTTACTTTTATGTACATGCGACTTTTTCAAGGCTGAAAAGGTAAACGTCATGAAGTTGGCAAATGAATTAGGTTCCAAAAAAGTAGCAAGAAGTGCGATGTGGCAGAACAGCAATTAAAAAGAAACAGCAGAGTCCGTGTACAGCTCAACAATAAGCATTCAGCACAATATGAAAAGATCTTATTTTTACTCCCCAGTCTGCCACAACACGGCTGGTGATCCCGAGTGCGAGAAAGCTTCGGGCTTTCTACATTGGAATTTTGGACGTGTGCTAAAGATTGTTTGCTTTGTTCGATTGTTTAAATTATTTAAGAAGAATTATATACTTGGAAGCAGTCTCTAATCTAAGAGAAAGCATGGCACCAAAGCAATGAGGAAATTAGAGACTTGTTCCCAACGTTTTTTTGCTGTAGTATATTCTAAGCCCGACGCAAAACGTTTCCAAACATAAATTACACTTACTATGGCAGAACAAAATCCTGAACTATGGATGTTCTACTGCAGTAGATTTTAGGGTTAGAAACGTGAAAATAAGAATTTCCCACGGCAGTGTGCAAAAGGAAAATGTCCATTAGGAAAGTGGCGAACAACTAGAACACACCCATAACATAATCATTTAGTGCGTTTTCAAATGCTTTCCCAATGGGTTCTACTTCCACTTAACTCATGACAGAAATTGTTTGCAAGCTGGGTGTGTCCATCCATCTCTGATAGTCTGCAAGGGTTTGTATGGGGAAGCTATAGTACCCCCTCTGACTGGTGCAGATCTCAAAAAACACTTCTAGAACTTTAGTGAATACGCAAAATGTCAAACATCCAGCCAATACTTAGGCGGAAGCCTACAATGGAAAGATTTTTGACTCTTCTGATTCAAACATTTCTATATATACAATATATTACCACTGGTACAATGGATCACGCTCCTCAAGATCACAATAATCATCTGCCTCAAAATCGCAGTATAACAGGCTCATCTTCATAGCACATCACACTACCCTCAGCCTGTATTTCAACTCTTTAACATCCATAACAGACATCCTTTAGCGGACATCCTCTGTGAGAAATAACACTAAAGAGGAAGGCGTACATCGGATGGGAAAAAGGGAGGTGACAAAGGAGGTATAGAAAAAGATGGACAAGAAGGGGACACCATCATCAGAATACTCATACGAATATAAAGTGGGTGTGTTCCCTGAATATCGACCCTAAAATATCGATGGGATACAATATCGAGGATAAAGTATCAAAAAAATAATTTGACCGGTAACTAAGTTTAGATTTTCTATATCTAACTCTACATATATGGACCTACCCAGTTTATATATCAAGAAGGTATATAGATGTGGAGTTTGGAATAGTAAATCTATACTTCCCTATGTGCATTTACCTTTCAATATTTTGGCCCTTATTATTCTGTCCTCAATATTCTTGTATCACAATATTCTGGGTGCTGATATTCAGTAGTACAATCTATAAAGCATTACTCTGGAAACCATCTCCTAGTTCATGCTACACCTTTCAGATGCATCGGGGAAATAGAACAGTGCAATCAAACGTCAATCCATACAGACCACAAGAGGGGGTGGGGGTCAATCTCACACAATGAGGTCAGATTGATGCCTCAAGATTGTCCAAGAAGGACCATGCTACCTTCAGGCTAGCGAAAACATGCTTTATCACTGTGCCGACTTTTCAACTTCGCCGAGCTCCATACTGAGGTTTTAATTACTATTCTGCAGTAATCCTTATGAAGGAGCTGAAACAGATGTCATCTACACTGAGTTCGCTAACCATACTCAAGAAGGAGAACTATGTTACCTTCCACCTGGAGAGATTCTTTCAGAGTAGCTACCATCCCCAAGACAGTCTCCTGAATATCCGGACACCGAGAACAGTAACCGTGTCCACACAGGAAAGCGCGCCCAGCCCAAATATCCTTGATGGAAGCTGAATACTTTTGTTACCTCATCAACACCATGGTTTTGCAGTAGCAACTGATGTTAGTGGAAAAAAGAATACACTGTCTCTGTGAAAGATATCCTATGGGGCACTGGAGGAAACCCCTAGACTTGGATGCTGGACCCTCTTCATGTGATTTCTGCCATTTCCACCCGGCTCTCCAGAATGATTACGACGGATGCCATTGTCTGCCTGAAATCACTGTGTCCCTGCTGCTGTTGCTTCAGGTCCCCAATGTGATTCTCCAGCTGGGAGACTCTGGCATCCATTGGTTTTACTGCTGACTGGTGCCCTTCACCCTCAACTCCATCACTCCCAGTCAGTTTTCTAAGCACTTAGCTACATGATCTCAGTGGGCACCCATATCACCAAACTTCCCATTCTCTTGTAACTACAACTGTGCCAGCTTTTCAGTATATGTCTCTTTTCATTGTAACCCACTAGCTGGGTCGATTTATGTAAAATACATCAATAAATAAAATAAAATTCTGCTGGAAGATTTTGGACAAATGGGTTAATATATCTAAACTTTACCTGGGCAGTACATTAGTGTTTAACATGTTAACAACAGTCCAAGGTCATACCAATTTTAAAAATAGCTGCAATGATCTATTCACTTTATGACAGTGAGGTTGAGCCATTGACCACCTGAAACAAAATATTATTGTTCAAACAACTGGTATGTTCTTAATTGTTAGCATCTGGATGATAGTTCATTGGTGTTCATTCAGCGCGTTAGAATGAACAAAAGACTTTAAAAATCCCCCTATTAAACCTAAGGTGATGCAATGCAGTGGTTCAAACCTAGAGAACATTGGTGTACCGACAAATTGCACTGCTCCTGGCCTCGTAGATGAGCTGCACAGCTACTGCCCCCATAGATGAGATCACAAATTACATCACTGGTAACATCAGTGTTGGCATATCTGTCCCTTTTGCCATGTTCCATGCCTGCAATATATACATATACATAAGGCATGTATTGCATGGTCCAGGTAACAGGTACACACAAGGGCTTTGGGGACACAATCATGTGACGTGCACAGTATAGTGCATTCAGCCACCCAATGCTCCTTCTGTTAGGGCAAAGCACATGGCATGTGGCTACTCCTGTGCTCACTTCAATGGTGTTTGGCAGGTCAGATAAGATATCATGGCATGTCATTTCATGTGGGAGGCTACAACAAGAGCAAGAGTGGGAAGAATTTTGATTCTAAAGAAAACTATTACTCTTCAGTTTTTAGATATTGATTCACAGCTATAAAATGTCTTCAAAAGGAGATTTTTCAGAGGATTACTTGTTTAAAAGGTAGGCTAGTGTGTCATTTTAATATATAACCAGAGTTTTTAGTGAATGTCTTGAGATGTGTAAACATATACATAACGTACAGCCAGAGTTTTTTCCGAGTATTTCTTGCGTTTTGCAAACATATACTTTAACCAAACAACTGTAGGACATTGTATGTGGCCTATAGCCATGCCCTACAGACAATACTATTGTTAGCAATGACCGTACCATGTGGTCAAGAGTAAACACGCATTGGTCTTCACCCATGCCCTGTACGCATTACTTCTGTTTGCAGTGTTTTAAGACCATGTCTTTTGAGCACTACACACAGGTCCGTTGGGTGGGCTGTGTGCAGGACATCAGGGCATGCTCTAAGGCCAAGTCTAATGGGGACTGTGAACAGGGGATGAACTAAGGCCCATAGGTAGAAGGGAATGACCCACAGCCTTTTGTGCTGGGCAGCTCCTTGTGCAGTAGTCAGGCGCACAGGGGCGGATTGCTTAATGATAGAGAAAATAACTGATTGTAAAGCAATATTATTATGAGTGTCAGATTCAATTTCTAGTTATGCAGGCAGCCTCACTTCTCACACAACTTAGAATAAGTTTGACTTCAGGTACCAAAGAAAGTCATTATGCAGGGATAAAATGTTATCTGCTGCAGGATTGGCACGATTTAAATATAGAATTTTTTAGGGGAGACAACCCTGAAACACTACTTGGTAAAACAATTTGGAAAATGTTCTGAGGAGGGCAAATCGAATCGGCGTTGAAGGGTGAAAACAAGGAACTAACATCAGTGCGCCAAGGTGGTCGTGATGTTAGATTGAGGGTAAATTCTGGAGCTGAGGGACCACCTAGTGGCACAGAAGACCTACTTTAACTTTCCAGACCCAGTCTGGCACGTGGAAGAGATTCAAGGGCTAAGAATCTGCAGGCAAAAGTATCCACCAGAAAACCTTGTATGTATGTGGCAATGTGTGGATATGACACTGTGTAAGGGACCTGGCTCTTTATTCTTTAATGTGTTCCTCAGGCACATTTATGATATTACAACACCTTTACGGGCTACACTCTTTGGATCTATATGCATTATCCCTCTTCATGGTGTTGTATAAAAGTAAGTATAAATATATGGCCCTTGGGGCCTACCATCATAAAGTCATGTATGCTATAATTTACTATCAAACAAATAATAAACATACGCTCAAGAGTTCATACATTAACCAACACATAATATAATGATGGCAACATATGGAAACGATCCTCAACCCTATGTTAGACTATAGGAAACCATTTCCTTAGATTGCTTCAGTGGGCTTTGCCCTTTAAATTGTACAATGTGCTCTACTTAGTCAAGAGGTAGAGATGAGGATGCTCAAAACCCTATTTAATATAATTGAGGATCAATGTTTGGGGAAGGAAGACAAAGCTATGGCCCACTCTACTACTATCATGATAAAATAACAGAAAGCCTCAATTATGACAAGAATCACATTTTCCCATACTCTTTAACATATAATTTATTTTTGGAATACAGGCCTTTAAGCATTTTGATCCCACTGGTGGGATCACTGAAAGTTGTTTATTGAGACACTAATGACCTAGTCCAAGTGAAACAATATGGACACCAAACATTCCAAATAAACAAGGAACACTTTGCAATGAATGTGGGGAACTAGAAGGCAGTGATTTACATATAGGAAGGATAACTTTCCTCTGTCCTATACACAAAGTCCTAGCCTGGTGTATAAGAATACATAAATGCACACAAACAGGCACACACAAAAAATCAAATGATGGATGAGGTTTTTTTTTTTGCTTTGTATGATGGCATGAATCTGGTATGTGGTATTGGTCCCTGGAGTGAGTGACATGGAGTCTGGTAAACACTTACTGTTAGCTATGTTGGAAGCAGTGTAACTGTCTGCCATTCCTGAGACCTGGCTGGCAATGCTGATCTCACTTGCCCTCCGGAATCCCCTGAAGTTGGGGGCAGTGATAGGGGAGGAAGGGGACGAGTTTTCCACGAAGAGTGCACCATGCGACTGAACAACATCCGCTATGAAGCCGAAACAGGGAAATCAAAAAATTAGACTAACAGGCAAGACAAAATGAAAGACAAATCTCAAGGAGAGAACGGAACAAGACTGCAAGCTAGCTCAGATGGAATGCTTTCAAACAGACTAACAGAAATGTATTTCATCTGAGTGCTTTTCAAATAAAACAGTTACATAAAATAACATTTTTCATTCCTTTGGGATGGAAAAAAAGATGAGTGAAATCATAAACTGATTTTTTTAATTATAAATGAAAAGAATAAGTACTGTGTATATACAAATATGAGCACACACATATCTATATATACCTAACATAAACAGCGGGGAAAGTTGGAAAGATTATAGGAATTGGGGGTTTTCTCATACGCAGAGTAAAAAAAAAAGCTTATTAAAACAAAAAAAGAAAAGGCTAAATTTAGAGAAAATGTTTAAGTCAGACAATAATAAGTGGCTTTGGTGAAAATATTTACTTACAAAATAATGACATCTCTCCTCTCCATTTCTCTAATGCCCCCAAAGTGAAATAGCTAATTTTAAATCTAGTAAGTAGGAGTGACAACCAGTGGGCTGCCATCTTGCCTGTTTCTACTCAAAGGTTACCCTGCCCTTTTCTTTCCCAAGGCCACCAACTATTTGGCAATGGTTTCTATGGAACACTTTGGTGGTCACTAAGAAGAGTATGGAAGAGGATTTTGAGACCGAATGTAATGACGCTGCATTATGTTAGCAGGAGCTGCTTCTTTTTCGAAATAAATCTTTTTTTCTATTTTTAACTTACACAATTGCACTTCTTAAGAACGTTTATCCTACATGGGCCGTTTTACAGTAGTGCTTATGCATATACATTATTTAAACAAGAATACATTTGCTAGTTTCGATTTATTTGTTATATATGCTCTCACTTGAACAACATTTATCATAATACCAGATTCCTAAACTGATTATTCACCGCTATGACATGGCACAGAATGGACACAAAGGGTGTTCTCTCCTGTTTCTATCTCACATCTCTTTGAGAGCCTATCAGTGCAGTGACGGGTCTCTGCTCTACTGGAGGGCGGAAAGAACAGCTTCAGGAGTGCAATGGAAGGGAAAGGCAGACAGGGGGTGGGTGGCAGGAGGCTAGGATTTTTGGGCTATCTGGGAGAAGAAGAAGAGGTCATATTGTGTATCAATCCCCCTTACTCCTCTCTACCTGCATAGCAGGTGAAAAAAGATGTAGGTAACAGGCATAACATACATTTATAGGTGGACAAAAAGTGAATAACTGACATGTTTGCTTTAGTTGTCTATTTGATGTCACTCTGAATCCCCAATAAAAAATATCCTGTTAATCACTGTTACCCATCTATTATATTATATACTGGTGATATGACTGTCTAGGATAGTCATGACTGTGTCATGGAGATTTAGGCTGATGGTCTGCAAATATTGCTAGCCATTGAGGAGTCTTTTTCGACCTGTGTTTTAAATGCTGAAAACGGTATTCAACTTTTTGAGTCACAATCTTTCAAAACCAGATATTTTCTGAAAGGTAAAGTTCCCATTTAAGGCAGATGCAAGCGCTCAGTAGTACTATATTAAATGTAAATATACACTTAGAAACCAAGATATACTATTTAATATTAGTCGCTAATCGTGTGGCAGTCCAATGCAATATTAGGATTCAAAGAAGCTTCCACTGTAGCCAACTGCCGTTGGGTTAATGTCTCCTGATGTACAGAGAGCTGTACGCTACCAAAATGTTGAATTTTGATTGGCTCCTTGCTGGTTGACATCTATCAAGGAGAATCATGGCTAGTACCATAGTCAAGCCGAATTGCAGTTTCAACCAACCATCATTTTGCCTTCTTTCCTTAACAGCTGCCTGTTGAAATCATAGAGTTCGAATAGAGAACTAACGTGTTCACCTAACTCACAGAATGTGCCTGAAATGGGTGACATAATGCTCGATAAGAGAACTTCACAATCATTCACTTTCCTGTGCAGATGGCGGAATATGTGCATCAAAAAGTATCTTATATCTCCTGCTATGGTCCCTTTAAATAAATTAAATGGGCCCCTGAAACATCCCTTTCCATTTGTTTGTATTCATTATTAAAGAGTTTCAAGTCTGTGAAAATTCTGTCGTCCTTTACAGTTTTCACTGTATTAAAGTATTAGCCGCATTGTTCGGAATGATTTACAATGTTATTTATTTTAATATGTGTTTTTATTACTTAACTTTCAAGTTGCTGGTTATTAGGTGTCCTGAGAAACACAGTATCTTTGTTTCCAAAGGATCCCACATTATCACTGCACTTAGGACGGGTGCATCCATTCGCAAGGTGGGAGCTCGCACGCCGCATGGCCAAACATACACAAAATACAGAGCCCTCATGAAGTCAATCGAAATATCTATCTGTAGCTTTTGTATCGGCATGACGTTTTTCGGCGTTTTGACTTTATCAAATGCCATAAACTGCTTTCAACAGTGTGCACATCCAATTGGCTGAAATACCATATCCCCTATTCTCGATGGTGGAATCATGGCCAATGAGAGGATTACATTTTTCAATATCTTTTCCCCTCCCTTCAGACATCGCAACTCTGTCCACGAGCTAAAGAGTCGGCATACAGATATATATATATCTCCGTCTTGAATATCCCATTTACCAGGAAGGACGAAAACGGACCCAAACAGCTTTGTGCAAAGGTATGTATTATTCCATTAGAACACCATATATATATATTTAACTACTAACAATGATTTATAAGCTAGTGCATACTTATGAATGGATACTCAACTACTGAACTGACAACAAGAAGTGGGAAAACATTTTTTTAAAAAGCATAATTAAATGCCCAAACAGCAACTCATTTGGGGGTGGGGGGGCGGGGGGGGAAGGTGTCTAACAGCCAAAAAGATACATCTATTAATTTTAAATATCAGCTCTGTCTGCAATTAGCTTCTAAAAATCTACTCCCATACACTTTTATGGAAGGGTTAAAAACCTATGTCTGTCGTAATTAAAGAGGTGCTAAGCAACAAAGGGAATGGAAATATGGAGATATGGAACGGGGATGCTAAATTTAGGAAGAGGTCTCTCTCATGAACTATTTTACATCTTTACAAACATATTATGCCATAAATGACCAAAGCCCATACTTGACCTCATTTTGTTTACCCAGCTAGTTTCGTATCTGCAGTAACACCTCAATGTTCATTTACTTCAGCATACTTTTTAGGAAAACCTTTAAATTTAACAGCTCCTAATCATGCAAAATGGTGTTCAGGAGTGCCTCACTTTTGTCTTTAATACAGAATGTTAGCACTCAAGATATTTATTAGAACTCTGTGGTGAAGCTACAGTGGAACATTGTGGAACTATCTGACAGGCTGCTGTTGGAAGTACGTTTAACCCAGCATATCAGCCTTATTTTTATACATACATGAATAAGATATTTGGGAATGTATAGAAACTGTGTTCTAGTTTTAAAAAACATCTGCTGCACTTGACACAGTTTGGATGTGAAATATGTTTTCTATCAAACATGGTTTATCAAATCCGAGCACAGTATCATCACACCATCAACAAATAATTTATATCATGACAAAAATTGGTTATCACTCTTTCTATCCGCACATTTTTGTGACCATCAATCCTAGGCACGGACTACAACCCATTTCTATGGAATGCAAATAGCGGAACCTTATCACTCAAAAAATCCTACAGGTTTGGTTCTTGTAACCTTTAACCTCAACTATCCCCATGAAAAAAACACACAACATATGTTTTTGTTGATTTCACCCTAAATTTGAAGGGTCTAATTCGCACCAGCAATAGTATCCAATGAAGAGGACTCTCCCAGTTACTTATTGACTTGGGTGGAGTAGAGCTCTACGCTTAGCTTTGGGCCCTCAACTTATCATTGAGTCCTCTGACTCCACTACACTTGCTAACTGGGAGTTCCTAACAGTTGGATAATACTTCTTAAGTATTACTGTCAACACTTTTATTTGGCAGCTTGAAAAGTATAACCGCTGGGATTCTCAAACCAGTGTATGACATCATAACCACAGCAAAAGCTGTTGCAATACAAAACAGCATAGACAGCATGTTTTTTCTAACGGTTCAAGACACGGCTTCTTCTTGGAATGCAAGCCAGGTTATAGTTTTTGTATGAGTGAGAGGGGTTTTCAGAACTGCCATCTTTTTGTACAGACTGTGTTGCCTACAAAAGGGGTATCCAATATAGACTCGGGAAAGCTGGATCAATTCCAAATGTTCAGGCTATCCTCTTTAGATGAATTAACATACTATGAATCTAAATGAAACTCAATTACACAGTCAATTGTTATCTTGAAGCTGTGCATGGATATGGCAGTACAGGCCAACCTTGAATGAGCCTGGCCTTCTCCAGCTTCTTGCAGGATAAGTGCTGGTGTGATAATTCTCCGAGGTATGTCAGAGGTGAAGTCACATCAGTGGGAGGAGAATATTTTTACTAAAAACAGTAGGGAAATATTACTATCATGCAGAGAAAGCTCTATGGTTTTCTAAAGGGTGAGTGTCAAGGAAAGATAGCATCTGCCTGTAAGAGTGTGCTATGTGCTAATTTGTATAAAGTGCTAATCTAGTTGTAAAGCAACGGAGGGCTAAACATAAGGTAAGAGCCCTAGGATACGATCCATATTTGTTTACAAGAGTTCTCCCACAGAACATTCAGTTGTTAGACACTTGGGATTATGCATATGGGGCTCTTTGATCCAGAACATTCTGCTGATGAGACCTTATAGCCACAGATTCTTTATGCGTACAAATCCTCCTCTTGGACAGATGAGGATTCCTACGCCTCACAACTATGTTGCTTCAGTCAGGACTGGACTTGGTTGAAAAAGGCAGAACACCCTCAGGTACAAAACTAAATACATTCAATTACAAAACTGTATTCTGGGACATTTAGGCAATAACCACCATGAGCATAGATTCCCCGCTCAGCCTTCCTCAACAACTTCATGTCAAGACCACACATTCTACCTCTTTCGCCACATTTGCAAAAGTTATACCTGTCAGGCCATCAGTCCACAAGAAACCTAAAAGATTTCATGTGTGAGGAATGGCGCAGTGGAATCTACATATATGTAGGCTATGCAGTGTAGTATAAGGATCTCCCATGGCCATAAGCAGATGTTTACCAACAGCAGTTGTTAGGACTCCTTCACATTCACACCCAGTCTTTCAACCCTGCACATTTGCTATTTTGTTCCATCATTAGTTCCCTGGACTGCAGCCCCTTTTTGAAGCTTCAGCTCTGACTGTATTTTTACTGCCTGCTTTCCTTACTTTTAGACTTCCCCTTACTGATACTGCAAAGTTGTACCACTCTACTTCAGTTCTTGAGCAAGATGCTTGGTTTGCGGGGGGAAGTCAGAGTCTTTCTGTAATCCAAACCAGTCAGTCAAATTCCTAATATTTGCTGTGTCCAATACATATATGTACTAGAACTTCCTCACTTAGGATGCTCTCCCTTTTTGGCAGGGAAGCTGTAGTTCCTCCACTTGGCCCAAGATGATGTTCCTTTACCACTGGCTCTGCTACTCCAGTCCAAGTCTTCCAACCACCTATCTCCTTGAGCAAGTGCCCTTTTCTCTCTCCAAAAAACCCTCTTTCCCCTTGTACACAGGTTCCCCTCAACTTCCTAAAGTTTTAGACAAGAGGTGAGTGACCCGCATAGGCAGAAGGAGATATTGTCCTCCATATCCTACATTTTATAAAGATGGGGTGTGACAGACTGCCAGACGGCAGCAGGGATTACGAGATCAGTTCCAGCCTGCCATGGCACATAACAAAGATCAAAGATGAGTTAGAAGTCGCTTGACAAGAGCACTCATTTCTTCTTAAAGTATGAATCATATGGTAGGGATACATCCTACAGCCCTTTCGAGAGGTGTGTCAACCTCACTTCCTGAGTTTTTAAACAGGAGGTGGGCAGCCCTTGCATGGAGAAAGAGAGATTGACCTCGATATTCTACACTTGATATGACAACCCCCACCTTAAGTGAACATACAAAAGTGGATATATCTCTCCCTAATGAAAGGAAGATACAACACATAACCCTCCCAAATAGAAAACTCAACACAGCATGTTAGAAATAAAGACATTCTAAAATATAACACATTTCCATCCTTGAGAGAAAACTCAACACTGCATGTCTTTCACCTCAACAAAGCAAAGAAAGAGACAGCACATCTACCTGCCCAAGAGAAAACTCACACTACATGTCTTTCCCCTCGAGGAAACAAACCTCTGCTCCCATCCTTGACCTACTGGTCCCCCCTAGTCATGATATACTTTGCCTGGATAGAACTGAGAAACCCGGAGGGGGGTTAGCCTGCATCTATCGAAACACAATCACAGTTAATCAAACAGACTCCATCTCTTTATCCTCCTGTGAATATCTCTGCACCAACATCTCTGATGACACGGGCATCATCTGCAAACTTCACATAATTTACCACCCCCTGGGTGACTTCCATTAGTTCATCAATGAACTTCAGATTGTCATTACAGCCAACGCCAACTCACAAGTACCGCAGATCTTTCTGGGAGACTTCAATCTCAATTGGAACAATACTGGCGATCATGATGTAAGCGGTCTCAAATCCTTTCTGTCAGATCTGGATCTGTCCCAATTCTGCGACAACCCAACCCACACCAAGGGGCAGACATTAGACCTCATCATAGCGAATACAAACAATATATCACTAGAATCCATCTCCCCATGTGACTAGACTGATCACTACAGCATATTCTTCTCCATCAACAGTGAGGTAACTCCAAAACGAAGCCAACCTACAAAAACAAACAATGGAAAAGGAATATCCAAAATATTAATCCCAACGCCTTGGTATTCCAATGCAATTCCGCCCTGATCCCCTCAACAGACATGGCTGGCGTCCACGATCTCACAGACTTTTACAATGCCACTATGCTTGAAATCCTTGATACCACAGCGCCCCTACAAGAAAAAAACGTCTCCACCAAAATCTCCAAACCATGGTTCAATGAGAACCTAAACTCGGACCGACGCAAGTTAAGACTAGCTGAGCGAACATGGAAATCAGCACCCTCCACTGATCACCTATACTAACTTAGAGCGCTGAGTAATACTTACAACAGAAACATTTTAAAAGCTAAAGCAGACTTCTTCAAAACACAGTTGAACCAAGCCATTAACCGTCCCCAAAAACTATTTGAAATCGTAAACGTAGTGGAGCTAAGCAACCCGGCCACCCCTAACTGCGACGAGCTTGCCAAATTCTTCCTAGAAAAGACTAGAACCATTGAAAATGACATTCAATCCACGAAAGACCTCCAACCCACTGCTGACCATTAGTCTTTGCTTTACACACAGATCAAGGACCTTTTTAGTTTCCCGATCGAAGCTCCAAAAAACAATGCCAACTGGCACTCCTTCTCACCCATCCCGGAACACGAAATCTAGAGCACCCTGCTAGCGATCAACCCTGCCAATCATTTATCCGATCCCGTACCCCCATCTGTATTCAAAATGATAAAGACCTCTATTCTACCCCTATGGGCAAAAATTATTAACGCCTCTCTGAGGCAAGGCTCCATACCGGACTGCCTTAAAATAGGGCAGGTCACACCTATACTAAAGAAAGCCAATTCCCTCTCCACAGACCTCAACAATTATTGCCCTATATCCAACATCCCCACTCTGGCGAAACTATTGGAAAAATGTGTACAAATTCAACTCTGTAACCACATCGAGAACTTCAACCTTCTAGATAAACAACAATCCAGCTTCCGTCAAGGCCACAGTACCGAATCAGCACTCACCCACATTATGGATGACATTTTAAAAATGATAGGTCATAACGAATCGTGCCTATTGATACTTCTTGACCTATCTTCCGCGTTCGACACGGTTTAACACGACAATCTACTGTACCTACTTGAACGAAGGATGGGCCTAACCAGTCCAGTGTTACAATGGTTCACCTCCTTCCTAAGCAACAGAACCCAAAGAATCAAGATGAAGCAATCATTATCGCAACCATCCATGGTCACCCTAGGACTTCCACAGGGATCAGCACTATCACCAATCCTTTTTAATCTACTCATGGAACCCCTCGCCAATGCGCTGAATTCTGCAAACATTCTATATCACCTATACGCGGACGACACACAACTATATATGAAAATCTCCTCACCAGATGACTTCATCTCCCTCAACGCCATTCTTCATAATACCCAAAGTTGGCTCAATGGCAAACACCTCATGCTCAACACCAAGAAAACTGAATTCCTCCTCATCTCCCCACACCCCCAACCACACACCTAAGATAGACTTATGGCTGAAGCATCCAACTTCCTTTGATTGCGCCCCACACATCATTAACTCCGCAAAATCCCTGGGAGTCACCCTGGACAAACATTTAAATATGCAAGCGCAAATCTACAATGCCAAGAGAGCCAATTATCAGTTGAGTATCCTCAGGAAACTTAAACCCTTCCTCCCACAGACTGATCTAAAAATGGCGGTACAAGTACTAGTACTACCGAGACTGGACTATGGAAGCACCACTCTATGCGGTCTTCCAAAATATAAGCTAGCACCGCTCAGGGCGTCACTTAACATTGCGGCCAGGCTGGTCACCGGAATAAAAAGAAATAACCACATCACCCCTGCCTTGAAGGTTCTGAACTGGCTACCCTACGAGGCGAGAATACAACTAAAGATCGCCTGTATGACACATAAAGCCCTACATAGCAACACCCCCAGCTATTTAGCACAAAAGCTGGAGTGGTCGGGAGGATGCAGACATTCGCGAAGCTCGAGCTCACTACTACTAAAACCTCAATCCTTCCACAAAAAGAGAACTGGGTGCAGAGCCTTCTCAGGTATCGCACCGAAGATTTGGAACACCCTTCCCCCAGAAGTACGCAGAATCTCCTCCTTTACCGCCTTCAAAAAAGAAATGAAAATGTTTCTTATGAACAAATTAACATCCTAAAACTTTAACTCTCTGATGACTTTTTGCCACCGATTGTATCCAAACACCAATGCCTACCTCTTTTGTATTGTATGCGATTACCAATTGTATGTAAAATTGTGTGATAACAGTGTACTGTAAAGCGCTTTGATACCCCGGTGGGTCATGTTCGCGCTATATAAACTTTATAAATAAATAAATACAAAGACCTGTGAAGATATCACACATCTACATCCTTAATAGAAAACTCAAAACTGCATGTCTAATAGGTCAAACTAACACATCTCCACACTTAAGAGAAAACTGAGCAGTATACATCTCTCTCTCCTTAGTTAAATAAATACATTGAAAGATACACAGCTACATTTCCCAAAGAAGGATCTGGGCAAGCAAAACATAATAAAACAGGTTGAACTGAAAAGGACTATACAATTACAAAACTGGAAACGTTTAATCTCCTAGGGTTAACAAGTACATTTCTTTAGAATTGCTCTATTGAAGATTCTGAACCAGCTCTACAAACCCAAGAATTCATGGTCACACCTACTGAGAGGCTAGGCAGAATGAAGTACCAGACTCAGCACAATGGAGCATAAACACTGCACAACTTGATGCAAGACTTGATAATATGAGCAAACGGTCATATGAGTGATATGAGTACTAAGGCTTGCAGAATAAGTATCCAGTTTTGCACATGCAAATAAAGTGCATATATTCTGCATAAAGCACAGAGCTCGCACTGGTATGACTGCCTGGAACTAAACAACCCATTCAATGCACCACAGTACAGTGCAAAGGAAGGCACCAGGACTAAGACAAAAGAGTATGCCACCCCAATAAGGGTACCTAACGCACACTAAATGCAACCCACACCTCTACCATACGCTTACAGCACAGCTGCCAGATAGGCAATACTGCTCAACTATTTCATGTGCAGGTGAATTTCCCTCATGGATTGGTAATCCTGCTCAAAACCCACCCTTCCCTCAAGTCTCTGCCTCTAAACGTTCTGCAGATGGATCCTGCTTTTGAGGGACTCTCTTGCATACTCAGTGTGTAATCTATGAACATAAGATGCACCAAGCGAAACCCTCCCTTGTGGATCATGATTCTCCTGCATCAGTTCTTTCTGCTGATGTCTCTTTAAACGAGTTCTCTTCCTCAAACCTCTTTTAATGACTCATTTCTACTACAGACAGGAAATTGACAGTGTCGGAACTTCCTGCTCACATGTTTCCTCTCTCGTTGACAGAGAGGTCCCTAGCTTGGAATCTCTTGCTTGAACGATTCATTTCTCACGCGGAAACCGCCTCATTATAGAGGTATTTTGTGATAGTAAAGATAAGATAAGCAAAATTAAGAAAAGGCTATTATGAAGGACTGCATCCTCAGAAACTGCATAGAGAAAGGGGGTTCTCCTCGTCTAGTTTTAAAACACGACTATTGAGGGGGATGCTCTAAAAAGCCTCATTCAAATATCTAGATATTGAAAAACTAAAGGATTTGCTGAGGGTGAGAGTAGACAGGGAATGAGAGACGACAGAGTGTAAAAGAAAGAAAGTGAGTAAGGGGTAATAAAGTGCACATGAAAAAAGAAAAAGAAATGATGGGATGAGATGGAAAGAGTGAGTAGCGAGAGAAGAGCAGGCAAATAAAGAGCTAGAGAACGAGAGTGAGAAAAATAATGGGTATGAGACAGAGCGAGCATTCCCAATGAAGCGCTATCCTCCATCCCCAAAGAAAGGGTCTAGTTGTTCAGCAAACTCTCCTGCCTGCCCCATCCCCATAAAGTGCTTCTGTCACAATGTTCTATTGTGGAAGTCTTCTCACATCAAATCGGAGAGACGGTGGTAAATGATGTTGAATATTCCAGGGAACACTGATGTTTCAAATGCACTGTTGGCCACAATGACAGAGAAGCTCCAGAGTTGTGTGACTGAGACAGTATTCGCTGCCAGAATTCAAATGAAAGAGTTTGTAGTTAGGAACAGGGGTGGATGGTGAGTTCCGCAAAGCCAGCAAAGTTTGCACAATTTTGTAGACTCTGCGCTCAGTGTAGTGTGCGGAGTTCCGAAAAGCTTTGTGGAGCAGAATTTTTCCTGTCGCGTGGCTCGCTAATGTTAAGTTGGTGAGTACGATCAAGAAAAATCATACGTTAGACCACCTCCTGGTGAGATTTTTCAACGCGGGCGTTCACGGCAGGTCGCTAAAGCTTGTGTTGAGAAACCTACCACTTGCGTTGAGGAAGCTGCAACTCCAGTATAACGTCTACTTGAGCGGCAGAAAGAAGCAGCACCCTCTTGTGCTGCACGTGGTGCCATTTGCACTGATTTTACAGCAGGGGATAAACTAAGCATGACTTACCGCTCTCCACAGCTTGCAAAACACTGCAGATTGCGGAAGAGTTTTTTCGGCATTTACAGAGTTCCGCATAGCAGAACTAAGCAGACTACACCCAGGCCTAACCAGGTAACAGAACATTATTTATGATTCCGAAAATGGGCCCCACAGTGTCCTACTTCTACATGCACCCAGAGGCTATGTAAATGCGTCACAAGATTGGCTATATTCACAGGCTGGCTGAACCTACCCAACAAATGCCTCTGTATGTTCTAAGCTGTTCCAAGAGAAGTTGCAACAACATGATCTTGCAAACATGCTGTGAGCTTGCAAAACTGATATTTTAATATGCCTGTGAAATATTAAAATTCATAAAACGCACGACTCAGTCACACATTTAGAATATTTTTAGACTTCAACATGTTTTTTCCACATACTGCCTGAAAGAAATCAGTGTTTCAAGTGTAAACTGAAAAGTAAAAACCTTATAGAAATTACAGATGCCAGTGCTTATTTGAGGAGGGTGGGGAGGTTGGGGTAGGCAGGGGTGTGCTGGTGCCCTCATATCACTGAAATGATAATGACACATGCTCTATACTGAACTTGTGTTTGAGAATGTCAGCAGCTCCTCGACACATGCACACTGATGGGCAAGACATAAAGTGGGGATACACCGGTGGAGAGAAAAGATGTGCAAAGATCTTGACGAAAGGAAGTACTTGCAAAGTGAGCGATCACCATCAGAAGCAAGTAGAGTGAGTACTGATGGTTTAACAAGTTATGTACCAGAACAGAAAGCAGCTGTAACAGCATACAGAGGTCCTTTTCAACTGTCCTGTCCTTTCACTTGCCTCTCACTCTGGAGAATATTGAGCTCACAGAGCTTCAACATTCTACCAAAGAAGGAACAAAGTAAGGCAACTCAGAGAGGCCAACTAGAGGACACAACAGAAGTATGTATGAACATCTGTACAGTACGAGAGACCTAGAAAGAGTACACAAGAGTAAAAAAAAAACATGATGTGTGTGTGGGGGGGAGGGGTAGGGGGGAATAAAAGATGTATTTGTCAACTTAGGAAGCCATATTCCATTGGCAGAACATGAGGCCCTTGCTTCACAGTAAAATGCCCTCCAGTTTTCAACTTCTGTCATCTGGCACTTAGGTTATGTTTAAAAAAAATTACATATGTTTTCAATAATTCTTCACACAGTTCAAAAGAACTGACACTTTGAAGTAAAGTCAACAAAATCCGTCGTAGAAAGACGCCTCATGCTGCAGATACAAATAAGGCAATTTTACTGAGGAACATTTAATTTTTTGACTTTTCTTACTGCAGAAAACACATGCAGTGCATGTGACACTGCGGGAAGAACCAATTTTCAGCATCAGGTTTCACAACAGCTCTGAAGATAAGGCACATTACGACAGACTGGTTTGCATGTAGGTGTATGGTCTTTTGCTAATGTAGATGAATGTTCATACAGAGTGGGGAAGGAAAAGGGGTTTGGGGACACTGTTGGGACATATTCAGTATATTTTCTCAATTCTTACAATCTGAGAGCATATTGCAAGTTCACAAGATGACTTCACAAGAATTTCTTCACTATTTAAAGCAGGGGCAGATACAGTATCCATACTTTCCCGAACGCTAAATAATAAAATGAGGAAAGAAGGCATGATTTAGTGTTTGGCAGACAGGGTACTCCATCGCAAATGGTACTCCAAACTCTTTGCCCACCCACGTCATTTACAGACGGGGCAACAATAAGCTTTCTATTAATATGTGCCCTTGTGGCTCTGTCGATGGAAAGCTTGCTCTGACAGGGTTGAAACTATCAGAGGAAGGGCATAACACTGCCCGCCCTATTTAGGGTTGAAAGTGGAATGTCCTTTTTACTGAGCCGAAACCTGGCGGAGAGGCAGAGATGGACATAAAAAAAACAAATAATGACCATCACCCTGGGAGAAACCTTCCAGGGTGTAGGGGTCATTAGCTTTTAATTTTTCAGAAACAATGAATTTGTTTATGAAAAACGAAAAAAAGTGTAAAGGTTTGTTAAGAGTTTTGTGTATGGCGATCAAAAAACGACGGAAACTACTCACCAAGCTTTATGTCCCCTGAAGGGAACCATTCAAGGTACAGAGATGACAGCTGAGCAGACGGTCATCTCTAAATTTGGTGGAAATGTCCTCTGCCACCTTGACGGATGGAGTACTGTCTGTCAAAGTTTAAATGATGCCCTGAGTCTTTCTTCGAGACTGAAGGACTAGGTGCATTGTGACCCTGGCTGCTAAAGTACTGAAGAAGGGGTTAGGACATTTAGGTGTGTATATTCAGACAAACCACTATTAGATGAGGTTCTCCAAGGCCCACCATAAATGGTGGTGGTTTGACAGAGTTAAGGAATATCGTTTTTTTCTACTTAAAGTGGTTTACTGTTCGCGCTGTGAAGCATCTAGTTTTATCCATAGAAAGAAGAAATTTTGTCCAGCTGACAACAGAATACTAAGGACAAAAGGGCAGCCAGCACAATTGTAAAAGGAACCGATGTAAGACAAAACAATTTGCTGTAGCACACCGTCTTTGGCTAGCCTCTTGCAAAGACCCAGGGCACAAAGAAAGATTTAGAGGGGAAAGAAATGGGGATTTAAGGCACATAATCCCCACAAAAACCTTTCTAAAGTTGGCCTTTGAAATTTTTATCTCCAATTAAATTGAATGAGCTAGTGTGAGTAGTGATTTTAGAACAATGAATATTGAAAAATGGGATGAATTTGAGGACTCATTTATAGGTATGGCTAAGCACACTGTTTAGTCACAGTACAGTGCAGATTCATAATCTCTCGCAAACACAGCTAAGTGTGTACTCATTTTGTAGGACAACTAAAAGCAACTACCAACAGTACACAGATTGGTAGAGTCAGAATTCTGCTGTAGCAATGGTTCGCCTCCGCCACCATGTGGGCAAATAAGACAAGAATGAGTAGCTTAACATAGTGAATGGGGGTGAGGGAGGCAACTCCTAGGTATCAGGATTCCTGCAACATGAAGCAATGTAGTGGACACCGTTGCAGTTTTAGACAATGTATAGGCGTGCTCTTCCCTTCTTTGGCCGAGATCAGCAATACCGACTGATGGATGGGAACAGAAAAGGGAGGTGGTGCTGTAAAATTAAAAACAGTATGCAGAGATAATCCAAAAGCACATCATGAGGCATACACTTATCAATACTTGAGAATGTAGCAGTGCTTCTTAGTAGACAGTGCAGGCATGCAGTCTAGTAACTGATACACAAGCACAAAAGCAGATCACCAGGTCTACTCAAGCGCAAAGTGGCTGAGGAACAAATGCAAGCAGAATGGACTTGAAAATGTTTGTGTACAGTATGTGGAGAGTAGAGCATGAATGTGCACGGACACAGGCTGGCTGTTATCACTAGCTATATCCATAATCAAATATGCCTATGGTGAGTGACGCGGATTGCAAGAGCCCAATGGAAGAAAAAAAAAGAAAGACATCTTCTGGCATGCATTTGTACACTTCTTGTTTTATAAGGTAAGGGTGTGGGACTAGACTACGACTGTACTAATTTCATCTTATATCCTAAATTTCATCTTCAAAAATATTGCTCTGCTGGAGATAAGAGAAAATCTGCACCCACTGGAACAATATGTTTGTAAACAACATAATTCAATATTCAGAAGGTACTTCTGTATACGATATTCTGAGACACAACAGAGGTCAGTAGACATGTGTATATATATTTTACCTGTGCAGAATCACAACAGTGAAGTTATGGGGCACTCAAGCGTGGTGAGCCCCAAAATCTTGTTGAGGTCTTTCACCTAATGGGGCTCACTACCGATGATGAAATAGAACTAGCTGGGGGTGGGTTCATAATGTGTATGCACGGCTGCTATGCATGCTTCTTCCTACAGACTGATGTCAGTCTTAATTTTCTAGCAGAGGTGGATAACTGGGTTCGCAATGAGGAATCTAAAGGCATGCAATGAGAAATATGAATAGCATGCATGGTGTGGGAATATATCTCAATTTAAATTTACAATGCTATTTAACATAGGAAGGGTACAATGTTATGATGGATGAGAGGAGGTTCTAAGGAATGGACAGTAGGAACAACGAAGGCCGAAGGGGAGGAATGGAAATGGTGAAGGAGGGCTGAAAGGTAAGTTATGTAGTTGGTGAGTAGATAATAAGCAAGAAATAGGAAAGAAGAAAAAGACAAAAGGAAAGAAGGAACAAAAGACAAAAGAAGGAAGAAAAGTAGAGAGGATGGATGGGTTTGGTAAGTAAAGTTGGAAAAAATGAAGGAAGGAGGAGTGGAAACATGGAAGGAAGAAAGAAAGTATAGAGACAAGTGTAGGAAGAAACGAGATGTAGGCAGGTAAATGGAGGTTATTAGAACAGAAAAAAAGGAAGACAGGTAGGAAAGTGTCGAAGAAATGCAGGACAACATTGAAGAAAGGCAAATCACTGTGGAAAGCAAGGGAGTGGAAGGAAAGACGGCTAGTGAGGCAGAAAGGCAGGACAGTGCAAAAGGCAGACAGGACAATGTGAATGCCAGGCAGGACAGTGTGGGTGGCCAGTCATGATCATCTAGAATGCAGTGTGGAGGCAGGCAGGACAGTGGGGAAGTTAGTACACTGTGGAAGAAAGTTCGTACAGTGGAAGGAAGACAGTATAGTGTGGATGGTATGATAGTGCGTGAGAAAGGCAGGACTGTATCAAAAGCTGGCAGTACAGCGTTGAAGGCAGATCGGACAGAGTGAAACCTAGACAAGACAATGTGGATGGAAGGGCAGAGTGATAGAAAGGCGGGCCTTTCTTAAAAGAAGGATGGACAGTGATGAAGGAAGGCAGGGCAGTATGAATGAAAAGCTGGACAGTGTGGACGAGAGGAATGATAATGTAGGAGGCAGTCAGGGCAGTGTAAATCTTAGGGTTGTGTGGGCAAAAGGTAGAAAAGTGTGGGTAGAAGACAAGATAGTGTTGAAGGTAGACTAGAGTGAAAGAACAGTAGGACAGTTTGGATGGACAGTGCTGAAGACAGAATATTGCTGTACAAGAAAGGCAGGAAAGTAAGGAAGGGAGACATAATAACAAGATGGGAAGGAAGATAAAACTAGGAGAAAAGAGATGATGGAAAAAAGTAAGGAAATTATATAATGAGAGCAAAAAAAAGTATACAAAATTAAGGAATTAAAAAGAGACAAAAAAATCACTAAGCGCTACAGGAAAAAATTGAAAATGAGGTTAATGAGCATGTTGGAACTATATTCTTAATAATCTTGCTGCAGGCTTCATGATAGCAGAAATTATATTGCGCTTGTGAGTTCAAACTAATGAGAAAACGTACGCGTGTAAATGCTGAAGTGACTGTATGCATTTGTGTCTGAACACGCAGAAAAGTGAAAACACTGTGCCGCACAAGACTCACAAAGACAGAAATAGGGGAATGGGAAGACAGTGCATGATTCCAATGTCCATGCAAGGTCATGACAAGAAAATTATCAATAACACCACAATGGGAGATTCCAGATCCATGCAAGCAGTGGTCAAGGCACATAAAGCAAGATGAGAGAGAGGCACAGATTACACACACTCAGCAAACGCAGCAGTTCTACTGGAAACATCTTGCCAGTTAAGGACAGGAACAGGGATACTGGTTTCCATGACGCTATCCTGACGCGTGAGAGCAAACAGGGGGCTGCTTTCCATGATGAGGGTAGGGTTGCCTTGGACAGTCTCAACTAGACGTGAGCGGGGAAGGAAACAAAACGACAAAACAACAGACATGTAGCACCACAATGCAACTGACATACATTTATATTTCACCCCCACCCCCACAGCAGTAGGACTAAAATACAAAACACACTTTCATGAAAATAAAAAGCTTTCCATGAGTTTCCAAAAGTTAACGGGGGACCCAACACCTTTTAAAAACAATTTGTGATAAAAAAGTTAATAATGTCTTACAATCTTGTATAATCGATAAAACATGGGGCAAAGGAATGGCTCAGGATGCAAGAAAGTTGCTGCCTTATTTCAGTTAATAAAACAGGTCTCCCAATCCTTTATTAAGATGTCCCTGGCAAAGACCCATATAAGTAATGCACTGGATCACCAATCGAATACATTGTTCTATCAAAAGGTATCACAAATATATCCACCAAGCAAAACAAAGACCTTCATCTCCTAAAACACATAGGGCCTTATTTAGAGTGTCAAAGACGTGATACTCCGTCACAGACGTGGCGTATTTACGGTCTGCTTTATTAGATATAGACTGTGGAAGCCCAAACGTGTTTTTAAAAAGTTGTAGTTCCCCCTTAAACCAATATTTGAATGAAAAAAAATATTCAATGTTTGAAGTGGAACAACATGGCACAGAGAAGCACAGGTTGATGAAACTTTACACAAAACAGTTCAGTATATTCTGGCCTTGACAATTTGCAAATGTATGAGAATATATAAACATGTTGTTAATATTTACAAACACAAGGAGTTAGGAAAATCTTATGTCTAATTCGCTAGCTACAAAGTCACATCCTGAACGAATTTGTCCAGCACGAACCATCACTAATTTTCACATGCTGATTACATATGTCCTTAGGCTCCGCACTACGATCCCTTTGCCAGGCCACACATTTCTATCAATTTCTATGCTGCTATTTTCACCAATGACTTTAGTTCATCTCTAACTGCAGGTTTGTGGGATGACATGAAAATAGAGTGATGCGCTCGAGTGCTGACTGGTAGACACCATCTAGTGGATCAATCCAGCTAAGTAGTCCGGATCTCCTAGATGAATAATCAGAAGATACATGTGCACACCATGGTAGGGAGTCATTCACTGGTTACACTGAAAACCTGAATTAGAGTAGCATCCGGACCATCAATGCATGCTTATAATCTACATGCAGAGGCTAGGGAAGTTTATAAGCACTGTTACTTATTCAGCAGTTTGCACCCTTCTTTTTTGTCAATGATGTTGCATTCCTTCTGATGCGGTTAAAACTCTCCGTTTGTGGCATGTGGTAGGTCTCTGTGGCATTTACTAGCCTTTTTAGAGAGTCACAAAAAACTACCCTTTTACGTGAGTGTCTTGTAACTCAAAACAATAGGAGCCCCTGTAAAAATGTGTAGGAGGCTCCTGAGATTTTATTTCGGCTTGTTGCCTCAAGTTATTCAGAGGTATTGGGCCATAAAGGAGGTCACTATAGGGGAGTGAGACCCCAGACCCTCTGTGGGTACAAGGGAAAATGTACACCTTTGGAAAGTTGCATTTACAGATCGGATTTATTGAAATATCCAAATATAAATGTAAATTGTTTATTCTGCTCTTATGAGAAAACATTCCACCATTAAGATACTAACATAATCCTGCCCGAACTTCGACTGTAGGGTTATCACTAAGCTAGTCACTTTTAAATCAAACTTGAGCACATGTAGTCACATGAGCTAAAATCTACCATTATCAAATCAAACTGTAAAGGAAAGGGTTTACTAGCTTGTGGTGGGAAAAGGCACTGCAATACAAAATGCCTGGTAAGGAATTTTGGACATTTCTCACGAACCCGGGTGCTTTTCGCATGGTGAGCATGCTGTTGCAAGTTAAAGCACGCACAGCTTACAAGTCCGATGACAATGTGTCTCTCTCATGCCTGTCCCAACATCATCCCATTTGTGTCAACTAGGGAATGTCAGCTAAATGCACTACCGGGGGCAGTAGCCGAAGCAAACAGTTGGGATCGGTGTTCATAATGGATGCACTACTGGAAGCACTACAAGTCTTCCTCAATCTGCTATCAGGATCCTTTGCGTAATCAATTTCTTGAACCAGATTGCCCAAGTATTATTCAATGTGAGGAGCTCACAAAAGAGGACAGGCCACGGGAAGCCTTGAAGAACTTTCTACACATGTTTCGCTTCCATAAGTGACAAAGAGCCATGGGGTGTTAATGAATTCCTTGATACAGTGTAAGCGCCCATTCACATTTATACCAAGCAGTTCTTCTGGCATACAAGGACTAACAGCAACAACAGACAGGAAGTGATAACTCCTGGTTGATATGGAAACCTAACATTATTTGAAGCTTAAAGCACAATTAGGTATGGGGGACTGCTTTTGGGAAACATCATGCCTTATTCTGTACTAGACCGTTCCACCAAAGGTGATGCTCATTAGAAAGACAGCTTTTGTAAGATTAAGAATGATAATTCACAGTATACTCTAGGCTCAAGAAGCAATTGCCATTATAGCCAACAGAATATTCAGATCCTGTGAGAATATAGTAGTTATCACCACACGGGAAACAAATTCACACCCTTAATGTAATGTGTCTTGATGACTGGAGTAGACGAAGATAACTAATAAGAACTATCTTTTGTGACAGCCACAAAGTTTATAATGGTGTCAAGCTTTCTGACAATGCAAGTCAAGGGGAAGTGTTACTGGCATAGCAGCATAAATAGGACAACTAAGATGATTTATTATTCTCTCTCTGATGCCAAGATACATAATGTGAGCCATCAAATGTTGTTCTCCCACACAACATTTTATCATATTTAAGCCCTAAAACTCAATACTTTTTCAAGTATGTCCCAGTTTAGGTATAATGTTGATGGATGCACTTCCATTTGTTCCTGGTACCATTTGCATACTGTACAATAATGTGTCCTACTCTACAGACGGCTGATAGAAAAGAATGGTTTTAGACTTGTGCTTGATGATTTTGCTTGCATCTCACCAAGAAGACAGAATAATAAATATTTGTAGTAATGAGTCTTACACTCTTTAGTAAGATATAACTTGACTCTTGCTTGCACCTGCTGGTGTTGCTCGGTAATCAGTGGTTCTACAAAATCCACTAAATTTCCATTTACATGCACCCTTAGTGAATTTATATTTGATCTACTTAATTAGGACCTTTTTACTCCCCTGTAGATCCCAATTCAGATCTTTGAATACCATCTGTTTTTGATTTTTCTATACTTACAGGTGTTGTGGAAGGATTGAGAGAGAGTGGGACAATACTGATGAAAAAGAAACAAAGACTTGAGGAAAGGAAGGCACAATGTTGTCAAAACAGGAGCAATGATTTAATATTATTAAATCATAGTTAACGTGTTTGAAAAACACAACATTTCTGGTGCACTATTTTGGCCATGTGAAAACGTGATGCTTACAAAACTCACCACTGCTGGAGCAGAACTGGAGGAGAGCGTCTTTAACAGATGACTTACCCAAAAGAGCAGAGTTGCCGTCTCCTAACGGGAATCGCTGGTATCGTGGTACGTTAAAAGGGGGCAACAAATGAAACTTCTTTTCCAGCAGCGGTTCCACTCGTGATGCAGAAGGGTCTGCCGGGTGGAACAGATTGTACACCTGCTGGCATGCAGGCCTCAGCTGAAAGACTAGACAGGAAGAAGACGGTTTAGCTAGAAATCAGTCATTAAACAGCATTCATACAGGTAATACAAGACATCACACAGCTTCTAACTTTGATTGACAATGGACAAGGGTATTGCGTGTATTTTGTTACCACAATCTCATTATTAGAATGTCTTTAAAACTGACCAGTGAGAGTGATAAGTTTGTCATCCTTTGCCTACTCCTACACAGCTGTTATTCCCTTAGTCTGACTGCTTCCAGTCTGAGAAACAGCTGAGATGCTTGCTGAGGTCTTCCAGATAGAGCATGGTCATAAACTCAGGTATGTGTGAACATAAACCAACCCTGTAAACCGAACTACGACTGGGGTAATATTGATAAGTAAATGCACCAGAGAGAGTAGGAAGAGATCTACAGTCAGGGCATGGCCTTGCAGAACTCTTGGATCTGCCTCGGTGTCGCAGATGGTCCCAGAAACTCTGGTTGTGCCAGGACAAGTTGCAAGCCCGAGAGCGGGAGTAAAACTGGGAGGCATGACAATGCCCTTGCACCTTCTCAGGAGTACCCGAGTGGCAGGAACGGGGCCGATCCCTGGTTGGATTTCTTATGCTATTTCTTGAATTACTCAAGGATTTGAAGGATGACAACAACAATAGACCTGGGGACCGACTTCCTTACTAATGAGGGGCTTAACCCAGAACACGTGTCTAGAGATAACAGTACTACCAGCATCAACTTTGGTGACAAACTACAGCAACTTTAAAGTAAGCGTCCTGCATTGGGGTGAACTGTACTGGGATGATAGGCAGTGTGCTACCACCCCTCTTAAGTTTATACCATGTCAACTTGATATGTAACATTTTGCCTTACACATTGGTGTGGTTCAGAATTTAGAAGTAAAGTGTCTCAAACAGACGAGAGGTAGCTCTGGATCTAATGGCGCAGAAAGAATAATAATAATAATAATATGAAATTTATAATGCGCTCAGCTTACCCGGGGGCATCCCGGAGCAACAGACCAGAAGGAGAGACTCAGCTAATCACTACTATGGAAACAAGTGGGTCTTAAGAAGTTTCCTGAATGGTAGGATCTTGGGCTCTGAGCGAATCTTGAGGGGCAGAGAGTTCCAAAGAGAGGCCACCTGCACAGAGAAACGCCTGCCCCCAGAACGAGCTCTTCTTACTCTCGCTAACTGCAAAAGGTGTTTTTGGTCCGAGCGCAGCAGACGTGGGGGTTTGTAAGGACGGGCCATGTTAGCAAGGATGGGGGGGCCTTTGCCATGTAAAATTTTGTGTGCTGTACATAGCGCTTTAAATTTCACCCGCTCATTCACGGGGAGCCAGTGAAGCGCTTTGAGGGCCGGAGCAGCAGACTGCCTTCTGGGAACATCCATAAGGACTCTCGCAGCTGCGTTTTGCACCTGTTGGAGGGTTTTGAAGGTCGCTTCAGGAGCACCGAGAAACAGCGCATTCCCATAATCGAGCCTCGATAGAATCAGGCCACGTATCAACAGCTTCCTTGCTGGATCAGGAAGCAGAGGTAGCACCTTTCGGGCTGATCTCAGTAAACCAAAGCAAACCCCTGCGGTCTTCCTGGCATGAGTCCTGAAGGACAGGTCTTCTTCCAACCATACTCCCAAGGACTTGATCTCCTTCATGGGGGATGGTGGGTCACCAAGAGACCGGGGCCAGCAGCTCGCAATAATGGAGGGGCTGGAATTGCCCAGGAGCATCAGCTCGGTTTTACCTCCATTAAGCTTTAGGGCGGAGATAGACATCCAACGATAAACATTGGCAAGGCAGTCGTGTAACACCTCAGGTTGTTCCGCCAGCTGAGTGAGGCCCACCACCAGCTGAGTATCATCAGCGTAACTGACGATCTTCACCCCTGAAGGGGCGACCACTCTTTCAAGTGGAGTCATATATATATTAAATAGGGTAGGGCTCAGCGATGAGCCCTGCGGGACTCCACATTGAAGAGGGATTAGGGCAGATTGCTCTGACCCTTCCCAGACTTGGTAGAAACGGTCAGAAAGAAAAGATCCCAACCATTTCAGGGCCGTGCCTGAGACACCTACCTCTGACAGACGTTGGAGGAGCACCTGATGACTCACGGTGTCAAAGGCAGCACTCAAGTCCAGGAGGATCACTGCCACTGACCCTCCTGTATCTAGAGTGCTCCTTGCCTCCTCCACTACTGCCAGCAAGGCAGTGTCTGTTCCATGGCCGGGGCGGAAACCAGTCTGGGAATCTCCTAGCAGGTGGTTAGACTCAAGATGGTGAGAGAGCTGACGGTTGACCAACTTCTCTGCAATTTTAGAAAATCCAGGCAGAAGTGAAATTGGCCTGAAGTTGGTCAAATTGGATGAATCCAGTCCAGAAAGGAAAAGGAACTGACGTCAGCGCACAGGAGAGGCACTTATATTGGCTCAGTACATCCTTTCTGGGGCAGAATGCCATCAGAGGGAGCAAAACAGAATCACCTACAGGTATGTAGAAGTATTACTCAAATGTTTCTGGATCTGTTCTGACGCCAGGCAATTTCTCGAAAAGTGAGGAATCTGCGGTTAGAAGTCTCTATCAGAATAATGCATGTCGAGATTATAGTGTTGAGATTATGCTTATATACGTGGTGAGGACATCTGTAAACCTTTAACTGGGGCAGCATGAGGAAAAAAGCAGCAGAAATGGGATACCTACTCTATGACTTGTGCTTTGTTCTGCAGTACATTGTACTGGATGGGATAAGAAGACTATCCAGTCTCATGGAAGTGCGTTGTGTGGGACGAACATGTCCAATAGTTGGTATTATCAAATCTGTAAAAATTCCCTTTGACTAATGGTTTTCCCTCATCCACAAGCACTCAAATATCACACTCACCGCACACTTCACTGGTAGCTACTTGCTCACATATAACATTTATATGGCCCCACCAACAGAAGTATACAGTGTCACAAGATCATAAATCATATACAAAAATATATTTAATAAAAACAGGCATGATTTTATAAACAGTTCCAATGTCGGTCTAATGGGAATACATAAAACCAATTAACAACGACTAATATAAAAATTGATACACCACAATAATAATGTTTTCCAACCTTAAAAAAGGGTGGGAGAGAGAAAGAGAACACACAAGACAATACATTTTGCTCTTTGATCATGGGCAAAAAGAGTCCAGACAATTCATTTGAAAAACAAGGAATTTCCTAAAGAGAATGCATATGGGTTCTGATCTCAAGGAATGGCTTGAGACATTCCGTCTTGGGCCTTGAGTTCACAGTGATCAGCCTCTGTGCTTCATCCGCTTGAATGACCATTGATGGATCAAGTTAGCAGCTGATGTGGGAAGATTTCTAGGTTATTACATCCTCTGTAGAGAAATAGGTGTTATGGAGGACATGATGCGTGGGCTTTCGGTATGCTTTGGGTATGGCTGGGTCCTAACTGAGGTGGCATGGTGTGCACAACAATAATGGACTCAGATGCGGCCCGAGTGATTACCAATGGCTGATATTAATTTAAGCATTCCATCCATCACTTTTTTGTATGTTTTATTGAAGGACAATCACACAGAAACATGTATCAAAGGATGCACAGAAATACCAGCACTAGCACCAAGTGATGGTGACACTTAATTACTTTTGAGTTACTGAAATTATAATAAACTGCTTTGACCAGAAAGCAGTGGGGGACATTCGCTGAGATGCAAGCAGTGTGCTTCCTCCTTCCCCCTCAACCCTCGTACTATAATAGGTTTTGGCTTGTCTTTGACACTACCGAACAGGACCAACAATACAAATATGTCATGACCACATCCCAAAGGAGCAGCACAGCTTGAGATTAATTCCTTATGAGCCACATTAGAGACTATACAATGGTTTACCCAAGGATATAACCTCAAGATACACTTTGGACACTGCTGCTCTGAGCAATTTACAGTAGAAATAAGTCATCTGAATCAGCCACAGCAGGTAAGCAAATGAGCCATGACAGGTCCATCTGTTTCTCCATTTTCATAATATTGTGGTATGTGCCTTCCAGATCCTATTGGGGCACTACTCTGTTGAAGGTTGGTAATATCTCAATACGCTACTGATCCTGAGCTCACCTGTGATTTAGTCATGCAGCTTAAGCCCTCGTTTTGAGATCACCTTTATTTTGTAAGAGGTGGAATGCAGATATGTTTCACATTGGCTGCATATCTGAGACCTACGGGAAGGAGAAGGACATAGGAGGGCATGACGAGGGACAGATACTCTCAGAGAAGCTTTGTGTAAGAGACTAAAGGCAAGGCATGGTGAGTCACGAGCTGATCAAGTAGCTGATCCAGAAATAAGCAAAATAAAAAAGAGTTCTGTTAAACAATGAAGCAGGAGGATAAGTAAGTCAGTCGCAATGTTTTGTCTATTCCAGGCTAGCTGGCCCAGGAGGATTTGAGCTTTGACTGACGTGCAGACTATCCCCAGTCTGATAAAATGATTACTAAAAGGAACCATTTCAAACTCAATGTTTATCAAACCTGGCACTGCTTAAGTTATTGCAGAACAGTGTTTGACATAAATAGTAAATATGGGGCCGTATTACAATAAGTGCCCCGGGGGCGCAACTGGCGTTTGCCACCACTTTGTGTGCCCCAGGGCAGTTTGGTATTACCGAAGAGGGCGCAGATGCTTGTGCATCCCCTTCAGTAATACCGATAGCGCTGGCACACTTAAAGTGCCAGCGCTACCATCAGGGGGCATTCCCTTATGAGGGAATTCCTTGCCCTCTGCACCCACACCATATTACTGACGATGGTGCAGAGGCAAAGAAGCTCTCAGGGGGCGCACTCACAGTGTGCCACTTATAGGGGGCGCACTGTGAGTGCGCCCTCTGAGAGCAGCCATCTGGAGGGGGAAAGGTAGCCCCACAGACCCCCCCCCCCCAACATGCCCTTGCTGGGGGGTCAAGTCACAGACTGCACCCGCCTGGAAGCGGATCTCTAATCCTCTTTAAAAGTGCAGGCGGGTTGCAGCCTGCCCGGATGCTTGCAGGTGCTCTGTGTTTTCACATGAATGTGCTGCCCCCAGCGCAGTGTGAGTTTGCGGCTGCCCTGGGGCAGTGTATTCACCATTATGGGGCGCATTGCCATTGTTTGCACACGGCGCACATTTTAAAAGGTGCATCGGGTGCAAACAATGACAATACATAATACGGCTCATGGTCTACCTCACAGCCTTGTCTACAGATAATTTAATATATGCCACCAAGAGGTCAAAGCTGCCTTACAGCAGCACCCTATGTCGGCAAAAAAGGAATTAAATATTAGAAGTTGCTGCCATTGCAAATTCTCTCGTATGATCACATTCTGAATAAGACTATTTGCAGATGACTTACTATCCAAAGCCGGAATCACTGTTTTTCTTAGAGCAAGAACTAGACCCAGGGGTGATCCACACAGGAAGAAATCCGAAATCTCAAATTCAAACTTCCCCACACTTCCTCCATCCAGCATGGTCGAACTGCTGGACCGCCTCGATCCTGGATCGTTTCTCAGCACACTAGAATGTAAACTAAAACAAAACAAACACTTAAAGAGTTAGAATTTGGTTTACAGGGTTGATAAGAAAAGATTTCTGGTTACAACAGGTTTCATCAAGGTTCATTCTATATTTTTTATCAAGAAATCCAGAGTCAAACGTGGTTCATGAGAGGCTGGAGGATTTTTTTGCCAGGATGGAAACTTCACTTTCTCTGATACGAGGAATTCATGTGGATTTGAATCAATTGAACGAATTCAAACACCGAAGGCTATGGCAAGTGACATTTGGGAGTTGGCATCAAAACACAAAATTCTGTTGGCCACCGACCCCAGAGTGTCAACCACAAAAATGGCTGCTTCAACGTGGTACAGAGCCATATACCCAATCAGTTGCTCCAAATCAAGTATTTCTTATAGATTAACTAATCCCCAAGTACTGAGATTGATTTGACAACCGGCAACCACTGGTCCTTTTGGTTATGTTAGACATCACTTAACCTTGCCAGAGACTGGCTAGATGCAGCCAGTGGAGTATGTAAAGGGATGTATGTCATGGCCCAGCCTAAAATCCGAATTAGGGACTACCAAAGCAGATTGTGTCTGGGTGCCGCCTGACAAATTTCTAAATAAATAAAGGACTATATAATCAGTCTGTACATGAGCAGTGTGTGATTAGAGACCAGGGACTGGTGATCACAGTCCGTTGCTTTCATAGGTTTATTAATAAACATTACTCATGGTTTGCTATATAATGCCGTTTACCAACCATTAACGGCTGTTTTGTATCATGGCTGAAGGCCGAATACAGAAAAGGAGCACCCCTTTGTATCATTTAAATGGTAGATAGAGCTTGGGACTTTAAATGTTTTCACTATGCAGCCAATGCACAACCCCATGGAGACATTTTAACAAGTACTACAGTAAGCATAACACACCAGCACCATTAAATATAGACTGGTCCTGGTTGTCAGTAAGGTCACAGGAATGAGGTGCAGACTGTAAGGTACGCAAACATCTGATGAAAGTATATGCCCTGTGCGTAAACTGTTATGTTTTTCTTAACAATTTCTAATAAGGTAAAAGTGAATGTTAACATTTCAAATGGTCTGATTTCATGTCAACACTTGAAATGTAAACGTTGAACAGCAGTCGAGATGAAACAGTACAAACAGGAATGGCAGTTTACATAAGATAATAGAGTTTACACATTCCAAATCATTATATGTTTTTACCCTTTTACAATATCACTACTTACACCGTATTACTTTTTAGAACTAGTAGTTCAATAATTCTGGTTATTTTCATAAGGTGTACATATATATGTGTGTGCGTGTGTATCTAATTTCTCCAGTTACAGGCTACACAATTGGGACCACCACACTTCAGTAATAAATATGAATGCAGATTAATCAGTATAATTGCTTTTAGTGACATGTTTTGGGCCAGCCAAATGTTTGTGCACTCTCATATCATATCATATGGTATGTGTGTGTGTATATCTTCAGATGTGTGGGTGTAATATGGTATTTGTTACAATTGTTTAGTGTGGGGAAGGGACATGCGTCATGATAAGCAAAGCCTTGAGCGGGCCATGATGCCTTCCACTGACTCAACAATGGTAATAGTAAAAATATTACTTTGCCCATCTGCAAGTATAGTTTATGCCATAATGTTCTTTCATGTGCATTAGCTATAAATACAGGTATTTATGTAAATACAGATCACAATCTGATCATTGATCAGACAATAGTATAAAAAAGTGATGATGTAGGGTATGATCTAGGTCCAAAAGTCCTAGAAGATGTGTCTCTTCTGAGCAGAAACATGGAATTTGCCCTCTGCACTGCAAATTCACAGAAAGTAATTTGCTAATACCATAATGCTATGATGCCCTCCCCTCCCTCAAAACTGGTGAGAAATAGCATATTATACTCTGCATATTTAACCAAAACCAGGATGCCAGGGGTTACATTTGTTCAGCACGGTAAAATCACACTCAAGACATATGGAAGCTATTAGGACAGTTATTCTGTATAAAGTAATAGTTATATGCATTCTGTAAAGCAGCAAAAAGTGTTTTTCTCTTTCCAGTTTCCTGTACTGTGTAATAAACTCGTTTTTGACCTTTACACTGTAGTAATTAATATGTGAATATTTATTGATACGGTTGCTTTAAAAAAGGTATTACTGGGCCAAATCCCATTTGAACTGCCCAGAGAAGGAAAAGGACTTGCACCAGAGTTCCCGTAGGAATATGGGATGCTGGAATGCCTCAATCCTCCCAAAACTTTGCAAGCATTAACGTGATTTTTAAGTGTGGGATGAACATATCTCCCAAATTATGGGGAGAGAGTGAAAGCATTATACCAGCTGATTACCCCCGCATTATACCACTTGATTACCCTTACATTTACAGGGACATACTTTAGAGAAGAACACACATCCACAGGGCTTTACAGAAAAATATGATTTCAAATGTACATTTACAGACACAAAACAATGCATTCAATCTAACAAGACAAATTTGTCGCAGTCAGGCAGGATTGTACAGTGAAGGGCAGACTACAAAAACTGCATACTAATCACATCTATATTCTACAGCAGGGAGCGTTCATTATGATAAGAATGCCCTAAACACCCTACATTAAAAAAAGACCCACCAGACAAAGGAAGACAAGGGAAGATATCAATTACTGTGACACCCATACTGTCACTGGAAGCACCTACTAAAGTACGCATACTGAGTTCTAGAGCAGTCAAAGTGTGCTGGATGCAATGGGCTGCAAGCAAGTGCAGGAGTGATGTTCAATCTGAATATGACCCATCATTAAAAACTCAAGAATTATACATGTGTAGTTACTGGGTGACTCAACAGCACAAACAGCTGAATTGAATGCACTGTAGAAACCCAATTCTTAAATCCTGACAATGAGGGTGTGTGACTCCTCGTCTTGATATACAGATGTAAAATATAGATTTAGAATATTTTGAATCTAATGGTTTCAATGACTCATAAGGGACAGCGATATGAGCAAAGCTGCTCCGGGTCCCGATAGCAAACTTCAAGAAGCTGCATTGACTGGTGAATGTTCAGCCCACACTTGCCCGCCAGAGTGAAGGAATCCACTCAAACGTCAATTCAGCCACTGATCAGGCTGTGCAGGTGCGCTAAATAGCAGCACTAACGCAGTTGAAGACTAAGATTGACCCACAAATACACTCTACAATACAATTAGCACACAAACTTCCTTGGACATGATGGTCTCCATAAATTTACAATACTAGGAGTGGATGATGTAGATGTTGGTAATGGATTTGCTAGGTTACGTTTAAAGCTGCACAAGAGACGATTGGTTCAGTGCATAGACGAGTCTCAACAACAGTGCGTATTATTGCAAGAGCCATTGGTGGCCATTAATGTCCAAATAGACTAGGCAAGATGTACTACAGTGCAAAATCTGCACAAGAATAAAACCCTTCACCATAGTAAGGCCATCACAAACCTCCCTCGTGAAAGTACTGCAATATTTCCAAACCATTCATCTTGATCACATTAGTTAACTCAAGTCAATAAATAAATATTAATACATATTGGTAGCATCAGATTCCTGTTGTTGTTTTATATGATGCAGTCCTAGAGCCAAGTCATGGCTTGCGCAGTTGCAAGTGTCTTGTACTAGTATCAATGGGGGAAGTGTGTACTTTCGAGTGAGATCAAGGGCAGCTTTTACCTCTACGGTATTAGCAGGAGGGCTTCCTAGATGGGGGGGGAACACCTTCAGTACTCACATCATTTTATGCTGATTTCAAATGAGACAGTCAACTGTATGTTTAAACGACCACTGACAGTGAAGGTGTATCAAGCTAAACAACTTGTATATCACACAAAGAGCTTAGGTTAATATGCCAAGACATGCACTGATGGACTGAACTCTTTATGAAATGCAGTTCAGCATTATAATGTAGTTGATCTACTGGGAGGCAAAAATCGGTATGCTTATTCATGCTTTGACCTATTCCACGATTTGCAGCTTAGCCGTGTGGGTGATGCACAAGAAGCTTCTCCCCATCAACGTTGTCTGCTGTCATTTGTTGGCAACCCAAGATAGGAGAACCTGTGACTGAGAAGCTGGGAGGAAAAGAAAAATGTAATGCTGCCTACAAAGAGCCTGTGCTGTCATAGCAACAAAAGAAAAGTGAATGGTGGTGCTAGCACCACTGCTTGGGAAGGAAAAGAAAAGACATATGCCCATCGACTATGTTGTCACCCATCACGTACAGTGCAACTGGTGGAAACACCAGGAATTGTCCAAACGATAACAGTGTCGCATTGTGTGCTGTAGTCGAAACACCCTCCTATTGAGCAATTTGTCCAACCACATATCAACAAGAGGTAAGCACAGTAATGCTTGAAAACTACAGATTTTAAATAGCACCAAGATATTGTTCCTGCACAATCAGTGAGAACATGCGCTATACCGATGTGAGACATTGAGTCAGAATATATGGCAAAATTTCCTTACGTTAAACCACCAAAGCAAACAAATCAGCATTGAGGAAAGAAAAAATTGTGAGATGGGATTTGTAATGTAAGTACTTGGTGTACATCATGAAAATATTTGTGGGAAGTATCACAAATAAGGTGAAATTGAAGATACATCAGGAATTAAGGGCCATAAAAACTATGAGTAAAAATTAACAAGAGCTGAATATGTTTCTAGGAATGAAAGCCCATAAAGGGAATAGTCTTGACGCCGAATTACATGTACAACTATAAATGATCTAGATGTCACTTCAAAAAAACTGAGTAAAGAAAATGAAAATATTGCAAGATGGATGGGCTGTATAGACTTGCCTTTCTTAAACGTTGTGCAACTTGGATATAAGAAATAGATGATCTGGATAATAACACTGCTGGCAAATATTTAAATAGTCTGATCCTGTGAGATATAATACACCATGATGTTGATGATAATAAGTTGATGAACTATGAGACTGAATTTTCCACCGGAAAAACAGAGGTATTCATGTATACATATGGTCCATTCGAAGTCTTGTACAGCTGAAATGCATTGGCCCTTTTCCTCTCTATGTAGCAGCAAAATTACATTTTATGAAAAATAAATGACGCACCAAGAACTGGTGGAGTGCCTTATTCTTCAACTTTAAGTTTGAGGAAATATATATATATACTCAACGGGTTCCCAATAATCCACTTTATTCCATTGAAATGGCAGGCGTGTTTCGACAACAATATGTCTTTCTCAATGTCCTTAGCGTGGATTCACTTGAAGCATTGTTCTTGTAGGACTTCTCTCACTCCCATTTGTTGGAATACTGTCCACTACAATTCAAACAAAGCTCTGTCATGGACATTTAAAAAATCACGTAAAGTCAAACACAATGTTATGAACCTAGTAAGTCTTTAGTAGATTTATACCGCCACATTGGGAACAAAGTACATAAGGCATTTCACCTTACTTAATCCATGCTGGTGAGATAAAGATTACAGTGAACAGGAGCAGTTCCACTTACAATTATTTGGTTACCCTTGTTCTGCCACAAAATGCCATATCAGAGCAGGCGGATTCAGGAAAGCACGTTTAGTAACTACGCTTTACATTTCATAATGTTGACTGAGTGTCACCTTACATGCCCCCTCTTCTCGGCACATGGCGGGTCCTGCAGTAAGCATTCTGTTTACAGCAAAGCCACATTCGGTGTGTATATATATATATTCACTTAAAAAACCATAGGTTTCACACATGTTATAGTTAGCTGGACATTTCACTCGTGAAAAACCATTGAAATTCCCCCGTTATAGTTAGTGCAGGCAACTATAACTCACGCGACCGCAATCCTCTGCTGATGACGTCAGATATTACATCACTGTATTTAGACACTTATTTACCCATGTCTTCTTCCATTCATTTTTAGCTATACATATATTACAAATATTTTTTTTCCAGAAAGACACATATGTCATCAGTGATGTAATATCTGACGTCATCAGCAGAGGATTGCGGTCGCGTGAGTTATAGTTGCCTGCACTAACTATAACGGGGGAATTTCAATGGTTTTTCACGAGTGAAATGTCCAGCTAACTATAACATGTGTGAAACCTATGGTTTTTTTAGTGAATTTGCAAGGTTTTTTAAATGCTAATTCCTAACTATAACGTGTGTGAAACCTATGGTTTTTTCAGTGAATTTGTACGGTTTTTTAAATGCTAAGTTATGTATTTTTTTTTTTAAGGTTTTTTACCGTTTTTCACCGCTTCAGGCACCGTGCGCGCGCTGTGGGCATTACGCATTTCGCGGAATTTTTCCGTTTCTACCGTACGCGCACGCTACGCGCACCCCGCGATTTTTCGAAAAAAAATTTAAAGAAATTTTGGCCCTTGGGGGTCCTTCTGGGACCCCCTGACAAAGGCTAGGGGGTCAGAAATTGTCCACCCTGCCCCCTTTTCACGTTCTCCACCTTTGTTTTTCACCCCCTCAGACTGCGAGATACAAAATGGCGACCGACACTTCCTGGTTTCGACCGATTCGAATGTTTACTAAGATCTAACAAGCTATTTTCTCAGGAAATACTGAACAGATTTACACCAGACCTGCAAAAGGCACATCCCTGACCTGAGGACTACCTCTCTGCCAAATTTCAAGTAATTCTGTTCAGCCGTTCGGGCTGTAGCTTGGACTAAATGTCCTATGGAAAAATGCATGGGGAAAACGCGTTTTGGGACCCCCCCTTTTTCTCAGCCCCCGCTTCACGAATCCCCCCCGAGACTTTCAGGGAAGGAGCGGAGCGCCCCACCTATTTTGAAAATTTCACGAGGATTCGTCAATCGGCGCCAAAGTTATTCCAAATAGAATGTTGCGGATTTCCTATGGAAACACGATCCTAACTATAACTATCTACTGGCGACCGCCAGTAGATAATATATATATCTCTCCAGTTACAACTCCAAAGTGCTTCCAGGCACCAGAAAGAGACGGACAACTTCTATGAGCTGACGGTATGGCATTTATTTTTTCAATTAGCGATGCATTCGGTCATAACGCGTTTTAGCCAACGCAGTGGCCTTGGAGAGAGAGATATATATAGATAGATAGATATATATATATATATATATATATATATATCTTGGGGTTGCTGCTCCGGACGCGTTTTGGGCTTGCGCCCTTCATCAAAGGTAACCTGCTCAAAAATCACCAACACTCACGGTTTCCTGTATTTCCCCTTCTTTTCTTTCAAATACAGGGCTCAGGTGAGTAAATCCCCAGGCATTCTGAGACTGGAAGTCCATAATGTAACCCATGTGGGCTGCTGGTGACTCGCAGTTGCAAAGTTTTTCAAAGCACGGTTCCCGTTCAAGCCGCCTTCCCCATACCTCCTGCTCCGTGCCCCACTGTTACTGTTATATATATTGAAACTGTTTGTAAATACATGTACAAAGCCTCCTTTTTTAATCAGGATTGTTTTTAAGCCTATGCAATGAGGGAAAACGCACTGAGCACTTTATATAAGATATTCTTGGCACCAGGACTCTATGGTCCAGTAGAAGGCTGGGAGCCGAAACGCCTAGACCTCACTCTACCGTTTTTGTATATTTCACCATGGTTAAATAAAATTGCACGTACTTGAAAACCATCTGAACGTGGTGCTGTGATCCTTCATCGACTACAACTGGGACAGAGGACACTGAGGAATTTAGAATATATATATATCATCCCTATACACCAGCATTTACCACAGAGATGGTCTGAGAGCAATTGAATATTACCTGAACACGCGATCGATGAACTTTTGTGATCATAACAAAATGCTATTATCTATGATCAAATCATGTTTGGAAAACAATTTCTTTTTGTTCTCTAGTCAAGTGTTCCATCAGGTGAGGGGCGTGGCTATGGGGGCCTGTTTCTCGCCAAGCTACGCCTGCCTTCATATGGGCTACTGGGAGGAACAGGTCCTCTTACCTACATTTCCTGATGTCATGTCCAATAATGTGGTAAATTGGTTCAGGTATATTGATGACCTTTTAATCATTTGGGATGGAACCATGACTGATGCCGTACAATTTATTTCTGACCTTAATGAAAATGATTTCAATCTACATTTCACAAGTCTGATTGGTAGTAGTACTATCTACTTTCTTGATGTGGAAATATACATCCAACAGAACACATTACAAACTAGGATGTATCGTAAACCCACAGCTGGTAATGCCTTGCTACATGCCTCGAGTCACCATCCTGCACACCTGATCAAAAGCATCCCATACGGCGAAATGCTCCGTATCAGAAGAATTTGAGGCATTGATCAGGATTGTTTTGAGGCTCAGAAAAATTGTAAAGAAAGATTTTTGAAAAGAGGGTTCCTCCCCGATTTGCTTGATAAAGCAATCTGTAAAGCAAATAAGTCCAGCAGTCTTTTGGTTACACCGTATATAAAAGACACTAAGAACAATGAGTCTAATGATTTGCAGGCAACCCGCCTGATCCTCACCTACAATACTCAGCATCAGAGTATACGTAAAATTGTCCAAAAAAACTGGGCCCTAATCGCCAATGATCCTGTGATAGGCCAACTCATGACTCACTCCCCTTGTATTACATACAGGAAGGCTAAATCTATGAGTAATTTCCTAGTCTCAAGTAGTCCTGAGGTCAGAGTTAACACCTCTTGGCTTGGTAGCAGTAAAGGGTTCCTCAAATGTTCAGTTTGTAAAGCTTGCAGGTATGGTGTGAACAAAACTGAGTATATGACACCCCTCAGCAACACACCTACCCGTATTCGCAACAAATTAAACTGCAAAACTGAATACGCGGTGTATGTGCTGGAGTGTCCTTGTGGTCTACGGTACGTGGGAAGTACTAAACTTCAGGTCCACAAGAGAATACTTCAGCACATACGTGCCATTTCCAATGGGGATATCGCATATCCCGTGGCGAGACATTTTGAGGCACTACACGAAAAAAAACCCGTAGGCCTCAAATACTTTGTCATTGACTCAGTCCCACCACAGAGAAGGGGTGGGGATCGTGAGTCAATTTTACGTAAACTTGAAACTAGGCACATTATTCTTTTGGACTGTAAAACCCCAAATGGACTCAACGCTAGTGAGGATTTTTATACCTATCTACACTAGGCAATGTCATAGTCTTCCGTACTTACTGCATCTACCTCTCTTAAAAAATAAATTCTTTTTTACATACAATGACATTTTAATTCACAATTCCATTCACATTGGGTTTGCACTATTTTTATCTCTTTCTTAAATCTTTCTGCGTATATTTGCACATAGAACCTTTTGATTCATTCCAGGGTTAAAATAGGAGAGGGCCCACTTGGGCTTAATTGTCCCCTTCTCCCCCTGTAAAGATTAGGTTTGGTCATATACCAGGCACCTTGCAGACAATGGGTCTACTTTAACACTTTATTATAACTTAGACAAATGACTTTTTTACTCTTAGTATTTATCTATTTATTTATTTATATATTTATATATGTATTACAATGTATTTATATATTTATATAAATTATTTAAATTATTTAAGTGTATTTATAAGTATTATCTGACTTTGTGTTAATTAATGAATTAATTAATTTTTAACCCATGCAATATTTGTCAAGTAGTAACGCTGCTGCACTTGATAATTTTAAGGTGTCCATCCATTCTATTTGATGTATTTTACATATAGTAATGGTATTCCTAACTTGTCTCTGTTTCAACATTGAACCAGATTTAAACACTCTTTCTATGTCTATTGCATCTCAGGAAAGACGTCATGCACTGTGCACTTTAAATTCAATTGTATTTCCTTTACGTGTCATGTGATCAAGGCCCCACGTGGGCTGAAACGCGTCATGGTGGTGGTGGTGTCGGGCATTGAAAAATAAAATATTGAGCACCAGTCAACGGGTTCGCTTCGTCCTTTTTGCCGGTGTACCAGTGTGCCTGTTGGACGACTTTATCTCATATATATATATATATGTATGTATGTATATATATATATGTATATATACAGTGATTTCGCGGACCCGTGAGCAAAGAGCGGCAGCTCCAAAATGCGTCATGCGTTTTCGCTGTATGAAACAATCACCGAAGGAGTTGGGCTAGGCATTGGTTTCTTTACTAGAAAACTAAAATGACGGATATATGTACAAGTTACTTACCTTCGGTAACGATATATCTGTAAGAAACATTAGTTAGTGTTAGATTCCTTACCTTAGAATATCCCCAGGCGTCAGACTGGATCTGGAAAGTTTTCGCTAGCAGTACCTCTGCACGTCAGTAGGTGGCGTCGTGTGGCTTCGCGTCCGTCGCTGGTGTCGTATGCGTCGAGATGACGTCTTGGAGACTACTTAGGCGCCACCCATGCGCACTGACGTCAGTTCTGTACACGACTTTCCGCGCCAGGAACGCAGAGTCATGCAAGACACTGGCCACTGGTGAATAAAACTAGGGCCCTAAAAGGGATGACCTTAACCCTAGAAATCAGTTCGCAGAACGGTGAGGATGGGTGGTGCGGTAAGGAATCGAACACTAACTAATGTTTCTTACAGATATATCTTCACCTAAGGTAAGTAACTTGTGCATCTAAAAGAAAAACGTTAGTGTTAGATTCCTTACCTTAGACTAGATACCACAGCAATACCAACCCTGGTGGTGGGTCTGCGAACTAAGATCACTCCAGAAAATCCCAGAGAACAGAACAGCCAAAGAAGCCATCTCTCCGGACTTGGCTGTCAAGGCAATAATGCTTGGTAAAGGTATGCAGCGGGGACTATGTAGCTGCCAGACAGATATCCTGCAAAGGCACTCCCCGTCCCAGAGCGGTAGTGGCTGCCGTCGCCCGAGTAGAATGGGCACGCAGCCCCACAGGATTCTCCTTTTAAGCCAAAGAGTAACAGGCTTTAATACACAGAACAACCCACCGAGAGATGGTACGTTTGTGCACAGCCCGACCTTTCTTGGCACCCACGTAGCCAACAAAGAGTTGATAATCCACCCGGAACTGTTGTGTGCGCTTCAGATAGAACGAGAGCGCATGTTTCGGGTCCAGACGGAGGAGCCTCTCTTCCTCTTTCGAAGGCGGAGGCGGAAAGAAGGTGGGCAAAGTGATGGTCTGCCCGATGTGGAAGGGCGAGACAACCTTGGGCAGAAAAGAAGGGCAGGTCCTTAACACCACCTTGTCTGGATGAACAGAAAGGAAAGGAGGTTTAGAAGAGAGCCTGGAGCTCACTCACTCTTCTGGCAGAGGTGATAGCAACCAGGAAAGCAGTCTTTAAGGTGAGAAGACGTAAGGGACAGTTGTGAAGCGGCTCAAAGGGAGCGCACATCAAATAAGTCAACACAAGATTCAAGTCCCAATGAGGCATTACAAAGGGGACCGGAGGGAACGTGTGTGCAATGCCTTTCAAGAAATGACTAACAACAGGGGACTTGAAAAGAGAAGGCTGATCGGGAAGCCTTAAAAAGGCGGAAATGGCCAAGAGATAGCCCTTGATAGGGCCCAGAGCAGAGCCCTGCTGGGCCAGAGAAAGGAGGAACAGAAGAACTTCTGAAAGAGGGGCAGAAAGGGGATCCACAGCCTTCGCTGTGCACCATGCCACAAATGTATTCCACCTGCAGGCATATACCGTTTTAGTGGAGGGCCGCCTGGCTGCCAAAATAACATCACAGACTTCAGCAGGAAGGTCAAAGGCTGTCAACTGTCGCCGCTCAATCTCCACACATGGAGGTGGAGGCTGGACAGGTTCGGGTAAAAGGACCGTCCCCTGCTGCTGCGACAGAAGATCCTCCCGAAGAGGCAGTCGGATCGGAGGACAGATTGCCAGACTGAGTAGCTCGGGATACCAGACTCTTCTTGCCCAATCCGGAGCCACAAGAATGACTTGGGCCCGGTCGCGTCAGATCTTCTTCAGCACTCTGAGCAGAAGTGTTATAGGCGGAAAGGCGTACAACAGACCGCAACTCCACACGCGATGAAAAGCGTCTCCGAGCGAGTGCCGCCTTGGAAATTCCAACGAGCAGAATTGATGACATTGCGCGTTCTCTTCGGTGGTGAATAGATCTAACCAAGGCTCTCCCCCCTGCAGAAAGAGACCTTGCGCCACGTCCGAGGTCAGACGCCATTCGCGAACCAACATGCATCTGCGGCTGAGTTCGTCCGCCCTGGCGTTCAGGGAACCTGCCAGGTGTTGAACCACCAGAGACATGCCCCGATGTTCCAGCCATGTCCAGAGACGCAGAGCCTCCTGACATAGGGTCCACGACCCCACCCCGCCCTGTTTGTTGCAATACCACATGGTGGTGGTGTTGTCTGTGAACACCTGCACCACCTGTCCCCGGACAGAGGGAAGGAAGGCTTTCAGAGCAAGTCGGCTCGCCCGCAGCTCCAGAAGGTTGATATGGAGCCCGGATTCCGCCGGAGACCAGAGGCCCCTGATCTCCGCCTCCGCCGGAGACCAGAGGCCCCTGATCTCCGCCTCCGCCTCTCCCATGTGGCCACCCCATCCCAGGAGGGACGCATCCGTCACCACTGTGAACTCCGGTTGGGGAAGGGAGAGGGATCTGCCATTGATCCAATCGCGATTCGTGAGCCCCCACTGCAATATGTCAAGGATTGGTGCAGAGGAGTCACTTAGCCATGTTTCTGTTAGGAATAATAGGTCAAGTTCATGGGCAACAATGAGGTCAGCGATGTCCGCGGCATTTCATAGCTGATCTGCAATTTAGAAGCATGCATTAAAGGTGTGGTTTGGTGTCTGCTGAGGTTGTCTGTGTATAGGGGACTAGCTTAAGGTTGGACTTATTTACGTCTCTAGAGCTAGGTTCTCTGCGTGGGTTCGAGGCAATTGTTAGGATGGGATTCAGATTGTTTGGGTTGCTGTGGTGTGCAGAATTATATGTGACCAGATGCGAGTGAATGTCCCTATCTGATAGCAGATCCTTAAGCCTCACAGGCCTTGTGGAAGCATCGGAGTAGGGTATAGATCGCCATCTTGCGAGATGGGTCGGTGATATGGCTGTGAACCTGGTGTAAGGAGAGCTTGATGGTAGTCGTGATGTGGGCTAATGGCTAGAGCAGTCGATCTCAAATCTGGTGGAACTGCGTTCGAGTCTCGGCAGGGATGCTCGACATCCTGTGATTCTGGGCAAATCATTTAATCTCTCCATGCCTAACAAAAGTGAATGTGTCGTCAGTAACGCAACTGGTGCTCATTTAATGCGCTCTGATACCTTCGGGTCTAATTCACGCTATATTAAACAAAAACAAAAATAGTAACTCGTGAGTGGTATATGCTGTTTTGTGAGTGGATAGGCCTATTACTTTCTGGAGTCCTTTTGGGCCATCTGTTTTAGGCCAATACAGAAGTGATATTTATAAGGCTCTGTAGTTCAGATTTGAGTTGATGTAGGCCTTGTGTAATTTCGTCAAGTCTGGAGTCTATGAGTATGTGGTTGTGGTTTGAGGCAGACAGCCGGGAGGTTCTCTGTGTTGTGTAGTCGGGATGGTGCTGGTCTGAGAGAGTTGGTGGAGGAGAGGTATGGATGGACATTGTTTTGAGCTTGTATTTTGGGATCGAAGGTAGGGACGGGTGGTGGAGATAATTTTGTTGCTGTGTAGTTCGGTGGCCCTTGATGTAGCAGTAATTTGTGGGCACGATTTGGTGGGGATGACTCTGCTCCATCAGGGGATGTGGGGAGTTGGTATTGTGTGGGATGATCGCATGGTGGAACATGGGGGGATAGGGGTGGACAGTATAATGTGACAAGGCTGTGTGAGGACATTATTTGGGGCACCTGCGGGTCACGTATAGATCTAGGATGATTCGGAGAACGGTCTGAGTCCTTATTAGATATTGCATGTTTCATGATAGAAAAGAATTTGTTAAATACATTTAGGATACGGTCTGATGACTGGACGAGGATAATCCCATTGTTATAAATGGAGATGGTTATTATTGCGTTGAAAGCGGGTGTGTTGAAAACTATCCTCATTTTGAAAACAGGCATAAGTGGTTCATCATTTAGTTTCCACAGCGTTAGATAACTTGTGTGGTATTCAACCATACCCAATGTCTTCTGCGGCACAACTGAATGCATTTTTTACCAACAGTGAGTGCAAAAATCATTACACTTCATATCTCTGGTGCTACTTTTAATATATGTTCTGAACCACCAATTTTTTTTGTTGTGTTTTTTTGGTTCTGTACCATTAAAGATTGGAGGAAATTGAGTGGTACAAGTAGTTGCAGTTAACTACTACTAATGATTCTTACAATTAAGACCAATTATGCTCTGTTTCTAATGAATACCTAGTAAAGCAAAGTACAAGCAGCCACAATATTAGTTTCACAAACTTCTCTCTTTCTCCAGACTCTGCTCATAAAACCCTCTGATGTGCGGATCAACTTTGCTGCTCCTGTTAAAATAATAAATAGAGATAATGATGCGCATTAGGGGACCAAACATTGATACCACTACGAGACAGATTGACAGCCCATTCATTTCACTTCTAACGCAAAATATTTTCATTATTTTTCTGCCTAATAAAATGTAGATTTCAAAATGGCAGGGGCCATGGGAGCAAATGAATTTATTTTTTCACTGTGATTTAATTGTCAGAACACATGATTCTTTGATAATTCTTCTATGGCGTGTGTCATAATAATCTTTGATCAGATTCCCCCCTTCCGCCAAACATAAAGGTCACCAATCAAATCTCAGGAAGCAAATTATACTGTTCCCAAACTTCACAAAGTACCTCCTAGCCACATACCATTTTTCCAATCATGCATTTTATTGCTACAAGAAGACATTTTGTGGCCAGCATTTTAGTGTGCTTAATATAAGTGCTGCTGCATAGCAGCACCGTCTTCTAACGCTTGCCACAAAGAAGTGCGCACTACCACACTAACATGCCTGCCCCATTGTGTCTTATTGTGCTGCTGCTCTCAGAACATACTTGATTTGCGCAGTCCCATTTCTTTTTCTTTTGTTAGATGACCAATAGGAGAACAGGAGTAATAGAGAAAAATGAACAAGAAAAAATTACAAAGATCACAATTTGCTCTATTCAACATTGTCAAGATTAATTTTGTACATTATACATAGATTTAGGATTCAAAATGTGATGATTGCAAACTGAAATACAGTTTTGCGTTGTCCTCACAAATTCTTACAGCACTATTATTGAAAATATCAAGCACGCGTTGTCTCGGGCCTTTTCCTCAGTAGTAATGAGAATAGTTGGTGATATTCAGAAGTTTCAGTGTCCACAAGTTAGACAGCCAGCGGCTAATCCAACTGTCAATGTTATTGTTGCAGGCTTACAATGTTGTTCTACGACATAATGCCACAACTACACTGGGTTCAATTAAACTGCAATTCCTAGAATGCACAGATATGATAAATAAGTCTGTTGTTTCGCCAAATTGACTCTCAAACCCTTCCAAGATGATGGATAGTTATTTTTGCTAACAAATTATGTAATAGTCCAGTTCTTTTCAAAAGACATACCACTGCTACATTTTCCTGATCTACACTTTCTGCATTTTACAAATCATATACATTTTTATTGTGTGAATAAAAAAAACAATTTTTTTCATCCTTGTAGTAGTAAAAAGTGTATGGAAATGCGATCCAAACACATGTAAGTGTTTTATTTTCAAAACAATTCAAATGTTATCACAGTATAATGGCCTTCATATAAAAAGTCTGAATTGGATCAATACATTTGGCTCTTTATGCAAAAACAGACTCATTCACATATACTCTACCTGTTCACCATCATCAAATTAATGAATGAAAACATTTTGCCACACACATCATCAGCCTATAAAAACCATTCATAACAATTTAATCCCATATAATCAAGGTACAATACCACAAAATCATAAGGTATACACACCTTGCATCTTATCAGTGGACAAAGGCTATCTTCAGAACAAAAGACACCCAATTACAATAACTGAAGAAACACACCTACATGCGGCCAATTTCACAGATGCACGAAGGGCCTCCTCTAAAGACAACCCCAGTGGTTAAATAAATAGAGAAAATCACCCAAACACAAATCCATCCTAAAGTCTAATTGGTTAACACATAGACAACTCAATGCAAAGACTATTTGGTCACTGCAGGAAGAGCTTTATGCAAACACAGCTCCAGTGGACAAATGAGTGAAGAACAAGATCCTGACACAGTCTCATTTGGGCCCATGGCTGAAGAACAGGCAATAACTGTTCCCTGGTTTAGTGGATGAAGAACCACATCCAAATGCAGAGAATTCCACCAATGCATGAGGAATCTCATACAAAACATTTCCAATGAGTCAATGAGGGACGAATACTAACCTAACACATTGTCAACTGGCCACAAACATGTCACCATGCCAGTCACTACGTGAAAAACATCAGCTCAAACACGGTCTCACTGAGTCAATAGATGTAAAACATTACCCAAACAGAGTTGCACTGGTTAAGAGCCTGAAGAATATCCACCCACTGCAGCTCTGTTCAGTTGATACAGGAAGAACCTTTTCCAAACACAGCTCCAGCTGGACAATAAATGAGGAACCTCATGTAGGCTCCGTCTCAATGAATTAATGAATGAAGAATATCATCTCGGCACAGTCTCAATAAATGAAGAACCTCATCTCGGCACAGTCTCAATGAATGAAGAACCCATCTAGACACAGTCTCAATGAATAACGAACATTGTGCCAGCTGAGTCAATGCATGCAGAGCTTGGTCCGAGCACAGCCATGTGTAGTCAAGAATAAGGGCCCGTACATAATCGCGCACCAGTAAAAAAACACCAAGGAGAGCACTCTCAACCCAAAGCCATGCTCACTGGACGTATTCTTGAGGATTTTTGTCCAAAAAGTGTTTCAGAAACATTGATATTAATGGACTTTTATTGAAACAGATCCCTTAAAAGATAACATCATGAAGACATTCACATTCCCCATAAGAAGATACATGCAAATCATTGCATGAGACCCATGTTTTCAAAATGCTGCAAAGAAGTTTAATGGGCACGAGCACATTTAATACTTGAGATCTTATGAAGCAATAGAAAAAGCCTTCTTCATAACACAGTCCTTATCAAATCCCATAGGATGTTTCTAAACATAGACAACAAATGTACTTACTCTTCATCAGCATAATACATTTATGCAACCACAGTTTCCATCATATCAATAGCTAAGGATCTTCCAGAAAACACTCATCATTTTGGACAGTGCTTGAGGAATTTTACTGAAACAGTCACTTAACCTGCTAACCTCCCTCATATATGACGTCAGCATTTCCTTTATGAAGTATGAAATGGCTCATTAAGTATTTACTCCCAGCCGAATAACAAACATCTATAAACTGAGAACTGAGGGGCCGAGAACTGAGGATGGCGGAAGGACCACCACCGCAGGGCCGGCGGTGGTGGTCCTTCCGGCATCACATAGCGATTTACCCACCCACCCCCAATCAGGATGGCGGTGGGTACTACGACGGACGCATAGTCACTCCGCCACTTCACTGCCAAAGGCAATCTTTCAGACTGTCTGGCGGGCGGTGCAGGGTGCCTAAAATGGTGGAGGTGCCTAGCAGGCACCGCCCGCCGGTATACAATGCTGGCGTGAGCCAGCCTGTCCATGGCTGTGGAACCGCCATGGAAAGGCTGGCGGAGGCTGGATTTGGGGGCCCGTTACGGGCCCCCTCTGTGTTGGGGGAGGTTTTGCTGCACCGGAGCATTTCCCTGCACTGCGCGGCAGGCACCGTGTGGTACCTGCCACGTAGTGCGGGGAAATGCATAGCATGTCATTTTGACATTGCGTATGGTGCTGCAGCCAGAAGCACCGTCCGCAATGTTAAATGCCCTGGATGCGCCCGACAGTATGGTGCGGTGCGGTGGTGGGACCGCCGCATGTCTGGCAGGCGGTCCCACACACCGCAACGATGGCTCATTAGTCCGCTCGCCATCCTAGAGAGACCCTGAATTCAAGAACTAATACAGATTCAAGAATGGCTGACTTTTAAATCTACAAATGGCACTGACAAATATACAAAAATGTAGCCAGTAATAATGTAATTCTCTCAGTAGCTAGTTTGGCGTGGGGGGCACGTCTGCAGCTGTTTCATAGTGGGTCCATGTGCAAAAGTGGGTTGCCACCCACAAACCAGTATTCACAAAGGATTTCTAGGTAGTTCCCACTCAGCAAACTCAGATTTACTCCTACAGTTCTAGGATAAGGATGTGCCGTCTCCAGGCCTTTTCTTCAGTAGTAACGAAACTTGTCGGTTTTGTTCAGAAGTCAGTGCCCACAGTATAGTGCAGGCGTACATTTTTGAGCTGAGAATGGGGCATACGGCAAGAGCTTTCTCCACAAAGGTACAAAAAAGTTCAAATGTGCTTTGGCACTCAATTTGCAAATGCAGAAATGTACACCTGTTGCAAATACCCACCCATAAATGCTTATGCATTTTAATACTTATAGAAATGTAAGCATGAAATTGATTTCCTTGACTATTCCTGGAATTCCTTAAGAGTTCCGGGAAAAACGTGTTCACTGCACCCTGCTGTCAATGGCTGGACATGATCATTGCTTATTTACATGGCATGTCGAAGAAAAGAACTATACCCTCACAAAGCTCAACACAGTTGCAAGTATGTTTCATGAGCAGGTGTCTGCAGAAAGGTGTCGCCATAATTGTTAGAAAAAGCCCAAGGGCAGAAAAAAGCTACAAACCACATGTAGAATTCAGAGATCCGATATACAATGGTTTGAGTCTTGAGGAATTCATGGGTAATCAGTAGAATCTACCAGAAGAAGAGAAAGGGCTCAAGACAAGTAGGCACAAACAGCACTAAATAGAACAAGCATTTGCAATGCAATAGGTATCGCAGTTGTTAGAGTTTGAGCTATTGGCATTGTAAATGGCAATGCCTTTTATTTATGTGTTGGTTTTTAAAACATAAATAAAAGGCATTGTCATTTACAATGCCAATAGGTTAAACTCTCGCAAATGCGAGAACTATTGCATTGCAAATGCTTGTAACACATGGTAATACTGTCTGGGCAAAAATGTCACCTTATTTGTACCAGTCTAACAACCAACTATATAAATAAGCAACTGGAAGATAGGTAAACGCATGCCGTGAGGCTAGATACTGGTTTTTAACAAATTGTATTGTACTTTTGCACATTGTGTTTTAACTGTAAATTGGTTTGAATCTTTGCGCTTACTTGTGGTGCCTGATTGCTGCTTACTACGCGGTCCCCGGTCCGTCACGGCGAACAGTGCCGATTGTACGGAGGGACGGATGCGACTCCACCCACATTGCACCTCACTTCCTGCCCCCAGGCCTAAGAAACAGATGGCTTGCCGGCCGCGCAGCACTAGGTAAACGCGTGCCGTGAGGCTAGCTACTGTTTTTTAACAAATTGTATTGTACTTTTGCACATTGTGTTTTAACTGTAAATTGGTTTTAATCTTTGCGCTTACTTGTGGTGCCTGCTTGCTGCTTACTACGCGGTCCCCGGTCTGTCACGGCGAACAGTGCCGATTGTACGGCGGGACAGACACGACTCCACCCACATTGCATCTCACTTCCTGCCCCCAGGCATAAGAAACAGATGGCTTGCCTGCGCGCCAAAGACAAGCCCGTCTACGCCCGTCCGCGACCAGAACGTGGCCAGCACCGGCCATGCTGCCGGTCGTGGGAGAAGTGAGGCCATATGTTGGACTCGACACGATTTGATGCATCTTCAAGGTTCAAACTGTTTCCGGTCACACCAGATCAATTTAGCTTAGTCCCCACTGCCGCATAGCTGTTGTTTATGCGGTCAGAGCCTGAATCAGGCCGAGGTTTCTAGTATTGGAAAGGCACCTCCCCGGGGCTTGGCGAACGAGTGCAACGATAAAATTAATGCGTGTCTCGTCATTTGTAGATCATTGCCCAAGCATGCGGAGGATGTCTGGTCAATATTAACATAGGCTATTTGGGATGTAATGTTTTTAACTGAAACCTGGCTAAACACGGATGCTGTGACAACAATCGCACTAGCTATCCCACCAGGTTTCAAAATGTGCTACGCCAATCAAGAAGGTGGGAAAAGTGGGTGTGGGGTGGCTATTATTTTTAAAGACTCATGGGAGCTCGTATTCTCTGCCACTTACCATGTACAGGGCATTGAAGGTCTTAATTTCAGTATACAAATTAACCCCTCTTCCGCCCTCGCGGGCATTCTTATCTATAGACCACCAGACTGTGCAGCGACTGCGTCTCAGACTCTGTGCAATTTTATTGCTCAAAAATCGGTAGTGTATACCAATTTTATGGCCCTGGGAGATTTTAATCTGCATGTGAACGACCCGAATTGTGCACAAGCAGCGCAGCTGGTCTCATCCTTAGCAGGTGCCAATTTCAGACAACTGGTGTCTACCCCGACGCATATAGCGGGGCACAACTTGGATTTAGTCTTCTCTAATATTACGGCCATCGATATGGAGACTCCCTACCCTTTGGTTTGGTCAGATCATTACCTGATCCCTTTTTCGGTTACTCTGTCCAAACCATGGCAAATTAAGGGTACTCGATCTATTCTAAAAAGAAATTGGAGTAATCTGACCGAAGTTTCATTAAGCCCTATTCTGCAGGACAATTATCGCCGCCTATCTTCTGACCCCAATGCAGATGCAGCAGCCATACATCAATGGATTGCCACTGCTGTGGAGTCTGTCCCGCCGGTCAGAGTAGTGAAATCCATTAGACTGTCCCCCTCTGCTCCCTGGTTTTCCAATGCCCTCAAAGAAGCAAAAAGTAGGTGCAAAAGATTAGAACGCCAGTGGAGGTTGTGCGACTGCGCTTTAGCTAAGGGAACTTACAAAAAAGCACTAAAAGATTTTCATAAGGCATTAAAAGCAGCCAGGCGGGATTATATTGTTTCGCATATCCATAACGCAGACCACTCCAGAGAGGTTTTTAAAGTAGTCCAAACCTTTTTTAAACCCAAGGCGATAGAGACTGAAGTGATACCGTCCCTAGCTTTGTGTGAAATCATTGCTAGATATTTTGCTAATAAAATTTTAAAGGTCTACGACTCCTTTTCGACTTCTGAGGCAACTGAGAAAAGCTGATATATCTGCGGGTGCAGTGGAGGTACCTCCGCCCACTAATTTCATACCGATCTCACCTCAAGATGCTTTACCAGAAATCCAAAACTGCCGTTCAGGTGCCCCAGATGATCCATGCCCTCCCAAATTGTGGAAAATGTTATCCCTTTCCCTGACGGGCGGGCTACTTCATATATGGAACACCTCTCTGGACACAGGCATCTTTCCAGATAAATGGAAACATGCGACACTTCTCCCTCTGAAAAGAAACCAAATGGTGACCCAGGAGATCTTAGCAACCTTAGACCTATCTCTCTGCTCCCCGCCCCAGGAAAAATGTTGGAGAAGTTGGTCCAGCGCCAACTGACCAATTTTATTGAGCAGAATGACGCCTTGCACGATACACAACCTGGTTTCCGGGCGGGGTTTAGCACGTAGACCACTCTCCTTGAGGTGGCAGAGTCGGTAAGATGGTCGTTGGATTCAGGGGCATCAGCATTGCTGATGCTCCTGGATCTGTCCGCTGCATTCAACACTGCTGACCACACCATACTGGTCCAGAAACTACAAGGTGTGGGATTAGGGGGGAAAGTGCTGACCTGGTTGACATCCTATCTGAGCGGTCGTACTCAGAGAGTTGCCCTACAACCCTTTGAATCTAAACCAAAACAGCTCTGGTGTGGTGTCCCCCAGGGCTCAGCTTTGAGCCCTTTACTTTTTAACCTCTCCCTAGCTCCACTCTTCTCCCTGATTGCCAACTGGGGAGTGAAAGCGATTTCCTACGCTGACGACACTCAGTTGGTTTTTCAGTTTCAGGAGTGGACGGTAGATGCCTTAAAGAACTTCAAAGGTTGCCTGCGAGACATAGCACTATGGATGAACACAAACAAATTAAAACTTAATGCTGGGAAGACAGAAGTTTTGTTCTTCGGTAAGGTCCCAGTGCCTGATTTGGATCTATGGTGGCTGTCAGAAATGGGTCCACCACCATCCCCTGCCACACGTATCCGAAATCTAGGGGTGAGATGGGAGGCGGACCTCTCTTTTTCAGCCCAAATACAGCAGGTCTCTACAACTTGCTTTAGTAAACTAAAAAATCTCCGGAACGTTTTACATTTCCTACCGCAAATCAGTAGTACATGCCACAGTTACATCTAGGCTAGACTATGCTAATGGCTTATATCTTGGCCTCCCCAAATACGTCATTTGCTGCCTTCAGATGATACAGAATGCGGCTGCGAGACTGATTCGTCGCATACCGTTTCGAAATCATGTCTCTCCGCATCTACAGGAGCTCCACTGGCTCCCAGTGGAGAAAAGAATTAAATTCAAGGCCATGACGCTGGCCTACCGAGCCCTTAATGGAAAATGCCCTGGTTATCTGAAGGAAAGACTATGTCCCTATAAGCAAAACCGTGCGTTGAGATCCAATTCTTTTAACTTGCTGCGTACCCCACACTTTGTGAAAATACGCCTGGGTTCAGAACATTCACAGTTGGAACGGCTTCATTGTGGAATGCCCTTCCAGGGTTCCTCCGGCAGGCTAATTCAGAAACCTGTTTCAGAAAGGCCTTGAAGACGTGGCTCTTTAGGGCACATTAATATGGGTTGTTAATACCGGAGCTCTTTATGGACGCAATTACCTGCTGTTTCAGTGCCGGGACACCCCTGTTTGGGGTAGCTGTCGCGCTTTATAAGCTCCAGTATTATTATTATTTTTAAGATGACCAGCTAACGTCTGTGATGGGTCTTCCAAAGCGTGTGAAGATATATCACCAAGTTTTCAGTAACCTTTGATCCTTTTGAGTTAGAAACAATTTATCTACAGATTATGCGCCAGATGAGAGATAATTATGCAAAATAAAGCAGAAGCAGCAAACACAGGATCGCATAATTCCAGTGGCCCTCCCCATGACCTAATATTATATTTGAACTCTAACTTTTTGATGGTCAAACTGGAGCCTCTCCTTACCTGTCCATTGGGTGGAACGTGATGACTCTATTGTGAACCCCCAGCCCCTACCCGCTTGGCTGTCAAAACATACTTTTGCAGACAGTTACATTTAAAGATGGTGGAGTGTTTCTAAGGATGATGAAGTGGGTCTAAGGACGGTGGAGTGGCTCTAAAGGACACATTATCTTATTTTTGGTGGGCACAGGGAGATTAGGTGATTTGCCCAGAATCATAGGATGTGGAGTCGACCACGAGGCTTGAACCTTGGCAGCTCTAGCCGTCAGACCACATCCTCTCCCAAGCTTTCTTCTTTTCACTCACTCCCGACATCATCAGCGCTCTGTGCAAGTTTTTGCAATGGTACATATGAAAAAGGGGACAAAAGTCCTGTCATGCTGGCGCAAAGTCGCTATTGTTGGACAATTTTTTATAAGCTTGCCCAAATTACACCCGATTTGCAGCAATAAACAGATGCATGCACGCATTAGAAAGTATTATCATCAAGGAAATGTAAGTAAACAAATAATGTTTCTGTTGATTTGAACGAGCAAAACAATCTTGCGCATACCAAGCATTCGCCAACTTTGCAAGGTGGAGAACAGAGCATAAGGGCTGACTCCGAGAGGGCACCATGGCAACATGGGCATGTGAATTCACCTTCAGATAATGTGCCATTGAAAACTAACCCCCGTGACGCCGGAGCCAATAACTTGGGGGCTAGACCCGAGTCCAGCAGAGACATTGTTATGGCCGTAGCAGCAGATGGATGCAGAGAAACATTTCAATGGATCGCCCAAGCTCACACGAGCCGATGGCATTGTTTTACTTGCGTCTGTGTACTGGCCTCTAGCAGCCCGCGGCACGCCTCTTTTCCTGCTGGAGGGACCTGCTTTAGCGCTTCCAACTGGTGCAGGAAAAAAATGTTTTTACTCCACACCCGAAAACTCCTCCCCGGAAACAAGACACCAACCTCTAACCAGGGAAGAGAGTACACCGGAATTGAGGCAGCCTTTTAACACCGGTGGCATAAACACTCACCAACAGTAGGAGCAGAGCGTGCAGCCCGGCCATGGCAGCAATCTCAGAGCTCTGGGAGGAGTGGTCTCTATCCTCCGGCTCCCACAGCAGCGAGACGGGGCTCATCAAATATTGCAACGGGAGGGGCCTGTATAAGGAGGGCTATTGAGGGTTAGTCGGAGTGCTTTAAGCTAGTGTAGGGTAGGAGCCTGAACTAGGGTGACCATATTTTAAAAACTCCAAGCTGGGAAATTCTTCAAAAATAGACTGCAATTTTAAATTGACCGATGGACCGAACGATTTAATTAATTTCATGCACCGAAAAACCAGACAATGATACACTGAATGTAACTTTTACTCACAGTATCATCTGTGTAAACTAAATTGCTTTCTGCTAGGGCCTGATTTGTAGATCTAAACTCGAAAACATGAAAACGTATCTCCCGCTATATTCAGTCAGCCCTCTCTGAAAACCGAAATGTGATACATTTGCTGGAACGGATAAAAACAAAGCATTTTTGTGGCAATCTCGTGACATGGTTTTAAAATAAAGGGTGGGTTCAATCAGTGCTATGGCTGCTCGCACAAGGTGGAGCCACCATCACTCAGCCTGAGCCGCCAAAGAGAGGGAGGGAGCAGCCGTTCCAGAGCGTGGGGCAGGGTCAGCACACCATTGCGACAATGATAAATAAAATAGGAAAGTGCAAGCGTGCCATGCGCTTTGTGCCTGCCTGCAGTGGGAACCAGCGCTCGCCATTGCGTGAAGCGTTACAACAAACAATTGATGGACGGAATGCTGACAATGCAGACATTCTCCCCCAGTCAAGAGATCTGGGTTAAATCCATCGTTCTTTTGCCCACTACACCACCCCAGTTTAGACATGGCCATATGCAAATCAGTCTTGACCCTGTGCCTCATGGGAACAGTCCAGCCCGAACTGCCAAGCCATGTCTTCCCTGGACCGGAATCAAGCATCCTAGGACCGGTTTCTGGCTATCAGCCGTCATCAGCCAGGATAGCTTGACTCCAGTGGCGTAGTGAGCACGGGTCCCACGTCTGGGAATACCCATCCCACTTAGGGCGAAAAGCGTTACAACAAACAATTGATGGACGGAATGCTGACAATGCAGACATTCTCCCCCAGTCAAGAGATCTGCGTTAAATCCATCGTTCTTTTGCCCACTACACCACCCCAGTTTAGACATGGCCATATGCAAATCAGTCTTGACCCTGTGCCTCATGGGAACAGTCCAGCCCGAACTGCCAAGCCATGTCTTCCCTGGACCGGAATCAAGCATCCTAGGACCGGTTTCTGGCTATCAGCCGTCATCAGCCAGGATAGCTTGACTCCAGTGGCGTGAAGGCAGGGGTCCATCTATTTTCACTCAGCTGCGTGTTTATATTTGCTTCGCGCTTTCACTTTAAGTGAAAGCGCCATGCAAAAATAAACACGGGGCTGAGTGAAAACAGATGGCCCCCATAAAGATAAGAAATTGTTTTGCGACAGCAGCAAAGCAGACGACCCTGTCCGGATCGGCGGACGAAAAGGCGAAAGGGCGTCACCAAAAAAACCTCATTTCCAATGGCAGGCCACTGTTTAGCATAAACGGTGACGCCAGCCGATGAAAATGAGGGGCGGGGCTTCAAGTCCCCTTCTCAAATCTACTCTCTCACTATACGTCTCGCCGAGCGAGCAGCACATGCGCTGCAACGCTAGGCGAGACCTAAAAAGGACTGAAAGCACCACAAAGCTGGAGCACCAGAAAGGGACAAAAAAGAAACAAGGAGCAAAGAACTGTTTGAAAAAAATTGAACATTCGACACACAATGAATTGATGTTCAGTCCTCCCTATATATTGATTGACAGAAAGTTGGAAGAGGAAATGTGTCACACAGTGGTTAATTTGTTAAAAGATAAGTGCCTGGGCTCTCGTCAGCTTGCACCAGTCCATTTCTCCTGTTAGTGCCGCCTAAAACAGAACCAACCACTAACCACGATAGCGGGGAGAGGATGCAGCATAACGGCCAGAGCTCAGGTTCGAGTCTTAGCGTTGGCTCAACATCCTGTGATTCTGAACAAATCACTTAATCTCCCCCTGCATAACATAAATGAATGTGTCCTTAACTGGTGCTCATGAAAAGCGTCGCTGTTGATGATTTAGTGCCGGTGCTGAGCAGCGGAAACCACCGGCTTAAATTAAGCACTGGTTTCACAGGAGATTTGGGGGCCATGGTACATTGGGCTCAAGTCAGGGCTTTCAGGTCAAGAAGCAGCCATATTTGAATGGGATCTCTAGTAGATTGGAACATGGAATTGGTGAACTGTTCTCATGCAGACAATTGTTTCTGCTGCAATTCTGAACTCCTGAAGACCCTGTGTGCTATCCGTACTGCTTCGAAGATATTGGCACAAAAAGGCTCAGGTCTGTCTACTCGGGTCCTTGAGGGGCAGCCGCCCATCATGTGCCAATGCAGAAAGAACCAAGAAATGCCGGCAGCGCACATGAGCAGGTTAGCTAGGCATGCTGCGTCGCCAATGGAAGACACAACTGTACTGAAACTTGAATACAGCAGCCCCTTGTTGCAGTCTTGCAACCGTGAGGAGTAACACCTACAGATATCAATGTCCTTATCTTTTTTTCTTAAGTTTTGATAATGTACCCATAACTCATTTGATACGTACATATATTTTGTGGAATGGGTAACCCAAAACAAAAATTCTGGAATTCTGATTCAGGGTTTTAACCCCAAGAAAATATTGTGCTCACTGCATCTGCATCCTCTTTCTCTTCTCCTAGTCTTCAGTGACGTTCGACCTTCTTTCAGTAGATAGAAAATAAGGCTTACATGATATACTGCATTAGTTATGTCATGCCTCCAGAACGGACGGGTGCGAAGGTCCAGTATATAAGGACTGGAAACACGGACGAACGCGCTTAGCGTTCTAGCTCCAAGCCCTGTTTCCGTCTTTGGCTTCCATTGCCTGACTTCCGTTCTGTGACTTCCTGTTTCCTGTCCCGGAGCCTTCGTAGTCCCGTATTGTTGTTCTAGTGAGTAGAGAGAAAGTATCAGCGGCAGTGTTGTGGGCGTTTGCCACGCAGTTGCAGTTCGTTCGCTTGTACCTTGAGCTGCATGGTTCCCCGGTGTCTCACGATTCTCATCTCCATGTTTCGCCGCTGCCACGAATTTCCTGCTGCACCGTGGATCCACTCACATCCCCGTCACCTGAGTGAGTGTATCTGCGCCAGTCCTTCGTTGCAGTATCAATCTTAGCCTAGTTTCTTGTTTGGTGGTCTTTGTCTGCTCTTAGGCAGCACCCCTATATCTGGTTTATGTTAGTTAGTCCTTATCCCTCCCTATGCTTATGGGTCCTGTTTAGGGGTAGTTTGTTGAGTGTTGAAGTAGATTTGGAGGAGCTCGTTCTTCCGCGCTGTATCCTGGTAGTCGACTGCTAGTAGGGTTCTGTCGCCCCCAGGGCAGAAGGGATATCTAGCGTGAACCACCGTGCCATAAACTCTTCAACGACAGAGGAAAACGGTAACAGCGCTGTGCGCTGCTTGATTTTGTTCTCATCTGGACAGTAAAGAGGGGGACGTAATTTGTGATGTTTCTTTCCTAGGATTACGAATCACCATCGTAATGCAACACTAGGTACACCACAACTCCACTCTTCTTAGGAGAACATTTCCACAGAACATGTGAGTTTAGCATAGCGGGAAGAGGGAAAATACATACATTTAGGAAGAATTAGTAATAATCCTCTGCTGCTTGTGATATAAACTGTTCCAGAGTGAAGCCATCTACTAATCCTGTTCTACATTCGGAGTACCTAAACTTTGCGGAGTATTGCTCCATCCTGTTCCACATCAGAAGTACCTGTACTTTGGTAGGCAGTAATACAGAATGTATTTTCTTGAGCTATGAGGGAGCTGTATGTTGTTCATGGTTAACCCACTCTTTATATTACAGCGGAGTGTTGCCATCTCTCGAAGTCCTCTTCAACCATCCATAAACCGGACCCCCTCCTTCCCTTGTTTTGTTTCCCTGTTTTCCCCTGGTGAGTCATCCGAAACTCTAGTGTTTGATAGAGTCGGAGAACCACCGGGGAAGATTGAGGCATACTCTACTGGTTCCTGACGCTCCTGCAGAAAGCTCTCAGATTCATTAGAGAACGCTAAGCCCAAAGTGGTGTGTTCTGCCCGAGCGTCATGGAATTAGGTACAGTCACGTTAGCAGATCTTGCTGGTATGTTAGGCAACATACAAGCTGAAACCCAAGCCTTGGCATCTCGAGTAGACGCCCTTCAGATTAGACAGGGGGCGTCGTCCATGGGAGGGAGCGGCGAAAGTCAGTCACCAGTGATACAGGTCACGACACCCCCGTCCATTCCCCTTGCTCCGCCTGAGCGATTTACTGGGGACACGGCTAGGTGCGCTGCGTTCCTAAGTCAATGCCAGTTGCATTTTTCTTGCAAGGCACACTGTTTCCCTTCTGAGCAGTCTCGGGTGGCCTTCGTGATTTCCTATCTTAGCGGTTCTGCGGCGGACTGGGCCATACCCTTGGTGGATAGGGATGACCCTTTGTTATACAGGTATGATGCCTTTAAAACAGAATTTCGTAAATTGTTCGACAGGCATGTCTATACGACTGCAGCTGATACAGAGCTATTGTCATTAAAACAAGGCAACCACGATTTGGTACAGTACATTACCTCTTTTAAGAGGTTAGTAGTAGAGGCCAATTGGCCAGAAGAAAAACGCAGCACGCTTTTCTATAGGGGATTAAGGGACGACTTGAAAGATGCTCTCTCCCATATAGTAGACCTACCTGAATCCTGCTCTGACCTCATAGATCTGGTAGTCCAAATAGAACACCGACTCCGAGAGCGGAAACATGAAAGAGGACGAATTGAACCCCGATATGTGTATCCCAAAGAAAAGAAGAGCGACCCTCCAAAAAACTTAGATGATAGTGAACCTATGCAGATAGGAGTAGTGAGAGGCCCACTCACTCCGGAAGAAAGACAGAGGAGAAGGACAGAGAGACTATGCATGTATTGTGGTAAAGCAGGCCATTTTCTGAGATCTTGTCCTGTCAAACCTGTTCAATGCTCTAAACAGGGAAACTAGAAAGCTCGAGGTCTTCCGAGACCGGACTTTCGGGCTGTTCAGGATGCACGGTCTCTTCTGTTGCACCAGAAACATTTCCCACCTCACATCTCTATGTCCCTGCTTATATTACTTTAGCCCACCATGGTCTTCACGTTAACATCATGATTGATTCCGGGGCGTCTGGGAATTTTATGGATTCCGAATGGGCTAAAACCAATCTAATCCCAGTGAAAGAAAAGGAGTTAATTAACAAGGTTACCACCATTGACGGCCGTCCTCTTATTTCGGGGCCCGTCACTCATCAAACCTCGCCACTCCATTTGAAGATAGAACCTCAGCATCAGGAAGAATTGTCTTTTGATTTAATACACTCTCCTCAAATTCCAGTCCTGTTAGGAATCCCATGGTTGAAGCTTCACAACCCTCTAATCGATTGGGAGAAATCCACCTTGGAATTCCGGCCTGTAAATACACAAGAGACCATGATAGCGAGCATACAAGAGAGACCTATATCTGACACCCAAAGACTCGAACCAGAACTGCCCGATTGTTACATGGATCTAAGGGCGGTTTTTGACCCCAGAGAAGCAGAAACTTTACCACCACATAGAGTATACGACTGCCGTATAGACCTAGAGGCAGGAGCTAAAATTCCTTGTAGTAGAGTATACTCTCTCACTGAAAAAGAAAACGCCTACCTTAGGGAATATCTTGATGACATGCTGGACAAGGGATTTATTAGACCTTCTCGTTCCCCAGCCTCCTCTTCGTTATTTTTTATACCGAAGCGCGAAGGAGGGCTACGTTGTTGTATTGATTACAGGAAACTAAATCAAGTGACTATCAAGAATAGGTACCCGTTACCACTCATCACCTCCCTCCTTGACAGAGTACGAGGAGCGCAATTTTTCACTAAGTTAGACCTTCGAGGCGCGTATCATTTAGTACGGGTCAAGGAGGGAGACGAGTGGAAAACGGCGTTTGCACCAAATATGGGCTATATGAATATCTCGTTATGCCCTTCGGTCTTTGTAATGCTCCTGCAGCATTTCAGTTCTTCATTAATGAGATACTGAGGGACATGCTTGACGAATACGTCATAGCTTATATTGACGACCTTCTGATATTTTCTCCCTCTATGACAGAACATACCTTCCATGTACGCAGTGTGTTAGAACGCCTTCAAGCAAATAGGCTATACTGTAAGTTGGACAAATGCACATTCCACACACAAGAAGTACCCTTTTTGGGCTTTGTTGTGTCTCCATGGGGATTGGCGATGGATCCCGGTAAGGTGGCAGCAGTTCTTTCCTGGCCAGCACCCAGCACCGTTAAAGAATTACAGAGTTTTTTGGGCTTTGCCAATTTTTACAGGCGGTTTATTATGATTTTTTCAGACTTGGTTACACCCCTCACTGCCCTTCTGAAAAAGGGCATCATATATACCTGGTCTCGAGAGGCAGAAAATGGATTTCAGCAACTAAGGCTTGCCTTCACCCGAGCTCCTGTCCTCAGCCATCCTGATCCGGCTTTGCCCTTTGTTGTAGAGGTGGATGCCTCTCAAGTGGCAGTGGGAGGTGTCCTCAGCCAAACAGATCCTATCAGCGGGTTGAGTCATCCTGTAGCTTACTTCTCCCACAAATTTACTCCGGCGGAATATAATTACGCTGTAGGAGAAAAAGAACTTCTTGCCATAAAAAAGGCATTTGAGGAATGGCGGCAGTATTTGTTGGGTGCCCGACCTCAAACAACGGTCTATACCGACCACCGCAACCTTCAATATTTGAAATCTGCCAAAGCCTTATCCATGCGACAATTGCGATGGTCGCAATTCTTCTGCGAATACGATTTTACCATCCAATACCGTCCTGGAAGAAGGAACGGTAAGGCAGATACCCTCTCTCGTTTAGGGTTTCACCTACCCGAGGGTCCCCGGGAATCCCCTAACATAGTCTCTAGAGATGCCTTCATAGGTGGGGTGCTTACAGAAGCGGAGTTCCTTACTCAGGTCAGACAGAGTCAGGCTTCAGCGGAAATGCATAAGGTAGTGGGTTCCCATGAGACCACTGTCCAGGAGGGGTTTGTTTGTGTGCAGGGAGGTGTGGTAGTGCCCAACAGGGACTTACAAACCCGAGTGTTAGAGTGGTACCATTCCCATGCTGTGGCTGGACATCCCGGGATTAAGAAAACCATACAAACAATAAGAGACAAGTTCTGGTGGCCCAATATGCTTCACAACATCACATCTTATGTTAAGACTTGTCATGTGTGTGCTCAGACCAAAGTTCCTCGTCACAATCCAGTGGGTCTGCTTCTACCTCTTCCCTCGCCACCTGGTCCTTGGCACACCGTGTCCCTTGATTTTATCGTAGACTTACCAGTCACTGAGGCTAAGAATGATACCTTGCTGGTGGTGGTGGATTTATTCACAAAAACCGCCCACTTTGTCCCTTTGAGGGGTTTACCTACTGCAGTTGTACTAGCTTCAGTGTTTTTACGGGAGGTGGTACGTCTCCATGGGTTTCCTTCTGTCTTAATTTCAGATAGGGGTACTCAGTTCGTGTCTCGTTTCTGGAGGTGCTTATGCTCCCTAATTGGGATAGACGTTAGATTATCCTCCAGTCATCACCCTCAGTCTGATGGTCAGACTGAGAGAGTCAATCAATGCTTCGAACAGTACATCCGAACACAGGTATTACACTCTACAGGGGATTGGGATAAGTGGGTGTGGTTAGCGGAGATTGCCTATAACAACAGTCCACACACTTCCACAGGCCATTCACCATTCTATTGTTCTAGTGGATTTCAGCCCAAGTTGTTACCCACAGGGGTTTCCCAAGAAAGCCCAATTCCTGCAGCTAATGACCTGGTAATAAAGTTACTGGAGATTCACAAGAGTACCTTAGACGCATTGGAAGCTGCTAAAGTGCGGTACAAGGAAGGGGCGGATCTACACCGAAGATTAGAACCCATTTATGAACCGGGGGATAAGGTGTGGCTTTCCACTAAACATCTGGCATTGAGTGGTTCACGCAAGTTTAACCCCAAATACATCGGCCCGTATAGGGTACTTCAAGTGATCAACCCCGTGGCACTACAACTTGAATTGCCTGCTTCTTTTAAGATTCACCCAGTGTTCCATGTTTCCCTGGTCAAACCTGTAGAACCTGGTACTCGACTCCCGAAGCGACCAGCTCCGATTCATCTACAGAACACGGAAGAGTACGAAGTTGAAGCAATAGTGGACTCTCGTATTGTACGGAACGTGCTCCAATACTTACTACATTGGAAAGGGTATGGTGTAGAGGAACGTACCTGGGAACCTGCCAGTGCTGTGCATGCACCTAAATTGATTCGGCTCTTCCATGTGACACATCCGGACAAACCCAAACGGGTAGGGGGCCGTTGTGGGGGGAGTATGCTGTCATGCCTCCAGAACGGACGGGTGCGAAGGTCCAGTATATAAGGACTGGAAACACGGACGAACGCGCTTAGCGTTCTAGCTCCAAGCCCTGTTTCCGTCTTTGGCTTCCATTGCCTGACTTCCGTTCTGTGACTTCCTGTTTCCTGTCCCGGAGCCTTCGTAGTCCCGTATTGTTGTTCTAGCGAGTAGAGAGAAAGTATCAGCGGCAGTGTTGTGGGCGTTTGCGACGCAGTTGCAGTTCGTTCGCTTGTACCTTGAGCTGCATGGTTCCCCGGTGTCTCACGATTCTCATCTCCATGTTTCGCCGCTGCCACGAATTTCCTGCTGCACCGTGGATCCACTCACATCCCCGTCACCTGAGTGAGTGTATCTGCGCCAGTCCTTCGTTGCAGTATCAATCTTAGCCTAGTTTCTTGTTTGGTGGTCTTTGTCTGCTCTTAGGCAGCACCCCTATATCTGGTTTATGTTAGTTAGTCCTTATCCCTCCCTATGCTTATGGGTCCTGTTTAGGGGTAGTTTGTTGAGTGTTGAAGTAGATTTGGAGGAGCTCGTTCTTCCGCGCTGTATCCTGGTAGTCGACTGCTAGTAGGGTTCTGTCGCCCCCTGGGCAGAAGGGATATCTAGCGTGAACCACCGTGCCATAAACTCTTCAACGACAGAGGAAAACGGTAACAGCGCTGTGCGCTGCTTGATTTTGTTCTCATTTGGACAGTAAAGAGGGGGACGTAATTTGTGATGTTTCTTTCCTAGGATTACGAATCACCATCGTAATAAAACACTAGCTACACCACAACTCCACTCTTCTTAGGAGAACATTTCCACAGAACATGTGAGTTTAGCATAGTGGGAAGAGGGAAAATGCATACATTTAGGAAGAATTAGTAATAATCCTCTGCTGCTTGTGATATAAACTGTTCCAGAGTGAAGCCATCTACTAATCCTGTTCTACATTCGGAGTACCTAAACTTTGCAGAGTATTGCTCCATCCTGTTCCACATCAGAAGTACCTGTACTTTGGTAGGCAGTAATACAGAATGTATTTTCTTGAGATATGAGGGAGCTGTATGTTGTTCATGGTTAACCCACTCTTTATATTACAGCGGAGTGTTGCCATCTCTCGAAGTCCTCTTCAACCATCCATAAACCGGACCCCCTCCTTCCCTTGTTTTGTTTCCCTGTTTTCCCCTGGTGAGTCATCCGAAACTCTAGTGTTTGATAGAGTCGGAGAACCACCGGGGAAGATTGAGGCATACTCTACTGGTTCCTGACGCTCCTGCAGAAAGCTCTCAGATTCATTACAGGTTACCTGTGTGGTGCCTCTACACTGCCAGGTTTCTAGTTTGTTTTACATTGATATTCTCTCATTCATTTTGTTTTTATCCTAAATGACTTTCAGTGTCTGTTATGTTATCAGCTATTGTGTTTTATTTATTTATTAAATTGTTTTATCTAGCATGGAGGAGAAAAGACACCACTGCCCTCACCTAATTAGTTAGATTTTATTTATTTCCGTTCTTTTACTTACTTTATTATGTATTTTAGTTTAACCTCATGATCCTTTCCCTTACGAGTCCCTTATTTCTTTTTAGGTCTCAAGCCTAGCGTTGTAGTGCGCCGCACTGCTCGCGCAGCGCGAGACCTCTTGAAAGGGCTTCAGAAAGCTACCGACACGCTCGTGCGTGTGGGTTTGCTTTCACCGTCTGTAATTAGCTTTCGCGGGTTTTTTTTTTTTAAACGGCACACGATTGGGCAAAGGCGGGCGCATGTCCCGCCTTTGCTCCTCCCATTCCCACCGGTGGCCAGCACGCACAGCAGCGCGCGTGCTGGCCACTGGTGGGAATGGGCGTGCCTTTGCCCCCGCTCCTCTGTGGTGCACGCGCACCACTGGTTTTAACTGTTAGCACTAAGTCCTTCTTCGTGCTTATATTTACCAATGGTGACTCACAGACAGTGGAATCTATGGCCCAATCAGAGACGCGCTGCCTGAAGAAGGGCGGGGTATAGAGTTCGGAAATGCGCATGCGCTTCCCCCTGCTGGACTGGCCCGGTGCCATGAAGCTAGGGAGCGGGTGCTATGCTGGCGTCATGGCCGGCTCTCGGCTGGAGCTCAACTTCCTGCGGCTGCTGTCTCGCTGCAAGACCATGGCCTCAGAGAGCCCCGAGCACGGGGACTGGAGGCTGGACAAGGTGGGGATTGTCACTTCCTCCTCCCGTATGATGTTACTGGCTGTGAACGTGACGTGTATTACTGGTATGGCCTTAAGTCGTAAAGCATCGAGACCACCGGCCGGGCTCATTAGGCCAGACAGAAGACAGCGGGTGACACTTAACAGATACAGCACCGGTATGACCCGTGGGTCTGTTACCTATTTAAAAGACAGTTCATTAGCTCTCATTACTGACTTCCAATCATGGGACGGAACATGTGACTGAACAGACAACCCTGTGTTTCCCAAAGACTAACATTTTGTTGTCTCACTATTAGCTTGCATTAGCCATGCCAGTGTTATTTGTCCTTATTCCCCGAAACTCCCGTTTGAAGTGAACCTGCACTCGCACCACTATATTATTTTGTGTCATGTCCGTCCTAATATAAGAAATGTCATGCTTTAAAAAAATAAAAAACATGAAAGGAAAAGTGTGAAGTCAAATATCTTTGGGGATGGGCCCGTACTCTGGATTGCAACGTTGCAGAAGATCAAGTCCTTGAAACACATACATTTTCATGTGCTATGGCAAAGCACTTTCCATAATTTAATGATAAGTTTAAATTGCCCAACCTTCGAACACCTTCCTCCACTAATGGCACAAGAGCCGTTTTGACATGTATCAACACAGTGTCCATTTGGGATTGTGTCAGGCTTATTTGCCCCTCTGTTACACAATGAGCAAACATCGTTGTAATGAAATTTGCCAAGAACAGTTGTCAAAGGTTTTGCACCGATAGTTCACAAACCACGAGTTGGCCCATATGACGTATTAAGACGGGTCACGCTGCTGTGTAAATGTCTTGGAGTGACATACCAGCGATGGTCAAGCCGACCAGGAGGCTGGTGGAGCCCTCATTTTATGAATTATACAGAAAAAACAATGGTTCTTGTGGGAAATACAAAAATATGTGATAATACTTAAGCACACTGGCTAATAATGCTAGTAAAGGATGTTAAAAGAGAGAAGCTTATACAAAAATGCAATCAGGAAACCAAATATATTTGTGTATTTCCCACAAGAACCATTGTTTTTTTTCTGTATTTCTCATATGCCCTGGTTGCGTATGAATAGGGTTGCCTTTGTTTACTAAACACTACTCATTTTATCAGTTCCAGGCTTGAGCCTCAGGGAGAGAATTTTCGAGCTAGCGTTCATGAAAAGAGATGCCCGTAAGATCTCAATGTATCAAGTGCTTTCTGCGGAGATGTTTCTGCAGTCTGCATGTCTAAATCCCATTGAGTGAGCCAGCCTGTCCTTTATCAGTTCTATTCAATTTTGTTGTAAAACTTGTTTGTTCAGTGAGTTGCTCGGCCGATACAATGTCATTGTGCTTTAAAAACACATACTGATATATTTGTTGTCATTGTTAGAAGGCCGCCCAACTCTATGACTTAAAATGCCCACGGGATGAAGGAGAATGTACTTTTGCCAGATAAGCGGACAGGGACACGGAGAAAGATGGAATTCTTTTTTTTTCCCTGACCGCATAACCGCCTGTTTTGCAAAGCAAACATTTTCTCTTGGTGTTAAAATAACAGATGTTTATTGTTATCCAACTCGGTACATTTTATTGATCTTGGAAGGATGAAAGGCTGTACGTAACCACCAGTATTTGACTTTGTGACCATGAGGAGGTCAAACACTTATTCCTAGATTGGATGCATTAGTCCACTGAACAATCTACCAGACTATGTATGTGGAAACACCGATAAAACCACACTAGTGGTTTTAATCCTTTGATAATAAATATGTCCAGGTCAGGCAAACCCAGCTGCTAAAATAATTTGTTGGGTGCCTAGAAGTAAATTGATACTGCAGGCTGTAACTGATCAAGCTTACTCTACAGGCTTTTACTGATCAAGCTGATCAAGCTTATCTGTTAATCGTATAACACATCCATAATTCTCTAACCAGAGACGTTTTAACCCCTTCCATGCTCATGACGGAACGGTTCCGTCATGAGCCACGGTTGAGCTGTGCTCATGACGGAACCGTTCCGTCATGAGCCCGCCCGCGCTCGAACCCTTCAGCACCGCGGCGGAATTCGCCCAGCGCTGAAGGGGTTAAGGCACGGCAAAAAAGGTAAACTACCCAGGGATTACACCTTACAAGGCCCCCCTGTGAAAGTGAACTTTCTCTCTGGCTCACTTCTGTGTATTTCTGCAGCGTAACCTTCAACGTATAATTCAATATTATTAGACAATATAGGCCTTGAACTAGTAGTAAATGTGTAATGATATTCAGTATTTTTCCAAATAGGGGCTCCCAAAATACTTATTGCCCAAGGTCCCTTAGATGCTTAAGATGACACTGAATGTAATTCCGGTCAAGAAATCTGTGTAATCCTCTTGTAAAGTAATTCCTTGTAAAAATATGTGTACATTCCACATGTATGACCTGATTTGACTTAAGTGATCTAAACGTGATACCCTTGGACTTTGGCTGTTTTCAAGGATTCCACATGTGCTTCTACTGTTTTAGCAGCGCGCTTAGTTTCTTTACGCTTAAATTGGCCACTAAATGGCTCTATTTACCACACTTGTGTTTTGAGCTATGCAAAACTCTCAGCATCCCAAAACTCCTTAGTAATCGGGCATCTATGTAGGTGAGCACTAAAAAATGTTGTTTCCTATACAATAGGTGAATAAAGGCACCTAATCGCCCGAAACTCTTTTTACTGTTTAGCTGTGTAGTTTTATGGTGTGGCTTGACAGTGCACCATTGTTAACAAGTCTTTAAAATAAAGCTCCCCTCCTGCAATTGGTTGTGTGGTGTATCATGGCAGCTACTGTACAGTGCTTGTAATGTATGAGGGATCTTTTGTTCATCTCAAAAAGACAAAGAATCACCACTCTTTAATTTGTTTCTCTCTTAGATTAATTGAAAAGAGAAAGCAGTTTATTTTCCACAGCAGGGCACTTTTCACTAAATTCTTTAGTCGGATTTCCAAATGCTAGCATGGCATTTTGGTTTTGCCTGTGCTGGTTTATAACAAACCACTATACATTTTTGGAATGCTAGTTTCTATTGCTGGCAGTTACCAACAAGCATTTGCAATGCAATAGGTCTCGCATTTTCAAAAGTTAAAGCGTTGCAAATGACAGTGCCTTTTATTTATGTTTTGGGTTTTAAAACATAAATAAAAAGCATTGTCATTCACATTGTCAATAGCTCAAACTTACTAAATGCAAGACCTATTGCATTGCAAATGCTTGTTAATGTTCTTTTAGCGTTGCCCTATGCTTTACCCTTCCCTCTCAATAATCCTTACCCATAACGCTGCATACAATTCACTACCTTTCCTGTTTCTGTTTCCATTTTTTGTGTCTCATGCCTAACTTTCAATGTAATCATATTACCTTCTGTCAATTGAAGACATTGTTTGCTTAAGCACGTCCACGAGTTTTCCTGATTTTAACAGAAAGCGTGTTTTTTGTACATCCTGTGAACGTTTGAGTTGAGGAAGGTGGATTTTGTCCTTCTGCTCACAAGCCACACCAGGGACAAGCACTTACATTTATTTTTAGCAACACTGAAAGTTCTGCAGGCCTAAAATATTTGTCCCAGAGGAAGGAGCAGATGGGAAGGGATATGTAAAGACAGATGGACGGGAAAATGGAAGGTGCAGAGAACAGATACAAGCTACGATAATAAGTCATGTTCATACACCTCGGTCTGTGTGTAAATGATGCAATATACCGGCGACTATAAAGCAACAGTTCCCAGGGAATGGATAATCTTGAGACCTCGAGTTATCTCGAGAGAGACTGGAAAAGAGCACTTATGTATCTTATGCTCACTAGATGGGAATTTACGTTATAAGACAAATAATAGCCACAGATGGATAGTGTCTATCAAATGGCAACCAAAAATGTGTGTAAGATTTAACTTGGAAGTCCGTGATTTACGTGCATTGCTAAAAATGAAATTGCACCACCAGGACGGTAGAAAGGGAATTTTTCAAGGCCCCAATTTCACAAGCTTTTCTGTGGGAATAGGTATGATGTACTCACAGAGAGTCAAGGGTAAGTCACAATACTGACTTAGAGAATAAACAACGTGAATCAGATCCCAGATGACTACTGCATACGCAGTATTGTTTCCAAAAACATTTTTTAGCATCTGCTGAGTATACACATCCTTTGAGGATGTGGCAAAATGTGTGAAAGTGTAGTAGTCACTGCAAGTAGCAGCTGTCCAACTAAAATAATGCAATGCTGTGGTGCTGCCTTTTCCCCTTAAAAATGTAGCACACTATCGGCCGTATGTTTCTGTAGAATATATTTTCCGTAAGTTAATAAGGCTTCCATACCATGTTGAGGGAACAAAACTTTACTCCGTAGAGGTGAACATACCTTTTATTGTATCACCCCAGTGATAAATATCACAAAAAGAGATTAGCGCATAGGCTTTCGGACCTCAAAGGTCCAATCTTTCGATACAAATAATCTGAATTGCCATTACCTAGCAAAGGAAAGATGGGAGAGGAATTGTAAGGGGGATGTGAGCTCACATTTGTAACGGTTCACAAACTCTTGGGAATGCATAAGTGTTTGTGAAAGTAATTAAAGGTTCTTACTAATATGCCTGTAGGAAGTCTATGTTGAATTGTGTTTTATGGCAGGAACAGAGAAGTCTTTACTGACTTCAAATTTCAGCAAGTTGAGCTCCCTACCCCGAAGTGACAAAGTCTTTTCATCATTACATTCATAATGGCTGGGTAGAATCCAGAATACTACAAAACACAGCTTCTCATGTAATATGTCATGAACCCATAATCTAATTTAGACCATCATTTCTAGGGGTAATGTTTTGATTTATCTGACCTGAATGGCAATCTCTTTAGAGTCCACCTCAAAGACTAGTATCTTTAAACTTTGTACAGTTTATCTGTTCCTACCTCTTCCCTTGTTTCAATGTTATTTTACACTTCTTGCATATAAAATCCTCACAACCCATAGGGTTAAGTACGCTTCTTATAGGTACTTATAATTAGTAAATAAGCCGTTATTAGGTCGAGCCTAGCACAACGTGCATGCGCTGGTCTAGGAAAACGACCTCTTGGAATCACTCTGGACTTTTCACACGCTCGTGCGTGTGTTTTCTTTTCCTGCATTATTTCAATTGGTCTTTGCGTGTGTCTTTCTAAAAAGACAGCACACAATTGGGCAAAGGCAGCTGCATGTCCCACCTTTCCCATTAAATGTATCCGCCCACGGCCTATAGTTACGAGCAGGGGCGCCATCATGACTCACCCACTTGACCAAACTGTATGATCGTCAGCAAATCACTTTATTGGTCTATACCCTAGGGGCCTTGCATATTAAAATTCAGAACATTTTGACATCGGGTAGCCTTTGCCCTCCATCGACCTTTTATTATAGCTGGACATGTGTGTCACCATTGTGTAGAATGTATAGGTTTTTAATACTGATGCTGCAAAGATGAGCACTGTGCTTGAAGGTCTCTACCCTGAACTCTCCGGATTTATATTCCAGTACATTGCTCCTCGGGGTGTGCTTCTCCTTCAACAGTTGCTGTTGCTAGGACAGACTACCCATTACATGTTCAACAGATGAATTGAACATCATCTTCCTGCTCCCACTGCTACAAGCCACGTAAGGATGGAGTGGGGGGGAAGGGTGGCAATACATTTCAGGTAAGAATAAAACTGCACATTACAAAACATTCTATCCCTGCTAACTAGGCCTAGACGAAATTTTAATTACGCCAGAGGAATTGGAATAATTTTAGTAATTGCGTGTTACTCTTTTGATGTAAAATTACCAAAAATTACGTGATTATGCCCGTGTGCGTAAGGTATAGGAGCAACACGTTTTCCGTGTGTGAGCACCTGCTGACTGCTGCGGTTTGTGTTCTGTTGCATTTTGAGCTATTTTTCTTACTGCAAAACACATTCTGTGGTTGATTTTAGGTGTGGGGAAAACAGCAATAAATGTCGAGTTACGCTCCTCGCGTAATTCTGTTTAATCTTGTATAATTTTGCCATAATTTTGTATAATTAAGCTACAGCAAATTCTGCGAGTTACGCCCACCCCTAATGATAACAACTTGAAATGTACCACCTGTAAACGTAGGATCTGAAGCCCGCCCTTGAATCCCAAACAGGCAAAAGGAAAAATCAAGGGAGGGCGAGAGTCCTTAAATGACATCTGAAAAGTGGGATGACAGCCGGTAAATCTGCTTTCAGCGCAAAATTCATCTATGCTTCAGATAAGAATAAAGTGTGCTGTAGGAATTGTAGTTTTGACCTAATTGAGGGGAAATGGAGGGGTTAGGCTTTGGTGGGGGGTGAGTTACAGGAGGGAGGGGGCAAGTGTTTGCCTATAGACCAATGTTTGGGATGTGCTTAAGATGTCTCCACTACAGCTTTTTGTGCCTTATCAGAAAGTATTACAGAGATGTACTTGAGGGAACTACTCAATTATTGTGTGGTATATGGACTGAAAAGGCAATAGAGTGTTGACTAGAAAAGAGTGGTGGACGGCTTTTATAGATTACCCCTGTCCAAGAGACCTGAGTGTGTTTTGGGAACAGTTCAGAATAATTCAAAACTTTAAAGCCAACTTGTTCCGTGCTCCCCCTGGCATAGCCCCCTAAAATGTACTTTGAGATCCTCAATTATGCACCAACTCAATGCGGTCCTTTTGACCTCAAAAGCAATGCTTGGCCTATGACCTCCATGTGTTATGTGTATTGCTAAAACGCACTATCATCTGCGAGGGTATCCTGCCTCCGAGCAGGTGTGTTTACCAAGCCCTGCCTATGATAGGATGAGTAATTGAAAAAACAGGTTGTATTCTTCTTGCAGAATTCAAGAAGAGAGGAGGAGCCTCTGATGTGTTGTGGGAGGTCGTTCCGCGCTTTATGAGCAATGTTAGTGAACGATCGTCAGGCCTGATGCATGCATGGACTGTGTGTGAGTAGGAGTCTTGCAGAGTGCAGGTGTCTGGATGGTTCGTGGAAGGAGATGCGACTGTTCAGGTAGGTAGGTCCTAAGTTGTGTAGTGCCTTGAATGTATGTGTTTGAGGCGCTTGAAATGAGCATGTTTGTGTATCGCATGAGAGAAAACTCAACTCTGTGCTGAGATCCTTTGCAATTGCAGATGTGGGCCATCAGGATCCTCCATCTAGTGCTTGGAAGAATCTGGGGCCTAAGTTGTACACCCTCCTTGTACAAGAAATCAAGTATGCCTGGGTACCCAATGTTCTGTAGTACCTAGAGGCACAAATATGAAATGCACACAATTTGACAATAACATTCTTGTCAGTTTTTACCTGTTGTAACCGGGATGGGTACGTAATTTGCTAATGGTCAACTAATGCCCAACGTGAAATTCCGTTTCAAGTGAAAACAGAAGTGCAATATTTGTAATCAGGTTATAAGTAGAGAAATAAGAGAATACACTAATGGCAGCTTCTAGTCTGCCAATTCTAAGCCCAGTTTACCTTGGTGGTGTCTCATTACACTTCGAGTCACCCACACATGCTTCACAGATTGAGTATATGGGTGTTCCAACAGTAAGGCCAGCATGGGAAGTCGCAAAGGACAGCACTAACAGGAGGGCATCAGATTACTTCTATGAGCATGAAACATGCCTTCACTGCCAGCAAAGAAGAATGAATAAGTCATTGATTGGGTCCTGAACACAGGAGGACTGATCAAGAGAATGAAGATCTAAAAACCGGCCAAAGCCACGGAAAGCCCAGGAGGGCTGGGGCGCCCAGGTCAGTGCCCATTAGGAGACAACGGCCTATTGCTAGATTTTTCCACGTGGCTGTAGACCACAGTTTACTCTGTTATAAAAATACCCAATTCCCAAAAAAGGGAGCTGCATCGGCTCTGCTCCTTATAAAATAAACAATGGGTTTGGAACAAGGCTGGCCCAGGCCAATGGGAAACAGCAGAATCGGCAGAGTAAATCAGCATTCGCTGTCTATGGGAACAAGTTGTCTTAAGTTGACTCCTATAACTGTGCTCTTTAAACACGAAGTGCAAATTGGCTCCATTGTGGCTGCGAGGGCCGATTTACGAGGAACCGTAAGGGCCTCGACTCTCTTTTAATGGAGACATAAAACTCTTGCACCAGCCCCATTCAGTTCTCTCTCTCTCCTTCAGAGGTCAGGACACTTGAGAAGCCATGACGTGGGTTTTTCGAAGGGTAAGCCAAATACAAACACATTCTAGTTACGGGTCATAAATCACAGTTTTTAAATATTTCTATGAATGAATGCAGACAGTGAAAACAGTTTCCTTTTGTACGATTTTCACTACTGTCAATCATGAGTGCTAGGTCAATAGCTGTGCAGACTGACAGGCAGGGGGGGAAAACAATATGAAAAACATTGCCTACTGAAGCTTAAATACCTGCAGTAGTACATCGGGTTAACTTGTTTTACAATGCAAATGTTTTCAGATGACAGCATTGAACTATAAATTCCGAAAACATTGGAAATTCAAATACGAGTAAGAATTTGTTTGTTAAACAGATGTGGAAATATACTCAATGCAACTTCATTTTTTTACACTATGCCCAAAATAAAAATACATAAATTCAGATAAAATTAACAGAAAATAAATATGAATAAATATAGACAGACATGTAAAATATATATATAAAACAAGGAGCCCCAATAATAAATGACAGAGGAAATTTTGTGGCCACGTGTCTGGCACAGGACAGTTTGATTTTGGCTGAAACGCCGCCAGCGTCTCATCTGGGAAGTCTAAGGTACAAGCAGTGAATTGCTGTAGAGAGGATAAAACTATATCACTAAACTTCAAAGCATGTCATTTTTTTAGTGGTGTAAAACACTTTCTCCTTTCATTATAAGAAATGGAAAAAGTAAGCCGTGCTCACACTCAAGGTATTGCAATACTCCAAAAGAGTTTCGCATATTTCCGCAATGCCTACATAATAATAGTACATGTACTTTTTGTCTACTTTTCAAATTTAAAAAAAAATAGAACTAAGGCAAAATCAGTTTGCACCATTCTTTATTATATAAACAGCAAAAATAGTGCACATCTTATAAATTCATTGAAAAGCTTTATACAGCATGGAACGTCACCATGGGGCGAATACAAAAAGGCATAAAAAGGTGCCACATCTTATCAAACATTTCTATTGAACTTTTAAAGGTGATTTGATGCTTTTCCTAGACTTTCACAATGACCCTTAACCATGTCTCACTGAAAAGTATTTTACCACACTCAGCTCAGAAGAATTGTTCTTTCCAAACATGCCACACTTTTTATGATTAGGAATCGGCAAAGTCTCAACCTTCGTGAAGTATTCTTCAGAACTAGCAAGCTTTGCAATATCAGGAATGGTTGCAAAGTTTAAACTGTGACGAAAATTTAGGAAATGTAAAGAAACCTCAGCAAAAACTCACCTGTAGTGGAATAATTCTCTTGTAAAAAATATTTTGCAAGGGAATTCTTCTGAAACTGAAGCTCTTAAAAATTTGTAAAACTTTGCCACCTACATGAAATGAGAAATGTGTAAACTTTGCAAAACGTAGCAGGCATTATATGTCACCCACCTTTATGTATGTAAAATATGTCATGGAGTTTCTAAAAGCATCCTTAAATGAACAGCTCACTTTCCATCTTCAATGCATGTTCAGACTCGGAATCTATTCTTCCTGAGGCCTACTCCAAGCAGTTAATCATGTAAAGTATTTCATCAGGGCTGAAAAGTTCCTGGAATCAGTGTTTAGCACTGGTAGGGGTGCCTAGAGTGAAAGAACATACGATATTGCCGTTTATGTGATTTTTAGAATTTCATTGATATTAAATCGGTGATCCTTAATGCTCTTTCTTAAATTCACTTATGGAGACAGCAAGACCGCTTTGTGTTGCAAGAGAGTTCCAGATCTTAGGGGCATTACTGGAGAAAGAGAGCGTCTAGGTGACTTTTACTTAAATTCTGGAATTTCTAGAAGGCCAAAGAGAGATTTACTTCTAAAGATTTTGCTTCCAGTAGAAACAGTGAGGATCTGTAATAGGTTTTCTGGAGCGGCCATTTGTAAAACCTTGAGACGCCTGCTGGCTTACACATCCTGCCTGCTTGAAGTAGCAGCGCTTTCAGAAGCCAGAGCTGGGATGGATTCCACATATGAGCAGTGCTGGCCAAGTTGGGACATGATGACTGTCCTTATGCTCACACGATTTCCCAGCAGCCACTTATAATTGTCAACTATGACCACCTCCTGGATGGTCACTGCCTGGAACTGTTAATTCAGGCCCAGATTTCGCTGGTGACCAGAACACTGAAATAGGCTCATGCTTTTAATTCTAAGAAAATATGCATATTGGGGTTCATCAATACACACTCTTTGAATTGGCCAATTGTTTTAATGTGCCAAGGCTCTCCTTCTAAGAAAACATTTAGCCTCAATCATGCAGAAACAAAAGGTTTCATGAAATGTCAACTGTACACATTTAATGTATTTACTGATAGTTGAAATTTATATGAGATGATTCATATAAAAAAGTGACAAGGGGTGATAATCTTTTAATGATTAACAGTTGATTACCAGTGTATCATTTAAGTTTTTTTATTTTTTTTTTGTTTATCAATTATTTTATTGGCATAAACTGAGTACCAAAAAAGAAATATCTGCAAATCCAAGGACTTGCAGGTCCAGCATAAATCCATAGTAAGATAAAAATGCTGTTTGTGATACATGTAGCAATACCAAACGTTAGTAAAATATAAGAAAGGAAGAAAAAAGATGGACAGGAGTGAGAAAATAAACCATAGATGTACTGAAGCACAGAAAAGAAAGAGGACAATGTCGTAGAATACTGATCTTGGCAGCTGCAAGGGCAGTGAGAAGAAAACAACGAAAATAGCGGGTCAGCTCGGAAAGGTCCGATAAGTCATGGAAGAGAATTAGGGGGCCGGAAGTGGCAAGGGCAACTCCATGGACGTCCGGAGCATAGACACCACTGCTGTCCAGAAGGGTTGAATGGCAGGACAATCCGATAATATAAGAGTTATATCACAGGGTGCGTGATCGCATCGCCAGTAGGCAGAGTGAGGGACAAACCCAGCAACCTGAAGCTGTGTCGGGGTCCAGTGCCAGCTCTGAAGAATCTTAAATAGACTGAACTTCATCCATGCTTCCTGGACTACCCATTCCAGGGCTTCCAAGAGTAGATTCTACCCAGTCCTTCTCATCATATTCCATGTGCAGGTGAGTCTGCCAGGTCATCCTGAGGCAAGCCAATTGTGGCTGGGAGTAGAGGTGGCGAACGGAGGAATGTAGAACCCGGGCATCACACATTTAAACTGGCCCCAAGTGTTAAGGTAAGAGAGCACCGGGGAACAGGGGATGGTCCAGGGATGAGGACTCAGTTTGCTCAGCAGCAAATTATGTAAATGTGTATAATGCCATTTCTGTTGCAGCAGGCCAAATTCGTCCTGTAGCCTCTCAAAATACTGGAGTTCGCCATCAGAAATCAGGTGCATGAGCGTCAGAATCCCTGCTCTATGCCACCGGCCCTAGTCAAGCATGGCCTCCCTATGCGAATATCAGTATTGTTCAAGGGGGAGTCTTGTCATGGAGATGCGCATCAACTGAGTAGAACTTATGAGCCTATATCTAGGTGGCGTACATGGCTTTCTGCATAGATTTGGGGGATACAGCGGCCTGGCCAGGATGAAAGAGGACCGATAGTCCCAACAAGGCATCTTGGAGTCTGCGTTAATGGGGTGTCTTGGACCCGAGGATGCATGTACGCCATTTGTGCCAAGTGTAAGGCTAGGCAATAAAGCTCCACAGAGGGCAAGCCCAGTCCTCGTGCTGATCTATGGGCAATAAGCTTCCGAATTGTTAAGCAAGGTCTCGCTGAACCCCAGATGAAGGCCTTAAGGGTCTTGCCTATCTGACAGGGGTCGAGAGGAGTATTAGTTAGCGAAGGAAGCCCAAAACATACATGATTCAGCGGAGGATAACCATTTTCACTGCTGGGGTCCGTCTCCAGAGAGAGAGATTCAGGTGGGACCACTTTGCGAAGTCCATTTGCATCTGCTCTATAAGTGGGTCCAGGTTATTCGCCACCATGCGCTCCAGGCCTCTGTTAACTAGGACGTTCAAGTACCTAAGGTGGGAATTCTTCCACTGGAATGGATAACCGGCGATGTCGGCACATGTGGTGATTTGCGACAGCGACAAGGCCTCGCGCTTTCCCCTGTTCACCTTGTAGCTGGATATTGATGTGAAAGCGTCAATTATCTCTAGCACCACTGGAATGGAGGAAGGTAAGGCTGACAGGATGAGTAAAATGTCATCTGCATATAAATACAGTGTCGAGGGACTTCCGGTCGTGGTGATACTTATGATTTGGTCTGACTGGCATAGGGACGCCTTCACAGGCTCTATCACAAGGAGAAATAGATGGGGGGAGAGTGGGCAACTCTGACGGGTGCACTGCAGACTGGGGCAGGATCAGAAACAAAACCCCCACAACTGACCTGTACTGAGGCAGAATCATAAGCCACCTCACTCTGGAGATGAAGTCATCACCAAGGCCAAATTTCTGGAGTGCGGCAAACAGGAAGTCCCATTCTATCTTACCAAAGGCCTACTCGGCATCCAACAACAGCACCAATGCCTCATCCGGAAGATCTGTTCTTAGCCAGACCGCATTAGCTAACGTGCAAAGATGATTACTGGATGGGTGGCCTGGTGTACTGCTCGATTTTTCCGGTCTTATTGTGTTGAAGGGTGATTTAGGTGACTTCAGTCTCTTCCCATTCAAGTCTAAGGGTTAGAGTAGTGTATAGAGCCTATTTATTAGGCACTTCGACATGATCCTGTGTTCTTCCCCATAGATCAGGGTTTGCATATACATCCTAGGGGATAGATTCGTTAGCATTAGGGGTAATCTGTTCTGTAGTGAGGGTATTTCATGGAGCCGTGCTGAATTCAGGCCTGGTAGGCCTTAAACGGGAGAGACTCCATCTTTCCTCCTGCTCTGGCAGCTCGGGATGTTTCTAGGTCATAGGCAGTGTTTTAGTTAGGAGGTGTTATTCGCTTGGAGAGAACCGGTTCAGGCCGGCCCTTATCGAAGGATTGTATTTTTCTTCATGCCGAAGACACTACATCAGGCCGGCCGGCTGGGAACGTGTCCTTGGCACGGGGAGGTACAAGAATTTGGTGGGCGGCAGGTTACGGGCTGGAATTTTCCATGAGGAAATGCACGTCTATATTAGTAAAAGTTTGAGGCAGATACTGGCACTTGCTTCTAGTCCATGGGCGGCACCTGGCCGTTAGTAGTAAAGCTGCTACTTATTCCAGGGAAGACAGATGACAAACTTGGAGGTGGAGAAAAACCGAGAAATAGATATTCCAAAGAGAAGAGAGTAGCCGATGAGGAAGAGGTCCCAGTGACTCGGAGAGGGAGACGGGAGTAAACCCGTGATTGCGGAGGTGTGACTTCCAGGCGAAGCCGAGGCGCAGACGAGAAGGGAACCTAGATGACCATTGAGTGCAGGCTACATACGACCAAGGTGATGTCAACCCCTTACTATTAGAGTGTACAACTCAATCTTTCACTTTTCTTTGCAGGTTATGTGATATGTATTATGTTCCGTGAGTGTGTATGTAATAACTAAATAAAGTAGTAAAGCAATATGTGCTACGTGTTCTTGTGTAAGAGGGTAACCTATTCTTCTAGTCAGCTGTGACTTGACATGGACAGATGTTAATCCTGATCAGGTAGGTGGTAACTGAATAAGGGAGAAAGGAGCCCTTCGAACTGGGGAACAAGTTGTGCTCAACTAGCTGTCTTTGTGTGATCTGATATATAGTAACACTGATTCCCTTGTTGTATGTCGTGGTAACTATAGGATGAACTCGTGTTAAGGCTGCCGTCTGGGCAGGAAGTCCTGGGTCCGTTTGGGACTGCGAGGCTGTGACTGCCGTCTGGGCAGGAAGTCTGTGGCTGCCGTCTGGGCAGGAAGTCCTGGGTCCGTTTGGGACCGCGAGGCTGTGACTTGTCTAAGGCTGCCGTCTGGGCAGGAAGTCCTGGGTCCGTTTGGGACCGCGAGGCTGTGGCTGCCGTCTGGGCAGGAAGTCCTGGGTCCGTTTGGGACCGCGAGGCTGTGGCTGCCGTCTGGGCAGGAAGTCCTGGGTCCGTTTGGGACCGCGAGGCTGTGGCTGCCGTCTGGGCAGGAAGTCCTGGGTCCATTTGGGACCGCGAGGCTGTGGCTGCCGTCTGGGCAGGAAGTCCTGGGTCCATTTGGGACCGCGAGGCTGTGACTGCCGTCTGGGCAGGAAGTCTGTGGCTGCCGTCTGGGCAGGAAGTCCTGGGTCCGTTTGGGACCGCGAGGCTGTGACTTGTAGGTCTTGGTATATATAGTAGGAATTCCCTGTCCTTAGGTGGTACATATATGTGGTTATTTAGGTGTGAATAGGCCCTAGGGAGGGGGTAACGTTCTGGTTTGGGTTAGAGAGGCTCTGCTGAGCGGGTTCTATCTGATCCGAAAACCCAAGCAGAACATTTGGCGTCACGAACCGTTTACGAAACCTGTGTGCGTTGTGGTTGTCTTGTGTTTGCTTTCGGCGCGTGCGTGGTTTTGTTTGCATTTTATTTTTGTATATTTGTGTGTATAGTTTTTATTTTTCTTCCTTCTTTTCTTTCTCTTCTTTTCTTCTTTTTCCTTTTTCACGATGTTTTCTAGAAGGTCTAAATCTACTTTTAAGTTGCCCGTTGATATTCCCGGATGGGATTCAACGCCTTATGAAGCCTTGGCCCGTGAGTGGGCTGATTCTACTGGTTTGAGTGAGAATTGGAATTCTTCTTTGGAGCTGGCAGAGCCGGCTGATGTGATTGCTTGTTTGCAGAAGGCACCCGTATCGAAGGGTGAGGAGATTCCCATTTTGGGGCGCAGAGGTTGGATTCTTTTGTCTGCATACAGGATTCTGCATGAGAGACTGTTGAAGCTACAGATATCTCTTAAAGATGTGGAAGCGCACTTTGTTGAGATTCAGAATTCTCATACTTTGTTGCGGTGTCAAAATAAGTTGCTTGCTGATAAACTTGAGACTTACCAAACTATTGCCGAACGGGCGGCTGTGCGAATTGCTCGTTATAAATACAAGAACAGGCGCGGTCGGGTTTCGACGCGAAAGGTGCGTCTGGTCGTGGCGACAGCCGGGCTGGATTGGAATCCTGATGAATGGGATGGTAATATCTGGAACTCGACTGATTCTTGTTCCTCGGGTGAGGAGTCTGCCAAGCGCAAGTCTTCTCGCTCCCGCCATGATTGTAAGTCTGCTTCTCGCACCTTTGATGGTGCACCCCGTGATTACGCTCGTTCTTCGAGTGGGATCAATGCTTCTTACACTGATTGTCCCTCTACGAGTACTGATCAGGCTCCTTGTGATGCTCGTCCCGCGGTTTCTGCGCATCCAGTTTTCCGTCGGAAGTTGCAGCAGTCTCCCAATGCTCCGCAGGGTATTTCTTTGGACTGTTTAGAAGACTTTACTCAGCAGGAAATTAGTGATATTTTGCAGCGATTTCGGCAGCGAGCTGGTGAGTCCTTGCTCACATGGATGGTGCGCCTTTATGAACTGGGCGCTGCTGGTATTATGTTGGATACTGGCGATTGTTTAAAGTTCTGTTCCTTGAGTTTGGATTCTACTGTGCAGGATCATTTTCGTAACTATAATGGTGTTGGTCAGATTTCTTTACTCCAATTGGCGACTGAGGGTTGTAATCTAAAATATCCTACTGAATCTGACTGGCCTGTGAATGACAAGCCGTGGTATACTTTGCGTGATGCTGCTCAACGTCTCAAAGAGGAGGTGATGAAAACGGCAATTTTTCTGGGTACTGCTGACAGGTTGCTTGATGGTTCATTGACATCTTCTGTGCGGAACCGTATCATTCGATCTTCCCCTGTTGCCTATAAGCAGGTCATGATGACTTTATTGATTAATCAGACTGGTAACGTATTATCTACGGTTTTGGAATCGGTGCGCCAACTCGGTGAGTTGGGTGAGTGGTTTAAACCTGAACGTCAGTCCCGGCCTGACACTCGTACTCCTGGTGAAAATAAACTTACTAGACGTGATATTTTTTCTGGTCTTCTGGCTGATGGTGTGCGGAGGGAGGACATTGATGGTGAGACTACCGCTCGTTTGTGGGAGTTGTTTCGCAAACGTGGCTTGGATCGAAAGGAGGGTGCCCGGCGTGTTCGGACCACTGAGTGTGATCGTGGTGGTTCTGACGGTAGCGGTGATGACGACCGCCGTGGGCGCTCTGTTCGTCGTGATGATCGACGTTCTGCACGTGATGTGTCCCCCCGTCGAGAGAGAGACAGGGAGAGAGAGGGGGAAAGAGAAAGGGGGAGAACTGACTATGTTTACAGCAGACGTAGAGATGATAGGGATCAATCCCCTGAGGTAAGGAGGAGAGAGGATCGTCACAGTTTGGTCGATCGTAACCCGCAGTACAATGCAGAAGATACGAATCCGTTCCGTACTGGGAATGGATATGAACAGGAGGTACCGATACCTAAGAAACGTGAGAGTCTTTATCCTGATTTATCCTGGTACACAGAATGCAGTAAGAATGACTAGGAAATAGGTCAAGCTCCGGTACACAGATGGGCTCACAGAGATAATAGACCCTATGTAGATATTGATATTTATTGGAGACATCGTAATATCCAAAGGGCCCGAGCATTGGTAGATACAGGAGCGGAGGCCACTCTTATTCATGGAAAATCAAAGAAGTTTACAGGTCAGCCTTTTACTATTACCGGATTAGGTGGAAAAGAAACCCCTGCAGTTCAAACTTTGCTTGAAATGAGAATAGGTAGAATTCCCAGAAAAGAGTATTCTGTACTAGTAGTGCCACTTCTAGAATTCATAATTGGGATTGATATTTTGAGAGGAATGACTTTGCATCTAGATGACGGATGTTACCAATTTGGAACAACGCATTATATATCGTCCAGACCTATACGGGTTGGTCGTTTAAGAATGCCCCCCATACAAGTTCCCCATGCGACAAAAGTGGTTTGTCAGAAGCAGTATCGTATTCCAGGTGGTCATGAGGAGATTAGTACCACTATTCAGGAGTTAGTGGATGCAGGAGTCATAACCCCAGTTACTTCTGCTTGGAATAATCCTGTTTGGCCGGTGCGTAAGAGTGATAACTCTTGGCGCATGACCGTTGATTATCGAGAATTGAACAAGCACACACCCTCTTTGACTGTTGCAGTACCGGATGTTATTACACTTATTGAGAGAATCCAAAAGCATCCAGGTACATGGTACGCGTCCATTGATATTGCTAATGCTTTCTTTTCAATTCCGATTGCCCCAGAGTGTCAGGAACAATTCAGTTTTACGTGGAACGGGCGTCAGATGACGTTTAGAAGTCTTCCCCAGGGCTATGTGCATAGTCCTACGATATGTCACCGGCTGGTGGCAGAGCATTTGGCTGAGGTACCGGTTCATCCCCAAATTCAGATATGTCATTATATTGATGATGTTTTGATCCAAGGCGAAACACAAGAGGAAGTTCAGACCCAATTAGACAGTCATTGATTGCCTGCGTGAGAAAGGTTGGGAAATCAACCCAGATAAATTGCAAGGTCCGTCCCAGGCTGTAAAATTTTTGGGTATTAATTGGCATGAAGGGCACCGTGAAGTGATCCCTCAGGTTAAACAGAAGATTCTTGATTTTGCAGTTCCTAGAAATAGGAAAGAAGCCCAGAGCTTCATTGGTCTGTTTGGCTTTTGGCGCCAGCATATTCCTCATTTGAGTCAAATATTGGCCCCCTTGTACCGGGTCACGCGTAAAAAGAATGCATTTGAATGGGATAAACCACAGCAAGATGCGTTTAGTCTGGCAAAAGAGGCAATTCAACATGCTCTGGATTTATGGCCTGTACGTGATGGTGACGTGGATTTGAATGTGTCTGTACAGGGCCTTTATGCAAATTGGAGTTTGTGGCAGAAACAAGGCAGGAGTAAAGTACCGTTAGGTTTTTGGACCAAAAAGTTACCTGATGCTGGTGAACGTTACACACCCTTTGAGAAACAATTACTTGCTTGTTATTGGGCTCTGGTGGATACCGAGCAATTGACTTTGGAACATGATATAGTTCTGCGTCCGGAAATTCCTATCATGCAGTGGGTTCTGAGTTCGCCGAAAACTCACCGAATTGGACACGCTCAAGAGGCGAGTGTGATTAAATGGAAATGGTACATACAAGACAGGGCACGTGTGGGCCCGAAAGGAGTTGCTTCTTTACATGAGCAGGTGGCGCGAGTGCCATCGACTGAGACTGAGAGTGAATGTTCCGTACCTTTAGCACAGGAGTCTCCTGTCAAGTGGGGTAAGCCTTTTGATGATTTGTCCGCAGCGGAAAGAAACCATGTTTGGTTCACTGATGGTTCAGCGAGGTTTATAGGGATGACACGGCACTGGAAGGCGGTGTCCTATAATCCGATCACACAGAAATTGTTGAGCACAACTGGTGAAGGTAAAAGCAGCCAATTTGCCGAGCTTTACGCTGTTTACCAAGTTTTGAAACAAGAGTTACCTGGTACATGTCATATTTTCACTGATTCTTGGTCTACTGCCAATGGACTGGCTGTTTGGTTGCCAACTTGGCATTCCCATAATTGGAAGTTACATTCCAAAGAATTATGGGGAAAAGAGTTATGGCAAGAAATTTGGGAGATGCTCCCACAGAGTACTGTTACAATCTTCCATGTGGACGCTCACACCCCGATAGATTCTCTTGACAAATTTTTTCATAACATTGCAGATGAGAAGTCTAAAATTGCTGAGGCAGTGGTGGACAGGCAAGATTCTGATATTGCGGGATTGGCGAAATGGGCACACCAGAAGGCAGGACATTTTGGAGAGAAGGCCACTAGCAGGTGGGCTGCTGATCGAGGAATTTATATTCCCTTAGATTTAATAAAAAATGTTATTTTACACTGCCCCGTTTGTCAGCATATCAGACGGCGTAAGGTGCCCCAAATTGTTAAAGGTCATTTACATCGCGGCAAATTGCCCGCTCAAATTTGGCAGATCGATTACATTGGTCCACTTCCCATGAGTAGGAATTGTCAATATGTTTGCACTATTGTTGATACATACAGTGGCCTGCTGGTAGCCCTTCCCTGTAAGCAAGCTACCCAATTGAATACCATTAAAACATTAGAATTAATTATGATGTACTATGGTGTGCCATTCCAAATTCAATCTGATAATGCATCCCATTTTCGTGGAAGATTGGTACAGGAGTTCTGTGCGGAAAACAATATTGAATGGATATTCCATATCCCCTACTACCCACAGGCCTCGGGCCTGGTGGAGAGATTGAATGGCCTGCTAAAGGACCAGCTGCGTAAGTTAACGGATGACAAGTATAAAAATTGGCGAGACTTTTTACCCCAAGCACTATTGATTTTGAATAATCGTCCTTTTTTAAATGCTGAATCTCCACTCATGCGTTTGTTTCCCCCGAATGCTGAGGCTATGCCTAATGAAATCAGAGAAACTGTGATGTATTGGGAAATTACTCCCGGAGCTTTGGCTCCATGTAGAGCGACCTCAGGGTCGGCAGATTTAGACTTGCATGCTATGGATGACATTGTTATAAAAAGTAGAGATCGAGTCATCATAGAGACAGGTGTTGGTGTTCAGATACCACCTGGAAATTTCGGATTGATCACCCCTAGATCGGGGCTGGCTGTAAAAGGCATTCAGGTGCTTGGAGGAATTATCGACAGTGATTATCAGGGAGAGATTAAGGTGCTCCTGCTGAATAGCAGTGAGGTTGACTTACTGATACATCGCACTGACCGAGTGGCTCAATTACTCATAATGCCTGTTTTCAGTGGTGTATTAATGAAAGGCACTGCTCCAACGTTGCTAACTGTACGTGGCCAGAAAGGTTTTGGCTCCACGGATAATCCTGGGGCCAGAGTTTGGGTGCAGTCGCCTAAGAATCCCCCTGAACAAGCAGAGGTCATTGCCACCGGTCAGGATAATACCATTTTGGTTATGAGACCAGGGAAAGATAGCTGGGAAGCGGTCCCGGCTGATAAATGTTATTTACGAGAATGATTAATGCCTGTATTTGGTTCTCTTTCAGATCATTCTTTGGATTGTTGCTGCAGGATGTGTCGGAGCCGGACTGTTTTCGGACTGGTACGACGAGAAAGGAGGGATCCTATCAACCCGGGATGAACTGGGAACCCGAGTGTTGCGTTCCTTCGCCGCATGGGATTCATCATCGAACTTTTGGACCGCACTTGCTAAGAGGGTGACTGACGCCCCTCACTTCTGTTTGACACCGATGAGATCTGTACATGATATTCTGGCGACCTGCCTGGTTGCTGTCCCCGCCTCATTGGAAACTTTAACTGATATTTTTAATGTCTCGAAGGCCCGTCCCAATATTCTCCTGGGTGATTTTGCTACAAATGTATATTGCCCCCTATGTATTGAATTGCCGAACGAGCAACCCCCCATCCAGTCCCAAATACTTACTTATAATATCACACAAGGTGATTTGTGCTTCTTTCTTACGTGTAATCCTAGTGCGATCTCTGAATGTCTGCGCCTAAAACTAAAAGGCGCCACTTCGTTTACAACTCACGAACGGACTTTGTGCTTTCAAAGGACACCGACCACATGTATTTCAGTTCAGAACAATATGACTTGTAATAGTTTGGTAGTTACCCCCAGTCACTATCGCACGATGTTACTACCTGCCGGATGGCTTTTCTCATGTGGTAATACTTCCTGGCCATTTGTCCCTGCAAACATTTCCGGAGGCCCTTGTGCCATTACGAGACTCAGTTTGTTGATGTTCGCATCGCATCCGAATGCCAACTCTCGTGTGCTTCGAGATACTGTAATGTTACAGGAGGATTGTGACCCATCTTTGCATTTATATTCCAAGTCTGAATACCTTAGCTTAGCTGTTTCAATTATTGGTGTTCCTGCTTTGGCGGTTTATAATGCCAAATCTATTGGGAAAATGGCCTGCTGGATGGTGAAATCTATTAATCATACTTCTACAATTTTGTCTGACATGCTATTAGACGCCCAGGGTGAACGTAGGGCCATTTTGCAAAATAGAGCAGCTATTGATTATCTTTTGCTTAAACATGGACATGATTGCTCGGACTTCGAAGGTCTCTGTTGTTTTTACTTGTCTGACCATACACAATCCATTAGTGCTCACATCGACAAGTTGCGTGACTTAACAGAAGAAGTTAGAAAACACATTGACCAGGGCTGGTTTGACTGGCTCTTTAATTGGTTACCTGATATACACGTGCTACGCCAAATATTAGGTGGTATTTTGATTGCTGTTGTTGTTTTGATTTCTATCTGTTGCTTTATTCAGTGTATTCCTTCATTATTTCAATTCTGCACACTTGGTACTAGACATAGATCAGTTAGCTTTGTTTCATATTATTCTTCCACAGATGTTAGCTCCATTTAATGAATGTATAATAGACTGAAGTCAAGGGTGAAATGTACTGCTCGATTTTTCCGGTCTTATTGTGTTGAAGGGTGATTTAGGTGACTTCAGTCTCTTCCCATTCAAGTCTAAGGGTTAGAGTAGTGTATAGAGCCTATTTATTAGGCACTTCGACATGATCCTGTGTTCTTCCCCATAGATCAGGGTTTGCATATACATCCTAGGGGATAGATTCGTTAGCATTAGGGGTAATCTGTTCTGTAGTGAGGGTATTTCATGGAGCCGTGCTGAATTCAGGCCTGGTAGGCCTTAAACGGGAGAGACTCCATCTTTCCTCCTGCTCTGGCAGCTCGGGATGTTTCTAGGTCATAGGCAGTGTTTTAGTTAGGAGGTGTTATTCGCTTGGAGAGAACCGGTTCAGGCCGGCCCTTATCGAAGGATTGTATTTTTCTTCATGCCGAAGACACTACATCAGGCCGGCCGGCTGGGAACGTGTCCTTGGCACGGGGAGGTACAAGAATTTGGTGGGCGGCAGGTTACGGGCTGGAATTTTCCATGAGGAAATGCACGTCTATATTAGTAAAAGTTTGAGGCAGATACTGGCACTTGCTTCTAGTCCATGGGCGGCACCTGGCCGTTAGTAGTAAAGCTGCTACTTATTCCAGGGAAGACAGATGACAAACTTGGAGGTGGAGAAAAACCGAGAAATAGATATTCCAAAGAGAAGAGAGTAGCCGATGAGGAAGAGGTCCCAGTGACTCGGAGAGGGAGACGGGAGTAAACCCGTGATTGCGGAGGTGTGACTTCCAGGCGAAGCCGAGGCGCAGACGAGAAGGGAACCTAGATGACCATTGAGTGCAGGCTACATACGACCAAGGTGATGTCAACCCCTTACTATTAGAGTGTACAACTCAATCTTTCACTTTTCTTTGCAGGTTATGTGATATGTATTATGTTCCGTGAGTGTGTATGTAATAACTAAATAAAGTAGTAAAGCAATATGTGCTACGTGTTCTTGTGTAAGAGGGTAACCTATTCTTCTAGTCAGCTGTGACTTGACATGGACAGATGTTAATCCTGATCAGGTAGGTGGTAACTGAATAAGGGAGAAAGGAGCCCTTCGAACTGGGGAACAAGTTGTGCTCAACTAGCTGTCTTTGTGTGATCTGATATATAGTAACACTGATTCCCTTGTTGTATGTCGTGGTAACTATAGGATGAACTCGTGTTAAGGCTGCCGTCTGGGCAGGAAGTCCTGGGTCCGTTTGGGACCGCGAGGCTGTGACTGCCGTCTGGGCAGGAAGTCTGTGGCTGCCGTCTGGGCAGGAAGTCCTGGGTCCGTTTGGGACCGCGAGGCTGTGACTTGTCTAAGGCTGCCGTCTGGGCAGGAAGTCCTGGGTCCGTTTGGGACCGCGAGGCTGTGGCTGCCGTCTGGGCAGGAAGTCCTGGGTCCGTTTGGGACCGCGAGGCTGTGGCTGCCGTCTGGGCAGGAAGTCCTGGGTCCGTTTGGGACCGCGAGGCTGTGGCTGCCGTCTGGGCAGGAAGTCCTGGGTCCATTTGGGACCGCGAGGCTGTGGCTGCCGTCTGGGCAGGAAGTCCTGGGTCCATTTGGGACCGCGAGGCTGTGACTGCCGTCTGGGCAGGAAGTCTGTGGCTGCCGTCTGGGCAGGAAGTCCTGGGTCCGTTTGGGACCGCGAGGCTGTGACTTGTAGGTCTTGGTATATATAGTAGGAATTCCCTGTCCTTAGGTGGTACATATATGTGGTTATTTAGGTGTGAATAGGCCCTAGGGAGGGGGTAACGTTCTGGTTTGGGTTAGAGAGGCTCTGCTGAGCGGGTTCTATCTGATCCGAAAACCCAAGCAGAACACCTGGGACAAAGCCTCCTTGCGAATGGTAAATCAGAGAGGGGAGGACCCTCTTAAGGAGGGCAGCTAGAATACTGGCCAGTATATTAACATCTCCATTGAGCAGGGATATGGCGCGATAACTGCTACAAAGAAATGGGTCTTTTCATGGTTTGGGAAGGACCAAAATCTGCGCCGGTTAAAAACCAAACCCAAGGAGCCCGTGTGATTAGCCTCAGCGAAGGCCTCATGGAGAAGATCCACCACCTCGGATTTGGTCCATTTGTAAAATTCTGCCGGGAAGCCATCTCCGCCCGGAGTTTTATGATAGGCTAGATAAGAGATGGCCTGCTCAATCTCCTCTTTAGTGATCGCGCCCCGAAGCAGTTGTCTGCCTTCCTCCCAGAGGCACGATAAGTGAATACCATCCAAAAAGGCATTCATCTGCACTGATACTTGTACAATTTCCAGGAGTAGAGGGCCGTATAGTAGGATGCAAATGTGTCTGCAATTTTCTGTGGCTTGGTGACTAACGCCCCTGAGTCAGCGATGACAGCAGGAATGGCCATGCCCGCCTCCCTCTGCCTGAGCTGCACCGCCAGTAGCCGTCTCGCTTTCGCTCTGTTCATAGTGCTGGTATTTCAACCTCTGTAGCGCATATTCGGCTTTGGAGGCAGAGTACTGAGGTCCATACACACCTTCTCAAGGTTGTGCCTGGCAATAACGGAAGAGTGTGCCATGTAAACGCACAAGGCGGACTATATCCATCTGCAGTGCCCTCTGACGCTCCTTCCTCTACCTATTGGACAGAACTGCATCCCTCATCAACTGCCCCTTAATGGTCGCCTTTGCCGCTGCCCATAATGTCAAAGCAGAGTCAACCGAGCCATCATTGTTCCCCCGGTAAGTATGCACGTAGATTTCAGGCTGGTTCTTACCTACTGGGTGGTGGTAACGGGACAGATTAAGAAACCAGGGCTTACAAATTGGCCATGACCGGCCCATTTCAACCTGCAAGGCAATAGGGGAATAGTCCGAGTGTGCTCTCTCTTGTATTGAAGTCTCGCAATGAAGGGGAAGCAAGGGGTGTGATATCAAGAAAAAATCCAGCAGTGATTGTGTGTGTAACGGACCTGGGACAAGTGTGTGCATTCCCGGTCAGCTGGATGTAAGAGATGCCATGTGTTGTGAAGGCCATGATCAGCCCCCAGATCTCCTAAGAGGGCTCTGTCTGCATTACTGGATACAGCAATCGGACCAGTGCAGTCTAAGACCGCATCCCAGACCAGATTCCAATCCCCACCTTCAGGATATACACTGGATCTATTGTCATCAATACACGGGTGAGGTGAAGAAGGAAGGCGAGCTTCGGACCCAAGGGCGCATACACTGAACTTATGCATCATCGCTTCCCGTTGATCTTTAGTTTAGGGAATACATAGTGCCTCTCTGGATTAACCCAGGTTTTGAGCACAACATGGGCCAGTGTTTTCAAAATCAAAATGGCTACACCACATTTCCAGGGCACCGATGGGTTATCTGCCACTCAGGGACGACAAGCAACTGTGTATCTCTTTGCCCACAATCACGCCGTAGCTTCTCAGCCTCTACCTCATGGAGATCTATCTCCTGAAGGAGAGCTATATCAACGTGTTTGGAATTGAGATAGGAGACCACTTTTTGCATTTGATATAAGGCGTTACACCACTGACGTTCCAGGAAAAAATAAGCAAGGGTGTGCACACAGACATGAAGTTTGGAAGACCCAAGGGGAGAGTCTAAAGGTCAAGAAAGATACTGGGCGGGCAAAGAGGTTAGTCAGGTCTCAATAGCAGTCTACGGGGGAGGGGGTTAAAGGGGAAAGATGGGAAAAACAGAAGAGAGAAAGAAAATAAGAAAACAAGAAATAAGTAGGCAGAAAAAAATGAAGGAATAAAAGAACAATGCACAAATTAACACAATGCTATTAGGACCAAAAAACACAACCATGCAAAAAAAGCACACTGCACTGCGTGCCCCAACAACTGTAGTTGGCGGGTGTACCCCTGAGGGACCATCGCATCTGGGAGGCCCCCAGGGACCAGTGGTTGAGAGAAAATGATTGCTGGGAAGCAGTCCATACAAAGGGTTCAAAGTATTAGCAGTGTCAAAGATATGTGGGTGAGTGAGAGTTTTTTCTTTATTAATTTAAAGGAGTTATATGTACCACTAACGTTGCATATTCGAAAGAAGGGGAGCCGCTTTGTTGCTTTTTGGACCTGCTATCCTGCAATCCCTGCTGTTGAGGACTTCGTTGCCCAGGAGGCTCAGCGAGGCTGCTAATTGGCCGCAGCTGACGCGGGGCAAGGGCTTTAAAAACTTCTCGCCGCTCCCGCTGCGCGGGACGCTTGTTTGAGCCCGTTCGAGACAGGTAGAGGCTGGGTTGGGCCCCCCCTCGTACATGTGCATGGCCAGAGTGCGCTTCGTTTGATCCCGCTACATTGGATTGCAAAATTGATATGTTAACAGGTTTATCTCTTGTCCCATTTATTGTGTTGTTTATCCAGTCTTGGCCATTCAATTCCACCTTATCATGAATTTGAGGGATGGAAGATCCACAAAATGTCATTCGGGAGCGAGTGTTACAGGGACTTTGGATAATTTCATCGTTAGGGCTGCTTCCCTATTAGAACGGGAAATTACACTAACTGAGAGACGGCTGTCCTTGGATCCCCAAGGAATAGAAGATCGTCCCTGGGTCCCTTAGCGACCGTTATAACCCCCGATAGGGTGTCTGTTATAAATGAAGAACCAGCTTCCCATTCCCTAGGAGCTAGTGTTCCTACCTTGTTGCACTCTCCTCGCCCTGGTGCGGGGGACGTGGATATTATTCCCAGCCCAATTGCAAGATTTCCAATACCTATAAATTCTGATTTATCATCTGCCCACATGTTGCCCCCGAGATCTAAGTCAATAAAAAAGCCAGTGCCACAAATTTCATGCAAGGAACCTGTTAATACCAAAAGAAAGCGAGGTGGGAAGCTACATCCAGGAAAACCCGCAAAATTGTCTAGGTCCGCAAAAATTGCCGATGTTAATATATTGCCTTCCCCTTCTCTTTTGGTAACTGATAGTACCCCTGTGACCACTATTGACTTAGACCCTCCTTTGTTGAGCTCCAATCTGCCTAGCGGTTACGAGGAGTACCTCTTACCGAAATTAAAGGGAATGCTAACCCTCATGCTGAATCCGGTTTTGGATAAATTGGCCCAGATTGAGCAGAAATTCTGGCTTTGCGACCATTGTGCTAAGGCTAAGATAGCATCAGGGGCTGTTAAATCTGTGGGCCTTGAAACTACTTATGAGGCTCCCCTTGCTTCTAATTCCAGTTCATCTAGTGGAATTGCCTTGCCTAATCCTCCTGTTCCGTTCCCTTCTATTGCTTCTTCATCTTCGAGTCATTTAGTGGAGGGTTTTAATTTGTGTCCTTTGACTCATTGTACTCAAGTTAAGGGCTCGGAATCTGCAAATTTGTCAGGGGAATCAGCGCTGTTTATTTCTAGCTCCCCCCCAAAAATTGTAGACGATTGTTCAAGAGGGCCAATTACAGATTTTGAGACCAGGCATACCCGGATACTGGGAAACACTGCCCAAGCAAGCTCGTCTAATAATTTGGGCCAAGCTAGATCAGTTTACGGGCGTGCGCCAGGAGTCCTTGACTTGCCCCCGGCAGCAGCCCCGCTGGTGGTAATACTTAGACAAGTTCCCCCAGTGCAAGAGGGACAAAGCGAAACGACTGATCAGCTGACGCTGAAGGTGATGCATTGGCTCAACACCCAAATGAAAAAAAGAGTAAGCCCGGAGTGGGATATTAGTGGGTATCTTATAATGGCGAGGCGATGTTCTTGGTTGGGCTCGACAGCCAAAACAGAGAGTGGAGACTGTGTTGTGGCTAATTTTAATAATTCTAAAGTAGCTAGTATGATATTGGATTATTTAAGTTTAAACACAGGGGGTTGTTATCCATCCAACATCTTTGTTTGCCCCTTAAGCTCATTTTACAATCCCCCTAGTAATCTCACGCTAAGTTATAGAAGACAGGGTGTCTCTACAAGAGATAGAGGGGTGTCACAGGTAGGATCCCAGGCGGTCCCTACCTCTAACCGGTTTGCTCCGCTATCAGGGCTTGAAGAGTGTGACTGACATTTGCAGGAGGGGCAGGGAGCTGTGAACCCCAAGCTGCCATCCGTCACCTTGGAAGATTCTACTGAGATCCCTGTTGTTGACAATGGCAACTCTAAAGTCATTTCTGTCGCCGAGAGAACTGACAACTCGGGGTCACCTAGTCTATTTGTGTCCAGTATCTTTAAAATACTTTCATGGAACATAGCGGGCTTAGGATCCAAAGTTGACTCAGAGGGTTGGTCTTCCTTTATAGAAGAGGCTGATATTATAATGTTACAAGAAACTTGGGCAAGGGAAATGCACTTTAGGCCAGGTTTCCTGTCCTTTGGGAAACTGGCCACCCCCGCACCTAGAAATAAGGGTAGATCTATGGGAGGTCTTCTAACTTTGGTCCGACAACGGGCAGATATTATAGTCAAGGAGATGGAAATAGAAGATTCGGATATCCTGGCTCTCTCTATTTCGGTTGATAATGGCCTCAAGTGCACCTTAGTGAATGTCTATGCTAGAGGTCAGGTGGGTGGAAGAATATCCCCAACAGTGGTTGCTCTTGACACCTTTTTGCAGTCCCAAAAAAATTCTGGGAATCTAATTATTGCTGGAGATTTTAATTGTACATTCGAACCTCTTGGTTTTGAAGATGGTAATCTGACGTGTGATGAGGATTCAGTTTGGGGTATCCCGTCTTTGACATTAGATCCTGTCAAAAAGTGGTCGGCAGCCGCACTCCAGCTAAAGGCACTCACAATGGAGTATGGGCTCCGGACAGACAATGGTAGGTCTAAATCAGATCCTCAGGGCAAATCCACGTATAACATGGGTAGTAAACATAGCAGGATTGATTATTTCATTTTAAATGTTGAATTGTGGCCCAAATTAATCGACATGGAAGTACGATCTAGGACAGAGAGTGATCACGACCCTCTTCTAGTACAGTTGGAAGTCCTTACGAAAGAGAGAGTAGACACTGAGAAAGCTGGTGTTCCGTCCTCTATTTTAGTTACCAACAATAGTCGTAGAGTTAAGTGGGATCAGATTATAAATGACGAAGCTAGATGCTCTATGATCAGGCAAATCTTATTAGATACCCTAGCTGTTGTCACCCAGTTAAACTTAGATGCTGCAGGAGTTAACGTTCAAGAGGTAACAGCACATCACTTAGCATTGGTTAAGAAGTTGAGGTCAATCCTTTTTAAATCAGGCCCAAGTCAAAATTGTACAAACAATAAAAAATACAAGTCGGCCAAATGGTACAACGGCGACTGTAAGAGGGCTTTTAGAGCTCTTTCTTGTGCAATCAAAGCGGGGTTAATCCCAGAAATAAGGAGATGCCGTGCGGCATATAAGCAAACCCAATATTTAGCAAAGCGGATGTTTGATGAGTCTCGTTGGAGGGATTTGTTGTTATCTTGTAGGGATAGGAACTGGAGTAAATTCTGGCATCTAATTAAATGGGGAAGTGGTATTGATAATCCAAATCCGGTAAACCATGTATCCCCGGAGGACTGGGTTATCTTCTTTGAAACCCAGTTCGCCTGTCCCAATTCAACGATTCCGTTTTCCCTCTTGTCTGACTCTAGAGTGGGGACATTATCATTTTCTTATGCAGAGGTGGAGCATGTATTGGATGGTCTACCGACCGGGAAAGCACCAGGCCCGGACGGGATCTCTTATGATATATTTAAAATTGAACGCATAAACTGGGTTAAATAAAGTTGGTGTCCAAAATTGTATTTAATCGGGTATTAGAGTGGATAGATGAAAATGACATACTATCTAATTTCCAGGCGGGTTTCCGGAGCCATGTTAGCACTATTGACCAGGTCTTTAGATTTATGATGTTGTATTGGAATACAGTAGTGCTGGGTGGTGGTGTTCTATATGCAGCTTTTGTGGATCTTAAATCCGCCTTTGACCTGGTTCCACGAAATAAGCTCTGGGAATCCCTGGAAAGGGCTGGGATGCCATTAGAGATTTTATCGTTTATTGTAAGGCTCCATGGAAACAACTCTGCTTGTGTTAGATGGGGAGGGCAAGGGGAGACTACTGATAGTTTTAAAGTGGCTAAAGGTGTGCGGCAGGGGTGCGTGCTAGCCCCCACCTTATTCTCCCTTTTTATTAACAATGTCGTCCCCTATTTTACTGTTTACCCCACGGACGCCCCCACACTTGATGGGTTAAGAATTCCGATTTTAATGTTTGCGGACGATACCCTTTTATTGTCCAAAACTAAATCTGGCCTCCAACGTGCTCTGGATCGCTTCCAACTCTTTTGTAGCGATAATGAGTTGGAGGTTAACGTTGGGAAGACAAAATTTATGGTCCTACATAAGAGGAAAAAAATCAGTACTACACTTAGAATGAATAATGCCCCTATTGATCAAACTGATTTTTTTGCATACCTAGGGGTGACTCTGGGACGGAGACTCAATTGGAATCATCAGTTGGATCTCTCAGTAATTAAACATAATCAATTAGCGGGAGTCTTTCTAAAAGAACACAGATCCTCCTTAACTAAACCCATAGCTCCAGTAATGAAGTTGTATCATGGGAAGGTTAGAGTGTCAATACTTTACGGTGCGGAACTCTGGGGTTTTGAAAACTTGCGACCCCTGGTACTTGCCCAAAATAAGTTTTTGCGATCTCTTACTGGTTTACCCCATTCTACATCCCTAAAACCATTGCTGCAGGATTTGGGGTGTGTGTCTTTTGAAGAGATAGCAGGGTTTAGACCATTGGCGTACTGGAGACGCCTGTGTACCACCCCAGAGTTAGCACCTTACGCTTCGGCTCTTAAATATCTTATAGGGGTGGACAAGTCCCGTAAAATCCCTTGGTTGTATAACATCAGAGCAGTCCTTATGGCTATGAATCTAGGTCATCTTTGGTTAGATCCAGAAGGGACTCCCTTCCCATCGAAGTGTGAGCTTAAGAGACTGTATGTTGAAATGTTTCAATTTAAGTCTCACGCCCAGATTACCAGGGATTCATTAACTGATCTCTTTATGGACCATAAGGTCGATTATTCATTGGAACCCTATTGGGACATTATTATTGGAAACAGCGATAGGAAGTTGTATCATCAATTCAGAGTTGGAAGTTTACCCTTAAAATTTTTTACTAAACATTGGGGCAAAAATCAGGGTTTAAACACGGATACTTCCTGTCACTGTTGCCCAGGGATCCCTGAGACTATTCCACATGTGTTATTCGTCTGCCCAGCATACAGAGCACCCCGTATGAAGTGGATCAAGCCCCAGTGCAAACAGTTAGGCATAAGTTCCGCGCAAACAGCTCTGCGTATCCTCAAGTGTGACACTAAGGAGGTCATTGTTGTTGCTGTGGCAAAGTTCTGGTCCACGTGTTGGGCTATAAGAAGGAAATATCTGCAAATCTAAAGCTATTATTGGGTTTTTTGTGTGAATACTGTTTTATTGATTACTGTTTTTATACTAGTCTTGGTGTATTTAATACTTGTTTTATGTAATTTATTGATGTGGCTTACACATTTGTTGATGCTGTGTCTTTTATGATTTTTAATCGAATAAAGACTAAATGATGATGATGAAAGAAGTACCTCTTTAAGATGAGTTTGGAATGATTATGTTAAGAAAAAGAAATACAAAGTCTCAGAACTGTAAAAATAGATTGAGTTGGATTTTAGTGCTGTGCCTTTGTTTATGCGTGCATTTTATCCAAAGCAGGATTCATTAATACGGCTGTATAGTCCACTGTCGAGGGCCATATTGGCTGTTAAAGGCACGGAACTAAGTTAATCCCTAAGTCTGCGGGGGCGTTCAGGGGTGCTTGATTGGTCTCAATGAATGAAGCGCTCAAAGCAGACATCACATGTGACCTGAAAGTCATGCATTTGAATACCGGCATTGAAAACTCAACCGCCCATCCTTCAGAGGTCGATAAAATGAGTTCTATTAAACTGGGAGATAAAAACATACTCGTTATTTACAGCATGCAAAAATGACCAAAACAATGTTATGGAGCTCTGTATGAAAAAAGTAATAAACAAGTCATTATTTTCGGGCACCTTTGCCTATGAGCCATTGTGATTTTAATTATAGAAAATCAAACACAGAGGGGAAACGAGAAATATTTCCACTGTAAAACTGTCACTGGAAACCAGACAACTCAATTTTGGAAACAGATGCGTATGTGGCACCAGTGCTCAATAAACTGAAAAAATGCAATTTCTTTTTAGGAAACTCAAAAGAACCCCGGGCCTTTGCTCCCTGAGAAGGGGCTTGCGGACCCGCTGCCTCGCCTTCATCGCCGCTCGGAGCTCGGCAGTCCCGTCTGCTTTTCTTCGTCTGCGGGTGTAAACCTCAGAGAACCTCAGCGGAGCCACGGAAATGTGTCCCAGCGGCACAGTGGTGCCGTAAACAGCAACAAATGTGCACTTTTATTACCCAATAAGTGCTCTGCGAGAAGGTAAATGAGTGCTTAGCGATACTGGCTCATAATAACTAGTTTTGGATTTCACCCCTTCTAAAAAGGCTATTGCCTAAATAGCGACAGTTCAGCTGAGAATTAAGCTACAAAGCTGCCAAATGATCCGGCAATTTTTCAGTGTACTTCTGACTTTTTGGGTGTATTTCACGTTAACATCAGACTTGCCACTCAATGAAAATCTTAAACCCTAAACTAAAAGAGTACCTGTACTTAACATATACCACTGTATGTCGCGGCCGAGCCACACTCTGCTGAGGATTCTCACCCTTGCTAGCCCATCATTTTAAATAATGAAAAAATAAATGACACATTTTCGGCAAGGCTGTGTCTGGTGACGTGTCTATCTACCTGCAGAATCCTCATCTTCTGAAGCTCCCCAAGCGCCACATTTATTTATTTATTATTTATTTATTTGTAGAGCGCCAGAATCGACCCCCGAAGGGGTATCTCTGCGCTGGGATGGGCGGTTTGTGGCAGGCAGTCCATTATAGACTAGAAACAGAAGAGAAAGGTCTTGAGCTGCTTCCTAAAGAGGAGATGGTCCGTAAACTGCCTCAGCTGTAAAGGAAAGGAATTCCAGTAGCGGGGACCCAGATAAGAAAGGGACTTGCCAACCAATTGGGCCCTTTTAATTCTAGGTACCTCAAGTAGGAATTTAGATTCAGAACGGAGAAACCTCCGTGGCTTATAAAGAATGAATTTGTCCACAAGGTAAGTAGGGCCAGAGTTGACCAAGGCTTGTATACAATACAGCATTCCTTGAACTTCACTCGCTCCCGCATAGGGAGCCAATGAAGCTTGTAAAGCAAGGGGCAGGAAGCAGTCCCTGGAGGGGCGTTGACAATCAGGCGTGCCGCACTATTCTGGACGACCTGCAATCTGTCAAAGGCGGCCTCGTTAGCGGAGGCCAGCAGGCCGTTGCAGTAATCCAAGCGGCTTAAGATAAGAGCCTGGGTCAATGTTTTCCGGGTCGAGTCAGCGAGCAAAGGGAGGATACGGCGCAACAGACCCAACACTTGGAAACATGAGCCAGCTCTCTGAGCGGCGTGCTCCTTCATAGTGAAGGTCTGTTCAATGCGAACGCCGAGATGTGTGACGCAGGTTTTCGGAGTGGGAGGGGAGCCCAAGTCAATTGGCCACCAACTGGGGGTCCATAGTAATTGGACCTCCCCAAAAAGCAGAATCTCCGTCTTTCCTACATTACACTGATGGAAATTACTCCTCATCCATTGAGAAATGGTTCTCATTCCCGAAGAGAAGGTTTCCTGCACTGATGGAGTAAACTTTGCAAATGGAAAAAGCAGCTGAGTATCGTCAGCATAGGAGATGGGAGTGAACCCGCAACTCCTTACAGGTTGGCCAAGGGAGCCACGTAGATGTTAAACAGAGTCGGGCTCAAACAAGAGCACTGAGGTACGCCCTTGGTCAGTTCTGTAGGTGCTGAACGATATGGTCCGAGAGTAACAGCCTGCGAACGAGAAGAAAGAAAACTCGTCATCCACTGAAGGGCCAAATCTCCAAGTCCAAGCTCCTCCAATCTCCTGAGCAGTATTTGATGGGATATTGTGTCGAACGCGGCGGAAAGATCCAACAGCACCAAGACAGTGGAAGGCCCCCTATCTAGGGTCAGCCTAATGTTGTCGGTGACCGCTAGTAGGGCTGATTCTGTGCTGTGGTTAGGTCGGAAACCTGACTGAGAGGAGTCAAGACTACCCGTCCGTTCGACATAGTTGGAGAGATGTGCATTTATGTGCTTCTCTAAAAGCTTGCTCAGGAATGGGGGGGAGAGAAATAGGACGGAGATTGGAAAACTCAGTCAGCGGGGCCTTGGTGTTCTTGCGGATAGGCATGACCTGTGCAGCATTCCATTCTAAAGGAACATGGCCCTCTTTCAGGGAAAGATTAAGGAGATGAGTAATAGAAGGGGACAGAAGGCAGACAAGAGAGGTGGTAATCTTAGCTGGAATAATGTCCCGGGGGGAATCCTGATTTAACGGTGTGGATCAGTGACTCCACCTCTACCTGTGTAACCGGGGGAAAACTCTCCAATGGTTGGATAGCAATCTGCGCAGGTGTCTCAGGTGGTGAAGTGACTATGGAGTGCTTCCCTGCCAGGACTATTTTATCGTAGATGAGCTCTGTTTTCTGTGTGAAGAAGGTTCCAATGTCATCGCACAATTTTTGTGTGGGAGCTACTCAGGCTATAGGATTAGTAAAGGTTTGGAGAATACGGAAAAGCACTTTAGGGTCGTTATGCACCTGGTCCAATTGCAGGACAATGTGGGCTTTACGTGCAGGCCTGAATTTCCCATGGTAATTGGCTAGAGAGACATAAAACCGACCTTTGTCTCCTTCATCATGAGTACGGTGCAACCGTTTCTCATACTTCCTACAAAGACGTTTCAACACACGTAGCTGGGGAGAGTACCAGGCATGCTGGGGGCGGTTAGGGATGGTGGGAAGAAGTTTCAGGGGTGCCAACTGGTCAATAGCACATGAAACAGCCAGATTGTATGTGGCGAGGGTGTTCTCTATGTTGCCTAGTTCTGAGACCCGTGGTTCTACAAAAAAGGTGTGGAGGCCCTCCGGAGTGACTCCCTTCCATTGTCGACGACAATGATGGGTAGCATGGCTAAAGCTGCTTGTCTTCCTGGGGGCCCGAGTAAAAAATTCAATTGACGCGTGATCAGACCAGGGCAATGCCTGTGGAGTTTCACAAAGAACATATGGGGAGTTAGAGAAAATATTGTCCAATGTGTGGCCAGCTGTGTGCGTAGGGCCCTCATTAAGCTTGGATAGACCTAATGTAGCTAAGTCAGCCAGGAGTGTCTGCATCCACGTTGGAGGCACATTCACTGTGTATGTTGAAATCGCCCCGCATGTGATAGCAAGCAGCAATTCAATAAGTTGTAAGGAGAATTCAATTAGATGGCCAGGAGGTCAGTAAACAAGAGCCCCCTTCCAATTTGTTTGGGGCGAGAGGTCTATGCGAAAAACCATGACTTCCATAGTCAGGTCACTTCGTTGTTCTAATATGGTGACCTTGATGCTGTCTCTGTGCACTATGGCAATTTCCCCCCCCCATCTTGGATTGTCTGTCCAAGCGAACAAGCCTGTAACCCTCAGGTAAGGCGAGTGTGATGGAGAGAACAGAGTGGGGTTTCAGCCAAGTTTCGGTCAGAAACCCAAGGTCAGGCTGCGCAGACGACAGAAGATCTCAAGCCTCGGCAGAATGCTTAGGAAGAGATCTTACGTTGCATAATAGACTTCTCCAGCCTTGCTTCGTGGGGCGTTTACTTGTTTTAATGATGTCAAAGCCTGCATTGGAATGTTCGGAAAGAGCAGGTTGATAGTCTGAAGATTGTGTATTAACAGGGGCACATGGAATTGGGGAACTCTCGCCCAAAGTGCCCTGACACCGGCAGGCTAGGCATGCAAAAGGGCCCTCCGGAGATGGCCAGGTGTCAAACCGGTCGGTGGAACAGGGCTTAGATGTGAGCTCCAACAACGATCCAATAGAGTACGTCTGTCTCAGTGGGAGGTCATCTGCTACTACTAATTGGCCAGGGTCCCTGTCTCCTGGCGACTCCCGGGCGCGGACGTACAGGGGGTTAAGCCACTAGAGCGCTAACCTCCCTCTTGCCCGGAAACAGCATCCGCCTCCCTCCACTCCAACGAGCTAGCCTCGCGGTGGACCGGGGAGGGGTGTGGTGGTGTAGAAGTGCAGGTAAGCAACCAAATTTTACAAATATGCAATTTGTAGAACAGTTTTGTAAAACAAGTGCAGAATAAAAGAACCAGCTTGCCAATGAAGCGCTCACTTCACACTGCCAGCGCGCGTCCGCTGCGCGACCGGGAGAGCATCCGCTTTTGTACAAGGGGTTCAGCCACTAGAGCGCTAACCTCCCTCTTGCCCGGAAACAGGATCCGCCTCCCTCCACTCCATCGAGCTAGCCTCGCGGTGGACCGGGGAGGGGTGTGGTGGTGTAGAAGTGCAGGTAAGCGACCACATTTTACAAATATGCAATTTTTAGAACAGTTTTTTTAAAACGAGTGCAGAATAAAAGAACCGACTTGCCAATGAAGCGCTCACTTCACACTGCCAGCGCGCGTCCGCTGCGCGACCGGGAGAGCATCCGATTTTGTACAGGGGGTTAAGCCACTAGAGCGCTAACCTCCCTCTTGCCTGGAAACAGGATCCGCCTCCCTCCACTCCAACGAGCTAGCCTCGCGGTGGACCGGGGAGGGTTTTGGTGGTGTAGAAGTGCAGGTAAGCGACCAAATTTTACAAATATGCACTTTTTAGATCAGTTTTTTAATAAAAGAACCGGCTTGCCAATGAAGCGCTCACTTCACACTGCAAGCGCCACACTGGATCCAGAAACTCTTCCAATAGGCCCTCTGCAAGGGTAGGTGCCACCATCAGCATACCATGTGACTCCATCCCATCCCGACATGTTGACACAGACTCGGCACGCTGATGTGAGTTTACTTCTTTTTTAAAGCCCTCAGATGTGAAGAATGGTTGAGAAGGTGAAAAGTAAGCCTAGCAGTAAGCAAATCTAATATGGTATCTCATTAAACTCGAAGCCCATTCCACAGACTGAGGAGGTGGGTGGGGCATGAGGAATCTGCACGTTGCGAGGGTATCCACCAGAAAGAGAGTTACCAAAGTTTAAATAACTTATTCTTCGGATGGCTACTTCTACCTACAGATTCGGCATGTTTGGAAGAAGTACCAAAGCAATGGCTCCTCAGAGCAGCTGGGTCTGAGAAGTGGTCATATACCAGGAAGTCCTGTAGGACCGAAAGAGCAAAATGTCCCTCTCTGTGGACCTGAGAATCGATGCAGTCTAGCCTCCTGTGAAAATGGATGACAGCCTATGTAGTGGCTGGGCAGATGTTTGGAGATAGATCCATATTCATGGACTTTGCTCTAGTGGAAAATGGGCTTAAGGGCCTAAGGAGGATGAGTTTGTGCCAAAACATAACATAGTTTCATGCAGAAACCCATCCCAAAAATGTCAATTTTTAGTCTGCTTTTTCCCTTCGTTGAACTAGCAAAGCCAATAAATAGTTGATTACCAATGCATAGCTCCTCAGCCCTCTAAATATAGAAACTCATGGAAACCATAGGTCCAACCTTTAAAAGTCTCCTCCTGCTTAGATGGATGAGGTGGAGTGAAGAACGTGTGAAGTGTAATGGACTGCACAACATGGAAGGGTGACCCATTGTCGCACAAAAAGATGCCTATGTCAGAAGAGCCAGTTTGTCACAAAAGAAGGTAGTACACAGAGGTTGAACTGAAAGAGTCCAACGTTTGCTCACAAAACACACAGAAGTGATTGCAATGAGGAACAGCCTTCAAAGTAAGAGGCAAACTCATTACACACTGAGAAATGGCAGTTGGATTTTCAGTAGTCCAATTTTTGTAAGTGAGACTGCTACAGTCCACAGTGGAATGAATAGGCTTGAGAAAGTATGGACTACGTTTAATAAATTTGTGAAGAGTGGGTCTACAGGAAACGAGCTGAACACAAGACATCTACAGTGCTTTGATCGAACTCATGTAACATGAATAGAAGCCAAACTATCTCAGAACTGCATAATTTCCTAAGATTAGTTCTACTCAAGTTATGTATTTATTTTCTGACCTCACATATTAGTAATGTCATATAATGATGAATGTGTGTGTAGCCAAAACTTTATATTTGGGCGACCAGACTTTCTGAGCTCAAGTAAGTCCACAAGACTGATCTGTACTCAGTCCTACCTGACCTTTCTCAGAGAGACTATCCCAGATTAGAGACAAAGGTAGAAACATATACAGAAAGAAGATGGGGCAACTCTAGAGCCCAAAATGATGGACACTGAGCAGTTTCAGAGTCGTCAAAAGGTCCACCAAGGTCATACTCCCCTGGGTGAAAATTTATTTAGCTACGGCTGGGACTTGATGCCATTCGTGGTCAGCAAGATGACACCAACTGAGTTATTTTGCCCTGATATTAAAGAACCCCACTAGATTATTCCCTGTTCCCAAGATTCCACTGAACATTAACCAGCACAAACATAACCTCAACACTTCCAGAAAGAGAGCTTGTGAGCTCACACTGCACTACCTTTTGCAGTTGCACATGGTAGTCATTTTGTCCATAAGCATCTGGATAGACCTGTATCTGACTTATAACAAGAACAGCTTGAGTGTCAGCCTAATGGCACAGAGCTCCAGCCAGTTTATATGGTGACACGTCCTGACAGAGTTCAACGGCCCAGGATCTCCATTTCATCTTGGTCACTGGTTCTTAGACTGGGATCTGAGAAACCTTAAGGGTCCACAATGGCTAATTAGAGGGTCCTTAACAGTTTAGAAAATTAAGTCATATTAGCAGATTAATAAAGTATACACACACACATAAATTACAATTTAAGAGGCTCTGTACATGTTAGAGAATTTGATATTGGAGGCTATAAATTATATATGTGTCCTTATTTTGTTTAGTGGGAGCAGCACAAGTACATAAAATGGAACTAGTATAGATGACTCGTTGACTCCATTGAAGAACTGGTATGAAAAAGGAACTTACCCAGGCTAAAATCTGGCCTCTTCGATGTGGGTGGTATCAGACAACAGTGGAAGTATACATGTGTCGCAAAACTGCTGTTTTTGCCAATATTGAAAGAAATCCCTTGCACATGATACTTGCTGTCAGTCTCTTTTGAGCGATCAAAACTCCTAGTTCGGGGGGCGTGACTAGCAGCCAAGCAAGATGGCCGCAGCCTAAGAGAGCTTCGTGACCGAGGGAGCCCTCCCGATAAATCTGCACATAAATCCTGCAGCTACACAGCCCAAACAAGGCAGCGCCACAATCGGAGCATCGGCGGAGCAGATCGCGACGCTCTAGACCACCGTGGGACTACCGGCTACCAAGTTAAGTGAAGCGATGCACTGCGGCCTGCACATCGAGCTGAAGCTGGGGCCTTGCGTATGACTTCTGTCCGAGGCCACAAAGAGATCGGTGGCGCCGGGCGCGACTGCGCATGTCTGACGGCAGAGACTTAAACAGCGGGGCCATCGCGACTGGAAGACTCGGAGGGACGCCGCGGTGATGCCTAATGCTACAACAAAGAGCCGGGTGAGTCACGCGGCGGCCTACTAACGCTTCAAAGGGGCCCGACTGGCAGGGAGGACGTGCCCGGCGCGGCCCAACAGAAACAGATCGGCAAATTCGAGCGGGCGGAGGTCTCATCCTCGGCGCAATATAAGGCTGCTCCAGTAGCGGACGGACTCTCTAGGGCCCGAGGACCTTAATAGTGTGCAAATTGGAACCCCACAACCAACAAGACTGCCATACCGAATGGCCAAGTACATTGCCAGGGGAGGGAAGTAGGAGAGCACTGTGTGGTGACGCTGGTCAGAAGTCGACGGGGGCAGTAATTCTTTGTGAAATTAGTATGGGCGGGCTATGCGACAAAAAACTGTCATAGTGACCACAAGCCACGAGACGCGGCTCGCCCATGCTGAAACTGAGTCATCGCCCACAGCCCCATATCATTACTCACTCACTGCAAAAAACTCCCCCCGCAGTCACGAAGGAGCGTGAGCCGAAGACCAAGTAACACTGGTGGAGTGCTCTAGACAAGCAGTGGGCCGCATACCAAACAGAACTGATTGCGTGACACTGGTAACCACCAACCCACAGACCGGCACACCCACGGTGAACCTAAGAATACTGGAGCAACTATCGCCTCATAGCAACACCACGGACAGGACCATAACACACATCACAGCCGCTTACATCCGACCCCACAGGTGGAGAGGGTAGGAAACCCGAAAGGCCGCGCGTGGTACCATATAACGCGTCAGGCAGCGGCAACCACTGCCCTCCCACTGAGTGCCCGGTGACACCCTTGGCAAGTGGAACAAGATGGGAGGCCGAGGTCAGAGAGGCGCACCCACCAGAAAACTGGACAAATATGCATACAGCAAAGACCAGGTTGAAAAACCACAAATTAACACGGCCCAAACAGAAGCTTCCGCATCTATTGACCCTGATACAGTCACACTGATGGACATTATGGCCACTCTGCAGCAGGTCCAGTCATCTATTGGCACGATCTCCACGGATATATCCCTAATACGGGCAGGCCTCTCAAAATTGTCAGAAAGACTAACAGAGGTCGAATCCATAACAACGGCGCTCTCTACAGATACGACCACACTGCAACGCCAGGTACGCCATCTAGAGGCTGACAATAAGCTTATCCTGGCCAAGCTGGACGACCAGGAAGGCCGCTCACGATACAACAATGTCTGAATTATTGGCGTACCGGAAAACGTCCGAGGACCTGCCCTAGACCTCTTTGTGGAAGACCTCATCCAGAACGAGCTGCAACCACGAGGGCTATCTAGCTTCTTCTCAGTAGAAAGAGCTCATCGTGTGCCGGGAGGGAGACCAAGACCGGGTGCTCCCCCCAAATCAAGTTTGGCGCGCATTTTTAATTTGAGACCTGAGCGCTATTCTGCAGGCGGCGAGGATAGCCCCTCCTATCCGTCTTGAGAACTGTACCATCACGCTCTATCCAGATTACACAGCAGCAGTAACCAAACAAAGACGCAGTTTTATGGATGTAAAAAAGGAACTGCGGGCCAGAGAACTCAAATATTCGATGCTCTTCCCGGCGAAACAGAGTAGAGGCGGAAGGAAAAACCTGGTTCTTTGCCACATATGGTTGGGAATAAGAGCAAGGCCCTCATAAGGTGGGGCTACAAACCCCTAGTACATGCTGACTATACCTCAGCTCAGATGTTAGCCGTCGTTGCCGGCATAATTAAGAGAGGGCTTCCGAGGGTCACTGACAGACTCCCCCCCTCCCCCCACGCAAGTACAAGTTATGTGGAAAAAGCACTATGCTCAGTTGGGGTGGCGGGTAGTTTGGGGACCGCCGAGCACGGAGGCAGGGAGAGGGGAGGGAAATGAGGGACAGTTAATAGTTTTATGTTTGTTTTTGTTAATTTTGTTAGAAGGCATACATGATGACAAAGTGAAGTGGATACAACGAAGAGCTTTGCTAAGTTTGTTGAACGTACAAATCACTGATCGCATACTGACACATGCATGTTCCGCTGCTGATAGCAGCTGCAGGGAGAAGTCAAGTATAAAGTGGACCCAGAAGTGGAGAAATGCCTGCATAGTACTACGGGACCACGGCACATTAGTTATACAGGCTGAATTTGCTGAGCCCAGGGTAATTTTGACATGTTGCTGCTTGACTGTCCTCACTCCAGATGATGGGGGTAGAATGGAAACGGCACTCAGTGCTTACCTGGAACGTGAATGGGATGGGTGACAAACTTAAACGAGGAATAGTCCAACAACATCTAAAACGTCAAGCACCAGACGTAGTGTTATTACAGGAGACACATATGGTTGGGAATAGGAGCAAGGCCCTCACAAGATGGGGCATCAAACTCCTAGTACATGCTGACTATACCTCGGGGATCTAGGTGGGACATGCATCCTCGCTAAAAAGAATTTGGCGCTTATAGTGAAGCGTACGTGGGCAGATCCGTGGGGCAGATTTGCAGTCCTGGAGGCACAATGGGAGGGGCGGGCACTAAATGTTATTTCACTATACATACCGCCAGCACTGGGTAAGGAGTCACTGGCATACTTGGGCAAGATATTAACAGATCTGCCGGTAGGCCCGTTAATCCTGGGAGGAGATTATAATATGACTATGAATGAACTAACGGACAGACACCGTGAAGGCCAGGGGCGAGACCAAATGTGTTAATGGACGAATTCACCAAAGCCATGGGTCTGACGGATGTGTGGCGTACACTGCAGCCCGATGGTGCCCAATACACCTATTTCTCCAATGCACACAAAAGCTCATCCCGAATTGACTACTTTCTAACTCACACAGCTAGTATTGGCAATTTCCGCAATCCCCATGCCCTCCAGAGGGGCATCTCTGATCATTCCCCAGTTAACGTTGACTTTACACACTGGGAACAACAACCACGGACCACGATCACCATAAATCTTTGGCTTTTAAAAATCCCTGATATTAAAAAGGAATTGCACACGCAAACCATTAACTACTTCAAAGAAAACGTAGGCTCCATGGATTCCGCATTGACCGTATGGGAAGCATTCAAGGTGGTCCTGAAAGGGCAGGCCCTGTCACTCCAGGCCGGCTATATTAAGAATAAACACCAACAATTAGTCCAGTTAGAAAGTGAACTCCAACAATTGGAAATCGACAGCGTAACCACGTCAACTGATGACGTTCTCCACCACCTCACACGTCAATGGGAGAAATACCAAATTAAAATTAGGGAACAGACGATGGCCAAACTCCTTCGTACCCAACACAGAGTGTATGAACTGGGGGAAAGGGCTGGAAAAACCCTGGCCTGGCTAGAGAAACGCGACCAAAGTGAAAGATGGGTACCTCGACTTACCTTGCATGATGGCACACCCATCACACATTCTAGGGACATAGCAGAGGCCTTCGCAAACCATCTAGAGCAAATCTATTCCCCCTCCACTACTTATACGGTGGAGAACTCCCGCCAGTTCCTATCTGATAGAGACATACCAACACTCTCTGAGGCCGACAAGGATACCCTCGATGAGGACTTGACTGATGAAGAGATCCAAAAGGCCATAGGAAATATCCAATCGGGAAAGGTGATGGGACCCAACGGGACCCCCATTGAATTTTTAAAAATGGTCGACCACCAGGTGACACCACACCTACGAGCTATGTGTAACGAAAGCTATGAGCAGGGGATTCTGCCAGAAGACCAACACTTGGCATCCATAGTTGTAATTCGTAAGCCGGGGAAGCCGGCTGAAAATTGCGGTTCCTACAGGCCAATCTCGTTAATCAATATAGAAGCTAAGATCCTAGCGAAAGTATTTGCCTCACGATTGGTCACAGTCATCTCCTCCTTGGTCCTCTCAGACCAATCTGGCTTTATGCCAGGAAGGAACACGGCACTTAACCTTCGGCGCCTTCACAACGTGCTAGCGCGGCGAGAGTACATGGCAGAAGATGCAACAGTGCTGCCTTTAGATGCCTCTATGGCTTTTGACTATAGAGTGACCATACCTATTCGAAGTCTTGAAGAAGATGGGCTTTGGCCCGAAATGTCTGGGATGGGTGCAATTGCTCTATACAGATATACAAGGTCAAGTGCGAGTTAACAACTGCACCTCTCGTACATTCACGCTAAAAAGGGGCACTCTGCAAGGGTGTCCTCTGTCCCCGCTGATCTTTTCCCTTATGTTGGAACTGTTGGCCGCTTTGGTGCGGAGAGATGTAATGGTGAGGGGCTTGAAATGGGCAGAGGATCATGACGACCGAATATCTCTCTATGCGGATGACATCCTGCCTTACCTTGCCTCTCCGTATTTATCTATCCGTGGGGTGTTAAATATCTTTACAAATTTTGGGATATACTACGGCTACGCCATTAATTGGAGCAAGTCGTGTTGTGTGCTCCGGGATCTGGTCCCGCGACTTCCTGAGGGGTGCGACGTAGAAATAGCCACCGACGGCTTCCGGTATCTGGGAATATATATCACCTCAAATCCCACCCTTTTTTATGACTGTAACCTTGCACCACCGCTGGCCAGGTTGCAAGTGGACGTAAAACACTGGAGATCTCTACCTCTTTCGTTGGTGGGCCGATTTGCCCTTTTTAAAATGTTGGCCCTTCAGCGTTTTCTTTACATCCTGCAAAACTGCCCACATCGGGTTCCAGATGCCTACTTCTCGGGAGTAGAAAGCAAAATCCGGATGCTGCTATGGGACGGGGGCGCTCCACGTATTGCAATGAAAAAGTTGACGAAGGGGTGGTATGAAAGGGGAATTGCCCTCCCAGACCTTCTGCTTTATTATTGGGCTACGCAATTAGTGGTAATAAATCACTGGATATATCGCTCCCCTATAGAACCTGCTTATCTATTGAACAGATATCTAACTGGACGATCGGGATACTTGGGGACACTGTACTCAAAAGTAGGCCTGGGCTAAAATTCCGTTCCGCTCGCGGAAATTGCGATAATTTGACATTTTCGCGTTCCGCGGAGAGTGCGAAAATGTCAACATTTCCGCAATCCGCATTTCACCGGAAATTTTTTGCTTGCTCGAGCTGTAAAATAATACATTCTAGCATGCGCGCGATCCCCTTACCTGAATCCCCGCGTTCGCCGACAAGTTTTCCCGATCCGGTCGCGTTCTCCACGAGATGTTGGATTGTTGGTAGCAATTTGTGCTGTCTCGCGACAGTTCGCGCCCGCAGTAATGTCATTCGTCGCGTGATCACGTCTTTCTTCTCGCGATCATGCACCGCGAGACAAGTGAAAACAAGATGGCCGCGCCCGCGAGCAACCGCATGGGTAAGTTGGCGAGCCGTGACCACGCAGAAAATACCGCGAACGGGCGGGAAAAAAACTTCCGCATCTTCGTGATATTTCCGCGTGTTTTTGCGGGGATTTTTAACATTTTCGCGATAATTTGCGAAAGTGAATTTCGCAAATTCCGCCCACCCCTACTCAAAAGCTAGTGGAAGTCGATATTTTGGGCCAACCTCACACACTATAACAATTTGGCATCAGGCAAATTCATGCCTGGGATGGTCGAATATAATTACAAAAGCCACACCCATGTGGTATACCCAGAGACTGGGACTCCTGTGTCACCAACCTGGCTTCGATAAGTGGGATATTATAGGGATTTCCACTGTCGGGGATTTAATTTAAAAAAGGTTCAATGCCCAGGTTTGAGGAGTTTAGGGAGAAATATGACATGGCCCAAGGGGAAATATTCAGATATCTGCAAGTTAGGCATGCCCTTACCACGGCCCTACCAGATCTCACAGACATACCGGAGTCATCACCGTTGGAAGATCGACTACTCGATGGGCCGCTATATTCAAAAGCCATCTCACTAACCTATAAAAAAATCTGCAATAATCTACATGACACATTCCACAGGCTTAGAGAGCAATGGCAGGGAGACTTGGGGCCCATTGACGATGAGGACTGGCAAGCAGCATTAATGTCCCCCCAAAGAAGCAGCAATCACACCCCGCTTCAGACTGATACAACTTCGAATTCTACATAGATCATACATGACGGGAGTCACCTTGGCAAAGATAGGCGCTAGACTAGACACACTCTGTCTTAGGGGCTGCCAACAACCTGCTACCTTCTTTCATATGATTTGGGAATGCCCCGAGTTAAGGTGAATCTGGGAAGGGGCCACAACACACATCCAGAGTGCCATGGGGAAAGAAATAATTCTTACACCGCAACTAGGTCTTCTTAACATCTGGGCCCCGACTGACCTTACACAGGTGGAAAAACAACTGGCCACACTAGGTTACACCCTGGTTAAGCGGGAAATTGCAAGAGGTTGGGGGGCGACAGAAGCACCTTCTCCCCGAATGTGGATGAAAGAGTTTGATAAGTGCATGATTGCAGAGACGGAAGTCTTCAAGTCATGAGGTTGTCCAACAAAATGGGATAGGAAATGGGGTAAATGGAATACGTATCGTGGTAATTTATGTATTTCTCCATTGGTGGAGCTGGAAATGCACCATGATAGAGATACTGAAATATTGTAATTGTGATTCTCTCCTGCGTAGCTGTGATGATGTATTAAGAAAATATTTGGAAGATCATATGGATCATGTATGTGATTTTATTGTTAAAAGTAATAAAAAGATCCATTAAAAAAACTCCTAGTTCATCATCCTGTGTGTATTTCCTGGCCTGTTCACCCATGAGTTTTTTGTTAAAACCCAATATAATTTGTTCTGAAAAAACCCTCCTAGTTCCTTCTTTTAGACGTCGGAACATAAGATCAACAGCACTGGCCATAAATGAGTGTTTTAATCCAACAGAAATGCAATTGGCAAGCAGATTCTTGATTTTTTTTAATATGTTATTTGATAAAATAGAGAAACTGCATTAGAGTAACTTGGCAGAAGTCGAAGCTATGAATGAATGTGACTAACAGCTTTGGAAAAGAAGTGCACTCGGTAACTTTAACTGTATGAAACTGAGAAGAGAAGCTCTTTATCTCTTATGAAATTAGTGTTTGTATGTAGACTGCTTGTTCCAGCTAAAACATCAGTGTTTTTCTCTTATTTTTATTAATTGGGGAATCGTAATGGTATTTAGTAATTTGAAATAATTTGAACTGGTATTTTAACAACTTGTAAAGCACACAAATACCCATAGGTGCTCCGCACTATGTTGAAAAGGTAGGCATAGAGCTAGTAAAAAAAAGGCCATTGCTGGAAAAGCCAAGTTTTTATTTGTATTCTGAACGATAGCAGTGTGGGACTAGCCTTAATCTGCAAGGGAAGAGAATTCCACAGTTTGGATGTGGCAACTATGAAGCTTCTGTCACCCCAGTTGGCTTTCTTGGTTCTAGGGACAACCAGAAGATTGGCATCTGCTGAGCGAAGAGATTTGATGGGAGTGTAAGCCAGAAAGGCTTTCTTCAGACATTCTGGTCCTGAATTAGGAATTGCCTTGTAGCAATACAGAGGGCTTTAAATTTCGTTCTGCTTCATATGGGAAGCCAACGGAGCTATCGTACCACATTAGAGATGACTCAAAAAAAGAGAGAGACCACATTAGAGATGGACTTGAACTTGGGGGTACCCGACAGTATCCTAGCGGCTGCGTTCTGTACCAACTGCAGCTTGCCAAGAACCCTTTCCTGGACATTAATTAAAAGGCTATTGCAGTAGTCAACCTTAGCCGGGACAAAAGGTAACAATTTCTTTTATCATTCTTAAAACATAAAAGGATGAGGAGACCACTGCGTTAGCATGATGTATAAAAGAATCTATCGTCAAAAATTACACCTAAATTCCTGGCTTCTTTGACAGGGATTGGGGGTAATCCCAAATTATCTGTCCACCAGCCCGGAGACATAGATTTCCGAAGACCATTACTTCTGTCTTGGCTGAATTTAATTTAATGGCTACATTTGAGCCCGTGCAATCTAGATCAGCGGAAATGTAGTCATTTTTGACTGTTTCTTATCCCCAGGTAAAACCAAGGGGAAAGGAACAGTAAAACATTTATAACGTTTCCCCCGCCATAGAAGAAGCCTTTCATGGCAAGGGAGCATTAATTTTTGTCCTTTTCAAAAAGAAAATCCTTAAAGAAAAAGAATAAATACAGTGAAATGCATTGACAGAAACCGGCGTGACAGTAGTTCCTACCAAAGCTTTTATAAATGACTGCCAGCTAAGCGGTCATTATAAACTTGGTGGGTGGAGTAGTCTTGGCCTGGAGGACGTAAAGCCCTCAACCAGATCAAAGGAGAATATTCCTTCTACATGAACATAAATCGGGCTATAAGAATCCTACAGGTGGTCTCAATAATCAATAAGGGGATGCCAAGCACTCAATGCTTAATACTGTTTACAAGATCTGACGCATCTGTATTTTTTTGTAAATATTTTCAGTTACATTCATTACCAGTCCATATTCAGTGCATTCCTGTTTTAAACTACCACAGCTCTTTGCATCATTGGACTTTAAGGACCATAGTTATAATGGAAAGAACCCCAGAATCTAAAGTTCTTTTGGTTAAAACAAAAAGCAGGAATGGCTGAAGACAACCTGCGGGCCGGAGGGTAATTGGTAGAAAAGTCTTTTTATATATACTGCATGCATTATTGCAGCCTTACTTTTATGACCTCATATCAGTTAGGGTATTTTTAGGAGACTTACCTTGAAAGAAAGGCTTGGTGCTGTCTTATGGTGTCTAGCTCGTACGTTGACGAATCGCTCCTCTTCCGCGGCAGCTGCTTCTTTGGATCATCCCCACTGCTACGCGGGATGTCAATGTTGCTTCTGCTTAGGTGTCTGCTGCCTTCCAGGTTGGAGCCGCTGCTGCAGTAACTGTTATTCACAGTGATGCCCGGGGACAGAAGATCTGTGTCCTAGGATAAAAGACAACCCAAAGGTTAAGTAGGTCTTGGGGACGGCACGCAAAAATACAACACTCTTGTTAAAATAAGGAAAAAAGGATACACTTGAAAAATATATTTGATGCAAAAAGCCCTACACAGTAAGACACCTAGCTAACTTCCACAACAAACTCATGATTCCATATTTCTCGCTTTGTTTTTAGGGCGAAAAACGAAAATACATCATTTCTAATTCCCACATCTACCGTCCTCTCTAATAAGAAAGTGCCTTTTATTGATACGGCTCACTGTCACGTCTTCTGTCCACAAAGCCCTTCGTTCATTTAGAAGAACCTAGATTTGAACTATCCATCAAAAAAGGGAGAGCCTTTTTAAATCGAGACCCCAGGTTTTGGTACTACTTGCCTGCAAACATTAGAGAAGGTGATAGGGTGATAGCTTTAAATGTGTCCACAAGGCCCTAAAGTGACATCTGCACTCCATCTTCTCACCTTACAAAAGCAGCAGAGAGTGAAATAATTTAAGCTAAAAATGAAAGTAACAAAAATTCTCAAAATAAAAAAATAAAAATGTGCTGGTTGTATCCAAATAAAGTGCAGTGCGGCAAAATACATACAAAAAAATACATTTTGATTGCCGACCTGGGAGAAGAGAGGGGAGGCAGATGGAAGATTGTATAGCTCTGTAAACAAAGTGGCACTTTTGGCTACTCTCTGCCTTGGCATGGGGCCAAACAGGATGGGTCTATGGTCAATATGGTGGTGCGTCCTTGCACCATAGCTGATAGCCTGATATTGCAATAACGCAGATCTGGCCTGCACAAAGAATATTAAAAGAACTAGATTTTTTTTAAAAAAAGAGTAAAGGCAAAGGGAGAAAGTAGTCGCATAGTAGAAAAAAAAAATATGCAAAAGAGTAGGATGACATGCAGCTCCTGCGTGGGGGCATATGATACTGGAAAGCATCAGATTGTTAAGGTTACTAAAAACTCATCCTCTAAAAAATTCTCACAGATGAATATTAAAAATGTTGGGGCATTAGCCATTCAGAGAAAATGCATGGAGCTAACATACCAGCAATTCAACACCTCGCCAAGTTGCCCTACTTCTATGGCCTCTGCAAATACATAGTACCAAACAAAAGACTGTTCATGACACCTCTAGAGCAGTGCCTCAAGGACCAATGGTCTCAAGAATAAGAAAACAGGGATGATGCCCTCCTTCTTCTGCTTCAAAAGGGACCTGAATCTCCATCTCCTCTACAAATACTTTACCGAAGAAGTCAACTAACAGACTTCAATAACCTAGTTGAATCCCCTCTCACTTGATCATCAAAGATAGGTGGTTACTTGACTAAGTCCAACCACCTGTGTTTTTCTCCCTCCCCTCACTGTATGCCTAATTATTATGTTTTGCTTATATCTTTGTTTGCTTCCTTAGGTTCCTGCTATGTAATGCTATTTTTCTCTCATGTGTGTATGTAAAGCGCTCTGAAACCCATGGGTCAAGCTGGCGCTAGATAAAACATTTAAACTTAATAAATAAATATCCTTTATCTGAACAAAATCCACACTAAACTCACTGAAATGGTGGTGAAACAGTCAAAATCTGTTAATAGGAGTTAAATTCCAAAAGAAAACTGATGCAAACTAGAGTCACGAATGTGTTGCTATCAGGGCGGGAAGCCTGCAGGAAACATCTGATGATCCGAAGACTCTGGATAGACCAGGAGGAGATGTATCCTCCCATCAGTCTCCTAGAACTCAACGTTGTATACTGGACATTCAAGGTTTTCTCCCTTCTCTGGCCACAAAGTCAATGGTTCAATAATGATTCAGACGGGCAATATGACTACCAGGCACATACCAATAAACAAGCGGGAACAAGATTGACACAGTTATCGCTGAAACCATTAGCCATGTGGCTTTGAGCCCTGAGCAGAAGAATCTCTCTGCTGGTGATATATATCCCAGGTTTCAACCAAGAAGATTTCCTCAGCCGACATCATGAGGAAAATTATAAATGCATCAAGAGAAAAAAACATCTTCAGATAATGGGGTGCTTCATCCTCAGACCTATCCACCACTGCACAAAACAAAACGAATAATGCCCAGATTACCCATTCAGGGCACCAGGACAGTTCTCAGTGGGAAAATGCTATTTTGACACTGACAACTGTCTTGCAAACCAGATCTATCGACGAGGCATCAGCGGCAGATCCAGTATTCGAGCCTTCAAGCAGAGAATTTGGCTGCATGGCTAATGTGGTCAGAGAGAAGGGTCATATGAATCTACTTCCTCACTGCATGCAGAGACTAAAAGCCGCTAAACGCCCTTCAACAAGATTCTGTAATTTGTTACAATGAAAACAGGTCTGCATTTGGTGGTAGAGCAAAGGTCACATTCCGATTTCATGTCAGGAGCATGTGATATTTCCATTCTGGCTACATCTAAACCAATCAAAATTACAGACTTAATCAATAAAGGTTCATCTAAATGCCAAAAGAACTTATAGAAAACCACTATAGCAGGTGTCAGTCATTCTGTAAGATTCTAGTGATTAAAGACTTTTAGAAGTCTCAAATAGCTTTTTCCACCAGCGAAAACACCATCTACTCCACGGGAACTCAAACTTAGTGCTATCAAATCTAACGAGTCCACATTTTGAGCCTATACATAGAGCTACTTTCAACATCTTTCATGGTAAACAGCTTTTCTAATCACAATCCAATCAAGAAGGATTAGTGAATTACAAGTCATATCAGCAGGAGAAACTCTTACTATTTTCCATATTAATATGATAGTCGTGAGGATTCACCCTTCTTTCTTACCAAAAGTGGTACCTTATGTTCAGACTAACCAGATTATTACACTATCTACTTTCTTTACAAAGACTCTTCGTTCATTAGACGTTAGGAGACTCCTGCGGTTTTACTTAGACAAAACCAAGGACATTAGGGAACGAAATAATTGTTTGTGAACTAATGCCACATTAGACAAGATCAGACTCCTTTCAAACAATCAATAGCCAGATGGATAGTTGTGTGTATTTCTTTAGGTTATCAATTGTATAACAAACGTCTCCCTGACCCATTCCACTTGAGGAAAAGCTGAAACCACTGCCAGGTTAGACATGTCCCTACTTCTGACAAGTGCAAGTCTGCGACATGGACATGAGTACATACCTGTACTAGACATTATTGTCTAGACTCAGGTACTCAGGCAGAAGCTGAAGTTGGACAAGAAAAGCTCAGAAATTCTAATGTAAAGCCCTGGTATATATATAAAAGATTCTGAAAGAGTTTATTTATGATTTACACCCCACAGCCAGATACTATACTATTGGATAGCTTGCTGATCTATTCAAATGTTTATGACTATCGCTGAAGATCCTACAATGCAGAAGAAGAAATTATACACCTGGAGTCCTGGTTCTGCATCATAGGAATCTTCGTTGAAGTCATAAACGGAATGACCCCTCAGCAGCTGGTCACTTTTGGGTAGTAAATGTCATTTATATACCGTTTACTCTCATACGTAAAAAAACAGAACTGGCTCTGGAAGGCAACTGACAGTCCATTGCATTATGGGAAGGAAGCCTACAATGTTAATAAAAGGACAGGCCACCTTTTTCTCTATTCTTAATGTAAGACTATCAGGTTGCATTTTTACCTTCATGTATACAATGTTTTAAAGGGGTTGCGCACATCAAATGCTACAATTAAACTCCAAATAGACAATTTGAAGCAGTATTATGGATAGCCTGGATAAAAATGATACCTCTTTTAGATTTACACTATTATATGATTATAAATGAATTCATGGATAAGGACATTCTGCAATGCTATTTCCATGTGAAAAACGTATACAGAAAGGTGTTTCAGAGTCCACATACTGAGTAGAGAATTATTTACGTGTTTAGAAGTTCAATGAAGATTTCTACGATGCAGAACCAGGATTACAGGTATGTAATCTTTTCTTTCTGCAAATACAATGAACACCATGGAGCTGTGTGGGATGTCTTTTGAAAAACTCTTCAAATACGCATCCTTCTATCCTCTATTACAAATGGAAGACAACTAAAGATAATTTGTATTCATAAGAAAGAAGCAATTTTAGGGTATTTAGAAAGAAATCTTGAAAGCAATCAACCGACTTCATTAATAAAATAAGTAGATCTCTATAATGCAGGTTAGATCTCATGCAGTGCTACTAAAGCTCATGAGAAACCGACACCAGGCATTGACAGTGGTGCTTGAATGGAAAAGCCAACCAATTGGTTTCCATCTTCTTTATTTGACAAATGTAGAAATCTTTTACATTTATAAACTTTATTGAGATTTTAGCTTAGACTACACTTCTTGAGGTTGACCATCTGCATGACAATTTCCTAGGTTCATCTGTATATTGCCTCGTAAGACATTTTACAGCTATGCTGTACTGTAAACTGACACACATCTGAAAGCAGGGCTCATCGCTGTATTATTAAATGCTTATCTACCGCAGGGACTGAGAGCAAATATTACTGCATGCACTTAAACCAAAAGCCAGTTTTAATGAAAATGCTATATCGAACTAGATATTGAACAGTTAACACAGTCTATTTTTAGCTTGAAAACCACAGACTGTCTTACCTGAAGGCATGCAAACAACAGTCCTTTTCCGTCACTCCATGAGTGCGGACAGCGTCTTGTCACCAGACACTAATTCAACAGACAAATAAAGTTTGACACTATATAAGATCACTTTAAACCCCTTCTAGCCAGATCCTTTTCTGTTAAGCGGGAACCAGGTACTTTCTTGTGTTGGATCACTATATAGAATTATAGATTTACTTATATACATTAAGATATAACTCTCCTATCACACAACAAGCAATGGAGACGCAGTTCCCTCTGCACAAACATTATGGTCCGCCAACCCAATTCAAGCGGACAGAATTTGACAGCATTCGTGACTACTCCATCCCCACCTTAGTCACTCTTCTCCAACGGTCCAACTCTGTCAGGCCGTTGGGTTTTTGTCTATAAGTCCACCTACCTAATTCAGATGGACGGACATATAGCTGTTTTTCAATGCCCATCCCCACCAGTCAAAACCTGTCAGTAAGGGGCAATAAAAAGTGCACAATGACCCCTCACAATGGGAGAAAACTCCCATGGCAAGGGGAGCATTATTTTTTTATTTTCCCCAAAAAAATCCAGCAGTTCCTGTCAATGCATGAAATGTCTACAGGGCCGAAATACATTTAAAAATTTGGAGGTCGCCACTTCAGTCAGGGCGACAAAGTAATTTACTCGATCACTCTTGAAGAAGACTGACCGACTGGCACAAAAAGGTCCATCATTCGAGCCTGTTCTACTTCCTGTCAGGGCTGTGACTTTTACATAAATAACAGAAATAGCAAGACAGCGACTAACCCTCTTTCTTGTTCTAACAAGAATACAACTGACAGAAAAGTGTGATGCGCCTTAACTAATGCGAGATCTCTTATAAAACACAAATATGAAGCTGCTGACTATTTAGACACACATAAAATAGATGTTCTGTTTGTTACAAAAACATGGGCAGACTTGATGTCTGGCCCAGATATGGTTACAGCAACACCATCTGGTTATTCCATTTACAAAGCTGGCAGACCCGACAGAAGGGGCAGCAGGCTAGCCATTGTACACCATACTAATATTTCAGCCATTGTTCAACCAGTGCCCTTCCCGCACTGCAAGGCACTCTCCTTCTCCAGTGAAATCACCAATTCTCAATCCTTTAATGGGATACTAATCTATCGCCTGCCTGGCTCTTAACACACCTTCCCTCAGGACTTGAGTACTATATTGGAATCATGTACACTTCCCTTTGATTTGATTTTAGTTGGAAACTTAACTGCTATTTAGAAAACCTGACAGACATGGACACCGAAGTTTCACGTCCAGTTCTGGTCCTGCTCAGGTCATTTTGGAGGCCATTGTCTCAACTGGATTTTTACGAATAATCCCTGTTAAAGAACATCAGCATCCTGCCAATAACGTGGTCTGACCACCATGAAGTGTTGTTTAACTTCAATCTGCTTCCATGATTACAAACAGGTAAAATCTCTCTCAGTGCACAAACCACTTGCCCTCGGCTCAAGATACAACCAGACCCATGTAATCAGATTGTGATTCAGTCTCAGTCTATGATGACAGAGGACACAGATACCTTGGTTGCTAATTACTCAGCGTGGCTATGCTCTGCTGTGAACACGTTGCCCCATGCCGAGGTATCCTACCCCAAGAGACATAAACCATCTGCTTCTTGGTTTAATGACAATCTTAGAATTCAAAAACAATGGTGCAGAAGACAGGAGCACAAATGGAGACAGGATTATCTCCTATTTGAAAAATAAATATATAAGCAAAATATGGAACATAAAACACTGCTTCAAACAAAAAAATCTTGTTATTTTACACAAAAAAATTGAAGCTGCTAAAAACTCAGTGAAAGAAATGTATCAAATGGCTAATAAGTTAACCTCCACCCCTAGCAACAATCTAGCAGCTAGTAGCCAATTGTTTTGTAACGCTCTGGCCTGTTTCTTTCAAAAGTGGAAGAGGTATATAATAGATTTTCTTCCATCAAAACCCCTCCTTGGAAGGAAATGCCCTCTCCATTTGTCCAAAAACTGTCTCCTTCTTGAAATTCATGGACCTTACAATTGAGCAGGTCACACAGTTTATTAAATCTATTAAGTCTGGCTCCCTATTGGATTCTTGTTCACCATCGGTGACCAAACTAGTACCTGACACCACTGCTGTCAATTTAACAGCCATTATCAACCAAATGTTTGAGGCTGGTTATTTTCCGACCCAATAGAGGATAGCGTCAGCACTACCACTGATAAAGAAGTCTACTCTCAATCACCCAATTTGAATAGTCTTTTTTTCTTGCTTGCCACTACAAGCCAAGATTGTGGAAAAGACCATGAACCTACAATTGGCAACCGCATAAATGATAAGTTTCTTTTTGATTCCACTCAGTATGGATTCAGAATTGGTTACAGTACTGACGAGGCCTTGATCATGAACACCGAGGAGAGCAGAGCAGCCCTTGATCAAAGAGGGAGTGCGGCCTTTATCCTACAGCATTCAATATAGTCAACAATGAGCTGCTGATTGGCCATCTCCACAACACTGGAATAAGAGAACCTGCTCTTGCACTCCTGAGATTATATCTTCTACGTGGAGAACAATCGGTGGCACTTAATGAATTCACTTCCGAACCATTCTCTTTGCTTTGTGGGGGTCCCTCAAGGTTCTTCGGTAAGCCCCACGTTGTTTAACGTCTATGTTACAACCTTGGCTGATCTCATCAGATCGTTTGGATACCTGCTCACGTATTATGCCGATGATACACAGATCGTGGTTTCCCTGGTCAAGAGTGAGCAGAACATGGGCACCAGACTTTAGAACTGTATGCGAACAGTCAGTGACTGAATGGCTAAGAAGCTAAACTCTGGGAAAACAGGGGTCATCCTGTTCGGAAGCCAAGTTTCCTTTTGGTCCCGCCTGGTGGTGGCCTCAAGAGGTGGGTGTAAGAAGGTTGAATCTGACTGCATAGTTACCCCCACTTTTTTCCTGGTGTTTTGCTGTTTTTTGACTTAGTCTGACCGGGATCCTGCTAATCAGGACCCCAGTCTATCTGCTTTCTCCCTAAATTGGTATTGCATGTACTTTAGGTACATTCCAGATTGAATGCTGGGGTACCCTTATAAGTCCCTAGTATATGGTATACTATGTACCCAGGGCATAGGTACCCCAGAGGCCTCGCAGGGGCTGCAGCATGTATTATTCCAACCTTGGGAGACCATTCAAAATGACACAACAGGTATGCTACAGCAGCCTGTGTAAGGTGGTGCATGCACCCCTTACTTAGATATAGGTTCACTATATCTACTCCATATCACTGCACATATAAACCTATCAGTCACCCCTATGGCAGGACTTATCAATCCTAAAGGCAGGGTGCTGGGTTTTATGTGAGAGGGTGCACCTGCATGAGCAGAGCCCCTCTGCAGCCTTCGGAACCTCTATTCCGGGGTTGTTTGTGATGCAGCCAACCATATACTCTTAAGTGCATTATAACCTCGCAGTAAATGGTAACTTTAAAACGGCTGCATGGAAACATGTCGTGTTTGGTGTCAAACACCTTGGAATCATACCTCCACACCAGTAACTGGTGTGGGAGGTATGATTCCACCCTCCTAGAGGGAGAAATATGACAACACCGGTACACCCGGTACCAGCTTTCTTGACCCTGGCATCACAAGATGGATGCTGCCAGCCACAGACACGAGTCTGCCCTCCTGCTGCTGGATGAAACTCTGGCAGGGGAAGGCTTGACAATAGGTTTCCTGTCAGAGGGAGGTATGACCACCTCCCAGACAGGCTTTAGTGTATTGGGGCTGGCTGGGTGCACTCTGAGACTGCTTTGATGTCTGCACTGGGGGCACATTTGGTGTCCCTGTGCATAGTCCAGCTTAAACTGGTTGCAGGAGCCATTTGCTCCTGCTCTGGCGCGAAACTGGAACAAGGACATGGGTGTAGCCACCCCTCTGTCCTGACCCTCCCATAGGTGGGTCCCCAGAGTTTGTCCCACCCCTTCCTTGGGTATAAAGTAGGAACCCCTGACTACAGGACTTTAGATTTACCTGGACGAAACTCTGCTACAGAAACCAAGTACTTTGACTATCTACACTACGTTGGATGACTGAAGAATCTCCCTGGGAGTAAAGGAGTTACTCCCTTGCAAGGCAGGCACCTTAAACGCATCTGACTGGTTTGCATCTCCAGAGCTCCTGAGTACTCCGAAGATTTCTGCAACACAGGAGGTGGGTTTCCAAGTGTCCCAGAGGTCGACTAGTTCTCTCAGCAAACCTGAGACGCGCAGCCCTCGTGGGGACCGTGCAACCCGAACCCCTGTGCACCGTGTACCTTTGCAGCAGCATATGCTTTCCGGCGACCCCTGAGACTGTGCTTTGGGCTACTAGTAGTCCTGACCCCGAGCAGTGTTTCCACCGAAGATTTCCGGCCTACAGTCCACGAGTGTTCCATGGGCTGGTAATTTGTGATTCCTCTCGAGGTCCCTTCGCAATCCCTGGTCCGTCGACCTGTGGGTCCTTGCAAAGGTATCCTTAACTTTCAGTGGGCTTTCCTGGTTGCTCCAGCTGTGCCCTGACTCTCCATAGCTTGGAGAGTCCCCAGGACCTTGCTGGTCCTCACCGAAGCCTCTTTCCTCTGACCGAGTGGGTTGCAGTTGCCAAGGCTTGTTGGTGTTCAATCCAGACACTGATCCCCCAGCACTCGACATCCTTCGTGGGACAGCTCATCTGCTGACTTTGGTCGTCGTCAACGTCTCCTGGTCCCCGTGGCTGCAGAGTCAAGCTTCACCTCTTCTCACCTGAAACACCCGACATCGGTGGGCATTAGTCTATTGTGCCCCTGGTCACTGTGAAGTGACCCAGACTCTGTCCCCTCTGCTTTCAGGTTCTTCTCAGCTCCGATCCAGGCTTGGATCACACCGGACACTTCTCATCTTCCCGGCAGCAGCACTACTTCGCATCACGCCATTGAAATCAACAAGCGTTTCCGACACCACTTGACCCCTATGCACCTGGCTCTCCTGGGCTAGGTAACACGGTTAACTCGATACTCTTAAGGGTGCTGGCCTTAGAACCTTCTATGCTCCAAAGGGTTTGCTTGAAGTCCTCTGCTAAGTGTCCTTAATCTTTAAAATTCCAACCGCGACTTTCCCATAGAGTTGTACGGAACTCGCGGCTGTGTTCTCACAGTGCACCCAGCCTCCGTGGGTCCCCTGTGTCACTACCTTGGGTGGTTTCTTGGGGTCCCAGTGATTCTACGTGCTCTAGGCACTGTGTCTAGTCAAGTTGTGGCTGTTATACCACTTTCTTAGTATATGGTTCGGTATCCAATTCCGGTAACGGAGTTGAGAAATTTGGGAGTGTGGTTGGAGCCCACTCTTAGCTTCGTGGGGCACTCTAAGAAAACCGCGGCCTGCTGTTTTGGGGTCCTTCGAGGCTTAAGACCTGTCCTGAAGTTTTTTGATCCCCCTACCAGGCAGCTGGTGGTTCAGGCAACAGTAATATCCCGTCTAGATTATGCCAGCTCTCTCCTGGTAGTGGCAAACCAGGCAGAAATCATCCGCCTTCAACGTGTCCAAAACGCCGCAGCTAGAGCCATAGTTGGCTTGCCCAGGTCCTGCTCTGTTTCTAGTACCCTTCGATCTTTGCATTGGCTACCGGTTAAAACAAGAATTCACTTTAAAGTTTTATGTTTGGCTTTTAAGATCTTGAAGGGATCAGCCCCCCGGATCCTCTCGAATCTCCTGTCCTCTTATGTTCCAACCCGCTCTTTGAGATCATTGGGCCAAGCGCTTGCGGTGGTCCCGAGGTTTAAGCTCAGCCGAGTTGGGGGCCGGTCCTTCCGGGTAAAAGCAGCAGTGCTTTGGAACTCTCTTCCGATTGAGATTCGCTTGATGGAAGACCTTCTTTTGTTCCGTAAAGCTATAAAAACCTTCCTATTTTAATTTTCCCCCTTTACTTGCTGCGCTCTTTTTTTCTTTCTCTGTCTCTATGCTCAGTGTAGCTATGTTTACCTTGTCATGCACCAGGACCCCCCTTAGCTGGGGCAGCTGTGCGCACTACAAATGTTCCTAACATAACATAACATAACATATCCCTCTGGAGCCCGCTGTGTATTGTGCTATTTACTGTCGTTCTAGTGCTTTAAAATTGTGTGCCTTGTTCTCTAATCTCATAAAGGGGTTAGTAGAGAGTGGTTAGTAATAAATACATATATTGTATATATATTCCTTGTGTGGTTCTCCTTTCATTTGGTCATTCAGGAGGTTATAATCTGGTAAACAAAGCTGCTGTACATTCCTTTGAAACTTAGCCTGAAGGCTGCTCTCCATAGCTACCACTAGAATAGCTTTCAATAAAGGTTGTCTTTAACGTAATCATCAATAAGTGTCGTTTGGACTGGTGCAAGGTGCCCACTTTAACTAGGGACAGAATATACCAGGCCAACTTCTCACAGTGGGCACCCTCTCAACTCCATTCAGTTAAGTCCGTAACCTTGGAGTATTAGTTGATGATAATCTAACATGTGGTGCACAGGCTAATGTGGTCGCATCCGCTTCTTTTTCCACCATCAGGACCTTAAAGAAGATCCTTCCCAACATCCCTTTACACCTATAGAAAACAGTAGTCAAATCCATGGTCCAATCGGAAATTGACTACAGCAACGGCCTCTACACGAACATGCAACAGCAACTTTTGAACAAATTGTAAACCCTGCAAAATGAAGCGGCACAGTTGTTGTTAAGTATACCTAAATTTAAATCTGCTACTATGGCTTTAAAAAAGTTGCACTGGCTGCCATTCAGACATAGAATTGTTTTCAAGGCCCTTTGCATCACCTTCAAAGCCCTACATGGAATAAGACCCGACTATTTGAAAAAGAAATTCAAATGGTATTTACCACCAAGGACGTTACAATCCTCCATAGCCAAAAATGCTATGTTTTCAAAAATCAGATGCTCCTCTTGGGGTGCAAGACGTTTTGTGATCTGCGCATCCAAAACTTGGAACTCCTTGCGCCTTTCTATCAAATTTATGAATAACCTGCTCCCTTTCAGGAAAGCTTCAAAAAGATGGCTATTTGTGTCCCATTGAGCTTCTCTGTACTAGGTTTCTGTTGGCTAGTGCCAAGACACCTCTGGCTATACGTGCAGTCTAGAAATAAATTTAACATAACAATTTAAATCAGGCCCTTAATCACAAGTCTGGAATACCCTTTGGCACCCTTAGCTAGTTGCAGGAACACAGGACTCTTATAGCCATATTTTCTTAGTGCAATATCCACTCTTTGCCTTTTCTGAGCCCCTCATAACAAATATGAGATTGTGGAGGGGCTAATTGTGGGGGAAAAGGTCACCAATCTGATGTTGGGGGTGGTCCAAGAGTGTGTTATGTCAGTTCCAATACCTTTGGTATTTTGATGAAAAGACATCCATACTTAATCATAAAAGCATTATTTGGCCCGGATTCACAGAGCTTTTTAAGAGCCAAGGTTCTACATAGAGGGGGTCATCTAGACTTGCAACTAACTGATGCTCTGTAGGTATACAAGATAGAACAACATTTTGAAAATTTGCCAGGTGGTCAGATTTCCTTCAGTTTTAGGATCGGTATGCTAACTGCCGTCACTAAGGAAGGGTTAGGAGGAGGCTATTTGGAATGCTGAAAAAATTCACAGTGTAATTTGTGAGCATTTCAAACATATTCTCAATAGCCGTTAAAGGAGTTGTCGGAGAAATTGATTTCTACATAAGCAAGGGAACAATGAGCAAACTCACATTTCTTGTAACCACTAACCATAAATCTCTGCTTTTCATAGATTTCTAAGAGCACTGATGAAGGTTTTTGTGAATTCTGAAAATGGCTAAATGTATTGATTTGTATCTCATGGTTATTTATATAGCCCTTTCCATATTCTTTTGTGAGGACTAAAGCATTATTTTCGGATTGCTGAGTTAGTTCCTATTCCATAGCTAACCTGCATGTAACAGTTATATAGCACTTCATGGTCTTGGGCAGTCACTAGAGTGCTCCGACTTTCATTGTCTTCTTGGGTGCATTTGGTGCATGGTTAAAAGGGTGCTGGTTGCGGTTACACCCATATGGAAAACATTGGGTGCAATGTATGTGGTTTGTAGATACGGTAAAATCGTTCAAAGAACTTATGATTTCATGAAAATAATTGACGTCTAGAAAAGCAAAGATAGAAGCAGCCTAACATGTTGGTACCTACTATTTTTGTGTAGTGAATATATGAAGAGAAAGGCACAGCATCTCAGAAGAGTGTCCTGGCGCATCATAGTGACTGCTGTTTGAAGATCGCAGTTGATAATACTTGTACGATCCACAGGCTGATGCAGTAATTGGACTGTGCATGGATATGGGGAGAAGTGAAAAACCACCCAATAAATTTGGTCCAAACTGTGGTGGTGTTGGCATAAATTCTCTACGACACTAAGCACTGACTAGTTGGGTTTTCAGCTGGTATTTTCAGCTCTACTTGTTGTGGTGCTAGTTCGCTCAAAATATCAAGAGATCACTTTATGCCTTCAAGGTTTGGAAATCAGGTAAGAGAGAATCAGGTGCTAAATAATTTGTCTGCAAGAGCCTATGATTTGTTAAAATCGCCCTCGTCTATGCCTAACCATCACTAATTCTTATTGACTAATTTAAGGTCGACCATGAATAATTTTTTCCTACCTATCCGTAAGGGAAGAACAATTGATTTTAACTCTGTTACATGTAAATGTGATCATGTTTTCATTCAGGACACTCTGCATTTTGTCATGTTCTACCCTTCCTAAAAAACTTTGAGGGAGTCTTTTATCCTTTCTCTGATGACTGACAAGCACTTCAACCAAGTGAGACCTGCATTGTTGTATCTACAGTTATTGTTTGATGTGAACATTTGTTTTTATATGGCTCGTTTTCTATCTGGTACAGGTAAACTGAGGAAACTCATGGGAAATGATTGATGTACTCTCTTCATATAGATGTCTTTTATAGTTTTACTTTGTTTAAATCCAAATAAAGAATACATTTAAATCAAATAACTGATCACTTTAAGCAAAGTCATAGGTCTGAGAGGCTGAGTCTAATTTTAGGAAAAACATGTTTTATTGCCGTCTTGAAATCTGGATGGTTGTTGATTGTCCTTACTTTCTTAGGTCAGGTGTTCCGCAGTTTGCAAGATTGTACTGAGAAGAAGCTACCACATCTTTAGGTTCTTGGGAAAGGTAGTTTTTTTTTTTAAAACAAACTTTATTGGGTTTTCTTTTTGTGGTCACCATACAATAAAACAAGTATATTGCTCATGTCTTCATGTACATCACATGAGTTCTGTGCTGTATAAGAACTGCATTGAGTATGCTATATAGCAATCAACAGTATCATCTTAAGGGATTCCACCCAACATTTAGTTCTGTGCAGTAAATTCTCCCTCCAGGATGTACAGCACAATCAACAGTTTATACCTAACAAATCAGTACCCATTAACCCCGCCCTCCTCCCTGCTAACTGCACCCCCACCCCCAGCTCTGGCTCCAACTATTCAGTGTGTAAATCTTTTAAGCGTCTCCAGGTAGGTGGATTTTCCTGTGTCTGAAGTCTGATCACACTACTTCGCCTACTGCCTACAGAAGCTGATACGCGCCACATTCAGTGTTCGCAGTTACTATTGAGTGTTTGGAACGTCTGAGGCAACATCCAGGTTTATGTTTCCATATGCTTCCACCATTGTGTCCCAGTCCAAGGAGATTGGATGTTTTCTTAGACCCCGGGCCTCCTTTCTACGCAGCGCCGCACTCTCAGCTCCTGCCCATCGGAGAATTTCAGTATGCCACACACCTAGGGTGGGGGCTCTGGCTGACTTCCAGCACATGGTGATGGGACCTTTTTGCAACTATAAGCGCCAGGTCCAGAAAACGAAGTTGAACCTTTTGTGCCTTCGTCCGTTTGCGAATACCTAATATGCATTCTACCGCCGTGTTCCCCATGGGCAGGCGTGTTATGTCTCCTAATATACGTGTAACCTCCCTCCAAAACTCACTAAGGCAAACACATGACCACACCATGTGTAGGAGATCCGCTTCAGGCAATTTGCATCGGGGGCAGTAGTGTGTTGTTTCCGGGTACATTCTGTGCAACCTTTGCGGCGTTAAGTAAGCTCTGTGTATAAACATACATTGAATAAACTTAAATTTGGTATTTCGTGGTATTTTCCAATACATCCCCCCACTCCCTGTCCGTTAGGTCCCGTCCAACATCAGCCGTCCACTGTGCACGCGTAGCGTCCAGCGGGATTTGGGCATGTGTCCGTATACTGAGATATAACCATTTAATAAGGAGGCTGCCAAGTCTCATGTAATACAGAAACTTATCAAGTTAATTTGTCTGGGGTTCCTCCCGCTGTGGAGCCCAATGTCGTTTACTATATTGCAGTAGGGTGGCATGTGTCATCTAGAGTGTGGTAGGAGCTCCCATGGCTCATGTGAAAGTATTGTGGTCCAAAAGAGTCCCATTCCCAAAAAGAGCACCAATGGTCTCCACCCCTATATCCGTCCAGGGACCAAGTGCTCTCTGCGTTAGGGTGGCACTAGCCAACAGTATTCCTACCAATGTAATGTTAGCGGCATATCTGCCGCCTTTAGAGGTATATCGCAGTGCCCTCCTCCAGCACTGCAGTGCCGTCCGGAGGAGGCCCAGCAACACCTGGTGTGGTCTACCGTGGGGCAATAGTAAAGCATGGAGCTTTCCCTGGTCGACGTGCTTTGGATTGTAATCATTTCCTGTAAGTTGCGTCCCGCTGTCCAGACAGCCACTGTACTTGACAAGCATAGGAATAAGCCCTAAAGTCTGGCCCCCCCAGTCAGCCTTCCCGTGTGTTAATTTGTAGTTTCTTAAGACCTATTCGGCGTCGGCCTGTCCCCCATATCAAGTCTATCAGGATGGTGTCCAGTGTATTAAAAAACGTCGCCAGTATCAGCAATGGCAGGTACGTGAAATAATACAAAAGACGGGGAAGGACCACCATCTTAGATAAAGCCACACGTCCTATAGCCGATATTGGTAGCGTGGTCCAGAAAGCTACCTGCAAACGTATGCCCCGGATAACCTTGCCCAGGTTGCCATCCAACATGTCCACCTGCGAACAATACACATTAATGCCCAGGTATTTGAACGTCTGTAGGGCCACTGGCAGCTGAAGTTCTTTCTTGTGAAAGAAAAAGGCATTGGATTTCAATTAATTGATGGATAAGGCTGCTGACATTTCGAATTCAGCAAAGATGCGGGGAGTCAAGCCCAGTCCCTCCAACAGGTCCGTCACATATAATATAAGATCATCGGCATATGCTGATACCAGGTGTGTTAAGGTACCTATAGGGATACCGTGTGGACTCTTGCCGTATGTCAGTGCTAAGACAAATAACATCAGGGACAGGGGGCAGCCTTGCCGCGTACCCCTGTGAATGCCATATTCCCTGGAAATAAGCTTCCCGGTTTGGACTCTTGCAGTGGGCGCTGCATATAGTAGCTTAACCCATTTTACGTATTCGGGGGGTAAGCCACAGCGTGCAATAGCCCTGAACATGGATTCCCACGACAGCGTATCAAACGCTTGTTTCATGTCCAGAGATATGCAGCCGACATTTGGATATCGCGTGAGATCAGCAGACATGATCTGGTGTAGTCTGCGTAGGTTTAATGAAGTGCTCCTAGCTGGTATAAACCCACACTGATCCATATGAATCAATTTGGGGAGGTATGGCTGAATTCTGTTAGCCAATACTTTGCTTAAGATTTTGTATTTCGTACATAAGAGGGACAGAGGTCGGTAACCGGACATATCTGCCGGGTCCCTAGATGGCTTGGGTAATGACACCACCAGCGCCTGGGCGGTGGTGCAAGGAAGGTGCCCCAGCTCGAGTGATTTCTTGTATAATTCCTCCAGGTGCGGTATTAATATCTCAGAATACGTGTCAAAGAATTCCACCGGCAGCCCATCCGGGCCCGGTGTTTTATTGCGGGAGAGTCCGCCTATGGCTGCTTTTATCTCTGGCCTGGTAATAGGTCCTTCCAGGTCCTTCTCCATGCCTGTCGGGGGTTGTGGAAACGGTAGATCAGTGAGAAAATCGTCAATAGAAGACTTCCCCAAAAGGTGTGGCGCCCCGTACAACCCTTCGTAGTAGTCACTGAAGGCTTCACTAATATCAAACTGTGTGGTCGCAGTTTCCCCCCCAGGTAGTGTAATGCGGCTAATAACAGTTGTAGGAGGGTCATTTCTAATCAGTTTAGGTAAGAGGGTACCTGACTTATCAGCACCCGGGTGGTGTGTTTGCGTGTAAGATCTATAATCTATCAGGCGTAGCGTCTCGAGCAGTTCTGCATGTTGGATGCGTGCATCTTTTAGTGGTGCCTGTTTTGCGGGGTTGCATGCCGCCTCCTGTTCTAGTTGGGACATATCCGCCTCTGTGTCTTGCAGTTTTCTATGAACCTCTTGTCGAGCCCCCACTGTGGCCCTAATTGCAGCACCCCTAACGACGGCCTTCACAGCATCCCACTCAACCAGTATTGTGGAAGCAGTGTTGTGATTTTCTGTAAAGTAGTTTTGTAGTGTTGTGGAGAGCACGCCACGAAACGTCGAGTCCTCCAACATTTGAGGCAATAACCTCCATGTGGGGACTGGGGTGGGTATTCTACCCCAATTAAAAACCGTCTCCAATGGGTTATGATCCGAAAATGTCTTTACTAAGTGTGTAGTGTCTGTAATTTGATCCGCTATGGACGAGCAACACAGAATCCTATCTATCCTAGTGTACAACTGGTGTACCGGGGCGAAAAAGGTTTATTCTTGTGCAACGGGATCCTTAGTCGCCACGTGTCACATAGGGACCAACCCTGTACCCACTCGCAAAGGGCTTGTGTCTGTTTGACAGGCGACGCGTCCCGCAAGGGAGGGTGTGGTCGATCCAGGGTGACGTCCATCACCACATTGCAGTCACCCCCTATGAGCCATGAATATGATTCCCACCCTGCCAATATTGAGTTCAGACTCATGAAATATTTGTGTTGGTCATAATTTGGGATGTAAATGTTTCCTAGTACAACCGGTATGCCGTCTAATGTACCGCGCAGGAATATGCATCTGCCCTGCGTGTCTATTCGTTTGTCCAATACGACAAATGGTACCCCCCCTTTATCCAGATCGTCACCCCTCGGGCAAAGGCAGAGTTATTTGTGGTTATGACTTGACCTCTCCATTTCTTTCTCATTTTGGTAGCCTCCACTACCACTAAGTGCGATTCTTGGAGGAATACCACCTGTGCCCCTCAGCGTAACAAAAATGCGTGTACTCTATGTCATTTGTGTATGGAGCCTAACCCCCGGACATTCCATGTAACATTTATATTTGTCTAGCATATGCAGTGCCATCTAACCACCCGGTTCTGCTAGTGTGCAGTGGATCATATAATCGTGGGAGACCTAATGCTATTATTGTGCCAGAGCCATATACCCCCCAACCTAAACTTAATACCAGGTCACGCCTACAACCCAAAACCGGCCAGACCAAACAAGATGAACAATAAACCAATACACAATAAACTGTAACAATTGCAAAGGGAACTGGCAGCCACTGCCATTGTGTAACGTAGCACATAACCTGGGGCTCCCTAGAGTCCAAGTGTAATATATGAAATATTACATTTGTCATAATAACAGATATAGAAACAATGAAAAAGGGTATGCAAGATGCAGGGGAGCAGCGCACCAGCAGTGCGTACACCAACGACAGTTTGTAGCAGCGCAGTCATCGTGAGCAAGCTGCTATCCCAGCAGTCCATCTGCAGTTAGTGGCGTCACTGTAGGAAAGAGTGTTAAGCTGCCTTCAGAGTCTGAGATGACCGTGCTGTGCTCTGATGATTCCGACAGTCTGCAGTAGGAGCTGTCCCTGAAGGTGTGTGCCGCTGCCAAGGCCGTCTCCTTAGTGGTCTGGGCCTGCTACTGTGAGGGAACAGGAAAGGGTTTCACGCTCTTGGACTCAAGTCACACGTTGAGATCGCCGGTGTCTTGCATTCCCAGGACCACGTGGCCTAGGAGGGGACCGGCCCGAAAGTTGTGCAGGTTCCATGACTTCCAGCCATTCCTCGACGTCCTCCGGACTTTCGAAGAAGTATGTCTTCTGGTCGTAGATGACCTTCAAACAGGAGGGGAAGAATAGGGCATATTTGAGGTTCATGGTGCGTAATTTCCTCTTTACATCTTGAAATGTAGAGCGCCGCTGTTGTACCAGAAGCGTGTAATCCTGGTAAAGTGATACTTGGCAGTTCTCAAACTGGATCTGCGGCATCCCATGAGCTTTTTGCAGCGGTATATCACAGTCCCTATAATTGAGGATTTTCACAATTAAGGGTCTCGGCGGAGCTCCCGCTCTTGGCCTTCCCGTGGGGATCCGATGTGCCCTCTCAACACAGAAGAAGACGGAGAGGCCCTCCGGAGCCACATGCGTTCTGAACCAATGTTCCATGTAGGTCGGCGCTTCCGTCTCTTCACTTCGTTCCGGCAGCCCTATAACGAGAATGTTATTGCGTCATGCCCTGCCCTCTGTGTCCTCGATCCTATCCATCAGTCGTGTGACCTGCTTCCGAAGGGATTGAAGCTAAGTCGCATGATCCTTGTGTTGGGGTACCAGGTCTTCCAGTATAGAGCCATGACCTTTCACCTTTTCAGCCAATTTATTATGGTCCGCTTTCAGTAGGGTGAAACCGGTGGTGAGGGTGCCTATTTGCTGTTCGATAGCACTCCTGGATTCTCTGACTTCGTTCAGTATCAAATCCAGTTTATCCTGCGCTTCCACGTCCTCCGTGGGGTGGGGGGGTGGGGGAGGGTATGTCGTGTTGAGTGATTGCATGATCATTGGTGCGTCTCCATCGTCCAGCTCCTGGGAATTAGTGGCCGCTACCTCTTGGGTTTTACCCTGCTGGCGACCCATCGCTCCACTACAAATGACCGGGCCGCACGCCGTCTGAACAGGAGATCTGGGCGTCCGGAAGGTCAGTACAAGTGCAGCGGTCACGCCAGTGTCTCCCGATTCCTAGGAGTTAGTGTCTATCAGTGCTTCCGTAACGGGCTCAGCTAGGCATCAACTCCCAGGCTTCGCGTGATACCCTATGCAAATGTACAGTTTCGTAGCTCCCAGTGAAATTACCGATCAGGGCGGATACCGTTAAGTAGAAGGCTCCCAGGGTCACAGATGTTCTGCCACAGAGGCCGGGGGGACAGCGCACATCACAGGTCTCCTTGCTGCCCGCAACTACCAACACAGCGCACCCAGTTGACTGCACCACGCAGCGAGACTACTGCTGCCACCAACCATGGCCACGGAGGGACTGCTGTGCAGATCAAGCCAGAAAAAATGCTGGGGGAGCAGGGGAGGAAGGGAGATGCCACATGTCCATCGCTTTAAGCACAGCTTCTTCCCCTCCCTCGTGGTGCCCACTTGCCTGGTAAGAAGTCCCCTCCGCTATTGCTCCATTCACAAGGCAGTCGGTACAGGCCTCACACGCTCACCACCCAATGCTACCAGCGGTCCAAAAGGAGCAGAAGCTGGGCCATTATGCCTCGCACCATCAGAGGCAGCACAACCTCGGGGCAAAGAATAGGCTTGGCTGCCCTCCCGACGCGTTGTCGCTTCACTGTAGAGGATTCCACCCCTCCTCCAGGCAGACCTCCCAGGGGAGTGCCTGCCACACAATGGCTCGCAATCTGTCTCAACTCCCTGACCTGGCAGGCTCCGAAACTCGGGCCGCTCATAGGAGGAGGGGGAGGGGACAGCGCTCCAATCTACGGATCCCAGACAGGGGCAGTAGCGGAGGGCCCCCAGCTCAGTCGCGCCCCGCAGGTCCGGTCCAGCCTCAGGCCCGCACCGCGCTCCAGCCGCCGGTGCCGGGCAGGGCCAAGATCTTCAAACGTGCTGTCCCGCCCCAGGATCAGGGGCCTCCAGGGCAGCCGGCACACTGCAGAGGATGCCACAGCCACGTCCAGGAAATTCTCTGGACTCCGCGCAGCCCGACGAGGTATGGTGTCGACGCCGTCCTCAGACGGCGCAGCGCTGCAGCCCTTCCCCCCACTGCAGCCGTTTCACCGATCTCGCACTCACAGCCTCCGGGGATTAAGGCTACTGCTGTTTCGGGCACCGGTGCTCCGCCCAATCGTTGTCCTGCACTTGCGGTCGGTTCCGTACCGCAACTGCAGGTCAGGATGCTGGATATTGCAGGATGTGTGAGCTCGGGCTCCGGAGCTCCCTTAACAGGCGTCCGCCATGTTCAGTAGCTGGCCACGCCCCCCTTGTGAAAGGTAGGTTGATTGGACTTGGTGCCATTTTTGAGGGGAGGAGTAATGTGGTCACGCCAATTTAGATTAGAAATCATACAATATAGCCTTATAGCCTGTTGGCGAGGGCTATACCGGTTTGGTTCGAGCATATAACGAGGGAGAGTGCCTTTAACAATCAGTATAGCCCAAGGCAGATGGGCTAGAAGAACATTTCACCCACTGAGGAAAAAATGGTCTCAATTAAAAAAAGAACAAATACATTGAAATGTTGACGCTCCAGGCTATACCAGCCATTATAAGCCTTGAGCTACTCCATTGTAATCGAGCTCTCAACATTCCAGTATTCTAATATAGCCTTCTAATATAATCTTCTAGTATTCTAATATAGCCGGTATAGCCCGCCGTAGCGGGCTATACCAGCCATTAAAGAACCACTCCAGCTTTAACAAGAGAGCAGGACTTTAATGGCCAGTATAGCCCAGCTACAAAGAGCTGAAAGGCTATTAGAACATTATGCCACTAGAGGGCAGAATGTTCTAACAAATAAAACAAAGGCCTCTCGGAGCCCGAGGGGGGTTTAAATCCCCTCGGCCTCCAAGAGAACTTTGTTCACAGCAACAGCTGTAAACAAAAGAAGCATTGGAATGTTGCTCTGCGGGCTTTTACCGGCCCGTAGAAGCACGGAGCACTCCATTGTAGTCAATGGAGTGCTCCACATTCCAATGTTCTAATATAGCCTTATAGCCTGCTGCTGATGGCTATACCGGCTGTTAAAGGCCCTGAATCCAAGTTATAATGGCAAGGGCCTGTAACTAGGATGAGGACCTTTAACATCTGGAACTACTCCATTGTAGCTCTCAACATTCCTATGTTCTAATAGGTTTTAAAAGTCCAATCAGAAAGGGGGGAGTGTAATTAGATCTGTTAATTGCTTCCTAAACAAGCTTACCTTAGTTTTCTTTTACGAAAGTAAGCCAGGTCAAGTGCTTGGTAGATTCTGGACAAGGAGTTCCTGAGTTACACTCAGAAAATGGCCTCTATAGTAGTGCTGTAACTTCTACATTTGACAGCATAGAAATGCTCTTGCTGCATGCTGTCTGTGAGCTGCCTAAAATAGTGAAGCTACTTTTTATTTGGCCTAGCTTTAGGAGCTATGACAGATGCTCTTTTAGGGCCAACACACTAACTCAAGGTCACACAGGTACCTTTAGGTATGAATTTGCTGAATCTATGGATTTGGAGAGCTGTCGGAAGGGTGACACCTTTTTTCAGAATAGCAACATCTCATTAAGAAATAATCTAGGGGGAAAAACACTATAGACAGAAATGTTAGGAACGTGACAGATAAATATTAGGAGAGATAATGGTACAAAGGTTTAAAGTAAAGGACGGATTAAGATTAAAAGGTAAATAGTGTGGGTTAGGCTAAGGAACAGTAAGGTATGCAGATCTCCCCAAGAAACACTTCCTGCAGCGATTGTGCACCAGGTGGTGTCCTAAGGCTGTTGCTTTTCCTCGCCCTTTAGAAGCAACTGCTCTAACCTCACTACGCTTCCTAAAGGTAACTGAAACTCAGGTTAGGTTTACATTAACAGGATCACGGTGCTAGAACATGGGCTAGGATGTTTTAGAGTAGCGTGCCCTTTACTGGAAGTATGCTTGTGTTATAGGAGTTAGTAAAATAAATGGGGAGAAGTTTCGACAACATGCTTCAAAACTGGAAAACAAATAGTTCACCATTGTTTTAATTAATTACTTCCAAGACTAATCTACTAGAGGAGGGAGAGCAAAAAAAATCTGAAGTTTTTTTAAACAGAGGGAGAAAGATTGTATGTTTTATGAAGGCAATCTTCCCAATACCCATGCATAAATTCACACCTCCACTGAAACTGAAGTTTTCAAAATTTGTTGTAAAGCCAGTACTGGCATATTCAATCAAAAATCATGATCAATCATGGAAAAAAGCTGATAAAGACTTGGGTGATAACGGAAAATCCTCCAATATCTGGAAGAAATTTACTACCCCAAGGGTGGAGGCAATTCCACCAGTGAATCAACTTCTTTAAAAAAAATCTTTAAAAGGCCTAAGTAATAAGTGTATCATTTTATGAGAAGCACCTCTTGTTTACTACTAAAGCAGAATCCTTGCGCTAGCCAGGCCTACAGCCTAAATGAAATGAACTTCAAAGATATAAGTAGCAGGCGCGACATCAAGTTACTGGGGAGGAGGAACTGGTTAAACTCTTGGCTGTTAAGCCTTTCTAGGATGTTTGGGGTAGTTTGAGCTTAGGCCTTCATCACTTTTTTCCACAAAAAGTATGCACACCAAATTTGTGCCCTTTTATCCAACCCTTGGGATTCTAAAGATACTCAGGGTTTGTAGATTCCCTAGAGGGAAACAAAAAAATAGCCAAAATGTAATTATTTTTTTTTGTTAAGGGGGGGATTGAGAAAAAATTGTGCAAGAAAGCATGTTTTTCCCCAATGGCATGAATATAGTGCGCTAGAATTACCATCTTTTCAGATTTCAGGAACAAGCAGAGTTGTATCAAAATGTTTTGTTTATTTTTTACCACGGTTTAAAAAATATATATTTTTATTGCTTTCACAACCAAGAGATAAACTTTAAACATGAGACGTTAGTCCTCATAACCCCTGCACCCCTCCCCAAGTTTGCAGTATAGGAACAGCTCAAAACATCTAGTAAATACTGTAGCCTCGCCCGCACCACTGGATTCCTTCCCCATCATGCATACACTTAAGTATCTCTTCCCCTATGTTCCTCACACACTGCTTGAGCCCTGGAAGTTAATACAATAATCAACCCCACCCCCCAATGCCAGCCCTGGACACAGCAGAGCAGCCCCTACCCTACTGCTACGTCAGTGAGTTGCTTCTACGGGCCCCATACCTTCTCATAATTCTGGGAAGCGCCTTGTGAACAACAGACGAGGTTTTCCTGCTGCATGCGCAGGTCCAAGTTCGGCCTTCAGTCCTTGACCACTGGAGGTGCTGCCATTCCCCAATTGCGGATTATGTTCCACTTAGCAACTGCCAATGCCATATTACAGAACAGTCGCGCGCATTTGTCTAGCGACTGTTCGCCCCATAACCTCAGCATTACCATGGCTGGAGTAAGGTTTAGGGTGAGGCCTATCCCTCTCAATATTGTTTTGCTCATTGTGTCCCAATATCCCTGTATATGTAGGCATTTCCATAGAGTGGGCACCAGTGTGCTTCGTTGTCTGCAACCTCTGAGGCAGCTATTGGTGCCTATCTTTCCCATTGCCAGTAGTCATGTTCTAATGTAGTACAACCTATGGAATATCTTTAATTGTATCAATCTGAAGCCCTCCCAGATTGGTCACTTTGCTAGGATAGCTACATGCTTCTACCGAGGCATCATCCTCAAGTTTGCACAGATCCGTTCCCAGTTGTCCCTAAGTGCTGTGAGAGGTGGTAGACTGTTGTTGAGCAAAGCGACATAAATCTGCGACACTGCATGTTTGTGAAAGAAGGCCCCCCAAGCTTTTGATCTCTAATGGGGTTTCTTCGTCTGTCTCTTCCGGGTTGCAGATAGGGGCCCTCCATATATGTTTCATCTGCATGAAATGAAAGAGTTGACTACCAGCCAAATCGTATTATGCCAGGAGATCCCGGAAGGGTATCACTTCTCTATCATTCCAGACATCTCCTGTTTTGGAGATGCACAGCTGATCCCACTTCTTGTACACCTTTTATTTGCTGTAAGTCTTTCCATATGTCCGTATCCCACAGGGGTGTCTCCATTGTCAACTTCCCCCCCCCCCTAACCCGTGGTCACTCTAATTTTTTTCCATAGTCGCATCACCGTCACCATCGGATATGGCACTGTGTCTGCTCGGTTTCCCCCATATAGGTATCCCATGGATCCATTCAAATCCATGGCTCTCTTGTCTGCCATCAGGGCGGGGTCCCGTCAGCTTGTGTACACCAAGTCAGTGGCCACCAGTTAACGAGGCGCCCAGTAATATAATTTTAGATTTGGTAGAGCAATTCCCCCATCATGGGGTTTCCTGGTCAGGGCCAAGGATGCTATTCTATGAGCTCCCTAGTCCCATAGGAGTTCCCTCGTCACAGCGTCCACTTTCCTAAAAAAAACAATCAAGGGCCTCAAATTGGTGTTCTGCATGACGTATATGAATTTAGGTAAGTGGATTATCTTGTGCCCATCAGCGTTAGGAGGAGCTGTCGCCAGTGCTTGACATAATTTTAATAGTTTGAGGGCCCTCTTCATATTGTTGGTATATAAGTGATCAGTTGTTACGTAAATCCCCAGATATCTAAAACCCATGGATTCCCCTTGCAAATGAGAATGCCACTTACCTACCGGTTCCCACAGTGTCAGGGGGTAAACTGCAGATTTGGCCCATATTGAGGATTCCCGCTTAGGTCCCAAACACCTCCAGATAAAGGAGTATGTCATCTGCATAGAGCGAGATCACATCCTCATAGTCCGGGTACCACTTCAGTCCCAATAGTAAGGCATCAGTTAGAGCCAGCGGCTCCATTGCCACCGCAAAAAGCAAGGGGAAAAACGGGCAGCCCTATCAGGTGCCCCTGTCCAGGTAGAATTTGTGTGAAGTCGCTCCACTGACCCAAACTAGTGCCATCTGCTCCCTGTACAGTAGCTTTATCCATGCCATGAAGGAAGGGCCAAAGCCCATTTTCTACAGGACCTTCCAGAATTATGGCCACTCCACGGAGTGGAAGGCCTTTGCGGCGCCCAGGGTTAGAAGCATGGCAGGCTCCCACACACAATTTAGGCATACCAGGTAAAGGAAGAGGCTCCTCAGATTGTGCTGACTCGCTCTATACGGCTTGAAGCCAGATTGGTTGGCTGCATTTAGGGCGTCCACCATCCCCAGCAGACAGACAGACAGTATTTCAGCCAAAACCATGGTTTGAACATTCAGCAGCGAGATTGGCCTGCATGATGCACAGTCATCCCTTGGTTTCCCTTCCTTATGAATGAGCACAATTGTGGCTTGCCGTCAGTCTCTGGGTAGTATTCCACCATCCCTGGCCACTTCTAACACTGCCTTGAATGGCCCATTAATTGGATTTCACACATTTATAATATTCAACTAGGAAACCATTGTGGCCCCGGTCTTTCTGGCAATGCGATAGGGTTATCGACTTAGAGATCTCCAGTTCTGTGATCTCCGCCTCAAAGGTAAATCTTGCACCAGCTTCTAGTTGGGGCACTGGCAAGTCTCTTGCAAAGTCAGCCAAAGCATCACCATCCTGCACTGTCTGTGATTGATAGTGGCTGGTCAAGTGGATGGCAAATGCTTGGGCTATACCTTCTGCCAAGGTCACCAGAGCCCCGTCTTGCCCACAAACCCTGTGAACCCACATCTGTCTTTCCTTCCTGTGGGCTCGCCAGGCCAGGAGCTTCCCGGCTTTATTTCCCACTTCATATAGATGAGCGTGCTTACTTTGAAAAAGAGTTGTCGCCTCCTGAGTGGCTTAGCCCCTATATTACTCCCGGAAGCCCTCCAGATGTTTAGCCCCTTCTACAGTGGGGGTGGCTATGTAGTCCGTCTCCCCATGTGCCAGCGGCTCTTCTAATTCTTTCAGGTCTTACTGCCGCTCCTTCCATTTCTCTACTATACGGGCTATCCAGTGGTCTCTTAGGACTGATTTATATGCCTCCAAGTGGGTCACATCAGAGTTACCCGACCCAGTGTTTTCCTGGGGGCAATTTGTTTCCTAATTTTTGTGTTTGCAACTCATTTGCTGTTCGTAGTGGAAACAAGTACAAAACCAGTGGATGATCCCAGAAATCAATACAATTCTGAAAAGCAGACACAGTTCTGAATTAAGCAGTGGGCTATTTGTGTAGATCCCTTAATGTTTTCACACAGAAACAAATCACTGAAATAAAACAATGAAATTACATAGGAAAAAATAGCCATTGGTGACAACATTTCAAACGTTTTGTCACAATGGCTGATTTACAAAAGCAATATTCCATTACATATGATTGACTCCGCTGGTAGCATGGATTGATAGGGTATGTCAGTTCTCCAACACCACACAATATCTAGGGCCAACAACTGAGTTGAAGCTTTGAATGATTTTTGATTGTGCACTGACCGTGCAGCAATTCCGAAGGTAAAATATAATGAATGAAAAATGGGTATGAAGGAAACCTATGTATTTCGGAAATGTGAGCAAGATACTGAGTTTGGAAACCGTGGTTATTTGCACATCTCTCAATTTAGGATTACACACACTATCATGTGAATCAGAGGGTATTTTGCAAAATGCTGCTCTCTTCCATTCCACGCTGGTTGACATTTACAAACCAAAAAGACCTAGAAATCTAATTCGTAATAACAAATGTTCCACTAGTCTATGTTCCCACGTGTCACAAATTTCCAAACTTATCCCAAGATAAATGGCACCTCCACTTATATGGGTATGCCCGGCACCTGCAACAGGATAGGCCCATAAACGCAAATATTTCCACTTGAAACTATAACTTTTTTTGCAATGCAGGTACCTGTGAGGTCTTGCGCCTAGGCTCCGTCTGCACCCAGAAAAACCTACCAAACTCAGACACTTCTGAAAACTAGAAACCCAGGGTGGTGTGACGTGTGTGGAATTTACAACTTTTTTATGCAGACCCCCTTGCAAACTTCATACTTAGGCTAAAAACACACATTTTCTTCATATTTCTGTGATGGAAAGTTCTCGAATCTGTGGGTATCAGCAAATTTCCAAACACTCATCATTTCCAAGTCTCCTCTTAAATACAGTACCCCACTTTTGTGGCAGCCCAGCATCAGCAATCGGAAAGGCCCAAAAACCACAACATAGACATATATTTTTTCACTCAAATCCAATGCTTTTTTGCAATGTGGGCAGCTGTGGATTTAAGGCTTGGATCAGCGCCACCCAGGGAAAACAACCAAACACAGACATTTCTGAAAACTAAACACCCAATGGAGTCCAGGGTGGTGTGACGTGAGTGGATTTCACAAAGTTTTCTTAGTTAAGCTCTTGCCAAACTTAAGCCAGAAAACACAATTTCCTCACATTTCTGTAAGGGAAAGTTTCAGATTCTGCAGGGATCCACAAATTTCCTACAACCCAGTATTCCCACGTCTTACAATAAAAACGGTGTCCCCTAGTGTGGGTGAGCCCAGGGCTCATGATAGGAAAGGTCCCAAAACTCAAAATGGACAGATACATTTTTTCTACCCAAAATGAGCTGTAGATTTTAAGCCTGGGCTGGCCTGCCACCAAGGGAAAACTACCAAATCCAGGTATTTCCAAAAACTAGGCACAAAATGGAGTCCAGAGTGGTGTGACTAGTGTGGATCTTACAACATTTTCTTATCCAGAAGAACTTGTGAACTTTAGAATGCAGAAAAACATTATGCCCATTTTGCTAGAGGGGTTATGTCCCAAAGCCATGGTAGGATGCTTCCACCCCTTTGTTTTACCCAAATGTATTATCCACAGAGATTAGTGGACTTCCTACCTCCCTGGGGGCAGTCTATGGTCAGCCTCTTTAATCAGGACAAATCTTCTATGCGCCTCCCAGGGGAGCAGAAACTCTACTGCCCCTTCTGACCCTCCAGCATCAGAGCAGGAAGGGGGTTGTGTTGGGGAGCACCAGAGCGAAACACGATAGCTGCTGCTTCAGTGCCAGGCACTATGATGTGACCTCTATGTCAATAGATATCCATTGTGAGCACAAATAATGTGAATGTCACGTCAATAGTGCCTATAGAATTTTAATATCTAGAGCATTGTCTTTATCCAGTCCTCCATCAATGTTGTGTTGTTTGATGACGTCTGCTTGGGTTTTAAGGTGGACTGTGGCATCATTCACCAGATGGCCCCTCTAGGTTCTCAAATGGTGTGACGGTCCACAATTACATTGGGTGCAAACCACAGCAGGGTCAGGCTCAAAGAAGAGAATATGCTTGTTCCCCAAAGTTTGTGACAAGCAGGCTAGGCATCAAAGGCATCCTGTCAGGTATTGTTCTGCAACGTTAAGTAGTTTGTGCGGTTTGACTCAAACATATAACCAGAATGGATGCACTTCCCATCCAAACAATGTAGCAACTGACATTACCTACAGAAGTTCTGTGTTTTTCTGATCTCAGGGCTTGAGAGTTGTGTATCTAGTATTTGGAGCTATGATGAGTTTGCAGTTGATATTTGCAAATACGTATTTCAGCCTGGCAAAGAAAAAGATACTTATCTGCACAAATAATTTTGCAGCTAGAGGCTACTCAAGATTCACCTGTGTGTGCATCATCCTGCCACCTACTGGATGAATTCGGAAGAGCACCTCGTTAAAATGTCCAAAGCTTTTGAGCACTGACCACTGGTCATGCTATGTGATCCATGAAGACGTTGAGAAGACAACAATGCCCCATACAGCAGACACCATTTTCACATAGTTTTACTTATGGGGCATCTCTAAACGTTGAGGAGGGAAAGGAGAGTGTGAAGCGAAGGAAAAGCGGAACACAGTGCCTATAAATGGTTTTTTTTTTTTATTTTTTTTTTTTTAAAAACCTTTATTCGGATATTTCAGAGACACAGCTATTCAGCCGACAACCCGGAGGTTCGGCAGCTCGTCAATCAACATATGTAGTCTTCTATAGCTGTCATGCAGGAGAGAAAAAAGGTTTCAATTTTTAAAGAAAAACATAACGAGCAAGGCAATATACATCATGTGTTCGCGTCAGATCCCACCGATGAGGCGGCCCCATATCCACCATCAGATCAGCCCTCAAGTGTGGAGGGGAGGGAGAGGCAGAGGCACTAACTTTCTATCAGATTTCATCCGCAAAACTCAAGTCGGAAGTGGGGCTAGGGGGAAAGGTGCTCCTCTGGTGGGTCAGTGGCAGGAGGCAGGCAGATGTACCCCCTATACTGGTTCCACCCCCCCCACACCTTGTGCCATTTCTTGGGCCTCCCCCGTGCACAATACACTGTTTTCTCCTGAAACATGCACCAGTCCATGTTGTTCTTCCATGCATCCAGGGTGGGCGGGCTAGGGGATCCCCACAATCGTGCAATATCCCGCTTGGCCACCATATTACCAAGGGTCACCCATTGAGTCTGCGCAGCATCGTAGTCTGTAGGGCCCCACACGTTCAAGAGACAGCGCCGCGCCTCTGAGTGCAACACAATACCCGTGACCTCCTGCATCACAACATGAATCTGCTTCCACAATTCCGCAATCACACCACACTCCCATATAATGTGCAGAAAGGTGCCCACTATCCCGCAGCCCCTCTTACACAGCCCGTCCTCGGAGAAACCCATGTGGACCAACCGGGGGCCAGTGACATAGACTCTGTGGAGTATCTTAAGCTGGACCAGCCGCAGCCTGGCGGGGATGGCAACCTCTTTCGGGGAGGAGACAGCGCACTGCCAGTCCTCATCGTCCAGCTCAAGACCGTCTCTAGTCCACTGGTCCCGCACCCCCAGGAGGAGATCGGTACGGACGTTCACCAGCTTCTTGTAAATGAGAGAGATTGTGCTCTCCGGCACATGGCCGTCCAAGATCCGGTCCTCCAACGGAGAGGATTCGGGCACCTTCTCCCCCTCAACGAGGACCGACCGCAGCGCATGACGTACCTGCGCGTACCGGAAGTATTCCGTGCCCTCTAGCGCATATTCCGTCTGCAGCTCTGTAAACGACTTAATCCGCCCCTTGGCCAGCATGTCCCCCACCCTGGAAATACCAATCAGGTCCCATTTGTCGAAACCCTTAGAGTTCCAGAGTTTCCCCAGCATGTCCGAGTCAAACAGCGGAGTGGCCAGTGTGAGTCTATCCTTCCACCCCAGGGAGTTCGTGACTGCCTTCCACACGTGCACCGCCACCCCGGTCGGCCCCGTGAGGGATCCAGCCGGGGCCCTTGAATAAAGTGCTCTATAGTAGCCACCACCCCGCAACAACCACCGGTCCATAGCGAAGCCGGGGCTAAGCGCAGGACCGTAGACTCCGTGGTTGACTGCGCTCAGTTGGGAGGCCCAATAGTATCTCCGGATGTCGGGAAGCGCGATACCCCCGTCATACCAAGGGAGAGTTAGTTTTGCTATCGCTATACGCGGGCGGCCGTCCCACAGCAGCGAACGCTGTAGACTCTCAACCTCCCGAAAGTAACTGGCCGGGACCAGCTCCTGGGTGTTCTGCAGGGCATAGAGAAAGCGGGGAAGCGACATCATTTTAAAGAGCGCCGCACGACCGAGGAGGGAAAGCGGCAGCCGCCTCCAGCCTGCCACGTCCCGCCGCAGGCGCGCCAACGGAGGGAGCAGGTTTCGCTCATACCGTACCGTGGGGTCGGCTGAAATATAGATCCCAAGATACTGAAAGCCCTCCCGGGCGATCTGGATCGGGCAATTCCGCGGGGGAACCGGAGCGTCTCCACACAGGGCGTACAGATATGACTTACCCCAGTTGATGGTGAGCCCCGAGTTCCTCCCGAAGGAAGTCAAGATGTCGCAGACAACTATAAGGGACTTCCGGGGTGAGGTAAGATAGAGCAGAATGTCGTCGGCATAGAGGGAAATGCGGTCCTCGTGATCGGGGGACCAGCGAATCCCCCTCACGTCTGGGTGCCACCGTATCCATGCCGCTAGCGGCTCAAGGGCGAGAGCGAACAACAGCGGCGAGAGGGGACAACCCTGCCTGGTACCCCTTCCCAAGTCGAAGGGATTGGAGGCCCTCCCGTTAACCGCAACTTTGGCGAGAGGTCCTTCGTATAAGAGCCTCACCCAGCCCACAAATCCGGGCCCGAAGCCGAACTTCGCGAGCGCGGCCCACAAATATGCCCACTCAACCGTGTCGAACGCCATCGTTGCGTCGAGCGCCGCCACCACGGCCGGTTCCCGCATCGTCCCGACCCTTGCGATCACACCATGAATGCGCCTAAGATTCAACGCAGTATTCCGATGTGGGATGAATCCAGATTGGTCGGGGTGGATCAGGTCACCGATCACCCTGACTAGCCGGTTTGCGAGGATTTTAGCAAGGATCTTCGGCTCAGCGTTAAGGAGCGAGATCGGCCGGTATGAACTGCACCTGTCTCTAGGCTTGCCATCTTTATGGATGACCACGATCATTGCCAGGCGCTGGTCGAGCGGGAGGGAACCCGTCGCCCGCGCCTCCACAAACATGGCTCGTAGATGCGGAGCGATCTTGTCCGGCTGGAGTTTGTAGAGCTCAATGGGCAGACCATTCGGACCCGAGGCCTTGCCCGGACGCAAAGAACGGATCGCCCCCGCAATCTCATCGACCGTGATGTCGCCATCAAGGTCGTCCCTGTCCACGTCGGAGAGGCAAGGCAGGGCGAGATCGCGCAGGAGTGCACATGAGTCCTCCACAGGCCTGTCCGACACGGATGTATAGACCGTGCGGAAGTAATCCGCAAAGCACTGGACTATGTCCTCCGGCTCCGTGACCAGGACGCCAGCCTCCGTCACTAGGTCCGGCACCACTCGATTGACCCTCTCCTTCTTGTCCAGCCACGCGATCAATTTCCCGGCCTTGTCCCCGACGTCATACAGACGGCCCCGCTGTTCCCTACTCAGAGCCTTGGCTGCGTCCGTCACGAGGGCCCTGTACTCCGATTGCTTAAGGCTCAATTCGTGCAGCGCCTCCTCCGTGACCTCACCCTCCAGGGCCAGCCCTAGGTCTGCGATCTCCGCCTCAAGCTGGGCGACCTCCGCGTCCCTCCGACGCTTGGCCGCTGTAATCAAGGAGAGGGCCTCACCCCGAATCACGGTTTTGAATGCTTCCCACAAGGACACCGCCGACGTGACCGAACCGAGGTTTTCTTGAAAATAACGGTCGATCGCCTTAAGTACCTCACTACGAGTCACAGGGTCTCTAAGATGCCACGGGTTAATTGGGGCCACCCTACCACCCACTCCTCTGGCAACATCCATACAGATCCACACCGGAGAATGGTCAGAAATACCTCGTGCCATGTGCCTGGCCTCAGAGACACTGGAAGCGTGTGCAGCCAGAGTAAGGACATAATCAATTCTGGAGAGACTGCCATGCGCACCTGAGTGGAAAGTGTACTGCCGTTGTGTGGGATGCAACATTCTCCAACAATCAACCAGCCCTAGGGTATCTATGAAATCAGGAAGCCACTTCTGAGCCCCCCCCGAAATCCTCTGCGGGTGCCTGTCAAGCAGGCCTGAGCCGACCGCATTAAAGTCACCACCCACCACCAACACGCCCTCTGGGAGATCCAGTAATGTCCTCTCTAAGTCCGCTAGGGTAGTGGGCTGCAATGCAGGGGGGACATAAACCGACACCAGGACCAGCGTCCTGCCCTCCCACCGTCCCGCTACTGCCGCGAAGCGCCCCCTATCGTCTACAGTAGTAGAGTCAACCTCAAATGGGAGAGAGGACCTGACTAGTATTCCCGCCCCTCTGGAACCCGAGGTGAACCCGGAATGCGCAACAAACTTATAGCCTTTACGATTGAGTGCATGGCACGTGTTGCCAATCAAGTGCGTCTCTTGCAAGAGGACAATATCAGGGGCACATCTCTTCAGAAATTGCAGTACAATCCCACGCTTAATACGATCCCCCAGGCCATTCACATTCCAACTGAGTATTTTGAGGCCCCTACCCCCCATCCCAGCATGTAAGGAGACCACCACCACCCACGTGGAACCCGACCCGAACCACAGGAGCTTGCATCATGACGCCTTGCAGAACCAAAAACAACAACAACCCCAACAACAAACCCCACCCACCCCCCACCCTGCACCCCTGCGTAAGCTCTAAAGTGCCCCCCAACTTGCAGTGTGCCTGTCGCCCCTTATAAAACTAGTCTACGGAAAGAACCCCAGAGGAGGAAAAGCTCCCCTACTGCCCCCGCCACCCCCCGGACTATCAACCTCCCGGAGAGATCGGAGTCGTGGTACTTAAGTCCCGGTTCAATGTTCGTCACCGGCACCATCTGCGCCACCAGAGCGTTCCATGCCAGGCCGCCCTTGGGGCAGAGTGTCCAACCAGTCTCCGACCATGTCGGGTGCCTCAAAAAAGAAAGTTCGCTCTTCGAACACCACCCGCAACCTTGCAGGAAAGAGCATGGCATATTTTAGTCCCATCTCACGCAGTCTTCTCTTGACCGCCATGAAGCCTTGCCGCTGCTTTTGCACCATCTGAGTGAAGTCCGGATAAAAGCTTACAGTAGTGTTCTGGAATGGCAGCGGGCCGGCCATCCGCGATGCTTGTAGTATGGCATCTCGATCCCTGAAATTAAAGATCCGGGCGACAATCGGCCTTGGTGGGGCCCCCACCTTGGGCCTCCCGCCAGGAACTCTATGGGCCCGTTCGACGGTAAAGAACTTGCTAAGGCCTTTGGGTGCCAGATGGTTCACCACCAGGTCCTCCACGAACAGGTCCACCGACTGCTCCTCCGAATTTTCCGGGACCCCAATGATGCGGACGTTGTTGCGCCTAGCACGGCCTTCGAAGTCCTCCAACCGGCGGGCGAAGTGATCATTTGCTGCCCGGAGAGTACGGACTTCCTGCTGGAGGCCGGAGACATCGCCCAGGAGGCCGGCAGTCTTGAGGTCCAAGGACTGAACCCGCTCATTAGTTTTGCCGAGGTCGGCCCGAACCAGGTTGACATCTATCGATATGGCATCTACTTTTTGTGCCAGGGTCTCAAATTGCTGCCCAATCGAGGACTTCATCCCTTCGATGGCCCCCATGATGTCCTGCAGGGTTAATTCTGTGGAGGGGGACGCCGCGTCCTTCGAGGCTTCCGACGTCGGGCCCGATTCGCCCGGGGACCCCCTCTGATGGGCATAGCGGTCCATGGTATTAGTCTGGGTGGAGGTGCCCCGCCTGGTGTTCTTGGGCTTCTGCTTTTCGGCGTCCGACCTGGTCGACATCTCAATCTGCCGTGTAGACAATCTCCTGGCCCGTACAGGGTAAATGGGCATGCAACCAGTGGCTGGCGCCGCGCACGCCCCGTCACGGGCGCCCTGGAGACTGGGAGGCGAAATCGAAAGTGAAAGTGAAATCCCCTCCACCTCCGACGACTCCTCCCCGACCAGGCCGCTGTTGTTCAATTAGGGCACGGGCACTGTGCCAACGCAAGTCCCGGGCACCGTGCGGGGATTAGGCCCCAAACTTCCAGGCAGTATAACTTCGGTCTCCGGTGGGCGATTTCGACCCGGACAACGGTTCCCGCCTCAGCAGCAGATCCTCTCCAATAGCCCGGGCATCAAGTACAGGATAATAGACAGGATAGATGCCGGAGGGAGCGAGGGTCTCGGGAGCTCTAGGCTCACGCGGCCATCTTGATCACGCGCTAAGCTCCTCCGCCTATAAATGGTTTGATGTGTCAACATGCTTAAATGCATATGTTTGGTGTGAGCATCTATGTTTTCATATACACACGCAACGGGCCTTGTATGTGCAAAAGATATGAACTTTGTCAGTATTTGTTAAACTGTGATCTTATTCACAGTTTAATTGAGGAAGACTTCAAGCTACATAACAGGAGGCACTATAGAAATGCCCATAATATAAAATATATAATATAGCGTATAGTACTTTCCTATAGTTCTGTATCTGATAAAGTGGTCTGTGTGCAGCTTGTGCAGATAATTCAGTGCAGGGGATTATGTTGGTGCCTTCTAGCACCTTTCGTAAGACAGAAAGCAAACAGCGTTCAGTAAAAAAAATGAACATGGCATATACAATATACTGCGTTCTTGCTATAATATGTGCTACAATGTGCTCAGGCAATAATAGGTTAAAGTAATGTTGGTGTAACTCAGGGCTGGTTTTAGCACTTGTGCAACAATGTTTGTTGGCACCCCCTCAATAACCTCCTTCCCGCAAATTCTCTCACTGCCACCCACCTACAGTGCCCGTCATGTTTCCATAGTCCCACTCTCACATGCATTTCATTTGTTTTACAGCAGAACTCAAACATGTTTAGGGTGTCAGACCACTTTACATCACACACATTATACAGTGAAAATTAATCATACAAGTGTAAATCACTCTATAGGAAATGTTACATGACACAATGTGGATTACAAGGTGTAGGAATCACATGCCATCCATACTAGCAGGCAAAATATTTTATGAGTGTTTGGTCTGGAGAAAAACTACCTCAGGAATGAAAACTTACCACAATGGTACCCAAAATAACCCTTTTTAGCAACATTACGATAATGAAAGAAGGGGGAACCATACCGTTAAAACCTATAATATGGAAGTTGCATACAGCTGTTTGATGATAGTTCACAGCTCACTGTGCTATACTAGGATTGCAGCTTATGGTTCACAAGTTGGTTGCGGTTCGCAAGTAACAAAGGCATCACTGTGACAAAAGCAGTAACCCACTGAACTATCCACATAAAATACTGTTTCGCAATGTGCATGGTACATGTTCTCTGCAACAGGCATATTAACCCTCTGCACTACTTTATGAGTAGTCAAAACTGCCAAAATTAAAATCTACATTTTTATCGATCCCTGAAAACTGTTGGACACAAGGAACTCTGCAGGAGGTTCTTTTAAACCCATAAGTTATTTCTAAACATACCACCCCCCCAGCTTAGATCCAAGTGCGGCTGAACCGGTCGCACCGTCTTAAAGACAGCTCTAGTAAAACCTGTGTTTCAGGAACAAAGCAGGCACGCACAGCAACCCTCAGTGGAGCAAAGTGCACTTCTGGCAGGTCCACTGGGAGGAAGTTGCCCAAGTCAAGTCTTGAAAGAACAACTGTACTGTGGTCTTGAAGCACTGGTCTGCACAACAGTCTAAGTGGGAAACGTACATAGTTACCATAATGTGCGGCTGGAGGTTATGCTTTTGTTGAGAGAATGGCTAAAGATTTTGAGCTATCAATTACTGCATGGTTAGAAGTCCCTGGTGTTGCAGGAGTTGAAAGGAATCAAAACCCTAATTTAGATTTAGGCCCTGATTATTCTGTTTTACCTGTCACTTTCCCTCAAACTAAGAATCTTTTTCATGTAAAGAAAGGAAAACAGTATAAAGCAGTTTAAACGTGTGGTTAAACATACTTGTTAAGTTGTACATTTGTATCTGGAAATAACCTACAGCCTGATTGAAAAAAAAAGGTCTAAAATGCGGCCTGGCTTAAGTGTTTTTTCCTTACTATTGTATTCTGGCTGAGAAACTTCCTGTCTTGGAATATGTAACAGGAAACTCGGAGCAGCAAGAATGTTCTCATTGTAGTCTGTAAGTGTTGCGTGAGAAGTTAGGAACACAAGGAAAATCGGCAGGAAATGTATGTAATCTGTGTGGGACATAACGGAAAAGCAGGAAGCTTTTTCTATTGTGAACATTGTATTAAATATGGACTAATGCCAAAATTAGTATTATAAGACTAGACTCGAAGTGTATGTAAGTTGAGACTGATTTGTGCTTCTCTCATAGCACGTCTGTCTCCTAGTTGAACTAGCCTGGCATGTACAATGAACCTTTTTGTACTCCCTTTTGTTGCAGATGTGGTGATTAAATGATTTGCACTGCTTAAAGGATTTTTTCCAGACAAAGTCATTCAATTAAAGATGCTTTTCAAACATTGCTATGAAACTTTGTACATTAACTATTTCGGCATGACCCTCCCATTTTTATTTCTTCTCGAAGACATGGACATCAAACCATCTTTCATTCTGTCTATCTGTATTCTGCCTTTGTTTATGTGTTAAATGATAAAATCAATAACAAATAATTAAACTTAAAAAAAAAGATGCCTTTCAAAGGTTAAGCTTCGAATCGTGAAATCACATCCATTATTGAATGATATTGAGGGTGTGGGCAGGGTGTGATTTGTCATCAGGCAAAGAGACGTTGACGTACAGCTGTGTACTATCAGGCTATTGATTTGTTGAGGATCACAACAAGGGGCTTGAGATAAATATTAAAGAAGGTTGGATCCAGTTTGGAATCTTGCGGTACTTGTTACAATAAGGTAATAGGTGAGAAAAACAGGTTGACAATATGATGCGAGCCACTTGTGGATAACGCCACCAATGCCCACAAGCACTTTCAGAGTTTTGATAAGAAGATTTGAATATGACAATGAGTTGTGCTGGTGAATTAGGAGTAGAGACCAAGACATTTTGATGGATTTAACTATTTTCTCAAAGGAATTGGGTGAATTCTACACATTGCTTTCAGAAAATTTGACACTCTAAACATGTAGAGGGTAATTGCCTACCTATACACCTTCCACAAATTGCTTATGTTGGTTTTTTGCAGGATTAATATTTCTTGTGAGAAGTCTTCAAATTAAAAATGTGCCTTTCATTTGGGAGTAGCAGTGGCGTGGAGAGATGTGGCTAGACTTTGCGGGGGCAAGTAACCATCTAAAATCAATGCCTCTCTCCAATGTAGATTAGCGTTTATCTGAGCATTGAACAATATATGCTACTAGACTCTGCCAAATGTTTTTTTTTTAAAAGCATAAGCTACTATGGACTGGGTTAAACACATTGATGAATATGTGATGGGTGCCTCAAATGGCTTCAGTGTGACACCACATCACCCTCTCCTGACCCCCAATCCCTTGTTGGCATCTGCAAGTTCCTATACATTTGCACAGGAATGTACTAAGTTCTGTTGTGGGATGGTAGATTGGGAGACATCATACTCCTGTTGACATATCAACTTAGCTTGCTAATTTTAGTATGTGTCTTTTTGTTATTTTATACATTTAAAAAAATCAATAACAATTTTAAAAAAAAATATATGTGCCTTTATATACAGACTTCTACATACCCAAGGATTATCAAGGTTGTAAGTGAGAGTGACTGTCTCAATGTTTTCTTAATCACTTTTAGAAGTTTTCTTTCATCGTACAGCACTCTAGAGAACCTGAACAGATGGTCTGGATCTAGTGCAGACGCTGCCTGCCCTCGCTGCCAGCTGGTGAATGCTGACCTTCTGCACATGCTTTGGCCATGCCCCTGATAACAACACTCCTGGCAGGAAGTGGTAGACCGCTTGAGGCATTGCACTGACAGAACCCTTATGGTTACATGGGAGATATGCATTTTAGTATTACATCAAAGGGGCAAGGAATACAAAGTCACATCTAGATTCCTTGATTTAGGGCTACTGTTAGCCAAAAGATGAATGAACCGCAGATGGAAATCACCCGACCCCCTTCATATTACCACCTGGCTGCAATCATTCACTTACTGGACTCAGGCGAAAAGCACCGCTTTACATAGAGAGGACAACTTGGGACTTCGTAAATACCCTATTGCTACGCATTGAGACGCTTTAACGACAGCTTTACACAATGAACCACCTGCTGGCTCCATACGTCAAAGCATCCATTCTGAGAGAGGCAACAGTGCGTGGGAGGTGGGCCGTAACACACTTCCCGATACGACGGAACTCGTTATAACACAACTATTAGCTGTAACCCACTCTGAATCAACACTCAACCACACAGCAGTGGTAGACGACATGGAACCATAAACTCACCTATATAACTGTATATGAAGAACTGAATAATGTAGTGATCGGATTTGTCAATAAGGCCGGTATGAATTAGTTAGTTATATCATAAGCTCATGTTAGACTTCTGCCTGTTTGAAGTAAATATTGTTTGGATCTGTTATTGCAGGCATGTAATATATGTGTTAATTGCCAGTACTTACTAGATAACACTTGCCACCTGTACTAATATGACATTACTAAATGTTATATCATTGTGCTGTTAATAACTTCCCATTTTTTTATATCATCATGCGCAACATAGTTAACTGATGCACTGTATCAGCAATGTATGTAACACAATTTTCCTTCTTTAATATAATGCAAAAACAGATTTACACAGATGGTCGAGATCTCAACGTTTTAGAGGTGCAAAGCCGTCAATAAGTTCCTCAATCGCTCTCTAGAGTAGTGGGCGACTCTAAAAAACCGTCACAGGTTGAGTGACGTGCAACGTGCTGGTATGAACCTGTTTTGATCTCCATCTACCAGCCGCGGGACCACTGGAGCCAGTCTGCTTGCCAGCAGTTTGGCGAGTATTTTATAATCCGAATTTAGCAGTGCCAATGGGCGGTATGAGCCCACGAGCTCTGTGTCCCTGTCCAGCTTGGGCAGCGAGACAAGTAGGGATTCACGTAGCGACTGAGGCAAAATGGCTGTCTCTTGCGCAGTGACATATAGTGCAAGCAGTTTCAGAGCAAGTATGTCTCGGTATGCCTTGTAAAACTCCGCCAGTAGCCCATCCGGACCTGGTGCCTTGCCTGTGACCAATGCTTGAATCGCTAACTGCACCTCAAGTAGCGTTATTGGCTCGTTTAACTCAGCCCGCTGAGAGTCATCTACCACAGGCATGGGCAGCTGGGACAGATATGTCTCCAGCTCCTCCGGAGTGACCTGTATTACTGGCTTATAGACGTCTGTATAATGGATGCATATTCGCGAAGTATGTTGCATTGGAGCGTTAGCATTTGCCCTGCTCCGGTTCTCAAGCACAATGTCGGTGGCTGCGCACGGTCTTGCTCAATTAGTCTTGCCAAGAGCCTCCCCGCCTTATCAGCCAGAGAATGAGTACGGGCCGAATGCGCCGCATAATTCAGACAGCGCAGTTTCTCCATTACCTCAACATGCTTTAGTCGCTGATCACCGAGCGCCTGTTGCGCGCCAGCACCAACTACTAAGGCAGTTTCAAGTTGGAGAAGGGTGTCCTCTATTTGTTTAGCCTCACGGTCCGGCTGCCGGCGTAGGCTCCAAGTCGGGCCAATCCCACTGAGTCTCTAAAGGAGGGGGGGGGGGGGGGGGGGGGTGGTCTTCCAGTGCTGCTGTCTGCAGTCTCCACAACTTGGTGGCCGGCGTTAAATCGACTCCACCTAGTTGTAACATATGCAGATTATGATCAGAATGTGTGGGCCCCAGGTAATCCGTATTGATGCAGTCTGCTAGTAATGCTGTGTGTCCTATGAACCTGTCTAGGCGCACATGTAGGCAATGGGGGAGTGAGTAGTGCAAGTAGAGGCGTGTATTTGAATTGAACGTCCTCCATAAGTCTACTAGTCCCCAACTGCAGAGACACTCAATCAAACCTTTAGCGTTGGATGTAGAAGTCGCCTGCTGTAGCGGCGGGAAGGATCTATCTAAGCCTGTATCCAGTACCGCATTATAGTCCCCTACCAACAGCCAAGGAATATCACACCACTGGGACAGCTTTGCTGACAGTATACGCCAGAATGGGGCTTGGTCAGTGTTCGGGCATATATTGATCCGAGTACTACCGGTCTGCCATTGAGCCTGTCTTTTGTCAACGCATATCGGCCATGAATATCTATTTCCGTTTCTTCCGATACATAGTGTGTGCCTAGTTTGACCCATATTTATGCTCCCTTCATGTATGATGAGTAGCCTGTGGCAAACACCTGTCCTCTTCACTTTCACTGCAATCTGTGTATCTCGGGCTACGATATATGCGTTTCCTGTAAAAGTGCGATATGCGCCGCATGTCTCTTTAAGTATGCAGATGTGTTATATCTGCATGCGGGCGTGTGCATACCCCTGACATTCCAAGTGATTATCGTGGTCGGCGGCATCCTTTATTTACACAATATTCGTGCATGGTCAGTTGGCTGGTTACTCTGTAAGGGAGGCAAGCGGCATGCACGTGTAGCCTAGGCCTATTCTGCCATCTCACTGCGCGAAAACCCCAATGGCGTGGTGGTGCGGTGCTATGTGGGGAATTAAACATTGTGTGGTGGAAGTGGGACAGGGCAGAGGGACAACGTGTATCTGCCCCAACCTTGAACTGCGCCTTATGGCAACTATCGGCCTTATGCGCTGTGATACTGTGTGTGTAGAGGGGAGGTAGCCTCAACTAAGCGTGTAGTGAGCCAATTGAAGCTCAGGCCCTATAGCTCTGATTTGCTACACACACTGCGTCTCATCCTGCCTACACTGCAGTGCCTCTGGACCCATGGCGGGAAAAAAAACGGCAGGAAGACAGAAGGCCCGCCCCTGCAAAAGTTCACAGGTTGTCATAGCAGATTCCCATCCCACAGTGCTACACATTTTCTCTAAGACAACTACTCACTCGGGGCACATTATAGTGATTACTATGACACCCTTTATCTACATTACATAATGTCGTCAGCTGTTCGGGGCGTCCCTCAGGCAATGGCTGCAAATCTTCTCCCACCCCGCCGACGTGTTGTGTGCACTCATGGAGCGCTCCGATGAGGCATCCGTGTCCCTGGTTACTGGGCTCCTTCTCATAGTCCCTGCTGTCTGCAGAACAGCACAGCGTTCCTGCAGGCACTGTTCTAAGTCGGGGGTAGCCTTAAGCTGCGTCAGGCGCTTCCTGGCTCGCCTACGAGGTCTCTGCCAGCTCCTTCGACTGCTATGTTGGGAGTCCGTGACTGCAGTCCGTTTACCAGGTGACACGCTGTGCCCCTCCGCTTCGAGCCAGTCCCATGTCTCTACTGCTGTACTGAAGAAGTGTGTAACGCTGTCCTTTACCACTCGCAGTCGGGCCGGGAAGAGGAGCAAGTATTTAATTTCTAACTCCTGCATCTTCTGTTTAACTGACATAAACCTGCCTCTTCGTTGCTGCACACCAAGAGAATAGTCCGAAAAGAACATCACTTTTGAGTTTTCAACTCAGACCTCTTCTAGTTTACGCAGCTCCTGCAATATCGCGTCCCTGTCTTTGTAGTTCAGGAGTCGGACTAGGTACGGGCGAGGCCCAGCTCCTTGCTGTCGCCGACCCTACGGGACTCTATGCTCCCTTTCTATTGCGAAAAAGGGGAGAGGAATTTGGTAGCATCACATTTTTCAGCCAGGCCTCCGTGTACGACACTGCATCCCGCCCTTCCGTTCCCTCTGGCAGGCCTACGATCCGGACATTATTGCGGCAAGAACACCCTTCCTCATCATCTATCCTGTTCTCCAGGATGTGCACTTTCATCCGGCTAGTGTCAGCACTTTAGCCGCCGAGGCTTTGGTTTTGGGGAGGATCTCTTCCATTTCAGCCTCCATCTTGTCAACCTTTTCCGCAAGCTTGTGATGATCTGCGTGCAGTATTGTAAAGTCCGATGTAATTTTATCGATTAGTCCCTCTAGAGACGTGCGCATTTGCGCCAGAGACACACTGAGCTGTGTCACCACCAGCAGCACATTATCTATCTTAGATCCCAACGTGGGACTCTCTACATTTTCTTCATTCTCCATTTCATTGTCTGGGTGCCTGGGTGGTGCTGAAGGTGCTGTGGACTGCATGCTTGTTTCCGCCCGCTGTCTGCCCATTGTCGCTACCGATCATGCATGGGCTAGGGCAACATTTTAAATGCACGCTGGAGCAGGTACTATTCCCACTTCTCTGGAGTGCTGAACGTGTTTTGGCTATATCGTGATGTCTGTGGTCGCGCCTGTCCCAGCTGCGCACCTCACACCAGGGGCCACGGGACTCCACACACTTCCTGGCTTCGGATACTGCCGGCCTCTGGTAGCGTCTGATGTGGGTAGCGCTACTTGCCTGCTTCCCGTGCCACCACTTGTCTCCTTCGCTCAGGCCAGCTTTACAGCATGTTGGCGCACACTTTGGTAACTGCTGCTCTTACACGAGGTTGACGTCTATAGAGCCCTCATTGGCAATACGGCTCTCCAGCGATGGCAGCTCTCATTGTTAGGGGCAAGATGGCCACCCTCAGCGCTTCGCACCATGGCGGAGTGGCTCACTGTTGATGTGCCCACTTTCTCAATGCCCAGCACTGACGTAGGCTACCCACACGCCCGTATTCCTGTGCAAAAGCTGGGGTCTCAGACTCCGTGCGCCTCCTCAATCGCGGTCCAGCGTCGCTTCTGGGCCTCTCTCTCGCTGCTCGAGCCCCGATCTGCATCTCCCGGGCGCTACACGTTTCCGGGCCTCCACCTGTCTGGGACTTGGCGTGACGCTCATGTGCTCCCACTGTTTGCTATCTGTTGCTGGGACTAGGCTCGACACAGCCCCGGGACCCCAGTCACGCCATGCACATCACCAGCTCACCCTTAACAGCCGCTCCGCGGGGTCAGGTACACACGTCAGCAGCCACTTGTAGGGTTTCGCAGCTCCAGGTTCCACTCTTCCGGGCTCGCTCAGTTCATCTCACCTCCATCCGCAGCACACTGCAAAGTCTTCATCTGCCATCTCCCGGCGCCAGGGCGTCTCCACCCCCCACCGGTGGCATACCACAGGGGCCGCCAAGGTTCAGCGCTGGTTGTCTGCAGCACCGCTTGGTAGATCCCAGACCGTTGGTCTCGTCAGCAATGTACAGACCTCACCCCAGCTGACAAGATGGCCACTAGACGCAACTCGTTCAGGACCAGCGCGGGTCCGCTCACAGTTCTATACTGCACTTCAGCCCCTGATTTCACACCCACAGTGTGTAGCGCAGTGTTCTTTGTCCGTGGCGCCTGCAGCAGGAACTGGATGGCGCCTGTGGTCAGCTATTTTTGCCGGATAATCGGGCCGTAGAGCAGAGCTGCCCAAGAGTGCATCCGCCATCATGGCCTGCTAGCCACGCCCCGACAACAAGTTCCTCAATATAAACAATGAGCTTATGAGCTGACAATCTAGGGGGAAGTTTGTTTGTTGCCAAGATGTTGATGCTGATATTTGTGGTGTAAGGAAACCAAACTAACATCTTCTTAGACTGACCGAATGTTTTGTTCTAAATGAACGCTTAGGAGAAAGGTACTAAAAAATGGTCTGATCAGCCAACAAGGACTGAGTCATCAATGTCAATAAAATATTTTTGGGAGATGATTAAATCAAGAATCACACTTTTAATGTTGGCGGCTTAACATTAAGTGTTGAATAAGTTTGTAGTTTGGTAAGAAGAGGTACGCAGAATGACTGTGGTGTCATTAGGATCATACCAGTGTAGAATAAAGTCACCTAGGAAGGCTTGATAATCAGAGAAAATTAGTTGATTCATCCAGTGTTCTATGTATTTCTCAATAAATGATGAGATGTCACAAGAAAGATGGAAGGTCACATTTATTTAGATGGAGAACGCACTTAAAGGTTTGATTTCCAGATGCAAACACTAGAAGCATGAGTGGGTGTTATCATGTAGCCATTGGCAGAATACAATTCCTGCAGAAAACTGCAACCGCTCCAAACTGCATGCCCTCAACTTCAAAATGAATAATAAAGAAGTGATTGGGAGAGGATGTGGCCTGACGGCTAGGGCGGTGGACCTCAAATCTGAGGAACCGGGTTTGAGTCTCGGCAAGGACACACAACATCCTGTGATTCTGGGCAAATCACTTAATCTCCCTGTGCCTAACAAAAATGAATGTGTCCTCATGTAACGCAACAGGTGCTCGTGTAAAGCACTCTGATACCAGATACCTTTGTGTCAAGTTCGCGCTATAAAAAACTCTGTAAAAAAAAAAAAAAAGTCGTTGACCAGAATATTTGAAGGTTGCATTGTGCCAGATTCAGTCAAGACTAATAGATCAAGGTCAGTTTAGTGGACCGTGTAAATATAAAATCAAGCAGAATTTAACCAACATTGTTGTGGACAATATTATTTGAAGGAGAGCCACAGGGTCGGACTGGGACAGAAACAGGCTCAGGCACCAAAACAAAAGTGGCCCATATTAGTGAATTTACAAAGCTAAAAAAGTAGCCTATGTTTGCATACTGGGGCCGTTTTGAAGTTGCAAACACATGCTGTATGAGTATTTTGCAAAGCATGGAAGACTGCATGGGCTTGAGCTTGCTGTAGGCAATATTTGTTTTCAAATCCTTTAAATCAAAAGTAAAAATCAGTCCACTAGACCATAAAAGAGGCCCACAACCAGCCACACAACTGGCCCACATACTGACATGGAAGACCTGCCCTTAGGGCACTCCCTGATTGCCATATAGTCCAGTCCGACCCTGGAGACAAAGTTCAAATAGAGTTTTAGGGAGTAGTAGCCATTACGGAGTTCACAGATGTTCTTGCTGGAAAGAGGCATGGTTATTCAGTGAAGAAGAAAGTCCCTATCTACTCCTCAGAACAGTTTGCATAGCATATGGGCAGGGATGCAAAGTTGCAGCTCATGATCTTACATGCATCAATGTAGTTTGAGTGAGGGTGACAAATGGAGATATCTTTGGAGCGCAAAATAATATTAAGGTTAGGCAATATAGAGAAGAATTAGTTAACAATAAATACAAGATCAAAGTTAAATGAAAGGTATCCAAAGGTGGTGGAGTTTGTCGTTGCCATCAATAGAATAGCGAGGTAATGAAATCTGACCTGACCTTTATAAATGGTTAGGGAACACTGTGATTGTCACAAGTGTCCCTGGAAATAGGGTCCCAATAGTAGATAAACAAAAAAGCTCTGACTAAAAGAGTCAAGTTGGAAGTATCAGACACTCAATGATTTTAATGTTGTTCCTGCTCATGAGAGGAATCGAGGTAGCTTGGCCGGTGAGTTTCAAGCAGCCAAAACATAGACGGGGAAACGGAAGAAATCTGCATGGGTTTATTGGGGTAGGAAAGTTGAGACCTGGAGGGGATAGAGGTGAAGGAGAAGCAGTTACCAATCCAGAGTACAGTCAGACAAGAATGTCAGGGATAAAGAGGAAATGACCTCACAGGTGAAGAAAGAAAAAAAAGGCAGGTGGGAGCTTCTTTGGGTGAAAGAAAAGAGAACGGCTATAGAGGAATATGGGGTGGAAGAGGTGAGGAAGAAGAAACCCAGGACCTACTAACCTTCAGGAGGCTACCCAAGACCTGGCTATTCAAGCAGTAGCAGCACCCCTCCCCCCCTCACCTCCCCCCCAGCGCCTTGAGACCCTCACGGGTGAGTAGTGCGCTTTACAAATGTTCTGATTGATTGATTGATTGATTGAAAGGGAGCTGCAAGTGAGAGAAAGATTAATTAGGGAAAGTGTGGAGGATAAAACTATGGATAAAGAGGGAAATTCTTGTGGGCTCAATTGGAAAATATGCCTGTGGAATGAGAAGTCATGATGAGGTGCAGTAATTCTAGGGTTTAATCGCCTTACTAGCAGGAAAGGAGTCAAGCAGTGAGAAGGGTATTGGTCGGTAGGAAAAAAATACACTAACAATAATGCAGTAGAAAAGTGGTGGTTGGGGTGAAGGAAGTGATGGAAAGTAGAGATCTTAGGAGGATTGAGAGTCAGAAAATGATGCTCAAATTATGATAGCTTATCATCTTCTTGACATAACTAAAAACTGAAATAGAGAAATCGGGTGTAACAAGTGAGGAAAAGAGACTGACACATTAGGGTCAAAATTATTTTTACTTCAAAGAGCAGTGTTAGCTGAGAACAATTGGAGGGGATTACCCTAGGGGACTACACAAGGAGGAGAGATCAGAGGGGGGCATAGCAACAGTACCTATTCTCACACAGCAGATGGAAGAGTGAGGTGAACCAGATAAGTATGATAAGCTTAAACAGGAATAGACCATAAAAGAGAAGAATATGTGGAACAATATATCAATCTATCAGTAAAAATGGGCCAGAGTGAAATGAAACACAAGAATATACGTATGTATAATCTTCTCTGAGGCATAAGGAATATGTCTTCACTATCTCCTGCAGGCAGAATTGAAATTGTAGGATTTTGAATACCACAAATTAAATCATTAAAACCATCACCAATGGGCTCAGTGATGAGGCAGGAGCTCCTATAGGGAAATCAGTAATCACAGGTATGGGGATGAAGCACCTCTGGTAATGTTGAAAGAAGGAAAGACACTTTTCTGGTTGAGAGTGGTGTAGTAATAAATCGAAAGAGTAAGGAATGGAGGGGTTTCAATAGTTTATGGCGCATGCACCACAGATTGGACTCCTAATGGAGCCAGAGCCCGGGAAAAAACACAAAAATTCACAACATTCAATTTGGTAGCTGCTGCATTAAGGCTAACATTAATGGACAACAAAACCATAACCAAACTGACTTACAAAATAGGCATGGAAACAAGGGCAGTGTCTTTTACCTGAACACTCACAATACTTCCTCTTCGACTGCTGTTCTGACTTTCGGAGACTGTTTGATTGCTGTAGCATAAAGCGTCAAAGCCCAGAATCCCTCCGACACAATCACCAATCAGACAAACCTAAAAGAAGGATTACATGTGAGTGGATACATTTTTAAATTACACAAACCTATAGAGCTACCAGTAATGATCCCAAGGTACACTTTTTAAATGCTTGTGGTCTAGATAACATAGAAACAGCATAAGAGCCTCCTACCCTCCAATTTATTTTGAAAATGTATTTTATTGTTTTTTCTTCACAAACACAACACCCATATTTATAGCACATTATTGTCAGGGACACATTTCTTGATACATTTGCATTGGGTCATATTCACCAACCAGATTTTTGTTCACAGTATAGTCTCCAGCACGCTGTACTTTCAGAATCTTCTACTATTATAGAACAACCTCCATTAACAGGCGTGCCATAGCATCCCGTATCTCTGTGTTAGCCAAGATCTGCACCCTCCATTGTACTTGCCTCCCCCCACCCTCTTCCCTCCCTAACCCCAACCACCGGTGTGTTCCAATTGACATGAACAGAGAATTATCAGTTGCCATAAGTTTCCAGGGTTGTGTGACTCTATTACTTTCCCAGTATGACAGCTTGATTTAGAACATTCGTTAATCTGCGACACTACCCTCCAGGACTGCAAGAAACCCGTTATAAGCTGTCTATTCAGGGAGTCCCCAGCTGTACGTCCAGTGACTCATTATCCGATTCTGGTTCAGGCAACGTCAGCAACGCGACCAGTGCTTCCCAAGCTTTTGCGGTTTCCAGTGCCTTTTCATTGCTAGCTCTCCTAGATTGCTGGAGCCGAAACACACCCTCACTAGCTGCCCAGGCAGTGAACTCCACCCTCCAATGCTCTACATTGGGTCACTGCCTGGTTTCCCATTGTCTCGTCAGTTCCCTATTGGCTAACAATAACCCCAGGTCCATAAACTTAGTCGTGACTTTAGTTCGCGTCGTATGGCGAAACCAGTGTAAAATGCATGCTCCCATATCGGGTTCTATGTGCCTATCCGTCACCCTACACAGTACCTCAACCACCTCCTCCCAGTAAGTTCTTAGCATGCGGGCAACTCCACATCATATGAAGAAAGTCTGCTGCGTCCAATTGGCATCGGGGGCACCTGGCTGTATCCACATTGAAATATGTATTTATCTGCGCTTGAGTTAAGTATGCTCTATGCAATATGTAAAAATGAATACGTTGGAATCTAGCATTATGCGTGCCCTTCCATGCTCTTTCCACTATCTGAGCCCATGTCGTTTCCGGAATGACTTTACCCAGGTCTGCCTCCCACCTCGCCTGCAATTGACTCAGCAGCTGCAGTCCTTCCTCCACCATTCGCCTATATAAGCACGTTATAGCTTTAACTGTCCCCGCTGCCATCACAACATATTGGCATGTCAGAGACGTCTGTGGTTCCGATAACCCTCCTCACCAATGCCGTTGGATCGCCAACTCTAGGGCTGCATGCTGTAAGAAGTCACCCCTGGGCAGGTCATACCTATCTTGTAGAGCCTAGCGCAGACCAGTCCCTCCCGTGCGGGAGGGCCGTGCACATGCCCAAAGGAATCTCCGGGGCATATGGGCGAGTAACTCCTCCTCTGCGTCGGCTTTGGTTCCAGCACGATCTTAGTGCCCTCTCCTCATAGGTCAACGAGCCGATACGCATCCGCTGGCCAAGGATCACAAAGGATAAAACATGGCTTGGGAACCATCGGTCCGTCGGGCCGTACGGACCCTGAATTCCCTAGCTACCGCTTGGGTAAGCCACTGCAATTGAGCGGCTAGATAGTACAATTCAAAGTCTGGGACCGCCCATCCCCCCACGGCCCAGGGTCGCATCATCGTGGCCAATGCTACTCGCCGTCTACCATTCCCCCATAAAAAAACTCCCATCATGGACCGGATCATCCCGAACAGTGAACTTGGAATCCAGATCAGGAGCGTCCTGAAATAATATAGCAGACTAGGCAGTGCTACCATCTTCAAAAGATCCACTCGGCCCGCTACCGACAACGGCAGCGTACCCCAGAATGCCATGCTCCCTTTGATCCCTCGCACCGTTTGGCCCACATTACCCTCCAAGAGGTCCTCCTGCCCATGATAGATATTGGTTCCCAAATAAGGTAAGCAGTGGGGTTCCCACCGTGTTCCCTCCAAGTGATCAGGACTCTCAATTGCCCGATGTACCAGGAACAGGCAAGTCTTCGTCCAGTTCACTCGGAGCCCTGAGACCACACCAAACTGTCGCAGGAGCGTCGTCGCTCCTGATGAGATCTCTCCTGGGGCGGCCAAAAATATGAGCAGATCATCAGCATAAAGCGATATATACCGCGTGACTCCGCGCAATTCCAGGCCAGCATAATGCCTCCCAGTTCTGGCTCGCGCGGCCAATGGCTCAATCGCAAGCGCGAACAGCAGTGGAGATAGTGAGCAACGCGGGTACCTCGCCCCACTAAACAGGGCGATGATATCACCGCCCCCGTCCGCACTTGGGCCGTCGCTGAGTTGTATAGGATTTGGGTCCACCCCACGAATGTCTCTCCCAGGCCCATCGTTCGCATGACCTGGAAAAGAAACGGCCATTCCAGACTATCGAAGGCCTTCTCAATGTCGACCGAGAGAACCACTGCGGTAGGTGGCAAACCATGGTCCTCCCCCAGAATACGAAGTAGTCACCGCACATTAAGAGATGTATTTCATTTGGGGATAAAACCCGCCTGGTCCCGATGAACCAGCTGCGACATGTACGGCAGGAGCCGAGACGCAAGGATCCTGCTCAATATTTTGTAGTCGGTCGTCAACATTGAGAGTGGGCGATATGCCTCCATGTCGGAGGGTTCCCTCCCCGGTTTCAGGAGGGGAACAATAACAGCCTCCCGAGTGGTCACCGGTAACTGCCCGGCTTTCCGTGCTTCCCGATACATCACTTGTGAGCGCGGGGCCAAGCGATCCACATACTTGGAATAGAATTCTATTGGTAGTCCATCCACCCCAGGTGTTTTATTACGCGCCATATGCTTGATTGCACTCCTTATTTCTCCTATCGTGATCTCTCGCCCTAGCATATCCTCCTGCTCTTTCTCCAAATGCGGCAGGGCCAAGTCTGCAAGGTATTCCCCTATGTCGTCAGCACCCAGCATCAATTTGCTGTGGTAAAGCGCAGTGTAATATTCCAAAAATAAACTATTTATCCCCTGCTGCGTGTACACCATTTCTCCCGCTGAGGTTGTCAGTCCCAGTATTGGTGTCCCCCTGGGATTCGGATTAGCTAGCCACACCAGCGGGGCGCTCGATTTGTCCCCTTCTGCATGCATCCTCGTTCTGTAGGACCTGTAGTCAAAGGAACGCAGTTGTTCCACTTGGACAGCCACTGCTTCCTTAGCCCCCAAGACCTCACTCTGGACTCCTGGATCCCAGGGGCGAGCTCTCTCAGCTTTTCGCAACCTGCGCTTTGCCGTCTCTAAATCTGTCAACAATGTTTTCCTTATCCCCGTCATTTTGCCAATACAAAAACCCCAAACTACCACCTTGAATGCATCCCACTCAACTGATGCCGACGCTGCCGTCCCCTCATTCTCATCAAAATACTGACTAACACCCGTCCCCAGGTCTCCACAGAAGACCGGGTCCTCAAGCGCCTCCGGTCGGAGCCGCCAAGTCGGGATCATAGGTCTCTCCCGATCCCATCGTATCCTCCTGCTCTCCAATAGATCACTTATGGAAGTTGACAAATGTTTGTCGCATGTTTATTGAATATTGGACCATTTCATGGCAGAGATGTGTTTAATCATGCACTGCAGGTGGTCCCTTGGTTTCTACTTCCTTTTGTTCCCAGTGATTCTAGGCATTACATCATTGTAGTCTGGCATAGGTAGGTCAGATTTAAGTTCATGTAGACTGGGACAGGACAACCCAAGTCTAATTCGAAGAGTCTGGTTGTAGAACAGAGGAGGGGGAGGGCAGTGGAGGGCAGGAGTAGTGAGAAGGTTATAAATAGGGGGAGAGAAAGCATGAGATTTAGAGACTGATCTTTAGAGCAGCGTTTTTCAACCTTTTTTGGGCAAAGGCACACTTGTTTCATGAAAAAAATCACGAGGCACACCACCATTAGAAAATGTTAAAAAATTTAACTCTGTGCCTATATTGACTATATATAAAGTAATTTTCTTGAATAGGAATCAAATAAACACAAAGAAAGTATTTTATAATTACTTTATTATGAAATGGTAAGTAAACAGAAATATGAAAAATTATAAAACACTGGTCTTATTGATCAGTGCGCAACCTGGGCCTGTTTGGCAGAACACAAAGCTGATATTCTGGCTGGAATCGAAGAAAGACACACACGTAGCTCTTCGTCAACAGCTCTCAGTCTCTCTCTGTATTTAGTTTTTATAGCAATCATGCTTGAAAAGCTCATCTCACACAGATATGTAGTGGAAAATGGGAGCAATGTCAAAATAGCTTTGTTTGCCAGAAGGGGGAACTCCTTGGCAGTATCCAACCAAAAACTATCCAAAGGTAGATCAGCAAATCTTAGCTTGAAACCACGATTTTGCCTCAGTTCAGTTAGTTCCTCCTGCTCCTGTAAAGTCATGTCCTTTCCACCAACTGATGCTGAGCTAAAAGGGTCCCTAACCCAGTCAAGGCATTCAGTGGAGACTGAAGAGAAATAAAATGACAACCTCTCCTCGAGAGTTTTTAAATGTTTAACTATTATCTCACACAGTGCAGCAGTGTGAACACCTTGCCATTGCTTGGTGAGTGTGAACATTTCAAGATTGCCACTTTCCACGTGTTGATGCCAGAGTTGCACCTTTGAACGGAATCCATTTATTTTATCTGTACTTGTAAGCAGGTTTTCATTTCGGCCTTGCATTCGTGTGTTCAGTTCATTCAGATGATGAAATATATCTGCCAGGTATGCCAGCCTTGCACACCACTCATCACTTGCAAGCAGCTTTGCGTAATCTGGCCTCTCATTTGTCAGAAACACTTTAAGTTCCTCCCGCAGCTCATACACACGAACCAAGACCTTGCCACGCGACAACCACCGGACCTCCGTATGAAACAGCAAGGTTTTATGCTTCGCTCCCATCTCCTCACACAAAGCTGCAAATATGCGACTTTTTAGGGGTCGTGACTTTACAAAGTTTACCATGCGCACAACATCATCCAACACATGAACTAGGTCTGCTGGTAAAGTCTTGGCTACGAGGGCCTCACGGTGTAAAAAACAATGCGTAACAATCACATCTGGATTTCTTTCCTTCACTCTGCTTACAAAGCCTTTGGTGCGCCCGACCATGGCTGCAGCTCCATCGGTGCAGACACTTGTGCAGTTTTCCCACTTAAGTCCTCCTTGTTCAAGGTATGCTGATGTGACACGAAAAATTTCTTCTCCTGTTGTTTTTTCTGGCAATGCCTTGCAAAAAAAGAAGTTTTCTCTAATTGCATCACCATCAACAAAACGCACATTGGCCAAGAGTTGAGCATGTCCACTGATATCAGTAGACTCGTCAAGTTGCAATGCAAATTTCTCACTGATACGGATCTTTTCCAAAACCACACTTTCGATGTCTGCAGACATGTCATTAATACGTCTGGAAATTGTGTTGTCTGAGAGAGGGACTTTGGCTATTTCCTTAGCTGCTTCAGGTCCGAGCATCTCCTCTACAATAGCTTTGCAGGCGGGAAGTATTAATGTCTCTGCCACAGTGTGCGACTTTTTTGACTTGGCTATAAGTTCAGCAACTTGATAGCTAGCTTTAAGAGCTCTTTCATTTACCTTTGTGGTTTTTCTCATGAAAGTTGCCTGTTTCTCCGTGTTTTCACGCAGGCGAACAAAATAGTCCGCATTCTTGTTTTGAAGCGAAGGGTGTTTCGTTTGGAGATGGCGTTTAAGTTTGCTTGGGACCATAGCACTGTTAGCTAGCTTTTCACCACACACCACGCACAGTGGAGTTGGTTTGTTTGCATCTCCGGTGACAGTAAATCCAAATGAAATATAGCTTTCGCTATATTGCCTTGTGCCAGAGAATTTGCTTGAGCTAACCATCTTTGCTTTCTTTTGATCCCCACTCATACTTGGGCTCTCATCTGGCTCCAAATTTTGTTCAGAGTCCAGTTGTTTCCTTTTCAAAAACGTGTCCATCACTGCAGTATCTCACTGTCACTCAGTACTAGGCATACACAAGGACGCTGCACCTGCAAGTTACCTATAAAAGAAATTTAAGATTTGTATCTATAAGGAGCAAATTGTGACTGGATGGTTTCTCAGAGAGAGCCCTTGATGCCAAGTACAAAGCTAACCCAGAGAGTAAAGTATTCATAAAAGCTGTAATAATGTGTTATCACTGTCTTAAATAAAGCAAAAAGGGAGCTAGGATAATCGGCTTAAGCACAGCTAAAAGGGACAAAAGAACATGAAAGTGAACGAAATTACAAGCCATGGGACCTTTCTCAGTACTTTTATTTCCCCCTCGTTGGAAGGCAACATTTCCAAATCATGTGAATGTGAACAAATGAAGGAGCAGCTGTAGAGTCGAGCCTGCATGTGGATTATTATGTAAAATGTCTTAATGTTTTAATAAACACACTCCGAATTCAATAATTTTCAGCGCTGTAGGTAGGAGATCGCCCGGGGCCAAGTGTCGCCTACAATGGAACAGTAGGGCCGATATCCTTCCCTTGATTAAAAGAATGTAAGAAATGGATAGAGCATCAGATAAGAGAACTGGCACCGAGGTGCAGAGTGCGCGCACACAATGCATTCACTTTCACACGTGCTCTTCTGCTGCAGCCTGAGTCAGGAACGAGGAATGTGCAGAGTTGTGTTTTGGGAGACTGCCTCGGGTTTTGTGGCGCAGGTGCAGAGATCTGAATATCCACAGAAGTCAGCCTGGTGTTATTGAGCTGTTCAATGTAGCGTTGCAAGAGAGAAACAAAGAACCCCTGGTATAAAGTCTGTGAGTCTTATGGAATGACTCACAATCAGTTTATATAACTTTATATAACTTCGACACCTCGTCAGGGGTCTATGCGCTATATAAATGCATTTAAACATTTCTAAACAGTGCAAACAACGGGTGTGTGTGCAGCTAGAGAGGTTGCGTGCCATTATTAAAGTTGTACTTCTGCCTTGGTGTCAATTTGTGATCTGTGGGCCTTCCTCTTATTATATCTTCCTGTGCCATTCACTTCAGTGCTAGGGTTACCACCGCCCTCATTAAAAAGTACAAACCATATGTTTACATTTTGCTATGCTGGAAGGGCCAAGAAGAATATTCAACTGTGGAAAATCCTCAGTATACTTTTGTAATGTGGCAATAATCCCTCGGTTTGCTTGAACAATCAGAGATGATTTATATTCATACAGCTGTCAAATACCGCTAAGTGTTTTTCTCATCAATTGAAATGGAAAAATATACATGACTTCACCGCTTTTCCCAATATTGTTACTGGCACGAACATGAAAGTATTGGCCAAACCAGCAAAATACCAGCGGAGAGCTCAAATACCACCCGTTTAATGTCAGGTGACCACCATGACAAGTCTGAGAGGTTGAGAACTAGATATGTTACGACGTTACGTCACCGTCTTAAGTTTCAAAGGCAGCACAACTAGCTAATTCTGGGCACAAACTCCCTCCACCACAATCCGTGCTGGCATGCCAAGTTTACACGAACTTACGTCAAGAGTAAATGCGGGTTTCTATGCTGCAACTAGACTAGAGACGAAGCGGCACAGTGCTCACACCCAACAACCAGATGCCAGCAGCGGGGGCCAGCTCATATCTCCCTTCATACACGAGGCTGCCTAGGTCTAGAGGTGAAAGGCATGAAACCCAAATACAATGAGGGTGCAAATGAGTGAGACTCACCTCACGCTGCACCTGCGGCCTGGTCTGGATCCGGATGCGGTCTCTCTGAGTCTGCAGTGCCGACTCCCGCCGAGTCCTGGTCTCCGTCCGTCTCCTCCTGCTCTGGTCCTCCTGGGAGTCCTGGTGACTCGAGTCGCGACGTCTTCTTCTCTCCGCCTTCTCTCCGCTGCTGCGCACACTGCGCTCGGGCGGGAAGGAAGTCGGGAGATACTGCTCTGTGATAGGTCCAGGCTGGAGTCTGGACCAATCACAGCCCGGACAGGAGCGCCAATCAAAAACCCCACCCCCCCCATACCCAGGATACAGTCCGGCGCCGCCTGGCCTAGTGGGGGAAAATTTGACATTTTAAAAAAAAAAATCTTTCGATTGCTTCATTTTTCCCACGTTTTCCCACGGCACACCAGGCAACATCTCGCGGCTCACTAGTGTGCCGCGGAACAGTGGTTGAAAAACGCTGCCCTAGAGCTCACTTAGTGATCACTTCTGTTTCAGTCAAGTCAAAAACATATAGGCCGTCATAAACCTGGCGGAATCCAGGCACCACAAATAGAGGATTTCAAGATCCACTTAAATCTATTCTGACATGTGACCATCCTCCGCACAGGAGGAGGTCCTTCCAGAACTTCAGTGAGTGGCTAGAAGAGATTTTCCTTCCAAACTGTTCATTTTGAACTTGAAGGCTTTCTACCTATTCCCGTTTTGAGAACTCACATGAAGCCCAAGTAGCCCAGTCCAGTAATCCATACCCATCTGATATTATTGTGAATCATAATGAGGGCTTGGTATCTCTTTCAGCTCGCAACAGGAAGCCAATGGAATCTTTGAATAGTCAGTATCACAAACTGATAAAAAGGGAGAATGAGATGTCTATTTGAGCCTGTCATAGCGGGCTAAAACCTGAGGCATGAGAAATCGCTCCAGTAGTCCCCCACAGGACATCGGAACCCACTCTGAGAGAAAGAGTAAGGAAAGGGACATGAAAGTGAGAGTGGGTGAGCGAGACTGAGGTCAGTATATGGGGAAAGAAATTTAGATGCAACTTAAAGGATCAGAGAAAACGAGAGGAAAGAGGAAGAACACAAAACAGAGAAAGGGAAAGAGTGTTAGATAAGACAAGAAATTGAGAGCATGAGTGAGGAGATGCCCTCTAACCTTGTCCAAGACCTAAAACATATCATCGCCCCACTTTGGACCACCATTATAAACTCATCCCTGACCACTGGGTGTTTTCCTGCCCCCTCCAACTGGGTTGAATCACATCCATCCCCAAAAATCCCAATGCAGATCCCAACGACCCAAATAACCTCCGTCCTACCTCTTCTCTCCAAAGCCCTTGGAACAGGCATCCAGTTCCAACTGGATGATCACATCAACACTTTCGACCTCTTTGACTCACTGCAATCCGGCTTTAGAAAAGGATACTGCACAGAATCGGCCATGCTCAATATAGTGGACGACATACATCACTTTCTTGACAATGGCAAGTCTTGTCTACTCATTCTCCTCGACCTTTCCGCTGCTTTCAATACAGTTAACCACACTGCCTTACTTAACACTCTTAAAGTCTGCTTTGGCCTCAATGGCCATGTCCTCAACTAGTTCACCTCCTTCCTCCACACAGAACCCAACAAATCAAAATCAAGAACTACCTTTCCAACCCCACTCCAATCTCCCTTGGTGTCCCCCAGGGATCCATTCTCTCTCTTCAACCTCTTCATGGAACCAACCACCCTCATTCTCAAACAAGTAGGAATCAATTACCACCTCTATGCCGACAACACTCAACTTTATTATAAGATTAAATCCCACTCTGATGTCCTACACCTCAATGACACCCTGACCAAGATCCAATCATGGTTCCACCACAATCATCTCAAACTCAACCCTAAAAAACCGAAATCATTCTCTTCTCCCCTAAAAACAACCCACTCCCCATACAAGACTGGATATCCAACCTTAATGCGCTCAACTGCTCTCTCACCACTTCCAATTCAGTTAAATCTCTAGGCATCACCATTGATAACAGCCTTGCCCTTACCTCCCACATAAAAACCACAGCCAAAGGAGCACTTGTCACTCTCCGTCATCTCAAGAAAATTAAACTCTTCATCCCGGCTGATGACTTAATAACTGTTGTCCAATCACTGGTCCTGTCGAGAATAGACATGGTAACGCTATCCTTGCTGGAATAACTTAAGTCCATCTTGCACCACTCAAATCTATGCTCAACCTTGCTGCTAGACTTATCTCTGACTACAAACATTTCGACCACATCTCCCCCGCTCCTAAAACCCTCAAATGGCTTCCCATCGAAGGCAGATCCACCTATAAGATTGCATGTATCACGCACAAAGCCCTTCACCAAAACTCCCCACGTTACCTCTCAGACAAACTCCACAAAGCAGGCTGCACCCGACCGACAAGGAGCACCAACGACCTCATTCTTATCCCCCCTATGTTAAAAAAGAAATGCACACAAGCTTGCTTCTTCTCTGGAAACGCTCCTACCATCTGGAACTCCCTGCCTAAAGACCTACGATGTAACCCTTCCTACATCAACTTAAAAAAAGACCTCAAACTGTACCTCCTCAACAAATATTGGGGTCAATAATTCCTACCTCTGACACCGTCTCCCACTCTGCGCCCCATCAGGCTCCCCCCTATTGCCCTTCTAGTCTCTCCCCACCCCATTCTCCCTCCTAACTCCCCTCCCTCACGCTACACCTTCCCCTCCTCCAATCACTCCCACACACCCACCCTAGCCTTATTACTCCCTACCCACGTGAGCTTATTATTGTACTTTTGTAAAGAGCATTCATATTTATCTGCTTTCCTTGTTATATTGGTTCTTATTGTAATGTTTTTGACATAATGTATAGATTACTGTGCCTCCTCACACTTCTGTAAAGCGCTCTGATACCCCTGGGTCTAGCCAGCGCTATATAAAAACTTTAACATTAAAACAAAATAAAGGAGATATGTATCAATGGTTTGTGATTACAATTGTGGTTACAAACCATTAAAAATTACCAGCTTCTCAAAGGAAGTGTTTACCCATTTGCAGAGGGAAAGCTGCCCCGTTGGATAACTTCCCCTTTGATAACTGTGCCGGACAACCTTGGGGGGAGCCAGTGGCGGTCCAGAGGACCACTCCCTATAGCCCCAATGTCTTCCCAAATTGGATTTATTTTTAAACAGCAGCTGTTCCTCTATAAGGAACATGGGCTGTTTTTAAAAAAAGTTTCCCGCCCAGGAATGCAAACACAGGAGTGAGAGTCTGCTGTTGCTTACACGTCAGTCTCCCTATCAGTAGTCAATCACAGGTGGTTGCAAATAATGACCTGCCTAATTAGCATTCATTATACAGTTTGTTATGTGACCCTCTGTGACTAGAGATTTTGCAATGCACCCAATTAGCATGTAGGTGGCATCATAAAAAGATAGACTGGTATCAAAATCTCAGCGCGCAATCTGCAACCACTCTTTGCATACATCAGGCTGTTAGAGTGCTGTTTACATTCTACTCTTTCCTTGGCCCTCCCTAACCATTTAGCACCAAATAGGGGCTGTTGAAAGGTTGTATGTGACACAAGGGATAAATCCTATATTTAATCACGCTTAAAGAGTGCCTTATGTCTCTTTTACAACTCAAAGAAGTTTGGTGAACCGAGGTACTGGGTGCATGAGAAGTAAAGCAAGAGATAGTAAGGGAAAGACAGATACTTATGTGGAGAGAAATGGAAAATAGGGTTAGAAAGGCAGATAGAGCAAGAGCAAAACAAATATGGGGAAGGAAGTGAGACATGACATTAGAGAATTTAGTATACGGATTTCTGGCTAACGAGTTGAGCAGAGATAGGTAGATACAAAGAAGATGATAGGTGGATGGATGAACAGATGGATGGATTTATAACTAGTGACAGATGGAAAGAGTGGGTGGGGGATAAAGGAGAGATAAACAGAAGATAATCATCCAGGAGCAAACTAGGAATGAGAAGGTAACATGAAGAGCTGTATTACAGTGGGACAGAGATGGGGCTCTGACGATAACATTTTCAAGCCTGGACTGCAATGAACATCTTTTACTGGCTTTGGCTAGCAACACTACAAGCTGATGACATGTATTTATGGGCTGTCCCTGATCCAAACAGCCTTGGGACCACTTGAGCCACTGTAAAATCCCTCATAGCTGTAAGAAGGCTCAACTCCTCCCACACAGTTTTAAGTACAATTGATTTCTGTTCAAACATTTCAATTACACATCATTAGGCTCTGGTCGACAGCACAGCTGCACCAGATGCAGCCAAATGAAGTGGGGTTAGAGGAGGGAGGAAGATTTCTGCCCCTTTATTAGCAACTCTTCTGCAATTGGAACAGCTGGGAATCAGTATTTGTCAGTGAAGCTAGAATACTAGTAGAAAACGTAGGAAAATGTATTATTTATTGAGAAACAACCAAGAGAACTTTATAAAATGGCTGGGCCAGGCAGAAGCAATATAGGAAACTGAATTAAAACAAGCACATCATAACAATGTGTGCATGTGAAATGTGAGCCACCTTTTTCAGGACGTATTGCTTTTTTAATTATTTTAATGTAAGAGAAATATTTTGTAATTCAGGTAGCACCTGGCAAAAGTTTTAGAATTAATCAAGAAAATTCTTCACTTGATAAACAAAATCTTTGTAACTTTGCATCGAATGCACCAGTCAACTGATAAAAGCGTGGACTTAAAATGACAACTAAGGAGGTATCTGTATCAAACCGGAAAGAAGCTTCAAGATCTCAATGTCTGGTTGAAGGTGAGCTTTCGGCCTTGAATAAGGGTGACCGAAGGCTACCACTTCCCACTAAGTCACCACAGACCTTCGGTTTCATTTCAATATTGCTTGGTTAAACCACAATTGCCTTTTGAATCACTTGTAATGGAGACTGATGAAAAGTGACTGATTCAGTGTGGCTGACGGCTGACGGCATTACTAGTTCAAGCCGGAGATCTTCAAGTGACTGTTTCCCCAAACCACTGAGCTGGCGACCTTTTTTAGTCAAGCCACCACCATCTGAGCTCGAAAATGTTTATTCTAAATACCATCAAATCAAGGGAATCAAAAAACATAGAAACCTTCTCTTCCCCCACCCCCACCCTTTGGAATAAAATTCCCCAATCTGAAAATAACCTTCATGTAAGAACTGAAGTCCAGCCTTTTCTCCATCCACCTTTCTGCACTCTGAGCTGCTCACACAAGAGAATCTGCCATTTTATACAAAACATATGAATGAATGACTCAACAGAATCTGCATATTTGCCGCTCACCTCCTAGAATGTACTTCTTCACTATTTTCTATGAATGTACATCTCCACTAACGATCAACCAATAACATTTGATATGCTGAAATTAGTAGCCATCCCCCATGCAATTGTAACCAGCTTATGACAACATTTAATTCTGTGTTCATGTAAAGCACTCCAGAGAACTTCAGGGACTAGGTACATGCTACAAGAATACCCTTCATAAAATAAATATTAAATTGTTACAACCTAAATTAACCAGTCACATCAATTTTCTGCAGATCAAGTCAGGTGTATAACAGCCGGATATCTAAGTTTTTTGCACAATGTAAACAAAATTCAATTCACCACAACCTGATTTATAGTATTTGCAGATATTTTTTACCCGCAGATCAAACTTTGTAAAACACAAAACCCTTAAGCCTGGAGAATTTTCAGCTATACTAAGTTTAGGATTAGAGGTGGGATCATGGGTATTCCTATAAGAGGGGCCTGGAGTTGCCCATATGAAATGTAGGGAGTTCCCACAGAGACCATGTTTTGTGAAAAGAACATTCAAAAATATTGTATTCTATTTTAAATTAAGGTGCATTTGCAGCTTAACCTGGTATATTTTCCAGCTATACCAAATCTTCTGATAGATTATTAGGTCCCTTCACAGAAAGCAATGATTTTAATATATTGCTATGTCTAGTGTTAGGGATTTCTGAGAATCCTCTAAAAAGTCAGAAAATGACAAATATTTTAGAAATTAACTAACAATAAGTAGATTTTCAACGTTTATGAAAAAAGTGAGAATCTGCTCATAGACAAGAAGCTCATCATTTTACATTTACAACAATCTATTTTCACTTACTTCTTTAACTAGATGCAATAAAAAGCAGCTTGTATCTGAAAAATTATATTTTACATAAATAATAATTTTCTTAAATAAGGACACAAATGTAATGCTTAAACATTTGGATGAAAATACATGGCTTACATTAGTATAAGTGTTATTGTAATAACCTTCTTAACCATAAAATAAAAGCATGTAAAATACTACCACCTCACGTATCCACTCTTCTATTCTTTTCTATATCTTCAATCTAATAATTTTTAAAAGTATTAAAATCCCAGAAATACTATATTCTATTTAAAATATTTATATATTATTAATATAAATAAAATCTTGTATCACGGCTAGAGGAAAAGTCATTTGAGGCCATACACAAAGCTGTTTCGTACACCCTTGTTAGCAATACTTCAATGAAATCTGCAGATCCTTGACTTAGGGAGTTCATTTCGGATTCAGGGAACCTCATATATCAGTGGTGTCCAAGGCCGGTCTAGTAAGGGTGGCTATAGCTCAGATTTTCTGGATACCCTCCTTTCCACGGTGATACAAATAAGTTCAATTAGATCGATGGTAAATTTATCTCATCTAGCAAAGACCCGGATATCTTGGGACTTAGCTGGACACTGAAGTAAAATTTCAAATGACATGGAAACCACTATTCTACTGTCAATGCCATGCAATCAAATGAGAGTTGTTTTCAAGTGCATTCTGGCATCACTTTCACATTATTCGTAGGATGGAAAAGGTATAGTCAGGAAAACCTGCAGGTTGATGACATTTTGACTAGTAAATTATTTTAAAGCAAGCACATATATCTATAGGCATCTAAGTCTAAATACAATACATGTTTAACTTTTTTTTTTTTTAAACAGCCTCAGCCTAATGAACAAGTTACTCACCTTCGGTAACGATGTATCTGTAAGAAACATTAGTTAGTTAGATTCCTCACCTTAGAATATCCCCAGGCGTCAGGCTGGATCCGGAAAGATTTTACATCAGCAATACCCCTTGCGCGTCGCTAGGCGTCGTGTGCGGCTCCTCGTCCGTCGTCGGCGACGTGCGCCGGAATGACGTCGTCGGAGTACTTAGACGCCGCCCTTGCGCGCTGACGTCAGTTCTTGTACATAGCTTTCCGTGCCAGGAACGCAGAGCCATGCAAGAGACCGACACTGGTGCCATAAAATCTAGGGCCCTGAAAAGGACAACCGTAACCCTAGATGTCAGTTCGCAGAACGGGGAGGATGGGTGGGTCGGTGAGGAATCTAACTAACTAATGTTTCTTACAGATACATTGTTACCGAAGGTAAGTAACTTGTTCATCTGAAAGAAACACGTTAGTTAGATTCCTCACCTTAGAATAGATACCCCAGCAATACCAACCCCGGTGGTGGGTCTGCGAACCAAGATCACACCAGAAAGTCCTGGAGAACAGAACGGCCAAAGAAGCCGTCTCTCCGGACTTGGCTGTCCAGGCAATACTGCTTGGCAAACGTGTGCAGTGAAGCCCACGTCGCCGCCTGACAGATGTCCCGCAAGGGAACTCCCCGGCCCAGGGCAGTAGTAGCCGGTGTGGCCCGGGTGGAATGGGCCCTCAACCCAACAGGAGGGTCCTTTTTTGCCAATGAGTAACAAAGTTTAATACACAACACGACCCACCGCGAGATGGTCCGTTTGTGTACCGCTTTCCCCTTCTTAGCTCCTACCTTTCCAACAAAAAGTTGGTCGTCCACCCGGAACTGTTTTGTGCGGTCCAAATAAAAGGACAGCGCCCGTTTTGGGTCCAGACGGTGGAACCTCTCTTCCTCTTTTGAAGGATGCGGAGGCAGAAAGAAGGTGGGCAACGTGACAGATTGCCCGAGGTGAAATGGGGTCACCACTTTCGGTAGAAAAGAAGGACGAGGCCGGAGGACAACCTTGTCCGGATGAACAGAAAGAAAGGGAGGCTTAGATGACAGAGCCTGGAGCTCACTCACCCGTCTAGCCGAGGTGATAGCTACCAGGAAAGCAGTTTTCAGGGTCAGTAGACGAATGGGACAATTGTGAAGAGGCTCAAAAGGAGCGCACATCAGAAAGGTCAGAACAAGATTCAAGTCCCACTGAGGCATTACGAAGGGGACAGGAGGGAACATGTGAGTAATGCCTTTGAGACCACGGGAAACAACAGGGGACTTGAAAAGAGAAGGCTGATCAGGAAGCGGTAAGAAGGCAGAGATTGCAGCAAGATAACCTTTCAAGGTGCCCAGAGCAGAGCCCTGCTGGGCCAAAGAAAGAAGAAAGAGTAGAACCTCAGAAACAGGGGCGGAAAGGTGATCCACAGCCTTTGCTGTGCGCCATGCCACAAATTTGTTCCACCGGCAGGCGTATACCGTCTTTGTAGAGGGACGCCTGGCTGCCAGAATGACATCACAGACTTCAGGAGGCAAGTCAAATGGCATCAACTGCCGCCGCTCAATCTCCACGCATGGAGGTGGAGGCTGGAAAGGTTCGGGTGGAGGACCGTCCCCTGCTGCTGCGACAGAAGGTCCTCCTGAAGAGGCAGTCGTATCGGAGGATCGATTGACATACTGAGTAGCTCGGGATACCAGAACCTTCGTGCCCAATCCGGAGCCACTAAGATAACTTGGGCCCGGTCGCGCCTGATATGCTTCAGCACTCTGGGCAGAAGTGGTATAGGCAGAAAGGCGTACAACAGACCGCAACTCCACTCGCGACGAAAAGTGTCTCCGAGCGAGTGCTGCCTTGGAAATTCCAACGCGCAGAACTGCTGACATTGTGCGTTCTCTTCGGTGGCGAATAGATCTAACCCAGGCTCTCCCCACTGCAGAAAGAGACCTTGCGCCACGTCCGAGTTCAGACGCCATTCGTAATCCATCATGCACCGGCGGCTGAGTTCGTCTGCTCTGGCGTTCAGAGAGCCCGCCAGATGTTGACCCACCAGGGTGATGCCCTGGTGTTCCAGCCAGGTCCAGAGGCGCAGAGCCTCCTGACAAAGGGTCCACGACCCCACCCCGCCCTGTTTGTTGCAATACCACATGGCGGTGGTGTTGTCCGTAAACACCTGCACGACACTTCCCCGGACAGAGGGAAGGAAGGCTTTCAGTGCAAGCCGGATCGCTCTCAGCTACAAAAGGTTGATATGGAGTTGAGTCTCCGCCGGAGACCAGAGTCCTCTGATCTCCGCCTCTCCCATGTGGCCCCCCCATCCCAGGAGGGACGCGTCCGTCACTACTACGTGCTCCGATTGGGGTAGGGAGAGGCATCTGCCGCTGACCCAATCGCGGTCCGTGAGCCACCACTGCAAATGTTTCGCAGTGCCTTCCGAGATCAAGACATGGTCGGACAGGTTGCCTCGATGCTGGGCCCACTGAAACTTCAGGTCCCACTGCAGAGCCCGCATTCGCCACCTGGCGTAATGCACCAACAGGATGCAGGAGGCCATCAGCCCCAGAAACCGCAGCACCAACCTGACCGAAACCCGGGATAGAGGCCGAAAGATGGGAATCAGAGCCTGAATATCCCGGACCTGCTGTTCCGGAGGATAAGCCCGGAACAGCGCCAAATCAAGAACCGCTCCGATGAAGAGGAGCTTCTGGGAGGGACTCAGGTGTGACTTCGGCACGTTGATGGAGAACCCCAGCATATGCAGGAGGTCGAACGTAGTCTGAAGGTGGGAGACGACTTGCTGGGGCGAGCCCGCCTTCAACAGCCAGTCGTCGAGATAGGGGAAGACTGGAACCCCCGATCTGCGCAGATGAGCTGCGACCACCGCCATCACTTTCGTGAACACCCGAGGGGCACTGGTGAGGCCGAAGGGGAGCACGGTGAACTGAAAGTGCTCCTGACCCACCGTGAACCGCAGGTAACGCCGGTGGGCCGGCAGGACGGGGATGTGAAAATAGGCGTCCTGCCAGTCCAACGCTACCATCCAGTCTCCAGGGTCGAGGGCAGCCAGAACCTGAGCTAAAGTTAGCATCTTGAACCGTTCCTTCCGGAGGAAGGTGTTGACGCTCCTGAGGTCCAAGATAGGGCGTAGGCCCCCTTTGCCCTTCTTGGGAACCAGAAAGTAGTGGGAATAGCAACCACGGCCTACTTCTGGACCAGGAACGTGCTCGGCATCCTCTTTGGCCAAGAGGGCCGTAACTTCCTCCCGCAGAAGATTCAAGTGATCCTCCGATATACAGTGGCACTGCGGTGGCATGGCTGGAGGGATCGTCTCGAAGGGGAGGGAGTAGCCCCTTCGGGCGATTTGCAGCAGCCACCTGTCCGAAGTGATGGAGCGCCAGTGGAGCAGGTGATGGCGAACTCTGCTGCCCACTGGCCTGGAATGGGCCTGAAAGCTCGGACTAGGAAGGCTTTGAGGCGGATGCTGCTGGGGTGGATGTGGACTGTCCTCTAGAACCGCCACGGCGGAACCCACATCCGCGACCGTATGCAGGTTGGTTCTGCGGCCGGTGGCTAGGCAGACGTGAGGAGGCGCCCCTTCCTTGGCCACGAAAGGGGCAAAAGGCAGAAGTGTGCGGCCGTGGGGCCGAGAGACCCAAGGACGTAGCCTTAGCCCGGGAGTCCTTAAAACGAGCCAGCGCACTATCCGCCTTCTCACCAAAAAGGCGAGCGCCATCAAAGGGCATATCCATGAGGGTACTCTGGACATCCCCCGAAAAAGACTTGGACCTCTGCCAGGCGTGGCGTCGGAGCACCACCGTGGTGGAAATCGCCCTACCCAGCGAGTCCATGGTGTCAAGTTCACACCGTATGTCATGTCACGCTGCATCTCGCCCGTCAGCAAGTGCCTGGGAGAGACGTGTCCGGGCCTCCACCGAACACAGTGGCAGCACGTCCTCCACCGTATCCCACAGAGAGTGGGAGAAACGGTCCAAGAGGCAAGTGGTGTTCAAAGACCACAGGCCCAAACTCAGGGAAGAGAACAGTTTCTTTCCGAACTGTTCCAGCCTCTTGGATTCCCGATCCGGAGGAGCGGACGGGAAGGAGGATTGGGAAGTGGAGGCCTGGATAACCAGGCTCTCGGGGGTGGGGTGTTGGGACAGGAAACTGGGTCGCCCGGAGCAGGGCGGTGGCGCCGGGCCACATTCCGATCCACAGGAGGAACTGTGGAGGGCTTGCACCAAGTGCCCTGCAGAACGTCGACGAGGGCCTCATTGAACTGCAGCAGAGGCTCTGTGAAGCTTGCTGACGGTTGAAGCACCTCTGTGAGGATATTAATCCTCATGGCCACAGCAGGCAACTCGAGCCCCAGGGCTTCAGCCGCCTTGCGCAGCACCACGGAAAAAGCTGCACCTTCCTCCGAAGCCACAGTCGGAGGAGAGATGAAGCAAGTGTCCGGCGAAGTGTCCAGACCACTGGCATCCCCCAGTTCGTCTGCCCAGTCCTGTGAAAGTTGACCCTGGAGTGCCATAGGGTCCTCAGACCCCTCCCAGTCGCCCCGTCATCCGATTCCTGATAAACAGGAGGAACGATCGGAGCCGGACGGTAGATGAAACGTTCATCCATCGGCGTCAGTTGCGGTGCCGTGGCAGCGCCGTTCCGGCGTTGGGTCCGGACAGGGGCTAAACCGGGGAACGGCGTCATCCAGAGACGGCGCCGGAGGTGGAACCGGTGTCGGCGCCGGCGGAGGAGGCGTCGTGAGGTCGACCGGCGCCGACAGAGATCCAGGCCTGGATCCCTCGGGGACCTGCGGCGTCAGGACCGAAGTCGTTGACGGCGCCGGGGCCGGAGCCACCGGCATGCGAGGTCGCCCAGCCGAGCCCGCGGGGCCCGAAGGCACGCCGGCAGGCGTCGACGGTGGAGCCAAGCCCCTCATGGCCGAGAGGAAGGCACTGACCTCCGCCGGAGTCGCGTCAGTCCCAGGGACCGGCGGGTAGGGAGACGGACGCGGCTCGGGGGTGGGAACACCCTGACCCTCGGCCGAGTCGCGCGACCGGCGAGGGGAGTCCGAAGAGCGGTGTTGCTTCTTGTACTTCTTGGATCGCTTCGACTTACCCGAAGACTTCGAGCCAGACGAGCGATGATGATGACAGCGGCTCCGCGACCGGTCCTTGGACCTCCTCCTGGACCGGGACCGTGAGCGGCGCGGAGCCGAGTGCCGAAGCTCGAGAAGCTTACGGGACCGCTCCCGCCTAGCCTTCGAGGTCAAGGCCTGACAGTCGGGGCACGACTCCGCGTCGTGGTCGGCCCCCAGGCAGTAAAGGCACCGGCGATGGTGATCCGTCACCGACATCAGGCGATGACAGGCGTCACAGGCCTTAAATCCAGGCATCCTACCGGCACCAGAGTCGAGTCGACAAAAGACCAAAAAGAGTCAAAAAGTTTAGTAAAAAATTGACTAAGGGATCCCGGATCGGCGCTTTCTGGCGTGGAAAAAAGAAGAACGGACGTCAGCGTGCGAGGGCGGCGTCTAAGTACTCCGACAACGTCATTCCGGCGCACGACGCCGATAACGGACGCGGAGCCGCAGATGATGCCTAGCGACGCGCAAGGGGTATTGCTGACGAAAAATCTTTCCGGATCCAGCCTGACGCCTGGGGATATTCTAAGGTGAGGAATCTAACTAACGTTTTTCTTTCAGATATATTATTATGGGGAGGTATTCATCAGTTGGTTACTAACCTGCCCAGCTTCACACAGGTGGGATAAATATAGCCACCCTCTACTAAGTCCCATTTTAATGTATACAAACTTAAAGGGCACATAAATCATTGCCATTATTTATCGTTGGCACTCTTATTTCTGAATAGGAATGACTATATCTAGACAATCTACTGTTTTGGCTTACTTCTGTATGTACCTATCCACTGTTTACAAACTTCTTAATTGTTGTTAGCTGTATGTTTAGCAGTGCTAGACATATGTCAATACATGTTCGAATGCACAATATAGCAACACACTTCTTGCCCCAAGGCCACTACTTTTAACTTTGATAACTATATGAACATGTACATAATACATATTGTAGAGCTTGCACCTAACTGGAAAGTCATAGCAGAGTAGGTAATGATTCAATAATAATAATAAAGACTTATATAGCGCCTGATTCACCCCCGAAGGGGTATCTCTGCGCTGCGGAGCGTGCAAGAGAGAGCTAAGGGCAACCAAATTAGAACAGGACTGTTTTATGGAGTCTTCTGAATTGAAGATGGTCTGGTCATTGTCTCAGCGTGATGGGAAGCGCATTCCAATGCCGAGGTGCAAGATGTGAAAAGGCTTTCCCCCCATCCTAGACTTCTTGACCCGGGGGACTACGAGAAGAGATTTAGATCCTGAGCGCAAATCCCTAGCGGGGGTATAGTGATTGAATTTCTCTGCAAGGTAGGCTGGGCTTTGGCCAAACACAGCTTTATGGATGGTGCAGCAAATTTTGAACTTGATAAGCTTGCGCACCGGCAACCAGTGGAGCTGTCGAAGCAGCGGTGCAGAGGCAGTTCTGGAGGGTACGCCGCGGTGTTCAGGACTAATTGCAACCGATCCAGAGAAGATTCATTAACTGATACCAGCAGAACGTTACAATAATCTATTCTGCTTAGTACCAGTGCCTGGATGAGGGTTGTCCTTGAGGAGTCTGGAAGGAAAGGAAAGACACGTCTCAGCAAACTCAACGCATGGAAACAGGCGCTGACAGTATGGGCCACGTGTTTCTTCAAGGTTAGTGCCTGATCCAGGCAAACACCGAGATTTTTTACGGCTCTCTTAGGTGTAGGGAGAGAACCAAGATCTGGTGGCCACCAGTTTGATGACCATAACAAAGAGGCCTCACCAAAAAGCATGATCTCGGTCTTCTCTACGTTGAGCTGGAGGAAGTTACTCCTCATCCAATTAGATATCGCTATCATGCCCGAGGAAAAAGTAGCCTGGGCTGAGAGGATAGATTTATTGAAAGAGAAAGTAAGCTGTGTATCATCAGCGTATGAGATTGGTGTAAAACCGGAAGACCTCAGGATATCTGCCAAGGGAGTGACATATATGTTAAACAGAGTGGGGCTCAAACATGAGCTCTTTGGCACTCCCTTGGACAGCTCTATGGTTCTACATCTAAAGGGTCAGAGGTTGACTGTCAGAGATCGATTAGTAAGAAATCTTGTCAACCACCACCTCCAATCCCTATGTCCTCCAACCTCCTAAGCAGAATCTGGTGATTGACCGTGTCAAACGCGGCCGAGAAGTCTAACAGCACGAGAAGAGTGTATTGGCCCTTATCCAAGGCCATTCTGATGTTATCTGGGACAGCCACCAGGGCTGTCTCCGTGCTGTACTTAGGCCTAAAACCTGATTGCGATGCATCGAGACTACCTTAGAAATCGACATAGTCTGACAGCTGTTTATTAATTGATTTCTCCAGAAGCTTACTCGTAAGGGGCAATAGCAAAATGGGCCGCAAATTGGAAAGGTCTTCCATAGGAACATTCGTGTTTTTATGAATGGGTACGACCTGTGCCGTATTCCATTCCTGTGGGAGATGTCCCTCTCTTAGGGAGAGGTTGAGGAGGCAACAAATAGGTGCAGAGAGTTGTTTTGAAAGTGTGGAGGAGATTTTGGCAGGAATGACGTCAAGGGGGGAGCCTGACTTCACAGCACAGAGTAGGACTTCAACATCCTCTGGAGTCAGAGGGGAGAAGCTCACCAACTGCTGCCTCTCCGTACAGGCTGGGGTCTTATGATTCACAGCAGCAGTAAAGTGTTGCGCTATTGCATCGCAAAGAGCTTGCAACGGGGCCTCCTCGAGGTCACAGGCTTTCGGATTGACAAAAGACTTAAGAATCTGAAATAGGACTTTAGGAGCATTTCCTGCCTGGTTTAACTGTTGGGCAATAAAAACTCTCTGTGCTGTTTTAATATTTTTGTGATACTGAGAAAGTGAGACCTTATATCTCTCTTTGTCATTCTCATTGTGAGTTCTACGCCAAAGCCTCTCCATATTTTTACATTGTCGTCTTTCGTTCCGAAGTTTAGGTGTGAACCAGGCCCTTTGGGGACGCTTGGCCTTATTGGATGCAGCTTTCAGGGGAGCAAGTTGGTCTATGGCCAATATGGCTGCTGTATTAAAACGGGCCAGCCCTTCCTCAACATTCTTGGGCTCTGTTTCCCAGGGTACGATAAATGCAGCTGGGAAAGAATCCGAAGTGACTTTATGCCATTGTCTATAAAGGCATTTTGGGATTGGGCGGGGAGCTACTTGTACTCTAGGGCCCTGTAAGTGCAAACTGATAGGAGCATGGTCAGACCAGGTAAGCGGCTGGGGAGGGTCACATTTAATATAAGATGAACTAGTAAGAACAATATCTAGTGTGTGGCCTGCCTCATGCATTGGGTCATTGTTGATTTTGACTAAATCTAGAGCAGCGAGGTCAGCCACAAAGGACGCCAAGATCAAGATCTTGTGCAATGGGTTTCGGAAAAGGCTAGTATTCTTACTGGTGCATGAAGACATGCAGCTGTGAATGTCACCTATTTATGACCTGTGATCAATGCTCCATGGTGAAAAAACATGAAATGGATATGTACTAAGGAATCCTATGCCGGAGCCGGAGGCAAGGATTATGCATTAACCTTTGCATTTATTTGCTCAGCAGTCAGCCAACGGCAACAACAATTAAACTACATTTCTCACACTCCTTGAAAAAGTTGGTCACAAACAAAAACAGCCAATGAAATTGTTCCAGTCCGTGACAAAAGGCCAGTAGAACCAATTTCCTTACTTTTTCTTTGCTGCTCAGGTTGCTAGATATGTAACTTTCCTCTGTGGGTTTCAGGCCTTGTGGCTCAATGAGTAGTAAAACTGATTGAAGCACTGAGCATGTGGTTTCCTGTGTGCAGGGCAGGCAATGTGGTAGGCACTCTGCAGGTACGGAGTGGCCTGAGGGTTGAAACAGATGGGAAAAGGGACATAGCTGTCCAACCGACCTACAGCGCATCACCTGGGAGTTGGCGGAGGGGGTGCCGGGCAGTCTTTTTTTATTTCCATAGTCCATGTCGTGTTTCGGCGAGGGCTGCGAATTATCCAGATGCTAGGAACTTACACACCGCAATGCCACTGGGTTACGAGGGAGATCTGTCGCTGGTTCTATTTCCAGGTGTTTTTTCTGGCCCTTTTTCCTACTTTGGTGACTCCATCCCTGCCTACTAAGATACCACTGAAGCAGTTAGTATGATTCAGCACTGTCAGTTCTATCCTTTAATTAAGCCTATTAAAGATTGGCATTAACTACTGTGGGCTAGATTACCAAAGGTAAACGTACACTTTTGTTTAAGTTTACGATTTTTTCCTATTCACAAACATATTTTACGAGTAGTATATTTAAGAGTGCAAAGTCTCCCTCGTGGCGGAGACTCCTCACATAAAAAGATAGGACAGTTGTGAATAGGAAAAAATTGTCAACTTACACAGAAGTGTAAGTTTGCCTTTGTGAATCAGGCCCAGAGAGAAGTTGTTATTACCTTGAAAGTGAGGCAGCAGATTTGAAAGACACATACTTCAAGTGTGTACAAGTGGGGGTCAATCGGGGTTGGGGTGATGCAGATGAATTTACTCAGTCCCCTGGTGAGTCCAACAGCATCTACAAAGAACAACAGACACATGGTAGAGTCTGGGACCCTGGTCAGTAGAGCAGTTATGTCATCCGGGTGAGCTTGCAGAGTAGCTCTGAAGCACTTGAACTCTTATGAATAGTGTATTATCCGGAGACGGGTTAGTGACATACATTCAGTTGCCTTGTTCAGGCACCCAACATATCTCCCTAAATTCTAAAGTGTTTTCTGTCATGTGCCATCTCTCACAAATCTCCCAGAGATCGGCCAATATTCCGAATGATTTTATTAAGTTATGACATCAGAACACGGTACACATTTCCCTTTGAAATGTATTCATCAGCACTCCAAGTCACACATTATAACACGTGAATAATTTTAGAGAGTATGGCAAGAAATTAATTCAGGGTCTCTGGGTAACTGTGATCATTCAAATCAATTAGCACCATTTTGCCTGCATTTGTTGTCTCTCAAATTTCAGTGCACAAGCTCCGATGTTTAACACCTTGTTGCATTTTCTGTGATCAAAGGTACCCTCTGGGAGTATTGCATGGTGCAGTAGCAAGCTATGTAGGCAAAGGTATAGGATATGGGGAATAGGGAAGGGTATCAAGATGAGAAAGTCCAATCATATCCTTAATGCATGTCATGCACTCACCTGGCCAGCGAAAGATGTACCTTCCGGTGACTTTAGGAAGTCTGCATAGACTTGGTTTGCTCTGTGGATGACTGTAGCTACGGCTTCATGATACTGTGGTGATGATGTTGCTAACAGAGGGAGAGCTGCCAGTGGGATATGATCCTGGCTGTTGGACAGGCAGCCTTCATCATAACTATAAGGGCTCAGGCTGTGTACACAAAGAGAGAAGAAGAGTAGTGAAAAGGCATAGAATGAAAATAAACAATAAAATCAAATTCAGTAACCCTGGGTTTTTCAAATTGATCAGACTTGACCTCCATTTTCCAGAGGTTCACCAGTGTTGTGACCCACGCTACCTCCATTTTCAATATAATGGAGTCATGATCAATCAGTATTTTTTTAGGTTACACCCAACACATCATCATATTACCAGCTTCCAATATCACCACAGAGGCCACGACATACACATTTCAGATACTCTACAGTAGACAACACACAACCAACAGGGTGCAAAGAAATATTCTATGAAATGCCAAAGCAGATAACATGCAAAACACTTGTTCTCCTCTCAAACAAACGTTAATTCCAACAATTCTGTCGAGACAAACAGTCAACCTTTGAGCATCCATTGCGCAATTTAGTTTGAATCCAAGACTTCTAAAATTATGACCTGGTGATTCCTAATATAGAATATCCACCACAGACTTATATTTGATATGGAAAGGGCAGGCTCATTCTAGACTCAGGAGGCAGTGAGAAACCATTTGCTAAGTCCTGGCTTCACAAGATGGGAGATCCATGAAGCTTTGAGCACTTAACTCCTTCAGTCAAGTTGTACATTGATGTAATAGTTTTGCAGATCACAGCACTTCGTTCATGTACTTCAAATCACAACTGTATATCCCCTTTAAAGTAACTATATCTAATAATTGCGACAAAATCCTTTAAGAACATGTTTTAAGGGCAGCTAACTTTCCGTTATCATTGTGCAGAACACTTTGTGAGTTTGTGTGCGTGGAAACACTTGGCGCATCCAGAGACATTAGAAAACATTTGCTGGTGAGCAGAGGGACTTAGAGCTGTCTTGACTTCTATCTATTGACATTTTTAAGAGACAAGTTTAAAAATGTACAACTTTCTTAGACAAATGGAATGAAATTATCTGAAGCCCCTTAAAGACTAATGGTAAATATTAAGTCTCTGGGATGGCCAGACTAAGAACTAGATGTGGTCCAGTGAGTACCTTTTAGCCATGAAACTGGGATACCTCACATGTAGTCTCAGATTTACAACTTCACTTAAATATGCTTGGAAAAAATATTGGATTCTGAAACTGCACAGGGCACACAACACTGTAACACTTCCCTAGAATGGATAGTTCCTTGTACTTCCCATCAGAATCCCCTACACCCAGTTGAGGTCAAGTGGGCTACTTTAACACTGTGGAACCAGGAGATTTGTTTTTTAAACACAGGCTCGCGATCTGCCAAAATTGTGTGCTCTTGGGAAATTGCTTTCGGAACTTATTCATCTCCTGCTCTTTTGGCAAGATTAGGAATAATTAGAATGAATGTAAAAGCTGCTAGTAAGTGTATGGTTAAAAATCTGCGCTGGATATTATTTGGGGAAGTGGGCACATTGCTCCTGTATCTTCTCCAAGGTACAATATGGAGGTAAATATAAAGGCTTTGGAGCAAGTAGCTCTTCTCTTGCAAAAGCGAACTATTTGATACTAAGCAAATCATACTGTTCCTGTGCCACTGTTCACTAATCACGTAATATGTGATCAATTTGAAACACACTTAATGGAGGAAATAAACACCAAAGGCCTATTTCCAGTAGAAGACCCCAGGCTGTTTAATGCCAGATGTCTGTATTCACATCCCTCTAGTTGAATGGGCTTCTGAAGATGCATGCTGCAGGACCCCTCCTATGCTGCAGCTCTTCCCTCCCAGCCAGAGACAGGAACCCCTTGTACAGCTCATAAAGACGGAAAGAATGAGAGTTGGACACTCTGTCAGGTTGCTCAAACTGTCCCACCTAGCAGCTCCTATCCCCTCTCCTGCTTGCCGTTTGAGTTGGGGTAGTGGTTGGAACCACAATGAAGGAAACTGACTTTCTGCAGCGCCTTACAGCGGGCAGAGACACAGGAGACTCAATTACGGGATAAACTAGCAAAATGGAAGACAGTTGGCTGCCCTGCCTTGTTTTTTAGACCAACGGTTCTTAACCTGGAGTCTATGACACCAACTCAGCCAGACCACAACAGTTTAGAAATTTAAATAATATTAGCAGATTAATATGATCTATATGGTTATTTAATATACTCTATAAATGTCTAGGAAATGGAAATTGGAAGCTAAAAATTAAGTTGGTATCCTTAGCTTGATTGATTGAGAAATAAAACCAAATTTTGAAAATCTTCAACCTTCCCATTAAAATTTCTATATTTTTTTTTTTGTGAGTTAAATACAATTTTTCACAAATAGTCCCTGTATGGAGAACAGTTCGAGAAAGTGCTTAGTTCTCACCAAATTGGATTATCCAGAGTGCTAAGTGCTGCATTCTTAACTCGATGACATGCCTTTAGAAATGCTCCTGGCCATGCCAAACTCTGCTCTTGGAGACCAAACTCTTGGAAGGAGAATATTGGAAAAGAAAAGACAGAGCGATAATTTTTAGCTACTAATCGATCTACGAGCTCAGAGTCCCTTCTGCACAGTATTTCACTACCGTATGTCAGAGTTGGTACCAACTTTGCGCTAAGACTTTTAAGTAGAGGCTCAAATGTTGGACCCTGGGTTGATTTAGACAGAGTTGCAAATGCAAGATTGAGTGACCCAGCTTTGGCCTTTATTTGTAACTTATAATGATAAAGGACCCTCTGTTGTCAATGGTCACCCCGAGGTATTTATATATTTTCTTTCCTAAGGGGTTTTCCATTTATACTCCAGACTCATGTTTTTTTTTAAAGTCTCGCTGAGCCAGCGCGCATGCGCTGCTCGGAGAGCATTTAGTATACGGGTTTTGAAAGTGCTGTCCACATGATTTTGCAGACCTAAAGCAAGCTTGAGTGCACGAGAACGTGCACAGCTGCCATCTGGGTGCGTTGTTTGCTCGACTTTAGGAAGGGGCTCCCCCTCTCCAATCATTGCTACGCCCGCATCCCTTGCGTGCTTAGCACGTCATCGCGATCACTTTCGTTTTCATCGCGATGACGTGCTAAGCACGTGAGGGATGCACGCGCAGCAATGTCCCTTGAAAATTACCGTCTTTGACTTTTTAATTTAAGAAAAACTTTTTGCCCCTGCTCCGCGTCACTAATCAATACTTGCACACAGTCCTTGTTTTTTCCCCTTCAGCGCGAGGCGCGCGCTTGTGTAACTGTGCTCGTTCTCCTCCGTGTTGCACCATCAGGTGGCCCGTATCAGAGAGGCATGTGCTCCTCTCCCACGGTTCTCTGCAGATGGCCACGGTGGATAACGACGAGCTTAATTGACAATGCCTAGATCCTTTGGTATCTTATTGTGCTGAAATCCAGACTACAGCCTCCTCCTCTCTTTGCGCTCTTATCGCCGCCGGCCCCACATCCCTTCCGCCCGCTTCGCCTTTCCTCTCCCCCTCCCCTCTTCCTCTCTCTCTCTCGCTCTCTCTCCCTCCCCGCTCCAGTGGTAACGAGCCCCCTCAGCCTGGCTGGCTCTGCCTGCTCTGACCCTCCTCCTGCTCCAGCTCAGTGTGTTCCGCTTGGTGTTTCATCTTGGCTCTTCTCGTGAAAAAACTGAAGTGTGGAACGAAGCTTCAAAGCAAGATTTTTCTTGTGTAAAACTACAGTGAGCTTAATTGACATTACCTAGATCCTGTAGTATCTTATTGTGCTGAAATCCAGACTAGTTTTTGCCGCCTTGTGTTTAACAGAATGTGCCATTTTGTTGTAGGATGGGGCCCTGTTGAGTCAGGATACCAAGTGAGATTTTAAACTGGCGGCGCAAACTTTAGGTGTCCGCTTTCACTTTCATCGTAACTGTATTGCCAGCATCAAACTCCCTATATTAGTTTAGGTTCTGTCGGGTATTACTCCCAAGACCTTAAAGCGCGCGTTGAATTGAACCGCATCATTTAGATTGATTCATATCAAGCTGTCCGATATCAAGATGTCCAAATGGTCTCTCGTAGCTACGCAGTTGCACAGGTTCACCGCGCTCTTTTAAATGCATATACTAAGACAGAAGGTATTATGTTGACTCGCAGTTGCATCTTGCTTCTTGACTATGTGGCACTTAGGAATATTATCAGAGGGAGAAGTGCTGTACATGGCCAAAGGCAAATATGAACTCACGTTGTTTTACTGGGAGATAGGGAGAGGGTGTCTTGAGTTTAACTAGCAGATGGCAAAGACTGTTTCTTGTAGTTTTTTTTTTTCCAACTATAGGAGGACTCGCGTTGTTCTGATGGAGGCAGGAACGTTTCAGACTCTTACATTGAGTTGTTAAGCACGTCATCCAGGTTAGGTGGCTCACCTTTGTGGATGCTGCTAGTTATTAAGGGAAGCCATTGACGTTCATACTAAAAGTACATCAAAGGTGTAGCCATCAAGGACTGCTAGCCAAAATGATAACGTGCGACTCCTTGTTTGGCAGTAGTCCAGATGATCTAAAATAGTAACTTAGTATGATTTTCTATCAATATTTCTTACATACAGAGATTAGATATGGAATGGAATTTGACTCGATTAGCTGGGCCCAGCAAAGGTCAGTAAAAAGCAGGAAAAGTATGCCATATCATTTGAACTGGAAGCAAATCTATTGTCAGTATTGTAATGGCCACCGCAGTGTTTAACAAGCATTGGCATAGCCAATAGGTCTCGCCTTTGGGACCTTATAAGTGTTTAGCTATGCAACAGTTAATGTTGTTGCTGTAAGAATATGTGCTGCATAACTAAATACTTATAAGGTCCCAAAGGTGAGACCTATTGGCTATGCCATTGCTTGTTTAATCTTCTTGCCGATTTCCAACACTTTATTTTCAGGTTGATCTCCAGCCTAGCCGCAATGTTTAAGTTATGCAGTTCATTTAACAATCTTTGGAGAACTATCCTAATCTTATTCATTAAAAGTAAGTCATCCGCATACAGGAGGTGAGATATCAACCTAACCTCCAACTTAGGTGGGTGCTTATTTGCATGATCCAGTTTCTTCATGAATGTCGGCAAAAAACAAGTTGAAAAGGAGAAGCCACAGGACGCACCACTGCTTCAAGTTGGAGGTCATATAGATTTTTCTCAACAGTTTACTACCATTGCCCAACCTCACGCATAGCCATGGTCCTGTATACAACAGTTGTATTGCCTTCAATAAATTGGACAAAACCCCCCATTCAACCATTTTCTGCCATATAATGTCCCTTATCATACTGTCAAATACAGCTTTAAAATCGATAAAGCATGTGTAATGTATCGTTTTTGCCTAAAAGGTGTTTTGCATGCCCATGAATAGTGCCATAATATTTGACAGCATCTCGGAGCCAGTGCAAAAACGAGTCTAGTGTATTGGGATGATTACTTCATCACTTACCCACGCTTATAGGTCTTGCAATAACAGGCTGACGAAGTGCTTGGCCTCATTATCTATCAGAGTTAATAGGCGGTAATTTCCTGGATAACTTGTATCACCTCCCTTGTAGATGGTGCGGGTAATTGACCCCCCTTCAAGATGCTGGATCTGAGCTCGAGCTGTCTCATACACAGTGCGTAGCTTGTTTGCCCAAAAGCTGGCATTCTCTTAAAAGAGGGCCTGGGCAAGAACATTTGACCTTGCTGTATATTTTATGTAAAATAGTGGTTAATGGGTAATTTTTCGTTGGCTGCATTATTTTTTATGGACAGGGCACCTCACCACACTTCCTGATTCTGAATCTTCAGTGCAATGACAGAAAGGCACTCAATGGAATGGTGTGGTCCTGCGACCAAAGCTTGCAACTAGGACTTGCGCAAGTTTTTATGGCAACTCGGGTGGAGAGATTTTTGGGCACCGCTGTCAACTGGGCATATTTGGAAGCTTCTAGGAACAATCTTGTTTCTCTTAGTCGGTATTTCTTACATTTCTTGAGGAATAAAAAACCCGAAAATCAGATAGGGATAAAACGATGGCAAACATTTTAACAGAAGCACATCATTGTCTATATTTATTTTAGTAGTTAAGAGTTAAATCACTTTTTTTGAACTGTGTAGGATTCATTTTTCAATACCGCCCGTATTGCTCACTACAAAGCTTGACAACAAGCCTAAGCAATCCATTCAATTTGGCAGACAATACTGTGGAAAGGCCTTCTGCGGATTCCCATCTGATTAGCGCTCATAAATCAAGTGCGCACTTTTCATGTCCCCCCCATCACACTCATTACTGCCAAAAAATTAGATTAAGGCCTGATGAATTGTGGCTGTTCTTCGCAAGGCGCCTTATCTCGAAGCCAGGCTGAAGGTGCGGAAAGATATCTTTCAGCAATAAAAGCAGAAGCAAAGCAGGCGCGCAAACCCCAGGTGTCGACGAGAGGCCAACCCCAACTCACTTGGAAACCAAAGAGAAGGCCTCGGAGCAGATGGCCGGGCAGGGGACCAGCTTGATGGCGATGCGCCCGAGGGCTGCCGGGTAATGCACTCTCATCACCGTATCGAACACGGAAGTGATGGTGTTGACGTCGGCGTGCTTGGAGCTCTGGTCTCCACTTCCGGTGTCCAGGATGTTGCCTCCGTGCAGCACCAGGACCAGCACGTGGATTTTACAGGGCTGCAGGGATATCTGTGCTGATTCATCCTGCAGACAGGGAGGAAAACGAGAGTTTCCGTCACATTAACTTACAATGAAGTGGTGAGGCTTTAAGTAGGAAAAAGCTGAGAGCGAGACCTTGACTGAACCATGAAACTCCAACCTGCATCCTGGATGTTGGTATGTCGGTATCAGAATAATCCACACAGAAAATGGAGGTTCAATTTTGCAGGATTCGTTTAAAATGTAAAGGCCCTAGTTTTGTTTTCGTCATTTATAACACACTAAGCAGTGGCAAGACTCACACGCAATATGGCATGTTCTATATAGATCACGAGTGATTGTGGGAAGGACAGAAATAAAAGGATGGAGATAGGAAGGTGATTGCAATAAGGGTAAAGAGGAGAGAGAAACTATAATGAATGAAACCTTGGTGTGGTGTGAGGTCGGCTGAACCGAGGGAAAGTTTAGCAGTTATCATTTGCTGAACTGGACAATCTTGAGGATCTTATGAAGGTACTAAAATAGGAAGGTGCTCTCTGATTAGTTAGTAGGTCATACCATAGTTTTTGTCACCTTGTGGAAGAAGTGTAGCGCAGCGGCCAGTGCAACCGACTCCGGACCCTGGGGACTCACGGGTCGATCCCCAGTGCTGGCAGTAGATCAGCCCAGCACCAAGTGACTCTGGGCAAAAGCTTGCCTAATCTTCCCGATAGCCCCCAGCGCTTTGACACCTTGGAGTAATTGTTGGCGCTTTACAAATACTGGACATTTACATTTTTACATTTACCTTCAAACACCAGCTGAACTCCATGCACAACCGTGCGTTTGGAAACAAGGTTCCACATTAGTCATCCTTAAATGATTATGTGGAAACCATGGGCAGCCATGGCTTGTGCATGCACATATGAACCTGAACAAAAATAAACACCTCAAGAAGTAGACCTATGGACAGCTAAACGACATACCCCTATCCAGTGTGAGCTTGAATGTTTAATCATGCTGCTCCACACATTTATTACCTTGTAAGCTTTTGGAAGGTTAGATATGGTGTAGAAATTTGTATTCAGGGGCCCGGCCGGACTGGGAACTGCAACCAGCTTTGGCAATCTGCTCGAATGGCCCAGTAGTGGGGGTGGGAGGGAGCTAGTGAGAAAGAAGCACTACTCCCACTTTTTAGATCTTGCCTACGCAGTGCGCATGCGCTGCATAGGAGACCTTTAGCCGTCGTACAGCTCTTTCCCAAGCACATACTCGTGCTTGTGGCGGCATACAGCTTGCGGGAGTGCGCAGCAGCGCGCCACAAGCACAAGTGTGTGCTTTTAAAAAGAGCAAACCGCTGCTGCTTAACGCGCGCGTGCATTCCCCCCACCCCTTCCACTTGTTTTTTATTTGGGTTTAGTGATTCAACAGCTTTCCTTAACCTCTTCTGTGCCCATGACGAGATAGTCTCGTCATGGAGCACGGTCGCGCTGTGCCCATGACGAGACTATCTCGTCATGAAACCCACCCGCGTGGGAAACGCCCGGCACAGGAGGGGGAAAGGGCGTGGCACCGAAGGGGTTAATGCAAATCCCAATGCTCTTCGTTGTGCATGATTTTTGTCATAGTGAAATGTGAGAAAAACGCTCTCACTTGACAGGTCTCAGCTATTGGCTTTTTCCGAGTCTACCTAGCATCACTTTTTTTCGAGTCTCTCCATCGACTATCTTTGCGCTTGCCCACGCGCATGCACTCCCCCCACCCCTCCCACTTGTCGTTTTTTATTTTTATTTGGGTGTAGTGGTTCAACAGCTTTCCATAATGCAAATCCCAATGCTCTTCGTTGTGTGTGATTTTTGTCATAGTGAAATGTGAGAAAACGCTCTCACTTAACAGGTCTCAGCTATTGGCTTTTTCCGAGTCTACCTGGCATCATTTTTTTTCCGAGTCTCTCCATCAACTATCTTTGCGCTTATTGGGACCCTGGAACAACTGTTTGCTTGTTCTAGCCTCCATTATTTGTCTAACCCCCCCCAAAAAAAAACGTGTACAGCCCCACATGACCTATAACTTTCCTATTGACTTCCACTTAATCCTGAATTTTAAGCATGAAAATATTTTGACTTGCCAATAAAAATCTGATAACTGCCTATTTAAGCCATAACATTTTACGGATTAATGGCAGTTGAAGTGCTCCTTTCAAACCGTAGTGCATCTACTGTACAACCTCCCGCCACCTATGTAAGGTTATAACCAGACGCAAGCAGTTTCTTAATATGTGGAGCCGCCCTTGCCGTGGAATTAACATTGACTATGTACCTCAGCTCAGTCAGAAACCTACATTGTGCAGGAGGCTAAAGTCCTTGACAGATGTGAAACGTTAACACTGGTTCTAAGAGCAATCGTCGGGTTAGTTAATTGCTTTATTCATGGCCTCGCAGTCTGCCAGAAATACTAAAATTGCCTCAGTTTATGTAGTATATGGTAACACATACAATTAGGCTAACATTCTCTCTCTGAATTGTGTAAAATGATAACAGTTTGGCTTCACTCGTTCTAATAAGATTTGTGCCAGCCAGTAGGTGATGCAGCCTACTTCTACTGCGCCAAGAAGTCTTGGGACGTTTGCTGCACCTACGCATTTTCGACTACAACACCATGCACCAGAATCGCCCACAATATGTGAAATACCTCTCCACTAATACTGCCAGCTGGTATTATAAATTTATAGCTAGTTAAGTGTTATGGCCCTCTTCCAAAGCCGACCCCCTTGGAGGTCATTCAGATTTTTTTGTGCAGTGAAATAAATCCAGTTCTTTACTATACCTATCTACCTCAGTCTTTATTATTCCCTCTTCCTCAGCTGTCTCTACCTGTCTCTGACACACCTCTCCCTCTCTCCACCTGGCTCCTCTGGTTCTACGACTGCGTTATTCTCCCCTCTCCATCTTTGATTTACCTGTCTCTGCACCTGAATTTTTCTTCTACACCTCACTTCTTTGTCTACTCTACCCTTCATCCCTCGCTACCCTTCTGTTTGCCTCACTACGGTCTTTACCCGACCCACCTTTCAGTGCCTCTTCCCATTTCACCTTCCTCCCTCAAAGCGCTCTCCTAGCATGCATCTGTTTCTCCCCTCACCACCATGCCTGCCTCTACCCCTCTTTACCTTTCTAACCAGCCTAACTTTCTACCTTCCTGCTATTCCTGGTAGTGAACCTTTCATTTCACGCCTCCGGTTGTATTACCTACGCATTCAAATTGAGTAGGTCATTGCTGTGCTCCCAACCGGACATCGAGACCCAGTCCCCTAACCTCTCAACATGCCCAGATATAACAACAAGCATTGGCATAGCCTATAGGTCTCGCCTTTGGGACCTGCTGCATAACTAAATACTTATAAGGTCCCAAAGGCGAGACCTATTGGCTATGCCTATGCTTGTTTTACATGGGGCGATTTTGCAACACTGCTGCAACCCTTCCAGACCACCATGAAAGTGCCTTGAGCCCGCTACGGCCAGTCCGGCCCTGTTCAGTGGTAGGACTCTTTTATGGTTTTATAAAAGAATTATTTGTTTTTAGAGGTTTCTCACCATTTGTTCTTACTTCTATAGTACACTGGACTGCTGACTTCATTTATTAATCATCTTCTGTTCAACCTAATTGTAGTTGGAATTTTTTACACTATTTAACGCAATTATAAAAAAAAATTCATGTTTATGCTCCAACTGAAGACTTACATTGACGATTCACCTTTTGCCATTCATCGTTCATTCTCTTGTAACACGGACGATCCCAAACTGCTTTAAACCAGGAAAGTTTAAAGCCTACAAACAATTGAGATTCCCTTCAATCATTGCTAAATATATATTGCCTATCTGTACTATATGTGGTAAAGCACATTGACACCTGTACAGGTTGGGTCTGTGCTTTACAAGACAACTGTAAATAAATACAAATAAACAGAAACAAGTGTTCACATAGCCTTAGTATTAAATCTGCTTGTTCAGTGTATTTAGTGCAACATGTGGACACTGACTGCTCCATAGCACTTATCGCACACCACCATCAAGTAATCGTAACATAAGTCATTCCTGGGCTAACTTTCCATGTTTCCATCACATGTCACAGTTCTGTTATTTCACCTCCCTAGTTCAGATTCAGTTCAACAGCCATGCCCACTGGTCACTCAATCACAATCATATGAGAAACAAAACATATTGTGGTCAGCCAAGTAGTTTCTCTAACCAACAATCCAGTTTTAATTCTATCCAGTGCGAAAGCTGGGGTCCCTGGAGTCCACATTTTTAAGCTACGCTCTCAAAGGACCCTGCACTCTTCTCTTCTAGAACTTCCCACTTCAGAGTGGATTGACAACCCAGACTCTGGTAGAGGGACGTGACACATGCCTAGATCAATAGGAGACACAGTCCCACTAGTTACCTGAATGGATGATGGTTGAAGCAGTAAGGGCTGAAAAGGGGAAACAAACAACGAAAGAATTCCTAATAATGCAGAAATAACTCTAAAAAGTCAAATGAGAAGCTAAGCACCAGCTTGAGAACGAGACTCATGAATGTCTCCATTTATCTTAGTACACATTCATCTGAGAGTTGCTGAAAAGCTAAACCCCGTAATAAGAAATATATTTGATTTTAGGCTGGTAAATGTAATAAATATGGTTGTTTATTATTAGTGCAGAGCATACAACATCAGCATATAAAAGCTTCAAGGTTATTTAAGTGCATTCAGTTGCAATGGTTGCAGGGAGAATATCACTTTCACTTTTAGTGTCAATTCATCAGACTGAAGTTCAATTTCTGGCTTTTAATAAAAGTAAAGCAAGATAAGAAAGACAGACACATCTCTTCACAATGTTATTAAAAGGGCAGTTGAAGATCCAAGACTACTCATCTGGAAGATACCAGAAATGCTGTTTTTGCGCCGATGATATATATATATAACGGGCAACTCTAATATGGTACAATCAAAACAGTATGCAGTGGCGAGGTCAGCAGATTGATGGAATTCTGTGGCTTAAGCATTTACCGTGTACTTTTGGATTTATTGCATTTTCCACATCATTTGCAAAAAATAGCAGATTTCACCAGTTTTTTGCTCAGATGGATGAAAATATTAGCAGACAATATGCTGTATAAGTTGCATATTTTGCTGCATTTTATAGACAGCCTTGCTGCATATTTTGGTTCTCCGCACCACATAATCTGGTAGCCCTGAGATTGATATATCTTCACAGTGGCTTGGTGGGCTGTCATTATGAAGGTGAAACCTGTATTTCAGAGTCAACTGTGAAATATTTTTCATAGTTCACAGTTCCCTGGGAAATATGGGTTTTAAACTACTGCATTTTGTGCAGTAAAAACACAAAAATATGTACTCTTTCTTTCTCTCTCTCTCTCTCTCTCTCTAATATATATATATATATATATACACACACATAATATATTGGTTTTCTAATAACTTTGGGGCCGCTTGATGAATCTTCACAAAACTTTCCTCAACAAAATTCACCCATCTCAGCCTTTTCCTGGAAAGTTTTGGGGTGATCCGTCAAGCGGGTACCTTGAAAAAACAGGAGAGTCCCAAAAGACAATTTTCTCATTCATTTTTCCAAAGGAATATTGGACAGCAATAGCACGAAAACAGCTAGACGGAATTACACCAAATTTAGCAGAAAGCTAGATCTTGGTTAAGAATGTTTTTTGTAATTTGGTGTAAATCCGTTCAGTAGGTTTTGAGAAATGAAGGTTCAAAAACTTTCCCCATTCAATTTTCCACTGGGAAATTGAACAGCACTAGCGTTATTGCACCAAATATGGCAGAAAGCTAGATCTTAGTCCAGAAAGTGGGTTTTTAGTTAAGGTTCAAACGCTTCATATATCTGGACGGTTAGGTTCGCTAGAGGGTTGCAAGAGTCCTATATCATGCAAATTCCAAAATTATAATGACCTGATTAGCCGAGAGGGTTTTATTTTTCCCATCAGCCGTCTCACCCCAACGAGAGGTAAGACCATTCTCAAACTCCCATGGAAGCGCGCTCTGTGATTGGCTGGCTGTAACATGAAGCGAAATGATGCAGCCACTGTTTCAGGACATGAGAAGTCAGTCCCTATGTCTTAAAAAACAAAAATGAAGTATAAAGGGCAGGGAAGGTATACCCTGTCCCTCTGGACCATGTTGGGGGGCGGCAGAGGGACTCCCACAGGATCCATTTTTTTGTTTTTTTTAAAAGTGTTTTTGTGTGTCTCAAATTCCATCACTTTTTAGTCCATAAATTATAAAGGACACTGAATGCTATGTTTTTGTTAAAAAACCTAACAGTTCTTTAAACGATATATATATATATATATATATATATATATATATATATATATATATATATATATATAAAATAAATACACACACACACACACTTTTCCCCTGAAAAAAGCAAAGGTTACAGTGGCATTATTGTTAGATATTGAAATGAGACACGAGCTAACGTTAAAAAACAAACAAACTTTGAAATACACCAGTCCTAGCTTACTCAAAAACTATGGCCAACCCCGACCTGACCTTTCTTTATATGTCATAAGTTATGTAATATGTAAGGTCATAAGCAGTGCATGATAGAGCTACAAGTTATAGTTTTTGACTCAACTATAACTATTGTATTTCAGGGTTTGTTTAGCTCATGTCTCATTTCAACACTTAACTATAATGTCACTTTACCTATGTGTTTCTAGTGAATTTCTGTTCTGTAAGATCTTAGAAGTTCACCTAACTATAATGTCCCTTTAGCTTTTGATTTTCTCAGTGAATTTCTGTTTTTTTTTGCAGAGTTTTATATAGCGCGAACTCGACCCAAATCCAATCTGGTATCAGAGCGCTTTACATAGCACCAGTTACGTTACATGAGGACATACATTTTTTTTTGTTTTTGTTAGGCACGTGGAGATTAAGTGATTTGCCCATAATCACAGGATGTTCAGCGTCATTACCGAGACTCGAATCCAGTTCCCCAGGTCCGAGGTCGAGCGCCCTAGCCATTAGGCCAACTCCTCTCTCCCTTTTTAAATCATATTTTATATTGTACCAATGGCCAACCCTCTGCAAGCAACCAACCCCAACTAAGCACAGCCCTTGACTGTGTACAGCAGAGATTGGCCACAGGGTCATCTCCAATGCGATTGGTTAACTCCTCCTGCACACAGACCTTGGCAGGGCATTAGCCCCTGGCCTGGCCTCAAGCCAGGCCCTTCACTCAACCTCCGATGGGCTTCCAACCCCACACCGCACCCAACTAACATTCTCTTCTCCTTAAAAAAAAAAATTGGGGGAGTCCTGCGGTACTACCCCTGCGGTTCTACCGTGGTACCCAACATGCAAACTTTCACTTCATGGTACCTCAGTACTGTGTAAGCTTCTTTGATGGAGCATGCATGGTACTGCAGTACCGTCTGGTGGAAGCTTGTGTGGTGGATACAACAACAGCATTGCAGTATCTCATGGGAGGCAGGTACTGGGTCCAGCAAGAGCACTGCAGTATCCATGGTCTGAATGTTTAATATGTGGGGGTGGAGGGGCAGTCCATCTGGGTTGCCCATGATAAGTAGCCGGGGTCAGGCAGACCCTATTCTGCTACCTTATGCCTTTAAAAAAAAAAAAAGTTTTCAGGGTGCGAGTCCAAGCCTTTTGTAATGGCAGCTGCAACATTTTCTTTAACTTTTGCAGTTAGCCAATCATATTGTGTGGCTCAGTGGTGCCATCTTGGGTACTATGGAGGCCCCTGGGAGAAAAGGCTCCCTCAGCCAATGAAGTTTGAGTATTTTTTTTAATTTCGCCAATAGCTTTACCAGGAGAATAAAGCTTTCATGATCTCCCCAAGCACCTTTATTAACTAAATTTTCTCGACAACTACTGAATGGATATACAACAAACAATGACAATCATACCTTCGGAGTGAAATTATAACTTTCTGCAAAATCTGGTGTAATTCCGTGTAGCCGTTTTTTCTGTATCTGAGAGCAAAGATTCCTATTGGAATTCAAATGATAAATAGATGGTTTAGGACTCCCATGTTTTGTTGGCCAGCGCTTGATGAATCATGTACGAAACTTTGCATGAGCCGAAGTGAGTAAACTTTTTAGAAAAGATTTGTGGAGTTTCCATGAATGACGCCTAAGTTATTAAAGAAAAACAAATCCTTTTTCAATGGAAAGTAAGACACAACTATAACTACACTGGTGCAAAGACCGCCAATGTAAAATGAATTCATATAGTGCCTTTAAATTGGATTAACAGTTTTAATAAAAGAGGAAGTAAAGAATTCACTGTAAATTATGAGCAAAGAAGTGATAGAAATTCTGAAATTTTATAAATTATTTAGGAAGCCCCAGGTATGCAATAACTGAGTGATGAACTCTTAATAAGATTCTCGAGTACAACTCATAACATGGAAAGCTCTTTAAATATGTATTGTGAGCAAGACTGGTATAAAGTGATTAAAAAATCTACTATATTAATCCAGAAAGGATTTTGGCGCTCTGGGACTAATTCTTTTTTTGCCATTTAATGTATGCTGCCTTCTACTACCCTGTGGAAATGGAGGGATAAGAGGGGGTTGTTAATCCCAATTTTTGTCAGGATGATGGGCTTCGCACCTGCCCTCCATTTTCTCGAAGAATGTGAAATTCTGTTCATGAAAATGACTCGCTTGGGAGGGGATGGTAGAGTGCTTCGCCCAAGGGTGTGTAATGTTTATTTACAAAGTGGGAATGTTCTACATGTTAAGGTTACAAGAGTTATTGATCTGCAATCCTCGACATACAGTCACTATGGTACTGGGCACACACTGACCTGCGCTGCTCGACATGTCACGACCACTCACATCCCTTATGACCCTGCCTGATCCAATGGCACAACACACCACAAGGCCAATGCTGTCATTCCTCTCCTGGAATGTTAACGGGCTTAGGGACAAGATAAAGCGTGCTCTAGTGCTCCAATACCTGAGGCGCATGTCCCCGGCAGTAATACTGCTTCAGGAAACGCACTTGATGGGCTCCACGTGTAAGGCCCTTGACCGGTGGGGATTTCAATTGGCGGTGCATTCAGAATTCACCACAGGATCCCGGGGGGTGGGGATTTTGATCCGAAAAAGATTCCCCCTCATTGTCCATCGCACATTTAAGGATGGCCAAGGCTGCTTTACGGCGATATCGCTTCAATGGGTGGGCCGTAAGCTCAATTTTGTGTCTGTATATATCCCGCCGGCTCTGCACTCTCCAGCCTTTCAAGATTTGGGAAAATTCCTCCTAGCACTCCCAGAGGGGGACTTGATATTAGGGGGTGACTTCAATATGACCGTAAATGACACGCTGGACCGTACACCCACCCGCCCTCAACATCGAGCCAGCTCACCCCTGGCCGAATTTTTGGAGTCACATGGTCTATTGGACATATGGAGGTTCCAAAACCCACTCGACAGACAGTACACCTACCACTCCGGAGCCCATAATAGCCTCTCACGCATAGACTACATACTCACGGCAGTGGATAATCTAGGAAGGATGGGGGCGACCACACACTTACCCAGGGGGATCTCTGACCATTCCCTGGTAAAGGCAGAAATTAGGGCACATTGCGCTAGTCAACGTCTTATGTATCTAATTTATCCAGGATTCCTTCAGAATTCCAAGATCAGAAAGCATTTGGTCGCTGCAACTACGCAGTATTTCCAAGAAAACGAAGCGTCAGTCCCTTCTCCGTTGACACTGTGGGAGGCATACAAGCCAGTGGTAAGAGGGCAGGCCATTTCTCTCATAGAGGGACATAAGAAAGGGAAAAAGCAGGAGATAGAGGCTTTAGAGCGGGAGGTGCAGCAGTTAGAATCCCAACATGCCGCGGAGCCCACCGATGAGACTGCGCATACATTGCGAGTGAAAAGACAGGAATACAAGGGATACCTGTGGACTGACGCCCAGTCCCGCCTGCAAGAAGTCCAGTATCAGATCCATGCATCTGGAGACAAAGCAGGCAAACTTCTTGCCTGGTTGGACAAGAAGGAAAGGACGCATAGATGGATAGCGCAGATCAGGGCGGGAGATGAAGAGCTCACTTCTGACCCACATTGTATAGTGGATGCACTGGCACAACACTACGAGCGAGTCGATACATCCACGAATAATACCACTGTACAGGAAGTGCTTGCATTCCTCAAAGATATCCGTATGCCGAGGCTCACGCCTTAGGGAACCGAGAGCCTAGAGGCTCCCATCACGACTGATGAACTCAAGATAGCCATCTCACAAATACAGTCAGGCAGGGCCACCGGGCCAAACGGCATCCCAATAGAACTATATAAGCACACTGCGGACAAGGTGGCCCCATATTTGTTAAAAATGTTTGAAGCAAGTCGTGATGCGGGGACACTTCCTAGAGACCAACGGCTGGCAACTTTTGTGGCCATACACAAGCCGGGTAAACCGGCGGAGGAATGCGCATCATATCGCCCGATCTCCTTAATTAACGCGGAAGGGAAAATATTAGCCAAAGCACTGGCGCTTAGACTCATATCCTACCTCGCCAAACTGGTCCACCCGGACCAGTCCGGCTTTATGCCTAATAGAAATACAGCCCTGAATCTTAGGCGCCTGCAAGGTGTACTGGGCCGAAAGCACACTATACGGGAGGACGCTGCTATCCGCTCCCTAGACGCGAAGATGGCCTTTGACTCGGTGGAGTGGGCCTTCTTGTTCGCGGTCCTTCAACATCTGGGGTTCGGGCAGAATTTCTGCTCCTGGGTACAGTTGCTTTATACCGATCCGGTGGCTCATGTGGTTGCTAATGGTCACATCTCGCGGGAGATCACCCTGGGTAGGGGGACAAGACAGGGTTGCCCGTTATCGCCCCTGCTGTTCGCTCTAGTCCTGGAGCCACTGGCTGCATGGATAAGATGGGATCCCATGGTCCGAGGTCTAAAATGGAGGGAAGAATGGGAAGATCGGATCTCCCTCTACGCTGACGATGTACTACTGTACATCTCTTCACCCACTCGATCCCTCCATGCAATACTCAATATTTGCGCAGTGTTCGGTTCCGTGTCTAGATACGCCATTAACTGGGATAAGTCCATACTATACTTACTACATGGACCCCCCCCCGCGCCTCCCAGAAGGATGCAGGGTGCAGATAGTCACAGATAGCTTTAAGTACCTTGGTATTCATGTAACATCGGATCCAGACACTTTTTTAGCACTTAATTTACAAGCCCCTTTGCAAAGGCTGAAACGGGACATTAAGCATTGGAAGGCCCTGCCGCTCTCCCTGCTAGGTAGGGCGGCCCTCTTCAAAATGATGGCCTTGCCCAGATTTCTATATGCCCTACACAATACGCCCTAACCAGTCCCTGACTCCTATTTTAGAGCTGTAAATTCAGAGGTCGCGACTCTCCTCTGAGATGGTAAACCGGCAAGGGTAGCAGCGAGTAAATTGGTACGGAGTTGGTACGATGGCGGGATAGCCCTGCCGGATATCAAAGCATATTACTGGGCTGCACAACTCACAGTCGTTAATCAGTGGCTGCATGTGCCGGAATCGGACCCGGCTTACCACCTGGACAGAATGACCCTAGGGAAAGATGGTGTGGGCAGAACACTTTATAATAAATGGAAAGCCTGTACACTTTTAGGCCCAGCGACACACACTGTCAGCATATGGCATACAGTGAATAAACACCTGGGCTGGGCAGGCAGACTTACACGACATACACCCTTGTGGGACGCAGGTAAACTAGGAAAACTGGGCAATAGCAAAGGGTTTCAAAAATGGGACCTGATTGGCATCTCCCGACTTGGGGACCTCTGGCAAAATGGAGAGGTTGTCAGTTTACCTACTTACAAGAGCATTACGCAATGGCCCCGAGTGAACTGTTCAGGTACATGCAAATTAAACAGGCGATAGAAGCAGTCCTTCCTACAGCTGAGACGCTCCCAGAATCATCCCCTTTAGAGGACCGATTGCTAACCGACTATCTACACAAACGGGCTACTTCGCTGACATACAAAAAAATCATTAACAACCGGACAGATCCATTTGACCGGCTTAGGGAGCACTGGCAATCTGCGGTGGGAGACATGGATGACCCCGACTGGCGAGAGGCGATAGCCTCGCCTAAAGAGGTGGCAATCTCTTCTAGACTGCGGCTGGTGCAGTTTAAAATATTGCAAAGATCCTACTACACACGGGTTACCCTACACAAGATGGGAAGGATTTCTGACCCATTTTGCCTGCGCATTTGTGATGCCATAGGTACATTTTATCACACCTTATGGGACTGCACAAAGATAGTACCATACTGGGAGGCAGTGGTGGGGACAATCACGGAGGTCACAGAGAAACATGTTCCGCTTGAGCCTAAATGTTGCCTGCTTAATGTCTGGGGGCCAACAGACCTTAACCACGCTGAACGCCAGTGGGCGACTACGGGCATAATAGCTAAACGAAACATAGCGCAACAATGGGGAGTGGGGACTGTCCCGACGCTGCGGAACTGGTGTAATGACATGGACATGATCATGGTAACGGAGAAGGCCACATTTACCAATAGGAAATGTCCCAAAAAATGGGAAAGAGTGTGGGGTAAATGGAACATATATCGGGGAAACATCTGCACCCCTCCAGTGGAGGACAGCGACTCGAACGAAGACGTGTGATACTAGTGGAGGCTTGTGTGCGCAAAAGTGAAAACTTGTATTAATTGACTGTAACGCTGTAACATCAAGCAGTGAAAATGTAAGTACAGATCAATGTTATTCAACAAAATGTTTAATAAAAATGTAAAAAAGGAAATACCTGTTTTGGGATTTTCTTTTCGACGAAAAAGAAAACTGTTTGGTGTAGGGCTCTGACATGTAGCTGGAGCCCTGCACCAAACAGTGAACAGCATTGACAGGAACCACAGTGATGGCGGTTCCTGCCAGTGCATTATTAAAAAGGCTCCCAGTTTTTGTGGGTTTACCAAGAACATACAGGAGCTTGGAACACTTCCATTGCTTACCATTGTTTGGCTTCCTTGTCACTCTCCTCTGCCTGATTCTTTTTCTTGCCCCAGCTTTTGTATATTGTGTTTGTCCCACCTGTGGAACATTGCCTCTTTACCATCTCTTTCATTGGCTGGCTTCTATGCTTCCACTGCTTGCTTTTCAAGCACTGTTTCTTCTTTGTTGTTAAGTACTCCATTGGAGTGCATGTGTTTTACAGCTGTCTTCCCCGTTTACTTCTCTGCGCGTCCACTCTGTTTTGCTCTCTCTCACCTGTGTGCTTCTCCACACCACCCCACCTGCACCCGTTGCTTCCTCACCCATGTGATTCTTTAGCCATGCTGCACAGCATTCAGGATGCTGTGCAGGTTGATGATGGTGTGCAGCCTGACTAAAAACCATTTGCAAAGCCAATAGGTCTCAAAGGTGAGATTTGTTGGCTTTGCCAGTGCCTTTTTAAAAAAGGTACAGCACACTCAACCAATGCTCTTTACATTTCTGTAGCTCGCAACCACTTAAACTAGCCTTCACTATTCGACTCGTAACTCTCTCCCTTATTTATTTATTTATAAAGCTTTATACAGTGCGAACAAGATCCAGAGGGATATCAGAGCGCTTTACAGTATGATGGGAAGAAGGACAAAATGCAATATTCATATCACGTAGGAGGGAGAAAAAAACAGGAAAGGTCGCATATTACAGTACAATTGCACCCAGGAGGGTAATATAATAGACAGGTGTAGGCGAGCAGCAAAGGGGAAGTCACAGTATGCAGTAAGGGGAGGCCGAATCAGATGGAAGTACAATGATAGTAGTAACAATGTCAACAGGCACGTGAGTCTATCCCTATTAGGGTAAGAATTTGTTCATTATGAATCTTTTGGCTTCCACTTTGAACGCCGTCGATGAGGAGATTGTGCGTACTTCCGGTGGAAGAGAGTTCCATATTTTAGGGGCAGCGCCGGAGAAGGCTCGGTGACAACTTCTCTTTTTGTTAAGGATGAGTTTCAGGCGGAAGGTAGAGGCGCTTCTTGAGGCTCTTACACCACAGGATAGTTTAAGTTTTTGCACAAGGTACGTAGGAGTGTTGAAGTGAAGGGCTTTGTGTGTAAGAACAGCAATCTTTAAGTGAATTCGCGCTTCATAGGGCAGCCAATTGAGGGATTTTAGGACTGGGGATATATGATCTTTTTGTTTGGTGTCTGTAACCAGTCTAGCCGCAGCGTTCAGTGAAGCCCTTAGTGGAGCCAGGGCGTATTTGGGAAGGCCACAGAGGGTAGCACTGCCGTAATCTAGCCTCGGCAGGACAAGCGCTTGGACCACCTGCTTGAAGTCATTTAGAGGAAGGAAAGTTTTGATATTTCTGAGTGACCTCATCAAGTGGTTGGCTCCTTTGCATACATTGCTGATATGATTTTTCATGTTCAGGTGCTTGTCCATGGTGATACTGAGAGACGTGGCTGAGTCTACGATGAGAGGACTGCAGTTGAAAGCATTGAGGTGACTCAGCCAGAAGTCTAGCTTAGGGATGTAGTACGGAGGGGAGATGAGCAGGAATTCCATTTTGGAAGTGTTGAGCAGGAGATGGTTCCCCGTTAACCAGTTTTGGGTAAACACTAGGGTAGTATTGAGTGAGATGATGTTTTCCGGGGATGAGATTTTCAGATATAGTTATGTGTCATCTGCATACATGTGGAAGAGAACGTCCATGGAATTTAGAGAGTTTGCAAGAGGTTCCAAGAAAAGGTTGAAGAGGATAGGAGATAAAGCGGACCCTTGGGGGACTCCCATGAGTACAGGAGAGGGCTGGGAGAGAGATTGGTTTGCCTTGACTCTTTGTGTTCTGTGATGTAGGAAGGATGAACCATTGTACACCTGATCAGAAAAACCCATTCTGTTTTGCAAGATGGATAGGAGGTTGTCATGATTAACAGTGTCAAATGCGGAGGAAAGATCAAGGAGGATCAGGAGGCAGGATTAGTTTTGGTCAAGCATTTTTAAAATGTCATCCATAACGTGAGTGAGAGCCGACTCGATGCTGTGCCCCTTCCTAAAGCCTGATTGATGCTGGTCTAGGAGATGGTAATTCTGTATGTGAGCACAAAGTTGGAATTGCACACATTTTTCTAGGAGTTTCGCTAAGGTGGGGATGTTGGAAATGGGGCGGAAGTTATAGAGATCAGATTTGTCAGCGTTAGATTTTTTAGTATAGGTGTTACCTGAGCTGCTTTTAGGCAGTCTGGGATCGTGCCTTGTGATAGAGAAGCGTTTACAATCCTTGTCCAGGTGGGGATGAGTGCATTCTTGATTTCTTTGAAGACTTGCACTAAACCCAATCTTAAAAATGCCACCAACACTGTACCATCAGCCTAACATTAACGCTTACCCTACCACTAATGCTTACCTACATACATCTCAGAGATGTTTTATTCCTATGTTTTTGAAGCCATGATTCATTCAAACCAAGATTTACAAATTCCTACCCCAACGCATTTTGCTTTCTCTTGTATCGGCTTTATTTTGGCCATTATCTGATGAATGGGCACAGCTCTGACAACTGAACAACTCGTAAGTAAAGTGAAATTGTAGGGACACATCGGTGTATGCGGACCCATGGAATTATGCCTCACTGGAGGACCACTTTAAGTGCCAATAGTGAGTATGTTTCATACTCAAGCCGGATTGGCTGCAGCATCCCTTAATTTCAGCGGCCTTCAGTCCACATTTCAGATCGACAGGAACAGCTACAAATTGAAGAATGGATGGAATAGGGAATATGAAACACAGGCTTCGGTGTGTTGGACAGCAGCAAAACCACAACCGTGTTAGTCACAAGGTCTGCAAATGAGTTTCCACACTGCATGCACTCTTACAATGATAGGTAGGAGGCTTTATTCGCATGGACAGAGCCACTACGGCCATGCAAGGACATCGCTACCAGAATCCCTGCACTTTAGTGTTTAGCAGACACTCATATTTGGTTAGTAACACTGGAGATCATTAGGAACAGGTCAAGCGAGCTAATCTAGTCACACTACAGCTAGCTACTTACTGGAGGTGCACTCACTGTGGCAGCTATTTCTTCCCTTGTGACCACAGGAATACTGGAAGCCTCTTGGGTGTGCACCACAGCTGTGTGCAACTGAACATAAAAGCAAGAAGCGGTCAGGAAACAGGGTTTTGTTTCAGAGGACTCACAAACACATGGTCAGGGATGGGCATTACCATTGCTATCTATCGAGCTAGAACAAGATCAAATCTATTCAATTCATTGCTTTTTCAAAGGTCCTCACATTGCAGTTCAATATTGTTTGCTAAGATAATGAATACAAGCGAGATTTTAAAAGTAATATCATATATAAAAATTAAATTGTACAACCTACATGTAGGAAATCCGTACTGTTCGCTTCGCAGAAGGTAAGACTCTTGCAACAATGTATTTTAACACCAAAGTTTGGCCGCTTCTGTACCATTCTTCCCTTTCCTTCAGTGGTTTCCTCTATCCCTCCCTCAGCTCTCCTACCTGCCTTATTCTCCCTTGGCCAATAAAATGTACAATGCAACAGTTTGAATCAAGTCTGTTGCAGAATACAAATATCTCCTCCACTAGGTGTAATTTTGCCTTAAATAAAAATGGGGACTGCCACATCTATGGCGAGTGTATATGAAAAAGAGCAGTGAATGAAGAAACAGTCAGGGATATTGCTGCAATCACAACCACATTCCAAGCTTTTTGTGCCCACATATTCCCAAAACCAAATCGAACGCAGAGCCAGAGCTGCAATCTCACCTGGCTTGTTGCATAGATCTTGCACTGTTAATTTAGTCCTAAAATGCACTGCATGGTGTCCACAATGGGCTGATGAGCTACATAATTAAATCTGTGATGATACATTGTATATTGTGGATATAAAATAGTCCTTCAAGCATTCCAATGAAAGTGGAAGGATACAATCCATAGAAACAAGTTTAAAGATGTGATTGCTAATACCTCAAGCCAATAGCTGAAGGTTCCTGAGACAAAGAGCCCGATGGCTGAAAACGAGTAAACAAAAGCTCCTTAGATTATGTCTAGAATAGAATATGTTTGCCTGGAATGGCACAAGCACCACGACATGTGAAACTTGAATATGGGATTACCATTGGTATGACACCATAATAATCTCAAAGAAAACCCCTCTAACCAGGCTCTACTTCCTAAAAACAGCTAGAACAATAAGTGCCCACCTCTGTATAATATAACAACAAAACTGCTATATGAATGAATGGGATGTCTGACAAGTATGATTGATGTGTTTCATCTAATGGTGTGGAAAAATTTCTTAAAATCAGTCATTAATAGACGATTGAAGTCTCAAATTGCTCTTATAAATGGAAGTCTAAAAAAATGAAAAAATAAAATAAATTTGTTGATTAATTCAAAGAAAACGAAGATCTTCTACACTTTGTTTCATCTCAAAATGTGTTCTCATAAGAAAAGTTGAGATTAAAAATTGGTTGCAGTATTAGCAGTTTTGTTGTTATATTAGATTAGTGGCCTAGCTTTACTGCCTTTGGCCCACCTCCAGTGTTGGTTTTGGCACCTCTGTATAAGGCCCGAATTACGGAGCAATTCTATCCCGTGCAATCATAAACCAAACGTACCATTGCATTTCAAATGGAAAAAGTGAAATCAAACTGCTACATGCAAAATACAAATAAAAATCTGAAATTTCATCATAGAATATTGAACAATTAACAACCAAAATTCTGCCATTCAAAACAATTCAAATAAACATATTATTTTATTTACACATTGTACTTTTATTATCGTCAAGAAAATGAAAAAAATGGCTTGTTGATAATAACCATGTAACAGACTTATATATAACATGGAGCTTTAAATTGGCACCTGTCAATGACAGTGATGTTAATTGCTGAGGAGATTCTTGTGACATTATAGACAGTGACAGCAAAGTTCCTGTTGTCGATGATGTCACTCAAGAATCTCCAGTGAAAAACTCCTGCATGAATGGGCAGGTCATGGAGGTGATCTCCTTGAGTGCTTCATGGGACAATACACAGTCAGTCTATCTTTGGTACAGCACTGATTATGTTTGGCTTGTTTAAAGCCTTAGGGCATGGCATTATCTTGGTCATGTGTCTGAAAGTGACTGACAATCGCTCCAACAGTGGTCTAATTAAACATTAAGAAGGGGAACTGGTTTCCTAACTAAAACGACTACCTCTGAGATTGATCCTTTCTTGACTTTGTGTCTTGTCCCTCTCTGTTAAACTTCTGAAAGACACCCATTTACAAGGGGCTTGTTGTGAAAGGATGTATTATGGTTATTGATGTCTGTGCGTAATTGACAATTATTTCCATTGTCTAGTGGGGAACTCTGAGACACACCTTCTGGAGACACCGGGCTTCAAGAAGCAATGCCCTCTTGCAGTATCAATGTGAGGCTGCGCCTGGAAATCTGGAGATCCTGCCCATTGGTGCTGTGGGTAGCTGTAGTATTCTTCATTAATTCATTATTTAGTATTCTGTGTTGTTTCTTTAATTGCCATGATTCTAGGTTAGAACCATGTTATGTCATGTATGGTGGGGTTCTGCCAAGGAGTTATCTGCTGACCTTCAACTTGTTAAGTCGCTTTTTTGTCAACCTTGTTTCCTTGTAATTTCCTTTATTGGATGTATGGCCAATAAAACTGTTTTGGATTATAACAGCGACTCCTTAACTTTGTGGACAACCACCTTGCTACAATTTGGTACCAGGAGTGGGGTTTGCGATCTATGGTGATTTCTGATCGACAGTACCTCACTGGATTATCTACGCTGGGACTGAGGCGCGTTCAAGCCTTTCGGAAGGAAGTTGTTTTGGGAACTGATCTGCTTTGTCTGGTGTGTCCTTCCTGACACGCAGATTCAACTTTGTGTCTGCCCGGTGCCTCCGCAATTTACACCGTGAATGACTTTGACTTTCCGACGTCGGAAGGCGGACCCCGTTAAGCAAGTTTGGGAATTCTTGCCAGTTTTGGGGAATTTTGTTGATTCCGGCATTGCCAGAATCAAACGAGGGACTGTTGCCTAATAGCATCATTCAAAACACATCGGGTGACACTGTTTGCCTCGCGACATCGTTCAGAAGGAAGAAACAAAGCGGTATTCCTACCTCAGTGTTCCAGCGTTCCAGGTAAATGCGCTCCATATTCCTTTGCTTCCCCATCTTACCGCATTGTATTGTGGGAGACGCGTTGACGGATTGACGTCACACGCACGTTGGCGGCCATCTTAAGTTGGGAAGGAAGAGTTTGTTTGTTTTCTCCTCAGCGCTTAGAATATTCAAAGTGACTTTGCATGCTCAAAGGAAATAAGCTCCATACATCGGTGAGACACAGCGTTCCTGCCAGTGTGACACACGGTGATTCACACACCTTATGTTCCTGAATTGAGTGACAGTGAGTCATGGGAATGTTTTTGTACTTTCTTGACCTTTGACTTCAAAGTATATTCTTTCATGTGAGTTTTTTTCTCAATGTTTCAAGGAAGATTAATTCAATTTTGGTTAGCAGCAGCTACTAGACATTACTTTCACTCCGATGGCTTCCAGTCAAGGTGTTATTCAGCCGGCACCATTTCTATTAAAAGCAGGCAAACCTGAACAAAAATGGGCAGAATGGCTTAGGGACTTTGAAAATTATCTTACAGCCATTGATGCAGACAATTACTCGCCAAAAAGAAAATTAGCTTTATTGGTCAATCATTTAGGCACAGCAGGTCGTAGAGTTTTTGATAACCTACCAAGACATCCTGCCCCTACTTCCGAAGACACAGTTTGGAATGTTTACACTGAAGGGAAGCTACGCATGGCCAAACAGTATTCTGACACTTCAAGTGTCCTACTGGAAAGATTTAATTTTGCAATGTGTAAACAATCTTATGAAGAATCAGTAGAGTATTATATAGCGACTTTAAGAGTGTTAGCTGAAAAATGTGAATTTGGACATAAGATTGATACTTACATTAGAGATCAATTTGTGTTTCACTGTTTTTCAAAGAAAATTTACGAACGGTTACTTATCTCACGCAATCCTACTTTGGCTGAAACAATCGACATAGCAAAGAGCATTGAGAGGTCGATTGTTACATCCAAAGTGTTGTCTAGTCAATCAAACCAGACTTTGGTTTCCCCTATACAGACATCTGTGCAACCTGCGTGTTCCTCCAATGTGAGTTTGGTTTCTAATGACAATGCTGTGTGTGCTGTTAATAATAGACAGTCATATAACAAGAATAGGAATTATAAGAATCAATCTCCAAGAGGTCAATTGGTTTGTTTTCGATGTGGTTCTAGAAGCCACATAGGGAACAATCCCAGTTGCCCTGCTTTGGGAAAAAAATGCACTAAATGTCAAAAGGTTGGTCATTTTCAAGGAATCCGTAGGAGTAACATAAATTCTAATTTAAACAGAGTTAGGGTATCTAATATTTAGTTGGAGAATCAAGATGTGCAAGACTGTACTTCACAATTTGAAAATGTTGTGGTCACTATCGAAGTACCAGATTCACTTGGGAAACCAATTAAGGGCCCATTGGTTGACATGTCTATCGATGGGAAAACAATTTTAGCGATGGCTGATTCTGGGGCTCCTGTTACTATTCTCGCGGATTGCACATTTTACCAGTTTTGGCCGAATGAAATGTCACTCAATGCTCCTGATATCAACCCCACGGCTTTTGGGGAGCAAGATATAGAGCTTTTAGGATATTTTTGGGATAAAGTAGAGTGTCTTGGAAGAGCTGTTAGGACAAAAATCTATGTGGCTGGTAGAGGAAGAGACATCATAGGTTGGAAAGATCTTGCTCTCCTAAGTGTTATATTGCGCCCTGGACAAGATCCTCCGATTGTACTTGGTGATCTTCCTTCAAACATCTTGGCAAGTATTCAATCTGACATGGAGGTCGAAAATATCATAAGGACTTTCCCAAATGTATTCAAGGATATAGTGGTAGTAGTGAAAGGTTACGAACACAGCATAATGTTGAAAGAGAATCCTGTACTAATAATGCACAAAGTACAGGGGCCTGCGTTCGGACAATCATCGTCTGGCCGCAGTCCCTAAAATAAGAAAGTAAAGAAGTGGAGGCCGTCTTTTTTCCTATAATGCCTCCAGGTTATGGAATTCTCTCCCCCTCTATGTTTGTCTTGAAGCTAACCACCTAACCTTCCGGAAATTGCTTGAAACCTTACTCTTTCCCTAATGCTGTTCGGCGTTCTTTTGAATGTACTGCTATCAGCGCTGGGATACCTTCGGGTAGCTATGCGCTTAAGAAATGCTATATTCATTAATTCATTCATTAACACATGCAGTGACTACCAAGAGAAACCTAATTTTTAAGATAACCCCTCCCAGGAGCGAGCTGCCCTCCCACTCTCAGCGCCCCAAACAACTGCGTTCCTTTTCCACTTAATCATTCCAGTGACAATATGATATGGTGGAAATAAAAGGCCACAGTTTATTCAAACATAAAATGGTTGCACATTTCGCAATTTTACATGGTCACTCATAAACATCTATGTTGTTTATTGTACATCCTGCATTGTCTTTGCAATGTTTTTGTAGTTGTTCCCTTCCTGACATCACAGTCTCGAGGTGCCCCTTTTGCCAGGCTTCTGTGTTCGCGGTTCTAGGCTTCCCTTGCTATCGATTTTTGTGGGCGTCCGTTAGGACCGGCCCAGGCTACAAGTGCCGTTCCACTTGCCCTGGACCCTTGTTGGCCACTCGCCTGCTCCTCAGTGCCCCTGCCGTGTGGCATCCCAAGGACCCTGTGCGAGCATCTCATCTACTCTGCCTGTGGCTTTGTGCTGTCATTCGCTCACTCAGTGCCCCTGCGGTGAGGCATCCCAAGGACACTGTGTAAGCCGCCCATCTACCTCTAGTAATGACCTCTTTTTTGTGTACTTTTCCTGGGTTTCTTCCGCCGTGCTACGTACGGTTTGACGATGGGAGGGAGCTCGCCCCATCGCCCCCTTGCCCGACTCTGCTTTACAAGAAACCCATTTGTTCTAGGACCCCCATAATGTTGAGTAAGAACATGTCCATGCCCACCACGGTCAGGTGTACCCCATCTTCAGAGTGATAACCTGGGGATCTCAGGTTAATGAAGCTGTGTCTTAGGAAACCCCATCTATTGGCCCTGCATATCTTTGCCATGGTAATGTTTAACTTGCCTGTGGATTTTTCAACCGCTCCCTGGTCTAGGGCCGCCCTCCACGCCCTGCGCACAATTATTTCTGAAAAAATTATCTCAGTCGAGCAGGACTAACTTCGCTAGAGCTGCGAGACCTTTGATATTTTTTTCCAAAACGCCTCTCATCACTATGGCTGCCAGATCATTCCCCCCCAGGTGGATCACTACAGCGTCTGACCTGCCACACTGCCCCAGTGCCCTTTGCACTGCGGGGAGCAGCTGGTCCCACTTCATCCCCGATTGTCCCAGCAAGATAACTTCCATGTCACGGAGCCAGATTCCACCGAATTCACGCCTTGCCACTGCCCACCTCTGTGCATGCCTTATGTAGGAATGCCTCATGATCCAAACTTTCTTGAGCCGCTCCGACGGACCTAGTCGATGGCAGGGTAAGAAACCAGACTCAGTAAAATGAGGGACGTTTGTAGCAATTGAAAGCGCCTGATGCCCAGCGCCCTATTGCTTTGATCTGATCAGTGTCCAACCCAAAGTCTGCCGCTGTGGTAGCCGCGCCTATGCGGAAAGAGTGTGACCTGAATTCCTTTGGTGGGAGCCCAGCCCTTTCCAGTGTTTTCTGCATTATTGCTATGAACTGAAACTGGCTTAAGCATGCCCCATTCTTATGTGTAAATAACAGCCCCAGTGCAGGGCCCCCCTGGAACATATAGTCCCCGACGAGTCACACTGGACATCATGTTTTGTCCTTGATACATTCGACCCTAGTAAACTTCCCTTTGCCCGCTTGGTCCATCTTTGACCAACGTAGATAGATTACCATAAACCCTGCTCCAGAGGCGCAACTAGAGCCAAATTTCGGGGGGGGGGGGGGGGGGGGCTAAGTAAATATTTCCGATGGGGGGGGGGGGGGTGAAACTTTAAGCAATAGGCAGAGTGAAGCTGCAGGGGCTCTTAGAAGGGGTGAAACAGCAAGGCCTCATTAACATGCAAATGGTCTTTTAAAGACCTGTGAAGTGCTCGGGTGCGGCTGTGTGGGTGCCCGAGAAGCTGTCTCATCCCGGGCTGCCACACACGACGGGGGGGGGCTGAAGCCCTTTGAGTCCAATGGGTGTTGCGCGCCTGCCCTGCTCCCATGTTTACGTCCACTCAGCGTATGCATGCAATTCCCGGGTTCCTTTTTGCAGGGGCCTCTATCTTGTTAATCCTGTAGGCCCCGAAGAATACAAGAGCAAATGCTGCCTTGAACAGCTTTATTTCTTGGTCCCCGTTGCATATCTCCTCTAGAGCGCAGATAGCCTGTTTTAGGATCGCGAAATCAATGGGCCGCCGCCTGTCCCCCTCATTGCGCTGCAATCTTCCCTAGCCTTTCAAGGTCATTTTGCATAGAAAGGACCTTGCGGGATCCTTCCCCGCTGCCAGTTTGGAGTAGTACGCCACTGCGCTCAGGTGTGCTTGGACCCATGATTTGCTTTTCCTGCTATGGAATGCCCATTCTAAAAATGCCATCACCTCCTCTTGTCCTGCAATTTGTCCCCCCCTGCACTCGACCAGCACTTACAATATCGGTTCTCTGTGTTGGGGGCCAGTGCGTTGCCAAACAATTTTCTTAGTCCGGGTCCACCAATGCCCATAGTTCCTCCGGCACTGGTGTCATAACTGGGTCTGCGTCTGGGGCGAGTTCCCTGAACCTGTCCCACTGAAAACGAGAAATGGCACCCGCTATTGAGTTGTCTATTCCCGCAATGTGCCTCGCTCTGATTGCTATGTTAGCTTTCATTTGGCAGTCGACTAGTTTCCGCAGTAGGTTGACCACCGCCAGGCACTTTGCTGTCCCCAAGTTGATCGCCTGCACTATTGCATGGTTATCTGTCTGTTAACCAGTTTGTGGCCCCATATGGTGAACGCTAATACAATGGGGAATAGTTTAAGCAAGGTGATGTTGCCTGTGTTCCCGTTCTGCTGCCAGCTGTCTGGCCATGTTCCTGCTGCCCATGCTGACCCCAGGATGGCCCCAAAGCCGTAGCCACCTTCTGAACCCATTTACAGCTCTAGTTGGTCAGCGTGCACCCACGTTTCTCGCCACATGACGGTACCGTTAAATTTGGCCAGGAATGTGTCCCATTGCCCCAGGTCCTCTTTCACTCCTTGCGTTAGGTGAACCCTGTGGTGTTTTTGTGCCATGCCCCTAGTCGGCCAGGCATCTGGCAAAGGGGCGCCCCGCGGGGACCACTCTTGTGGCAAAGTTCAATTTCCCCACCAGCTGCTGTATTTCACCTAGCGTTGCCTTCTTTTGTTGCCGTAGCTGCCGTATGATTTGGCGTAGCTCATCCACCTTCACTGGTGGTAGTTTGCAGGTCCCGGCCACCGAGTCTAGTTCGATCCTGAGAAAGGACAATTTGGTGGTTGGGCCCTCGGATTTTTCTTGCATGAGTAGGACTCCCACCTCCTGTGCCAAACCCACAAACAAGCAGAGAAAGTTTGCACACTCCCCTGTTCCCGCCCTCCCAATGAATAGGAAGTCATCAAAGTAGTGGACCCTGCCCCCTGTGGGGTGACGTGTCCTGAGCACCCATTCCAAAAAAACACTAAAGGACTCAAAATACGCACATGATATGGAACAGCCCATTGGCAGACATTTGTCATAGTAATATTCCCCCTCCAGCTGAAACCAGAGGAGGTGGTAACTGTCTGGGTGTACCGGCAATAGGCAGAAAGCTGACTCTATGGCTGTTTTTGCCTCCAGGGCCCCCTTGCCTGCTTTCCTAATCAGTTTTACTGCATCGTCCACGGATGGGTACGCTGCTGAGCAACTGCCCTGATCCAACCAATCAACGTGGTTGGATCAGGTGAGGGTGTGCGCCAGGTGGTGTATCAGCCTGATCCTGCCTGCTTCTTTTTTGTGTACCACGCCCAATGGGGAAACCATCAAGTTTTGTAGCGGAGGGGGAGGAAAGGCCCGGCTACTCTACCCAGCTAGACTTACTTGCTCACCTTCTGCCTAGCCACTTCCGGTTCGTCTCGTATTGACTTCAAGTTGCGGCTATGCCGTACAACCACCGGGCCTTTGTAAGGGATGGGAAAACCCGCTGTGAACACTTCTGCCAATTGTTATCCGTCAGCCTTTTTGGGATAATTACTAAGTAATGCAATCAGTCTACTTGTTTTTATGGGTGTGGGCAGTGAAGGTCCCCTGACTGCCCCTTCCTCACCTTGTGTTGTCACGCCCAGCTCGTTATTTCTTCAGGTTGCCTTTATCTCTGCTGGTACCTGTCCCTTGCGACTGTCTTCATTGCGCGGCAGGATGGTTTCCTCCGCAGGTTCCACAGCTGTGCCTAAATGTGCAGGTGCTCCCCCATTTCCATTAATCTTTGGCATACTTCCAACATGTCGCCACATGGGCTTTTCCTGCCTTGCTGCCATATTGGGCTTTCTCCTTGAAACCTTGTCCCTGACCATCATATCTCCCTTTGAACCCTGGGGGACGAAAATTGGAATTGCGAGTGCTAAGCCCTTCCCTGGCCGCCACCATGTGGGTCGTGAAGCCCTCCATGTCCTGGCAGTCCCACTCCATCACTGGCCATGTCTGCATCTTTTCCCTAAAGCCTTCATCGTATCTCAACCAAGCGTCCACCTGGTACTTTTGCTGCGCTTCATGTACTTTCTGCTCCTATAAAATTAGCGCTGCCGCACTCTGGGGAAACTTCTCTATAAATCCGCATGCCAACGTCATGAAGGCCTGTAACCAGTTTTCCGAAGTTCTGTCTACCCTGGGCTGGCATCTATCCCTCCTGTCCTCATCTTTTTTGTCCTGCGTTGCGAGGTCTAAGCCTGCTTGGCGCACCTACAGCAAATATCTATATATCCCTTATGCCAAATCCTTTCTTTCACTGCTAGTGGGATAAGGTTTGCCAAGCCTAGGAGTTTTGTGGTGGTGGGTGAGTCTCCAGGGGAGGGGCGTATGTATACGCTTGCCGGTTTCCCCCCTGGGTCCTGGCCCTCCCCTGCCCCAGCCTTCGCCGTGCTGCTTCCCTCTGGTGCTGTCTTTCCCCCCCTGCGCGGTCCCCTTGGGCCCTGCATCTGCACTGCTTTTCTTCACTTGTAGGCTTTCCCGCCTATCACCTGCTTTCTCCTTTGGGTGTCTTTTACTCTTTGTTCTGTGCTCTGGCCCCTGGCCTTCCCCATTGATTTCTGCATACATTTGGGGTCCCCCTCCAAATGCGGATCCTTGCCCAGGCCATTGCCACCAAGGCACCCACGCTGCCGGGTGTGCCTGCCTCTGCCGCCATGCCTCAACCGGGAAATCTTGATGATCCCCCTCCCTGGTTTGTCAGCCAAGGTGGCTGAAGGGCCCACGGCCCATGCATTGCTAGATTGCTTACCCATAGCTGATTACCAAAGTTTACTATTTGCCCTGGCCTCCTTTTCGCTGGACCACCTTGCCTTTTACCATGCTGCCCATCTCCTTCGCTTTGTGCATGAGGCTTACCATCATCGCTGTTCGCCGTGTAATTCCGGCTGCTGCGTGACCCCCGAGAGGCTGCTGTGCTGGCCACAGACCCCTCATCGCCGCTGCTGCTCCCTTCGGAGTCTGAGCCAGATAAAACCTCCGTTGGTGAGGTCGCCCTGCCTTTGCCCAGCACCCCATTCTTAGACCTGGTACTCTTTCCCTTCTGCCCAGGGGCTGCAGCGGGCCGCGGTGGTGTTCTCTCAGCTCATTTTCTGCTTGGCTTCTCTGGGGCCGCCATTATGGCTGCATGACCCTTGCCTCCCAGCCGTTTGGGGGGGTGCGGATGCCGCTGCCTGCATTGGCTTCTGATTCTTCCTGTTAGCCTCCCCGCAATGTGCTCATCCAGCCAGGATTTTCCTTTCAGGGCAACCAAAGCCCTAGCTTTCTCAAGTTAAGCTTCCAAGTCTTTATCCAATTTTGGTCAGCAGCTACCCGGGGCCATTTCTGACCATTCTGGGTGACCTCGCTGACCCCCCCCCCCCCCCCCCCCGGTGTTTCCCTAAAACGTGCCGTCATTGGTTTGCTCTTTCCGGCTGCCCCGTTTCTCCCAGTCATTGTTCTGAGCAGCTGTTATTCCTTAACAGGTGGAAAGGTGTCTGTGTCTATAAAAGGGGGCTTGTGGGGGCGATGGCAAGGCTGCAGATATGATGTGCCGGTCTTGGTTGTTTTCCCCTTTCTTTATGCTGCCCCGATTATTCCAAAGACCACTGAGGATATGAGCCACAACACTTGCCAATCCTCTTTTTACCGGGCCAGTGCCTTATTCATTAGGCCTTCTTCCTTAGGTCAGAGTCAAACAGCGTGAAAAAACTGAGGAAGCCCGGTCCCTCGCTCTTTCCCACAGCTCTGCGAGCCTCCCGGTGATGCACCCTCAGTCGCGGGCACAGTCTGCGTCTTACTGTGCCCTGCGTTGCGCCTCCGCTTACTTAATAACCGGGAGCTGCGTGCTTAGCTCCTGTTCTCCCTGTCGATCTGGTGCTGCTAAAAGTTTTGCCTTCGATCCCAGGCACAGCTGAGGCCTGATCGTGCCCTGCGATGCGTCCTGTCTTCCCGCTCTCAGCCATGTGATGCCACGACTTCCCCTCGGCTTCCTGGCAAGGGAGAAGGCCTCCGGAGCGCGGCAGACATCTCTGTTCCTTTAGCACGGCGGGACCGCTCCTTCCGTCCCGCTGTCGTCGGCTCTGGTGTCCGCCTTCCACCGGACCAGTACTCTCTCCCGGCTCCACCAGCTTCTGCAACTCCAATGCCGCATCGGGATCGTTGATGGCGAGACTGGATCCCGCCAGTCACAGCCGGTTCCAGCCGAAACCTTCCTCCGTGCCTGGTCGTTCGTCCATGATTCAGCTACTCCAAAATAGAGCTCGACTGCTTCCAGAGAAAGACCTCGATCCCACGGCGAGCTTTCACGTTGTCCTCCGCAGTTCCACACAAAGAACTTAGGCACCAGGTATTCCGTCCTTGGTCGTAGACGTTCGAATTCAAACTAGGGCCCTGCGCCCCTTCTCAAACTCCCCGGCCGCTTGCCGCCTCATCCCCTGATTGGGGGGCCAGCGGCTACCTAGGGCCCAACCAATCGAGTTCGCCACCTTTTTCGCGGGCTGTGTTGCGGCGGGGGGGGGGGCGGGGGAGGGGGGGCTCCCGCCTCCGGGCGGCGTTTGCCCTGCAAAGATAGGCATGATGCAAAGATAGGCAAGATGTCAATGCTGAACCTCACGGCTAAATGCACAGATAAATAACTGTCCACACCATGTGTAATGTGTATAAAACATTCTTATGTTTCTTTGCAAGGCAAAGGAAATACACAGGTCAAACATATACATCTCTACTGTAGCCTTTCTACTGCACTGCTTGCATGTAACCCTGTGCTGTAACCCTCCAAATACAACTCTGTACATGATAATATAATGTAAGCTTGCTATGAGTATAGGTATCAAAACAGCTTGACATCACACTCCCAGTGCCATGCACAAACATGTCACCCCTTGTGCCAGGCACAAACATAAAACCCTTAGTGCCAGGGACCAACACGACACCCCTAGTGCCAGGCACAAACATGACACCCCTAGAGCCAGGCACAAACATGACACCCCTAGTGCCAGGCACAAACATGACACCCTGGTGCCAGGCACAAACATCACACTTCCAGTGCCAGGCACAGGCATCACACTTCCAGGACAGGGCGGCAGGAGAGGCAGACGTGGAAGAAGAGGGAACAAAAGAGTGCAATGGGAAGAAGACCGGAGCTCCATGAACACACGGAGCAATACCAGGGACCAACAACCAGGAACGAGCAGCATGAGAGACTAGTGGTAAATTTGACGGACATCATTCTCACTACAGATGAAGAAACAGTACTGGAAAAAGGACTAGGGTTTGTACCTACGTCACACTTGGACAAATTCCGATTACGATGTGAGTTGGGAGACTTCTTCCGGAAGATCCGCTTGAAAACATTCTTCAAGGACAAAGAGGACCCACATTTGGACGAAACACATACGGATCTACGGTGCAAATCAACCTTTTACCCCCCTACCAACATGATGCCCCCAGAGGTACTCGCCTTTGAAGAAGCTGTAACGAAGGAGGTAGAATTATTACAAGTCAGGAGAAACACATTCAACAATCTGAGCAAGAAGGAACGAGAAGCCTTGACCTCCCTTCAGTCCAGAACTGATCTAATTATAAAACCGGCGGATAAAGGTGGGGCCACGGTTATCCAAAGTACTAGTGCCTACAGGACTGCATGTATGAACCTACTGGCAGATACTAAGTACTATAAAAAGATCAATCGAGACCCTACACAACGGATCAAAACAACTATCTCCACGTTGACCGCAAATGCACTAGATAGGGAGTGGATTACAAAGAAGGAACATGACTTCTTGAATCAGGAGGACCCAAGAATACCTCTTTTTTACACAATCCCTAAAATACACAAAGGGAAAATACCACCGCCAGGAAGACCGATTGTCTCTGGGATAGGGTCCATTCTCGAACCTCTATCCAAGTATACAGATTGGTTCCTACGACCTCTTGTAACGAAGATTAAATCCTATGTACAGGACACCAAGCACCTTTTCAACCGACTGGATAGGATACAATATAATCCAGATAAGAACATCCTGGTCAGCCTTGACGTTGAGGCGTTGTATACAAACATCCCTCAGGCTGAGAGTATCAGGGTAGTTGAAGAGATCCTCAGAAAGGAAGAATGGCCATGGGCAGCACCAATTGAATGGATCACCACCCTTATCCATCTGGCACTTACTGAAAACTTTTTTAAGTTTGAAAACCAGATATAACTGCAAACCCATGGCACTTCGATGGGCAGTACATTCGCCCCGAGCCTGGCCTGTCTATATGTGGCACATTTTGAAGACCAACATATATGGACACATAATCCGTTCTCTGCTAACATACGCTGTTGGTATAGATATATTGACGACGTCTTTCTGATTTGGGAAGGAGATACTACTGGTCTGGAAACATTTAAGACATGGATCAATAGTTTGAATCCCCATCTCCACTTCACTATGACTATGAACAAAGAAAGAATATCCTTTCTAGACGTAGTCTTCACAGCTAGTGAAGTTACCCTTAAGAACTCTCTGTTTACCAAAGCTACGGATAAGAACAGCCTACTCAGATTCGATAGCGCACATCCACGCTCATTAAGGGAGAATCTACCGGTAGGCCAATTTTTAAGGGTTCGCAGAAACTGTTCTGATCTGGAAACATACAAAAAGGAAGCAACTATCCTCACTAACAAACTTAAACAAAAAATTTACCCAACAAAGATCGTAGATAGAGCAAACAAGAGAGCCCGTAACACACCAAGAGAGGCACTATTAGAGACCCATGCAAAGAAACACTCTGACCAATTGATATGTGTTACAACATATAACACATCTTCTAATGACTTAAAGAAGATAATAAACAAAAAATGGTCCATCCTGACATCGAACACAATAACGTTTGAGAAACCTATGTTCTCATTCAAAAGGAACACAAGTCTGCGAGATTTACTGGTACATACTGACACATATACACCGAAAATTACCAGTCAATCAACCCTCTGGAGTACACCTCAGGTTACGGGACACTACCCATGTGGCACGTGTGTAGCATGTCCGTTTACTGAACACACCAAAGTAATAAATCTGGGATTACACTCTCCATGGGAACAGAGAACACACACCAACTGTAACTCTGAAGCAGTGATCTATATGATCAAGTGCCCGTGCGATCTAATGTATATTGGAATGACAAGCCGAAAAGTAAAAGTACGCATCAGTGAACACAGGAGCACAATAAGACGTGCAATAACAGCAACTAAACTGACTGCACACTATAATGAGAAAAAACACAAGGACACAGAGATAAAGTGGACCATCATAGAAAAAATCAAACATGTAAATAACCTCCAACACAAACTCCTAGAGCGTGAACAACGTTGGGTCCATCGATTGAAAACCCATGAAAGGGGCCTTAATGACTGTATACCCTGGAACCAACTAAATAAATGAAGGAAAGGGATCTTTTCACAACTAGGCCCCTTTTTCGTGTATTAAATATGCGCCCTAAAACTGTTTATCCAACTTAGGGACTTCAATATGGCGGCCATGTGAACGTTGGTCCAATTTCCTAATAATAGTATTTGAACACGTCATGCTATGTCTTGCATATCCTCCCTTCCTTGAAGGGCATATATATACAACATCCTATTTTTGATGACGGTATATCAGTTCCTACAAAAAGGAAAGTCTTTCAAAAATAATTCGCGATGTATACCCAGAATTAAGCTCCCCGAATATTCCACACTAGGGGCTAAATAAGAATAAATCATATGCATTACTATTGGTAATCCACCAACATGTTCGCCATTATTTGGGTTTTTAAATTCCCCAATAATCAGTGTTTGAGTACGTTGGAGTATTGCTTCTATTTTTGTTTGAGAACCCCACGAAGGTTTACCCACGTTATGAGCCTGTATCGACACAAATGGTTGTGAATATTGGGGATTCTTGATTAAAATAAACTAACAATCTCACTTGACACACACGTATCACCGATCGAAGAAGCAGGCATACTGTGTTGGCTTCAACTGTGGTCTCATAGCGCTGTTGTACAACGCGTTATTTTATTTTATTTTTTGGTGTCTTGTGTCAACGTGGCAGTAAGTTAGGGAGAATGGTCCAGACGATATACATTTTTCCGCAGTGTTTAGGATGGTTACAAGGAACTACAATTCCCTTGTTTCCTGACACGTTTTTAGATGTAATCACGTATTTCTAACAACGCCGAACGCCGGAAATCAAACTACATCTCTAACAACCCAGTCTGCATATAATGCTCTAGCAATGCATTTTATATCCATTCACAATGGTAATAAGAGATTTCAACGACGTGTAAAAAGACTTAGATCTCCGTGTTCTTCACTAAATATAATACGGAACTACAAGTCCCATGGTTCCTGGTACGTAATTAACGTCATGACGTACTTCGGTCCGCGCCGAGGGCTGCCTACCAATTTGTTCCTATGACAACTCAAGGGTACTAAAACACGGTTCCTTCGCATTACAAACGCGAAAGCCGGGGACCGGAGCCAAGTAGGTGTGCACGCGGGGCAGGACTTTTGATGAAGTAAGTTACAGACTGGCAATCTCCAATCCGATCGCCAACACTCTCATCCTTCGTTCCTCTATATGGGGAATACGAGGGTCTAGATACGCTGTGGTTAGAGAAAACCACTCACTATATTTATTTACATTTCCCTTAACCTTCTGGGGTCACGATTTTAGGGTTTGACTATAAAGCTTCCCCTAGATGCTTTACGGTCCCCTGAGACACAGAAACCATTCAAGAATTGGGTAAGGGAATGTTATCTTTTTATTACTGTTTATTATTTTTTACGCACAAAATCAGGAGGGATAATGATAAACAAACATGACTACGATTACCGTTATTCTGTTCACAAACACGGTACGAATGTGGAGTGAATGTGAGGCATGGAGTGTGTTACTAGTGAATACATAGACATACTGACATAAATTAAGATCAGTTTTTTGAGTACCACTGCCACCCCACCACTCATCTGTCACGTAACAGTACTATGTGATGATATGTACGTGAGTGGCACAAGTTTGGAAGCAATTGATTACCACTATGTCATAGACACAAATTGGCACATGTGGTTCATTAATTAGTTCCAGAGCACGCAATGTGGGACAAAGTTTTGAAGAGAAACAATGACATTACTATACAAATGTATGTTGTTTTTGTCTTTGTGTTTTTCTTTGTTGTCTGTCTTTTCTTTACAGATGGAGTACAACTTATGATTGGTAAATTATCAATCATCATCACAAGGAGCAGCTACTCTGCCCTTGCATCGCATACAGGATAGGGAAACCCCTTTTATCCTGTCTCCTAGGGAGGCCATACCTAGCCCTGATGAAAGTCCAGGACCCATAAGGCCATTACAGGACTGAAACATGTTGGCACTAGGGTCTTAGGACCATAAGATTCCTTATAAGACCCAACATTTGTTTTTTAGTTACCCAAACAGACCCAAGAATAAAGGGAAACCGGGGATCTGTTTGAGGTATTTTAACTTATTCAGCCCCCCAGGTCAACAACTTCTTTCAAGAGCTCCCAATACTGTGGTTGAGCCCACCCCGACTTTTAGGCGTCGGGGTGACCCGATGATGAAGCATGACACCACTAGGGTGTGTGAGGGTAAATAAACAAAAAGGAAGACTTTTCCTTGCTCACCTGTTGGTGAAGACGTAGGTATTTACTCTATTTAGATCCTTCACATCTCTCCCCACTGAAGCGTACCCATATCAACTGCGGTTGATTCGTTAGAGTAATTTAAGTGACTAAATCACACTTCCAGTGCCATACACAAACATCACACCCTCACTGCCAGGCACAAACATCACACCCTCACAGCCATGCACAAACATGACAACTTGCCTCTAGACACAGCTTGTGGGTGAAAGCTCACTACACGACCATTAGGGTTGTGTTTGTACGTACTCACATTCTAGCAGAGGCCGCCACCGAAGGGGGCCTCGAGGGCCGGCGCCCTAACCAACGCCGAGCCCCGGACTAAACCGCTATCGCGCCAAGGAGCAGGAAAGCTCCTGCGCCCCCCCATCCCACGCTGCCGCTGTCATAGAGGCGCCAGCCCCCCCTGGCCAATGGGGGCCCAAGCACGATACAAACCCCCCCCAATGGGGGGAGGCCAGGCACAAGGTGGCCAAACACCTGGGGGGAGGGGATATAAGCACTGCTCCCCCAGGTAAGCTCCTATCTTTTGGTAGCGGGGGAGCAGCACCTGCGAAAATCTTTGTCCCACCCACCCACACCGAAGAAACAGCTATGTCGCAGTACGGAGGAACAGGCAAGACGGTGGCCAGAAACTACGGGGATAATGGTTAGTACGGAGGCACACCGGAGTGTGGTGTGCCGGAATAGGACCACTCACCTTGGGATGCCTCACGGCTGGGTGAGTTGGCCTAAGGGCAGTGTGTAGGACCACTCACTCTGGGATGCCTTACGGCTGGGTGAGTTGGCCTACCACAAGGGGGTAGCAAACGGAGACGGTGCTCGCTGCCCAGCCCCCGCCGGATGCCAGGGCACAACAAGAATCGGCAAGGTAGCGAGGTGTGGCCTAACTCCGGGACAGAAGCTACACCCCCTGAACAAATTCAACCAAACTAAGCAACGACCCAGTAGAGTCAAGAGACAATACAAGCCTGCAAATGACCTGTACAACAAACTGTCAGTCTAATCTGCTATTGTGCAATGTATATATGATTTATGCATATTTTGATTTATGCAAACGCAATGTATAATGAGATGCAAACAAGGCACGACACAAAGATGACAGCTCACCAATAATGATTTATGGCATAATGCACAAAAGTATGCTATATATATGGATTCATGTTGTCTTTGGTTCGCCGAGAGGAAGTGCTCAAAAACAACGTACTTTGCTTGATGTAAAATTCGGAAGGTGGTTGCTTGCGAGACGAATCCACTCCCCGGAAGTTGGCTGCTGCTTTCAACCAGCGTCTTCAAGTTTCAATAACTGAGTTTTTGGCAGCGGCCACCGTCTGCAGCTACACACAAATCCGCGGCGAAGGGAAACGACAGCGTGAACCACATTGTTTGCGCAACTACGGATCCTGTCCGCGGTGAGTGACACAGCGATAAGCAGCGGTGAGGAGGACTATGAGGCACAGCGGCATTTTTCTATCACAGTCTGAAGAATAACCGCAACCAATAAACATTCATTAATATCAGGGCGTGCATAATTATGTCAGCAGAGGAAGTACGTGACAGGGAGGCATCCGCAGATGCCCTATTTGCAAATTTACAGCAAACAATTGGTAAAGGGGTTACGGGTAAGACGGCGCCCGGCAGTACTGCAACCACAAATGAAAATCAAATATGCAATTTAATTAAGCGCCTGAAAAAATGTAAGCGTTCGGAAGTAACCAAATGGTGGGAACACAAATCCCTATCAAAGTATATCGAGGAGGGGCGAGTACCTAGGGGGCTGCGTATTTTACTGGCCCCGAGCTACGAAAGCCCGAATCCTGAAATGTTAAAAGAATGGGGACACAGCAATCTGGAAGCGTCAACAAACTTAGTCAAGATTTTGGTTAAATATGCAACAATTGACAGAGAGCCTTTGATGAAAGAAATTGAGGAAATCAATGAACAATTATTGAAATTTGAACCAAATGAGCTCATTATTAAATCTAAAAAGGAAATGCAGGAACGGCTAGCTAAACAAGAAGAAAAAATTAAGGCACGCAAAGTATACAAGTTTGCTCGAGATAAAGAAGATTATGAACAGGGGCACATCTACACGTTTGCACGTAAATATGAAAATGCTAAAAAATCCAAGTTCAATCCGCCAATGCCATCAACAGTGCAAACACCTACAGACAACAACAGTGAATCTGTGGAAGGCAGCAGTGACAATGACTCTGTAGGAAGCAACATGACATCAGATGAGGGAAGTATTAACAGATCAACAACAATGGATAAGTCAAGAGTATTGGATTTAGGGGAAGAGGTCGATTTTTTAGTATACGACCGTATGCAAACACTGAGACCCCGCAATCAAAGGAAAAAAGAACACGAATCAACAAACGACGGAGAGAGCGCCGCAAAAAGTGGAAATTCTCACAAGAAATCAAAAAGGCAGCGTTGGCGAAAAAATTACTAAATAACAATACCATTATTAACTTATCTTCAACTGTTCTTACCGAGGCAGACAAACAGCTTCTTCGCCTCGGTCTGTCATACTGCCCTATTTCGGATTTCAACTACACGCGAACACGTGTAGACATTTTTCACTATATTCGCAAACCGAAGTTGCGTAAATTCTTCAGCATTAAAGATGGCCTCAAGGAAATGGAATCCAATACAGATAATTAATCCAATCTCGAACTAACAGCGGCCGATACAAAAACGTTCCTCACAATGCATTAGTTAGGGACCAACAATGCAGCTACAGAGGGGGAAGCAACATCAACCCAACAAGAATTAACAGAGGCAGCAATTGTACAGATAGGAGCCAATACAAGCCCTTTCAAGCCAAAGTCAAATTTTATGCCAAACATACCTAAGGACGCCATCGATACCTTCCACGATGTAATAGTGGAAGATTTGAAAAAGTTGCACCATAAAATAAAACATCGAAAAAGGTCTAAAAGTGAACAGGAGAAGGAATATGCATCCCTAATCAAAAGACTAAATAATGATCATGAAATTATTGTCACGACATCAGACAAGGGTGGTAATATTGTTATTTGGCCGCAGAAACAACATATTGCTGAAGCTCAGAAACAACTAAGCGATCCTCTGTGCTATGCCAAATCCAGTTTTAAACAATACAATGTTGCCAGAGATCAACTCAAAAAAATCCTTCTTAAATGGAAAAGAGAAGGGATGATTTCAATGCAAGAATTCAAATTTCTACAGGTTGAGAATCCAGTTCTACCAAGACTATATTTAATACCAAAGGTGCACAAAGAAATATTTCCAGTTCCTGGACGTCCCATTATATCAGCCATACAGAGTGTTGCGGAACATATCACTGAATATATTGATTATTTTCTACAGGACTTAGTAACAAGTTTGCCAACTTATATTAAAGACACCGGTGACTTTTTAAGAAAGATCAGAAATATTCCCCAGACTGATGATTTGATATTTATCACTCTAGATATCGAATCACTGTATACAAGTATAGAACATCATACTGGGTTAAAAGCATTAGAATATTTTTTAGGAACCAGATCATTACATTGTTACAGTCATAACAAAATGATTGTGGAATTGGTTACTTGGTGCCTAAATAATAATTATTTTATGTTTGGCAATGAAATACATCTACAAAAGAGAGGCGTGGCGATGGGGGCCTGCTTCTCTCCCAGCTACGCGTGCTTGCACGTGGGCTGGTGGGAGGAGCAGGTCCTCAGGCGCACACACCATGTGACTTTCTCGGGCCAGGTGCTAAAATGGATGCGTTATATTGATGACGTTTTTATTTTATGGAAGGGCGATGAAAGTAGTGCTAAGGAATTTATTAGAGAGATCAATATCAATCATGAAAATCTAAAGTTTACTTCGACTATTAGTAGACAAGAAGTTGATTTCTTAGACGTAAAGGTTTTCTTTCAGGAGCGACAAATTGCAACTAAACTCCACAGAAAAAGCACTGCTGGAAACACCACATTACACGCCAGCAGTGCTCACCCCAAACACGTCATCAACAATATTCCCTATGGGGAATTATTAAGACTTAAATGCATATGCAGCACAGAGGAAGATCTAGCCATTTGTACCTCACAAGCACTAGAAAGATTCAAACAAAGAGGATACAAAGATGTCATTTAAAATCAAGCGCTTAATAAAATGCAGGCTAGGTCCAGAGAATCCCTTCTGATAAGTGAGAAAATCACCAATACAGATACAGTGGCAAATAACCCAGATTCAGTCCCGAGGTTTGTGACCACCTACAACCGTCAAGAAAGAAAGATCAGGTCTAATTTAACACATAGCTGGCCGATTCTTTTAACAGATGCAGTTTTAGCTCCCCGACTTCCCAACACTCCGACAATTACATATAGGAAGGGACCTTCCATGAAAACTCAAATCAGTAAAAGTTTTCCAGAATCAAGTAAAAGCCAAATGTGGTTGCAGTCCCGGCCGGGATTCGTCAAATGTTCCAGCTGCAGGGCTTGCAGGTTTGGAACTAATACGACACAATATACCACCCCATTCAGTCCAGAAATGGTAAACATTAAGGGGTCCTACAATTGTAAAACTGAGTATGCCGTCTATATCCTGACATGCACCTGTGGCTTGAGATATGTGGGCAGCACCAAGCTACAGGTGCATGTCAGAATCCTCCAGCATCTCCGGGCATTCGTTAATAACGACAGCTCGTACCCAGTGGCCAGACATTTTAAGTCTGTGCATAACAATGATCTGCAGTGCCTAAAATACTTTGTAATAGCAGCAATTCCAAAACCACGAAGGGGAGGAGATAGAGATAAAATGTTGAGAAGGTTGGAATCAAAAACAATTCTAGAACTAGATAGCAAATTTCCTAACAGACTTAATACCACGGAGGACCTGTACCATTTTCTATAATAGACAGTATTAGGAAAGCATCATTTAATAGACCTGCACATAGGCACCTTCCCTGCCGCACTGTTGATCTTTCTCTTTTTTGTTGCAGAACATTTTTAAAAAAAATGTAAGCCTATTTTGGGAATTTGTCCATTTAAAATGTATTTTATTTTTATATATGGGTCGCACATTTTATTATTGCACTTCAGAAATTGAACAAAAAAATAGGGTCCATATTCTTTCGTTTTTATAAAAGAGATGAAACAATGTTTTTTTAAATTAAATATAGCAACAAATCAGGTCATTTCCAATCAATTAGCATTTAGGTTGTACATAGACGGTTTGTCTTTAATTATCATGATACAGTAAATATATATTATAGCCAATATAAGCGCAATTTGCACTATTCAGAATACATTTGTTTACAAAAAAATCTTTGCGTATTTTTGCACATGTATGTGTACTAATTGCGTATTTTGCACATTTTTGGACATTTGTTTACAAAAAAAATCTTTGCGTATTTTTGCACATGTAAAAATATACTAATTGAGCATTTTGCACATTTTTGGCAAAAGATATATTTATTTGCGGATTTTGCACAGATAATTGCGGTATTTTCACATGGTTTGAAGTATAGGCTATTAACATGTACACGAATTGGCTTTAGGTTTTTCATAAAATAGTGAGAAATGAACATTAAATTAACATTATTTAAAAATGGTTGTGATCAATGGCCTAAAAACTGATGTTTGCTTATAGAAAAATATTGCATTGATGCAGTTTAAAAATGTGTATATATTTAAAAATGTGTATATATATATAACAAAAACGTAACAGAAAATCTCTTTACCATCAAAATGTCAGATGATATTTGACTAGGTAGAAGAAAGACTCACCCATCAGAAAATGGTAAAAAGTGGCAAATAGTATGTTGTTTATGTTTATGATCACAAAAAAGGGTCAGGGCCGATAACTGACAATCTGTGAGCAAGGGCACCCGCCCAAAACGCGTCAGATTTTGCAGCTCTAAGAAAAAAAATATATGTGCCTGAATTCTGGGATTCGTGTTGTCTTTGGTTCGCCGAGAGGAAGTGCTCAAAAACAACGTACTTTGCTTGATTGATATATATATATATATATATATATATATATTATCTACTGGCGGTCGCCAGTAGATAGTTATAGTTAGGACCGTGTTTCCATAGGAAATCCGCAACATTCTATTTGGAATAACTTTGGCGCCGATTGACGAATCCTCGCGAAATTTTCAAAATAGGTGGGGCGCTCCGCTCCTTCCCTGAAAGTCTCGGGGGGGATTCGTCAAGCGGGGGCTGAGAAAAAGGGGGGGTCCCAAAACGCGTTTTCCCCATGCATTTTTCCATAGGACCTTTAGTCCAAGCTGCAGCCCGAACGTCTGAACAGAATTACTTGAAATTTGGCAGAGAGGTAGTCCTCAGGTCAGGGATGTGCCTTTTGCAGGTCTGGTGTAAATCTGTTCAGTATTTCCTGAGAAAATAGCATTTAAATCAATATATATATCTATAGGCGCGCTCCGAGCGCGTACCGTAAGCTTACCGTACGCGCACGCTGCCGTGCGCGAGCGCGATTCTGATTGGTTGTTAGATCTTAGTAAACATTCGAATCGGTCGAAACCAGGAAGTGTCGGCCGCCATTTTGTCTCTCGCAGTCTGAGGGGGTGAAAAAACAAAGGTGGATAACGTGAAAAGGGGGCAGGCTGGACAGTTCCTGACCCCCTAGCCTTGGTCAGGGGGTCCCAGAAGGACCCCCAAGGGCAAAAATGTATTTTAATTTTTTTACGAAAAATCGCGGAGTGCGCGGTGCGTACGCGCACGGTAGAAACGGAAAAATTCCGCGAACTACGTAACGTGGGCGCGCGGTGCGCGATGCGCACCGCGCGCCCACAGCGCGCGCACGGTGAAAAAACTTAAAATAAATAAATAAATACATAAATTTGCATTTAAAAAAACGTACAAATTCACTGAAAAAACCATAGGTTTCACACACGTTATAGTTAGGAATTAGCATTTAAAAAACCTTGCAAATTCACTTAAAAAACCATAGGTTTCACACATGTTATAGTTAGCTGGGCATTTCACTCGTGAAAAACCAATGAAATTCCCCCGTTATAGTTAGGTCAGATAACTATAACTCACGCGCCCGCAATCCAGTGCTCATGACGTCACATATTACATCACTCATGACATGGTCAGTGGCATTACTCATGACATCACCGATGACATCATCCTTGTGATAGAGTGGCGGTCGCGCGAGTTATAGTTATCTGACCTAACTATAACGGGGGAATTTCATTAGTTTTTCACGAGTGAAATGCCCAGCTAACTATAACATGTGTGAAACCTATGGTTTTTTAAGTGTATATATATATATATATATATAAAAAAACCAGGGTGTCCCCAAGAAAACATCACACCTGGAAGGGTTACCGCACACCACCACCAGCAGCAGCGTCCACCACGAGTTCTGGCAACTTCCAATTTGCATATTACCATACGCGTTTCAAGCCGTAGCCCTTGTTCACTGGCATGCAACAGACAAAGTTCCTAATTTACCTTACTGCCTCACTTTGTCTGTTGCATGTCAGTGAACAAGGGCTACGGCTTAAAACGCGTATGGTAATATGCAAATTGGAAGTTGCCAGAACTCGTGGTGGACGCTGCTGCTGGTGGTGGTGTGCGGTAACCCTTCCAGGTGTGATGTTTTCTTGGGGACACCCTGGTTTTTTGATGTAATGCGGCTAGTCCGGCCGCGGAAATGTCCCGCCGCTCAAGGGCGGATCCTGGTGCGCGCCATTGCGTGCACAGTTTGGGAGTGGATGGGGCCTCACCACCGGATTATATTGGGAGCTACGCTGTGATGTTCTTGGTCACCTCCACCCAACCGGGTTGACATTTCTTTCATTGTGAGGCAGCATAGCCACTTGGTTTTACATGGAACTTGGGTCTTAGCAGATGGACTGCATCTACCACAATGCCATGCCTGCTCACGCCCACATGGGCGGGACTCTGAATTGAATAAAGGCGTTCCTAATTTACCTTACTGCCTCACTTTGTCTGTTGCATGCCAGTGAACAAGGGCTACGGCTTGAAACGCGTATGGTAATATGCAAATTGGAAGTTGCCAGAACTCGTGGTGGACGCTGCTGCTGGTGGTGGTGTGCGGTAACCCTTCCAGGTGTGATGTTTTCTTGGGGACACCCTGGTTTTTTGATATATATATATATATATATATGTGTATTCCTAATAAAACTGCGGCCAACATATGACCACCACAAGACAAAAGTGTACGTTGGCTTATTTATGACAAGGAATACAGGGATGGAAAGTTGGGAGTGGGCAAAGTGCGGGGGTTATGGAATTCTGTTTGCGATGCAACTGTTTTACAGCATTAAGACCTCAACTCATAAATCTGGCCGAGGCTGTAATCTTCGGTTAGATAGTCAGGCGGAAGTGATGCCTCTCACCGTCTCACGCCTCCCTGGCTGGCGCTTCATCGACATCCGTGGCCCCTTTTATGTGCAGCGCGCTCTCGCCTTGGCTGGTCTCTGATTGCATCTCCCGGTCCTCAGACTCCAGTAACATCCTGTGCCTGCTCTCGGCGAGACTATCGTGCGGGGTTTTAGTACTCGGCGCCACATTATTTGTGAGAGATGCTACACTCAGTTCCACCCCAGCTCTAAATTCTGGAAATAGTGAGCAGGGGAGATGAATGCTGTTAATCTACCAAGGTGACTGACTGCACAGGGGTGAGAAGGCAGAAAATGAAAACTGAAGGAGGACAGGAGAACAAATTGATAGTTTTAATCTTAGAGCAGCTCCGCCCGCCGCCTCCGGTAAGGCCAAAGGACCAAAGATGTATGCAGGGGATGCTCGGGAAACCCAAGTGTCACAACAGCAAGGGCCAGGCACAAGGTGTGGAGTGAGGGGTCAGCACTCTTACCAGTGAAGCAAGTGTGCGTCTAAATGTAACATGGGTGAAGAATGTGTGCCCCGGGGGATACACAAAGGATGCTCTTTGTCAGACACTGGTGATGGTCAAACACCTGACGTTAGTTTGGCATTGTAAGGTTGTTGTTGCTTGAAGTGGTTGACCCGGTGTTGTTGCTTGAAGTATTTATTTAAACTCGGTATCAGGAGCAGCAGAAAGAAGGCTTTACTGGGAACATCTTAATTGCTGCAGAAACATCAGGCTGCAGGGGAGGGGGAATTAAAACGGTATTATAGACAGAGTCACTGGAATTATGCGGCAACGAAGGACGAAATTATGCGGTGGGGTTTAATAAATTATGCAGCCAGAAAAGGCCAATGATGTGGCCTTATGCTGCGCGAAGCGGTATTACCACACTATTTTGTCTTTTATACACGTGTTGACACTGTATTTGCAAAGGTCTAATTAATGTCAGTTTAACAACTAAATACAGCAACGGGCAACTGAAAGGTGACCTGCCCCATGCGTGACAGAAAGCTTACCACCGCGCGGCACCATGTATGGTAATGTTTTTAGTAACTTTTGAGCCATATCAGCTAGAAACAACATTTGTTTGTTAATATCTGCAAATTATACAGAAGATGATGGATTGTGTGGCAAGTGCGACAAATCCAGAGTTGTGCGGAAACCATCACAGCCTTGTAATTGCATAATTCCAGTGCCCCTGCTTGTAGAGACCAGAATGTGACGGAGCAAGAGATGATGGAGGCAACATTTAATTAAAGTACTAAACAGAAAAATTACATACGTCTGTTATTATAACACATATTTTTCTTTCATTACGCGTATTTACAACTTGAGGCACCTGGAGGTAAAGTGATTTACCAGAATCACACCATTTGCTGGTCAAGTACTGTACTTAGAACCCTCGACTCAAAGTTATGTGATCAGCAGGGCACAAGTCCTAAAAAAAGAAGTGGGGGGACTAACAAAGTTAGGCAGTATGCAAGTGACATTCATAGCTCATTAAATTGGAGCGCAACATCATGGCGCGGCTTCACAGTAAGTGACATCACAACCCATGACCTCACAGGAAGTGACATCAGATCTTAACACCTTACACATATGTTCCGGAGGTCTATTATGAGTACATTTCAGCTCATTGCAAGATTTAACAAGTGAGATTTTGCGTAAAATATGAGCATCGGTTTCTACATTTCATTTTTGTAAACTCTTCCACAAAGAAATTCGCAACAAGGATAAACGTGGCAGTAAATGTGTCCTGCCTAATAGGTCGCAAAGTCGACATTTTAATATATCTAAAGGCTAAAAAAAAACAGTATGGCATTTAAAATGTTATTTGTGTAGATACTAACAGACCAGCACATTTGACATTCTTACAGTGCATGTATATACCTTATATACCGGGATTGAAGGAAGTAAAAAGCACTCCTCTCAAGTATTTGTGAAGAGATAACAAGCTGGGAGCCTTTGTTTCCCCTCCCTTGCATTTAGGTGTGACCCCTCAGATAGCTCCCAGACAGGATAATGGGACTAAAGGAGGCCTGATGGCCCCTTGAATTCGGCTTTTGTTATTGGCCCAGCTGGAGTCTGAAATACAAAAACCCCCTCACTGCCTGCAGGTTGCTGCTCTGAAACAAGCATTGGCATAGCCAATAGGTCTCGCTTTTGGGACCTTATAAGTGTTTAGCCATGCAACAGTTGATGTTGTTGCACCAAGGATATTGTGCTGCATAACTAAATACTTAAAAAGTCCCAAAAGCGAGACCTATTGGCTATGCCAATGCTTGTTTTTTTGTTGTTGTTTTTTTTGCTGTAACGCTGGGGTGCACTAGGTATGACAGGGAACTGCAGCTAGGGAGGTAGTGCTTATGCTAACCCAGCCGCTTGGTGGCAGACGCACTCAGGGCTAATCACCTAACACAATTTGGATGTTTTGAGGAAGGCAGTAGTACACATTGCTATATTGTAATGTCTTGCACTTATGCAAAAAAGTGGTGCAAACACACCTTGCAAAATGTGTTCTGTTTCTGTGTTAGCATATAAGCCTATAGAATTTGGACCACAAACATTTGCACTAGGGGAGAACACAGAAAATCGAGTTGACCTATTACTGTATCGAAACAATAAAAAACAGGAAATACATTTTCTATATGTGAGTTGGGCCCAGGTTTGAGGCAAAATCAGCGTGCTCCTTTTCTGAGCAAACAAATATTCCATTCCCAATGTAAAAATCGCTCACATGCAAAAGATGCATACATTATTTTACAAGATTTCACAATCCATTACCTAAATGTCTGTTCCGATGCAGAAACAATGATGTAATATGGACTGAGCACACTGACCAGGAATTTAAACTTTCTGGTACATACTGCAGAAACAGCAGGCCCTAGATTAACATTAATAGCAACCATTTGTGCAATATTTCGAACGTGGCCATAGTGTCTAGGGAATAGCTGCACGCAATATTGTCTGTCGTTCATCACCGCGAAAACGCCTTTGGGAGCAAAAAGGTCCTAGAGAAGCCTGAAACACATAACGTGTATTTGTAAAGCGCAAGTTCACCGCGCCGGGTATCTTGGCGCTGAATGACATATGTTTATTCTAGAAATGAACGGAGTTGCGTACTACAGGGACTCTTCCTAGTAATTTACAGAAATGTTTGTAATGCTACCGAAGGAAAAAAATGCAATTAACTAATTAGCTGATATTTAATCCTTTATGAAGCAATTCAGTATGTTCTGTATATGGCCGTTAGCAGGGCACAAGTTATACAAAAAATTAAAAAAAGAAGTGGGGGAGACTACGGCTAGAGCTGCCGATTTGGCATTTTATTTATGTTTTAAAAACAAAAATAAAAGCCATTGTTATTGGCAATGTCAATATCTCAAACTTGCGTAAAGGCGTGATCTATTGCATTGCACATGCTTGTGTATGTATAGGAAGCCACTTCCAATAAACATGCAACACGGAGTCCAACCCTGTGTCGGCAACAAGACAATCTTTATTCCATTCCGAAGAAACAGGCAGAAACTACAGTTTTAAAGAACAACTTCCGCGCAACCAAACTTGGATGGCCAGAACTGGCTGACCCTTTATTACAGCAAACAAAACCAACGTTGGATGCAATAAGACCAGCTACAAAAAAACAGGAAAAGTAAAAACTACTGATCACAGGTAAATGCACGAGCGAAAAATCGAAAAAAAACGTTATATTTGCAGACCATGATCCACCATATGGTGAAAATGTGGCAAATGCATCAAAATACTAACTATACACTGACTCCATATAAACTTTACTGAATCTTATATTTCCAGTTGCCTTAGCTCGCATCAATATTTTGCAGTCTTTTACATAGGAGGATGTGAGAATCATGCCATGACAATATCTTTGACATAAAAGGAGGCTTTGATGTAACATTACCAATGTTTTTTTCAAAACACCACATTTGTCTTTTACGTGTCACAGCACTTCAGCCGCTTTTAACGTGTGCCTTAACAAGCAAGCTACTGCACATCAAGAAACAAGGTAGTCTTTAAAAGAAACACCTGCTCATTGCTTGAGGCCATCAAAGGCAAACAGGGTGAGCAGACGTCTGGTCTAGATAACAAAGAGGAACAGGGGGATCTGTTGATTTCTTTTTAATGTGATTACTTGTATAGGACAATAGTAGTTTTAAAGCAGGGAAGGTAGGAAGGAGTATGCAGGAAATGGGTTTCTGCAGGAGTAGAGTCTGACATGGGTGTCTAAGTTAACTATGACAAGGAGGTGATGTCACTGACTAGAGAGCTCCTTGTACACCTTAATGAGGAAACCTGGGACAGGGTAGAAGACTGCAACATTAAGGGCTTTGTGGAGACCAGTACAAACGTACCGTTTGAGTGAGGTAGGATATAGTCAAGGGAGGGGAAGGTGCGAGTAAGAAGAATTCCCAAGGAACGGAGAGGATGAAAGCAATTCCACATCCCTTTTGATGGTGCACCTCCCTTTGAAGGTCATGATGTCTATGTGGCATCCCACAGACTCAACAGTGTTGTGAGTAGGATCACATTTATAACCTGGTACTAAAATTGCGGCCAGGTGAGCGGGATTAAAAAAAAAAGTGGTTCATGATGGGAGAGGTCTACACTGACAATCATTCATCGCGATCGCGATCACTCTAAAAGCGAAAGTGATCGCGATGACGCACGCTAGGGATGCGCGCGCAGCAGCGGGGGGAGGGGTATGGTGCAAAGACCGCAGAGAAAGAGGCAGACACATGAAAGGGGAGAAGAGGAGAGAGAAGGATAGTGGCAGGCAGACCGGGGACTGTAAGAGCATAGAGACAAGGTAGGGAGACGGGCAATGAGATGGGAAAACAAGAAGTCAATCTGAGTTATCGAAAGGCAGACAGAGTAGTAGAACGAAGATGTAGTACCCCTTACACACTGCCAATCCATCATCGCGATCACTGTAAAGGCGAAAGTGATCGCGATGACGTACGCTAGGGATGCGCGCGCAGCAGCGGGGGGAGGGGTATGGTGCTGAAGGCTGGCGCAGGAAAGGCAGATGGCTGGGCAAGAAGGGAGGGGGGAATGCAGGGAGGAGCTGTGCGCGTGCACGCCATCGTGCACTGTAGCTTGTCGCCAGCACAAAAATGTGGGTAGCACTTTCGAAACCCACCTACTAAATGTCTCGCCAGACGAGCGCATGCGCTGGGTCAGGCGAGAGCTAAAAAGTAGACAAGGTGCAGGCGCAGCTCAATGCGTCCTGGTGCCTGGAATTGACACCCGGACAAGTTCATTATATTTCATTGGGGCCCAGCTTCTTATAGGGTGGACAGCGTCCACCCTGTGAAAATAGTGGGTGGACCTACGTGGACCCCCCACTTGTGCCCTGGTGGTCAGCTTTTCTACCTCACACATACTGCAAGGCCGTCTTTTATATAGTAATATTGGCGCTCTCCTAGGCGAGGTAGCGCCTCGGGTCATTTGAGCGCTATGTAAAACCACATAAATAGATACATAAACAGTGCCTCTTCCCAAAGCCTCAGCAGGTGCGCCATTAGCGAACATCTGTGCGATCTATGCTTAGAAACATTTCTGTACCATTATTAATACGTACACATTTTCATAGCTATGGCTGTTTAAAGTTGGGAAGATCCCACCGGCCTTGCCAATATCTCACTGTACACATTCATGCAGCCTTCTAAGGGTGAAAAGTCCCTATGAAGTTCCAGGGAGCAAGCCTATTCATCAAGAAGTCGCCGTGCATGCATTCATTTCGTAAAGTGATTTAAATAAACTGAACTGTCTTTTGTGCTCTGAATAACAGTTCCTTTTACTTCCAAACTCCATGCTAATCATTTATTGGCCTCAGGATCATGGAAAGATGAACAGACTTCACAGGCCTTTAATCTGTGACCTGTAAAGTTGAACAGTGAAAGGTGCATGAACCTACTGTGCTTGCTTAGTGGCTCAGTTAGTCTTGCATCACCAGAGCCATCACCTCCTGTCAAGGAATGATGGCGGATTTTAGCCAGATCTGAGGTTTTTTAGCCACTGCACTTAACACGCTCCAGCCACCTCGGCACCGAGCGTGCACTTTCAAAAATAGATAAATAAATAGCACCCAACACAATCGAAGGGAAGTAACCAGGGCTTTAAGTGGGCCGGGTCTCACCGGTGCTGAGCACCAGCAGTTTTTGAAAGGGGGCCTCGAAACGGGTCTCTATCGGGCTCTTTTTTTCCGGACTGCAGTGACAGCATACACATTGATGTGTGCGGCTCACACTGCTCACTTCTCACTAGTGGAGAAGTTACGGAATGACGTCATGCCAGGTGAGCTTTGTAGGGGTATGGAAATTCTTTGAAGAGAGTCGTTTTCTCTCTGGATTTCCCTTCTCTTTTTGGAAACTCAGGAGCAGCAAATGTTGTGGTGTCACCAGGGCTTTAATTGGAAGCTCTTTCAATATTACATGCAAGCCATAGTTGCTGCTTATCTATCTTATGCCACTAACAACCAGTCCTGACTTGTAGTTATGATGTTACTTGTTGAATCATATATCTGGATGCAATGACAGAAACAGCAAAATACAAGTCAGGCGGCACACTATGCTAAGCACAGATTTTTAGCTTACGTGTTTTTAAGCCACACCCTTAATTACATTGGCCACACCTCTTTGAGAGACCCCCCAGTTTTTTTATCCCACTTAAAGCCCTGGAACAACACTCCTTAAACCACATCCCTTCAAGGAGCAACAAGGAAAGAAATGCATAGGGCGAGGGACCTGAAAGATTAATAGAGTGCAGAATAGGAGGGAGCGGTAAATCGCATCAGAAATAACTTACCTGCAGTGACCAGTACTGTGAGGTAAGGTAATTCTAGGGTGCAGCGTTACACTTCTCTACAGGTTAAGAGCCTTGGAATTCAGCATTTCTTTGCGAATCGGTGTCTGTAAATAGATTCTTGCATGTTATTCCCTCTTGCCTTACTCTTGCCCCAACCACACAGAGGCGTCATCAATCCCTCACTTTGGCAGATTGATCATGGGTGGGTGCCAGGGGGCAGTTCTATGTAATATATGGGGTAAAGTACCAGGTGCCGTACATTAATAAGATATCACAAGTCACAGAGGAGTACCATGACCATATAGAGGAACGAGGTTGAAGGCCCAGTTCCTTTATGAGGTTATGGAACTCTGAGGTGACTTGCAATATCCTTATGTACAGCAGGGGGTAATTTATCCCATATAATACATAGTCACACCCTCACCTTTCCCATAAGCTGCCTAAATACTTGGTGCATGTCTCTTTCATATGAAAGAGACAGCACGTTTGCAAATATAAAGAATAAAAATCAAATCTTTAGTGCAAAATTAACCACATCAAAAATGCTATTAGATATTTGTTGCAAAAAAATATTAGAAACCGTTTGATACAAGTCTGTATTTTTCTTATTTTTTTGAAAGGCGGAGTAGCTTGAAATATGTAGAAACATGCAGAAGCATTCTAACTTTTCTATAATTACCTATGGAGTGCAAAAAATAAACATGTTGCCATAAATATCTTCTTTCTCCTGGTCACTGTAAGCAGGAAAAACAGAGCAGAAGAAAGAAAAGCAATTTATTTTATTTTATTTTTATTTATTTATAAAGTTTTATATAGCGCGAACAAGATCCCAAAGGATATCAGAGCGCTTTACAAAAGGGTGGAAGAAAGGTCATAAACCCAATATCGACATCAAGTAAGAATACACAACATGAATAATCGCATGATTCGCAGACAAATGACACAAAGGAGAGTAATACAATAAACAGGTATATAGCGGGTTACGAAGGGGACACACAACGCGGTAAAGAAGAGCAGCATCACATGATGGAGCAATGGTTGTTGGATCAATGATTTTGAGCCAGTGAACCTAGCCCAGATTAAGGCAGGATTTTGTCCATTAGGAATCTTTTGGCTTCCAGTTTGAAAGCAGTCATTGAGGAGATTCTGTGTACTTCCGGTGGAAGAGAGTTCCATATCTTTGGGGCAGCGCCGGAGAAGGCTCGGTGACAAGTTCTCTTTTTGTTAAGGATGACTGGTTTCAGGAGGAAAGTGTTAGAGCTTCTTGAAGCTCTCCCACCACAGGATAATTCAAGCTTTTGCTCTAGGTACCTGGGAGTTTGGAAATGCAGGGCTTTGTGCGCCAGAACAGCCATCTTTAACTGAATTTGTGCTTCGTAGGGTAACCATTTGAGAGATTTTAGGACTGGGGATATGTGCTCATTTCGTTTGGTACCCGTGACAAGTCTGGCCGCAGCGTTCAATGATGCTCTTAGTGGAGCCAGGGTGTATTTGGGAAGGTCACAGAGTGTAGTGCTGCCGTAGTCTAGCCTCGGCAAGACCAGTGCTTGGACCACCTGCTTGAAATCCTTTTGTGGCAGGAATGGTTTGATGTTTCTCAGGGTCTTCATCAAGTGGTTAGCTCCCTTACACACATTGCTGATATGATTTTTCATATTCAGGTGCTTGTCCAGGGTGAATCCAAGAGATTTGGCTGACTCTATGATGAGGGGGGTGCAGTTGAAGGCCGTGAGGTGATTCAGCCAAAGGTCTAGCTTAAGGATGTGGTTTGGGGGAGAGATGAGAAGGAATTCAGTTTTGGAGGTGTTGAGCAGTAGATGGTTCTCAGTTAACCAATTTTGTGTAGCCTGAAGGGTAGTGTTGAGTGAGATGTTATCCGGGGATGAGATTTTCAAATAAAGTTGTGTGTCATCAGCATACATATAGTAGAGAATGTTCGTGGAATTAAGTGATTTTGTTAGAGATTCCAAGAAAAGGTTGAAGAGGATAGGAGACAGGGCTGACCCTTTGGCGACACTCATGAGTACTGGGGCGGGCTGGAAGAGGGAGTGGTTTGCCTTGACTCTTTGTGATCTGTGGTGGAAGAAGGAGGAGAGCAAAACCAAAGGGAATGATGGACGGAGTGTTGAACATTGCAAGCACTCACCCCCAGTCAACTGATCTGGGTTTAATCCATCACCGTTCTTTAGCCCACTCTGTCACCCCAGTTTAGACATGGCCATATGCAAATCAGTCTGACCCTGTGCCTCATGGGAACAGTCCAGCCCGAACTGCCAAGCCATGTCTTCCCTGGACCGGAAACAAGCTTCCTAGGACCGGTTTCTGGCATTTCAGCCGTCTTCAGCCAGGCTTGCTTGAATCCAGTGGCAAAGTGAGCAAGGGACTCACGTCTGAGCATACCCTGCCAACTTATGGCGAACAAAGCAAAACCAAAGGGAAAGATAGACGGAGTGTTGAACATTGCAAGCATTCACCCCCAGTCAACTGATCTGGGTTTAATCCATCACCGTTCTTTAGCCCACTCTGCCACCCCAGTTTAGACATGGCCATATGCAAATCAGTCTGACCCTGTGCCTCATGGGAACAGTCCAGCCCGAACTGCCAAGCCATGTCTTCCCTGGACCGGAAACAAGCTTCTTAGGACCGGTTTCTGGCATTTCAGTCGTCTACAGCCAGGCTTGCTTGAATCCAGTGGCAAAGTGAGCAAGAAACTCACGTCTGAGCATACCTTGCCAACTTATGGCGAACAAAGCAAAACCAAAGGGAATGATGGACGGAGTGTTGAACATTGCAAGCACTCACCCCCAGTCAACTGATCTGGGTTTAATTCATCACCGTTCTTTAGCCCACTCTGCCACCCCAGTTTAGACATGGCCATATGCAAATCAGTCTGACCCTGTGCCTCATGGGAACAGTCCAGCCCGAACTGCCAAGCCATGTCTTCCCTGGACCGGAAACAAGCTTCCTAGGACCGGATTCTGGAATTTCAGCCGTCTTCAGCCAGGCTTGCTTGAATCCAGTGGCAAAGTGAGCAAGGGACTCACGTCTGAGCATACCCTGCTAACTTACGGCGAACAAAGCAAAACCAAAGGAAATGATGGACGGAGTGTTGAACATTGCAAGCACTCACCCCCAGTCAACTGATCTGGGTTTAATCCATCACCGTTCTTTAGCCCACTCTGTCACCCCAGTTTAGACATGGCCATATGCAAATCAGTCTGACCCTGTGGAGGAGAACGATTGTAACACCAGACCCGATAAACCCAACCTGTTCTTCAGAATGGATAGGAGGTTGTAGTGATTAACCGTGTCGAATGCGGAAGAAAGGTCAAGGAGGATTAGGAGGCAGGATTCATTTTGGTCAAGCATTTTTAAAATGTCATCCATAACCAGAGACGTTTTAATGCAGGGGCAAAGTGGGCTCTGGCCCAGGGCCCCAGCCTTTCAGGGGGCCCCCTGACAGAGTCAGCTCTGTTCTCCAGAGTTTTGCCCTAATGACCTTGAATATTGCTTAAACAGATTGTTTTAAATACTGTTTTCCTTTAATTTATTTTTTATGTACTTGATGTGTGAAAGTCTAGTACAGCCATTTTGCAGAGAAATGTTGTGCTTGTTTCATGCAATATACATACAAAAAGTTTCTTTTAGATCAAAACAAGGCCTAACATATAAGAAATGGGAGGGCATCACAGAAATTATTAGCAGTAATATTGGTGAGCTGCTGCTGTGTTACAATATTGAAAACACATATAACTATCCCTGAACATTAGATGTAAACACATATAGGGCCTTATTTATGAGAAGTGATGCATCGCATGATGGATGCGTCATATTTACTGTATGATGCATCATGTTGCAAGGAGTTACAGATACGTCAGTATTTCTGACATATCTGTAGGCGCAAAAGTGATGCATTGCTGGGGTAAGTCTGAAAATAGACGCAACTCCAGCAATGTGTCCTTTCACATGGGGCTTGCCTGCATCAGTCTTACACTTGCTCTGAGGCAGGTGTAAGATATTGACGCAATGGCGTCCTAGAAGTGGCGCACTGAGTTCTCATAAATTTCAATGCGTCACTTCTACAAAGCTTTTTGCGGGGCAACACCCACCCTGCATACATTATACCTGGTGCAGGTATAATGTGGTGCAGGGGATTACAAAGTGATACATCTGCCTAGATGCGCCACTTTGTAAATAGGGGGCAACATGGCACATTTTTTACGCTGCCGGTACGTCGCAAAAAGTGACGCACCCGCAGCATAAAAGTGAAGCAAGGCCTCATAAATAAGGCCCTTAGAATTTGAACAAGTGTTCCTTTGCACTGTCAGGGCCCTAATGAAATAGTGTATTTAATAAATCGTTTAGCTACTCAGACTAGAGTGTCCTGGCGCTTGACAGCGGGAGGAAAATGTGCGTAAAAGACCCATCAGTTATTAAAAAGCCAGAAAGAGTAGGTCTGTGGTTAGTCTCAGAGACTCAGGGAGGCTATTCCACAATTTTGCGCCTAGAAAGCCGAGGGATCTGCCTCCAGTGCGGGCACGGCATATTTTAGGCACGATGGCCAGGTTGGCATTGGAAGATCTTAGGGGTCTAGATGTTGTGTAGCGATTAACGCGCTTATTTAGGTAGCCGGCTTTAAAGAAGATGGTCATCGCTTTGAAGTCGATCCGTTCTTTTATGTGGAGCCAGTGTAGAGACTTAAGAATAGGGGTCATACTAGATCTGGGTTTAGGTCTCAGGAAGGCTCTGGCCGCCGCGTTTTGTACCACTTGTAGGCGCTGGATAAGGAATTTGGGAAGACTGAGGTATAAGCTGTTGACATAGTCAAGCTTTTATGTCACCAGAGCCTGCAGCACGATCTTTCTGCTCTCAAGCGGTAACAGTGGCAAGAATTTTTTTAGCATCCGGAGTATGCCAAAGCAAACGCCAGTTAGATTTTAGATTTGAAAGCACATGGAGAGTGTCTTGTCTATGACATTTCCTAAGTTTTTTATTTTCTCCTTTTCCGCGGGCAGCGGCGGCAGATCTTATGGCCACCAAAGGCTCCAGTCAGGTGTTTCTGGATTACCAAAGAAAATAACTTCAGTTTTGTAAGGATTGCACTTCCGCTGATTGATCATAAGCCAGTTAAAAACCTTTGTGTGGCAAGACCTAATCATTGCCCCGTCAAAGTCGGTTCCTTTTTCACACGTAAAAATCAGCTGAGTGTTATCAGTATAGGAAACAGTTTTGGCGCCCTCTTCCTCTATCAGAAATGCAAGGGGGGCTAGATATATATTAAAAAGGGTAGGACTGAGAATGGAGCCCTGAGTGACACATACATTCATGGCCGGAACCGGGGATGAGAAAGGGGGGATCCAGATGTCCTGAGATCTATTTGCCAAGAAAGATGACATCCATGTTAAGGCGGTCCCCCCAGGCCGATGTTAGCAAGTCTCTCCAGGAGCCTCTCATATGGGACCGTATCGAAGGCCGGCGACAGATCAAGCAGTATCAGAACAGCCTTGCCTTCCTGGTCCAGCTTTCCCTTAAGAAATTCAGTCACTTCCAGCAGAGCGGTCTCCGTACTGTAGTTAGCCCTAAAACCGGATTGGGACTCGTGAAGGAGCTTCCCATCTTCAATGTATTTTTGGAGAGCCTGGTTTACATGATTCTCTAATACTTTGGAGAGGGCCAGAAGAAGGGAGATTGGCCTGTAGTTGGTTGGGTCCGTTGGTTTGGCCTTAGCCTTTTTTATCAGTGGAAGAATCTTAGCATTCTTCCATAATTTCGGAACGTTGCCTGAGACGAGGGAAGCATTAAAGAGCTGGTTTACCATGGGGTTTATGGTGGGAGCTAATAGGTTCAGGATATTCGCTGGACATGGGTCGGTAGGAGAGCCAGACTTAATGCTTTGGAGAAGGGTCAGTGACTCTTCAAGCTGAAACTCAGGGAAAGCTAGTGAAGATGGAGGATCCAAGAGGTGAAATATGCTACTGGAACCAAGGTAGAAGGCCAGTTCTTTCTCTGAGCTGTTAGTGAAGGCATGTTGGAAAACGGAGATCTTTTTGGGGCCGAATTGAGCTATTTGCTTAGACCATTCTTCCGTGCATGGCCCTTCCTTTGTGCCGGCTTTCAGGGCGGTAAAGGATTTAACTATACTAAAGATTTCCTTACTATTATTTTGGGCAATTTCTATCTTGGTTTGAAAAACGTTTTTCTTGGCTGCCTTCATGAGAATGTAATGAGCTTTTAAGTTGTCTTTATACACCTTCCTGTCCTCAGGTGGATAGGATTTACGCCATTTCCGTTCCATTTTTCTACAATTTCTTTTGCTAGATCTGAGGGAATCATTAAACCATGGAGCTGGTGGGGCCGAACTCTTTGAGGAGCGGAAAACAACTGGTACCATTGCATCAATGTTGGTTCGGAGCCATGAATCTATTGAGAGGGTGTCCGAGTCGGGGCAGCCAGACAGCTCCGTTGAGGAATGACCGAGGTCTTCTGCTAAAATCGGGATGGATATTTTATGGAGCGTACTGTAATTAGGGTCCCTCTGTCCTGCGTTAGCCCGAGGGCTGTGGCAGAGTTGGGAATGACAAATTTTAATAGGAGGTGGTCAGACCAGATAATGGGAAGAAGTAGGCTTACTGATATGTCAAAGTTGTAAAGATTTGGTCTAGAGTATGGCCCTTCTCATGGGTGGCCGAAGAAATAGATGGAAACTTGTTGCAGGCCTGCAGCGTGTCCAACAAGGAAATTGTTTGAGGGTCTTTTCCATTGTCCATATGTATATTGAAATCTCCCAGAAAAAGTGAGTTGTTGTATTTTAAGGCCAGGGAGGTGGTGGCTGTATTAAGCGTAGTAATAAAATTTCCAATTGCACTGGGAGGTCTGTAAATCAGAAAAACAGCAGTGCTATGATGGGGGGATAAGGTTCGGCAGAAGCCTAAGGACTCTGCGCTCTCGATGTTTTCCATCGGGATGGGAGAGCAGTCTAGTTTTTGATTGTAAATTATGGCGACACCGCCCCCCTTCCCAATCTCTCCTAAGGATTTTATAACCCATAGGGATGGCCAAGGTGATAGTAGGGTTGGAGGCTTCAGACAGCCAGGTCTCAGTGAGAAATAAAAAATTAGGCTGTTCGTCTAAAAGTAGGCCATAATGCTTTTGCATAGAGTAACAATTTAAAAGGGTGGCCTTTAAGTCCTCTATTTTCTTATTGTTTTTACACTTATTGTTGCGTGGGAGGATCTTGGGTGCGAGATTCCTGGGCTGGAGGAGAGACCAGGAGAGACCAGTTGCACTTATTGCATCGAAAGTCTACCTCCAAGCTCGGATCAGCCGCTGTACACTGACATAATGGTAGCCGCCTAAGGCTAAGCAGTTTTTTTCTATTGTAATATAGTAGAAAAAACTCACCGGAGGGTAAATGGGCAGCATGGCCGGCGCCGGACGCCTTCGGGACGCCTCACGGCACAGACAGGCTTGCCTTTGGCGCGCTCGCTGCGTTTGTTCGTTTGCATCGGGAATATATTGGCTAATGCATATGATGCAAACTGGATCGCTAACGCAGCTGAGGAAGTGGAAACTGCGTTGCCAGAAGTGAGGAGCCCGATACTAGCCCCAGCCCTCTGCACAATCGGAGTATCAGCCGCGGCGGACCAGGACTGGAGGAAAAGCAAGATGCGAATCAAAGCAGCTAAGGATTTGTAGGCAAGCAGAATCAAGAAAAGTGCAAGTGTGCGTAGGTAGGAGAAATTGTTAAAAAGCACAGAGTAATTCAGCCACACATATACAATTTAAAAAGTATTAATATAACAGGGCAGGAAACACTAAATCCTACCGCTGTCCGATGCGCCATTTACATCGGGAATATATAGGCTAATGCCTATGATGCAAACTGGATCGCTAACGCAGCTGAGGAAGCAGAAACTGCGTGGGAAACAGGGGCTCAAATTGGATCATAAATTCAAAGCTGTTCTGAACAGGGGCCCCCAAAATATGTTTGGCCCAGGGCCCCCCAAATCCTTAAGATGTCCCTGTCCATAACGTGCGTGAGTGCCGATTCGGTACTGTGCCCCTTCCGAAAGCCGGATTAATGCTGGGCTGGGAGTTGGAAGTTCTCTATGTGAGCACAAAGTTGGGATTGTATGCATTTTTTCAGTAGTTTGGCTAGTGTGGGGATGTTGGAGATATGGCAGAAATTATTGAGGTCAGTTTTATCTGCGTTAGTTTATTTTAGTACAGGTGACACCTGAGCTGCTTTTAGGCAGTCTGGGATCGTGCCTTGTGATAGAGAGGCATTTACAATCCTTGTCCAGGTGGGGATGAGTACATTCTTAATTTCTATGAAGATGGCCGGGGGCAACGGGTCACTGAAGTGGTTAGATGGATTGATGTTCTGAAGAATCTTGTTGATGTCTTTTTCACTGAATGGGGTAAATGTGCCCCATGACGCTTTGTTCTTAGTGTTCAGGCTGATAGGTTTGCGCTTATCTAAGAGGTCAGGGGATGGAAGTAGAGCCTTCTTAGAGGCGAGTTCAATGGTGATGAGTCTTGATTTCTCAGTGAAGAAAGCAGCAAGATCATCACAAGAAGGTGGGATGACTCCAGAATCCGAGTGGTTTGGTCCTGCCACAGATTGCTGTTTGACCCATTTGAAAAGTTTCTTGGGGCGGTTTGTGGCTTGATTAAGTTGGTATGTAAAGGTATGCAATGTTTGTTTTGTTATTTAAACAGCGGTTTTAACTATGCTCCATTACCTGACCTGTCGTTCCCCTTGGCTGCTGGCTCTAGTAGAAGCATCTTGCTCCGCATTGACTTCAGGATGCCGGTTTCAGCAATGTTGGGTTAACTATTTTGTTTCCTTAAATTTCACTGGTTGTGTTTTGCCCAAACTGGATTTCACGTACGGGACATGTGTTTGGTGAGTTACAGGTTGCTTTGGAGATTACCCCGTCTCGCTGTGTCCACAGGTTTTCCTATGATTTTGTTTCCCTTTTGCTTTTGTTGTGGGTTTCTTGGGCGCTTCCACGAAGCGTAGAGAAGCCGCAAAACGGAAAGGGATCCCTGAGTAGTTTGTTTTAGAAACAGTTTTTTTAGCCTTGTTGGCATTTTTCTCCCCTCATAGAAGGTGGCACTTTGATTTCCCTGATCTGGACAGCCTATTTTTGTGTTTTTGGTGACAGCATTGCATCTGTTCCGCATTATCTGGATGGTGTGGAACCTATGTTGTTTCTGTTCCCCTTATGGACAAAGCCTGTAACAAAAAAGGAGGTAAGCAAGACATACCTTTTAGCTCATGAATTGTACCTGGTAGTGCATGAATGGTGATCTTCTCAACACACTGTTTAATACCTTTTCCATGCCTCTTTTTTCTCCAAAAAGCTGTCTGTTCTTTTCCGGTGTACCTTTTACTGCCCGAAAGAGGGAACCCAGACGAATGCAACAACTTGTTTTGTACTTCCGTTGTTTACCCCCACCTTCTCCCGGTGTCTTGTTCTACTGTTACCGTAATACATATAGGGAATTGTAGTTAAAGGCACAGGTAGTGGATTAGGTTATTCTTCGCTCCTGCGGTGTCGGGTGAACCACTGAGTGGTGGCGGAACAGGAAGCAAGAATGATAAAGGATGGGGAAAGGATACAATGATGACAGATGAGTGAAAGGAAGGTGTATGAATGGAGAGAAGTAAGGATGGATGGAGAAAATGAATGATTGATGGACAGAGAAAAGGAGGGTTGGATAATGGACAGGTGAAGAGAAGAAGGGAGGATAGATGGATAAAGTTTGGATGGATGAAAGAAATAGTGTCAAGAAGGAAGGATGGTGTGAAAGAATAGAAGATTGGAGAGAAGAAATATTAAGTGAATTGGAGAGAAAGGAAGAAAAAGGCTGGATGGATGTATGGGTGCATGAAGAATTGAAGGAAGTCTAATGAACAGAAAAAGACCGAAAGAGGAAGGGCAGGATTAAGAAACAATAGATGGATGATGGACAATGTAAGTTAAGAGAAAAAAAGCTGGAAGAAAAGACAGGTGGGAAAAAACAAGGTTGGAGAAAAGGATTGAACAAAGATGCAAAGAATTATGGAAAAGAAACAGAAAAAAGGGTGAAGCAAAGGAAGGAAGAACAAGCATTTGCAATGCATTCAGTCTCGCCTTGGGGACCTTATATGTATTTAGCTATGCAGCACATTAGCCTGGGTGCTGAAACATCTACCGTTCTTTAACATGGAGGGAAAGTAAGCACCAAACTGCGTGACACGCCAGGTATGGGAACACATGGAGAGAAATATTGCCATTCAGCGGGAAATGGTATAGTCCAAAGCTCTGTTTGTTTTTTTTTGAAAATTGTTTTTATTGGTCAATATGCACATATATTGCCGGCCCCTGTAGTCCCAGAGGTATCGGCCCAAGCAACACACTGATTATGACATTGACAATTTGATCATAATAGAATATTTGGAATGCATTTCAGGTGAAAACCAACTTGTTGAAAAGGGACTACGAATAAAGAAGAAAAAGATGGCAAAAAATTAAGATGGGAAGAAAGATGGAAAGAAGGACAGTAATATAGAAAGAAACAAAGTAAGATGGGAAAAAGTTGGAAAGAAGGAAACAAATATCAGAATACAAAATAAGAAAGAAAAAGAAGGAACAAAAGCAGATCCAGTCTCTTCTGCCCTGAGCCTTAGTTCCCGCACCAACCAGGCAGGCTCCAGCGAGGACATGGGACGGTTTTAGCGGACTCCATTTCGGGAAGAAACCTTGTGTGGAGATGCGCGTGAACCAAGGCTTCCGCCTCCTTACGGCTGACGTGACGCACGCCCAGCACCTGATGCTTAGAAGTAATCGTTCTGCACACTCCTCTCCTGCTGCGCTTTGAGGCTATTTTGGTAAAAAGCCCGATATAAATTAAATCGGTAATTACATTCCGTTGGAAATATGTGCCCATCAACAGTCTCCGCGGTTCTCAGAAACAGACATTCTGCCTTCTTTCTGGAAAACTTAATCATACCCCAAAACCTGCTCTGCATCGTGCAATGAGTCAGAATACTGGCAGACTACACCTAAAAAGGTGAAAGAGTTTAGGTCTCTAAAACGGGGGTAACTTTATCACTGGCGGTAAATGGGAAAGAGCGAAGGAAGACGGAGAAAATACCGCCAGTCAGCAAAAACCGCTCTTCCGGAATACCCCTGGGTTTCAGCCAGTGATAAATACATGAGTTTTACCCTTACAGCAAGCAAGTACATTCAAAGACGGCAGCATAAACCACGGAACATTAGACGAGTTCTGTGCTGGTCCTAAATAGCTTCAAATCCAGATCTAGCGCCCTGAAGTGTATGCAGGCCTGCTGATTGATGCGGGGGCTAGTAGAGCACACCCCTGGGTACAGTGCAATGGCCTGCTGCACACTGCTGTCTCCCAAGTACTTTATGCCCAGGGCCACTGGAATTATGCAGCCGGGTTGGGTAAAAGATGTGGCAGGAAAAGGTCAATTAGGAGGCATTACGCGGCACATTTTTGGATAGTATTACTTCATTACCTTGTCATTTTTAAACGTATTAATACTACCTGGGCCTTGGTTGCAACTCACTAGTACCAGTTTAACACCCAAACACAGCAATAAGCTACAGAACGGTGACCAGTCAACATTTGCAAACGGGCCTTTTACTGCAGGGCAACGCGTTCAATTGACAATGCTTATCTGTGACTGGTTGTGTCTTACATGGTATGCATTATGGGGATGCACAACAATATCCTATCCAGTACCCTGACGTACCACACTACACGTTGTGTTGAGTGTGTCTTAGGAGTTCTCTCTCTTGTATTCTGCTGCAGGTTTGTGGGCGGCACATCAGTACAGGGAGATGTTTTTATGAGCATAGTCAGTTCCTGTGACGTCTGCTTTGGTTCAGAGTTGTATTCCTGTGGTGCAGTCGTGTGTATCATTAGCTGTAGCAATGATTCCCTAAATCACTGAGTAGAGCAATCACTTCTCTATTTTTATGTTTCCAATATTGCCAATTACGGGTCTAATCCGGATGGCATACATGCTCACAAGATGCATTCAGGAACAAAATGGATGCCAGCCTACGCTTGAACAGCAGCGGCGTCTCCGCTAAGGCAGAGACGCGTCGCCCTACTGCTCTCAGAGCAGCGGAAAAAGGCAAAATAAAATGAAAATAACAACGTTATTATCATTTAATTTTTTGTACCATCTACAGGACTATGTTAGGGCAGGGCATAGCTGGGGTCACAGGGAGGAGGAGTGGTTTGTGCACCAGAAGTGCGCATCACAGTTTGCCGGCTGTCTTGGGCTGGTCAAACAGTCATGCGCACTTAGCATTTCTCCACCTCCACAGCCGGGTGGAGAACAGTCCCAAGGCTCCTAAGCACTGTCTGAACGGCCAAACAAGCCAGTTACACCAATCACGATGCAGCTGTCATGCTGGTGACAGCAGTGTCGTGATTGGCTTAGGGGAGCTTGTGTGCTGCCAGGAAGAGAAGAAGATGGAGGAGAAGCTAAGACCGTAATCAGGTAAGCAGTTTTTAAAAATGTTTTTATCTCCCCCGCCCAGCCCCACCACCCCCACTACGTAGCAGCTGCCACTGCGCTTGAAGCTTGTCAGAAAACAACAGCGCACAATCTAGCTGCAAATATTATTACTGAGCAGAATTCCAGCCTCAAATGGTACCTCATGTCCCAATAATATCTAACCCCGACAACAGAAACGCATCTTCCTAAAGCGAGAACACTGTTTCTATGAGTTCGTATGAAACAATGGTAATAGGAAGAAATGGTATGTTCTAATTTTGGGGGATGTGATTTCAGCTGGGACGTATTGCTTCTTTCAAGTGGAAGATTATATTTCACAATCATAGGTAGAATAACTTGCAGCTATATGTTTCAAGAAGTATTGCTATTGTTTAAGTTGCTAGTTGTCAGGACCAAAATGTCCCTTCCTCAGTCTTAAGGGGTATGGAAGACTAGCAATGCAATTACAAACGCGTAAGCTCAATGCCAGTATCTTTCTTGCAGGATTACCAATATCTTGAACAGGTGCAACACTGAGCCTGGACGCTTAAGGAGTCTGGTGTACTGGGATTGAAAATCTTTTTAAAGAGGTTGGCAGTGGAAGAAATATCAAGTGGTCACAATATTGTGAACAGAATTTAACAGAGAAAAACATCGACAGATTAGGTATGTATAGAATTTCTATACCTAACTCCACATCTACATATATCTATATCTATCTATATATCTGCAAAGCGATTCCTTCATGTTGTCTTCTTTCACGAACAGAGAGTCACGGACCCAAGCTTGGTGGCTGAAACTGTTTATTCAACAAGCCGTATGACGCGTTTCGCGCATACAAAGTGCCCTTGATCACATGCGGAAATATATAAATAAATATATATATATATATATACACATAATCAAGCATTAGTTAAACACATTTTTGCACCGCAACAATTGGAGTCCGTGCCCGCTTTTTTCAAAGTTTATGCAATTTGTTTTGGATTGCTTCGCAATATATATATGTGTGTGTGTGTGTGTGTGTATATATATTTCCAACCTGCTTCACAAGAAGAATGGAGCGCACTCACGGACAAATTTTCACAGTGTCAGAAGCGTGACCAAGGTCTTAGGAAGACCGAAACGCGTTGGTTGTTTGGTGGTAATTTGACTGTGTAATATTGGTTGGATTAAAGCTGTGAAACTTTGTCCAACAGTGCGCTCCGTTCTTCTTGTGAAGGAGATTGGAAAAAATATGATACGGCTTGGCTCTGCCGTGGAGTTTCGCACCGCAGTGATGCGCCGAGGAATCCAGCAAAATTGAGCCGAGAAGTGTATATATATGTCGAAAACCTCGCCACCAAAGTCCCAAAGATCCTCAGAGATAGATCGAAGACCAGGAACAGACGATAACAGACCACATAGTAGGTGCAGGTGAGATATTTATTGAAAGATCAGCATGTCTGTCATGACGCGTTTCAGCCTACTGGAGGCCTTGTTCACAATATAAATACAAAAATATACAGATCCTTTAAGCACTCTCTTGTAAAGAATACACTAAAGAAAAAACCAGTAAAGGAAACATGGTTAAGCAAGAAACAAGGTTTCTAAGTGCAAGGCATGTCGTTATGGAACCAATACTGATCAGTACAGATTGGGTTTGTCTAACGAAATGCGAAAAATTAAAGGCAGATTTAACTGCAAAACGGATTTTGCTGTCTACGTTCTACAGTGCCCGTGTGGCCTGAGGTACGTGGGCAGCACAATCCTGGAAGTTCATAAACGTGTTTTGCAACATTTAAGGGCAATCAAAAATGGTGACTGCACTTACCCAGTGGCTCGCCATTTTGAAAGGTTCCACAACAAAGATGTGAAAGGATTTTCGTACTATGTGATTGATTTAGTGGTAAAAGATATTCGTGGTGGGAATCGAGAAAAAAAGCTGCGGAAATTAGAATCCCGCTACATTATTGAATTAAACACTAAACAACCAGAAGGCCTCAATGTGGAAGAAGATTTGTACATGCACTTATAGTAGATGTTGCTAATTTCTGAAGTAGTCTGCCCAAAAAGTTGCGATGTAAAAATGATAATGTTTTTAGTTTTACTCTTTTAATCACTTATAAATTTACTGTACAGACATAGTAGCTGGAAGGTATATCCATACAACAGATACAGTATGTATGCCCAAAGTGGCAGAAACAATGCATGGGCATTATTGAGAGATGCCCAAAGTTAAATAGTCCACATGGGCTTGAATGAGAAGATTTATCTATAAATTATGCCCACTAGGGCGTTAGCATGTGAAGAACGAAAAAGTCAAAATGTGAATTTTTGCATTGAATCTGACCATAGAAATTTGAAAATAGTTTGCGATTTTCTGTTAATTGTTTGAAAATCAAAAACAATCTGCCAAATAAATTGTTTGAAGTCAAGATAATCTTAAAAGGCATGCATTTGCAAAGAAGATTAATTCTGCATACAAATTACAAATACGAGTAAATGGTAGATGTGTATGAAAAACCAGAAAGAACTACAATTCTGTTTTCACTATTAATTATGTTGTAGTTTTCATGTGACACGTAACATTCATGCATCATTTGTTTAAAATGGCTGCTCCCATTACTTCAATTATCGGTGAGCAAGGCTGCTGGACAGCTGAAATGCGTTCGATGGGGCCGAAAATAAAGTAATTTTGGACTGGCTACACAAGGCGTCGTTATCCTTTTCTTTGAGAGGATTATTGGTAAATGTTATGGGACCTGCTCCTGTGAGGTCCAAAGAGGCAACGCGACTCTTGAGGGAAAGGCAGCGGTATATGCACAGGAGAAAGCGTGGAAGGAGATATATATATATAAATGGAGAGCGAGAGAGACACGCTCCTGGCTCACCACATCAGAAGACACAGATACAGCAGGTACGGACCACAACGTGTAAATTAAACAATGCAGTGCATTATTTTCAGAAATCAATTCCCATAGCATCCAGTCAGTTCATGGCTAGTGCCCAGCATGCCGTGTTTCGACCATGTTGCCATGGTCTTGATCACATGACGCGCTGGTGAAATTGAACAGTTTAAGTAGTGACACATGCTAGATTGGTTGAACAAAACTACACCTGTAGCAATAAACATAGGCAAAAGACTTCACATGATATTCAATCATTACATTGTATCTAATAAATACAATGATTTATATAAAACCAAATTTGATATGAAGTGAGATTTTAAAAAGACCAACTTGTAGAGTCATACAAAGTGTATTAAAATCAAACCATTGTGGTAATTGATTTTGCCAAATCCTAAAAGTCATAGACAATGTAATGGACAGGATTAATAAATAAAACCTCACGATAGAAAAATGTAAAAGTGCATATGCTCAAATGTTCCACGCTACCCAAAGTGCTATAGTTAAAGTGCTAGTGCATGAATATGTGCAACAAACAAAAAATCTAATTAAAACCTAAACTAAAAGTAAATATATGTCTGCGAAGCCACAGATGAACCTTTCAAGTGCGTGGTAAAGTGCGAGTGCACTATAAACACATCGAGGTGTATGTGGGAAATAAACTCAGATATGGTACAGACTTAACCAAAGACAAGGACTGGGAGAAAAAAAGTGTATAGAAGTAAAAACAATCTAACACTCATCTGAATGAAACCTCACCATCTTTTAACTGCAAGTGCTGGTTTGGTCAAAGATGTTCTCTAGGCATGTAGCCACCATTAAAAGCTAAACAGACCGAAAGGTAATCCAGAAACCTGACATAGGGCATAGCTATAAAACGTTATGAAGGTCTTCCCCTGTATTTAACCCTTTGGGCATCTTGGTGTCTAGTTGCAAGATGTAATAAGACTCAAGTTGTCTAAGTTATTTTTCCCTATTACCTCCACGGATGCATTTAGCGACAGCCCCTATTACAAAATACTTCAAATCATTAAGATTGCTTTGATAGACGAGTTTTAGGTGTCGAGCAGCAGGGTAATTGGGATCAGAATTCACCACCGCGCACAGTTGTGGGAGTATTCTATTAAACATTTGGAACTTGGTGCTCCCCACTTATTTGTGCTTACAAGTGCACTCCAATACATAAACTGCGTAGTCAGTATGGCATGTATAATGTCCCGGAATTTTGATTGGTTTGTTGCCAAAAGCAGTGTTGTATTAAATAGTATTGAAACCGAATTTACACGCACGATAGGAGCTGCACTTAAAGAATTCAGTCTTAGTAGACAACCAAGTAGTGGAGGAGCTGACTTCTGGACTGCTCTTTACTAGTGCATCCCTCATAGAGGGAGCACGCCTGAAAGTCAGTGAGGATAAATTTGGTAAGATCTGAGACAACGTTATATCAGTCAAGACTATCGGACAATGGGTATAGATGATTTTCCTGATCTGTTTTTCCTGTCTGCTGAATGTTGTAATTAACCTAATTTCATCAGGTGTGGCAATTGCGTTGGTTGGAACAATCGGCAATGAGGCACTTACATCAGAATAGCCCTGGAGGCAAAATTCTCTCATGTGACTGTTAGCTTTACTCAAAGCTGTTTTCAAATCCTTGTTATTGTAACCACATGCAATAAAGCGTTGGAATGCTTCATTTTGGCATTTTTCTAAGTCTCTTTCAGAACTACAGATCCGGTGGATTCTTAGAAACTCCTCATAGGGAATGCTTCTGATCAAATGACTGGGATCGGAACTTTTGGCATGCAGAATAGTATTTCCCGCCATGCTTTTCCTGTGGAGCTTGGTCTGCACTGTGCCTCCCTAAATATACACATGAACATCCATAAATTCTACACTTAGATTATTTATGTGTGCAGTAAACTTCAAGTCGAGTGTGTTGGTGTTGATGGAATTAACAAACATATTGGCAGATTCCAAAGATCCCCTCCAAACCACACCCACGTCATCCATGAATCTCCACCAGTGTTGGACATGGGCATCATACCCAATTTTATGTTGTTTTTTGAGACATGCTCCTCCCAACAGCCCACATGTAAGCAGGTGTAGCTGGGGGAGAAGCATGCCTCCATAGCCACTGCTCTGAGTTGTTGATCAACCTCCTTGTTAAAGAGGAAATAATTGTTCCTTGAACAAGTCTCAATCATGCTCAAGATCATTAGGTTATGTTCATACAAATAAATATTGCGCTGACCCAAGAGGTGCTTAACTGCCTCGATGCCATCATTATGGTGGATACTCGTGTATAATGAGGTTATGTCCATAACAATAAACAGACAATCATTGTCCCATACGATAGATTGAAGTTTTGTGAGAAAATGCCCAGTGTCTTTGATGAACGACGGAAGACCCAAAATGTGTTCCTGTAAAAAGAAATCAACATATTTTGACATGGGCTCCAATAAACTCTTTTGGGTTTTGGGCCGAAATCGTGAGTCTCCCTGGAATAGGTATAGTGTTTTATGCACCTTGGGGATAAAGTACAACACAGGCGTGATGGGATATTCATTTTTCAAAAAATGTCATTCATTCTTGCTCAAAAGTCCCATACGTTCCACTGGGCCAGGTCTATGAAGGTTGTTTCTTTGATTTGTCTTAGATCCTGAATGGATGTTTTTTTGTAGCAGGCTGTGTCATTGAGGTGACGCAGGGCTTCCTTCATGTATTGATCCCTTGGTCACAATACTATATTGCCAGCTTCATTGATGATTAAATTATTGTTGTCCCTCAGCTTGCGCATCAGATTTGAGTATTGCACTTCATGATGTCATTTGCTATAGTTTCTGCGATTGACTGCTCTGTTGAGTTTTTTTAGACCATCGATGACACAGTCACTAAAAACGTCAATCGCATCTTTTGGCATAACCGGGACAAACGTAGAGGCCGGGTGGAAAGGACTGGTGATGGAACTTCTGTAATTAATCTTAGTTTCCATTAAATCTTCCTGTATGGAAGTAGTACTCTCATCCTTATCAGTGGCCAGCAAATTTAGAAGCCTCAGTGTGCTGAGTCACTTGTAAATTAGAAGCCGCCCTGCATTCTTATGTTATACTTTTATTGGTCTCAACTGAGTTCTTAAGTTTATAAAATTTGAGGAGTTTTAATTTGCGTATGAATTTAAATACATTTTCCCTGGACTGATTATATTTGAAGTTACTTTCTGGGCAGTATGTTAAGCTGTGAGATAGTAGTTGTACTTCAACTGTAGTTAAGATGATGTCAGAAAGATTGATGACTATATTGTCAATGGCGGTTATTGGTGCAACCATTTCTTGGCTCGTTCTCCTCTGCCCCTGTTGTTGCTTGCGTAGCTTCCGCCTTTCCCTCCTGCGCTGATTTCTCCTTCACCCTGTTTGTTCTGAGGGTTCCGAGGCCGCAGGGTTTGGTGCCGGTCCTGTAGCAAAAAATTCAACTCTTCAGCTGGTGTGAAGTTAGTCGCTACAGCCGGCTGTGCACGCGGGCCAGGTTCGTTATTGTCACCTGACTCACTACTGCTGAGTGCTGAACTTGCCTCCGAGCTCGAAAAATTTGGGCCAATTCCTGATTGAGAAGGTATTTGGACCACAGGCGTTTAGGGGCAAATGCTTGTCGTTTGACAGTATCGAACTTCTTCGAGAAGGTGAACACCCTTCCCGTTTCATAATCTTTCTTATCTCTCGCGAATTTGAAAATCACAATGAAAACCTATATGGCTCAATAAAAACATTCTTAAATTCAACAAAAGTAAAACTGAATGCCTGTGTTGTTTCCCAGAGCAATTACAGTAGCAACCTCCAAGTGATTTCTGGCCTTGGACCATGGGCACAGACCTGAAACCAGTTCAATCCGTCCGGAACCTAGGAGTTCAGATCGACGAAACACTTTCAGTAGAGACTCATGTTAATAAAACTGTGGCTAGTTGCCATGGACTTTTGAGAAATTTAAGAAAAACCGTCCCCCTTCTACCACAATTCGCTAGGAAGCTGGTAGTGCAATGTACAGTGCTAAGCAGACTGGATCAGTGCAATCCTCTTTTGATAGGAGCTCCAGAATACGTTTTAAAAGGCGCTATAAGATACGAGCACTGGCTGCCAAATTAGCGTTAAATAACACTGGATTCGATTCGGGTTCTGGCACTCTGTCTGAAATACCTCCATTGGCTACTGGTTAGGGAAACATGTATTTTTAAGGCCATTTGCATAAGCACAAAGCCCTAAACGAAATTGGAGCTAGGACTCTACAAAAGAAATTCCGCTATTATAAACCCCGTGGTCCATAAGATCGTACTCAGCAGGCCTGCTCTGTGTGCCTGGCTTTAAAAATACAAGGCTTGATAGGAGACCCTGTCACCTGAAGGCAGAACAAATCTGGAATAAACTACCAACTACCCTGTGAACAAACACAAACTACTGAGCTTTAGGCGGAACTTGAAGACAAGGCTCTTCCTTAATTCGATAGCGCCAAGATGCCTGCTGGGTGAACGCTGCGCTCTACAAATGTTTAAATACATTTTTTAAAATATATATATATATATCGGATAAACGGTGCACTGCAGAAACTGCACACTTACCTGAACAGACACACAAAAAGGAAAACAATATGTTGGTTCAACTCAAAATCCCAGTATTTTATCATAAAGTAACATATGGAAACTATAATTTGCCAAAATGAACTTGAAATTGGTGGAGCTTAGATCGGGGATACATATAGAGACCCCAAAAGCAGAAGAGAGGGGCGTGCACAATCACTTTCTCAGCATAGTGCTCAGAAGCCGGCAGCAAAAAGAAAAACTAGGTTATCTGGCGTCCGACAATGGGCAAACATTCATTTGTAAAGCTAGTAGGACTGGCTTGCATTTTGAGTCCTGAATAAAGCATACAAAAAGCTGCTCAGTGGTAAAACAAAGCATAAAAGTGGTTGCTTTCAGTATACAGTGTATCTATGAAATAAAGAATTTAATGTGTGATGATTGAGTGTACTTTTGAGATGTACAATAGTCCTTCATGCATTGCAATGTAAGCTCTCCATTGAGAGCAGCCACCAAATAGTTAATAGCATGAGGTGAGAGAGAAAAAACTATTCTAAGCGGAGCTAAAGTCCACTGTGTGTGTTTCAAAGAATTGGTATCAGTAGGTACGAAGACACCAATTCTGTCGGAGGCCACAGTACTATGGTGTGACTATCCAAAATGATGAGTGAATTTCACTGCCGGAAGACCAAAGCTGGGATAGAGAAAGTACTCAAGAGGAAAGGGATACAGGGTGACATAGGATTGGGTGGGCAGATTGTTACAAGCTTGTCAATAAAAAAACAGGCATTGGCAAAGCCATTAGGTCTTGCCTTTCGCTCATATTGGCTTTGCCCAATGCTTTTTAACGTTGCTGTGCAGCATCAACAAAAAGCAAAATGCCTTTTTGATGGAAGACACAACTTTTCTGTTGTGGGAAAGCACATTTCTTGAATCTTAGTGGCATAGCAGCTAACGGGCCTCCAAAAAGATAAAAACCGTGAGGGGTGGGGGAGCAAAGAATGAGAGGGCAGCGGAAACAAGAGGGCATGGGCTTGGGGGGGAGGAAGTTTAGAGCAAGCTTTAGGACATGGGGGAGATTAACAAAAATGTTAAAAAGAAAAGCTGGGGAAGGGAGAAGCAAGAAACACAGAGTGCATGGGGTAGGACGGCAGGCATTAAATAGAACAAGCATTGGCATAGCCAATAGGTCACTCTTTTTGGATCTTATAAGTGTTTAGCCATGCAACAGTTGCATAACTAAATACTTATAAGGTCCCAAAAGCGAGACCTCTTGGCTATGCCAGTGCTTGTTTCTGTTTATTACTGCTCTGTAGTAATGGCAGTGCACGGGTGCCACCATTACTAAATAGAAGTAATAAACAGGAGGAAAAAAAACGGGCTCACGGAGAACATCAAAGCGGCTGCGAAAGTGAAAGTGATCGCGATCAAACATCAAAGCGACCGCGAAAGTGAGGCGCGCGCACCCGCGCACATGCACTGTAGCTCTAGGCTACAGTAGTAGCACTTTTTTGAGCCCTCACAAAAAGTCTCGCCAGACCAGCGCATGCGCTGGGTCAGGTGAGACCTAAAAACAGCACACAAGGGAGAGAGGAAGTGCAGCGAGGTGGGAGTAATGCAATGTGCGGGGTATGTGTTTGGCGGGAAGAAGCTGCACACGAGGGGCAGAGTTGGAAAACACGTACCTTCTTATGGAGTGCTAAAAGACAGAAAAAATGTGACCAGCGGAAAGATACAAGTCAGACTATGAAATGAAAGATGCCCAAGAGGAGGGACAAACACAAGAAGAGGAAGGAAAGCCATCAGACAAAAAGCAAGCACATAAGAGTGACGGTAAAGCCAACCATTCGTACTCAAAGGGCGGGCTCTAAACCCACTTTAAGGTTTAGTTATGGTCTACAAGAGGCCTTCGCAAACATGCAGCTAAAAGCGGTCTGATAGTCAATGACTAAAAAATACAGTAGAAAAACCGTTTCACCGACTAGAATGTCGACGACACAATTCGGACTATTAAAATACAGCAACATCAGGTAAAGTGACGTCAATCCAGCCTTGTCCTTAAAAACACCTATTTGAGTGCTGAATTTAGCGCTCTTTAGAATGATTCTTAATCTGCGAAAAAATTTATATGTAAAATGTTGCTGCCTAATCAGACACAAGAGTGTCAGATTACTTTAAACAAGAGCGTGGTTTAAAGAATTACATTTGCAGGACACCGAAAATATTTTCTTACAAAATTACAATTTATGTGGAGCACTCACCTCAATAATGCTTAGTCTTTCCACACTGGCGCTCACAGCATAATCGGCTGAAGTTTCATGATATAAATCATCTGGAAAAAATGTGAATATTTAAGATCAGATTGCATACATTACAGAAAAGTAAAACATATCTACATTGTTAATGTTATGAAAATGTCACTATCGCGCACAGCTCCAGGCAGTGCTAGGCGGACCTATTAGACGCTGCAAGCAACCACCTGGCCCCCCACCCCCCCATTAAGAACATGGAGGTGATATTGCAGAGTGTATCAAGGCTCGGCAAAGCTAATAGGTCTGGTTTTAATGGAATGTAGTATGGTAAAGTGAAGCATTTAAAGTAAATATCATAGGAATGGATCTGTATTTGTGTGGAAGTAAAGAACTGTAGAATAATATTGGTGTAGGTTAAAACGTCAAGTAAAAGTTGCACTGCCAAGCCAGACCTAAATATCCACGTAGTGACTGCTCTCCTCCCATCTATACTATCAACGATCTAGTTTTCTAAGACACTTTAATAACTTTATATTGTGGTGTGTGTGCCCCTGAGAGTTCAACCTCAGGCATCTGAATTAATGAACAAAATGATCAAACCTGTGTGGAGGGCAAGCACTTTTTTGTGGAAGCCCACAACTTCTGTCCAATCAAAACAAGTACTCCTGCCTCCCAACATATAGGCGGAGCTAAAGCCCCTCTGTAGTGATGCTCACATAATTGTCTGGTAACAGCTGCGCTGTCAATCCAGACCATACACAATGACTGGTAATTGGGCAACCAGACAATTTTCTCGCTGTGCAGTATTGCAAACATTTCTGTATACTGCAGGAAGTTGTGATGTAATAGTGCACATCTCCTGTTTGTTTGCAAAAATGCCTCCGCCTCCCTTTTATTGCCAGATGACACATGCAAAAATGACCGGAGGAAACAATGTTTCTAAAAGATATTCCCTAATCTGCGATCAACCAGAGGAAATGGTTGCTCCTAATGTTCATACCAGCAGAGCCTTTTCCGCAATATGTACCTGGACGTCCTAAATTGGGGCCCAGAGAGCTAGTCAATGGGATCACATTGCAGCCCTGGAAATGAGTTTTTATTTGCTAGCTTCACTGCTGGGGACACAATGTCCCCTCCCCCAGCTGCAAACCTCCATGCAGTGGTTCTGGCACTTGGTTTAACAAACACCATGGCACCTCAGCATGAAAAACAGGAATCTTACACTTCTGATAGACACTCGTCAAAAGCGTGTCTTTCTGAATAATGGTGCACAGTGAGCTGCAGTGCATAGGGTATTGTCATGGCTGCAGCCAGCAGGAGCCATCCCCTGAGAATCTGCTGTGCTTGTGAGAAGAAGCTGCTGTTTCAACATAAAGAATAAAACACAATTACACACAACAACCTTTCAACGTTGGTATCTGAGATATTTTTCACTGGTCAATACATAGACAGAAGCGTGAAGTCAACTCCATGCAGTGCCTGTCAAGAAGCACAGGTAGTGACCATTGTGCGTGACAGCAGCCAAGACGGATGGGTGAAAAGGAGCACACTGCTCCACAGTGGAAACACAATATACACAACAAGTTTCAGTATTATGTACATGTGCTGATTGCATCCTTCAGCATTTTCACTAGAAATACTTTACATAAAGTACATGAACATAATTTAACAAAATGTCTTATTTTCTCCCTGATTGTAGCGAAAATGATAAATTAGTATGACAATGCAGAACATGGTAATCAGCACATGTAAGTCCAAGACAGTCTCCATCAGGCTGTGGTCCTCACCAAGGCATCACCCAATGGGCCCGATTCACAAAGGTAAACTGAGACAGAAGTCTAACTTTATGACTTTCGGTATTCACAAAGGGCATTTACGTGTAAAAAAGTTAGACTTTTGTTTCAGTTAAACGTAAGTTTTGGTCTTAAGTTTAACTTTTTGGTCTCAGTTAAACTTGCAACCAAAACTTACGTTTAACTGAGACAAAAGTCTAACGTTACTACTCATAAATGCCCTTTGTGAATAGCGAAAGCCGTAAAGTTAGACTTTCGTCTCTGATTACCTTTGTTTATAGTGGTGGGGTGACGGACTCAGAGTGGTGCAGACTCAGGACGAGGAGGGAAGTGATTCCTCTGTAGGATACAAGATCATTTGGTAATTTGGTTGGTAAAACAGTGTAGATGGCATTACAAAGGTCCAAACTACATGTAGCCACTGTGAGGACCTGTGTGATACGGCGGGGAATGAATTACATAGGGCAAAATGACTTTGTGTAAGAATATGTGGTGGGACATGCTTTTCCTCCAATGAGAGAGGAATGTCTAGCTAGAATCAAAGGTTTATGATTGTTTCAGAGGGCAGAGGTGAAGTTCAGTAGGTCAGCCAATGGAGCAGGAGGTTGGATATAGTTTGGCCCAGGACCTTGATTTTAGGACCGGACAGACTAAGGCAGAGCATGATTTGACTCAGACAGTCTTGGATACTCGCTACACAGGGTCCAATGCTTAGCAAGTTACCGAAACCTACTTGTAGCTTTAGTTGGAGAAGGGTGTCACATGGGTACGAATGAAACCCAATGTCATGAGATTTGATTATTTGAGCCATGTTTATGTTAATTAAGTTGTTGTGCAGATGGGAATAGTTTTGGCAAAGAAAGTACCAAGCTTGATCAGGCAAGTCTGGTTTGTCAGGAAGGAGGCGATTCAATTGAGAGCTGTTCCTCTGATTCAGGCATGAGTATCTTAGCAGTTAAGGAGCACCTTGTGGTCACTGTGTCAAAAGCTGCAGAGACATGGTGCACTGGGTTGGCCTTGTCCATGGTCGCCAGCAATTCTTCCCTGATATCAGTTAAGACAGTTTCTGTCTCTAGCCTGTGGCAAAACTGAACATTTCTAATGTTAGGAGTCTCAAGTGGAGTTTCCTGGTGAAAATCAACTCAGCGTTGGCCAAGGAAGGAAAATCCCACATTGGCCAAAGGAGTCCAAACTAGAGTTCTTGAAAATCACTGCGGGAAAAGATGACAGAGGCCTTGTGGAAGTTGAAAGTTTATTTAGCAACCTACATAAAAGAAGAGTGAATCGGAAAAAATGACCAAAAATCCTCTAGTTTTTGATTGATCTCTCAATTCTTATCACCAAAACATCACAGGTACAAGATTCTGATTCCATAGAGAATGATTGCTCTCAAACTGGAACACGACCGAAAACAAGACACACAGGGCGCAACACATCTATTTTTTCATAAGCAAGACACATATACCACAACCAAGAACAAGGTAAAAGAAAAAACAGGCACATGTAACACACCAAACAGAATGACAGTATAAACTCTAAACTAATGAAAAGGACTTCAAAACTAGAAAAATGCCCCATGTGGATCTGCGCTACTGTTGTTTTACTGGGAACTACTTGTTCTGCTTTTACTACAGCAATCTCTGCAACTTTAAAATAACAATTCACTGCCTTTGCCACTTTAAAGATCACCAAACATACTGTCTTGACTAATCTTACCAACGTTATTGTGGTTTCACCAGTTTCCTAGATATAGAAACACTCAACACGGAGACACGTTCTGTGGAAATTTAGTTCGTAACTGAACATTATCTGCGCCATCTTGTCTCTCCCCAGCGCAACACACAGGAATACGCACGGCAGCCATTTTAGGCACCCTGGTCTCTCTCCCTGCTCATTGCCGATCGCCAGCGCGTCCCCCTGGCGCTGCGAGCATTCCCCCGCGCGCCGGCCACCCCCGCTCTCTCATACACGGGCCATAAACCCTCTCCTTCTGCGCGACCCTGCCATGAAATCGCACCCCGTGCCTGACCAACACCTCCTTTTCATCCCATACATGGTCATACATCCTTTATGATAACCCCCTTCCTCCGCGCCCGATTGTCCGAACCGATCCCAGGCCATTACCTAGCCCTGCGGATGCAGTTTTATTGCCCCTACTGTAAAGGAAACACCCCACATCAAAGGGATTACAGTAGATCAAGGTCCCCCCCCCACCCCCTGAGACCCGACCGGTCGCACACACCCCCGGGAATTGGCGGAATGTCCAGCTGTGTGATAGCCATCTCCCACTGTGGGTGGGGTGGGGACTTCCACTGTAGATATGTGTGGGAACGAGCTTGAAGTGGGGATTCTGAGGATGTTCTTTCATGTATCAAAGCGATCTCAAGAATGTGCCATGTATGATAAACCTGCAATAAAGTCATAAACCTGTGTATAAGAGGCCAGGCCTCAGAGATGCAGTTAGAGCACCTCGTGACGATACCTCGCTGTCTGATCTGATGTGTTCTCCTCCGGAGAGAATAAAACTTTGTTTCCTGCCTTCCAGTCTCCGGCGCCTGCCCGATAGACCCTCGTCTGGCAGCCGATCATCCGAACTTCACTGGTTCCGAGCAGACCTCTCTCGAGTGATCTATGGTCCTGACTGGGAACCATCAGGAGTGCCGCGGCAAATACGGAGAGTAGAGGACGATCGGGCGCTGGAGGCGGAAGACGAGAAACTGTCCATGCGGTCCGGGTAAGGTCGTGAAACACGACAAATTGCGAAACGATTGATTGATTGATTGAAAATACTAGTATTGCTTATTGATTGTTCTCTTTGAGATATTCGCTGTCTACAAACGGGGAGGAGTAGAAATACTCTCTCTTCCTTTGCAGATAGTGAAGGGTAGGTAACGCAGACTTTTGTCCCCATTGTAACCCGTCGTGCCTATTTTCATCTCCCCACTGATTGATTGTCCGAACATTGATTGTTTTGAAGAATAGTGCTCTTTGAGATATTCTCTGTTTGCAAATAACGTAGAATAGAAATATTCTGTCTAGTCTTTGCAAATAGTGATGGGTAGGTAACGCAGACTTTTGTCCCCATTGTAACCCGTCGTGCCTATTTTCATCTCCCCACTGATTGATTGTCCGAACACTGGTTGTTCGATATTGGTTCTTTGGAGGTATTCTCTGCTTACAAATAACGAGGAATAGAGATATTCTATCTAGTCTTTGCAAGCAGTGAAAAGATAGGTAGTGCTGACTTTTGTCCCCGTTGTAACCCGTCATGCCTATCTTCTCCCCACTGATTGGTAGTTGGTTCTGCCCGGACCGCTTATTAGAGGTGAACCATCCGGCTCCACTGGAAGGCACCCCTAATAAGGACATGTTCACTAAATATGGACTAGTCGCTATAGCTTATAGCAAACTATGGCATAATTATACAAAGAAGGACTCTGAAAACCAGTAGACCACTGATGGGATCCTTTTTCTTTTAAGAAACACTAGGAAATAGCCCTTTGCGAAAAATATGAAACTAGGGGAAGGAGCCAAACTCACGGTCAAGATGGCCACGAGGTAGCTCAGCTCCATCACTCTCGCTGCCTAAACATATCTGCCCTACCACCCACCCCGCCCAGTAAACACGACAAAATCCTGCACAACCGGAAGCCTGCTGATACCCACCATCGACGTCACCGAACTGGGCTAGATCACGCACAATTGGGCTATGTCATTTTTCCGATTACGCAGTAACATCCTTGTGCTCGTTACCAGATTGCAAATATGTACAACACTCCAGCAAAGTAGTATAGTTATAACATTTTAATAACTTATAGGTATAACAACACGCCAACAAGGTAAACACATTAAAACACGTTTTTAAACAACTATTTACATGACAGTCCTCGCCCCTCCTTCTTCGAAATAGCAACATTGACCTGCTTTGGGCGGTCCTTTTAGTCGGCTTTGGGCTATAAAAGCCATGCAAAATCCATCGACATCAGTGGCGGACGATTGTGCGAATAGGCCAGAGGCTACACGCAGCGCCGAGGCCCTGGCAGCGCCAAGGTGGAGTCCACCACGTTGTACTGGTCTTCCCATTCTCTGCTTCGACCGGCAGCGAAGGGTGCCCTGGCAGGGGGGAAGCGACGCGGACGGGCCTCCCCCGCCTCCCCAGGTGGAGGCTCGCCAGCAGAGAAGGCACCCCTGTCGTTTCACTCGCCGGCCAGCTGAGTTGCACCCTGCCGTTTCACTCGCCGGCCAGCTGAGTTGCACCCTGCCGTTTCATTCGCCGGCCAGCTGAGTTGCACCCAGCCGTTTCACTCGCCGTCCAGATGAGTAGGCGCCCCTGCACTCACCGGCCAGCTGCAGCAAGACAGCCATTCACGTCTTGCCTGCCGGACAGCCACCCAGGCGCGGGTTCCTTTCTGCACCAAGATTGCCATTAGCGTTTGACTCGAGAGGTGGGTCCCCGCAGCAGAGTGATCGGGGGACCCACCCCGGTGGCTGTAACGAAGAGCTGCTGCTGCTGCCTCTGGACTCTGGCGGTCGGTTCTTCGGATCCAGGCCTGGCCCACCGAAAGACGGCCCTGGACTCGGAAGCTTGTCTGCTCGGGCGTGGGCCCCACCCTTGAAAAACACCCTCTCAACTTTGCAGATTCTGCGGGAGTCATTGACATTCGAATCCCGTGGACTTCCGGTGGGGGCAACCTCCGCTATTGCTCGATCATTCCACATTAACTTGTCTTTGCCCCGGGCGGCAGCCATCTTACGTCCCTTTGGTGCCCTGAGAGAGACTGATTCAAGGCGTCGGCAGCGAGACCCGCCTGCTGTCCCGCCCTGAGAATGGACCATGGCATTGCTGCGAGACCGTGGTGACGCCATGCTGACGCAAGCTTCTGTTTGAATTATCAAGAGACACTGTAGCCTAGCCGCCCGGATCAGTTCCGGGGGAACCTCAACATGACCCGGTAGGACCAAAAACTGTGCTTCCCCACCCCCGAACCACGATTCATGCTGTCTGTTCTTTCCGTTGGCTCTAACGAAAGTTCTCGAACTGCCGAAAGGGATTCTGGTCTGGCAGCTAGTTAGCGGAAGGACTTAGACTGTACGCTGGACCCGCCCGACCTCGCCCCAAAATGGCGCCGATGTAGGAAGGGCCTACAACTCCCCATAGCGTTTCAGTTATTTGACATTCATGTTAACAGGATATGAACGCGATGTTTTCACACATGATGGGCGGAGGGACGGGGAGGGTACTGATCGAGCATACAAACAACCTTATTAATGCTGGCATTTCCATTTTTATTGTCATTTTTAATTTTTTTTCATGTTAAGGTAGAGTTGCTCATGATACCCAACGCCTCGCACACCGTGGCCGGCCTGTAACGGTTGTAGGCCCGTATTTGTATACTGACATTGTTTTAAATAAAAGGCTCTTCGAAGGAATTACGGAATTGGCGTCATAACTGATCATCTAGGTTGGTAGAGGTTTTTAATGATTGTTACTCCCAAGCAATAGAAGGCAGATAATGCAGACCCTTTTTCTTTTTGCCTGAATTTTGAATTAATGAAATTTGTACCCATCACGCCTATCTTTTTTCAGACTTGTTAGAAAATGGTTTACTATAGCTTAAGGTATCTGCCGAATGCAAGGTACGGTACCTTACCTTATAATATGCGACCAATTGAGAAACAAATGCACGACAAGGGAACCCGAATTTAGGAGGCGAATAAAATGGAGCGTCTTGTATAGTCGAAGGGAAGGATATAGTAGGTCTGTGGTATTACCCGCCCCAGCAACTAGCCTGGTACGTGGTAAGTAGAACTTTTTCGTGTCTACGCGCGCTAACGTACTTTGAATACTGCACCCCCCCCCCCCCCTCTTTTCCCTCTCTATAGGTCACAACGAAGTTCCGACTGAAGAATGGAGTGGACATGGACCGCACCGTGCTCAATATAGGGAAAAACATAGACAAACGTTGTGGGATAGTGCGCGAAGTGCAGACCACCATTGGGAACGTGAAAAACTGTATGGTATGACTGTGCGTGTGTGCTACGATTATACGGTATGAATGTGTATGCATTTCATATGCTTGGGTCGCTTGAAGAGAACGTCATCGTATGATTGAAGTGCTTGTCTATCGATCAAAGGGAGGGGAGTAAAAGGTCCGACACCCCCCCCAAAAATAAATTACAAAAATACTGAAAATACGCAGCGTGCATAGGAAAGAGGACAGGAAAGGAGAGGTCCCCATACTCAACGTAGCCCTGTGTCTCCGTCTTAAGTTTCTGCGCTTGATGTATGTACTGTCACGCCCTATCCGGTATTTGTGTGTACGTGATCACCGAATTTATGTCTTTCCCCCGCTTGTGTTTTCTTACATAGAACTGACCCATGCTACTCCATGTTGTGTGTGCACCAAGTAGCCTATTATCGTACACATGTCTCTGTCTCTCTCTCGTTTTGTGTCGTACGTATGCCAAATAGCCTACTTGATGTGCACGTCTCTCTCTCTCTCTCTCTCTCTCTCTCTCTTACTCTCTCTCCCTCCCTCGCTGAAGGCTCTCTTGCCCTCTTTCTTTTTGAATAAATTAACAACACTATACCTCCTCAGTATGTGTATAAGTGGCCTCAAACACGGCGGTGTTCGAACAAATTGACAGAAACAAAAACGACCGTACTTTACCACGTTACTACCTCTCCTTTCTGCAAAATGTTGAATTTAATTGGCTGAGAAAGAAAGGACAGGTAAGACGCCTGATGTCTCCCAATCTGGCCCTCATCACGGGGACTATATGTCAGTGGTTTTCGTTTTTAGAGCTTTAACGACACCATCTCCACCGCCCAGAATTGCCCCCGCCCAATTGTTCCGAACTAGAATGTCCAAGCACCCCGTCCTCCCAGAATCACCCCAGCTCTGTACTAGCCGTCCCAGAGTATTCCGAACAAAACAGCTGATGACTTTATTTTCTAAAGGTACATCGCCTAAGCTGATGAGGGTTACCTATTGTCTCCAGTAAGAAAAATGTTTAGCTTGTGTCCCTCCCCGAAATAGATACCTGTGAATCCATGACAGTAGTACCTCGCACTTTTTTCATAAACTTAGCAGTCCTCTGAGGAAAATGGGTATTAACAGAACTTGTTTTAAGAAGAACGAGTCTCTACCGGAGAAGCCGGTTCGAATTTTTGATAGACCAGAAAGTTGACAGATGTCAGGCTTCCTGCAACGATTATAGGGCACAGGAATCAACACCTAGCAGGCCAGACGATGGACAGGAACACCCACAGAAACCTGCACCACAGCAATGATTAATAAATTAGTAACACACACCAACATAAGAGTTAATAGACATCAATCATACAGCGACCGATAAAAGCATTTCCCCAACTACTCGGTGATTGGGAGAGAGGATGAAGTGTGTAAATGTCTTCCCTGCCAACTCTCTAAGATTTTGTTTCTTGTACTCATTCAAAGATAATCTGCGGCCATCGGAAGAGAGGGGTCGGATGTGACGCACAGCCTGGCTGCGGACCATGGAACATCTATGGCATCGACCAAGGGGGGAGCAACAAAGCAAAAAGGGCGTGAGACGAGGCACCATTATCAGCATGATAAGCGATAGAACGAAGGGCTATCTCGAGGCCCCCTGCTCGCTGACCAGCGTGCCTGAAGTCCCAACCCGTCGGGCCCGATTGATGGGCCCAGTGCTGAAAGATTCTGCTCTCCTTGGTCCGCTTTTTGATCCGATCCCACTCCACCCCCTCTTCCCTCGGCATCCCAAAGCACGCCACACCCCTTCTCTCTCTCCCTCTTTTATATGGATTTTGAATTTGACTTAACTACAGAAGAACAAAATGCGGGTACCCCGTCTCAAGGTACCTATGATAAAATGTGTTAGGGAACAGGACTGTGATCCGAGAACAACGAATGGTCACACCCTGCTACGTGAAAACTTGGATTTGAGCTGGACCTTAGCTCCACCGCCGGTGCTCAACAGTGCCAATAAAAGAAGAAGAACAATAAGAGCTTACCAGTGATGGCTCGTTATAATAGGACACTGGAAAGAAGAACTCCCTTCCCTGACTGTAACTCATGTTAAGTTGAATTCCTCTCCCAACCGCTTTTATATTGACTATCTTCCAATCGAGTTTTCGTGATATTGCATCAGTCACTTCCAACTGTACACTGATAAGTTAAGAAACTCTAACTTTGTATAATGACATTTGTATAACGCCAGCCGTGCACATGACTATGCTGACTATTTTTGATCCACACGAAGTCTGGGCCTTAAGTAATATACGAAATATCCCTTGTTTTGCCAGAAACATTTTTACTTTACGGTATCATGTTTGTGCTCAAGCAAGCTTCCCTCCTCCTATCTCTGGGTCTGACATGTGGCGCAGCTGATGTAATTTTGTATGCACTGCCTCCTCGCCTATCCCATCAACTACATGTAATTATGTACAAATGTGTCAGGTTATTCCCGTCCACCCTAAAACTCGGAACTTTGAAGCGGAACATATGAAAGCTTTATACAAGGTAGAAGCTCGCGGCATTATGGGGATAGATCCGAACTATACAAGCTGGCGAGATATGTTAAAAGGGAGGACTGTGGAAATTTAGTTCGTAACTGAACATTATCTGCGCCATCTTGTCTCTCCCCAGCGCAACACACAGGAATACGCACGGCAGCCATTTTAGGCACCCTGGTCTCTCTCCCTGCTCATTGCCGATCGCCAGCGCGTCCCCCTGGTGCTGCGAGCATTCCCCCGCGCGCCGGCCACCCCCGCTCTCTCATACACGGGCCATAAACCCTCTCCTTCTGCGCGACCCTGCCATGAAATCGCACCCCGTGCCTGACCAACACCTCCTTTTCATCCCATACATGGTCATACATCCTTTCTGATAACCCCCTTCCTCCGCGCCCGATTGTCCGAACCGATCCCAGGCCATCACCTAGCCCTGCGGATGCAGTTTTATTGCCCCTACTGTAAAGGAAACACCCCACATCAAAGGGATTACAGTAGATCAAGGTCCCCCCCCACCCCCTGAGATCCGACCGGTCGCACACACCCCCGGGAATTGGCGGAATGTCCAGCTGTGTGATAGCCATCTCCCACTGTGGGTGGGGTGGGGACTTCCACTGTAGATATGTGTGGGAACGAGCTTGAAGTGGGGATTCTGAGGATGTTCTTTCATGTATCAAAGCGATCTCAAGAATGTGCCATGTATGATAAACCTGCAATAAAGTCATAAACCTGTGTATAAGAGGCCAGGCCTCAGAGATGCAGTTAGAGCACCTCGTGACGATACCTCGCTGTCTGATCTGATGTGTTCTCCTCCGGAGAGAATAAAACTTTGTTTCCTGCCTTCCAGTCTCCGGCGCCTGCCTCTTTGTTGGTTTAGCATCGAATGGTACAAGAGGCGATTACCGCCGGGCAATACTTGAAAGGTTATCGACTGCAACTGCCGCTACCATTTAGCAGCATTCAATCACACGAGTCCGCACATACCAAACTCGGGCCTGCACACGCCACGCATCAGGAACTACCAGGACACATACATTCCCCCATGCATTCCTATGGGAGGGCAGGCCAACCTCAACACACGCACGCACTTTACCCTGGGACACAGCGGTAAAGTGCGCAGAAACCCACGATCATTTGGTAATTTGGTTGGTAAAACAGTGTAGATGGCATTACAAAGGTCCAAACTACATGTAGCCACTGTGAGGACCTGTGTGATACGGTGGGGAATGAATTACATAGGGCAAAATGACTTTGTGTAAGAATATGTGGTGGGACATGCTTTTCCTCCAATGAGAGAGGAATGTCTAGCTAGAATCAAAGGTTTATGATTGTTTCAGAGGGCAGAGGTGAAGTTCAGTAGGTCAGCCAATGGAGCAGGAGGTTGGATATAGTTTGGCCCAGGACCTTGATCTTAGGACCGGACAGACTAAGGCAGAGCATGATTTGACTCAGACAGTCTTGGATACTCGCTACACAGGGTCCAATGCTTAGCAAGTTACCGAAACCTACTTGTAGCTTTAGTTGGAGAAGGGTGTCACATGGGTACGAATGAAACCCAATGTCATGAGATTTGATTATTTGAGCCATGTTTATGTTAATTAAGTTGTTGTGCAGATGGGAATAGTTTTGGCAAAGAAAGTACCAAGCTTGATCAGGCAAGTCTGGTTTGTCAGGAAGGAGGCGATTCAATTGAGAGCTGTTCCTCTGATTCAGGCATGAGTATCTTAGCAGTTAAGGAGCACCTTGTGGTCACTGTGTCAAAAGCTGCAGAGACATGGTGCACTGGGTTGGCCTTGTCCATGGTCGCCAGCAATTCTTCCCTGATATCAGTTAAGACAGTTTCTGTCTCTAGCCTGTGGCAAAACTGAACATTTCTAATGTTAGGAGTCTCAAGTGGAGTTTCCTGGTGAAAATCAACTCAGCGTTGGCCAAGGAAGGAAAATCCCACATTGGCCAAAGGAGTCCAAACTAGAGTTCTTGAAAATCACTGCGGGAAAAGATGACAGAGGCCTTGTGGAAGTTGAAAGTTTATTTAGCAACCTACATAAAAGAAGAGTGAATCGGAAAAAGTGACCAAAAATCCTCTAGTTTTTGATTGATCTCTCTAAATTCTTATCACCAAAACATCACAGGTACAAGATTCTGATTCCATAGAGAATGATTGCTCTCAAACTGGAACACGACCGAAAACAAGACACACAGGGCGCAACACATCTATTTTTTCATAAGCAAGACACATATACCACAACCAAGAACAAGGTAAAAGAAAAAACAGGCACATGTAACACACCAAACAGAATGACAGTATAAACTCTAAACTAATGAAAAGGACTTCAAAACTAGAAAAATGCCCCATGTGGATCTGCACTACTGTTTTTTTACTGGGAACTACTTGTTCTGCTTTAACTACAGCAATCTCTGCAACTTTAAAATAACAATTCACTGCCTTTGCCACTTTCAAGATCACCAAACATACTGTCTTGACTAATCTTACCAACGTTATTGTGGTTTCACCAGTTTCCTAGATCAAGAAACACTCAACACGGAGACACGTTCCTCATAAAGTTTTCCAGTCCCTACTTTAGTTCTCCTTTCTTAAAACATTCCTATAATTGTATCCTACTTACATTATCTTCATTATGCTCCAATTCCCTGACACTGTGTATTGGCCTACCAATCGTTGTCCTTCGCTTTCTTGCTGTAACTCTCTTGAGAACTCCCCTTTCCTTACATCCTTCACAGCTACTCTTGGATGCTCTTCTGAAGTCACCTGCCTGGACTCACATTTGTCATTTCTTTGAGCCCCATCCAGCCTTCGACCGTGGTTACATCCTGTTCTTCTCATAATTCTCATCACCAAAACATCATACGTACAACATTCTGATACTACAGAGAATACTGGCTCTCTACATCAACAAAGACCCACAAAACTCAATTGTGTGATAATGTATGTATAATTGTAAGGTATAATTCCAGATAAAGGCACAGCTGTGGGAGACAAGAAGCAGCTTCTCAGCACACTCTAGGACATGAGAATGAATGGTCCATATTTTGTTGAGTGAGGAAGAAGGGCGCGTGGTTACTGGAAGGGGTGGAGAAGCAGAAGGTTGTGGGGACCTACCAGCTCACAGTAGATCCTAATAGTTGCTTAGAATAATATCCGCCTTATGTTCATTATACATATTGCACGTGGGTTAATGTTCTGAATGAGGCTTGTTTATAACCTCTATGGTGGATGCAGCCTGCAACCTTGACAGAAATGAGTGGAGACTTAAGTTTCTTATCCATCTGTATATCCAAATAGTAATACTTGCTAACATCTCCAAGAATGCATTAGGCTGTCAAACGAAAAGCTCAGGACTGGATACTGTGTCCTTATGACGTGGAAGGATCTAGCAACCCAAAAAAAACCAGGGAGACTTGCAGTGTTTTCCAATACTGCAAAAATGCATGAAGAGCATCATGGTTTGTCTCACCATGATTTCAATATTGAATGAATGAATGAAAAACACGTGTAAAGCGCACAGCTACCACAAGAGCGTCCTGGCGCTACGGCAAAAGGAAAAGAGACAACTACCACCTTAAAAGTTGAACAGATAAGATTTAGTTGCTTGCGGAAGATGGATTCGTCTGGGATACATCTGAGTTGAAGGAGGAGCTTATTCCAGGGCTTGGCCGCCAATACAGACCAGGCCGAACCACCAAGCGTCTTATGCTTGGTGTGTGGAATAACTAACTAGCCAGGCAGACTGTGAACGTAAAGTCCTAGGAGGACAATATTATTGTGGCCTGTTGGACAGGTATTTAGGTCTGGCTTTGGAAAAAGCTCGAGGAGCAAGGGTCAAGACTTTGAAAATAACCCTTTTCTTCACTGGTAGCCAATGCAATTGGTTACGGTAGTACGACACCAAAGCACGTGTGGGAAGCTTGAACAAAGGGCGAACTGCCGCATTCTACATGATTTGCAGCTGATGTATTAAGTAATTTTGGATCCCCAGATATAGAACATTGGCATAATCCAATCTGGAGAGTATGAGGGCACGGACTCCTGATTCCCGAGCTTCCCAAGGCATTCTGCATATCCAACAAGAGGCTTTTACAACTGCAGAACTCTGGGGTTCAGAAGAGAGGTGAACATCGAAGGGCACTCCTAAATTATTTTCCACTTCAATGGTGGGGGAAGGGGGACAGGTAGTGAGCAGCTGCTGGCCAGGCACCCCAACAACCGGGAAGGGGTTTAGGGCCAAAGAGCAGGAGATGTGTTTTGTCTGGATCACATTGCAGGCAGTTTGCTCAGAGCCACCCCATCACCACCACAATGCAGGCAGACATTTTGTCCTTGGCTTCAAGCAAATTGTTTTCATAGGTCAGCAAAAGCTGGGTGTAAAATGTCCCCTTCGCTGTGTGTTAAACTTACTCAACAGCCCACCTTACTTTTGTCATACAATGAGCAGTAACAATGGTCTTGAACAAAGCAAAATCAAAACGTATGTTTGGTGGTTCACAAAAAAAGGTCAAAGGATAATTTAGTAGACCAAAGAGTGTTGGTGGGAGAGGCAGACATCCCAAACATCATCTGGCAGAGACAGACATCCCAAACAGCATCTGGCAGAGGCAGACACCCAGAACATCATCTAAAAGAGACAGACACCCCAAACAGAATCTGGCAGAGGCAGACATCCCAAACATCATCTGGCAGAGACAGACACTCCAAAACACAATCTGGCAGAGGCAGGCACCTCAAACATCATCTGGAAGAGGTAAACACCCCAAACACCGTCTGGAAGAGGCAGACACTCCAAACAGCATCTGGCAGAGGCAGACACCCCGAACATCATCTAGAAGAGACAGACACCCCAAACAGCATCTGTAAAAGGCAGACACCCCAAACAGCATCTGGCAGAGGCAGACAGCCCAAACGCCATCTGGAAAAGACAGAAATCCAAACACCATCTGGGAAAGGCAGACACCCCAACACCCTTCTGGCAGAGGCAGACATTCCAAACACCATCTGGCAGAGGGAGACACCCCAAAAACAATCTGGAAGAAGCAGACCCCAAACACCAACTGGCAGAGACACATATCCCAAACACCATCCAGCTGAGACAAACATCCAAACACCATCTGATAGAGACACATATCCCAAACACCTTAAACACTATATGGGAGCGGCAGACATCCCAAACACCATCTAGAAGAAGAAGACACCCCAAACACCATCGGAAAGAGGCAGACAGCCCAAACAGCATCTGGAAGACACAGAGAGCCCAAACACCATCTGGCAGAGACAGACATCCCAAACACCATCTGGCAGACATAGACACCCCAAACACCGTTTGGTAGAGGCAGGCACCTCAAACACCATCTGACAGAGGCAGGCACCCCAAACGCCATCTGGAAGAGGCAGACACCCCAAACGTCATCTGGAAGAGGCAGACAACCCAAACACCATCTGGAAGAGGCAGATATCCAAACACCATCTGGGAGAGGCAGACACCCCAACTCCCTTATGGCAGTGGCAGACATTCCAAACACCATCTAGCAGATGCAGACACCACAAACACTATCTGGCAGAGGCAGACACTCCAAAACACCATCTGGCAGAGGCAGGCACCTCAAACACCATCTGGCAGAGGCAGGCACCCCAAACACCATCTGGAACCGGCTGACATCCCAAACACTATCTGGGAGCGGCAGACATCCCAAACACCATATAGAAGAGGAAGACACCGCAAACACCATCTGAATGCATTTTTGAATAAACCAGAAACGCTCACCCTGGATATCGTCACCTTCGGGTCTTCCGATTTTATCCATCAATTCATTTGAACTCCACTTCGAGATTTCTTTGGGGAACACTTCTTCGTTGTCTGAGAGATCCTCTGCAGAAAGGAAACGGAACAAAGTGTTGCATGCTATCGACTCTCTGATGGTGTGTCCGTAAATGGACAGCCGAAAATGATTACAAAAGCATCAAGTAAATGCACAGACAGATGTCTCAACTCTTTTCTCCCTTTGCTTCATTTAACTCTAGGGACCAGAGAGCAGGTTTCAAACTCTGTTTTTTAAACCAAATACCTGTGTTGTGGACACACTCCAAGAAACCATTTTTTGTGGTGTGTCCCTTGGTTGTAATAGTCCTTCCTCTCTTTCTGTCTCCAAGACATAGGTCTTACAGTTTTTTCACAAAACTGAAAGATCCAAAATGCTATGGAAGGCCAAAAGGAGCGGAGAGGATGTTGAAGCACAGAGACACGCCTGAAGAGGAAGAACTATATTCAGCCAGTAATTTGCACGGCTGCACCATACTTCATTTGTGCCACTAGTACACATGGGTTACGGGTTTTTTACAGAATTTACACTGGTTACAGTGCAAACTACTGCAAATGGTGCTGGAAGTACAATTCGTAGCATAGAACAAATCTGTCCAATGGGGTATTTAATGGATATTCTGGGTAAATATGGGAGAACAGATGCGCTCTATTGATCTCATAAGATTTCCACTAATAAAAAGTCAAATAACCTGGAGAAGCAAAATATATAATATGTATAACAATAAAATCATCAAGAATAAATAAAACGATGTAGTAGAACTCATGGTAATCATTCACCCCTTGCCCTGCTCACTAGAAGTGGCTGGACCCCACTTTGGTTACACATGCCGTTTGCACACAGAGACTCACAAGCCCACACTAAAAGACACGGATAAGTGCACAAGCACATACACAGGTGAACACATAGCCTGCCCAAGCTGATACTAACACACACATTCACACACTTGTGTGCCTTTCCAGTGCCTCTTATCCTGAGGTAAATTGGCGGCTCTGGAGAAAGTTCACGTCCCACTAATTAACGCGACACAGAGAATAAGGGATCTAAGGTGGTGTTTATCTTACCTAAAACATGCTTAAGTTAATTGAATGATTGACTGGAGCCATCAATGTCACCTTCAAAACAATGAGCCAAATTTGAGCTAACCTCTCCGTGGCCTGCAGAATGCACCTTCAAAGACCTGCACTGTCTCTACTGGGCCAGGTGGGGGCAGCACTGCGCCCCACCCTACAGACTTTTGTACTGGCCAGCGGGTCTGGAGAAGACTGCTATACTCGAAGTTTCCCCTCGTCTAGATATACCAGAAGGCTCCCTGAGGCCACCCTAAAGCTAAAAATCTAGAGAGGGTAGGCTGGTCCTGAGACAGTCTTAAGACTGCCTGATGCTGAAGCCTCACACCTATTGTCAGGCTGTTTTCGCCAAGCTTCTGTCTTCAGTCCAATAAAAGCATTGCTTAATTTGGGCTAGTGGTTTCCGGTGCTCAGCCCCGGCACTTCATTCTCAACACTGGCACCTATAACAGTCCATCATGTGGTGGCCCTGCTGCCTAATTGTGAGATGAGCACAACACAGTGTTTAATATATCAATATACATCAACAATTAACAATACCTGCTGCCCACACCATTGTTATAGTTTTGAGTGGACTGGAATAGTCTAATTTATCACAGTTGTAGGAGTGTGATGGCTAGCAGTTGTGCTGGTACTATTGTTGGCAGCGCTGGCAGGGGCAATGAATGGTGCAAGTTGCAGTGGCCCCCTGAGAAGGGCCGGAACATTTATCTTTTTACAAATTAAGCACTGAATAAAAGGAAGGTGGAGACTAAAGTAGGCCTTTCCATCAGGGATGTACCACAAGCTTGTGCAGCCCTTGAGGTGCAGGAGGACCCCAACCCTTTCAGTGGCCCCAAACCCTTCATGGGGCCTCTATTCAGGCCAATGTCAAAGAAAAACTCTGACAAATGGGAGACTCAGGGGACCCAAGTTGCCTTCTGCAGGTAGGGGAGGCAATCGTTTAGCGTTGCACCACTGCTTACCATGGCACTTCTGGGCAATCCAAAGTCATTCTTCAGCCCCAGCCCAGTAGGTGCTGACTTTGTGTTGGCGGTTGCGATTAGTGGGCACCAGCAGCCATTTTTGTGGACCAGGATTTACTTTTCCTCATAATACTTTGACCCCACGTAGGAGAGAGAGAGGCAGAAAAGGGATACAGCAGGAGGAACAGAGAGAAACACTGACAAAGGAACAGAGCAGGGACGAAAAATAACTTACAAGGGTGAGATAAAGAGATGAAGTGCAGGATGGAAGCAGAAAGAGGAATTGGGTGGAATTAAGACTAAGCAAATCCTGACATTTATGGCAATCCCAGTATTCAGCAGCACCGAGGGCGGGCTCCTAAGAAAAACTTTGTGCCACTACGTTTGTTTTTTTAATTACAAAGTGGGCACTGCACCCCTGCGACAGTGACCAGAGAGGGACAAAAGCCCGTGGCTTGATGCTGTGGCCATTCTGCCACTTTACCACCCAAATACATGGAAAAGGGGCTCCTGAATCAATCAAATGCACTGCCACCTGCAGAGCTCATCACTGTCCTTCCACTCTGTCCATCTGTATGTACTTCCTTGTATCACCTCCCCAACACCATGACCTCTCTCACACACTCTCTCTATTGCTCCACTATATATATATTGGTTTTTACAACGTAGAAAATTCGTTTGATGCATAACAACTTCACAACATTGATAAACATGCACATCATTACTTTAGGACCAGTTTACAGTCCAGTGTAATTGACAACAATAAAACGCTAATCCCACACAAATAAGGGGGGTATACTCCCACCAAGCCATTTGTAGTGTCATTCCCTCAGGATGGAATTAATTTGCGTTGGTCTGGTCAGATTATATTAAAATAATCCCACCAAGAGCCTATTATCTTTATGTGGTTATTCGGACATCCTCTAGATTTATAAACCGACTCCTCCGTAATTGAGCGGTGATCCATCCCTCTAACACACTCTGAGAGGGGAAGGCCCCTCTAGACCTCCAATCGCCCGCGATGTTTCATATCCAAGCCTACACCTGATGTCAATCGATATCTTCTGCCCCCGGTGACCATCCCACCCCAGGAACACCTGCCGGATTGCCATCTTGGGATCTCGCTCTATTGATATTCCGATCACTTCTTCCAGGGCGTTATGGATCTGTGCCCGGTATTGTTGGATAACGGGGCAGTCACACATCTTGTGCAATAAAGTGCCGTTCGCCTGCCTGCATCTAAGGCTATCCGGGCGATAGCTTTTCCCCATCCTCCAAAATCTAGCAGTGATGTAATATATCCTGTGGAAGTATTTAAACTGAATAAGTATCCACCATGCAGTATTTATCAGTTGTATGACTGCCATCTTGCCTCCAGCCAGTCATCTTCGTCTAGATTCCCATGATCCAACTCCCACTTCTCCCCTAGTTTTCCCATAGGATTCTGTACATTAACCACCATAGTCCTGTATAGGCAGGAAATGACCATCCCCAAAATTCCAGCCATAGTTACTCTAGATTCCGGTGTATTGAAATGAGGAAGCAGGTTGGGGTGCAACTATAGGCCTCCCATGCATGCCTTAATTGCAAATAGAGAAAGAATTGTGACTGATGCAGCGCAGCTCGCATTCCTTTGTTACTTGTTCGAAGGGAAGCATCTGGTTGTGTGCACACACATAGCCCAGTTTAGAGATTACCAACTTGTCTCAGTAGTTAAACCCCTACAGTTGGGAAATGTATTTTAACTATAAGCTATGCCACAGTCGTGTTTCTGTAGTAATCGTCTTGTCTCATCCCATTAACACCCTCTGCCAACATTCCACTGGTATAGCTGTTGCCGAAGATATCGACACCAGAATCCTGGCTCCAGATAACCGGGACCAAAGGGCAGACCTAGCCACTGTCGCCCTCTCTAATCTTATAGCAGGATCATCCCAGTCTCCGAAGAGCCAATCATTGATCGGAAGCATGTAGGCTGCCCAGTAGAAAAGCTGCATGCCCACCACTTAGTTTACCGTCATGTGATGCTTAGATGCCTTTCTTATGCGATACTCTTAGAGGAACCCCACACCACAAATAGTTATTTAGACTAGCCTGTAACTAAGGTAACCATTGCGGAGCTATCCTATGTGGGTAATTTTGAAGGATGTAGAGTATATGTAGTAAAGCAAGTATCAGGCTCATTTCAAATGCTCACTCTCCGTTACCTGATGGGTCCGTTCTTGAATGGTGAGGGTAACCAGGGGTATAGAGGGGTCACCACCACTTGAATACTAGCACATTTGCCACATTATATACAAAGGCCAAAAGCCACTCCATAGACCTTCAAGATATGTGTGAGCCCATTCCTTTTCTTTAAAGGTCTGGGGCTTAATTTGGAGCAAGTGACACCATACCTCACGCAGTGCCAGTACTACACAAACTCTTTATTATTTTTTATAATAGATTATATATTACCCCGCTTTCTTTGCATAAATACAACACAACTCTTCCAACAATGTGTTGGTCTTGTTACACCCTCCCTGGCACATACCTACATATGTTTTTTCAATGTCCGCTGATTACAACCTTTTGGCTGCAGACATGTAGAACTATCTCTACTATTTGTTCCATTTACTTCCCTTTTGATATTAAATGCATCTTCCTGGGAAGGTTCTCACGCTCTTGGCCAGCTCACTCTAAACTAGGTAAAGTTTTAGACCTGTCACTTGCCATTGCGATTCATGTTATCACATCTAACTGGAAGAACGCCACAAATGTAAATGTTACTAGTTGGTGAAAACTTCTTTGTTCTCACCATAGACTTGATACAGCATCGGCCACATTTACATTACATTACAGATGATTACTAAGGACCTCTTCTGGTCTCTGCTCACTAGTTACTTAAACAAGAAGCAAAGGCCCCCCAAAGATTCTACAATGGTTTTTCAACCCCCATGACTGTTTTTCCATTTCCTCTTTATTATCATATATAGTTTGTATCATTCCCTTTATATGAGAGAAGCTGTTATATGACATGAAGTTGTTATAAGAGATAAGTCATTATATGATATAAGGTTTATTATGAGACGCATATATAGATATGTACTATATATTATCTTATTTTTCCCTCTTTCCCCTGTTCTTCTTTTCTCTATCTTCTTTCGTTTTTCTTGGTTTTCTTTCATTGCAAAATATAAAAATAAAATTTCGTAAGTGCAGAATTATGATACTATCTCAACACGTTTATTATACAATTTATCTCTTTTTTATTTAAATGCTATTTCTTCTTAAAAGATCTATCTGTCAATGTGTATTACATTTTAATAAAGTTTTATTAAACTAAAAAAAAAGATATGTGAGACTAGGAACTGACAATTCTGGTTTTGGACATTTATTAGGACATCATCCGTATATAAGGAGATGCGGTCTTCAAAGTTGCCGTCCTACCATAATCCCCAGATCTGCACATCTCTCCGTATACATTCGGCCAGAGGCTTGATGGCAGGGGCAAAGTGAAGGGGGAAACATGGCAGGCCTTATGGGTACCCCACCATGTCAAGAATTTCAGCAACACTATGCAGTTAACAAAGACTTTTGCGCATGGGGAACAGAATAACAGTTCAATACAATTTCAGAAATATGAGTCAAAGTTCATCCTTTTCAATACTTTGTGGCGGAAAGGCTTTTCGAATGAGTCAAAGGCTTTCTAGTAGGCTCTGACAATCCGTCTATTTACGCCACCACTGTGTGCAGTCTCTGGAACTGATGTTTTATGCCTCTTGCTGGCATAAAGCTGTTTTGATCTGCTTTAATAAGGGATTTCACTACTGTAAGTTATCTATTAGCGAGAGTCTTTGCCACAATTTTGGCTTCAAGGTTGATCAATGAGATCGGCCTGTAGGAGTAGCAAGGGATTAATCGTTTTTTTCAGATTTTGGTAAAGACTTACCTCGCCGCCCCACTGATGTACGGTGGAAATACCATACTCTGGAGCTCCTCCCCGATCATTGCAACCAAAGGTGTGACCAGGTAGGCCACAAATATTCATAATATTTCAACCAGGAAGTCATTTGTGCCCGGGGCCGTCCCTTCCTTTACACTTTTCCGATCAAATGGTAAATAGAATTGGCACATGTGTGACCATTGCTCTGCGTGCTCTGGAGAGACGCAAAGGATTGGGATGAGAAGGCAGTCTGAACATCTTTACTGCATAGTGGCAGGTAGTGAGAGGCTTGCACTGCCTTCAGCATCAATCCCAAGCTCTCAATAGGGCCCTGTAACGACAAGCACCAACAACCTGAACTCATCCAGATGCACAGATGCACCTCAGTTCATTGTATGCACTATACAAGATCTATATTTTGCATGAAAAAAATACAGAAACATAACATCTGGAAAAAGTAAAGACACTTACGGAATGCACAATGAGCTTAGATGTGAAATATAAAGGGGGACTGACTGTATTACTGAAATTGATTGCCTAAAGGGTTTTCAGAGTCATTGTTGAGAAATCGATCTGTGTGTTTGTCTGCAAAGTTGAGAACATAATTATAGGGCCCAGTAGGGACTATTTTCAAAGTCAGTTTTTAATTACTTCCGGGTCTGAGACCCAACAGGACCTGCCTGGCACTTAAAGCCTTGTCTGTCACTAATATCTATCCTTCTACAGAGAAACACACCCACAAATGATGGCTGTTCTCCTACACTTACCATGTGCATCGAAGAACTCATCATCCGAACTTTCATCTGAGTCCCGGGCGATGCTCTGCATCCTCCATTCAGATATACTATGGCGTGACGGGCTAGCTGCAATGAAAAAAGGCAAACCGGTCATATATGTGTCCTCAATCATCTGTGAGAACTCCTGCAACTTCACTTCTAATCACTGCTTATTGCCATATGACCCCAGTGACCTCAATGACATCACAGAAAAATGCATTACACAAACTCTGGAATGATCCATGTATCTTTATTGAAAGTTTAAGGCAGCAGACCAGTGATCCATAAAAGCAAATCAGTCAACATCTGTATAGCAATATCTAAATAATGCTATTAGGACACAGTTTCAGTGCAATAATGTGCTGTGACACTCCCTGTCTACATATTCCAGTACTTAGTGCCTTTATACACTTTTAGTCAAAACACTCTACATTTATTTAAAATTAACACAAAACAGCCCCAATAAACATTAAGTAGAAAGGATATCTTTTATAGGCTACCCTGCATGCCACCTCTGCTTCATGGGCCCTATGTTTTAGGCACATTAGGCTGGAATATGTACATATGTACATTTTCTATACTCTACTCCAAAGTAAATGGTAGCAAGTAACATTGAAAGAAAAAACAGCATCTTTGTTAATTGTATTACTCACTCACACACAGTAACACTTTGCAGTTATACGTGAGTCAGAGTTTCCATAGGAACTTTCCAAAGAAAGAAAGTTAATCCACCTCAGCTCCTTCGTGGAGAATTTTGGATGATCCATCAAACGGAGGAAGAGAAAATGTAGAGGTACCAAAGCACTTTTCCCCCATGCATTTTACATAGAAATAATAGGACAATGATACAGATAAAATGGCTAAGCAGAATTACCCCAAATTTGGCAAAAAGCAGATCTGCACTCAAAAAGACTACTTTTTGTGATTTGGTGTACTTCAGGCACCGTACTGGCACAGAGAAATTAAGTTTAGAAATATACAGATATCTGTCCCGCGGGGAAAATAACAACAAAAAATAAAGTCTCATTGGTGAGGTCAATGGGAGTCCAAGTGATGTGATTGGTACCCTCAATATTTATTTTTTGTAACATACTTTTTTATTGATTTTCACATGAATACAAATGTGCCATAAATTTTCATCAGAAACGTTCCATTCATTCATGCAATAAAGAAATCGAAAAAACTGGTACCCTCAATGTGAAAACATGTTTGCAGCCGCAAATACAGGATTCGGTCGCCGTGTCCTGAAAATGTTTTTAGAACCATAAAGAAGGGTACAGGGTAGGGATACCCTTGCGGAGGATGGTCGCCCACAGGGGGTAGTGTGCATGACCTGGCCTCTGTCCCTTCAGCCAACCCGCTCCCCTCATGTGTGACCATGCACAGCAGGGAATTTGGCAGCACAATTATCGTAAATATAAATTCACACAAAAAAAATCAAAGTTCAAAGGGGAGTCATATTTGAGGAAGTTAGCAAGATTTGTAATATGCGTTAAAAAAACTGAAATTCACTGAAAAAAGTGTAATTAAAAAAACAACAACAAAACCTAACATTTGCCAATAAGTATAGCTTCCACCGCTGTAATGCACTGTTTATGACCTCACATATTACATCACTGATGACATCTGAAAACTATGGTGTTGCAAGTTATATTTATGGTGTCCTTTCCTCCTGTTGCCAAGAGAATGGCACTTTTTTTTTTACCAGGCACAAATTACCATTGTTGGCAACCGATCAGCAATGTCACACGGCCTTCAAAATTTGAAACAGTCCTCAGACATCTGCAAGATTCTGCAAATGTCACAGAAAGTCCATAGTTCGTTGCTAGGCACATCGGATCCGCTACCTTGCAAGACTGTCCACAAACTCAGCACACTTTATAAAAAGTTGTGTTTACTATCCATGATCTCTCCCTTTAATTTATTTTTTCTAATATCAGTGTAAACTAAGGGGGCATTATTATTTGGTTAAACACTAAGTTTTTTATGTACACGGCCTGCATTTGTGTGAGATGTACCCAGACTTTTTTTAGGCAACACACTTGGCACAACAAAAACTGTGTTGGTGGTCCAGGCTACGACAACTAGGCTGTAAACTCGCCAAATCTAAGTTGACACTAGTTGCCATGAACTATTGGCAGCATCCTAGGAGTGTCAAGTCTATAACCTAGTTTTCGCAGCCACAGACTACCGCCGCCAGTTTAGTTGTGTGTAGTACTTGAAAATAGTGTATGGGCTACCACACTTGAGTACACTATCGCCTGGTGGTCAGATGTCGTGTCTGTGGTCTCTTGCCTCTTCTTTTTATATACAGATCCGAAATAGCCAATGGGAGCAAAAAGCTCCCTCATCAAACAGACAGACTTTATGAGGCATATTTACAAGCTCCTATCGCCTTAGGAATGTCACTTTTTGTGACATTCCTGTGGTGATAGGAGCTTCGCCTTATTCACAAGGCGGCATTAAGCCATTTCATGCTACCTTGTGAATAAGGCCCACTTTCACGTTACACTTAGCGTGAAAGGGGCGTGCAATGGGTGTTGTGGTGGGCGTTCCACTGCAACACCCATTGATTTCGACGTTGCTCCATATTTACAAGGGTGGGTAAATATGGGGCAGCACCAAAATTAAGACGGGGAAAACCTGGTCTTAACATGGCCAAACAAGGATAAATGCTTTATTTCACCTCATTTTTGCTGTTCCTATGTGTGCTGCATTGTGCAGCACACATAGAAACAGCAAAACACCACTGATTGTTTATGTGCAGGAAGGACGAGTTGCAGCAGCACACATGTAAGTTACAAAACACCATTACTGAATGTTTATGGGCAGGAAGGGACACCTTCCTCCACATAAACAATCTTTCCCTGCAACGCAGGCACCCTTGCACAATAGTGCAAGAGTGCCAGCGTTGGCGCTAGGCGCCTGCATTTACCGCCAGCGCTAAAGGAAAGGCAGGGGTGCACCGTATTCTTGTGAATACGGCGCATCCCTGCGTTTGGAAACTATCAGAGTGTGGCGTTAGCCTTCTTGCCTAACGCCGCGCTCCGACAGTTTCCTAGTAAATATTCCCCTATTTTTTTTCAATTTTTGGTCGGCGGACATTGTCTACTGACAGAGATATACAAAAGTGTTTATCCTTTCAACCCCACCCAGCACTTTTTTCAAAAAGCATTTGTTCTCAAAAACTACTGAACAGGTTTCCAATGAACCAACAAAAGCAGAGTTCCTGAGTAAACTTCAACTTTCAAGCCATTTTTTGTGTAAATCTGTTCAAACCTTAGTAACCAGCAAATACTGCGAACAAGTGTTACACACGATCGCAGCTTGAATAGGTGCGAATGCGCCTGTGATGTGTTTAAAAGAAAAATTAAGTAATGTTTCAAGCTAGGTTGCATAATGCATTCGTTTTAAGGGCCTTTGTATTATTTCATAATTTCATTATTTTTCACATTGAATTTGTTCATTCTTTATTGAGAATTTAAATTATTGCATTTTTTTAAAATTATCATTCAGTCGCTATTTGCAACATTCAAAATATATATTTCTGTTTAATATTAATAGCTGTGGATCAAGTATTGTAGCACTCTTTAAGATCTGACTATTCAACACTTCAAAAAAATATCAGCCATAAATAGCACTGTGTTGTAAGAGTTTATCGGATCGACATTTTCACTGTAACTCGGCAAAAATATAACGAGACAAATTCCACTTTCTAATTATAGCTCAGTCGTCAGTGCGGCGACCCCGTGCTAAGGCGACTAATTACAGCTTTTTCTGAGCCGCGCGGCACCCCGGGCTCTCCCTGGGAGCAGCACGTGCGGCGCGCGCACAGCGAGCAGGCTGGCACTCGGCAGTGACGTAGGCTCCCATGCATAATAGCGTCTAAAAATAGCCCGCGTAACATTATGCAGCTGGTGACGGACGCCCAGGGACTCCGGCGGCCTGCAGGTACCTCTGCCCCTAGTCGTGACAGAAACAGAGAGTGCGCCTGCCTCTTAAACAGGCACAGGGCAGATATCTTTCATACAGCGCGAACTCGGCCCAAGGGTATGTTTACACGAGCACCAGATTACATTGCACGATGTCATCATATTATTTCATTATTCATCGAGGATAGATTTAATGATTTGCTTACAATGTTAGAATGTCGCATGTAGTATCTCAGAGCTGCCTGCCTGAGACATACATGCCAATATTATGAAACGGGAATGAGGGAGTTAGTGGAACAAAAAAGGGGGGTATTCATTTTCCTCCATCACAAACATTGAATTGGAGTAATATTAGGCTGGAGACAGGTAAAACAAATCAATTTTTGCTTTTAAAAATTGAGAGTCTCCCGCTGGAGCTGGCCAGTTGGCATGTATGCACCCTGCACTTCTCAGGGGGCGCGCCCCTGATGTAAAATATTTATCTGTCACTAAACTAGGAACGCCATGAGATGGGCAACAACAGTCGCCATTAGGTGAAGTTATATGTTAAAGCAGTCTCTTACAAATGTAAGTTGTTTCTTTTTCCAACGAGATGGGCGTGCTGGCGAAAAACTAGAGCGGTCCCTGCAGGAAACTGGAGACCTGGCACCCCAAAATCTTTTGATAAGCGTGCAGAATGCAACTTGTCGGCTAAATAGTACGGGTTAATTTAAGGTGTCTTGCACGCCCATTGGCTACTTGCCAGCTCTGGTCATTTGGTTATAATTTGGGCTCCCAGGTTTTATGGTATTTTTTTTTTTTTTTTACTTTCCTGTCTGTATTTATTCATATTAATTTTTTGATAATTTTATCTGTATCCATCCATATTTATTTTGTGCTGTGTGTAAATAATAAACTGCATTGGGCATATTACCACATTTATTTAACTGACAAATGTTTACTCATGTTAGAATATCCAATGAGTTTAAGCCATTTACAGTACAATGCAGTCATTTGAAACCATGTACATTGTAGACCAGCTTAAACAGCTGTATTACTGCAACTATTTAAGCTTCATTAGAATTTTGTTTTACATTTTTTAACCCCCCCACTTCCTGTTAATTGACGCAGCTATTGACCTAGCGTTCATGATTGACACTAGTGAGAATCATCTAAAAGAAAATCTATTTTCAGTATTTGTCCATATTTGAAAACAGAGGCAGGAAAATAGATGTTTTTGTCTGTGGCTGAAAACTTAGAGCCTTAGTTGTAGTATATGGGAGTCTGGGATTCCTGTATGAATGAATGAATGGGAGATTTATAGAGCGCACGGCTACTCCGAGGAGTGTCCGGTCGCTAACGGGAGGAGCCCCGTGGTACACACCCCAAAAAACACAAGCCTTAATGCCACACAGAGATAAGCCAAGTTTTAAGTTTTCTGCGCAATATAGTCTCAAGGGTGATCAGATGCAATTCTCATGAAAGCTCGTTCCATACTTTAGCAGCCCAAAAAGAGAACGCTTTCCCACCGCTTTGGACACACTTAAAGTTAGGAATCAAAAGAAACCAGGCAGAGCGCTGCACTGTGGAGGAGAGATACTGGGTAAATCTATTAGCCAGATAACCAGGGCTGGACATATACACTGCTCTGTGAATGGGAACAAGAGCTTTAAATTGGATCCATTTCCTGACTGGCAGCCAAGGGAGGGCTTTCAGGGCTGACGAGATCGAAGAACGCCTAGGTAGACGCAAATGAAGCCTAGCTGCTGCATTTTGGACCACCTGCAGGCGATTCACCAGAGCCTCCCCAACTCCTAAACAGAGGGTGTTAGCGTAGTCAAAGTGCAAGGTGATCAGCGTGTGGCTCACCACTCTCCTAGTCTCCAGAGGAAGGAGGGAAAGGAATTTCTTCAGAGTGTGGCGCACAGCTAAACATTGGCCCACCACCACAGAGATCTGCGGCCGCATGGAAAGGGTGGTGTACAGCTTCACCCCCAAGTTTTTAACTACTGAAGATGGAGGTGGCGGGGCCAGCAGTGCAGGGGGCCAAAGATCTTCCCACCAGTTAGACACATGTGATCCAAATGAGATCATTTCCATTTTCTCTGCGTTACACGTAAGTTGACTGAATGCGAGTCGTTTTCGATTGGATGCAGAGTAGTCTGGAAAAGCTGTTGCAATTGAGGCATGGGATCCACTGAAGGCAAAGAGCAACTGGGTATCATAAAAGATGATTTACACCCAAATTGTTTAACTACAGAGGCCAGAGGGGACATAAAGACATAAAAAAGTGTAGGTCTTACCCAAGATTCCTGCCTTGACTTCATAGGAAAAAGGGGCGAGCCAAACTGATTGGTCTCTAGAGTCCAAGAAGGATTTGCACCAGTCGCACACAATACCTCCCACACCCACGGCAGACAGTCAGTGCAGGAGGATAGAGTGTGGGACAGTGTCAAAGGTGGCAGAAAGATCAAGAAGAATCAAGACTGCATTTCCCTCGAATCTAATCACCATTTAATATCGTGAGAGATCTCCAGAACTGCTGATTCCGTATTATGTTGGGGGTGAAAGCCAGATTGACTAGGATGTAACAAGTTGCCTTGCTCTAGCAACTCAAAGAGCTGAGCATTAACCAGTTTTTCCAGCATTTTTGTGAAGGCCGGTAGAAGTGAAATGGGCCCTTAGTTGCAAAAGATGTTGGGATCCAGTGTCGGCTTCTTGAGCAAAGGGACCACTTTAGCCAGTTTCCAAGCAGCAGTCAAGAACCCCGAAGAAAGAGAATGGTTGAAAATGGGGTTGATCACAGGATTGATAACATATACTGCCACCGCTAACAAAGTAGGGGGCAGGCATCCAGAGGGGAGCCCGATTTACATTTCAGAATGGCTTCCCTAGATTATTCTAAAGAGCTAGACCTGAACTAGAGAATCCTGTTGCTGTGGCTGTCAGGATCCATATGACAGATAGGTGGAGGACTCTCCTGCAGAGCAGGGAGTGATCACTGGATATCAGTGATTTTTGTCTTGAACGTTGCTAGCCTATTGCACAGCTTTTGGGACGCGGCAATTGCCCTGTGGCGGGACTGCGGAGAGAGAAAGGACTCCACAATCTGAAAGATAGAACAGGAGCTATGGTCAGAGGAATTAATTTTGTTAGCGAAGAACACGCTTTGGACCTGTTTAATTGAGACATGATAGTCTTTAAGAGTGGTTTTGTAATTGGATTTACTGTCCGGTAAGTAGTGTAGATAAGTCCATGTTCAATTTTCTTATTCCATTTGAGTTGTGATGTCTCTAGTCGCCTGAATAAGAAATGACTTAGCTGCACAACTGTTTACAGTTGAGTAGTTATGCCATGCTGCCTGCTGCCGGAGCCAGCAGAGAAGGTGAAAGGTGGGCCAATGAGTATCACTGTAGCTGCAGTTTAATAAATAATGAAAATAACAACTGGCTGTTGGTTCTTATGATCTGTTTTTCTAAAATAATCAGAGATCAGTTGAAAGGAAAGATATATGGCAACATGTTTATTATTTGAACAATATAGGTGATTAGAGGTAAGACAGAATGTCTCTGCATGGTGATTCCGATAACTATTTGAACAAAATTTCGAACTGCTTTTTGGTACGCTTACTTTTAAACTACAGATTTCACTCTTATTTCTCGTCTGCAACCATATTATCTCTTTCATATGAAAACGAAAACCACAAGGATTTAGGCAGTTTATGGGAACGGTGATGGCGTGACTATGTATTTAAGGTATAAAGTACCCTCTGCTGCACATTAAAAGGATGTTACAAGACACCATAGCGATCTCTTACGTTACAAAGGAATCATCTTTTGGTCTCATTTCTCTCTATATGGTCACAGAACTCCTTGGTGACTTGCAATGTCCCTGTAATGTACAGCAGAGGGTACTTTATTCCAATATCAGATATTTGTTTAGCTCCACAAAATTACAACCACTTGCACCAATTGCAGGGAGCTGTAGTAGTAATTCCAAGCTGTAACCCAATAATACTGCATGTATCCTAATAGAGATTTTTTACGGTAATGGGTTTAATGCTTAATGCCAGAAATACTGGTGAGAAATCTAAATGTGGTAGAAACGGTTAATGGTAATAGTTTCTGCAATTTTTATCAGACAAGTTTTCAAAAGGGTCCCGAACTGCATCTCAGAATTAGTATTTCCACTTCTGTTTTTTAATATTTATATCTGTATTTTTCCATATATATTTCCTACAATTTATAGTTGTTTGCACATTTTTTATTGTTCTGTGAAATCATACAGTTGCTACTAGCCTTTTCCCACATTAATTTAAACTAAAAATGTGCAGTTGTGCTTAGTTGAATGTAGCATCTAAGTTTCCTTGTACAATACACTTTCCAAGTCTACTACTCCAGAGACAAAGTTCTCACTTAAGCCATGTCAGGCACGAGTAACTCATCCAGTCCAGAGTGCTTGTGCTTTCCAGTTCCATGCAGGAGAAGCTCACCCAGTACAGAATTTTGCTGTGTATTTTGTCAATTGTAGGCCTGTTTATCTTATGATAAAATCAGGACTACAAGTCCCAGCATGCAAAGCAATAAAACATTGTCTAGATTAGCTACTTATGCATTGAACTGGGATCTTGAAAGCTCTCTCAGTCTTGATCCTTCATGTTCTTCATAATGTGTTTTTGTAGTTTTACTTTCCCATTCTGAATGCCGGACCGCAAGTACCAAAATGCAACAGATAAACTAGGACAAGATGAGCTACCCAAAGCTGACACAGAACAGCCTGAAGTTTAGACGTAAGAATTTATATCTGTTCAGCTACTCAATTTTTAGATAACCTGAGGTATGCAGATGTAAAGTACCTCTGGAAGGTATCAAATGCCACATTTTGTTGTACTACTGCATGGATTTCATATGTAGCTCCTCCAGTCCAGGTCGTTTGCTCTTCATGCTGGAATTCATAGTCCTGATTTTATATTGGGGAAATGGGACTATATATCCCAGAATGCAAGAGAAAACTCTGGGCTGGACGAGCTACTCACGCTTGGAAATGACTTAGCTGCACAACTGTTTACAGTTGAGTAGTTATGCCATGCTGCCTGCTGCCGGAGCCAGCAGAGAAGGTGAAAGGTGGGCCAATGAGTATCACTGCAGCTGCAGTTTAATAAATAATGAAAATAACTGGCTGTTTGCTCTTATGATCTGTTTTTCTAAAATAATCAGGGATCAGTTAAAAGGAAAGATATATGGCAACATGTTTATTATTTGAACAATATAGGTGATTAGAGGTAAGACAGAATGTCTCTGCATGTTTCCACACATTCTAAGGTGATTTTGATAACTATGTGTACGAAATTTCTACCTGCTTTTTGGTACGCTTACTTTTAAACTACAGATTTCACTCTTATTTCTCATGTCTGCAACCATATTATCTCTTTTATATGAAACCAAAAACCACAAGGATTTAGGCAGTTTATGGGAACGGTGATGGTGTGACTATGTATTATAAGTTATAAAGTACCCTCTGCTGCACATTAAAAGGATATTACAAGACGCCATAGTGATCTCTTACGTTACAAAGGAATCATCTTTTGGTCTCATTTCTCTCTATATGGTCACATAATTCCTTGGTGACTTGCAATGTCCCTGTAATGTACAGCAGAGGGTACTTTATTCCAGGACATTCATCAACTGGATAAATGATGTGTCCATGGAAGTGAATAGGGAAGTGAGAACATAAGAGAGGTACTGCTTTGTCTGAGGGGAAGAAGGCACAGGGAGATGGAAAAGATACAGCAGTCTAGAGACGGGCAACATTCCTGTAACCAAGGGTATCTCAAATGTTTACTGCCCCTTACTTCGTTTGACAATGTTGAGCCCTTTCCACATCCACTCTGAACATTATTGAGTTGCTTATGGCTTTTAATTCTAATTTCTGTGATTCCTCATAGCTGTCATGAACCAGGGTTTCAGAATTCTTAACTCAGGGGTGCCAAAGCTAGGTCCAGGAGGGCTCGGTCCATTCTAGATGTTCGTGTTATCCAGATTACAAAACGTTACGTATAATGTATTTAAACAGAACTATCACAGCCTTGGTATAAGTACTGAAGGGTTATAAAACACTATTTAAAAGGCAAATAAATACGCATCTAAATAAATTACGGGTCAGATGTACGATTATACTTGGTTGCAAACATCGGTCACAATTTGCAACCAGTCTTTTTGTGACCAATGTTCATTTTGCTAAGTGACCTGTGTATTTATAGGTCAGTTTGTAAAATTCCGGATCTGAGCGGGCTGCAGTCCGACCCACTTCATTAGCATTTATGAGGCAGTTCGCAAATTACGAGTCACTGTGATTGGACAAAATCACAGGGATGAACAAGGGTCAGCAGAACACCATGTTTGTGATTGATTTAAATACATGTTTTTTTTTTTAAAGCAGGCAATTTTCGTTATAGGGAATGGGGCTGTGTGAAAGCTACACTGAGAGTTAGCCCTGGCCCCGTGGACCACGGCCTACTCCGTCTGAACCATTTACAAACGTTGAGTTAGATATAACAGCCCCTTTCCAAATATCGGAAGGGTAGCCAGTCGCAATCCCATTTTAGCAGTCGATAAAACTTTACCGACTCCTAAAACTGGATTGGTACATATGAAACCCCTTTTTTGTAGTCCTGACCTCCGATGTGGATTCGGGGTTTGCACTTCTGGCCCAGAGATCTTTCTTCCTTAAACTGGGAAAGTGAAATCAAGCATGCATCCAAGGGCCCTTCCAAAACACAGCAATGCAGTCACGCGCTGCACTTAAAGTCTCACAAAGACAAGGCCTCTTGCCTGTCAGATTCGCTGTGGATGAGAAATGAACAGATCCGCTCCCTGCAGAGTAAAGCCAAGCAGCTGGCAGGAAAGTGAGTAAAGCACCATACACCACAATCGGGCTGACAACCCCGTGACACGACACCCACATACACACTGCAAAGAGACGCTCAGGGAAGAGATGGTGTCTCATAAAGGTGATGCATGCGGAAGCGGTTTGTCAGACAAGTTCTATTCATAGTTCATGCTGTGTAGGTGTTGTCACCTGCTGTAAAATAGCTAAACGAGTTAAGCGCTTCCTATTGACATATTGGTGACCAAACCAAACTCAGTCTTTCTTCCTTCTGTGATGGGTAAATTGAGAATCAGTAAAGTCAGAACTGTAACATTACGTGATACTAAAAACAACGTTTTTATTTTTATTGTCTACAAGAACAGCAGAATATAAATAAAAGCCTGGGTCCATAGACCTATGCTCATGTAAAGATTAGCATCTTCTAAAAAAAATCTACAGAAGTTGGGCTGTGGTTTACCTGACATGTGACTGACTTTTCCCAGCCCTACTGAAATTCAGAGGCAGTGGTGTCTCCAGATCGCGCTGCAGCAAAGTCCACCTTTGATCCTCGTATGCAGATACGGTCCCTACTTACGAGCATGGGAGCTAAAATCAGATCCCTATGCAAACAGGATTCGTGCAGGGATCAGAATTATGAGTAATGCAGTAATTGTCGTGAGGGGTACTTATCCAGCGGCATTTACGGCTAGCGATGATCACAGCAACTCCTGCAACTTTCCCCTAATTCAATTTCAGGAGCTCAAACCTGAGGAAATTTATCGGGCCGAGGAGGGGTGAAGAGTCAAAACGTGTGGCGTTTGTTGCGGTAAATACCGCATCCAGATGTTATGACTTATTTGTAGGGCTATGACTTGGATTGTAAGATATTTTCTACAACCAGTAAATGCCGCACCCCAAGGTATCAGTATTTACCAGTAATTGCTCATGCATACCAATCAAAATCAGCCCTGTAGACTCCTGAGGGAACACGTGCCGCAACGGTCACCACCGATTCTGCTAAAAACTACTTGAAAAAGCCAGAGGTTGAGCTGGGTACAAGGTCAAAAGGATGGTTCTAGGTCGAAGATGAGAATTACAGAAAGATTACCAGTCAGGGAATCAATATATAAAACTATTACCATATATTTATCACTTTTACAGAGTGTTAAGTGTTGGGGCATCGTAATTCCTAAAATTCATATTAAAAATATCTCAACAATGTCATTGATAGCAACATTTTGAGTTTAATTTCTAGACCTGCACTTACATCAACTTTACAATATTGAAAACCAACAATCAAGGTACTAAATTTGGAGTTAAGAATGGCAAATCTATACTTCCCTATTCATGCTTACCGTGACAGCGCTGTGTGTTGGAAGTGATATTTTGGAGTCGATGTAAGTGGAAATCTGCGTTACTGACCATGACTGTTTGATTTACAGCCTCAGAGACATGCTACCTTCAACAGTGACAGCACATATGTAATCAACCAAATTGCCACCTGGTGGCCTCTCACTCACCAAAGCACTGAACTCACTGCCAATGAGTCACTTTGATAAGAACGCATAGCACGCTGCCACTTCTATGAAATCTGGGCAGCAAGTGGCCACATCTGGCAATTCTCCCCAAGCTCTCCTTCCTGTAGGCAACAACCAGAGAGAGATGGGCAACATACTGGCAATGTGTTATTCTCAAGAGAATATCAAGTATCCCAGCCATCGACCCGGCAGATCCCGAGCCAAAACCAGACTCTGAAACCCTTCCTGCATGCATGCAACCTCCACAGAGGCCAAGACCCATGCATTGGCAATGTGGAACTCTCAACTGAATCTATATTACCCTGCCAGCAACCCTACCCATCCCATTGTACAAAAAAAAAAACTATATTTTGGCGTCAACACAATTGTTGAGATATTTTTAATATGCATTTTGGGGATTAAATTACAACAACACTTTATAACATTCTCTATATTTATTGGTAATAAAAAGCATATTACCAGCAGAGCTGCATACGTGATTATTGTATGCTGGGTTTTTAAGTGCAGGCGTTACTAAGTAAAATATTTAAACAAAACCAGAGCATCAGATGTTAAATCCAAGAAATGACATAAACTCGCATTAAATAGGTCCTATGAGTTTGTCCCAGTTATTTTCCTAATAAAGCGATTGTAACATTTAATTAATAAAGAGTGACTTCTCAGGTGAGCTAAACTGCACTAAAGTGAAAACATGAACCTTGACCTTTGCACTGTAGTAATACAAGAAATACTTTGCATTCCTGGGAGGGCAGAGACATGAGGACTAAGGGCTGGCTCTTTCTTAGCTATTGCTCTCCCTAAGGAAAAACATGTTCCGGATGTTGTTTACCAATCAAGACTAGCTCTTCCACAACAACCCCCTTTTCTCAAATCCTGAAAAAAAATTAAGTATGTTGCAGGTAACAATACCTTTTGATCTGAACTCAGTGTTTCATTTCTAAGAAAGTAAGTGCAGTGTCCAAAGCTTTTCTTAGTAGAATATTCCTCAATGCTGGGATTCCAAATACCAACGTTGTCCAGGCTTCATCCCACAGCATGGCTCTTTTTTGCCTCATCCTCAACGTCCTGTCTCTTTTATCTCATTCTTGCATGTTCCTTTTAATCCCGCATTCCTCCCTGTACTACCGTTTACCCACCTTTCTCTTCCTCCTCCTTCCTCCCGTTTCCAACTTTCTTTTTGTTGCACGGGGTCAAAATCTGATGGTGAAAAATAAGTCCTGGTACCCACCACCTGCAGCCACCAGTACAAATTAAGCACTATCCGTAGTACAAAATACCTAAAGGATTGACCTTTCGCACTCCCAAACTACACATGTATAGGGACAGAGTATTTTTCCTTCGAGACATTGTCTTAAGGTGTGACTTGGTCATAAATATTCATCATTTTGAGACTCCTCCCCGAAACAATGCTTTTTAAGCCACAAAGCAGAATACTTAAACAAATAGAGCAGTGATTAATTGCTTGTGCTCTTTTAAATCAATAAAAAGATTTTGAAAATGTACATGGAATGCAGTGAAGGTGTATTTTCTTGAAAGACTTTTATCACGATTTATGTTCTGTAACCTTTAAGGATAATAAAAAGAGCATAAACATATAAATATATGGTGGAGCTTTAGTGCTGTTGTATTACTCTGTAGAGACTGCTCGTCAAGTCCTCTAGCAGGATGTCAATACATTTAATCATTCTGACCATATAAAGTAATTCAACGCTAAGGGGCTGATTTCGATGCTGTCGGTCGGAGCCGTTCCGACCGCATCAAAATGTCCCATTCGGATTCCTTTCCGACTGACCTATTTTGATGGGGTAGGTCGGAAAGGAATCCATACCGGATTTCCGAATGGCCTCCGACGGGCTCGGAGAGCCCGACTGCCATTCCGAAATCCCCCATCAATCACTCAGTGGCTCTTTCTGGCCGAGGGATTGTGATGGAAGATTTCCACAGCCTTTCTGTGCCGGCCTCTCCAACACAAAAAGGCTGTGGGAATCTGACTTTGGGGGCCACTAGCAGGGCCCCCATGGGTGCAAGGCCTCCGGATGGCAGCCTAGGGAGAACCTATGGTGCCCCCCTGCTGATCCCTGTACCCGGTGGCAGGCACCTCAAGGTGCAAGGGATGATCGGCACCTCTGCTCTTTACAATGAGAGCATGCATTCCGGTCGGAATGCATGCTTCCATTGTAAAGAATAGGATTGCGACAGAACAGTGTTTGGTCGCATCCTACTTGCAAGGCTGGAACCGACGACAGGAGGTCATTCGGTTCCAGTTCCCAAACGATATCGGACGGACTCCGGTCCGCCCAACATTGTAAGCAGGGTCATTAGTATCCGGTATCCTGTTGCACTAACTAATCGAGCAATACCTTTTCCAGCAGTTATAGACCAGCAAAGGGTGCATACCGAGGGTGGGGGTCCCAGTCATTCTGGGAGTGTGGAATTCATAGGGATTCGGGGTGAGCTCTGAGAATCTCCTGGGAAATGTGGAATTAACAGAGGAATTGGTAATTTCAGTTCAGATTCTCACGGTAATTCCTCATTTTCCCCTACAGTATCCACTGGAGATTTCAGCTGCTTTCAGCAGTCGAGATCTCTGGGATAAACATCACAGGGCGATGGTGTTTCCATGCAACCAGTTCCCAGTGGGAAAAGCAACTCCTACTACCAGATCCAGCGGGAATTCCAGAACACTTGTATGTAGTAACCGTTTACACAGCAGACACGAGTTGCGGCTGCTGCCAATGTACAGTGGCGGGGCAGCGGCTGTGGGGGTGGGGAATTAATCATCTGCCACCTTGCGCCTCGGTGCTTTTCTGCTCTTCCTGCTCCCAGCAGTACCATCACAGACTCCCCCATACAATCCAGATGCTACAATTCATGCTATGGGAGCAGCGTGGGGATTGCCCTGAGCGGGCTGGTTTGCCACTCGTTCAGACACAGTCTTTGCCGTTTCGCCACCTGGCTGTGAAATGCAGCTGGGTTGGAGAAACCTAAATGCGCATGTCTGTTTGGCCGGCCAAACAGAAATGCGCATTTACAAATGCCCTCCACTCCTCCTCCCAGGCTCTGCCTTGTCAACAGAGGATTGCCTAGCCCCGCCCCACCCTAGATTCGGCAGCATCGGCTGCCAGTGAAAATTAAACGATAATGAAATTGTTTTACTATCGTTTTCTTTTTCATTCTGCACTAAGTGTTGCCAGATACACCAGCGTGGAGACAGCGGTGAATTGTTAGGGGCATGTGTGATGGAGAAGAGCATGTGTGGGCAGCCCACCCAGGTGGCAGATTGAGAATGTACCGCCGAGACAGGAAGGCATTGCAGCAGGGAGGAGTGCATAGAGTGCACTGTGAGCACCAATGGCGGACGAGGGAGTGCACAATGGGAGTTTTGGGCTTCGGATTGGTGACAGACTCGTGTGCCTTTTCGTTATGGAATGTGTGCTGCAGACCGTGGCAGTGGTTTTTGCAAAGTAGTGTCTGTGCAAACGTGTCTGAAGCCATGCAATGGATGGGCCTCTTTGAGTCCGATTTCCGAATGAGCAGGAACAGGGTATATTATTTACCGCAACCAGTATATACAAATACCTCATGTGCGCAATGTACTTGGTGCAGTAATTATACCCTATCCTGACTATACCCAAGAAAAAAGAGACCTGGATCCCCTGTTTGTTGCACAATTTCATCTCTAAACACTTTGCAGAAAATGATGGGAACTGTGATCTTGAGCAAACATGGGGTCGGGGGCAGTGAGTTTGGAGGCAGAGTAATATACATCACTAAAAAGAAAAAATATTCATAGTGCAGAAGACCCCGTTCTTTCCTCTAAACGCGAAGCAACTCAAGGTTGTCATTGTGCAGGAACTGTTTTGAAAAACTATGGAAACTGTTTTGATAAAAGTAAAAAAAAGCTTAGTGACATTGTTCCCAATAGATCCCACCCACTTCAACCTCTGGTAATCAGGACCTTTGACGATACATTGCTGGATCTTCCAAAACTGGACATACCAGTGCACGTCTACAGTGAGACACACACATACACACCTGAAGACCTGTTTAACAGGAACTGAGCCTGCCTTTAGAAATGAGTGCATTGTATATCAGAAGCTGGTACTGCCTGACCCCCATTGTCATGCCATCCCTGGTAAAATATGACACTGAGAAGAAAATAATGCTGACTAGGACCTCACAGGATGAAGGTATGTATATATAGTAATGCGATTGTGTTTATGTTTTGTCTAGCGTTGAAATAAGTACAGAACATGCTTCCATAATGGTTTAATTGCGGCAGAATTATATGAAGTTGATGAAATATCATCAAAAAGTGACAGATACTGGCAAGAGGTGAGAGAAAAGCTAAGCTTTCACTGCTTTTTTGAATAAGGTGTGCTTTTTAGATCGAGCCTGTAGCAGCGCGCATGCGCTGCTCTGGTGAGACTTTTTGTAAGGGGCTTTGAAAAGCTCACCACACGCTTTTGTGTGTGGTTTTGTTTTTGTCACAGGCTTTTGGCTTTTGCGTGCGTCTTTCTAAGAAAGACAGCACGCAATTGGGCAAAGGCGGGCGCATGACCTGCCTTTGCTCCGCCCACGGCCTATTGCTTGCGGTTACCCACACAGGCGACATCTGTTTGCAATTACTGTGCCCAAACGCGTGCGCGATAATTGAAAACAGATATCTCGCTGTGGCGCGCGCACCACTTACGGGACGCTGCAGCTGCTTTCACTTTTGCCACGGGTGGTGTCGGGCCAGTCGGATAGGGTAGAGCAGGCAGGATTCAACAGGCCTCTGGCACACCAGGCTATCTATGGCTTACTGATTCTCAGCAATCAGGCTCCGCCGCGTGTCCCTTCTACTGTGGGAAATTTTGGGGATTTCAGCTTTGGCAGGCGTAGGGTAAATGGGCGCATACGTCCTGTAAGCCTGTTCCATGTGATACTGGTGGCTGTTTAGGGGGGCTAAGAGTGGCTGCACAGGAGGATGACTGTGATCTTTATCGCTTTTCTACTCCCAGGGGGGTTGCAGCAGCCTTGGGACCCAGCAGGAGAGTCGCTGTATGCAAATGCGCACTTTGCATAAGCCGGCAGCCAAAGGTGGGCGCGGCGCACAGAGCTGCTCTTCCTTACCCAGGCTCACCTGCAAAGCCGAGGAGCGGGCAGTGGCAGCGGGCAGGTGCTGAGGGACAGCTCGTGGGCAGCCCTGCTTGGAGGATGGTGAATCTAGAGTCCGCGCTCTCAGGTAAGAAGCTGGAAGGTGGAGGACCAAGGCGCTTTCACCTGTAAGCAAGTCTTATGGAGGAGAGTATCAACCTACCACTGATGTAGCGCACACACTATTTGACAATGCTTTAGTGACATCACTTGCGACCTCGTGTTGCCTCTCTGACGTCAGTACGCGCACATCGACCATGCGTTACCAAACTACAACTGAGGTTGTGCATTCTACACTGATGGTGCACAACTAGTCTAGGACCAATCCACGTGTCATTTAGTGTGCTGGCCTCTATGATGTAATCGTTTGCTAGTGTGTGCACAGCTTCACCAGCGAGCCTAGGCAAATGGCGCGTGGGCACCAAAGGCATCACGGGCCCACTTAGTGTGCCGCACTTCTCTACTTCACCATATTGCACATCTGTTTGCTCACCATTCTGCTAGTAATACGGTGCACAAACATTTTAAAAGTGCATCGCTGGTATCACTGCCAAGTGCATGGCTGCCTCTCTGACACTGGTCACTGTCCCAGTCTCACACACTACCCTCACCCCCGTAAACAGTGCGTCAGGCTAGCGCACCCCGCTCCTCTAACAGCGAGCGCGGCAGCTTCACAGACCGCCCCTGCTCCCGGTACCCTAGGTGTGTCTCCACAGCCACACTTCGGGGTCCGGCCTCGCTGGGTCTTTCTGCCTTTCTGTTAGATACATTCCCTGACCCACTTGTGCGAATATCATCACTACCTCGCCGCTCGCCTTCGTCATCTCCTGTGCCAGCTTCACCCATCTTCTTGTACACTCCCTGTTCTGGCTTCACTGTGAACGCGTTGAGCAATCAGCGCGCCAGCCTCATCAGCCCACTTGCAAAATCTGTCAGCCATGCTCCTGTTGCATACGTTATGCCAATCTGATTGTGCCCAACTCACATACCCTGTCATGAATCATAATGCTTCTAAGCACTAACAATCAACTGAGAGACAAGGGGTGATGGGGGATACATTGGTTGGCCCAAAATATCACGAAGTAACTGTGGCGAGCTAGAAGCTAAAAAGTGAAACTTGAGGCGCACTCAGTCCCGTGCAAGCGTCAAAAACATAGCAAGGCTCGCCCTGGAAAGAGAAGTGTGAGAGGGGGGGGGGGGGGGTAGTACAAACGTCTGACAGCAGCAAGAAGAGCGCAGACAGGAACAATGTAATCTGCATTAGGACAAAGAAAACAATCACAAGTCAAGCAGAAACGCCCCTCGTATGCGCTCGTACGGATGAGCGCTCACACAATAATAAAACACAGCACAGGCACGGAGCACAACCCATGTGCAAGCGTCTCGCAGACAGCGCGCATGAAGAGCCCGCACACAGAGAACATGCACTGCACAGGGCACTTAAGTGCCGGCTGCCTGTGCTTAAAGAGCAATTGCTCATCTAGTATGATGACAAAAGTTCCAAAAGAAACAAGCATTTGCAATGCAATAGGTCTCGCATTTACGCGAGTTTAAGCTATTGCATTGTAAATGACAATGCCTTTTATTTATGTTTAAAAAACAAAATTAAAAGGCATTGTCATTTGCAATGTCAATAGCTCAAACTCCCGTAAATGCGAGACCTATTGCATTGCAAATGCTTGTTTATTCTTGCGCAGGGGAGTTGAGTTAGGCTTCCAGATGGAGCCACTGAGAACACTTGACTTCCTCTGCTTTCCCCACATAGATGTGAGAATAATTGCAAATTAACTAGCATAACACAGCACATGTACTAGAACATTTCGATTACAGTTTTTGCAGTAAACCTCTCTCTGTTCACCTATTATAAGGACATGTATCAGATATGAGGGGGTGTTCAGAATATAGTTGACTATTTTCGAATCTTGGGTGCAGGTGGGCTCAAATAGAGTAGATTACTATATACCTATAAAGTTAGTTACTCTATCTGTGACTGGCATCCGAGCTGTACAGCAGATCGAGTAGGTAAATGGACCGATAAATGCACATGTACAATGTTTGTAAATACTGGGTCACACAAATGAGGAATTGCTACAGTATGAGGACGTGGCACCTATTTCTTTATTAACCTGGCATGCTGGATGTTGCTCTAGATCAATTCATAGGTTTCTGGGAGTGCAGTGAGTGTCATAAATAAGGATAATCAAACAAGTTAAGAGGCCTTTATCTACTATATTTTTTGGTGTTCAGAGCGAGAAGAAAATGCAGAAGACCTAATGAGTCATTTTCAGACTGAAACATGTTAGACGTTCTGTATTAAGATGATGAATAGCAACTCATGACAAATTAATATCACAACAAATATCAGCACCCCCAATCAATTTTTCTAGACGATCTTATTTTTCAATTGCCATATGTACTGTATTTGTATTAGATATTTTGCACACATTTCCCCAGCTATTTGATTGGTTATTTTGAAAGTAGAACAGATATAAGACAGATGCTTCATCTGTCAAAATGTGCCTATTTGGTTTTTGTTTATTATGGGCTTTATTCATAACAAAGGAGTAACTTTACAAATCGTGCCACCTTTTATGGGTTTCACAAACAACCAAGGCACCAAAATCTCTAAAAGTCGCACTCCAGTCTTGAAAGGAATAGTAGATTTTGTTCGAGCATGAGTGAGGTGCGTATTACCTACATAGGAAAAGACCAGGAGTGATCATGCTCACTGAGACATTAAGAGAAGGATCCTGTATAGGAGGGAATATTAATAAGACGACATCTTTCATTACATTGTATGGTCTACGAGGCCTACGTGAAAAAAAGCCTTTCATATCTATGATGCCTGGCCCCTGACGTATACGAGTCCGGACCTCCATTCAGCATACACGCAACTGATCCCTCATTGACCACTCAATCAACTGAAACACACCGGCCAGTGATTGGAATAGCAAAGCCCTAAACCCTGAATTACCCTGGATCCCCACCTCAAACAAAACCTAACTACCTCTGATTAAGGGAACTCCTTAAAACTGCAGTTTTGTGAAGTTTATATAGCTTAAGTCTGTCCCAGTGACCCATGATAGAAGAACGTGGGTTTGGCGTGCTCTCCTTGCCATGTTTGACGCTAATGGCCACCGGATTTATGTTTCCTGTTTCTTTTTTCTCTTTTTCATTTTGTTTATGTCAGGGCTCTGTAGTTACTGTGAGGTGATACCCAGTGTTTTATATAAGAACTCAATAAATAAATGAGTCGTCTTGCTCGTGCCCACGTGTCTATAAATATGTTCTTCTTACAGTAACATGCAGCACAAGTGAGGGAATTGCTGAACCTTCATCCTAAATAAGGCATAATTACTCAGATTTTCCAGATAAAGCTTTGCCTACCAGCCTGCAATGTGTGCGCTTGTCTCCATAGAGACCACATTGGAAAAGGCGTTAGACAGTGGGGTAACAACGGGGGACCAGATCCTTCTACAAAGAAGAAGCTGCGTTTTCACACTAAGTTTAGTTGCTGCCAATGAACTCAATGACTGAAATAATTTCCTCCTAATTCAACTCACTGCACCCCCATGCTGACTACTGAATTGCGTACTGTATGCATGCCGCCCTGCAACAGCAGTTTATCAAGAGCCTCGAGGCATGGAGTGACCATAATGGCTGAGCCAAATTACACGACTGCTGAGAGACATAACAGAAGCTGTAACACCATCCACTCCAGGAGCAATAAACCAAGACTGCACGTATGAATAGGCACATCCAATCCCATCTTCCTTCTTCTAGCTCCAGAAACACTTGCAGAGGGAAGAAGACTCACCCAACACACAAAGCAACCTTCAAAAGACATGAACCCCACACCTTTGTGATCCCATCTGCTGAATCCAATTTACATACGCAACATTTGGAAAACAAAATGCCACGCTGTGCAACAGACCCCCCTAACATGTCTGCCCGTTCACCTTGTTATCAACACCAACACTCCATGAATAAGCATATATTTTGGCGAGTTGGATCCAGAGATCATACTTTATTGCAGTGACTTGTTAATGGAACAGCTTCCCAGACCACATCAACTACTGGAGTTTGGGTGAAATACACCCATGAAAACAAGAAGGCCCAGTATGGTGAACCATATTGTTTTGGAGGTGCATCACAAATTATCATTTATAACTTAACTCATGGGAACTCTTGTACCACCAATGGGGAGAAAGAAAGGCAGAGGAAGGAAGATACATACAATTTATTGAACCATAATACGACTATTACAGCGCTTCAAAAACCCAATCTGCCTTCTTTCTTAAAGTGATCGATAGTCGGGTAGCTTAGTCACATAAGTTGATAGATGAAACTATCCAATAAGATACTGATTAATGTGCCAATATGTCTTACCCCCTCGTTTTGAAGAGCGAGATGACCTGGAGGAAGTGGACCACTGCTTGGTTAAGCCTCTTCCTGACAGCGATTCGCTCATATTACTGGGCGCGTCTATGGCTTCAATGGAGGAAATGGTATTGGCGTCAGCGTCGATCTCTCCGGGGGAGTCTTTGGCTCCGTGGTGTTCCGCCTCACTTTCTGTCAAACTATACTGGGCCATTTTCTGGGCCAGCATGAGCTGAGCCTCCTTCTCCAGCTGCCTGATGTCCTCAATGGTCAGGCCATACCATTCGTCCTGCCAGCACCACGCTTGCCGATGTGCTCGGACCATCACCTTCCTCAAGCCTGCAAAGAAACAAGTCTTTTGAAAATATAGTACAAGAAAAGCGAAAACAAATTACTAAATGTGAATCTATAGCATATTTATAGCACAGGTTAAATAAATATAAATACCTATTCAGGGCTTTGAGTGGGATGAAAAAACGGAGGGGGTCTCTCAAAGGGGCGTGGCCAATGTTATTTTGGGTGTGGCTTAAAAACACCTAAGCTAAAAATCTGTGCTTAGCATAGTGTGCCCCCGACTTGTATTTTGCTGTTTGTCATTGCATCCAGATATATGATACAACAAGTAACATCATAAATACAAGTCACGACTATTGGCTTTGTCAAAGATTGTTAGGTGCATAACATGAATAAGCAGCAACTATGGCTTGTATATAATATTGAAAAAGCTTCAACTTAAAGACCTGGTGACACCACAACAATGTTGCTGCTCCTGAGTTTCGAAAAGAGAAGGGAAATCCAGAGAGAAATTGACTCTCTTTAAAGGGTTTCCCTTCCAATTCTACGCTCCCCTGGCATGACGTCAAGCTGTAACTTCTCCCCAAGTGAGAAGTGAGCAGTGTGAACACGCGCACATCGATGCGCCTGCTGTCACTGCAGTCCGGAAAAAATGGACCGGCTGTGCCAGGGCACAAAACAGAGCCCGATAGAGACCCGTTTCGTGGCCCCCTTTAAAAAACTGCCGGTGCTCAGCACCGGTGAGACCCGGCCCACTTAAAGCCCTGTACCTATTGTTACTTTTTCAACTATCAGATTATGCAACGTGTGTTATTTCTAGGGCATAGGTACTCCCTAATAGGGATTTTTGCTCTGAGCCCACTACACAGACAGCAAATCAAAAAAAAAAAAGACAAGAGTCATGGACGTTAGAAAACCACTTTTTTGATCCTTTGCAGAATGTAATGTATTAGTAAGGAGACGTTGAAAAGCTCCATAATGCCACATTGTGGAGGCTAGCACCAGAAAAATGAGTTTGGTTAGGTGAGCATCACGCTCGACCTCGACATTACTGGTCACTTTCATTTGAACCAAGCAAAATCACAAATTCGAAGAACAAATGGAGGGATCCTGAATTCCAGACTGCTTCGAGCTACTATACCGTCTATCTTAAGCATGTTCAGTTTGAGTTGGAAGATGTCCATCTAATCCCACACCACCAGCCAGCTTTGTTGTAAATTGCACACCATGACACATCAGCATCCAAACAAAAAATACCATATGGATATGCATATTGGTGTGTGTTTGGGTGAGACAACCACGTAGTACAACATACACAGTGGAGAGGCTGGAGCCATGGTGAACACCACAAGCATCCTCTTAGCGTTAAGTATGCAAGGGGGATCCAGAATGGCTTGAGGGTCACCCAGAAGGAATGCCTCACACGATTTCAGACCATGCCCTGAAAACCAATGGCAGGAGCCGTACTGCATGGTCTCCGCTTTCAAACTCTTAGGTATTGGGTGAGACCCAAAAATAAAATGAAAATGGGATAAAGAATTCGAAAAGAATAAAACAGTGATCAAATTAGGCAACTAGATGATTATTATTATTTTACCCTTTTTAATGTATGGTAAGTCTGCCATCCCGCTCAGGTAGGACTGTGCTGGATTCACCTCTGTGGGAACTCTGACCGGTCTTCCCCCACTCCAAGAACAGCAGCAATTCAGAGTGGCGGATTGAATACTCTGTTAAAAACGTGACGGATATCCCGTCTGCGGTATTACTAGTGCCATAGGATATAATGCACTTGTAATACGGTGGTAACCCATCCGCCAAACTCTCAAAGTATGGGGAACACTAAGTCCAGGGAAGACATGTCATGTTACTTCAAGGAACAAGACTGCATGAACCTTATACATCTGTTCATTTTCTATTGTATTTATTTATTAACATTTTAATGTGAAGCAAACATTAGAGGCCCAACTTCTAGGCACAGTGTACAGTTTTTTAAACATTAAATAATCAATCTCATATGGAAGCAAGATAATACGTTCTCATTTTTAAGAGTACAATACACATGGATGAATGAAACACAGGTTTGGGATGCGTCCTATGGTGCACTGCATTGAACAGAGGCATGGATTTAACAGCAACATATTGACTCCCTCCCAGTGGTACCCTAGGCAACCGTCTAGTATTGCCTTAATGTAATATCAGCCCTTGCATGGTCATATCCATATACATAATTTACAAAGGCCTTCTATAGGTGGTGACAGTCTACGCAATATGGGTGGTTTGCTTCCTTTACAATCTTAATATGATGTGGCACATTTGGGGTTATATATAAAATTCAAAACAGATCGAACAAATGGAAGTTCTTACATCAAATGCAGTCTAGGCCGCTCCGACTGGTCTAATGTACTCCAGCGCAACAGTGAACTAGCGCTAATCGGAAGCAGTCGATGTTTAATTACTGGCCTTTTAACCCAATAATTCAGTAAAGGAGGCTAATATCCAATTAGCTTTCACTGTTCAAGAGCATTTCAGCACTTTACTCTGTTCGCTACCTACCAGCGCTGCTGCCAAAGTGATGAAAGCAGTGGCCTAGAGAGAAGGAAGCGGGTTAAATCAAGCGTTTGCTCTGAAGCTTCCTGGTCAGTACGTGGAGCTTTATATATCTCAGTAAATACATTGGTAGTATTTGGAAGTAATTGGAAATCGGTTGTAATTGGAAGTACATATAAAAAAAGACATACACCTTAGATCGCAGCATGAGCAGCCTACTTCAGGATATTTCTGCACACAAAGGCATCACAGGTGCAGTATTTGTCATTTCTCTGGCCACATTGCCTTCTTTCCAGTTCAGCAATTCAGTTTCTTGGAAACCGTGATGGATTCTATGTCAGGACCGGAGGCTTCGGATTATGCTTTTATCTCTCCTCGCTTTATTATTACAAAACTCACAGCAGCCAGAGAGATCTCAGAGAAATCAATAAACAATGCAAAAATCTACAACTCCCTACAACCCGGGAGGAATCCAAGTACGTAGTCCATCAACTATTTCCATTGCCACCGATACATAGTCCCATGTCTGTCTCCTCCCTTCTTCTTTCTTCGCTGCTTCGCAGCCAGTTAAGTGGTTTTCCCTGTTTGGTTGTGTTATGTGGTCGTACATGGTTATTTGATTACAGGCGCTTCTTTGACCGTTTGTATAATTGCAGCGCTGTGTTTGTTCAGTGTGGGCAACGTTATCACCTTTGCGAGCGCTGTCGGCGTTTCCTTTCAGATCCCCAAGCCGGCCGCGGAAACGTTCTCTGCTCCTCACGTGGCCGGCCCCCCTGCTGGACGGCGCTGCTGGTGCGGCGCCGTCTGCGGCCGCTAGAGGGACTCGCTCCTCTCGTCGCTCTCGCGCCGCGGTCCCTCAGATGAGGAGCCGCGCTGCAAGGGAAAGGAGCAGCGAGCCTTGTCCCCGTCTGCCTCACCTGAACGTTCGGTTTATAAACGGATTGTATTCCCTCATTGGTAACTTTGAACGCCCCGGCGGGGGTCCGTATTGCGGGATTTACCCGCGGTGAACGCGCATAGTAGCGCTGTACATTGCACCTTCAATAATCAGGTATTTTTCCTCGCGGTGAGCGCACACATTTGTGGGCAATTAAACAGTGTTTTCTACGCGCTGGGAGGCAGTAACACGGTCAGGTTTTTTCCTCAGGGTTTTGCGCATTTCTGGTTTGGTGCAAGCCTGTCTGTGGTCCTTTGGGCTACCCAAAATTTGTGCAGCCTCCGGCCTGCCCCTAATTACCTTCCTGGTTTTCCTGTGCACTGCACGCTTTACAAGTTCAGTCAAGGGGTATTTTTACTTAATTACCTACCTTAGCAGTATGAATGACCAGACAGAGTACTATGAAGAGGAGGTCCAGGAGTACCTACCTTACGATGATGATTTCTTTGAAGCAGTAGATTCCTCCATTTACAGGGAGGTTAACGAGGTAGTTGGCCCTATGGATCAACGCCTCTCTGACAGAATAGTGCAGGAGTGCAATAGGTTGGCCGCAGTGCGAGCAGGTATCGTGGTGCCCCCCGGCGAGTGTCCTGGGAAGGCCCCCCCACCGTCCAAGAAGCAGCTCCCGGAAGGAGTGAACGTGGATGCCTTTGCACATCTTAAGCCGGCGTTTCTAGCTAAGGCATCGACGGTCGGCCCCACCCCCACCACTGGTGGAAGCTCCTCAAGATATTCGGGACCCTCCGTCCCTTGCAACGGATAATGACACCCAAGGGGATACCGACGAGGAGGTTGGGTCCTCTCGTCCCTGGCGTCCAACGACCACCTCCTCTTCGGCGGCACCGGAGGAGGATTCTGGTATGCTTAACCCCGACGATATCATGCACCCCCTGTCTTCGGCCTGGGTTCCGGGCGATAAGGTTGCCCGGTTTGTCGCGAATCGGCTCCGCAAGCCTCTCAAGAAGGAGACTCGGGGTTGTTTGCGGGCGGAGTGCCCGAGACCCACCCTAGCCGACAAAATTGCTTTTACGCCGGAGTTGGACCCTAAAATGGCCACTTTTTCGGTGAAATACGTGAAGGACCCTAGGAAGGGTATGGATAGATCCTGGCGGTCCTGTCAGGACAAGCTCGTCGACGCTATCGGTCCAATGACGAAGATCTTGGACATGGCGGAGGAGGCTAAGGTGTCAGGTTCGCCAATTTTTTCCAGAAACTGGGCCCAGCGGGCCATTATTTTCATGGGCAACGCTAATTGTGCCCTTTCAACCGAGCGCCGCTGCTCGTTGTTGATCAAACTTGACCCTAAACTTGGTGATCTGGCCTCCTCAGAGGCAGGAGCAGTGGCCCAAGGGGGCCTGTTCGGTGAGCCATTTATTAAGGAATTAGGGAAATTTGTCTCTACGTTTACTTCGCTGGACAAGGCCCAGTCCAATATCAAAAGGGTTTTTACCCAGCGGGTTTTCCGCAGGGCCAGTCGAGGCAGGGACCGCTCGTCCGGCCGCGGATCCAACAAAATTCCTCAAGGGGACAAGGCTCTGGTCGGGGACAATATAATTCAACCGCGAATTACACGAACTTCTATCCAACACGAGGACAACGTTTCAGAGGCGGTGGAAGTTTCAAGTCCAACTCTGGCGGTGGAAATTCCAATGGTAAGTGTCCTTCCAGCAGAGCAGATTCGCATAGGGGGGCGGCTAGCGTTCTTTCAAAGCGCATGGGCAGCTTTAGCCTCCGATGCGCGGGTTCTTAAAACCGTTCAGGGCTTTCATGTAGAATTTTTCGGCAACCCTCAACAAGAGACGCGGCCTCGTCCGCTAGCTTTCAATCCCCAGGAAGCACAGTTGATCGACGAGGTCTCCGAATTGCTCCGCAAAGGAGCCATTTGTCGATCAACTTTGCACCCTCACGGTTTTCTCAGCAATATTTTTGTGGTGGACAAAGCCGACGGGGGTCGTCGGCCGGTTATCAATCTCAAGGAATTCAATGGTTGGTTGGTGTACCGCCATTTCAAGATGGAGGGAATCCATCTGCTACGCGACGTCCTTCTGCCTTCCGATTGAATGGCAGGCTTGGACTTGAAAGATGCCAACCTGGTGATTCCCATCCACCCGCCCCACCAACGGTTCCTACAGTTTTTTTGGAGGGATCTGATGTACGAGTTCACCACCCTTCCATTCGGACTTTCCTCGGCTCCGTGGTGCTTCACCAAGGTGTTGCACCCCGCAGTGGAGTTCCTTCGAGCGCGGGGCATTCGCATGATCGTCTATTTAGACAACCTTCTTCTTATGGCCCAATGTCCCCAGACTTTGTCGTGACATCTTCGGCAGACGGTGACTCTTTTGCAGGATCTGAAGTTCATCATCAACGAGGCCAAGTTGATCCTCAAGCCTTCTCAGTTGGTGATGTTTCTTGGGCTTGTGGTGGACTCCGTCCAAGCGACCCCGAGTCTTCTGTCGCGGAAGATGGCGAAAATTTGCCACGAATTACGTCACACTGTTTCCAGGCCTGTCACCTCTTTACAACACTTGGCAAGACTGGTGGGTCTTCTGTCGTCATCGATCCAAGCGATCTTTCCAGGGCCCTTACATTACCAAGCCCTCCAGTGTCTCAAGGCGTATCATCTCAGGAGAGGTCGATCGTACGATCATGTGGTTCCTCTCTCGGCGGAGGCCAGGGAAGAGATTGCATGGTGGTTGTCCCATATGGAGGCGTGGAATAGACGCGCGATATTCGGCTCAGTTCCGGATTTGGTCATCAAATCCGACGCCAGCAGGTCAGGCTGGGACGCTCGGTGCGGAGATTTTCCCACTGGAAGGGTTTGGTCTCTGGACGAACAGGACCTTCATATCAATTGTTTGGAACTTCTAGCGGCTTCCTTCTCGGTGCGATGTTGGACCAAGGACAGAGTGCAATCATGCATCCTATTAAAAATGGACAACATCTCTGTGGATTGGTATGTCAATCGGTTGGGAGGTCCCCGATCCCGGGCGTTGGCAAATCTAGCGAAAGACTTTTGGGGTTTCTGTTTGGATCACCATATCTCGGTGACGGCAGAGTATCTTCCGGGCCAGAACAATCAGGTCGTGGACTAGCACTCGAGACATCTCCACAACTCCAGTCTTTGGAAGCTGGACCCTCCGATCTTCCAGTGGTTGAACAGTCTTTGGGGACCTTTTTCGGCAGACCTCTTTGCCTCTCGCCTGGACCACCAGGTCCCGAGGTTCTTCAGTTGGAGGCCGGATCTAATGGCTCTTGCCATGGATGCCTTCCTTCAGGATTGGAGCGCAGAACGGAGCTATGCGTTTCCACCCTTTTCAATGATAACTAGGACGGCGGCACAGATCCGCCGGCAGGACGCGGAAGTAATCCTGGTAACGGCCTTTTGGAGGTCTCAAGTTTGGTTTCCAGTTCTTCTGGAACTTTCCTGGGATTTTCCAATCCTACTCCCCCTGTATCCTCACCTGCTTCTGAACCCGGACGGAGATTCTCACTATCTAGTCACGCAGGGGACGCTCCGCCTCATGGTGTGGGGGCTTCTAGGCGACGGTGGACAGGCTGAGGCCCTCTTGTCAAAAGCTTGGGCAGATAGCACCACGAAGCGTTACCACTCCGCTTGGACGAGATGGGTTCGTTGGTGTCTTCGAGGGAACCTGGATCCCGTGGTCGCAGGAGTCGTCCCATCCTGAATTTCTTAGTAAGCTTAGCGTCGGAAGGTTTGGCGTATCACTCCATTAACGCGATCAGATCCGCAATTTCAGCCAGTTACGTTCCGCTGGACGGCTCTCCGGTTGGAGAACATCCATTGGTTTGCAGACTTCTGCGTGGTATAAGATTGTCATTGCCTCCGGAACCTCGCTATTCCGTCCTGTGGGACGTCAATCTTGTCTTGAACCCGTTTCTTTCTTGGCAATCCAATACATATCTTTCTTTGAAGGAATTATCCTCCAAGCTCGCCATGCTTCTGTGCTTGGTCTCCTGCAGGAGAGTTTCAGACGTTCGCTCTTTGGACATTTCGGCACGGACCTTTGCCCTGGAAGGGGTCGTTTTTACAGTAGGTCGCCGTACTAAATCTCGTACCAGATCGGTTTCGTACCCGGCTTTTCGGGACACTCCGAAATTATGTGTGGTGGATTGTCTGAAGGCGTACGAAGACTTGACGCAGGAACTCCGCTCTCCGGGCGAGCAACAACTCTTGATAGCTTTCAAGAAGCCACACAAAGCTGTCTCTTCCCCCACCATAGCTAGGTGGGTGCGCTGGGTCATGCAGGAAGCTGGTATTGACACTAAACAGTTTGGTGCCCACTCAGCATGGGGCGCTATGGCCTCAAATGCTTTCGCGCTGGGTGTGCGTCTGGAAGATTTAATGCGTGCAGCTGACTGGTCTTCGGACTCTACTTTCAAAAGGTTTTATTTTAAACTGGTACTGAATGTGGTGCGGTTAGTGTTAAGTAAGCATTGAACTAGCATAATCCGAAGCCTCCGGTCCTAACATAGAATCGGAATTTGCCTAGCATCGTGACGGTAAGTTCCAATTCTATTAAGGACACGGAGGCGAGGATTATCCCTCCCAGGGCACAATGGTGCGAACCCACCCGTATGGTAATAAGTAATCAGTCTATTCTTCCCTTGTGGTGATGCTAAGTGTTTAACTTACTTATAATATAGTTCTTGTATAATGTTCCGCATTGTGTATCACATGTAGTCTTGCGGTTTTTTCACAAGAACTTACATTGTCTTGTTCTTTTCAGGAAATGATGGATCTAAACAAGATCAGTGATGGAGTGGCATGACTTGCGCAAAGAAAGAGGAAGGGAGGAGACAGACATGGGACTATGTATTGGTGGCAATGGAAATAGTTGATGGACTACGTATTTGGATTCCTCCCTGGTTGTAGGGAGTTGTAGTTTTTTGCATTGTTTATTGATTTCTCTGAGATCTCTCTGGCTGCTGTGAGTTTTGTAATAATAAAGCGAAGAGAGATAAAAACATAATCCTCGCCTCCGTGTCCTTAATAGAATTGGAACTTACCGTCACGATGCTAGGCAAATTCCGATTCTAGTAATCAATATGTTGAAATGGTAAAGTCTGATGGCCTTACCGAGCAAGTAGCACAATATTATAGTCCATGAGCAGCACAGTACTTCAGTGCCAGAGTACCTCCTCGAAGTACAATCAAATGGCCCCTGAGCACACAACGCTATCATAACATCTAGTCAATTTTCAGTACAGTAATCTACTTCGTAAACACACAGTGCTAGGATGATGATGATAGCTCATAGCACTCTACCCCACCACACTGTGGTGATGGAGACCTGATCTCAGATGTGGGCAAAGGCAAACAGAGAACAGTTTCTGAGCACATATACACAATATATGCATGGCTTTGTTCATGCACATCATCACCTGGACTTGCCTACTTCCTTATAGATCAACAACACCAAGATTGTGATCCTTAGAAGAGGTTAAAAACAAAGCTCGAGCATGTGGCATCTTGGCAATGAAGAGGTCAATAATTCAACAACTTACGTTTACAATTATCGGGGAGTTTGGTTTAGTGGTACATGTAATCCTAGATTTCAACCCACCTCATATAAAAGTAAAAGTCTGTTCCTTGTCCTTCTTATTCAGGTGTTTCTACGCACAGATGCAGAGTCCATATTCCATCATAAAAGTGACAAAGCTTAAATTGATGCCATTGCTGACTCATGAGTTAGTAGTTTACCTGGGACAGATGGAAGACTTGTTAGACTTTGCTCGATGTGCGACCCACAGAAGTCTTCTTGGGTTGCCTTCGTCAATATGCCAACCTAGATAATCCTGAAGTTAGGTTTACTCAGGTAGAGTTTGGTGAATGATGCCCAGTTGGTAAAGCCAGCTTACACGATTAGCGAAGCTAAACTTAGTGCTCCTAATCTTTATTACAGCACACTTTCCACGCAAGAAGAAGTAACTTATAATTTTGACACCATCAAGTTATGCCAGGCAGGTGAGATCCTAGATTTAGGTGTTGTGAGAAAGAATGAACTCCAGTATCCGTTTTTTGTTTTTAAAGGAACTTGTATTTCATTTCTAATGATTTGTCCAGGATTATTCTGATTTCGTAACAAGGAAAACTCATGTTATATCCAAAATTCATACAATCTTATAACAGCCCAAAGTTGTCTGCAAGAATGTTTGGAATCATTGTTCTATACACAGAAACATCAGGATGAGAAGTTTTGCTGCTGCCGTTGAGAGAATTTAGGAGCATATGGAAATGTTTTCCCAATAAATTGCACATTTTCCAGACTTTGGTAAGATTGCAGGAATCGCTCTCACATATTTAGTGTACCTGTCCAGCTCCTTCTGGCTGCAGCAAGAAGGTATTAAAGCATGTAAAGATGAAGTTGTATTCTTTGGAATTGTACTAACTCACAAGTGCTGTGTTGTATAGTTACTTTTATTGGTGCTGCGGTCAATGTTGCTGTTTCTTAATGTTATAGTGATCTTAAATTATTAAATCTGTGAGAATGTTAATTCATACACATACATGTCTTGAGGAGGTCAGTGTTTATAACGTATGGATTTTATTTATCTGATTTTAAATTGATGTAGCATTTTAAAATAGCAATGATTTTAATTTATTGCTTATTGGTATATTACATTGACAGATATTTAAGGTAAGTCTTAAAGGGCATAATTTCAGGGTAACCATTTAGTATGTTAATGATTTACATTTAAATTCATTTTATGTCATTATTTTCTTAGTGATATCCTGAAAATGTGCCAGAGAGCTGCCCTACTGTCGGTCAGGTGTACAAACCCAGTCTCATTATCCAATTTTCTATAGTGCAGACATGGTTGAAATGCATCAGATAACTGCACAATTCTACACTAATAATAAAACACAAGAAAAAAAATAAAACAACCCTTGGTTTTCAACAGAGGATAAATGTGAAGCAGAGCTTATCTCAGAGTTAAAAATCAAGAGGCTTGGTTTGAGCTCATGTTTAGGGCTGAAGAAGCCAAATTGATCTCAAATATAATCCAAAGAAATTTTAATATCTTCCCAAAGATCAAATATTCAGGGAGAGCTCCGAGATTAGATTGGGGAGAAATTCATAAGGATGCTCTGGTCTTTTTAAAGGAATAACATGGGTTTGTTTGCTTGAAAACATCACAAGCCAGGAAGAACACTGTAAAGAATGATCTAAAATCCATGCGAAGGAAACTTAACAGAGCATGCCCATCAAATGAGTGTGCTTGTTTTTTTCTTGTTTTTTTAAAAAGTGTTTACTCATGGTGTGAAAAACACAAAACCATATTTACAACCAAGGTAAGTAATTTTAAAAATGTAAATGACATATTTACAATGCAAGGTTCATCTAAACTTTAATCCAAGAAGACGTCCTTTACCTGCAGTCAGGACATGTATGTTTTATTGGCCCCCTTTAGGTGTCTGACAACAAGGGGCATCGGATCAGACTATGCCCAGCAGTTTCTATTTCCTCTTTACACAGTCTGCAAAAACCTCTCTTCTTTCCACAATTCCACCTCGGCTCCATGGCCTATTTAAAGACAGAGCTGATCCAAGTAAAACTGCAAAAAATACTCCTTTCTCAAATCCATAGAAGAATCCCAACTACATCGGAACTGCTGTGTATTTGCACTAATGGCATTATGAGATCTAAATGGATTAACCAATATTATAAATTGATTCACCACTTAAAAAAGCCATGCCAGCTGCCAGAGAACAGGCTGCAATGTGATATTTGAGGAGTCTATTCAATTCAGCCTTTGTTGTCCCCTCATCCTTAAACAATTTGCTAAGCTAGATTCATTACAAATGTGTACCAGAACTTTCATAGTATTCGAGAATGAATTAATATAACCCTAGCTTAATATTGCTTAAACTGCACCCAAGCTGATGCAGGACAGTCCACATAAGTGATATGCATGTATCTATGTGGGTTTATGTAAATATAACCACAAAACTAGCTGTGAGAAGGTCGCCTGGTATATGCTGTCCACTAAAGTGGGCACCTAGTACCAGTCCAGACTACCCTTATGATGTATGAGGTCAAAGATAACCTTTAGAAAGCTATCATAGGGCTCCTTCTCTCCCTTCAGTGAAAAGGACATCAACAAGATTCTTCAGAGTATCAACCCATCTAATCATTTCAGCGACCCGTTGCCTCCTTCTATCTTCAAAGAAATCAAGAACGTCCTCATCCCCACCTGGACAAAGATTGTAAACGCTTCACTGTCACAGGGCTCGATCTCAGAGTGCCTAAAAGCAGCTCAGGTATCACCTATACTAAAAAACCCCAATGCTGATAGAGCTGACTTTAACAACTTCCGTCCTATCTCCAACATTCCCACCCTAGCCAAACTCCTAGAAAAATGCGTTCAATCCCAACTTTGTGCGCACATAGAGAATTTCCAACTCCTGGACCAGCATCAATCTGGCTTTTGGAGGGGGCATAGCACTGAATCGGCTCTCATTCATGTCCTGGATGACATTTTAAAAATGCTCGACCAAAATGAATCCTGCCTCCTAATCCTCCTTGACTTTCCTCCGCCTTCGACACGGTCAATCACAATAACCTCATATCCATTCTGAAGAACAGGATGGGCTTCTCTGGTCAGGTGTTACAATGGTTCTCGTCTTTCATCCACCACAGATCACAAAGAGTCAAGGTGAACCACACTCTCTCCCAGCCCTCTCCAGTACTCATGGGGGTCCCCCATGGTTCCACCCAAACTCCAATACTCTTCAACCTGTTCTTGGAACCTTTAGCTAATACACTAAATTCCACGAACATTCTCTTCCATATGTATGCGGACGATACGCAACCTTGTTTGAAACTCAATTCCCTGGACAACTTCATCTCACTCAACACTATCCTAACATCTACTCAAAACTGGTTAACCGATAACCACCTCCTGCTCAACACCTCCAAAACAGAATTCCTTCTCATCTCTCCTACAAACCACATCCCCAAGCCAGACCTTTGGCTGAATCACCTCACTGCCTTCAACTGCTCCCCCCTCATTATAGACTCAGCCAAACTCTCGGAATCACCCGTGACAAACATCTGAACATGAAGAATCATATCGGCAATGTGTGCAAGGGAGCTAATCATTTGATGAGGACTCTCAGAAATATCAAACCATTCCTTCCACAATCTGATTTCAAGCAGGTGGTCCAAGCGCTTGTGTTACCAAAACTTGATTATGGTTGATTATGGCAGCGCTACGCTCTGTGGCCTCCCCAAATATACCTTGACTCCACTAAGGGCATCTATGAACACCGCGGCTAGACTGGTTACAGGTACCAAAAGAAACGCGCACATATCCCCAGTGCTAAAATCCCTTAAATGGTTGCCTTACAAAGCTCGAATTCAGCTAAAGATGGCTTGTTTGGCACACAAGGCCCTCCATTTCAAAACCCTCAGATACCTAGCGCAAAAACTTGAACTATCCGGGGGTGGTAGAACCTCAAGAAGTGCAAACTCTTTCCTCTTGAAACCACAAATCTATAGAAAAAAGAGAACCTGCCAACAAGCCTTCTCCGGCGCTGCCCTGAAGATCTGGAAACTCTCCTCCAGGGCTGCTTTCAAACTGGAAGCTAAAAGATTCCTAATGAACAAGTTCTTATCTTAAATGGGTTATGATTATCTGCTCGAAGTCTCTGATCCTACAACCGTTAAGACTTTCATTTGATGCTACTCTTCTGTACCTTACCGTTTGCCCCCTTCTTAGCCCGCTATATATTAGCTGTTGTATTATTCTCCTTTGACCCCTTTGTACGGTAATTATTCATGTTTGTTATGCTTTTGTTGATGTCGATATTGCACTTCCTTCCATCTTTTTGTAAAGCGCTCCAATATCCTTCGGGATCTTGTTCGCGCTATATAACATTTTTTAAATAAAATATCCTAGTGGTAGCTGTGGAGAGCAGCCTTCAGGCATAATCTTGAAGGAATGTAAAGCAGCTTGTTTTACCAGAATATCACCTGAATGACTAAATGAAGGGGAACCACACAGTAGTTATATAAAATTATGTATTTAATAATATAACACTCTCTACTATCCTCTACACGAGGATAAAACACAAAGCACACTATACGAGATCAATAGAACGGTTGTAAGTAGCACAATACACAGCGGGCTCCAGGGGGAGACCAAACCATATACTAAAATAGAGTTATAACAATCACGACTTGACTAGACACAGTGACTAGTGCACGTAGAATTGCTGGGACCCCAATGAACCACCCAAGGTAATGACACAGGGAGCCCACGGAAGACGGGTGCAGTGAGGAAACACAACCGCATGCTCCATACAACTCTGGGGGAAAGTCGCGGTTGGATAGTAAACATTTAAGGACCCTTCTAGGAGGACTTTGAGCGAATCCTTTTGGAACTTAAGAGTTTGAAGAGCCACCCCACCCGTGGATACCGTAGTATCCGAGTTACCTATCCCACAGGAGCCGGGTGCATAGGTCTTAAGTGGCGTCGGAAACTCCTGTCGTTCTTAATGGAGGGTTGTGAAGAAGTACTGCTGCTGTGAAGGTGAAAAGGGTCCGGATGAATCCAAGCCTGGATTCTGGAAGGAAGGAACCTGAAAGCAGAGGGGACAGAGTCTGGGTCACTTCAGAGTGACCAGGGGCTCGGGAGACAAATGCCCACCGATGTTGGGTGCTTTAAGTGCGAAGAAGAGATGCTTGACTCTGCTGCCACGAGGACCAGGAGACATTAAGGATGACCAGGAGCTGGATGGGAGCTGTTCCACCACGGATGTCGAGTGCCGAGGAGTCGATGTTTGGCTGGAGCACCAACAAAGCCTTGACAAAAGCAACCCACGCAGGTAGGTCAAACAGGTTACAGTGTGGACCAGCAAGGTCCAGGGAACTCACCAAGCAATGGGGAGTCAGGGCACGTCTGGAGCAACCAGGAAAGCCCACGAGAAATCAAGATGACCCTCAGGAGGACCCACAGGCCGAATGACCAGGAGTCACGAGGGGACCTCAAGCAAGATTGCAAAGCACCAGCCCACGGAGCACACGGTGCGAGGAGGCCGGAGTTCTTTGGTGCAAATAATGCTCAGGGTCAGAGTTCAACGCACAAGCTCGGGAATCGCCAACAAGCATATACAACTGCAAATGGACGTGGTGCATAGGGGTTTGGGTTATGCAGTCCCCACGAGGGATACTGGCCTCAAACTCGGTGAGAAGGCAGATCGACCTCAGGGACCTTCAGAAACCCACCTCCTTTGTTGCTGAAATCTTCAGAGTCCGCAGGAGCTCAGGAGCAGTTAGGTGCCTGCGAAGCAAGGGAGTGACTCCTTCACTCCAAGGGAGATTCTTCTTTTGTCTTAAGTGCACCACTGGTCCTGCACAGAGCCTGTATGGAGCAAAGGCACAAACTAAGCTTCGGAAGGAAAGCGGGACGAGGTTGAGTCCATTCGAGGTCCAGCGAAGTCCAACGTGCCCAGACGGTCGAAGGTCAGGGGTTTCTTCTTGTAGAATTTTGTCCACGTAAAATCTAAAGTCTTACAGCCAGGTAAGCTCTTTTGTACCCACGGGAGAGGGTTGGACAGATTCAGGGGACCATCCTAGGGGAGGGGCAGGACAGAGCGATGGCTACACCCATGTTCTTTGTCCAGATTTGCGCCAGAGCAGGAGCCAATGGCTCCCAGAACTGGTTTGAGCTGGACTACGCACAGGGACACCAAATGTGGCCCAAGTGCAGACTTTCAAGCACTCTCAGAGTGGACCCACCCAGCCCCAATACACTAAATCCTGTCTGGGAGGTGGTCACACCTCCCTGTGACAGGATGCCTATTGTGCTGCCTTCCTCTGCTCGAGCTTGGCTCAGCAGCAGGAGGGCAGAAATGTGTCTCTGGTCGGCAGCATCCATTTTGTATTGTCCGGGTCGAGAAGGCTGGCACCGGTTAGACCAGTGACCCCACGAAGCTCGCTTCCGAAGGGTGGAATCATACCTCTCACACCAGTTACTGGTGTGAAGGTATGATTCCAAGGTGTTTGATACCAAACACGATATGTTTCTATGCCGCTGTTTTCGAGATAGCATTTACCGCGAGGTTATAATGCACCTCTAACTACATGTCCGGTTGAGTCACAGACAACCCGGAAAAATGGTCTCTGAAGGCAGCAGAGAGGCTCTGCTCATGCAGGGGCACCCTCTCATATACAACCCAGAACCCTGCCTTCAGGATTGTTAAGGCCTGCTATAGGGGTGACTTATAAGTTTTAAGTGAAGTGACCAACAGATATAGTGAACCTATATCTAACTTAAGTGGTGCAAGCACCATCTTACACAGGCTGCAGTAGCAGATCTAGAGTTCCATTTTGCATGGCCTCTCATGGGTGGCATAATACATGCTTCAGCCCATTGGAGGCCTCTGGGGTACCTATGCCCTTGGTACATGTGTACCATATACCGGGGACTGATAAGGGTACCCCAGTATCCAATCTGGAGTGTACCAAAGTACAGGTATGTCAATTTAAGGGAGAAAGCAGATAGACTGGGGTCCTGATTAGCAAGATCTCAGTCAGACTAGTCAAAAACAGTGAGACATCAAGCAAAAAGTGGGGGTAACCATAAGAAGCAGATCTTACTTTCCTACACAAACCAAGCTGTAATCTAAGGTCTCTATCACAGTAGAAGACCTCACGCCACATATTTGTCTTTACAAAGGTGCCTCGATCACATCTATGCTTTCCTTACAATACGGGAACCAAATCAGAGATCCACACACCAGGTCTGGAAGACATCTGGCACCATGAACTGCAATAAAAGGAACTATAGGAAAGTCCCCATATTTTTTTTAATTACATCTACAGAGGGTGTTCAGCAGGATGATACTCAAACTACCTGTTTCTAACATCATAAAGGGTTGCTCATACTTAAGCAGATGGGAGACTATAGCACATATTTCAGTGGGGCCATAGAAGTCTTGCACACCACCACCCGAACAGAACCCCTCCCGCCCAGTCAGGATATAGGAAGGCCTTGGATTATATCACACATACGCATCAGACAGTCTTGGAGAGCATCCCTGATGAAGCAGTGCTAAGCAAAGTAGAATATCCACAGTATATGTACTTAGCTGAGGCCAGAGAAGGGTTCAGCAAGAGGCTGAGAGGGGTTGAGGTTATGAAAGGTTCTGAGACTGAATCTGAAGGGTTTGATTATGGAAGACTGAACAAGATCCCTGGAAACAGCAGGAAGTTCCAAAAGGTGCCCAACCTCTGAACATAGCTGCTTTGCCAATGGATGTAGCCAAGCACTCTTGTTCTCCTGGCAAAGGCTTGATGCACAGTTTGGTTCATTGATAGTGATGAAGGCTGTGAAGATTAGCATGCACTTCCATCTCTTCTGCCCTTATCGCTCAACCTTCATTTTTTCAAGCACCATAACCCAACAAGTGTGCACAGCCCTTTATTGGCCTAGCACTGGAAGACTTTTAGAACCTGGACACCGCTAGATATGTGGATAATGCCGGACCCTCATACAGTGGCATAACGCACAATGATCGGGCCCACCTGCAGAATGTGATGAGGGACCCTGGCGTCTCCCAATAAGCATAGATATTAATTGGTCTTAGGAAAGCAGAGTGGCTTTCCAAAGCATTAAACTATGTTGTATTCCATACCGTTGCACACATTCTGCAAGGCATACAATGGCATGGTTTAAAGGGCGAGGGGGTCCCCTCCAAAACAAGAAAGTCTAAAGGCCCCCCACCCCGTGGGGGCCTCCAATACGCCCCAGCCCTTATACAAAGACAAACGTATTATCTTTGACCCTGGAATACTTTACATTCTTCCTTCCCAAAACCTCCCCCAAGGGCTCATTCCGACCTGTACTGGAACCAAGACCTTAATTGATACTAAAAAGAATGGAGAGGCATGGAAGGGGACAAATACAGGGGCGCGGACAGGGCAAGAGGGAAGAGGCAATGAAAGACAGAAACAAGTACTGCCCACTATCAACTCCATTACAACAAACAAATGATGGACGGAATGCTGACAATGCAGACATTCTCCCCCAGTCAAGAGATCTGGGTTAAATCCATTGTTCTTTTGCCCACTACACCACCCCAGTTTAGACATGGCCATATGCAAATCAGTCTTGACCCTGTGCCTCATGGGAACAGTCCAGCCCGAACCGCCAAGCCATGTCTTCCCTGGACCGGAATCAAGCATCCTAGGACCGGTTTCTGGCTATCAGCCGTCATCAGCCAGGATAGCTTGACTCCAGTGGCTGGCAGTTCGGGCTGGACTGTTCCCACGAGGCACAGGGTCAAGACTGATTTGCATATGGCCATATCTAAACTGGGGTGGCGTAGTGGGCAAAAGAACGATGGATTTAACCCAGATCTCTTGACTGGGGGAGAATGTCTGCATTGTCAGCATTCCGTCCATCATTTGTTTGTTGTAACACTATCAACTCCAGCCATTTTGTTGGTAGGAGGTGGCTGTATATATCAATATCATCTGTGCTCTGGTGTGAGTCAGGTGTAAGCCCTAATGATCAGTGGCGGCCGCTGCAAAACTCAAGTGGGGAGCGGTGGAGGGGAAGACGGGACAGGGGATTAGGGAAATAATAATAATTTTTTAAAACGTACCTGGTCCGACTCTGCCAGACACCTCAGTGCTCCTCTTCTCTCCCTATGGTGTCCCAACAGTCCCTGGGACACCAGCACAGGCTCCCCAGCCAATCCTGGCACTGCTCTCAATAGCATGAGAGCAGTGCCAGGATTAGTCTGAGCGGCTTGGTTTGCCGCTCAGACAGTGCCTGGGAGTATATGCTGTTTCTCCAACCCGGCTGTACAACACAGCTGGGTTGGAGAAACATAAGTGTGCATGATGGTTTGCCCGGCCTAAGACGGCTGGTCAAACCATCATGAGCACTTACAGTGTGTACTACTCCTCTCTTGCTGGCTGTGACGACAGCCAAGCCCCGCCCAACCCAGACTTGGCTGGCTCTAGAGGCAAACGGAAAAAATAAAATGACAATAAAACCAATTTATTATCATTTTATTTTTCCTGTTTCCCTCAGCTAGCTATCAGCGAGGGGGGGCGACGCTCCTCCACCATAGCAGAGGAGCTGCCGCTGCCAATGATGGGCCCAAGACAGCAGCCGTAAAAATAGCCACTAACAAAGCCAATATATCTCGCCTTTGCCTATGTGGACCTATTGTCTTTAGTGATACTGCACAGCATCAGTGAAATGAAAAAAATTTAATTGCCAATACTCAACAGCATCAATCATAACAATTATGTATTTGCTAGCATGCACCATCACAGAATGCATACGTGTGGCTGCGTCATCAAGCATGTGTGCAGATGCTATGGTGGCCCTAGCGTGAAGTAAATGCACATATGAATCATGCACATGCAGGCGTCATGACGTGGCTGCCGTTTTATTTATTTATTTACCATTCCAAGGTGGTGGATGTCCATCTTAATAAAAAATATATATAAAATCTGTAAGCTCATTTTCGTAAAGGAGGGGCCCAGTAGCATTATATGGCAGATACTATGCCCTCCTACAAAGTTAAAAATACATAAATCTATGTATACTTAAATAAGTAAATAACAGGACATGGAGGTATATGGCGGGTATAAAAAAACTAGATGAGGAGCGACAGAAGAAGTAATACATGACTGGAGGAGTGTGAGACAGAATGCATTGGGAGTGGGGGTGGAAAAGGTGATATGGCACACACCGGAGACAGCAAATAAACACACAAACTCAAATGAAGTGCTAAGAGCAAAAGGAAAAAACGTATTCCCTTGAATGTAAGTGATGGAACAATATAAGTCATCCAGTCAAACGTATGGTAAAGAAGCTATGCTCTAAAGGAGAGACAAACACAAGAAGAAAATAAATAAACAGCAACCCAATGAGATTGACAATAAAGCCAACCAATGATAAACAATGGACTGACCTGAAAGTATTTGTATTGTCCACAATAGGTGTTTCTAAAAACAGACACTGCATGTTGTAGGCAAGACCTCAGAATGAAGGCAGAGTCGGATTGGTAACGCGGGCACTCGGGCAATACCCGAGTGGCCGGTGTCCAGTTCCAGCTGTGGGCTGCTTTTTTAAGCAGTCTGGGGGGAGATTTGGCGGTTTCTGCGTTGTTCTAATGCCACCAGCGCCCAGTGGGTGCCTGAGTGGCCTTTCTGGAGGCAGATGGGCCTCTATTATCTCCCTTTTATCAAAGGGCATCCATACCTGTATGTTCCGAATCCTAGTTTGCCTTTTGACTTTTGTGTAACTGGCATCTACTCTTTTATTTTACTTTTTCTTCTTCCTTGTTGTATTTTGTAACTTGTACGTATGAAAATTTCCTCATGTAACGGTCTTGGTTCTAATGTAAAGTGCTCTGACACCTTTGGGTAAAGTCCGCACTATATAAAACTGCATTAACTAAATAAATAAAATAAAGGGCAGAGGTGTCACTCCCTTTCTCTCGCTGGGGCTGGCCCATTGACATATGCATATTGAGCAGGTGCAGGGGGCCTGAGCAAAAGTGGCCTCACTTGTATCCAGGAGTGTTTCACCAGTGTAAGCTAATCAGTGCATTCCCCCCCCCCCCCTTTTTTTTTATAAAACTTCGCCGAAGCAGTGTTTTTTAGCGGACGATTTTTTTTATCCCAATTTAACCCTGAATGAAGGACACCAATGTGATGCGTTGTGAACGGTGCAGTGGACATTGGCTAGGAGGAACAGAAGTGCTGTTTACTACTTCCATTCCCTAGCACTATAAATAACTGGTGTTATCTAGCAATAGCCAATTTATGATGTTCGATTTACTGACCTTAAGGATTAAAGGCTGCCTTCCCGAGATTGGAACTCATGACCTCTGAATTGTCTTTCAACCACCGACTATTACCACTGCTTTCAAACCACCCATTCCCCTGCCATTTCTCCTCCATACACCCTTTCCCCTTTTTGGTTTCCCTGGTTATTTGATTGAAAATAATGTTTGGTCTCAAGGGGTCATTGTCAGTTTCTGTGGTGTCCAATGGAGTGAAGTGGACTCCTACATTGCAGGTGGACGCCATCTTTCAGTGGCATAGTCGCTCTGCTCAGTGCCATACAGGCCTGTGAGATGGCCGCTCAGTGCTGGCGGCTGTGCAGTAACAGCAGGTGGCAAGAGGGCCAGTGGTCCATCACTACATGTTGGTGCGAGTGTATGCGCCATTTTGTGGAACCCTAGGAACTTGGAAACCAGACACATTGATCCACTCTCTTAAAATATCTGAGGAGAAACAGCGGGGAACCAATTAACGGCCTAACAAGGTGGAATAGGCCCCAGTCCATGAAGACAAATAGAGCTCCTAGGCCTCTTAGTTGGAAAGAAAAATACAGCTAAACTTGGGGTGCAGGGGGGCCCACACACCACCTGTGACACTTCACCTAGGCCATAGCAGAGAATTCTGCCCTCCTCCTGGCGCCATTTTCTCCTCAGTGTCGAATATTGGAAAGCTGAACCCTCTAACAAGCCCCAGCCCCAGCCCCTTAAGCCTCCTCCTTCACTGCCAGGCACGGGCACCGGGGGCTAACTGGTTCAAGCCCACCCAGCAGACGGATCTTCGGAGGCGTGCGCGCGGCCCACCCCTAGGGGGAGAGCAGAGCACGCCGGAAATCCGTCTGCGCCATGAGGTGGTGTCTGCGCGACCCTGGTCCTACAGCGCCGCGACGTACGGGTAATGAGCCCTCGAAGAGTGATCTCTGACAGCCCAAGGCCTGCGCCGCGGGCAGGGTCAGGGGGAGGCGGGCGCGCTGGTGACAGGAATAGATTTAACAAGGTAAGGCACAAATAGGATGTCTGTCACCCGGAGAGAGCGTCTCCTGAGAGGGATCTGAGCGGCCGGGAGCCGGCGGGGGGGGGGGGGGGGGCGTGGAAGGCAGAGCCGCTGTCAGCACCCCTGGGTACCGTTTAAATATAGAGTGCACTCTTACCCCCAATCTTACAGCCGGCTCAAAATATAACTCATCACAGGCCTAGACATCAGGCTTTTGAAAGAAGGACGAAATGGCGCGAAGCCAATCAGAAGCATGTCTGCGATGGAACTAGATAAAATTGTGCTTCACGGACTAGAAGATGGAGCTAATAAAACAAATGAGGATGCAGGAAAATAATTTAGAGAGGGAGGTGGATTGGCCAAGAGCATGAGAAACAAAGAGTCTGAGAGCGAATGTCCCCCTTCTGTACTGCCGGACATAAGTTTGATATCAACAGGGCCTACTCCGCCCTTCATCCCTTCAGGATCAATACATCGAGTACTATTCCACTCAATAACAGTATACCCTGCATTGCAATATTTGCTCAGATAGTGCCACTCATTTGTGACCATAGCTTTGATTATGAGTAATTCCAACCTTGTCAATACTGAGTGGACTGTTGTTCCCACACCTGGATTAATCATGTTTATGTACAACCAACCCGATTTTACCAGCCACAAAATCCGCATGGTAAAATCGCCCTGGGAACAGACTCGTTCCTAATACCCTACCAGACCCTCAGACAAGGCAGGCAAGGGCATGGGGGAGCATTAATGCCCACCGCCAATTTTTCTGCCTTTCCCATAATCCATATCTCCATCCCTCCACCCCTGCCTTACAGCAGTGCCTGCTCACTGCAAGTGGTAAATGTGTGCGGAAAAGGGAACACCGTTTAGAAGTCTAGCCAGTAATTCTAGTTCCCACAGTTATTCCCATTCTGCGAGGCTTAACTCGCAATACCACCCAGAGAACTCATATTTCACCCCCCATTTCCTAAACTTAGAACCGCGGAAAAGGCAGCCATCCCGTTTATCTATCTTACTTGTTAAGTACCACTAGTGACAGTGACTATCTGCATATCTTCATTTCATGAATCTGGATCTGGATCTGTGATTAGTGGTTAAGCATGACATTTTTTGCATCTAAGTAAAAATGAAGCACACAAAATCCGTGCTTAATTCGTCAAAAATGTTAAGGTATTACATACGGGTGCACTGCAGCTGGCACAATCCACATCACTTTAAACTGCAGATTTAAATGTGAGCTTTATCCTTTTTTAAAGATATATTAAATAGTTAAATGCTCCACAAATTAACTTTTCTTAAAAATACACAAAGTGCCACCATGTGGTGGATTCTCATAAATACTGTGTTTTGTATACTTCGGTGTTTACAAATAAACACCGGCACAAATTAAACACTCCACAGAATGTTCTTTGAATCTGTCTCATTCATGTAAGTATGAGGCGGAACCATTACCATGGAGTTATACAGAATCGTCTCAGAATTTCTAGCTCTCCGCTTTACTTGATGCCAAGTGAACTCTTTGGGACAATAGTGCAGATGCACATTTCGATTTTTAGACTGTTTGGTGTTACCGGTGCAACAATATGATGCGCACCATGTCTACGATTTATTGCAGCAAGCTATGCTGTATTTTTAAAAAGCATTTTCTTGTTGCCAAGTGTTTTTCCCACCAAAATCTACTATTATCAAGAAAATCTTTAAGGTTAAACAGATTCTAATCATGGTATGTCTTTGCCACTGTAGTGCTTAATTTGTAGTAATAATAATAAATAAATGACAGTGCCAAATCCCAAGGCTGCCTAATTTTGATTCCACCTCATGCCTCTTCCACCACCCCACACTTCCTGTCGCTTTATCTCAAGCTTGAATGTTCGTATTGCCGCTGTTGTGTCTGTGGGGGCCCGAGAGCACTACAAGGACCAGAACGCTGCGGGGTACCGGACACCTCGCCGCTCCCCCCTGTAGCCGGGGGCTACATCTACTCCTCGCGTCTCCCGCTCTGAGGGAGACGCTTTGTATTGCCGCTGCTGTGTCTGTGGGGGCCCGAGAGCACTACAAGGACCAGGACGCTGCGGGGTACCGGACACCTCGCCCCTCCCCACTGTAACTGGGGGCTACATCTACTCCTCGCGTCTCCCGCTCCACGGGAGACGCTTCGTATTGCCGCTGTTGTGTCTGTGGGGGCCCGAGAGCACTACAAGGACCAGGACGCTGCGGGGTACCGGACACCTCGCCCCTCCCCCCTGCAACCGGGGGCTACATCTACTCCTCGTGTCTCCCGCTCCGCGGGAGACGCTTCGTATTGCCGCTGTTGCGTCTGTGGGGGCCCGAGAGCACTACAAGGACCAGGACGCTGCGGGGTACCGGACACCTCACTCCTCCCCCCCTGTAACTGGAAGATTTAAAAGCGATTAGCCCTTTCCGCCATGCAGGTCGCGCGCGGGCGGGCACTGGGCTAAGCCCGGGCAAAGGGCGGGCCGGCAGAGGCTGGGCTGGGCTGGGCCCCCACTCTGTGAAGATCACTTCGAACTCCGAGGGCGATCAAGGACCCAGTTGTGGACTTGAGAAGAGGTAGCATTACTGTATATGATAGACTGGACTGGGAGATCACTGTTTTAGACTCAAGTAGGGTGCGGATCTGGACTGTTTATTTTCGGTTAGCTGGGGTGGTTTTTTAAAAAAATAAAAAATATTTTATAGACCTAAAGTTGGTTTCGCTTTTTTTTTTTGTATCTTGAAGGGGGGAGACCTCTTGTGCTTGCCTATCGATCATTATACCTGTAGAAATCGTATGCAATGGCTAGTACGGTACAAACAAGGTCATCCAAGCTGAGCTTGAATATTTCACCTAATCCTGTTCTGCGATCAAACCTGCTCATCGGTGCGGTTGCTAATGAAATCGAGCGCACTGAGAGGCGTCTTTTATTAACCCCGCAAATCGACCATACCCCCTTGTCCCAAGAGTCCGAGACTGACATGGTTGTAATCCCCCCAAATATTCTAGCAGTTTCTCCATCTACTGACATTCCTTGCGCCCAGCTGGCGACTAATGACGATTTAGAGACCCAGATAGTGGGGGGGGGAGGGACAAATCGCTAGGAAAAAAAGGATTAGCACTAAGAAATCCAGGCAGAAGAGGGGAAAAACTACCCCTGCCTCGACCGAAATCAGCAATGTGGCTGCAGGGGAACTTAAGGGGCACGCGCCGCTACCACAAGTACCCCCAAACTGGGTATCCCAAATCATTAGTGACTTGCAGAATTATTTTGAGCAGCTCATCAACACTCAAATGAAACTAATTCTGAGTCGGCTAGACAAAGTGGTAACCTTGGTTAAAACAAAGGGGGTGGGGGAGGGTAATACTTCGCCTCCACTAACAACTGCTAAAGTCACTGAGACTATCACTACGATCCTGTTAGTTGCACAACCAAGTAATCCCCCAGAAGGGCAATCCACCATTGCGAAGCGTCCTCTATTGTCCCCAAACCCCCATCATCCACACACTAGTCGTGTTCTCAATGGCTATACTGTGAGCTCAGGTGATGTTACTCTAGCCCCACCAACACGTATCCCCCAAGTTATAGCCCATAAGCAGCCCTCACCAGAATTTCCACCCCAGTGTCAATCTGAAGAGCCACCCCCCAAGGCGATCATTAACCCTCTACCCTGTATAAACTTACCCCCAGAAGCGGCCCCATACGTAATTATACTCACGGGGGTCCCAGAGTTGAAGCCAGATCGTACAGAGGCCTACGATGAACTCAAGAACAAAACCATGTTCCGGCTGAACAAGAATAGGCCGCTAACAGGGAATGATCAGGGGGAAATTCTGTTTGTCCGAAGGGTGAGCCGGTTGGGGAACAGATCAAAGGATGCTACCGGCGACTGTGTGGTGGTAAATTTTAGGAACCAGGGCGTAGTCGACCAAATATTAAGCTGGGAACCGGTTAGCCAATCAAGTAATATCAGATCTTTGCCCCTGAGCTTTTTCTACCCAAGGGGAACTCCGTGTTTTGGTCCAGGCCCCGGATTCCGAAGCAGAAGTGATAGCCCGTTTGGTGGGAAGGGTTTCTGCCGTCCAATGCCATATGCTTCCCTTAGAAATCAGGGAGCACTTAGCCTGAGGAACAGATTTGACCCCCTTGTGTCTTAAGAGGAGCAGGACTGACTAAAGAGCAATAGAACACTTCCCACGAATCGACTCTGTGAAAAGGGCTGTTCCCCTAATATCTCCCATACTGTAACTTTATCTCACCACCTGCATTGAATGTGCCCACCAGCTATGTTGTGGAGTCCCCGGATGGGACTCTTATGGATTGCGTTGCGGTCCCCCCTGTTTCAGGAAATCCCCCTGGATTACCGGTTAGGTCATCAGGGAGTGAGGAAGTAGCGGGGCTGGATCATATCTTCCTGCACCCTCAGCGACCAGAGAATTTATATAATCTGCCCAGGTCTAACGAGGGCTCAAAAGGTGAAAGGATAGAGGACAATAACCTAGCTACACAATATCCAAGAGAGACACAAACGCAGGAGGGGCTAAAACTGGTATCATGGAATATAGCAGGATTATCAGCAAAATTTGTTAACCAGGAATGGAGGAAGTATATCACCAGGTTTCAGGTAATTTGTTTGCAAGAAACCTGGGCGATAGACTGTAGCCCCTTTCATCTAGCGGGGTACAAGTGTTTTTCTGTGCCTGCACAGAAGTCAACCTCGGGAAGAGCTATGGGAGGACTTTTTATATTTGTAGATCTGCAGCTGGAAGGAGTATGGACCAACCTAAATTGGCCCATAAATAATATTCAGGCCCTTGGGTTCCACACAAATGGGCTAAATGTGATTTTGATTAATTTGTATAACGCAGTGGCAGTCAAGGGGAAGGGATCTACAATAAGTGAATTAGATAATCGATTAAGTGCAGAGACAGCCTCGAGGAAGGGAGCGGTGGCCCCGTTAGTGGTTTTAGCGGGAGATTTTAATTGCCACCTGTGCCCCAACCTGATTCCTGTTAATGAGGACTGGTCTCGTTGCACGTTGGAGGAAGGTCCGCACTTTCAGCACTCCGGTGAGGGGATGGAATTGGATAGGGTCCTGAAAAGTCACGCCCTAGTACACACTATAGACCTTGTGGCTATAGGAAGTGGAGGGGAGGTCATTCCAACATTCAAGGGCAGAGGGTGTCGCTCTTTCATAGACTACGTAGTGGTCACCAGTCTATTTAAGGACTGGATAAGAGGGGCAGAGATCCAATGGAGCATATTCAGCAATCACTACCCCCTAGTGCTGTAGATAGAAGACCTGTCCCCCAAAAGTGCTAGGAGAGGTGTAGGGGTAGCCAGTATTGAGAGGGTAATGGATCAGGCGAGACGACTTAGATGGACCAAAGTGGACGGGGACGCTTTTTACAAATCCCTATTGAAAACAGGGAATGGAGTGATAGGGGCGTGCCTTGACCTTTCGGTGGAGGGACCTGCCATTGTCAAAGCATTTGAGGAAGTGGCGCATCTAATAGATGGGCTACTAAAGACCACTAAGCAAGGGAGAGTAAACGCCACCCCCAGATGGTTCGACAAAGATTGTTCCCGGGCACAGAAAGAGCTAAAATCTAGCTTGAAAACTGTCCCCCGGGACAAGTCACGCATTGCACTGTGTTGGATTACATAAAAAAGGCGATTAAACGCAGGAAATATTCCCTCCAATCACAAGCCTGGGAAGATTTAAGGGCCGCAGCAGATAGAAGGGACATAACTGCGTTCTGTAAAATAATAAATACCCCATGTTTTCAGGACACTAATGCCCCAGAAATTGGTACTACCATTTTGCCGGAACAATGGTATGATCATTTTAAAAGTTTATATAACCACACCGCTGAGAATAATAAGGATGATGGGAAGGGACCCCGGTGGGTTACCACGATTGAATTTTTTCTTGTTCGAAGTGGTAGCGGTTATCCAGGGCTTAACGCAAAACAAAGTGCCAGGACCAGATGGTATCCCACCAGACCTTTATTTAAGCAAGGTGGAGCTGTGGGCCCCTATTCTCACAAGGGTGATAAATGTGGCGGTCGCAACCGGCCTCCCGCTTTCATGGTCATCGGCAACAATAGTCGCCATCTTTAAAAAAGGGAACAGAGATAACCCCCAGTGCTACCGCCCCATATCTTTGATCGATGTGACGGCCAAAGTGTTGGGACGAGTGGTCCTCAACCGCCTTACGGACTGGGCCTACGAACATCAAATCATCACAGATACTCAGTACGGGTTCAGGGCAGGGAGATCAACAACGGACCAGTGCCTGAACCTCTATCTATTGATGGCAAAATATACTCTAGCTAGCAATAAGGCTATATATCTTGGGTTTATGGACCTCAATGCAGCTTTTGACCACGTCAATAGAGAGAAGCTGTGGGCCTTGATGTCCAGATTAGGGGTCGATCAGGGCCTGGTTAACACCCTGAGAGCATTGCACTGGAACACCACTGCTAAAGTGCGTTTTAATTTGGAAGGGGGCACTACGGCACCTTTTGCTTGCAATAGTGGAGTCAGACAGGGATGTATTTTGGCCCCGTTTTTGTTTTCCCTGTATATTAATAATTTAGACCAGGCACTAGGCAAATTAAAAGTAGATTCTCCTCGAGTAGGTTCCCGCCCTGTCTGTGTTGTTGTACGCAGATGATGCGGTTCTTTTAGCCCGCACCCCCAAGGGACTTCAGCGCCTGATAGACGGGTTTGTCAGTTTTATGGACACCTTAGACTTGTCGGCAAACCTGACTAAGTCCTATGTCATGTTGCCTGGAACCATACCCTGTAAAAAGTTCTTATATAAAATAGGCACACACAAACTAGGGCAGGTACAGACCTTCCCCTACCTTGGCTTGTTATTCGATGGGCTTTTAAATTTTTAATTGAAGAGCGGTGTTCCAAATTAGTGGCCTCAACGGGGGCGATCATGAATTATGGACGCAGGCTGGGCTGGTGGTCGCCAGAACAAGTCATGAACTTGTACAGCTCAATCTGTTGCTCAAAAGTGGTATATGGGTCTGAAGTTTGGGGTTTTGTTAGCACTCAGCAGTTACAGACAGAGGAGAATAAATATTTGAGAAAGGTGCTCAAAACCCCACAAAGTACTCCCGCCTACATTATCCATGAAGAACTAGGAAGGATATACATTGAGGACCTGATAAAGGTCAGACCTCTTATGGCCTGGCTAAAGATTTGGTCCAATACCGAAGCAGACCTGAGCAGACAAATTATTAGAGACTGTACAGAAAGGGACAAAGTAATGAGTATTCCCTGGCTAAAATACGTGAAGTCCACACTTGAAGGAATTGGTTGTAAGGTTTTTTTTACCAATCCAACGGAAATTATCCCCCAAGATACATTGAGAGTCCCAAAAAAAAATCTGGACCTGGTAGTCTCACGTAGAGCATCTGCGGAAGAAAGTAAAACCTCAGTCTGTGCTCATAGAATGGTGAAAACAGAGGAAGGAATGGAACCCTATCTCGCTCTTATGTATAACGCCCAGGATAGATTTTTAATCACTCGTTTTAGGCTCAACCTTTTACACCACCTATTGGCTGATCCACCAGGTTTTATTTCAACCGTTGAGCAGAAGGGTTCCTGCGGCTGCGACAATAGGTCTCCGCAGGATACCCTTCATTTTGTACTATTATGCCCATTTTATGTTTTACCTAGGCGTTGCTTTTTAGTAGGAATCTTAAAACAGGCAAAGTTTAAACATGCCAAGGTTGCCTTATTATTCTTGCAAAGGGCTAATGATCCTCATACACTGTTTTGCATTATGAATTTCATTAAGGTTGCTTTAAGGTTAAGGAACTCAAGAGGGCGGTGTTGAATGAATTTTTTTGGCCAATGGTCTCCAACCATGTGTTATGAACCGTATTTTACTGATTTTAACTGTATATGTACTTTTATGGTATTTTTTAAGTACCAAATAAAGGACTATTGTATTGTATATTGAATGTTCTTTTTTAATCTGCTGCGTTCTCCCTTTCTCTCTATTTTCAACTTTAACTTCTTCCTTTTGTCTCTTTTATCTGGCCTATTCTGTCTTGTTCTGGGTCAGAGTCTGATATTAAAAAAATAAGTCCCAATCCTCCTAAACAAACGCTTGGGCATCCCACCAGCAACAACTGGCTAAAATTAAGCACTGGTATACAACTATCAGTTTTACTGAACACTTTGACACACTTAGGCCCCATGACAGGTGGGACCACCACTCAATGCTCTCTCATCAGCTTTTACCCCACGTCTGCTTGCCTGAAATGCACTAGTTTTAAACCCATAGACACCATAAGTTACCAGTTGAACTGAGGTCTTTGTTTAACTCGGTCACGTGCAAACATTTTTGGTTGCTGAGACAAAATGATTTAAAGGGTAAGGGCAAGTCTACTGAAATTATGTTACCCTGTGGCCACAACATTTTCCACATAATTATGGATTTGACAATTTATCCATAATCTCCTGCATAATGTGCAGATTTGAACTAACACAAATATTGTTTCTAGCTCATACAGATCAAAAGTTACTAAAAACATGGCGATACGTGTTCTTGCACAGTGGAAGACCCTTCACAAAGGTTGAATGGTCATCTTTCAATTGTTTATTGATATATTTCAGTTTTAAATTGGTACTAAGAAAGTGATTTTTTTCCCCAGACAAAATAATGAAGTAATACTTTACCATAACATGTGTATCTGTAATGTGCACGTTCACCTGTAGTCATCTTGGCGCTGAACAATCATATGTTTATTGTTACCCAAAATAATGGTACTCATTTTATCGACCTCAGATGGATGAAAGGCTGAATAGACCCGCCGGGATTTGAACCTTTGACCATGAGGTTGAACACAGGCCCCTGCATCGGACACATTAGTCCACTGAACCACCAGACCCTATTACAGCATGTGCCGCATTATACAGCACAATTTGACTTTTCTTTCCGATTAGTTTTGTCCACCCGCTGCATACTCTGGTTCTTCCATGCTACAGCGCTCCAGGTGCCTGGGAAGGGGTACTAGCTTGGACAGGGCCAGGCCTGTGGTAAGATTTAGGGTGATATCATTTGCATAGCAGCAGCATGGCAGTGGGGTCCAGAGGTGTGAGGGACCTATGCACCTCAATTATTGTTGTCATTATAATTCATCCTCATTGCCCTTTGCATTAAGGTCCAATGCACATTTGTTGCGCCTCTTGTTAAGTGTTTGATTAAGGTTAGAGTTAGTGACGTGTAAATGTCAGCATTTGGAGCAGTTCTAAGATAATATGGTGGTTGAAATGCATTTTCTTCATAAAGGAATCCGTTATATAAATTTCGTTTTGCACTCCATATACTGCTGCCTGAGTTGATGTTTTGTAGGATTCTTCCTAGTGGGTTCTTAGTAGTGTATTTCTTCTCAGAAGTGTTCTCATTTCAACATCGCTCCAGTGGGGTGTCCGGGTTTGGAGAACACGGAGCGCTCTGAACTTCACCCGGGAGCCGGTGAAGCCTCAGCAGGCAGGAGATAGACAGTCTGAGCGTTTTGGGCGAGGATGAGGCAAGCTGCAAGATTATTTATTTATTGAGCAAGAAACACTTTGATAAGAAATGCTCCACACAAGAGCAATGCGGCACGTAGCATCAGCCCCCTGGGCAGGCTGGCACCCCTAGTGGCAGGAAGAGACGTCAAATTCCACTGATTACTTTTGGTCACAAAAACCTGGGCATGAGTGGCACCCACAGTGCCAGTTAAGCACATGCTCTGCCCTTGAACAACGCCTTGCCTACAGGGGAGATCTGCAATGTGTTCTAGAAAGTGTGCCCGGCAGGTGCCCCAATCGAACATCGAAACAGGTCATTCCCTGCTCCTTACATTTTGCATCATGAATCACCCACGCATTATTGTCGCTGACTCAGACATGAGTAATATGCGACATGAAACACAAGGACAACCTGCAGCTTTTGTATAAGCTGTACTTTCCTTTTGTGTACCTCACAAGTGGCATTGAATGGCACGACAGGTGGACCAGGTGATTACCATCTAATTTCCCATCTCCCTTTGTTACTTGAATACTGTTGTTTTCCAACCATCCCTCTAATGTATTTTTTTATTTAACATTTTCCCTACAGTGGACATGGGAGCTGTCAACGCCGCTTGTCCGCAACGTCGCTGTTCAAAATTACATATGGTGACGCACTTTGGAATAATAGTGTGTCTTGGAATTTCTGATGGGAACACATTATTAAGTAATGGTAAATTATATACATTGCTACTGCAGCAGTGAGGGCTTTCACACCTCTAGATGGGGGCGCGTGGACTGCGGTGGGAGGGGGTTGGCACCAGTTGTTTGGAACTGGCAGGGTTTGAGAAATTGTTGTGTAAAGGAAAGTTCAGGACTGAAGCCAGCAACAATGGAGTTCAGATTTGAAAGATATGGAAAGAACAGAGATGCCAATTTGTACCATAGCAAGTGTGAGTAGATTATTCAACACTTCATTGCGTACTTGTACTCTACAGAGGACCAGGATTCACTTTCGACAAGCATTAGGAGAATGTAAGTGCAAAACAAAGGTGTTGATTTTGGACACTGTGAGAGATCACATGTAAGGTGGTCGATGGAGTGTGGTTTGATGAAGGGGATGACTTTGGTTGCACTGGTTAGGAGGAACAAACAGTTCCATATGGTCATCAGCATCATCAAAATCTTTATTTGATCTCGTAAAAAAAGATACACCATAAAACGAATTAAAGTTCATAAATAGTTTAAAAAAAACATATACAAATAAGGGATATAAAACACACCGACACTTGAAAACAACAGGAAACATAACGCTAAAAAAGCTATAAAACCACATCATTAAAACCTCATAAAATGGCGCAATAGCAGTGCACATTCTAAAAAAGAGCCTACTGCGTGGCAAACAATGGGACAGTAAAGTTGTGGCAAGGAAATCAGTGCCACTCTACACTTACTAAACTTACATTTACCAAACACAGGAACTAAAAACGTTTTAGTAAGTGGGAGATACAATTTGCAAAATAAGACAATGTGCAGCAAGATCTGGAGAGATGTGCAAATAGGGAGCCATCCCCTACATAGTCTGTAGGAGACAGTATTCTCCAACACTGGGTTTTATTAGTTACCTACCCTCCCTCTATGCCCTTCCCTAGGACAAGAAGCATTCCCTAAAGCACCCTTTGTCCTTCTTGCAGATAACTGCTGGTTTCTCGAAAATCTGTGGACAGCCTAGAGCACAAGTTGTCTCCCTAGTATATCTAAGCCAGGGGATTCTAGGGCCATATGAGGAGGAGAGACAATCGGACATGATTGTGCAGTTTTGGCCAGCCTCCTCGTTCTGCCAGATCGAACACCACAGCAACAGAGGGGCAAGTTTGATCAGATCTTCCTCATACTCCAAGCCCAGTTCCTGGTGAACAACAAAATGAGGTGTGAAAAAGGGGACTCTCAATACATGCCGGCACACTCTATTTTCTTCATTTTGAATGGTGTCCATGTCCGTTTATAGCCCCATGTCCCCGAGCCATAGGTCATAATCGGGAGACACTTCCACCTATGAATCTCTAATATGGGGGCGATGGGCTTTTTCCCTATCGATGAGACAAGAGAAAATTGAGCCAACCGCTTGCAAGAAACAGTTTTTCCTGTTCCCAACACATGGAGCCCAGTTGCAAGCACGATCAAACATTAGCCCAAGGTACAGGAATTGGCTCACTTTCTTCAATTACCCTTCCCCCCATACTCAAAGCGTGTTTTGTGCTTTTTGAGCCACAAACCATAAAAAAAGGTTTTGAACAATTGGTTTCCAGATTTAACATTTTCATAAAAGCAATACAAGTGGATGTTAGTATCTTTAGACCAATAGCTGTCCTTGCAAGTAACAATGTGTCATCTGCATATAGGAATCCTGGAATACGTTTTTTATTAACCAGTGAAACATCCACCCACACATTCACTAACTCAGTTTCAAGGTCAATTATATACCACAAAAATAAAATGGGTGCCAACACACACCCCAGTCGAGCTCCTCGAGTCACTGGAAAGGAAGATGAAAACTCTCCACCATTTACTATACCTAACTGATGTGGATAAATCCCAATGAAGGTGTCGCAAAAAAGCCACCAAGTCATCCTCAAGTCCCAGGGAGATTCAAATATCCCAGAGCTCAGACATACTCACACAATCAAAGGCACTGGTTAAGTCCACGAATGCCAACTGGAGTGGACTACTCTTGGTGAACTTATATTTGGACACATGGAGGTGAAAACATTGCTCCATCGTGCCACGGCCCTTTCCAAAGCCATACCGAACTGGAGAGAGAATATTCTTTTATGTAGACCAAAGAAGCAAACGTTCCTGTATGCTTCTCCCAATTATCTTGGCAACACAGTCAAGTACTGAAACTGGGCGATAGCATTTGGGGTTATGTACATTACCCTTTTAAAAAACTGGTACAATTATAGACTTGCACCAGGGAGATGGGACTATACAGGCCGAGTTTATAACATTAGTGAGCAGGGGTGACCAGAACCCTGGGTTCTCTTTAAAGATGACCAAAGGAATCCCGTCGGGACCAGGTGCCTTTTTAGAAGGACTCTTGAGAATGGCCTCGAAGACTCATCTGGTGAGAACTGAATGTTCAAAAGTAACACAGAATCAAATGTTCTGCTATTGTATCTAGGGGTATTAGAGCAGTAAATGCTGCTAAAATGGTCTATCCCCCTACCAGGTCCAGTGTGAGTGCTCACTTTAGCAGGCAACAAACCTGAAGCAAGGCCAACACATACTGCCTACAGAAAGCCTGCGGGTCCTTGGCCTGACAAGCAGATACCAAGGTTTCCCGCTTTTCATTGTTCAAGTTGGCCTTTCTTTTCTTTAATGCGAAGGAGTAATCCTTCCTACAGACCCCAAGAGCTTCCTGATCCCTAGGAGGCCACTGCAATTCCCTCCTTAGTCTATTATTTGCAACTCTGCAAGTCTTATCGGACCAGGATTTATTGTGTCTCATTCTATTACCTTTGGGCCTCATGAGCATATCTCTTATACAAGAAGTTAATTGAGCAAAGCACCTCAATGCTACATTGGGTCCAAGTTCCTCTGATGTACAGGAATTGGTCAACCCCACACACTCTTCTGTAATTTTACACATTATGGACTTTATATTTACAGAATGCCAGACTAACCCTTGCCCAGCATCTTTTGTAGCTATTGGCTGCTTAGACCTAATATTACACTTGGGCCAATTTGATGAAGAGCGTAAGCGGGTTTTGGTCGCTATATATAGTTGGTAAAACTTCCCCTTCCGAGACTAGAGAATGCATACGTCTAGAGATAAAGATGTAATCAATTACAGAGCCTGGCCCCTTCCCATGTATGTCAGAATAGTAGATGCCATAGGATTAGTGGCTGCTCTCTATAGATCATAAGTTACCAAGTAAGTGTATTGCGTACATCTCCTGGTGTCTATAATATTTTCCCAATTAAACTCAAATAGATCTGGGCAGAAAGTTGAGGATGCTAAGGTAGGCACAGTATGCAATTTTGCATTACAATCACAAGCTATCATTAAATTAAATGGTGCACCAGGGTAAACATTGCTATCTGCTAATTTTTCCACAAGAGTGAATAGCTTGTGGAAATTCTGATTGTTCCTGGCAGAAAAATCATTTTTGCAGAAATTAACCAGAACTTTACGGAAATTAAAACCCCACCTCAAGTCAAAGGCATCCATATTTTCTCCCTCCGCCTGTATCTTCATTATTTTGCAGCCAATATCAGCTTTGAACCAAGTTGCCAAACCTCCCCCCCCCCCCCCCCCCCCCCCCCGTATCCTGACCTGAAAGTTATGGGGAAGCTGGAAGATTGAAACATATATATACATCAATAAACACTTAATCCAGCTACCAAGTTTCCTGCAGGAGTACAATATCATATTTATTGATAGGAGCACATCAGCCCTCAATCAATAGCTTAGAAGCCCACCCAGCAATGTTCCAGCATAGCCGTCTCAGCTTTACATTAGAATGATGAGGCTGTTTTATCACCTGACCCATACTGCACACCGCAGAGGAGGGAGAAATACAGACAAGGGGCTGGTTTTCACCTTCTGTTAAACCTAATACGGAGGTACGCTGGCAACAATCAGTGTTCAAAACTTGATGTCCAGTCAGCGGGTCTAATCTGTCCAACATTTCCAGCGGTGGGGTAGGGGTAATCGTACAACCAGAGGGCACACAAACCGTTATCGCAGAAACCGGGGAGACCATAACAATTTCCATGTGTTATTTTATCTCCTGTTACATTATAGTTGGTTTTGTTTAGCAAAGCTTTACTAATTTCTTGACCTCTTCACACAGTTGGGTTCTGGGGGAAGCATAGGTTAGTGATTTGTAGTTTTATCAACGAGTAAGGAGGTAATTCCCCAGACCATCTCTTTGACTAGTAAGTGTAGGTGATTCGGTTGCTGAGCAGGGATTGCTGCGGGGCTCTATTGGAACGATCAGGGGTTGCTCGAAGCATATCTTACAAACTTAGATTTAAGCCAAGTAAAGCTAAGTCTTCGGATATCCTAGCACGGTCGACTGTGGGGGAACTGGTAGAGGTCTTGCGAGAACCACTCTGTCTCTCTCTCTCTGTGTCTCTCTCTCTCTGTCTCTCTCTCTCTCTCAAGAGAGAGAGAGAGATTGGATTTGTGCCATTCCATACAACCAATACAAATAAATGTTAGTGTTTGTGATTCTTTGATTCACTCTCTCCGAGTATTTTATTGTCTGACCTAGTTCTATAATTGCCTCGGTAAGTCTACCTGTGTCCCTGTCCCATTGTCTTGGAGTCTAAACTATCCACATCTCTATCTTATTTGTAATTTTCCAAGCATCATTATATCAGTGTCCTTGTGTTTGAAATCCACGTAAAGATATCAAGAAAGCAACTACAGTGCATCACACAGACCACTGTTACAATCGGCTTTAAACCTTCATCCACATCCAACAACACAAGCCACCACAGCTAGTATCATTTAATTAAGTCACATACTTGTTTGGACTTGACCACGAAAAGTTGATGAATAATTTTCGTATGACGCACAATATACTACACAAACATCTTGTATTTGCTTTTGAAATATAAACGGTTAGATGTTTTCTTTTTTTGTTTTTTTCTTTACTCAATTATATTTGCCTATTTCTATCTTTTTGATATTAGTATGGATCCCTCTGCCTATTTTTTTCTTGTGCCCTCTAGGATTTTGCCAATTTCAAATATTTTATTATAACAAAACATTTCATATAAATACAATTATTTTAAAACTTAAGTTTAAAGCAAACATCGATATATTCTAAACATCCAAGAATATTTCCATGAAATACAATAAAAATTAGCACCATATCCACATACAAATACATTAGAATGATGCTTAATATCATTGTCATTCCTTCAACTTGTGAATGCTTCTAGTGCTTGAGTGTTGGCCTCATCCATAAATATAGTTATATATAAAAAGTGTATATACCTGGGGATATATATGCTCTAGCATGGTTTTTGTTTATAACTTACACATTGGCCATCTCTACATTCAAGGTATTCTTTATTATCATTCCTCCTAGCAGTGAAATATTAAAGACAAGTGCTTCATGTGCTGGTCCAGGATTTATTTGCCCGCAATATAAATATTCTATTCACTTTAGGGACTTTTCCCAGTTCCCATGATATTTAGCAAGTACAGTATTCTATCTTATCCTTGCTTCTCACACCTCTCTAGGAGATACTAGCTCTATAGTTGAAATTAAACTGATCTGCATAATCCTGTGTATAGCAACATATAGTGGACTCTTGCATACATTGTTTCATCCTGTTTTCTTTTAAATGATGTTTTGAAACCACCAAAGTTCTCAAAACTTTCTTCTAGAACATTGTTGAAGACAGCCTGGTAGGCAGTTCCTCACAGTGCACCATTACGTTTGAAATTAGAGGGTGACCTGATCCAACCTTCTGATCCAAGGATAGATCACAGAGCACATGTCATTAAATTACATGCCATCTGAAGTTATGAGGCTATCGATCCAAGCCTACTTGGACCTTTAGGAGGAAACTTAAGTTATTAATCATGTGACAGTCGAGCAGATACTTGTAAGGATTTGAAAACCTCTTTTCAATTTCAAAGGTTAGGATAAATATAACAGGTGACCCTGGGAGGTATGGCTGTAGCATCCCTTTAACCATGCTAGGTGCTACACGAATTGCATCGCAGCTCAGTAATTTATGCCAGCCTACCCTTTTAGAAGCCACCTTCTATTTGAACAGAACAAGATGGAGATATCCGATAATATGAGTCACATCTCACAGAGCATCCACGTGTATCTAAAATGGGAAAAGTCTGTTTCCTGAGAATATGGCAGATGGAAAATCAAAGAACAGGACTTAAAGAGAGAGAGATCATATCATGACAGAGTGTCCCATTAATATCACAATGCATTCGCTCTCCTAAATTACCTCGAGTAGCAAATTTGCTCTTCACAGTGGCTGCACATTACAAATAGCATTAACAGTCCTTCATTTCTGGATGGATTTTGTTTGATTTTGTCAGTAAAAACATATGCAAGGAAGGCTAGCTGCCATTCCCCAGAGTGAGTACGAGAAGAAGAAATTCCAAGATGAAATGCTTACCAACATCGTGAATAAATCTTTCAATTTTGGACTGCATGCCCCAGTATCTGAACTCCACTTTGCACAGCTTGTAGGCGCACATGATTGGGTATTTGCCCAGGTTGTTCTGATGCTCCTCTATCCAGTCTTCAGTCAAAGGCCCTCTTTTCGTTTTCAAGGACTTGTACAGCTTAGGGTCCTCTTCTACCTTGTACTCGTGCGGGGGGATCGGATCTTTCACGATGTCAATGGGATCTGGGGAGAACAAAGCAGGGAGCCCAGTTTCTACAATGTACTCAAACCTTCCTTCTGTAAAAATATTTGCTCTGTTTCAGGGGTGTCCAATGTTGGCCCTTGAGTGCCAGATCTATATCATATTTCTAAAGGAAAAAGATTCCTATTATGATTTATTGTGTGTAAATTGATCCCATATGCCTAGCCTGAAATTTTGCCATTGATCCAACCCCGTGCACCAGTGTTGGGACACTCCTGCTCTATTAATATTTCATCAGTAAAACTATAAATCATTTTTGTAATAAAAATGTCAATACGTATCTGTGACCATTCATCACTGTGCTCCCCTCCCACCAGATCCCAATCACAGCAGCAAGCCACAACTTTCCATTTTTATTTTGATTAAGTCTTAAGAGTTTTTAAACCACGAAAATGCCTTAGGCCTGTACAAACATTTAAAAACCAGATAAAGATATTTACATAATATGTACAAAGGGCCAACAATAGTACATTTTCTAAAAAATAATCATAGTCAGTAATGTCAGTATTTCTAATTGGGAAAAAACAACAGAAAGCAGAGATACATAAAAACGATCTTTACGCTCTGCCATAGGGCAATAGTATCAGCTGTTTGCAAAGTACAATTGGCAGAGGATTTCAGATGAAAGTATCAAACCAAATATCAGACTGATTCATAGTTTTACTTTTTTGTTTTAACCAGGGCACAGAACTGGTTTTGAGATTTCACAAGTTCCTGTGATAATAGAACGCATGTTGCTAAAGCATAACATCTTTCGCTGCTTGACTTGAAAATGATCGATACCATGAAAAGCCCAGGAGAGCAAAGGGTCTTCCTCAGGCTCACACCACGTCCCGAAGATTGGACTTTTCACAAATCTGACTCACGAATTGTTGTTCGAAGACCCCTTTGCCACCTCGAATGATCCCCACCTGGATTTGAATGGCTAATATTTGTCACTGCTGCAGCACTATCTATCTGATCCGTGCTCCAAGATCTTACAAATGATCAGGTAGGTTCACGAGGGCAGATCATTTGAGCTCCAACCATCAAGAACTCTGCAATAAAATGATTAAAGGGGCCATACAGTGTGGAGGCAGACAGTCCTAGGTGCCCAGTCCTGCATTTCAAGCAATCGCTGACAGCACACATTATAGAATATTCCTTGGTTTGATGTCATCAGCCTGGGTTTTGAAACCAATTCACTCAATGACCCCGTTAAGAATATCTTAGGGAGCTCCTGCCTGCCCCTTTTGCCGTATTAAGACATGGAGCCAGGAACCCCTGTAACCTCCTCTCTGTGCATGTCATTGTCCATATTTCACATCTTCCTTACTTGGTACTTCCCACACTAACCTTTATACTCCGCTCCAGAAAGTGTAAAGTTGTTCATGTTAGCAAGGAAAAGGTAAATTGTGCCAAGAAGAAATAGGAAGCAAGTTCTTTCCTGCAGTAAAGATTGTTTTCTGCTCACTCGAACTTGAATAAATCCTACCATTGTTGAAATGTGGGGCTGGGGGCACATAACTTGGAACATGCATCATGCTTGCACGTAAAATGCACTTACCAGCGGCACTTAGTATGGCTTGTTTTTTTTTAATAACTGCCACCTGTACAAGTAATGAAGCAAGTAACTTCTGCATGTCATAAGTCGAAACAGCATTTTTCTTGCACTACTCATTCTGTTTTTATGGCTGGCGTTAGCCAAGACCTTTTGATTTTACTATCTATTTATATATATCTAAAATACATACTTAGAGCGGCTTTCATTCATCCCTCTTCATCTATTGGTCTACTGGGAGAGGTGTGGCGCAGCGGCTAGAGCGACTGACTCCGGAGAACAGGGCTCACGGTTCGATCGCCGGTGGCAGCTCAGCACCATGTGACTGGGCAATAGCTCACTTAGGGCCTCATGTAGGTAAATAAATTTTACCGGTTCTTAAATACCGAGCCGTACCGAATCGGTAAATTAGAATCGGTAAGTTATATGTAGGTAAAAATTCGGTAACAGTTACCGATTCGGTAACATTCGGTAAATACGAATCGGAATTCACCGATTCGGTAAATACCGAGGTGATAATTACCGAATCGGAAAATACCGAGGTGGTATCTACCGAATCGGAAAATACCGAGGTGGTATCTACCGAATCGGAAAATACCGAATCGGTATGTACGGATTCGGTAAATAACATCACATGACTTGACGAAACAGCTAATCCTGTGCAACGACAGCCCACCCAACCAGGAACTGCCCACACCCAGGCAGGTGTACACAATTAGCCGAAGTGGCCACACCCAGGCAGGTGTACATAATTAGCCGACCCTGGAGAGGCTTGGAGTGCAGAGGAGAGGCAGGGAGCAGTTGCATGTGCGAGCGGGAAACGAACAGCATGTCCAGCCAGAGAACACAGAAAGACAGAGGGGAAAGGAGGAGGAAGCTCAAATTCAGCCCCAAGGAACTCCAGGTGCTGGTGGAGGAGGTGGTGAAGCAGCACCAGAAGCTGTTTGGGAGGCAATCCCTGCAAGTGCCTGAGGCCGAAAAGCGCAACATATGGCTGGCCATCCAGGCGCAGGTCAATGCTGTGGGAGTGACCCACAGGGACATTGAGGTCCTCAAAAAGCGCTGGTATGACCTGAGGATTGTGACCAAGAGGAAGATGGGCGACATCCAGAAGGAGGCCAGCCAGACCGGAGGTGGAACCAACAGGGCACCTGCCCTCACCGAACTGGAGGAGCTGGTGGCGGCCACAATCGAGCAAGAGAGCGTCGTGGGTCTTGGGGACGCCGACAGCTCTGCCAGAGCCGCAACACACCAAGGGAAGACGAAAGCACAGCAATGTAGCCTCCCCTACCCCTATCCCACATCCCCCATTGTGAAACGAGAATCACACTGCAGTCCACACGTGTCAGTGCAGACAGGCAATGCATTCCGGGAGATGTAGTCAGGGCAACACTAACCATGACGTAAATGTTACAGGGCAACAAGGCATGTCACGCACTCGAGGCACAAGGAGACAGAGGACAGATTGGAATGTGAAATGATTTATTGTGACGCTTGCAATGCAGCCCTTCGGGGACACTGAGCCAATGTTGTTTTTCTGTCCACAGATGTGACATCATGCAGTACAGGGCATGCTGCAGGGGAGACGGCACACCGGCCACAAAAATCACCTCTAGCCAGCACGAGTTCAGACCAGGGAGCAGGCCCACTGGCAGCCGCACCACCAACACAGCCAGCCTCGCCGCACACAGAGCCAGCATCACCTCACCGAGAGCCAGCATCACCACAACCACAGCCAGCATCGCCACTCATGTTCGAATCACCGGCCACATCTCCGCTTGCAGGTGTGAGAATGAGGAGGCGTCCAGCAGCCAGGCTACGAGCCTTCGACACCTCGTCAGACGACAGCATGGGCCCAGAAGACCGCACCGGGCCCCAGGAAGGGAGCCATCCCACTGTGCCCCACACCTCACAGGCAGCACAGACGGGAGCAAGAGGGCGCCGCAGGTCGCGTGTCCAGAGTCCACCAGCACCCACTGACGGCCATGGTGTCTTCTTGGGGCTCGAGGGCCAAATGTTGAAGCAACAGCGCCTGCAATCAAAGGCAGTTATGTCAGTCCAGAGGCACATGCGGGTGATGAAGACAAGCTTAGTCAACATGGACACAAACATTGGCGGCATGGCTGCGGGCATTCGGGACATGTCCCAGTCAATCCAGCAGTTGTGCAGCAAATTAGATGCTGACATCGAAGCACGGCGCCGGGAACGCCAGAGAAGGGACACTACCAGCAGGGCACTCAACCGTCTGGCAACTGCGACTTCCCTACTTTGCCGGCGCTCTGTGACGATGCAGGAGGGCCTAACACAGTGCTGCAGCGACCTGTCTCGGGGGATGGTGCAGGTGACAAGTGCACTAGGGGTGCTATTGACTAGTCAGGCGTCGACAACTGCTGCAGGGGATGTTGCGGAGAGCATCGACACCAGCAGCAGCATCACACCCCCCGTCCCCGAAGCACGCAGGAGCAGCAGGCGGCTTGGGGTTGGCTCTAGTGAGGATGCACAGGCCGTGCAATCCACCACTGCAGCGCGTATGCGCAAACATTGATGTGGCCCTGCTTAGCCACTTCCCATTGGGTGACGTAACCCTGGACATACTCCTTGTATAGATGGTATATTGCCAGATTGGCCTGTTCATGTGTTCATGGCGTGGTGCCACATTAAACTACGTCATGACTTCTCACAACTCGCTGTGTCCCCTCACTTACTCAGAAATAGTTGCATGTGATCTCTGCCCGTCTCTCTCTCCCATCGATTGCAGTTGGCACTCTAGCTGCGCTGCCCTCTGGCTGGCCTGACTCATCCTCGTTGTCCTCAAAATATGTTAGTTCCACATCTGTACCTTTTTTCGTGGCAAGGTTGTGCAGCATTGCACAAGTGGCAATAATCTTGCAGCAGGTGATGGGTTTGTACTGGCGTGCGCCTCCGCTCTTGTGGAGGCAGCGGAACCTGCTCTTCAGTAGTCCAAACGTGCGCTCCACCACATTGCGTGTTGTTTTGTGGGCCACGTTGTATCGTCTCTCACTCTGGGTTGCTGGGTGTAGGTAGGGAGTGAGGATGAATGAACGGCATGCATATGCACTGTCGCCTGGATGAGTAATAGGGAACCATCAGTTACATGCCTCTATACACTCTGATTTGCAGGTTTCAAGGGGCGTCACTGTTACTTACCCAGCAGGTATCCCTCTCCGAATTCGCCGGCACTCAGTCGTGTGTAGATCCCACTATTCTGGAAGATGTAAGAGTCGTGGGTGCTCCCAGGAAACTTTGCAACAATATCTGTGATCATGTTCCCTGCATCACAGATCACCTGCACATTGATGGAGTGGGTGGACTTCCTGTTCCTGTAGATGTGCTCTGTATCAGCTGGTGGACAGATTGGGATGTGTGTACCATCAATACAGCCGATGACATGGGGGAACTGTGCCATGTGATAAAAGTCTGTTTTTGTTTTCTGCAGTGCAGCCTGTGTGTTTGGGAAGCTTATGTAGTGGTGCATTCTCTGCATCATGGCATCCAGGAACTTCCTGAAGAAACGTGACAGGCAACTCTGGGATACACCACCCACCGCAGCTATCACCACCTGATAACTGCCGGATGCCAGTAGATGTAGGCTGCAGAGCACCTGCACATGTGGTGGTATGGCGTGCGCCCTTCTTGTTGGCTGGTCCAGGAGTGGGTGCAGGTCCCTTATCAGGTCCATGATGGTTTCGGGGTGTAGCCTGTACCTCTCATGTATCTCTGCATCAGTCAGCTGTAATAGTGTGATGCGCTGTCTGTAGATTTGTTCCTCCCGTCGCCACACCCTCAGTCCTGCTGCCTGTAGACGTAGGCGCCTTGCAATGACGTACATGGCGGCCATGTTGTCCACGCTGTTGCATTTTGGGATTGCTTATGTGCATTGTTGATGGTTACCACCTGCTTTCAATCCGTGTTAATTACCGACTCTTATTTACCGATTTTCCTGGATTTCTTAATTACCGACTGCTCCTACATGTCATTTTAAATTTTTACCACTTCATATTTACCACTTCATATTTACCGATTCGTTAATTATGTATTCGGTAAATATGAATCGGTATTTTAGAATTCGGTAACTATGAATCGGTATTTACCGCCTCATATTTACCGAAAAGTGGTTTTTGGACTCCTACATCTCACTTGTCTGAATACCGGTCGGTAACGGCATATTTACCGAAAATCGGCCGTTACCGACCGGTATTTCGCTACCTACATGAGGCCCTTAATCTCCCCGACGGCCCCCAGAGCCTTGAGACTCTTAGGAGTGATTAGTTTGCGCTTTACAAATACCGGATTTAGGATTTATTTTTTTATTTTATTGGTAAATTGTTGCGTCATTCACGTATTTCTCCATCCTATCAAAGCACACTGCCTGGGCAATGGGTCAGCCCACCTCAGCCATTGGTTATCTTCATTGTGAGTGACGGCATGCTTCTCTTTCACCAAAAGCCCATCCACACACAAAGTAGTTCCCTTCAGTGTCAGAGACTGCTATGGCAAGGTGTTTTTTCTGAGTGAAAACCATGTTTTTTTTATTTTGGCCATGTTTTTTATATTGGCAGGGGCACAGCAGCTCCCCAAATATAAAGGGTTGCAAAAACCAAAACAAAATAAGCACAGACAAAGTCAAAAGGCTCTCATTCAATGCCAGACCTATTGACTTGGCCTTGTGAACATGAAGATCACACTAGGCCCACCTCAGCCACACGAAAGTAACTGATCACATTGGAGGCAAAGGAGACTTTAATAGCCACCGCTCATCATTTTTATAACCCCTAAGTCCGTTTTACAAATGTATTAATGTTACTTTTATTCTTTGCTTTTTTCAGCTCAATCATAGTAAAGCTCGAGGCAGAAAATGTGTAATAGGGAATTGAATTGAACACGAGCAGTCTTCTCCGAGTCAAGGAAAGAATTTAATTTCCCTGCTTGTACTATGTGCCAGTACTACACTGACCATGGGCACGAGTCACAAAGATGCGGCTAACACCTCACATGCTCCTGGAGTTCTCTGCGTGATTTCGATATGCGGAAAAAACAACTTGTGGGCTTCATTCTTCTAGAAATTAATAAATCTTCACTTGGAGGTGCAGGAAGACCTTGAATGGATGTATAGTCATCTAACAAAATGACAGCTTATGCCTGGAAACCTGCGTCAGCAGCAGCTCTGCTGGCATAATTGTGGAAAACGGTTATGGATTTCATTTTCACTAGTGAGAATATATACACATGTATGCACCTCAACTGTTTTGGGGAGATTTTTTTTGTATGTCCATGGAGAAACCCTTTCCCAAACACCGCCACTGTTTTTAGGTCGAGCCTGGAAGCCCCGTCCACTCTCCACTCATATTTCTCATTGACTTGTGTCAATGTCATTTGTAAATGCTGGCTTCTGATTCGTTAATAGGCTTGTTAGTCCCTCCTTAGTACCACCTTGTCTTCATTTGTAACCTCCCATGAGGACTGGCCCTTTTACTTCGGTAGTTACAAGGTGAGTCTTTTCTTAGTACTATAAGCACTATTTTCTTCAATGACTTTCTCCTTCTGCAGGCACGACATGCTTTCCTGCAACATTCAGAAGGCCATGCACGCTTTCACTTTCAGAGCACCTGGAACAATGGCGGACGCTTCTTTGACTATGCCTCGCATTTACAAGAGTTTGAGCTAATGCAATTGTAAATGACAATGTGCTAATTAGCAAAACAGATAAATAAAAGTCATTGTCATTTACAACGCCAATAGCTTAAACTCTCCCAAATGCGAGATCTATTGCATTGCAAATGCTTGTTTTATTTTGGGGTGGTTCCTCTAACGCCCTAAAAAGGGATTTACATCTGTCATCCATGTTAATCGGGAGGAGGTGTGGCAAAATGTTTGGGGAATACCTAAAAACGTACACGTTTGTAATTGTGTGCAAACTTCCAGGGCATTGTATTTTTTTGCACCTCGGCATTTGGATAGCTGCACTTACCCCTGACAAAGCCGATTTGTACCCCTGACGAGGAGGCCGAGTTGTTCCTGGTCACCTCCTTGAAGTGTATAGTTGCAAGGGCATTAGATGTGGTGTGTCTTCTGTGGGAGGTGTTGGGTGAGGCATGCATGGGGCTCAGGGACCTACTTTAAATATGGTGTTTCCTACTTATCTGCACTTAAGTGTTGCAAACAGTGTGAGAATAGATGCAGTCGCCCAGGTGCTGGGGAACACCCAATCTCCACCCACATGCCTAGTTTACACTCAAGTCAAGGACACTAGAATTATGCGGGTTTTTTTTCGGCAGCAGCGTTTTCTGCATAATTATCATTCTGTCGCATTTGCCACATGATCCATCATCTGCTCCATTATCTGTAGCATTAAAAAAATGTGTTTCTAGCTCAAAAGAATCAAAAGTTGTTAAACACGCGGCGGCGCTTGTTACAACGCAGTGGCATTCCAGCACTTTGCAAAGGTTTACTGCTCTGCCGCTTATTGCTGCATGAGGGTGTCATACTGGAACTAATGCGGGTAACTCTTTGCCCAGACAGTGTTAGTCTGCGTAAAAATGACAAAAATCTTGAAGTATACTATCACAAAATGTGCAGCATTCCACTTTATAATTTGACTTGTCTTGCTGCATAATTTAGTCAACACTGCAGCATCATTTGTTACTCCTCTGATGCATTATTCCAGAGGTCCTGCTTCACTGATTAAATTCATCTACGTGTTTGAAACCAAATTTCATGAATTGGAAAAGCGATTGATTTTTTTCGTTGTAAATAAGGCAATTTGGACGTGCAAGTCGTATTTACATGCGTAACTAATTAAAAATGAGGCCCTATGAAAGAAAATGCCACTAGGTAGAGAAAAGCTACACCAGATACTGACGGTTACTATAACCAGCCGGTAAATTGAAGATGGAAAACTAGCTAAACCCACGGTCAATATGTTCATGAGTTGAGCTCTCCAGTGGTGGTACCATACCAGGCTGCGTAAGCGGCTCATGCTTGAAAGCGGGCATGTGGCACAGTTTTCCATAGCCCTTTCAAAATCATTTGAAAATGAATGCTAACTTTTTTAATTGATTAGGTATCATTTAAAAAAAAAAATTCTATGTGCTGAGATCACGTAAGCTTTTTAGAATGGTTGTATGTTTTCAAATGGGTTTTTTACCTTCCTCTTCATTTTTTACCCTCACTTCCCTGCCACCCTTCTCGGTTCTTTTTCTGTGCTCTCTGACTGCTACCGGTGCTTTCCCATTCCCACCATTTTGATTATGTTGCTGATCTATGGGCCCATACGAGGGGACCTGAAAACATCATAGGTATACCAACCCACAGTCCATGCTACCTCCGGCATTGCTAACCGGCGGAGGAATTTGGATGCAGGGAGTCCCAATTTAAAGTTAGACATGGGGAGTCCACTATGGTATAGAGATAGAAATAAAATGTATCATAATTTGGTTTCTGTGTGAATTTATGTAGTGTTACAGGAATTATTACAGGAATGTGGAATTCCTTTAGCCCGACGCCCAGGACATATTGTTTGGGGTCAAGGGCAACAAGTTTTCATGTGTATTTTGTCCTTGGGACAAGTAGGCCCACCCCCCTGCTGCACTAACCTTTTGGCTGCCAGTTTGCAGTACCACATTATGGAGCAGGAAAGGGCACTGCCTGCAGTTAAGGTAATATTTTTGTCCATATGTTAATGCTGTTCAAACTTGTATTTACGGTTCATTAATTGAAAGCCTTAATTATTAGGGTGAGTGCTCTAAAGTAAATGTTGTTAGCTCTGACTGAACGACTGACAGTGGTTCCAGTATAAAAAAGTGTACACACGTTTTCAAAGTTTAGCAATATGAGGCTATGTATAATTCACCCAGAATGCACTCCAATTTGATGCAAATATTTGCAGAAGCCTGAAAGCAAGATTGATGATTTTTTACTTTCAAAATAAAATGTTCATATAAAAAAGAAAGCAGGAAATAATTCCACTAAACGACTGTAAAGTTTCAGGTACCATATCTTTGCAGCATCATTTAGTAACGTGTTGATGCATGCTAGTATTTCCCAAAAATATTCATAACAGAAAATTAGTGTAACTAGTTTAATAAGATTATGGGAAACAAAAATGAACAAGCATTGGCTAAGCCAGTAGGTCTGTAATTGGTGGTCAGCGTTTCAGTTTTGTCTGTGTGACTAGTTTTGGCATGGTTTTTGTAAAACCTTATTGGTGTGGGAGCTGCCGGGCCCTCACCATTATAACAAACATTGGCAAAAGCATAAATAGTTTTTGGTCTCAAAAAGCACACTGTCACAGTAGTTACTGGCACTGAACAAAACTCTGTGTGCCAATATGCTCCTTGTGAAAGAGCAGAATGCTGTAATTCACAGTGAAGCCAACCGATACAGAGGGAGGGACAGAATTTTAATAAACACAAAAGACCAAATTAAGGGCCCACTTATTAAAGAAAGTCTCAAAAGTGCACCCATGGTGTATGTCCTTTCATTAAGTGTAGCTATACGGCTTTCATGAATACCCAAGAATTTACAGAAGTAAGACCAGAAATAGTACTCCTAGAAAATATTTGTGAACTGCATTTTAGCTTGAGCAAATATGCATGTGTAGATTTGCTCATGCAAAAATCTGAGTGTTTGCAAGTTCACATTCCCTCCTACCACTTTTTTCCCCAACTCTGGAATAAGGTTTACGTCTGTCATTGTCAGGAGAACATTTCCAACATTTCTAAGTATGGGGAAAGATTAGAGAAGCATTGTTGAAAACCCTTAAAACATCCAGTTAGTAGGTTGGCACTGACTCAAAAAGGCATTCTGACCCTGGAACTATAGCTTAGCACTACCTTCAGCCCCAGTATGTAGATCTGCGAAAACGTAGCAACATAAGGGAATTGCAAGTATTAAAACACTACGATGGTATGAGCCTTGGCACAATCAGAGAGGCTATATCAGAGCTCCTATATAATGATATTGCTGCCATAAATTGTCACCGCACTACATGGGACCAAAGGGACAAGTGAATTTTGTTGCAGGGCAAGTAGATTTATGAAGCAACCTACCCCATTGACAAGTAGATATTTTATTAAATTCCACACCCCTGAATTATATTATTTGGATGCTGCTATCCAGCTGAAGCTCATGCAGCAGAGACTTCTTTGTGTGGTACCTGGAAAGAAGACCGAAATCTTTGATACTGCAATCTGTTCCATCCTGTGCGGTTCTCTTCATGGGAACAGTAGGGAGTGACAATGTGTTTAAATTATGAATTGCTGAACTAGTCAGTTTCAGGTGCCCTTTCGAATTTTCCTTAGAGAAATAACTTTTCTTTGCTGGTCTGCACGAGTTAGACTTCTGGGCAAAACCCTTTCCTCTCACTCAACTGAATCTTTATTTGATTCTGCCTTTAGATGCTTTATTTTGCTGACACCTTCTGCTCTTTCCCTATTTCTCTAGCCTTGAAAAATGGGAAAATTCCCTTCATGGGAAACAGGCCCTGTTTTAATTCATTCTTTGACAATGATAAATAACTTATTTTTGTATTTGTTATTTTAAATTGTGTGAATTATACTGTTTGATGCAATTGTGTATTAATTACAGATTTACGACTAGTTTGCAAACCTATCACTCTTTAGATCTTTCTTGTGGGACCAAATGTGTTCTACTGTGTTACATTGCACTTGATCTGTTGATTCACACCTCAGTCGGGAACTTAAGGTCCTTTCGCTAGAATGCAGCTTGTACTTGAGTTTGCACCAGAGATCTGCAGGGTGTGCATCGTGCTGCATCAAATAATAACCAGGATATCAGAAATACCACACCAAATTTCCCTGGTAATTCCCCTTTTATCTCCTAGAATTTCAGAGGCTGAAGTGTCAGGGCATAAACACCAGACATTCAGAATGGCTGCAGATCTTATAATCTTGATCGTGCTGTCCACTCCTGTTTCAAGGTCCAGCCCTTTTGGAGTTAACGGGATTTATAATGAGACCCTGAGTGCTTTCACCTGGTAGCACCCTGAACTTCCCGCTCATGCGAAGATGTATTCCGGCATTCTATTGGTTGCTCTGTACTCAAGTCTGAAAACACAGAACCTGTGGTGTCCTTACGCTTGCTGTAAATCTTGAAGGGCTCCGTAACCCCAGTTGTCACCACCTTTGGATTACTGGAGCACGCGGAATGTTTGTTAGAGTGGACTAAAAGCACAGAGAGATCATCTCTCTTAAGGTGGGAGATCTCATTGTATGCAGAACCTCTGCATGGATTACCAAGGCAGCTGCATCTTTTGACGTGACTAAAAACAAGTTCAAGACCAATATTGAGACAATAAAGACAATACTGTATGCCTTCACACATGCTCTCACCACCTTTCCCTACTCTCACCAGATGCTGCCCTTCTGGTGGCTTGATATTTGAACCTTGCATCAAACTAATGCTGTTATCGCTTTCCACCTATTTTTGCATATTTCTGTCCTCAAATACAGCTTCTGCCTGGGATGATAAGTTCTTGTTGTTCCTGTGGATTATTCTCACGGCCCAGTTCTGTTGTTTTACCCTTTAGTGGACAAACAAATGGAGTCCCACGTGTGGAGGTGGGGAAGAGGATGGATAATGCTGTCAGTGCGATTTAGTTCCATGCCCGATTCTCGAGAGATGCCCCTTTCACTTGGCTAAACGCAATCTTTCGATACCTAAGCCCTGGAAAACAGACATCTAGCCAAGCGAGGGGGGCATTTCCCGTGAATCAGCTATTGAACCAAATCGCAATGACACAGCATCATTCAGTCATTATAGTAGTCTTTATTTTGGGTCCAGCCTTGGGAACTGCCACGCCACCCGCCAGATCACAAAATTACTTGTAATCTGGTGGGAGGCAGCGACTCTTGGCAGTGCAGGGGCACAGCACTGGTGGGCTGCCCAGTCCCGCACTGCCAAAAGTGGTAATCAGGCCCAGAGTCCTTTTAATCCTACACACTGGAAAAAGGAATACCATATTTAGGTCTGTCAGTAGATCATTTCACTCCTTTTTCCCACGGATAGGACACCTCCTTAACAGCAGGCACACCCGAGTACACGAAGAGCTCCCCTGCAATAAGGGTTGTAGCCCCCATTGGTATACACCTTGAACAATGTGAGGCGGAGCCCTATGATGAAGCATGTGGGTGAGGGCTGTTGTTCTAATAAAGGAAGATTCCCTTTAGTTATTACTGGTTAGGAATAGAATAGAATGATAACTTTCTTATACGACGCAAAGTTCTGAGTACATGTTGGCTCACAGATGTGAGATTTTGACGATTTTAACAGTCTGCACACATGAGTCTATAACAGTGTGATATCAGGAATCTGTTTTCAACTACTAAGGAATATGTTTAAAGTCTGTAATACCACATTGTTTTGTAGTCATAATGTTACAGCAGAGACAGGACTAAACAGTGTTTCATTAATCATATTGTTCTTTTTGCATTCATTTTCTTTATCACAAAAATGAAAAACATATTTTCCTGATATTAATATTTAACACTCTTTTCACCATATTATCCATCACACAAGTTTCAGATTGTGAATTTTTCCAAAGGATGGAAAGAAAACGATACAATTATTCCTTTGCTGTCTCTCATCATGTCCTTTACCGAGACAGGTTCTTCTCAGGTGACCTGTTCTGGATGGGAATACACCCACATAGAGATGAGATAATGGATACAGGAGACAAGGACTACTTAGGAAACCACAAAACGGGCACATGACTCGTACAGGAAGAACTGGCGGAGCAAAAACATCACTTGAAACCACAAACACCAAAAAAACTATACATTCAGATGCAGACACCAACAGTCAAGCTCCTCTTAATATGATATATTTGTTTATGTATAAATATTTATAACTATCTATGCACAGATGCAAACAAGGAAGACCAGACTCCTCCTAATATGATCTATAGCCAGACACACAGAAGAACGGCCAGGCTTCTCTTAATATCACATGTTTCTGCATCTAAATGTATTTAAATACATCTAAATCAGAAGTAGAACAGCCAGGCTCTCCTTATTTTCATCGGTTTGTCTATCTAGATATATCTAAATACTTCCAGCCAGGCTCCTCTTAATATCAGATATTGTATATCTAATGATATTTCAATACTACTGTATCTAGACACATACAAGGGCGGCCAGGCTCCTCTTCATAAAATATATTGTATATCTAATGATATTGCAATGCTTCTTTCTCCAGACACATACAAGGGCGGGCAGGCTCCTCTTCATAACATATATTGTATATCTAATGATATTGCAATGCTTCTTTCTCCAGACACATACAAGGGCGGCCAGGCTCCTCCTCATAAAATATATTGTATATCTAATGATATTGCAATGCTTCTTTCTCCAGACACATACAAGGGCGGCCAGGCTCCTCTTCATAAAATATATTGTATATCTAATGATATTGCAATGCTTCTTTCTCCAGACACATACAAGGGCGGGCAGGCTCCTCTTCATAAAATATATTGTATATCTAATGATATTGCAATGCTTCTTTCTCCAGACACATACAAGGGCGGGCAGGCTCCTCTTCATAAAATATATTGTATATCTAATGATATTGCAATGCTTCTTTCTCCAGACACATACAAGGGCGGCCAGGCTCCTCCTCATAAAATATATTGTATATCTAATGATATTGCAATGCTTCTTTCTCCAGACACATACAAGGGCGGCCAGGCTCCTCCTCATAAAATATATTGTATATCTAATGATATTGCAATGCTTCTTTCTCCAGACACATACAAGGGCGGCCAGGCTCCTCCTCATAAAATATATTGTATATCTAATGATATTGCAATGCTTCTTTCTCCAGACACATACAAGGGCGGCCAGGCTCCTCTTCATAAAATATATTGTATATCTAATGATATTGCAATGCTTCTTTCTCCAGACACATACAAGGGCGGCCAGGCTCCTCCTCATAAAATATATTGTATATCTAATGATATTGCAATGCTTCTTTCTCCAGACACATACAAGGGCGGCCAGGCTCCTCTTCATAACATATATTGTATATCTAATGATATTGCAATGCTTCTTTCTCCAGACACATACAAGGGCGGCCAGGCTCCTCCTCATAAAATATATTGTATATCTAATGATATTGCAATGCTTCTTTCTCCAGACACATACAAGGGCGGCCAGGCTCCTCTTCATAAAATATATTGTATATCTAATGATATTGCAATGCTTCTTTCTCCAGACACATACAAGGGCGGGCAGGCTCCTCTTCATAACATATATTGTATATCTAATGATATTGCAATGCTTCTTTCTCCAGACACATACAAGGGCGGCCAGGCTCCTCCTCATAAAATATATTGTATATCTAATGATATTGCAATGCTTCTTTCTCCAGACACATACAAGGGCGGCCAGGCTCCTCCTCATAAAATATATTGTATATCTAATGATATTGCAATGCTTCTTTCTCCAGACACATACAAGGGCGGGCAGGCTCCTCTTCATAAAATATATTGTATATCTAATGATATTGCAATGCTTCTTTCTCCAGACACATACAAGGGCGGCCAGGCTCCTCCTCATAAAATATATTGTATATCTAATGATATTGCAATGCTTCTTTCTCCAGACACATACAAGGGCGGCCAGGCTCCTCTTCATAACATATATTGTATATCTAATGATATTGCAATGCTTCTTTCTCCAGACACATACAAGGGCGGCCAGGCTCCTCCTCATAAAATATATTGTATATCTAATGATATTGCAATGCTCTCCTCATAAAATATATTGTATATCTAATGATATTGCAATGCTTCTTTCTCCAGACACATACAAGGGCGGCCAGGCTCCTCCTCATAAAATATATTGTATATCTAATGATATTGCAATGCTTCTTTCTCCAGACACATACAAGGGCGGCCAGGCTCCTCTTCATAAAATATATTGTATATCTAATGATATTGCAATGCTTCTTTCTCCAGACACATACAAGGGCGGCCAGGCTCCTCCTCATAAAATATATTGTATATCTAATGATATTGCAATGCTTCTTTCTCCAGACACATACAAGGGCGGGCAGGCTCCTCTTCATAAAATATATTGTATATCTAATGATATTGCAATGCTTCTTTCTCCAGACACATACAAGGGCGGCCAGGCTCCTCCTCATAAAATATATTGTATATCTAATGATATTGCAATGCTTCTTTCTCCAGACACATACAAGGGCGGCCAGGCTCCTCTTCATAACATATATTGTATATCTAATGATATTGCAATGCTTCTTTCTCCAGACACATACAAGGGCGGCCAGGCTCCTCCTCATAAAATATATTGTATATCTAATGATATTGCAATGCTTCTTTCTCCAGACACATACAAGGGCGGCCAGGCTCCTCTTAATATCAGATATTGTATATCTAATGATATTGCAATGCTTCTTTCTCCAGACACATACAAGGGCGGCCAGGCTCCTCTTCATAAAATATATTTCCATATCTCTAACTATGTTCAGATGCAGAGAAGGATTGCTACGCTCTTCTTCAAAATGGGACCTATTCACAAAGGCAGTTTGGAGTATGGGGCAATAGTCATATACCGTTAGTACAGACAGAAAGGACTGTGCCCTCTTCGTAGTTTTACTAATAGGAAGTTGGACATGTCGCGCCTGATTCACTAATGCTTGTATAAGTACGTAATAAGTACTCTTGAAGCACTACTTTCTCTACTCATAAATGTTTTTTTGAAACGGTCCCATTAAATTTGTAAATGTATATAGTCAGTCATAATTCTTTATTCAGTGAAAACGCCATAAAAGCACTCAAGAATACATTGATCAACATAAATACAAAAACATAATAACCTAATCCATTAAGAGCCTTTCAATGTATATACATACATCTGTATTCAGATGCAGACAGGGATGGCCAGGATTCTCTCCATGCCATATATGTGTAAATGTATGTTTGACTATACTAATGCAGACCACAAAGGTCAGGATCACTTTAATGTAAAAGACCTTGTTTGGAATAGATTTAAATTTGGCAGAAGAGGGAAGCAAAGCATAGGAAAGAAAGTAGAATTCAAAAAACCCTGCAAGCTTGAGATAAAGAAACAGTGTAGGATAGTGGAAGAGCGAAGCCTTGGGTGGAATCAAGCCTACGAAGCCCGGGTATTCAGCAACCCCAGCATTCTGCAGCGCTGGTGGAAGACTCCTAAGAAAAACTTTGGGCCCCTGCACTTATGCAATGATGATGATGATTGTTATTACTTTTACAAACTAAGCACTGGTACCCACCGGTACAGCACAGTGGAAAGCTCCTGTTTCCACTGTGCTGCTCCATGCAAGGCCTTGAAGTCACCGTTCTGCGCGAGAATCTATGCAGGGTGAGTTAAAAGATGAACTGCACCAGCTCAGCTGGGGTTATTGATCATATGCCACCTGGTAACATTTAGACAAACAGAGATGCTCTTTCTGAGATGACAGGCATATCCTAAGGAAAAATGCACAGCAGCGATAACAAGGTACTCACCGAGAGTCGTCTGTCTCTTTTCGGCGGGAGAAAGGTTGAAGACATTGACATGGTCTCCTGAGTCAGGCTTATAAAATGTTTCAATGTCAATAGAGAATTTCTCTACAAAAGGACACGTGTATCTGTAAAAGAAAGAAGACACTGAGTGAGAGGAAATCATTACCTTGAAATGCCAGATGGGGGCTATTGCCATGATTAGTCCTGGGACAAATATTACTTTTTAAAGGTTTGCGGGACCAGTTAAATCTCTTGGGAAGATGAGAGAGATGTGATGGGTGTCTTGAACCAAGGAAGTTAGAGGTGGAAGCTCTTCAAATTAAATTCTGTATTTCATTTTCACCATTTGTCTTTTTGCCTTTTCACCATATATACGTTTTTGTTTACTTGCAAACCTTTTTTGGGAAACATCTTATTGAGTTTTTACATAAGTGAAGAACTAAAATTTGGTCACAGTCAACAATTCATCAGCTATACAAAGTTACACATAATGGGTGTAAATTACTCGCATACAGCCGAGACATCGCAGTCAGCACACCACACATTACAGATCACAAAAATGCATTGTCATGGAGCAGGGGCCCTCAGCTAGCAGCGTTACCATTTTTTATTAGGTCCAGGCCTTTATGCAGTTCCTTCCATTTCTCCAAGTCGTCTCCCACCTTGGAGTTTGTTTGCACTGCAAGCATGCAACGTTCTTCCTTTATCACCCACTCATTCATACATTTCTGCCACATCTCAAACCTCAGCCCCTTCTTGTGTTTCCAATGAATCTCTATTCGTCTTACTCTCAGTGCCATTTAGCGGAACTCTGTGCCCCTTCACCTTGGATGAGGGTACAGGACCAAAAGTTCTAATCCGACTAACTGTCCAATGGAGGTCACCAGTGTCCTGGCCACCCCATGCCAAAATATCTGGACAAGTCCATGCTATGTGGAGAAGGCCCGCCGACTCCGAGTGACATCTAGGCACTCTGTGGTTACTATGGGGTGTATGGCATGAAACACTAAGGGGCATATGTACATGGAGTTAATGCCACCGGAACATCACTTTTTTCGACGTTCTGGTGGGATTAACTCCTTCACCTTATATAGAAGCCAACGTTAAGATACCTAACGTGGCTTAACACCGCCTTGTAAATATGCCCCTATTCACGCAGCACTTAGGGTGAAAGGGGCATGCAATTGGTGTTGCAGTGATCATCCCGCCACAATACCCATTGCTTTTTGATGCTGCCCCATATTTACATGGTATGGGGCTGCGCAAAAAATAAGACTAGGAAATACCTGGTCTTAAACAGGCGATACAAGGAGAAATGTTTTAGTTCTCCTCGTATTTTGCTCTTTCCATGTGTACTGCATCCTGCAGCACACATAGAAACAGCAAATCGCCTGTAAAGATTGTTTATGTGCAGGAAGGTGTCCCTTCCTGCACATAAACAATCACCCCTTCAGCAAAGGCACCCCTGCGCCATGTTGCAAGGGTGCCTGCGCTGGCGCTAGGCAGCTTCTTTAGCACCAGTGCTGGGGGAAACACAGGGGTGCGTTGCATTGTGAATACGGCGCAGCCCTGCGTTTTGAAACTGACGAAGCGCGCCATTGCCAATTTTGGAGAAACACTGCACTCTTCCACTTTCTAGTACATATGGCCGTATGTCGATAAAGTATTTTTCTATGCAAGTACCTAAAATGGGTCAGCCAGAATAGCGGTTGCTTGATACCTTCCGTAGATACATCAATGTTGCATTCCATTATCTGTCAGTAAGTGGGGTCCCCCAGTCTCTTTCTCATTTTTCTTATATTCTCAGACCTTACTTTGGCTTGTCTTCACATAGCGCCCTGTAAAGTGGTGAAAGTCGGCAGCTCCTGTATCAGTTTAGTTGAAGTCTTCAATGCTTTTATCTGCAAAAGCCCTTTAAGCCTAAGGCAAATTTAGGGGTTTAACCACTTCAAATTCAATCCCCCAAAAAATCTCAGAGTTCGATAAATGTCAGCTAACCCCAAAATTTGGGGGATTAGACTTCAGTCAGGTTTGGATGACCAGGACTAGTTCTGATGCACGAGCTAACTAATTCCATCAAATTTACATCGTTTTTCAGATGATATAAATGGATGGGACAGAAAACTCAGGTTTTTAAACCTCAATAATATTTCATGTTAAGGTTTGTCCCTTCAGTTAAGCAATTGTTCCTTCCCTTATTTTCCAAAAGATGCTTTGCCTCTTAAAGGTCTAATGCTGGTCCACGAGGGCCAGAGATGTGCCAGACTTTTAGGAGTACATTTAAGTACAACCAATTTAAATGGGGATCATTAGCATAGTGTGTATCCCAAAAACACGGCTCTATCCCTCATGGACTACTGTGATACAAGGAGCATTGTGACGACTTCCTGAACCAGTAAGTGTTTTCTATCAGTCTCCCTGCAACAACAGAAAGGACCCAGATTGGAATTCAGCATCTCCGATTTAGATAATTAAATCATCTTGATCAATATACATCCAAAATACATTAAAATGCCATTCAACCAGCCAAAACCAAAGACCTGCTGGTATCACCATCATTAACGTACCCCCAACTACACTTCAGCTGAATGGCAGGACTTGTCCCCAGTGTGCATGCGTTCCCTACCTCTCCACATCAGATACACAGACAGTAAATGTCTTCCAAGCCCGGAAACAATGCCCTGCAACTACACCCAACTCATAACATAACTCAAACCTGCCACCCCCAAACTCTGAGCAGGACCTAATTCCTAGGCCTCTTGGCATTGCTGGGTGCCCCAGTCTCCAGACTATCCTCTGCTGGTAAGGATTTATCTCAATGATTGGTACTCTACAGCCCGGATGAGGGTCTCGCAATCTTGTGAGTGTGTTCAGAGGGCCTTATATTTAAGTTACAGTGTCATGCTGAGATGAAAGTGGCCTGTGAAGGTCTGCTGTGATATCCGGCTGCTATTTTAAGCCTTCTGGTGTACCTTGTTATTTTTCAGCCAGACACCCTGCAGCCCAAGACTGAAGGTTCCCATAGCTGGTCGCCATGCAGAGGCACAGGTCTTTAAACCTGTACCCCTGGAAGGGGTGTGCACTAGCACTCTCTATAAAATCTTTGCAGTCTACCATGCTTGGGAACCTTTACTTCTCCATCAGTGTATGTTGTACTGCTGCGCTAAGAAGTTGTATGCAATGGGCTCTTGTGTACCATGATTGACTTTTCTTTTAGAGGAAATACTGAATGGCACAACACGTTCTCTAATCCACATCCACTTTGAACATGGTTTCCTTTCTCCCCTTAATTGAGAAAGATGTGTCGTGCTCTGCTTTTGGTCCATCATCCCCTTTGGTATCGCTTTGTTCGCCCTAAGTTGGCAGGGTATGCCCAGACATGGGTCCCTTGCTCACTTTGCCACTGGATTCACGATAGCCTGGCTGATGAGGGTTATGGACCCGAAACCGGTCCCAGGATGCTTGTTTCCGGTGCAGGGAAGACATGGCTTGGCAGTTCGGGCTGCACTGTTCCCATGAGGCACAGGGTCAGACTGATTTGCATATGGCCATGTCTGAACTAGGGTGGTGGAGTGAGCTAAAGAATGATGATGGATTAAACCCAGATCAGTTGACTGGGGGTGAGTGTTTGATTTGCTCAAACGCTCCGTCCATCATCCCCTTTGGTATCGCTTTGTTTGCCCTAAGTTGGCAGGGTATGCCCAGACGTGGGTCTGTTGCTCACTTTGCCACTGGATTCAAGATAACCTGGCTGATGAGGGTTATGAACGCGAAACCGGTCCCAGGATGCTTGTTTCCGGTCCAGGGAAGACATGGCTTGGCAGTTCGGGCTGGACTGTTCCTATGTGGCACAGGGTCAGACTGATTTGCATATGGCCATGTCTGAACTGGGGTGGTGGAGTTAGCTAAAGAATGATGATGGATTAAACCCAGATCAGTTGACTGGGGGTGAGTGTTTGATTTGCTCAAACGCTCCGTCCATCATCCCATTTGGTATTGCTGCTTTTGGTAGAAACATGACTTTTTAGGTCTCGCCCACAGACACTATTTACAGTGGGATTTAAGGCACCCATTGATTCCCATTGGTTGGCTTTCTTATCAATCTCATTTTATCACTTTTTATTTGATGGCTTTCCTTCCACTTCTTGTATTTGTCCCTCCCCTGAAGCATAGCTGCTTTACCATTGTTTTGATAGGATGACTTGTATCCTTCCACTGCTTACATTCAGGGAACTAAGTTTTGTTTTCTTTACAGCATTACATTGGTGTACATGTGGTTTTTGCTCCCTCACTGGCGTACTTCTTTCCCCTCAAATCCCCACCTTCATTCTTTCCGTTATGCTTTCCATCATCTCGTCGATTGGTTTCCTTGACCCCGTTAAACTGAAGCCTGCGTGACAGACGACTCAACTAGAAGAGCTGGCGAGAGAGCCATGATGTTCTGCAGTGGAGCTGGTCTGATTTTACATCTATGTCCCATTCCACCAACTGAAGGTCGAGGGCATGCTTCAATCATCAAAGAATAATGCCTGTTGGAGAGCCTGCTCTGCACCCTTGACCCATCTTATCAAGTTGAACTATGTGTTACCCTTCTCCCTGGTATTTTTCCTTTCTCTGTTAGGTCCTTGTAGTGAGTCTTGTTGGCTGAAGTTGATCTCCCTGATTCCGGTACCACTGGAGCAAGCCGTCTAAAATGTAGCAGGACGGAGATGTTACAGTAAAAAGGTGCAGTAGAAACTGAACCCGTGTTCTTCCAGTTTCAGGGGATCCAATGGAGGTTTCAGCTTTTTGAGTGTCTTTGCCGGAGAAAAATACTGACCAGCCACTTAAGGGGTGCAATCCTTAAAATGTGGTACTTCGAGGAGCTACTTTGGATGCAAATCCATTTCCATCACCAGTGGCTCCCCCAGTGGATCATTCACTTTTTGGACTTGATAGAACTAGAACTGGTCTGTCTTAACAGTGTCAAGTGCTCCTGACACCCTGTGAAGCACCACCAGAAGTCTGACTTCGGACCCCTTTCTTTTTCTGTACAGAAACCTAATTTACTTGTGGGCTGGGAATACAAGCTTACATTTGGGTGGGGGTATCTTGTGTCTGAGATTTGTTTTCCACGCTCTGACTTGTGGCACTTGAACACAAGATAACTGGGAAACTACAACAAAGTGAAGACATACCATGGCACACTTGATAGATATGTAACATGTCTGGCACCTATTGTGTTAGACAAACATTATCCATTGTGAAGCACTGAAACCTAAAGCTCTCCATAGGTTACCAAGAATGTGCCATAACCAGCCCCTGGAATAATGCTACACATAGACTCCTTACTCTAGTGCCTTACCAGGCATCATGTTCAGTAAAACTATTTGAGCAATGGCGGCACTCTTCTGCTAGGACAACTGTTCTTTGCTTCTGGCAAACATTTTCTTCCAAACAAGACCATAGACTGTGATGCCTTTGTATGATGGTGAAGAATATAAACTCATGGAGGACCTGGGAGCTGGACTGGGGTGGGTCTCCCCTACAGGTGTTCCCTCTCTCTTGCACACAACAGTTTGCACTGACCTTCATTCCCCCACCCCCGTCTCCACCGGACTCCAAGTAAAGGGATTTCAGAAAGAGAAGGTGTAGGGAGAAGGGCTGAGAGGGTGTCGGGTGCATATACCCTACAAGACACTACGTGGAAAAATGTTAATCAAAAAAGTCACAAACCCAGCTTTCATATGAAGTCAGGATTTGAACTTATGGTTGCAAGGATGCGAAGGAAAACGGCCAGGTGGGAACTTACATGTTTTCCTTGTTGTGTGACTGAAAATTATAAAATATTGGAATATAAAAAGGAATGCTGATGTATCCGGATACAACAGTATTGTGTTACATAACATAATGCATACGATATAGCACATTAGACCGTCAATCAAATATGAAGGGTCTGAAAGCACTATAATGAGACAATGAGCTTTAAATACAAAGCTAAAATGGAAATAAAATTACGAAATGTCAGGCACTAGAAAATTAGATAAGTCATTCCACGATTTATAAGCAGACGCATGCAAAATTAGATATGAAAATCTACAGTTTACTCTCTAGATTCAGGTAGGAGGGACTTTATTCTGTACAATATCTACCTGTTACTGATTTCTCTGTGTTATTTATATATCTCCCTGTATGAGTCATATTCCTGCAAAATGTCACTTGTCTCACCGGCTCGATCACTTGCCATTAAAATGCATTCTATTTCTTCCATACCTCACACGTATCCCCTATTTCAGGAGATATTCTCCCCACAATATCTCATTTCGTCTGCAATCACTTCTTGCTATAGTAGGTGGCAGCCACCCCACAGTGAGGTCTCTTTTTTTTTATTTTGAAACCGTTTATTACAAAATTCAAAAAATATACACAGATGGGCCTACAACCTTCAGGCCGGCCGCTAGCAGACAGAAGGAGCATATGGTACAAACAATAGCGCACATGCTGCGGCAAAGGGAAATGCACAGGAGTTAGCAGCGTTGATAGCCACACCATCCGGAACCCATATAACGGTTTCTTTTTTATATAAATAACAACAAAAAACAAATCCACAAGGCAACCCACAATCGGAAACAGCGACATGTGCTCCCCTAGAAGGGGGACCCTACCAATCCATAGGAGTATCAAGGGGGGGAAAAGGTCAGGACAGGGACTAGGTGGACTCAGTGCCCGGTACCGGGGCGATAAACCGGCTAAGGGGACGGGGCCGGAGACGGATCGGGCAATAACGGCGGTGTACAGATTCCCCCGCGGTAGGCGTTCCAGGGGCCCCATACTTTCACCCATGTCCCAGGCTTACCTCTCGCAACATACACCACCTTTTCCCGAAACATGCACCAGTCCATGTTGTCCTTCCAGGCCGAGACGGTCGGCGACCTCTGGGAACCCCACAATTGGGCAATGTCGCGTTTGGCCACCATGTATCCCAGAGTCACCCAACACGTCTGCGGCGCCGAATAGTCTGTTGGCTCCCACACATTCAGAAGGCATCTCCTCGCTTCAGGCGGCAGCGACACACGCGTAACCACCCGCAGGACCTCATGCACACCACGCCAGAATCGCTCCACCTCCGGGCAGTCCCACAAAATATGAAGAAAGGTCCCCAAGGAACCACACCCACGCTTACACAGCCCGTCCACAGCATAACCCATACGCAATAGCCTTGGCCCCGTGACGTAGACCCTATGGAGTATCTTGAGCTGGACGAAGCGAAGGCGGGCCGGTATGGCCACCTCTTTCGGGGAGGCCACCGCAGAGACCCAGTCCTCGTCGTCCAGCTCCAAGCCATCGGCGACCCATGCCTCACGAAGGCTAGTTAGCAATCCCGCGCGGTCATTAATAAGTTTTTTATAGATTAGTGAGATCGTGCTTTCCGGTACATGTCCATCCAGCACTCTGTCCTCCAGAGGGGAATACTCCGGGATGGAGGCAACATCCGGGAAGACGGAGCCTAGCGCATGACGGATCTGCATATACCGAAAGTACTCCCTGTCCTGCAACTGGAATTCCGTCTGCAGCATCTCGAACGTTTTGAATCCCCCCCCTAGTCCAAAGATCACCCACCCTGCTGATGCCTATCATGTCCCACCTCTCGAAGCCCTTCGAAGTCCACAGGGTGCCCAACTGCTCAGCTGCGTATAGTGGCGACGCCCGAGTCAAACGATCTTTCCACCCCATCGCTACATTAGCCGCGTGCCACACTTGTACCATGACACGTGTGGGCCCCGTCAGACGTGCGTCGAGCGAGCTGGAGTAAAGCGCACGGTTATAATCACCACCCGGCAGTAACATCTTATCCATTTCAAAGGCCGGGTTTAGAGCGGGCCCGTACATGCCGTGATTAATCGCAGCCAGCTGGGAGGCCCAATAATACCGCTTGATATCCGGGAGGGCAATCCCCCCGTCATACCACGGAAGCGTCAGCTTCGCCAGAGCGATACGCGGCCTCCCCTCCCAGAACAGGCGGCGCTGCAAACTCTCTACTTCGCGGAAGTAGCGCGCCGGGACGACGTCCATTGTGTTCTGCAGAGCGTACAGGGAACGCGGCAGCGACATCATCTTAAACAATGCCGCCCGGCCGAGCGGCGAGAGCGGCAAGCGCCTCCAACGTGCGACATCCTCCTTCAGGCGCTGGAGGGGGGGAAGCAAGTTCTGACTATATCGGGCCTCCGCATCCAGGGTAATGAAGACCCCCAGGTACCGAAATCCCCGTGGGGCGATCTGGATAGGACAGCCCCTCGGAAGGATAGGTTCCTCCCCAGAGAGAACATAGACGCACGATTTAGCCCAGTTGATGACAAGGCCGGAGTTAAGACCAAATGAATGCAATACATCGACCAGTACTATCAATGACTTACGTGGGGAAGCCAGATATAGGAGAATATCGTCAGCGTAGAGAGATACGCGGTCCTCATACTCGGGGGTCCAGCGGAGACCACGAATAGAAGGTTCCCACCGCAGCCACTCCGCCAGGGGCTCCAAGGCGAGCGCGAAAAGGAGCGGCGATAACGGGCAGCCCTGCCGCGTGCCTCTGCCCAGCTCGAATGGAGCCGATACTCTACCGTTCACGACCACCTGTGCCAGCGGGCCAGAGTACAACAATTTAACCCAACTGATAAACCCAGGGCCAAACCCAAATTTCGCGAGCGTCGCCCAAATATATGGCCATTCCAGTGTGTCAAACGCCATAGTGGCGTCCAAGGACGCCAAGATGGCCGGCTCCCGTATGTACGGGACACGTGCGAGCACCCCATGCAAACGCCGCAGGTTAAGCGCTGTGTTGCGATGGGGGATGAAGCCGGACTGATCTTGGTGAATCAAGTCACACACTACGCCGACCAGCCGATTGGCCAACACTTTGGCAAGAATTTTGGGCTCCGCATTCAATAGCGAAATGGGCCGATAGGATGTGACTCGGTCCCGCGGCCTCCCCTCCTTGTGGATAACCACAATTGTAGCCAGACGCTGGTCTAGCGGGAGGGAACCCGTCGAGTGGGCCGCAAGGAACATAGCACGGAGATGTGGTGCCAGCGTATCCGGTCGCAATTTATACAACTCGATGGGAAGACCATTAGGACCCATGGCCTTGCCGGAAGCGACCGAGCGTATGGCGAGGGCAATTTCGTCAGAAGTTGGAGCGGCGTCCAACGACACTCTGTCCTCCTCCGAAAGGGAAGGCAGCGCGATATCTCTGAGCAGGGAATGGGAATCCCCTTCAGAGCGGGAGGACACCGGGGAATACACCCCACGGAAATAGTCTGCAAAGCAAGAAACAATTTCTTCCGGTTCAGTGACACACACACCATTCTGTTTCTCAATCAAAGGGACAACTCAACTCGCTCTCTCCTTTTTGTCCAGCCACGCAAGCAATTTACCAGCCTTATCACCCACATCATACAGTCTCCCCTGTTGCTCTCTACTGAGGCCCCTGGCCGCCTCCGTGACGAGGGCCTTATAGGCCGCTTGCTTGAGTCGGAGAACATGTAATTTGTTATCCGTCACCCCACATTCTAGATCCCCCTCCAACTCGGTTATCTCAGCTTCAACACGGGTCACCTCCTCCTGCTCGCGCCTCCGGGAGTGGGAAATAAGGGACAGGGCCTCTCCTCGGAGTACCGTCTTGAACGCCTCCCACAGTGAGACCGCCGATGACACAGACCCCATATTCTCGTCAAAGTAGCACTTAAGGGATTTAACCAACTCCGCGCGGATGGTGGGGTCACGCAGGTACCAGGGATTAATCGGGACCACCCTACCCTCTCCCCTCGGAAGAATATCAAAGCGCAACAAGAGCAGGGAGTGGTCCGAGATACCCCGTGCCAAATGGCTCACCTCTCCCACCCTCCCCACATGAGCCGCCGGAACCAGGACATAATCTAGCCGTGAAAGGCTACCATGAACCCCGGAGTGGAAGGTATACTGGAGCTGCGTGGGATGTTTCAAACGCTAACAATCCACCAGCCCCAAGGTATCCAAGAGGCCAGGCAACCACGCCTGGGCCCGGGGGAGATCCCTAGGGGGGTGACGGTCCACAGTTCCGGAAACCACAGCAATAAAATCCCCCCCCACCACTAGAATCCCCTCCGGAAGGCCAAGGAGGAGGCGCCCCAGGTCCGCAAAGGTGGTCGTCTGCAGCCCCGGCGGGACATATACTGACACAAAAACGACCACTCTGCCCTCCATTCTGCCCACCAAAACTGTGTAGCGTCCCCTGTCGTCATGGAGCACCTCATCAATCTCCAACGGGAGCGAGTTCTTAACCATAATGCCCACACCCCTTGAACCAGACGTGAAGCCCGAATGGGCCACAAGGCGGTAGCCCCGTCGATTCATAGCACGAAAGGAGTTGCCAATGAGGTGTGTCTCCTGCAGAAAAACTATATCGGGCGAAATTCGCTTCAAGAACTGCAGGACCACACCTCGCTTTATCCTGTCCCCCAGTCCGTTAACATTCCAGGACAACAAACTCAGTCCCCTACCCCCCATTATAAACAGAAGCCATCGCTCGTCCCCCAGAGAGCACTTTAAAGATAACACAATGATACATTTGCCTTGTGGTGTAAACGAACAACACCCCACCCCAACCCACCCGCCCCAACAAAACTCCCCCCTCCCTGCACCCCTGCATGAGCCCGGACAGCCCCCCCAACTTGCAGTGTGCCTGTCGCCCCTATATAATGAAACTAGCTAGACCCCCTAGAGGAGGAAAGAGTACCCCTTCCAGACCCCTCACAACCTCCATGGGAGAGGAAAGAACAAAGACAGAAGCTTAGTCGAAAGTGGCATCATAGTCGTCCAGAGTGAGGACCAATATCAACCCCTCAGTCCCGATCCAGTGGGCAGTTTCCTCCCGCCGCCCCCGCCCCGCCATCCCGACCACGATCCCCAGACAGAGTATCCAGCCAGTCCCCGGCTGCTTCGGGACGATCAAAAAAGTGCCTGCGACCATCCACCTCCACTCGCAGCTTGGCCGGGAAGAGCATGGCATATTTTAGGTTCATGTCCCGAAGTCGGCGCTTGACGCCCAGGAAGCTCAGTCTCTGCTTTTGGACCGCTTGGGTAAAATCAGGGTAAAAGTTCACCTCCATATTTTCCAGCTTAATCGGCCCTTGCAGTCTGGAGGCTTGCAAGATCGCGTCCCTGTCCCGAAAGTTAAAAATCCGGGCAATGAGAGGTCGCGGAGGGGCTCCGACCTTCGGCCTTCCCCCGGGAACTCTGTGGGCCCTCTCCACGGCAAAAAATGTACTCAGTCCCCGAGGCTGGAGATGGGTAGCGATCAGGTCTTCCACAAATAGATCCGCCGCTGCTTCCTCCCGTCCCTCGGGCACCCCGATGATGCGAATGTTGTTCCTCCGGGCCCGACTCTCGGAATCCTCAAGGCGCCGATCCATAAGCGCACTCGCCTGACGAAGTCGGCGCACCTCCGTTTGTAGGGCCGCCACCTCAGTCGTGAGGCCCGATGCGGTGTGGGCCAAAGAATCAACCCGGTCGTTGGTCCTAGAGAGATCAGCCCTCACCAGGCCAACATCCACAAGGACCACGTCGATCTTATGTGCCAGGGTATCGAACCTCTGGCCCACCGAGGCCTTCATCTCGGCAATGGCGCCCATGACGTCTTGCAGAGTCAGATCCGTGGGCAAGTCCGGAGCATCAGAAGGGCCCTCAGAGGACTTGTGTGGTCCGCCAGGAGATCCCCTCTGAAGGGTATAGCGGTCCATGATGTTGGACTGGTGTGCGGCGCCACGCCGGGTCGACTTGGTCTTTGATCGATCTCCATCTTGTTTCGTGGCCATCGCCACCGTTCTCACACTCGTACCAGCGACGCCGTAGAGGGCAGGCAATCGGGGCCACAAGCTCCGAGGGGGGCCACCCCAGATCGACGGGGTGGGTCACAGCCGGCAGGCAGGCAGGGTTCCCCCAGCGAGGCCACACCAACGCAAAGAGCTCCGAGATCTCACTCGCAGAGAAGGCGAGGGGGTGCGAAAGTGAAAGCGAAAGTGCGGGGTACGCGACCCACCAGGCCCAGCCCGCCGTTGTTGTTCACTTTGCCACCAGGTCACCCCTCAGCGCAAATCCGGGGTCCGGCGAGGAGAAGGCCGCAAACTTCAATCGGTGCTCACTCCGGCACCCGAGGTCCGATTTGAGAACGGGAAACGGGTACCACCTCAGCTCAGGCTCACCAACACAGTCCCCTCAACCGAGGCAGGATAAATACAGGATAAATGTAGGAGGTTGCGGAGGTCCTCGGGAGCCTCGCACCTACGCGGCCATCTTGGTTGCGCGCTAGACTCCTCCTCCCACAGTGAGGTCTCTTAACTCTCCTGCAGGATCTATGTCTCCTCCAACAGGCCTGGTCACATCTCCGTAGGATCGACACACCCCCTGTAGAGCCCACTCACTTCCGCATAAGGCCTTCAGGAGGGCCTGTTCTTGCGCAGGCATTCAGTTCTTCTCCTACCACTGCCTACTCCTTGGAACAGCATTTACGCCAATTCCTGGGAGTCTGCAACTACTACGCGGGAGGCCGGTGACTGTTTGGAAAATTAAGTAATATTAGCTGATTAATTAATCATTTATGCACTAAAACGCAAAATAAAAAACGTAAGAGTCTGTAAATGTGGGGAAATTTAAAACTGGAGGCTAAAAATGAAGTTGATGTCCTCAACTTGATTCATGGGAGCAGGGTAAGTACAGGAAGCAGAATCTAGTATGGCGGATTGGTGGCCTCAATGGAAGCACTGGTATGCGACGACAAAATAGAGACTATGCACAAGGAGCAAAAACGACAAGGTAATACAATACCACTTCGCCTTTTACAAATAAAATCAGTTTTGAAAAGCTCAAACTTTCCTATTAAATTGACTTTTGAAAATGTGGTAAATATTTTGTGAATAAAACAAAATCTTTCACATTTGGTGTTTGTTGCACTTGTTTCTGTATTTTTGTGTACTAGTTTCAGTATTTTTGTGCGTTGCTTTCACAAATACATCATAGAAATTCATTATGCCAGGATCCCTGGCTTCCATTAGTGATTTGTTGGGGTCCATAGAAGTCAAAAGGCTAAGAACCACTGCACTAATGTATGCAGGGTTCTAAAATGTCCCTTGTCCATGTGTGAGTAACTCATCCAGTCCAGGTTTTAGCTTTGCATTCTGTAGTCCTGGTTTTACAGTAGGATCAGAAGGACTACAAATCCCAGAATGTAGGGGGAAACGTGACCTGAGTGAGCTACTCACACATGGAAATGTGAAACTTGAGCACATGTGGACCTACAAAGTGGCTCAGTTATAGTTATATGGTGCTGTGCATCAACTAGCAATGTGCATAGCGGTAAATTCAGCAGTGTTTAGGCTTTTTGTCGTACCCAACCAAGTAACTTGGAGGTATCCTTGCAATTCTAGAGCATAGCGGCTCTTATTTCTCCGAAAGAAGTGCTCCTGAACCTGCATCCCCCTCTGAGGGCGATCCAAAATGCCTTAAGGCGACACCCGGTTGGATATTGAGGTTTATAAAGATAATACATAAATAAACAAAATAACAAACAGCGCGGTTGAGGCACAGTGAGAGAAAATCACCCAGAATCTTTCCAAGGTCAGTCAAGTATGTACTGGTAAATTTGATCATAGTAACACTTGTTATTAACAGAGCTTAGACGTAGCATGCTCTGCAGTATTAAGCGCTACATAACATGGAAGTTAACATTATTAATATTATAACATCAAGCTGCTTTTGGTCAATTGCCAATATTTGGGTAAAACCCCAGGTCTCGAGCTGGGCGCCAAAACCTGTCTTGAGACAGACATTTGAACCAGTCCTGCATTGGACAGGGCGAGGGAGAGCAGCGAAAATGTGTCCAAATGATGCATGGTACTACACAATTGTTCAAACATATTGGCTAAGCGCAGTTAAGGTAGGGTCATAGCAGCCCAGCCGCCCTACAAGCATGGCCATAGCTGGACGCCCACCAGGACAGTGCCAGGCAGACCCTGGTCTCAAGGTCCAAAGTTCATTCCCTCCTACCAACATTCCCTCCACATTTGAAAGCCTAAAAATTAGACATTTGAAAACATTTATTTTTAAAGGAAAACTACTGAAAGAACACTTTCAGCCCAACAGTCTGTTATTAGCGTCCCCTCACATAGAGCCCTATGATCCCAAGTCTGAGCTTGTTTTTGGCATTACCTGTAGACGAAGCACACAGGCCTTGTACCGCCTTCCATCAGAAATGACTCGGTTGAGCATTTTAGGAAACAAGCATTGGCAACACCAAATAGGTCTGGGTTTGTCGTTCTTATGCATGCACTATTAACACGTCAGGAGGAAACACACAGGAAGGAGCAGCAGAAGCACAGAGAGTCCTCGTGTTCAATGCAAGCACTCAAGTGAGGTGGAAGAATACATCCAAACACCAAAAATGCACAGGGTGAGTGATCAATGCTCCACTAGGCTGGGCCAAGATGTGATTGACAAAGTCTCAAGCCAATGACTGAAAGAGGCTGGATCTGTGTACATTGTAAGCTATATGTCTGTTTCATATTTGCACTGCCAAAACCTAGACCTAAAAACCTGAAACACTCCGTTTAAGGAGGCTTCTTGACATCAAAGACAGCTCATCATCCAAGAGTATGGTGACCTACATCAAAGATACACATGTGGACCCCTCTAGCCTGACTTGCCTCATTTGTAGCTCTCTGGTGACCCTCCTTCCCCTGAAACAATCTATTTCCTTGGGGACTTCCAATCGGGCCAAACCTATTTTTCCCAGCCTGATACACTCATTGATCGCAGCCACATAAATGTGATAAAGCTTGTCAAAGTGGCCACTAGGCCACGCGTTCAATCCTAAATAAGCCCTCTGAAATTATGACTTTATAAAAACGATATAGTGTTTATTATAATACATAACTCTAACCATAGATAGATACACTAGAATCCTTCTTATCTAAACTAACTCTGAGCTCCATGAAGTAGGGTAAACTGGCTGTCTGGAAAGCGCTTCAGCACCTCGTCTGGGGTAGTAAGAGCTAGACAAATCTACCATTCAATATAGTACATTATTCCAAGTATGTTTTGTATTTATAAATGTACACAATATCACTAAAACAATACATGAAATACTCTCTTTAGTAATGTCCCCCTACACAAAATATTAAACAATATAGGTCTAAAGTTCCAGAAAGCTCTTGTAGGTGGAATCAAAATTGTATTGCTTACTCAGACTGAAATGAAATGTTCTCAAATGCCACCAGTTGGGAAAAGGTCTTCTGATCTCTGACAAAGAATCATACAATAATGAAATCTCTGCATATGCAAAGAGACCTCGTAGAGAGCCAGGGCGGGTTTATCCTGTGCTTAACAAAAGTACAAAATCGAAATCAAGATAACAAAAGACCCTGATTTATATGAGTCCAAGCTTCAAGATAACAGCCCATATGATTATTAACATGCTATCTGATTGGCTCTGAATGCAACTCATATGCCCTATGTGTCATGATGGATTTTCCATGTGTTCTGTTTTGCCTGGCTGCAGTTTTCTATTTTTGTTCTATGACATCTAATCTTAGGCCATGCCCTTTCAAGGGAAGGTGCACATGCAGATCAGGGACGGAATGTTTTTCAAAACATATTTTAATGGGGTGTTGAGAAATCATATTCCTCCACGCACTAACAGGAAACATTAGCAAAGTGAGCCTTACAAAGGTCTAGTCAATATCTGTAGGAAGCCTTAAAACAACACCAAAATATCAAAAGCCCCAGCATCTGCAGTAAATTACCCTTCGGGAACCATGAAAAGTCTACTCTTGATTCCACCAAAATTTAAAAAAGATATCTCACATCCACTCCTTCTCTGGGAACGCTCCCAGAGTGTGGAACTCACTGCCTCAGGGGTTACTGGCAACAAATCATTCCCTCACTTTAAGAAGAAACTGAAAGGTCTGCACTTCAACAAATATCTAAACCCTCTCCCTAATTCTCCAGAACGGTCTGCGCGCTCCCTCCCTGCACTCTCTCAACAAATCTTAGCATCACTACCTTGGAAAAACGGTGTCTCTCACAATAGCCCATGCTACCTCAAAAGTTATCCTGTCCTTTACATTATATATATTTTTTTGTATTATTACATATTTTTTTTACTCCACATGTAACTTGTGCACTTGCTGCTGTCTAGCACTATAAAGCTATATATATATATATATAAATATATATATATATATATATGCTAACTCTGTGAAGCGCTCTGAAACCTTCGCGCTATATAAAACTCGATAAATAAATGATACTGCTTTATATCAGTGCACACTGTTGTCCAAGAGAACACGGAGTGTCTTTCATATGAACATCAAATTACATGCTTAAGGTACTCCTAAGTATTCGTAATGTCAGTAATGAGAGGATTGGCAAATGGTTACCCCCGTTCTGTATTAGCACAGAGTTGCTGAGAAATGTTGGAATATCGCTCCAGGAACAAAAAGGTAATAACCTGGTACTGGAAAGCGTTCACTGAACATTGGAAGTGATTCCATTAATAAAGAGGGAGCTAGCCAGTAAAACACTATGTCCCACAGGAGGCATCTCAAAAAAGGGACATTTAACTGAATCACCCCACTTCTGCCCGTGCACCAGAAACATTACCACCTGAAGTGCCATCATATCCGGTCAGCTTGCACAGTTACACATTCTCCGACACTAATCTCCATTTTCCTTGGCGTCCTTCTTTACATTTATTGACAGTATCTCATGGCAATTCGAGTAGACCTGGGTTCAGTGTACAATCTGGGCTGGTAGATTTTGTAGCCTCTCTGACGTGTAGGTTAGCAACAGTTTCCATTAATACTGCCTTTTGGCCCCACCTACACCCTAAAGATTCAAACTCAAAAGCAGGAAACTTTTCACACAGCATCACAAAATCTCCCTGGTGCCAGCATAAAGTCAGTGGCTCAGCAAGGGTGCCATGGGCCCTAGTGGAAGCAAGGCAAATACTCTGTCCATCAGCCGCACCCCGTCTGCTGTTCGGATAGTAAAGTACAGAAATAATCTGGGTTCAGTGGACTGTGGGGTCAATGCTCCTCTGTACAATTAATGACAACATCAATGTGCTCCGGTGCCACTGCACCTGCTGCATAATCAAAAGCTACACCCCCGGCATGAAGTAAACTTTGTGAAATCTATGTACCCCAATATCAGCTGCATTACTTTGCAAGTAGATGTTAGATGCATTTTCCTTGCATGCATTAGGGCCCATGCCACTCTCCCCTGCAACCATGCACAAAATAACACAAACCTATAACACACATGACATGATTATGGAACACAGAGGAGTACAACACCTTGTGCGTGTGTACGGGTAGGCGTTCCAGGACTCCTCCTCCACTCTCAGTGCAGCCTTGGGCAGGATGGACCGGAACCAGCTAGGGATGTGCATTCCAATGTGGTAGACTTTGTGGGTGTACTGCCCGGAGCCCCCCGGGCCGTCGACGTACGGTCGGTTCTCCATGATCTCCACCCCGCTTCCCTCTCCGTGTGTTTCTTCTCTGCTCTTTTTCTGTAGAGACACAAAGGAAATCGTGTTTTTTTACAAGCAATCAATGTAATATTTCTTGGGGATGGTTTTATTTATTTATTTTTAAAACAAATTTTATTCAGGTTTTTATATTTGGCACAACAGCGGCCCAAAGGGTCCATACATGAATGAAATTCCAAATTAATGTCACTTTGGACCAAATAAGAATAATATTGATAGGAAAAGGAAGGAAAAGAAAATAAACAGTTAACGATTGCTAAACTGAGCACAGATACGGCGTCCCCACTCCTTCCCGCCCCACTCAATGATTTACACATTATGTATAACTGGATAATTATATCTAGGGTACGGAGACAACGTGATTAGATTGCTACCCGTGTTATGAGGGATTCCGGGGACTCTACCACCGGCAGGTCTATACCTCTATAGCACAGCTTTCCAAACTTTTCATGTTGGTGACACACCTTTTTGTGAAAAAGATTTCAGGGACACGGTAACGCGAGCGAGCGAGCCCAAACCACCTAAGGGGGGTTCTCCCCCCGAGAAATTTTTGAAAAAGTAGTGGGCAAATGGTGCATTTCCAAGCAAATTTGAGAAAGCAGGAAGGTTAATAAAGCAATTGTTAATCTGGTCTAACAAAGCCAGTGACTTGCAAAACTGAGTGTAAGCACGGTTAGGTTTGTGCATGAAACAAGAATATAATCATGCACACATTGACACATGCCCCATTGATTTACGGCACAAAAAGGGCAGGTGCACAACCTGCCAACCCTTTCAACCACGCACAAAGTCCACCTGCTGCCTTGCTGAATATGACTTATACAAAAATCCGTTCAGGAAGGGGGAATTGTGAGTGATAAAACAATCATGCAACTTATCAACCGGTCTCTGCGCATTGAACTCAGGTGGGACCGCATTCCTCCGCGCAGCACGCCAAAAGGCAACAGAAAATAAGTCGAGTCATATGTTTTCCATTCAGCACTTTGAGCTAAAATTAACTGCATATAAGAGAGCCACACACACAACCCCCAACACACACTCCCACTTTCAGGGGAAAAAATCTATATAACTGAGAGACACTCAACAGCAGTCCATAAAACCTTTGGGACTGCCCACCTCGACAAGGAACAAGGCCTGTTGTGCACAGTTTGACCATCGTCAAGGTTAACAGCTGCTTACAAGGAAAGACAGAACCCAACTTTTAGCATTCAAACCTTCAGCCATCCAAACATGGGCTGGTGATGGCAAAACGCGCATCTTTACTCTTTACCAGTGCTACGGGATTGTTGGGCCTGTTTGGAATTGGATTAACAAACCTGGGGGCAAATCGTTTGCTCCGCATTTGTGAATCAGGACAAAATAGGTCTGCTGTTTATCAGTTTCACTTGCCTTTTTTGGCCACTCCTAAATTCCAAGTGCAAATATGCTGATTGCCTGTTCGCCTCCCCCGTTCACTAAACTCGATCAGCTTTCGTCCAGTTTGCACACATGTAGATGTGAAAAGTGTAAGTTTGGAAAAGTGCACATTTTGGTCGGTCATGCCCGATTTGGGCATTTTTTATTATTTCAAATCCATTAGAGAACAAGCTAGAACTAGCTGTTGGTGTCATCTTGGGCGAACCATTTAAGTCTCAGTGCCTCCGTCATCCTATTAGCCGAAGTTATCAGTGCTTAGAAACAAGCTAAGAATAGGCGCTACGTAAAACACAGGTCGTTACTTTTACATGCAACTCTTGGCCTTCAGGTGCCAAGGCGGCCCCACACACCCACTTTGTTTCCTGGCTGTAATATACTGAAATGAGAGCCAGGTGTCACGTCGAAGGTACCCACTGGGGCTGTCTCTGCGAGGGGCAAGGCTTTCCTACATCCTCTGCTTCCAAACTCCGTCTAAGGTACACAATGTTCCATATTTATTATATATTCAGGTGTAGGCCCCAGTGGGGGTGATGGGTGGGAAGGATTTGTATCGCATGAGTTTCATCGGGAGGCAAGAGCAGAGCTGGAACTCTATACTGTTTGTATAGCATATACATCTTAAACTCAGCGGAATGAGTTTAAAATACAGAGATTTAGCGCTTTAAAAGTGCCCCAAAATGGTCTAAGCATCACTACTTACCAACCGAGTGCCTGGGATGGTGGGGTAGAGGCGGCTCCGATATCACTGTGTCCCAGCAAGGCCGCGCGCTCAGGGCCGTGAGCAGTGCCGTAGCACTCCCGAAGGGGGTCAATACTCACTGGAGCTCCTGTCCACGAGGCTCCGCTCTGCAGCTGCTCCGCCTTCCGCCTTGCACGTCGCGTGCACGTTGCGATCACTGAGTGAGGGGGCTCGATTTGCATTCCCCTAATATCGGTCGGCCGGCTGGCTGACGTCATCGCGTCGCATCGCGCGACACACCTACGTGTGGGTCGCGCCACAGTAACTAGTCGCGCCACACAGTTTGGAAAGCTGTGCTTTCTAGTATGCCCATCGTTGCCATATTTTTCCATGCTTCTGTGGGCAATCACGCGCCTGGAATACTGCCAATTCCATTCCCATGCACCAGTCCAAGGTTTTTTTATACGTTCCTAAGGGTGGCGGTCAGCACTCTTCCAGTGTTGGGCAATATCCTGCCTAGCCCTAGGAATAAGAGCTGTTAATTATACCGATTACCACCAATTTCGTCTGTGCTGTGGAGTAACGCTAATTTGGGATCTACCGGGATATGCCATGATAGCACCTCCCCAAGAAAGGTCAATATTTTATATCAGAAGGGTTGGAGAGCGCTGCAACTCCATACCGTATGTAGGAAGGTACCCATTTCTCGGTTGCACCTAAAGCACGCCGGCGACGAAATTGCACCCATGCGCCAAAGGCGGTGTCTGGTGAAGTAGGCTCAATGGAGAAATTTGAATTAAATTAGACGGTAGCGAGATGTTATAGCAGCACCGCGAGGACTCGCTTGTGCCTCCGTCCGAGATGGTTTTGTTTTAATCTCTTCAAACGTCTGCGGATGTACGACAGATCACATTATCGAAATAATGCAAGAGAAATGCGCCCCATTTACAGTTACTCCATCCCTTCCGAACATCAGTTCGACCAACACTGGGTCAATGCGTTGTTAGCAACATCCTTGTACCGGACAAGCAAACCTTTCCTCAGGTACTTGATGCTTTGTTTTTTGTATTTCCTTCTTAAATTAGAATTAAAGAGGTGGTAAATTCAAGATTTTTATCTATGTATGAGATTTGGCAGGGCCGAGTCCCCGAAGAGCAGTGGGTCACTTTACAGACAAACTGTAGTGTAGCAAGCACTCCTGAAATCTGGGTTGCTGGACCAAGAATCAGAATGGGTGTGGAGTCCAGCAGAGAATGGACACTGGGGACGAGGAGAAGGAGACAGAGGAAGGTACTTGGACTAGAACAGTACATTTTATTTTTACAGATATACATTACACATATGTACAAGTTGTGGCACAGGTTAGGGATAAAGGGCCTGATACTCAAAAAAACGTAGAAATGTAATTCTACATTTTGACCCTCGTTCTAACTGGTGCACAAATACCAACACTGCATATAACGCTGTTTCCATGGCAAAGGAATATTGTGGTATACAGACTAGAATTCTGAGCGACCCCTAAGAAATAAACAATTTCCATGATAATCATAGTTTTGCACTTGACAGTAATTCCCCTTTTTTGACATTGTACCATCCAAGCATTCACTGGCTTTTATCTAGTGAATTTTCATACTCCAGGAGTGTGGAGTTCCTACCTGATTTGCCTAGTTACTACTTTAGTCGCCAAATTGGGAATTCTTTGATGCTCATATTGAGAGCATTCTTACAGTAAATTTCTGACTTCTGAGTTCGCAAAGTATTCCAGGAGCACGCCTGGGAAGCTGTGGTAGTCCCAGTTTGTCAGGAATGGATCCAGGCACAGGTATAACAAAGGATTGCCCTTGCGTCATGCATCCTTAATTCAGATTTACCAAGCCACACAAAGCCACCTTGTATGGCTGTTTTTGGCTTGGTAAATTTGGAGTAACTCAAGGCACACGTAGAAAGAGGAAAACGCCTCTAAGGAATGTTTTTGTGCCTTAAGTTGTCCCTTCCTGCACAAAAACAATCCTGCCAGCAACGCAGGCGCACTTTCATCATGGTGCAAGAGTACTTGCGTTGGCACTAGGCAGCACATAGTGCACAGCACAGCGAGAGAGAAGGAATGCGTCATATCTTAGTAGATAGGGCGTATTTCGGCCCTCTCCATTTGACGCAGCAAGTTGTCCTGTGTTGCCCTGCGTCAAATATTGATAAATCTGGCCCGAGTCTTTTGTTTGTGAATTCCAAGTTACTCATAAGTAAGCATTTTCTTATGGTAAATGCACATGGTGTACAGTAATGCTTGTATAAATACCCTGAAATTGTGTAATTTCACTTTAAAAGCTATTTTGCTACTCAGGGAAAATAATGTGCCATATGTGACGTATGACAACTTCTCCTCCAACTCCACCAATTTTGAAGATGGTCCAGTACATATCTATGATGTGAATTTACTTCTTCCTTTGACAGGTGTAAATGTAGGACCGGCCATGAAAAACTTTAATAGTCTACACAAAAAGGTTTGTAGCATGCATACCCTAGAATGCCAAAACCACACTCCTGGGAGCAGATTTATTAAGAAATATAAGTGTGTGGGAATACATTTTTTATTTGGATTTAGTCTCCTACAACTGGCCATTTTGAGCAACTAAATTCAAATGCAACACGTTTAACAACATTAAACACATTTGCTTCATGTGAATACATGGACAAAACAAGTTCATAGAAAGGCATTTACCATTTATTTCATGTTTTTTGCTTTTTATAGAACTTGCCTTTTACATGCTTTTGTAGACCTCACCTACAGACAGCTTTTAACTGTTTGTCGTTGAAAGACCTATTGTGTACAATACAAATACTTAGAGTAGGCCTTTGGCACCCAAACTGCTGATCATTGGTTGGCTTTCTTGTAAATCTCATTTGTTTGTTTCTTATCCAATGAATTTCCTTGGTTTTCTTGTATTTGACCCTACCCTACAGCATTGCATAGTTACTAACCTTTTGACTGGATTACTTGTTTCCTTCCACGTCTGACACCCGGGAGAGACGTTTTCTTTTTTGTCTCTGCACTCCATGGAATTGGTAGAGTTTTCTTGCTCTCTTCCCAGTGTTCTGCTTCTCCCTCACAATCCCAAACCCTGCGCTCTTCTGTGTTGCACTGCCCCAGCTCATTCTTTCCTTTCTCGCCTTACCCTAACCCGCTTTGCTTCATTCCCAGCTCCTCCATTGCCCCCGATTCCTCCCTTGTTCTCCTGCCACTCCTTTTTCTTTTTTCCTTTTGTCTTTTTTCTTATTTGGGTGGCCCAGCAGTTGTAATGTGCTACTGGAGCCCTCCTTTCTCTATATGTGCTTTGATGCACATTTTTAGGTCTCGCTGGCGTTGTAGCGCGAAGCGCTGCCGCCAACGAGACTATTGTTGCCGTGTTTACTCCCAAGGGAGACAGACCTGGGCACGAGCCGATTCTGGTCTGGGCACGAGCCGATTCTTGTCTGTTAACGCGCTTCACAGTGGAACAGCTTGTGCGCGTTAATTCCAGTTGAGTGCTCTTCTCCGGAAGACGTGCTGCGCTGATTCTGGTCTGGGCACGAGCCGATTTTGGTCTGTGAACGCGCTTCACAGTGGAACAGCTTGTGCACGTTAATTCCAGTTGAGTGCTCGTCTCCGGAAGACGGGCTGCGCATTAATTATAGTTGAGTGCTCCAGCAGCCTGGGGTGCCTGTCGACATGCTGTGCTAATGATTACTGTGGGGTCTCATGCTGTGATAATTCTCACTTTCTGTGTTGTGATCGGGAGAAGGCGTATTACTGGCGCCACCGCCGCGCCTTCATTAGTCATAAAAGCTGCATGGCAAGCGATAATTAGGGCGGCATGTTTTAGGACATTTTTAGCAATTACTTTGTTTACTTAGTGCTATTAGTGATATCTTTCGTGCATCCAATGCTCTATTTAAACGTGCAGCACTGAACATTTTCAAAGAAGGCGAATCAGCGACATTCATTGGAGACACGACCTATTTGAAGACGCTTGTTTTACTGGGGTAAGTTCTGTGAACTGTTTAGTTTGTTTACTTTATTATAGTATAACTGGCAGGGTTGGCTAAATTATGCGAGAAAAGGAAAAATATGCAGGAGATGATGGTATGAGGCAAGTGTGGCGAATGTATAATTATGCGTACACCATATAAAAGCAAGTTGCAAAATGTCCGGTGTTGGGCGGATGGGTTCACTGTGCTGTTGCGTCGCCTGTAGGTGTGGTTATGAGTGCATGTGACTAGTTGGCGACATGTCCTTGTACTGTTACTTGCCTTTGCACTTGTTTTTTTTTGCATATATATATAGCACGAACTCGACCCAAAGTTTATTGGAGCGCTTTACTCGAGCACCGTATTTACATTACACATTCAGGCACGGGGAGATTAAGTGATTTACCCAGAATCACAGGATGTTGATGTGACCTCGGGGCTCAAACTCTGGTTTCCAGCACCAAAGTCGGCAGTTTAGCCGACGGACCATATCCTCGCCCTTGCCCTGCTGATTTTCAGGGACGGCTGCTCTGTCTTCACAAGGGTCGGGCGAACTATGACTCCGCTGCCTGACCTGGAACAGATCTGTTAGGTGTTTGTATTTATTTTTTAGTTTTTTTTATTTAGCGCAAACTCAATCCGTAGGTATTGGAGCACTTTACATGTATACCACATCCATTATAGAAGGACACATTCATGTTTGGTAGGTACGTGGATATTAAGTTATTCATAACCGGCGGAGCCAAGACTGGTCACTCTACCTCTGTGACTCCGGTTGCTGCTCGCGCCTCGTGTATAGCTGGTTTTCCTAGTTATCTGGCGAATACAAAAGCGGGCTTTGCTGTGTTTCTGTTTAAAGGCTACACATAAGGGGCTCAACTGATCGAATTGTAACCAGCTGTCCAACACAATACCGGCAGAAGGGCTCAGTGAGACGTACACTTGTAAGGGGCAGAGGTTACACTCCCGGCAAGTCTGCCTCAGCCTTCATTCTTCCGAGGTGGATCAATTGAATACCATTGATTGGGTAGTAGTTATATCTGTTAACCGAGCGTAGAAATGGAGCAAATTTAATATGGAGGGCTATTTGAAAAGTATAATTTTTTTCCAATGTGCCAGATGAATTTGTCTTTATGTTCTTGGGACTTATAAGAATCTTGTAGTGTGTACATCAGGCGGGTCATGTGTCTTTGGAAAACTAGCACCTTTTTGTGATATTGTAGTTGCATGATAGTTTCACATTATAATAGTGGGGGCTCGGATGTCAAACCTCCTTTCCGGGTGTTGGTCCTTGCCAGCAGTCATCACCTACTGCCAAAGACCTGCTTTTTAAAATGTATATCACCTGTCCACCTCCTTCTCCTTCCCCCCTCACTAGTGCCCTCTCTCCCTTTCGTTTTCACCCTTCCAGCCTCTCTTCCCCCGTTCTCTCTCGGTCCGCCATTTCTCTCCATGCCCCCTTTCTCTCTCTCCCTGTACCCCCCTTACTCTCCATCCCATTTTCCCGTGACCCATAGCTTTGGCTGCAGGGGAGTTGGCACAACTCCTGTGAGAGAAGTGTCTCTAGATTAGGTGGCACGTGCCCCTGCTGGGACCATGGTCAGGCGTTTGTCTGTTACACAGAAAACCACATCTCTGTTAAACTGCAGTTTGAGAGTATTTTTGGTTATTGTGTTTATTTACTGTACCAAATGAATCATGGTGGAACCGGGAATCTTATGCCAGAGCATCCCAGGAATCCAAAAAGTAAAACTGAAAAAACACATTTTGGAGAAAAATCATGTGATGTTGCAGAAATCGCTTCATCTCTTAGTGGTGTTTAATGTAGGTTCATTTACAAACCCCAGCCATCATATAAGGTCTCTGGAATGCCTTAGACCTTGATGCCCATGAGCAACAGTAAAGAGCATGTTCACCGCTGAAGTAGTCCCTGTCCCCTGCTATACATTCCATCGTAAATTTTTAGATCCTGTTTTTTGTATTTGTATTCATCCATTCACACTCCTTTACGTTAAAATAGCCATAGCTTTACTGTACAGTTGCTAGAATAGCTTATAATATGGTATAGTGTGTAATTTTTAAATAATCACTCCACTGCAAACAAAAACATTGATAAAAAACACTGCCATTTACAATGCCAGTAGCTCCAACTGCAACAAATGCGAGACCTTTTGCATTGCAAATGCTTGTTTTTTTAAATTTATCACCCCAAAATATGTGTCCTCCATTTTAGAATTGTAAATTAAAAGTAAACAAACAAAATGGCAACTGCAGCATCAGGACACATATGTGTGCATGCGTAGTGACACGTGCAGGGATAAACATTACCAAACTAGGGTTGGGCATTTATACTCTTTTTCTATTGCCGAGTCTGGTTAGCATTAGTAATATGTAAGAACTATTCACTTTGCTGAAGCTTGTTTTAGGGTGAAAATTACACTCATCTTGAAAAAAATGTATTCTCTCTGCAGGGTTTGACTAGATCCCTTTTCCCCTTTTCCTTCCCATGTCCTGTCGCTGGCTGATGTTTCATTCTATTTTTAAGACTCCTGTTCAAGGAAGTTATCCTGGAAGTTTTCTTCCATCTTTTCCCTGACTTGTTCCTCCCATCATCAAACTTCTACTTCCTTCTTCCCACTGCCTATTTGGGTGGAGTCACCAATTCCCCACTTTAACTATTTTTAAAAGCAGTTTATTTCCTCTACCCATACTCCTCCTTTTTCCACTTTTCTTGTGGAGCCCCATTTCCATATCCCCAGTCCTCCTTTTCACCCTTTCCCTACACTCTCTGCTTCAACCTGCCTCCTTGCCCTTTTTCACATTAATAATAACACGTTGTTCCCTAACCGAGATTCGCTATGGGGTACGCAATTATTTTCCATTTATGAACAGCAGTTTTTTTTACTTTTAGTAAATTAATATGATTTTTAATTGCTCTTGGGTTACTCAAACTATTTCAATTGATTTGTTTTGCCACTAAATAGATGATTATTTGGATTCACAGAAATGGGTTTCTATTGTTTTTTTAATTTATTTACCTAATACACAAGCACATCAGAAAAAACAAATATATAAAATAGGATTTGGTTTTGCTTGCCGTCCTTCAGTCAAATAAAGAATGCTGCAATAGATTTACGATCATTGTTTATTCTGAATGAATATCAGAACCACGCAGGTATTTTTTCCGCGTGCCTTTACCACGTGGTCCGAACACCAAACGTGTCTTCACAATGTGTTCCATTACCCCGCAAATCGTTACAATGACTTGCCTTAGGGAAAGCATTGAAGTTGGAACAGTATAATTTACTATTCCAACTCCAGTCTGTGCAATAGTGAGAAAGTGTTGGACTTAAAGTGCAACATCAATCCAACAACGCTTATATTAAGGAAAGTTGTTGTAAAGACTTGCGGGGTAAATTAACGCATTGTAAAGACGCGTTTGTGGTTCGAACCATGTTGTAAAGGCCCAGCGTGGTTCGGCCGCAGAGTAAAGGCGATTTCCCTTTTATTCTTATTCATAACAACAGGTCATTTGATATAGTACTTCCAACTATATTAATACTGTTTTGGTGCGTTGCTGTTACCGAATTTAATAGTAATTCAGTGATCTTGGAAGGATGTTAACGTGAATTGACCTTATCAGGATTCCAGCTCGTCACCCCTACTTTACAACACGCTCAGCGTCAGGCATACAACTCACTCAACCATCCTGACAGCACAGAACTGGGCTTTTTCACACTGTGGATGTTTATATGCACCCCATTTCTCATAGTGCTGCAGCAACAAATGACAGACGGAATGTTTCTGATGCGCATAATTTTTTTCTGAGTTGTGAAAAATACAGAAATTAGTAATTTCCCCAAAAATACTCTATAATGAACCTTTTACTTACCAGAAATCTTCATTACCCTTAGAAGTCCTCCTCGTTATAGTAGCATCCTTCCCTCCCTTCACAATTATATTTGCTTTGTACAAAAAGGAGGGGCTGGAAAAGAGAGAGGCCTTGAGAACTACATCACGATGTGGTGTAGACATAGAAAAAATATTGGGTCGTGTCTGTCGGAGGCAGAAGAAGTCTCATGCCAGAAACAACGGAACCAGGAAAAACCTGCAAAAAAGAAGCCAAATCGCAATCTTCTACACAATTAAAACCCGGACAGATTTTCCAGATATTGTTTTCTACACTATGAGGAAAGATCTTTCTAAGACAGCAGGGCCTCCTTTTAAAAAGTGAGTAAAATATGTTTTTAAAAGCAAACACATATTTGAAAGAATAATTGTTTCATTGGTATGTAGGTAACAGGCCTCCTCAGTTAGGACAGAACTCACTGAGTTGGTTTTGCACAAGGCTCTATTACCCAACATTGGGCCCCCTATAGAGCCTGGTGCAAACCCAAGTCGACAAAACCACTCCTGGGAAAATTACGATTTACACAATGCATAAGAAAATCAGGATTAAGGCACGCAGGCGATATTTGCTCCAGGTTTGCAGCATTCAGTTAGCCATGACATTGCCACCAGTTGAAAGATGGAGAACGGAATGTGATGAGCCTAAGTGATCACATTCTACACTCAGCTTCTAGTGGCCTACTCCTGTTTCTGCACTACCACCCGAACTGTGTATCATTTCTGTGGACGTCCCTTGTGCGCGAGTCTGCATGGAAACGCGGGGACCACCTACCTTGCCATTCTCCCACGTAACCGAAAACCTTCCTTAGGATTCCACTCTCTCAGTGATAAAACCCATTAAGAGAGATCAGTGAGTTAAGAGAGACAGGATCACCAGCACAAGCCTGAGATTAGGAGAGGACAACTTTGGTGGGACCACCGACTTGAGGCTGGAAGGACCAGTCGGCATTATGCGTGAGGGCCAAGCTGTCGACAACCTGGCTGGGGCGTAACGCGAAGGGGAGTGTACCCGGGTCAATAGGGACTTCAGTTTGTGGTTCATGATCATAGAAACAGCTGCCATTTATCCTGGATATGAAGGTACACAGCAGCCTTTGGTAGCCAGAAGCCTGCTCAGTGATTTGTAGACATCACTGACAAAGTAAGGAGCTGGGATGCACAGGGATGTAGTTCTCACAGTAATTATTTCACTGGAACTCTTTTCCCTTAGTTGATGGTGCGTTTGGAAGTGTCTATTTCAGCTGATAACAGGTGACAACAAGCACTGGCAAAGCCAAGAACCTGGGATTCAATGTGCTAATACATGCTGTGTTAGTACAATAGAGGAGACAGAAGGGAGGAAGCCAGCATGAGCAGACAAACCACATTTATAGTTGTAAAATAGTCCCATATGTAGTTCAATGCAAGAACTTAAGAGAAGTGATTGACAAGTTTCCAGCCAATGGCAGTAAGGGGCTGGTCGAAGAAAGACAATGTTTGAAAGGTGTGGACCCCAAGCCCACTCCATCTATACTGTAAGTGATACTTCTGTGACACCCCAGCTGTTAAAATTCAGACCTTAAAAGGAGAATGTTGCCAGATTATAGTTTGACAAATAGTGCATGTTTTCAAGCTAATTGAGGAGTTAGTTGGCAGCCATTAGCTGGCTGAGGCCAACTTTCTTCTTGGACTTGCTGATCTACACAACTCTCAGAGGCTGACCCCGCCCAGATGGTGAATTCCCAGAGCAAATGATTTCCATTAGCAGCTGTATGAAAGCCAACAACTTGGTGCTAAGCTTGCATCAGAAATCCAATAAAAAGGAGGGGAGGGAAGTGGGCTCGAGAATAAGCTATGGGGACTGCGTTCTGATCCTGGCTTTGATAGTTTACCAAAACTCATGTGATTCTGGGCACCTCTCATTATATCGTTGGTGCTATTTTAAAATACGTGTAATATGAATATGTGTCATTCTGTAATGTTAAAACAAACATACGACCGTGCATTGCGCTGTCTAGAAATGGCTAAATGATCAAACCCTGGCCCTCTCCCTACCATCATACCCTAGTTTCAACAGAAAGAGGGAACATAGGGTAGACATTTACTATCCGAGGGGCTAAACATAGGAGAAAAGAAAGCATATTGCAGCAGAGGTGTGGTTATAATACAAGGGGGTCTGAAGCAAGAATTCATGCCATTGGCAGGGACAACGTGTGGTGCAAGCAGCAATGGCCTCCTGAGAAGGGCCCTGCCACTTATTATTTTTACAAATTAAGCACTGGACAGGGCAGTAGCTTCTGCCTGGTAGTGGGCATGACCCGCTATGGGACAGTGACGCCAGCCAGGGAGAGCCGCTCTCACCAGCAGCACGTGGAAACCCATGGTCACTACAGCTTATGAATGCTAATTCAACATTACATACCTAACACTGACAAGATAAGTATCGGCTAGACTTAGGCCATCCTTTTGTTGGTGAAAATGTGGGTGCCTGCAGGAAGACAACGCTAAGTCTCCCCAAGGCCCACCACCACGTGGGGTGTTTCGGAAGACCAAGTTTCATCACATCACATTGCCCCCATTCTACTAAGTTAATACATTTTTGGATTTTGCACGTGGTGTGTCAGAAGGAATCAGCAACTAGGAGGAGCATGTAGAATGAGACCTCCACCCGTGAAGTAGTGTGGGAGACAGCTGCTGAGGCTTACCTGTGAAGCAGGGGAACAGGCTGTAGGGACCTTCTTCCACGCAAATTTGTACTTGCGTGGTAGGTTGTTTTATGGATTTTAAATTATGTACTGGATATCATTAAAAATATTCATCCATAAATTGAATGATTCTGGGTGTATTCTTTTAGCCACTGCTTTGCAAGATGCCACATCTAATGACCCACTAATAAGGCACTCATTAAAGAAGATATCTTATACTTCAGTGCTAGAGATTATGGCTCAGGATTTAGGATTTGAGGTCATTAAAGAGGATCTATCCCATCTAATGCATTTTTTAATCAAGGACTGTTCGTTGGGAACTCATTTGAAACTCTTAAGTCTTGGCCTGTATCTAAATTGCTCCTTCAAAGTGAAATCTGTACATTACTGCTGTGCTGGGTCTGCAGAGGCCGAGCCTGAGAATTCTAATTTACTCTGAACATTGCAAAACCTGAGAAGCAGCTTCCTGGGGAAGTCATTTTCTGTACATCTTCTGGATATCCCCCCCTGCCCGAAGGGTTGTTCTTTTACAGAGAACAGCTGTCCAGATGCTTCTCTGCCACAGTCAGACGGTGGAAAATGTCACAGGAACTGGAAGAAGTGACGTGAACATTATAGGGAAGTACAGGATAACCAGCCAGTGGAGTTAGTTCTCCCAGTGACATTTCTATTCATGAACACACATTGGCAGAAGGTGCCTAGAAGAGGAGGCACCCAAGACGCTTTTCACAAGCACTAAAAGTTCACCACAGTACTGCACGTGCTCATCGCGTCTTAATCTAGGCCTAATGGTAAGTGTGTATGTAGTGTTATTTGTATTGTGCGAACCGAGCTGGAGACCAACAAAAGGTGGAGCAGGACACATTCAAGATAGTTTAGAAGAGACAGGTTATAGGTAATTTCCTATTATGAGGGAGGGGATCGCAGTCTCGGAAGAGAAGGAGCGGTCAGCTCCTCTCTATATTGAGGAAGGCAGGGCCGGCTTTAGCACAGGTGGAGCCCTGTGCGACAGTGTTTGTTGGCGCCCCCCCCCCAATGACCACCTCTGCCACAGATTCCCTCAATACCACCATTTGACAGTGCCCCTCAAGTCTCCATAACCACTGTCTCTTAGATTAAATTAGTTTTATAGCGCCACTCATACCAGTTTAAGATGTCAGAACACTTTACATCACACACGCATTGCACAGGGACAATCAGTCATCGGTGTGTAAATCAGTATATAGGAAATGTTACATAAGACAGAGGCCTACAAGGAGTAGGAGTCACATTTCATCCATACTGGTAGGCAGTATAGTCTTGGACTGGAAAAGCACAAATTCAGAATATAAAATGCAACACCATTGTTAGGGGTTTTCTTTAATAATAAGAATTACCCAAATGAACCCCTTTTGCAATATCAGGAATACGAACTACTAGGCAAATACATAGCTCTAATATGTTCTTTGCAGTTTGCATGCAGCTCTTTGATGGCAGTTAGTAGCTCACTGATCTATATTAGACATTTAACTAATAAGCTGCAAGTAACAAAAGGATCTCTGACAAAAGCAGTAATCCACTGGCCTATTTATATTATATGCACTTTGTGATGTGAATGAGACACGTTCTTTGCAGCACGCATATTAACCCTCTGGCTATGATGAGTCAAAACGTTCACTAGACAAAGCTCTGGTCTCTCTCCAGGAAGAACATTAATCACCAGAGTTGTCATTTTTATTGATGCCTGAAAATTGCTGGGACAATGTACGCGGCATCAGGTGCTTTTAAAACGATGAACATGGCGCCCCCACACCAAGTCAGCGCCAGGTGTGGTCGCAACGATCGCACCGCCCTGGAGCCAGCCCTGGCGGGAGGGGTCGGTTCCTAGTTTGGGCTAGTGGTTTCAGGCTGTGGGCACCAGCACTCCATTTATCGGCATTTGCACTAATTTGCCATCTTCAGTCTTTGGTCCAGAACAAGATAGAGAAAGGCAGAAAAGTGAACAAGGAGAAAGCAGGGCCAAAAAAGAACTGAGATAAAGAGCGAGATAAAGAGACCGGAAGTGTAGGGTGGTAAAAGAAAAAGGCTTGATCTGGGATCAAGGCTAAGCTGCCTTGGTATTTGGTGACCCTGGCATTCAGCAGTGACAGCAGCGGACTCAGCAGAAAAACCTTTGACCCCTGCACTTTTTTGTTTTCAATTTAAACTCCGTTGGGGGTTATTCTGATTTTTATAGGTGAACCTAGTGTTAGCTACACCTCATTCCAAGAATATATGGGGCAGATGGAAGATGCAAGACTCAAGTCCAGGAGTAGTGTTGGCTATGTGGTAAAGCACCTCCACGGGTGATAGTTACAAGCTAATTGTATTAGGGTTTTTCTATCAAATGTACTCTTTGGGATCATCCAGTGCGCGGTCAATGCGGCTTAGTGCACAGACGGAGGTCGAGAGGAGCTCAGGTACAATGGTCAAGCAAATAGATCAAAAACAAATCCTGAGCACACTGGACCAGCGGCCTAGAATAGGTCTCGGTGGCTACAGGATGTGTGGAGACCATGTTACGCTTCTACGGATCTCCGCATTTTGTTAGAGTTGTGATTCTACTCTTCACATCTTCAGTAATGATGTCTCTCGCAACTCTTGACATAAATGACAGAGACAGGAGCCGTTCTGTCACAGGGGCCATAGAGCCAGGCTTTTAGCCTCCACGTATCTTGAACAACCATTGATCTTTCATGGAAACCTCAGTCTAATGAAAACAAATTGTCAAAGCCCTATTCAAATACAGTGTATGAAGTTCCTCAGGCTAAGATATAGTAAGGCTCTAGGAAAGAATAGGACATCATTATTTACTAATTTAATTGAAAGTCCAACATCAACTCAGAGACAAAATGTGGATGAGTTGGGAGGATTCCTTACCCTTGGTAAAATCTGCTTTTAGGGCCGAAAAAAGCCCTTTAACTTCCTCTTCTATCCCTCCGCTATCCTTCTGAATCCAAATAACTGACTAACATATCCACCACTCAAATTACTTTCATATTTCACTATACTAACTCAACACTAATCCTTTATGGGTTCCGGAGTGGTATTCTACTTGCCGAAAAAGCGCTTCGATGCCTCATCAGGGGTAGTAAGCGCTATATAAATGCAATTACAATACAATACAATATCTGGGTAAAGGTTTTGAAGATCACCGATTCTTTCAGCTAAGTGTTATAGAAAGGAGAAATTGAGTTTTCAAAGCAACAAATGTCATTAGAGTGATGCCATGATGTGAAGAAGGGACAAAAATATTCTTATACAATTTCCAAAGTAGTTCCATTCGTGGATTTGTTTTTGAGTTCAGATGACTTAAGTGCCATGTACTATGATGTTATCAATTACTGTATAATTTGTACATTTCTTCTTACATCATGTCATTTTAATGTGGAAGAGATTCTACCATCAGATTATATACTCTTAGACTTAGGGTGTTAAACCCTCGCTCTCCACACATGCATATGAGTATAAATCACAGCAAAGCTGGATCAGCATGTTATTCCTGTGAGTTCAATACACTGAGTAACAATAGATCAGGAAATTGAGTACCAGCATTACATTGGACAATTATAACACTTGTCACTTAAAGTGCGAAGAGAAGTGTGGTATGAAGTGCTATATAAAACAGGCTGTTGTTATTATGCTTTCTCTGACTGCACTACAGCCACGATTAGGAACAAAACACACCACAAGAAAATCTGACCGTGTGTGTACATCTACGAGAAGATCTGGCCGTGTGTGTACATTTAGGAGAAAATCTGGCCGTGTGTTATATCTAGAAGAAAATCTGACCGTGTGTACATCTACGAGAAGATCTGGCCGTGTGTGTACATTTAGGAGAAGATCTGGCTGTGTGTGTACATCTAGGAGAAGATCTGGCCGTGTGTGTACATTTAGGAGAAGATCTGGCCGCGTGTGTACATTTAGGAGAAGATCTGGCCGCGTGTGTACATCTAGGAGAAGATCTGGCCGTGTGTGTACATTTAGGAGAAGATCTGGTCGTGTGCGTACATCTAGGAGAAGATCTGGCCATGTGTACATCTATGAGAGATCTGGCCGTGTATGTACATCTAGGTAAAGATCTGGCCCTGTGTGTACATCTAGGAAAAGATCTGTCAGTGTGTGTACATCTAGGAAAAGATATGGCCGTGTGTGTACATCTAGGAGAAGATGAAAGACTGTCCGGTTTACAAAACAGCTTCTATCTGTTTAATACATAGAGATATTTTATTTCAAAATCTTGTCCTACAGTGCTCAGAAACACTTCAAAGGCCTCCGGCCGATTCAAAAGGCTCGGCAGTGAAAAGTTGAAAAATTACTGCAGTTGGTTTCCCCTGGGCTTGGAGAAAAATTCTGACATTTGATGATTCACAGATACTGTCAGAGATTTCCAGGTGTACTCTTACTGAGCAAACTTTAGTCATGCAGGTTAGTAACTTATTTGAAAATCTTTATGCGTCACTAAATAACACGACATGCAAAAATCACTCATGAAATATGCAGATGCTCCCATCCCTTTTGAGTCATGAAAAACCTTGTACTTCTATCTTTCACAGGAGTAGTTTAGTTTTAACCTATCAATTACTCCTGCCTCTGTTCCTCAGATATGGAAGCATGCAACAGTGCTACCAATGCTATAAAGTTCCTACCTTAGCGTGTCGAGTTGGAAAATTATTACCCCATCCCAAACCTACCACTCGGCTAAAATTCTAGAAAGCACATTCATGGACAACTCTCTGAGTACCTTGTATCCCATAATCTCTTACACTTATCCCGATCTGGCTTTCCCCCAGGTCATACCATTGAAGGCACAGAGGATCTTTAATAGACCTTAGAAGCACTCATCCTTTTGGAATTGAGTGCTGCATGTAACAATGTGACCCACCCACAGCTTCTCGGCAACTCAAGGATTGTGGTATCTGTCAAATTGTTAATCTCTTTTTGGGCTAATTAATCCTTTTGGGTTGCCTCCAAACCATTTACTTCCTTCGCTCTTTATTATTTATGTCCATCCTCGTGTGGACATTATGGAAGCATTTGGCGTTTCCATAATTTCTTATGCAGATGACACTCATATTGCTGTCTCGCTGTCTTCGGACTCAGGCAAGATTTCCTTCCAACTCAAACTTTGTTTAAAGGCTGTTGCCCATTAGATGGGGATAAAACACCTGAAACTTAACAGCAGCAAAACGGAGATCCTTATAACTGGGAACCTACCCAGCCTGTGGGGTCATCCATGGTAGCCGGAGTGACTTGGTCCTCTGCCAGTAGCCAAACAGGTGGTGAAAAATCTGTGAATTTGGCTGGACAGTGAAACGAGGCTTGACCTTTGGAACAACAAAGTGACTTGTTGCTGGTTTGGTCTCCTAAGAGGCCTTAGGAAGATCCACTCAAAAGACCATTATACAGGCTTTGATCACTGCAGACCCAGACTACGGCAATGTGTGTAGCTGAAAAAACGAAGGCTTCCCTTAAAAGACGCCAAATAATTCTAAATGTAGCCGTGCCCCTACTAGGTAAAACATAGCCGTGCCCCTGCTAGGTCATATCCCCAAGCGTTCTTATACCTCCTCTCAGCTAAGGACACTTCATTGATTTCTTACTGCGAAGCACATTAAATTTAAAGCCCTCTGCTTTGCTTAGGGAGCCTTTTTGCAAACAGGACCACAGTACCTTAGGCTCCTTGTACCCCCTATTGTCCATCTAGAATCTTGCGCTCTGCTATTCTTAGACTGGCTCAGACACCACAGTTCTATCAAGCTAGACAGGGAGGGCACTTCTTCAAAAATCTAGCATGGAAACAATTAACTCCCTACCCTTTCATCTAGGCCTCACCCCCTCCGAAGCGATATTCTGCAAAAAACTTAAGACCTGGCTATTGTAATCTGCCTTGTTTCAATTTTAGTTGATGAGTTCAACCTTTTCTGTAGCACTGGGGAACCATATTTGAGATGGCAATATGCCATGTGCTTTACAAATCACTAAAATAGAAAAAATGTGCACTTTCAGAGGGGGTTTCTAATACTCACAAAAATATGGGTGTGTGGATGCTCTCGACAGTTGCAAGGCCACATCTGTATAGTCCTGTTTCCAGATCTAAGCCTTGTGCTCGCCACTGGTAATTGGTAAATTTTATTTGCATAGTTTATAAAAACCATTGCAATACAAAAACATGTAGTTTAAAACAATTCTACATACAGTTTTAAAAGATGTTTATAATGTACCCTTTTTTTCCTTTTAAAAAAAAAAAAACTGTGACTTAATAGACAATCCAGTCAGCTCGTGCGGTTAGTGGTCGAGTTATCAGTCAGTCAGTCAGTCAAGTATGCTTTATTCGAAGAACATTCATAAAAGCAAGAACAATAATACAATGAAAACGATAATAACCTGAATACAGACATACTGAATATAAATTACAAACTTGGTTGCTAATCCTATTTCAACAAGATAATAATCTACACAAAAAATAGTAGAAATCAATCAATCCCGAAAGTTTAGAAGTACTGTATAAGTTAAAAAAGTTAAAATAGATTAAAAATGGTTAAAATGCAGACGAATAAATAACAGAGAATAGTCAGATGACTAGCAATCTCTATCTAAGCGAGAGGATAGTCAATTAACTAGCAATCCCTGTCTAAGCAAGAGAATAGTCAATGACTAGCAGTCTCTTTTTGAAGTGGCTAAAAATCTCTGTCGTATTGACCATGCCCACCCTAGGTATTTTGCGGTGGCAACTGAAATCCAAATCAAATTGTTGGTGCATATAATACGCAAAGCGACAGTGCTGCTGGTGGTCCCTAGATTTTTACACATCGGGGACAACCAGATACGCCTTGGAGCAGCATAAGCTTTGCATGAAAACAAAAAATGGCTGATTGTTTCTTTAGTAGAACCACAAGTAGGGCAGCAACCACAGGGTCCACCTTCCCACTTGGCTGTCAGATATCTAAGGGGAAGAGCACCTGCTCTAAGTTGGAAAAGGAGTTTTCTTTCACCAGGCTTATTTATAATGTCCCAATATAGTTCTAAACAGGGATACATCTTAGCCTCCAAGAATTCTCCGGTCATAGACCCCGCACTGGAGCTACTCCAATGCCGAGAGGCAACCCTCTCCCAATAGATATCTTTTAGAGCACTTTTTGTTGGAAAATTGCTCTCTCCGGATCTTCCCAAAGTGAACAGAGACCAAGCTCAGTCAAGGTTATCTTAAGCGTTTTTAACCACCCAATTTTATGGAATACATCAGATCTTATAATGTCTAGAAAACCCTCAGCGTAGTGAGAGAGCACAGGAGTCGTCCATATCCTACGCCAATATAAAATTGGGCGAAGCTTAACCAGATCTGAAACTGCTCTTCTACCCAGGTCGTATTTGAGAGGGAGCAAAGGGGTGCTTTTAGGAACACCCGTTATAGCCCTAAAGAATTTATTTTCAGAAGATTGAAGCACAACCACTTTCTCAAAGCCCCAGAGCTCAGCACCATATAGGGCGGAGCCTAGGGCCTTTGCTTCATAGACCTGTAGGGCAGGTTGAACTGGTTTAGTTAAGGATTTTCTGTGCTCAGCACAAATAGCACCAGACAATTGCCTATGTCTGAGTGTGGCGATGTCAATGTGACGCCGCCAGCTTTTGTCGCTAGAAATATGCATACCTAAGTATGTGAAAGTATTCACAACTTCTAGCGGGCGGTCATTTAAGGTAATTTTAGATTTAAAATTACGATGGGGGTTAAAAGTCATAAGTTTTGTTTTGGCTGAATTAATTTCTAATCCATACTCCCCACAAAATTGATCGAAGATAAATAAAGCACGTTGCAAGCCACTGGGGGTTTTGGATAAAATAAGCGAATCGTCTGCAAACATTAAAATGGGGATCTTAATCCCAGCTAAGAAGGGAGCATCCACTTGAGCAGAGAGCATACGATCTACAACCTCATTAATATACAGGGTAAAAAGTACGGGGGCCATTGAACAACCTTGTCGGACTCCCCGCTCGACTGGGAAGTCCACTGTAACCGAACCTAATCCTCCCCACTGTATTCTTGCAAAATTAGATTCGTGGAGTCTCATTATCAAGGATAATAGATCACCAGGTAGTCCCTGCTTCTTAAGGACCAGCCATAGCTTAGAGCGTGGAACAAGGTCGAAGGCAGCCCGCAGGTCTACAAAAGCGGCATACAAGCTACCCTCGCCTAGAACAACAGTCCGCCATTGCAGCATAGTAAAGCGAAAAACCTGGTCCACCGTGCTTGTAAGCCTTCGGAAACCTGCCTGAAAGGGTGATAGAGCATTAGACTCCTCCGCCCAGTCCAGAAGCCTGTTGGCAATCACACGGCCGACAACCTTTTGGATAGTATCAATTAGGCTTATTGGTCTGTAATTGCCCGGCTGGGATCGATCACCTTTCTTGTAGATAGGTATGATTACAGCACCCTTCCAAGAGGTTGGCACCGCAGCACCCAATGCAATGGCATTTATAAGAAGATGGATATACTTGCACCAGCGATCTTTATCATTTATAAATACATCTGCTGGAACACCATCGAGACCGGGAGCACGGCCCGGGGCTACTGAGCTAATGGCCATCATAATTTCGTCAGTATCAAAACAATAGTCTTGAAGCTGATTTACACTGGTGTCTGGCCCTGATGCAACAATATTGTGCTCAGCATACTGGTTTTCAAAAAATTTCACCCATTCTTCCTGTGGAACGTTATTGCATGGGGGATCAGGCGAGCCTGAGCTGCCCCATTTAACAATATGCCAGAATAACCGAGAATCCTTCTTATCACTGGCAGCCTTTAACTCAGACCAGTGGTACTCATCCCAGGCTTTTTTGCCATGAAAATACTGGTTTTATAAACTTTTCTTGCAGATTTTATTGCAATTGATTGCCCGCCTTTAATGGCTTTACCTAGAGCAAGTCGTGCAGCCCTGCACTGTTCATTATACCATTTAACAAGTTTTGAGGCTCTCACTCCTTTATTTTTCACTAGTATAAGGAAATAAGTTTTAATTGTAGAAAAAGGGGAAGTATGAATTTCTGATATTTTGTCCATATCAGGGCTGATTAATTTAGAATGCTCTATGGCCGATATTGCTTGGTCACCCTGGTTGCTAATGTTAGCAATGGTCTGTTGGTTAGTCGCTATTTTTTCCCACCTTAATCTGCGCATGTCATTGGTGGGAATAATCTTGGGAGGAATCAGCACAGTGTGACCAAAGGACTGGGTAATATGGGACCACCATTTGTGGGTTACGCACAGTGGGTTGTGATCGCTCTCTATTCGCCAAACAACTTCCATATCACTAGTCAAGGGCCATAGTTTTAAACTACATAAGACGTAGTCAATCCTGCTATTATATCGCCCATTATCGAATGTGCTTGTCCCATTCTTATCACTACAGGTCCTTCCATTTAGGGCTCTTAGACCCTTCTCATAACAAAGAGCATTTATACTAATCACATCATCAGACCACCGTACAACCGGCTTGAGCTCCAATTTGGGGATACCCCATTGCCGGTCCTCATCATCACCAAAGAGGTCATCATCACTAATTAAGGGTTCAAATGTTCTGTTAAAATCTCCCGCTATAACAATATTATGATTTAAAGAATAAGTATCAAGGAGACAGGCCAAGGCTGATAAAACCTCGGTCCTCTCTCCCTTGTTACACCTTACATAGACATTATAGATATCCAAAAACCCTAGTTTATTTAAATTTATCCTAACGAGTTGGATGTCTCTATGGTTGGTGTCAATAGTTTTAGTGAGCAACTTCAAACTCTGTCGAACCCAAATAGTTAATCCCCCCATGGGTCCCCCCTTTGAGCCCTTTAATGCAGGAACAAAGTAATTTAAATAACCCTGCACAAAGGATGGTTCACATGACCATGTTTCCTGAAATAAGCATATATCAAAGTTGTTAATGAAACGTAACCAATCCTCACACTCCAATTTGGAAGTCAACCCTGCAATATTCCAGGACAATAACTTCCTCGATGTATTCTCAGAGTCGGCCAAGAGACTGGCTGAAGGTGGAGAGACCGGGACTATAAGATGATTGGTACAGGTAACTACTCTGCCTTCAGAAGCTTGTATTCCTCGCTCGTTAGGAAGTGGAGAAGAGACAGGAAAAGATGGTTCAACATGGGTTGGTGACAAACCCTTGGGGTAGTTAAGTCAATCTACATCTTCAAGGTTAGCTAATGCCTCGTATCGGTTTCTGAGCGGTATGGGATGGTTAAGCCGACTGCAAAGTGGAGTCCCTGAATTAAAAATGGGAGCTGAGAGGGAGCGAGGATAAAAATAAGTCAGTTCCCAAGTAGTAATAAAAGACTTCACATGGTTTTCGTGCCAATTAAGGATATGGTTCACCGCTCGAGGATCTCTAAAATTAACTAGTATAATGTCCCCGTTTATATTCTTTGGGGTGTGACCCAGCCAAGGTAGACGCCGTACATGTAAAATTTCCCCATTTATGTATGATGGAAGAGGGCGATTTTGGCCAAGCCAATGAATCACTTTATTTTTTAACTGGGGGTAACTCTCAGTTACGTCGTCCTTTAAGGTTGGAACACCAGCAAGAACGACCACCAAGGGCACAGCTTCTGGTGGCAGTTCAATACAAAAAGACCTACGCGTCTGTGAAATGGGAATTGGATTATTAACTTTGCTATCACACGATATGCCTTTTGATGTTGGATTTGTCCCTCCTGATGAAGCTCTTTCTACAGCTAAAATAGGAGGTTGCATTGAATTCAGGAGATTAGTTCTTCCTTCATTATTATGAGTTACATTACTTACATCTGGGTGATTTTGAGAAATAGGGTTTAATGGTACAACAGGAGGAGGTAATGTAACAGAAGAAGAGATAATAGGAGAAGGAATAATGGGGGGTGCTATAATTGGTTTAACAAAATTCCTAATTAATTCCCTGTTAGACTCTATTACCGACTCTACTTTCTCAAGCCTTCTATTAATGGATTTCAAACTCTCAATGATAGGTGACGTGAAGGCTTTCAATAGCTGATCAATCTGAGCCAATAGCTCTGCAGTAGTAGTAACTTTTGAGGGACATGGAGCGAGCGTAACTTTGGTCTGTGGAATAACATCAGAGAGTATAAAACTATTGTCGTTACTTTTGAATGTTTTGTTCTTTGGCTGCACAGAATCTACCTTCCTCCTTTTTCTAGGGATTAGTCCGGACTTTTTAGGGTGCCTGGATGAGTTAGCCTTACAAGGTGGGGGTTCAATACCTTGAGAGGGTGGCCCATTAGATAAGGCTACTTCAGGGGATAAATTAAGAGATACAAATGACCCAGTTGCGGACATGTCCTTAGGTGACTCGACTATAGAAATTAAATTCCGGGATAGTGTTGGGGAACCGGCATTACTAGAAGTACATAAAACCTCCTTTTGAGACAGCACACTCATATCCGGAGAAATATCTGCAAGAAGGGGAGCCACAGGAAGAGGCGTATTTTTAATGTGCTCAATGGAGCGGCGGCGCCTCGCCCTTAATTCCTCAAGAGTGGCTTCCCGATCATTTCCGGACTTAACTTTAAAAACATAACCATCAAGAGTCCCCTTACTAGTACCTTCAATCATGGTAATACAACAGGGGCGAGTCTGCAGCTACAGGGTAATGATACAGCCGAATCCACAACAACAGCACAATATATCAATGTCAAATACTACATAATCATTACAATACCAGATGTGACCTAAATAGGATCAGTTCAAACCAAGAGTTAGGGTGTGGGCCCAGCCCGGCCTCCCTCGGGCTCCGGAGGGCTACAGAGGGCCCGCCCTTTGCCCGGGCTTAGCCCGGCGCCGCCCGCGCGCGGTCCCGCGATGCGGGGGGGCGGTGATATTTTTAAAGCGCCTTCTGGCGCGAAACGCAGGGTGTCCGCCTCCGCCTCCGGAATGTGCAGCAAAGGAGCCTGGGTGCCGTAGTTTTGCACGATCTCCACACAGCGGTCGCCGCAGAACCCACAGAGGGAGAGAAGGCACAACAGCCAGGGATTTGGCAGCTGCCTAGAAGCGCCACAGGTTAGGAGCACACCACCAGCAGTTCACAGGTAACAGGTGAGCAGAGAAACCCGCTCTGCCGGGGGCGGTGATTTTTTTAAAGCGCCTTCTGGAGGGAAACGCAGGGTGTCCGCCTCCGCCTCCGGAATGTGCAGCAAAGGAGCCTGGGTGCCGTAGTTTTGCACGATCTCCACACAGCGGTCGCCGCAGAACCCACAGCGACAGCGGGAGAGAAGGCACAACAGCCAGGGATTTGGCAGCCGCCTAGAAGCGCCACAGGTTAGGAGCACACCACCAGCAGTTCACAGGTAACAGGTGAGCAGAGAAAGCCGCTCTGCCGGGGGCGGTGATATTTTTAAAGCGCCTTCTGGCGCGAAACGCAGGGTGTCCGCCTCCGCCTGCGGAATGTGCAGCAAAGGAGCCTGGGTGCCGTAGTTTTGCACGATCTCCACACAGCGGTCGTCGCAGAACCCACAGCGACAGCGGGAGAGAAGGCACAACAGCCAGGGATTTGGCAGCCGCCTAGAAGCGCCACAGGTTAGGAGCACACCACCAGCAGTTCACAGATAACAGGTGAGACCCACTACATCTCGTCACATCTTATGCCAGAGATCAATAAAGGTGCTTCAAAATATTTAGAGTACTTAAAAAGTTTAAAAAGTGCTTGGTGCCAAGTCCAGCGGAAGCAAGAAAAAGGACTATCTTCATTCAAGCATTCATAATAATACTGCGGTTTTGTTTGGATGCTATATTGTAATAGATTAAGATTCTGGTGAAGGCATTTTCTTTTCCACCACCCTCATAAACTTCACCAGGCTACAGTTCAACTGCGGGTCATTAGGAGCAAAACAGGCAAGAACTGCTTGTCTTCTGGAGCGTAACCCACGTTGATTGAAATGGCGTTTTAACAAGAGCTTTCGTTCTTCCAAGAGCTCTTTACAGATACATAACAAATGTAGCAGATCTTCTGGCGCTGAGCCGCATAGACGGCAGGAGGAGCCTGCCTTTTCCTTTAGCCAATGCGGAAAATGCTGAATACAGGATAACAAGCCAAGTCTGTACTTCATGAACTTCATTTTAGTAGTTTTGGCATAACCCAAGTCAAGATAATTTTGAGGTGCTGGTGAAGAGTACATATTCAGGGTCATCCAGCCATGTGACCTTTTCGAGAGGGATGCCTTATCCTCAACCCACGAGAGGTATTTAACCATTTTCCAGACTAATTTTTTAAGTCTTGAGTTGTTTATCGGAGTATCCCAGAGTTGGTAAAGGCCAGTATTGGCCAGGCTGCTTTTGAGGTCTTTGGCAGCCGGTGCAGTGGATTGTTGCTGTAACTCCTTCCACAGATATTCGTTTAGAGTTCCTTGGTTGGATTTCCGCACTTTGTCCCAGGTAATTATGTACGCCTCTTGTCTTGCCAAAGACTGTTTCTGAACACCAAACTCTAGCCTGATTTGGATTGGTGAAGTATGTTTAGGCAGACCAAGAATAATCCTACATGCAGCTATGACTGTGTTGTCAAGAGTTTTGCGTCCCTCCCTCTCTGCTACTTCACTTCCGTAAGTAATTGTTGGCAGAAATTTGGCACGTATCACTTGTGCCAATGGCAGGAGCGACGGGTCAGTTAATTTGCTGTTTGTTATGTTATGTTAGGTATTTTTGTATAGCACGCAGCTGCTTCAGTGAAGAGGCGTCCCGGCGCTTGCGGCAGTGAACAGTAGAAAGCTAGGTCTAGACCGTAGGGAAAAGGTGGGTTTTAATGGCCATCCGGAATGATAGAAGGCAATCAAGCCGCCGGATCTGGACGGGGAGGGAGTTCCAAAGTTTAGCAGCAAGTAGTCGGAATGACCGGTCCCCTGCTCTGAGACGCTTCACCCGGGGAATGGATGCAAGGGATTGCTCAGCAGAGCGTAGCTGGCGCGTGGGCACATATGGGGCTAGCAGATTAGAGAGGATTTCGGGAGAGGACAGTTTTAGGATTTTAAAAGCCAGGCAGAGTACTTTGAATTGGATCCATTGGGGAACGGGCAACCAGTGTAGGCGACGTAAGGCTCCTGAAGCAGAGCAGGTTCTGGGGAGCCTTAGTGGGACTCGGGCGGTGGCGTTCTGAGCTCACAGGAGGCGGGCGACCTCGGCCTCGTTGGCGCCTAACATAAGGGAGTTGGCATAGTCTAATCTAGACAGGATGGTTGCCTGGACAATCAACTGTCGGGTTGGGGGATCAAAGAAGCTCAGCATGGGCCTCTAGCCCCGAAGGAGACCAAAGCAAATGCCAGTGGTCTTTTTGGTATGTTCTCGGAGCCCAAAGGTGGAGTCAAACCATATCCCAAGGTTCTTTACTGCCGATTTAGGAATAGGTGCAGGGCCCAGGGACTCCGGCCATCAGCTTTTACTTCAGAGCCCCTTGTTCCTCCCCACCAGCAGCATTTCTGATTTATTGGCATTAAGTTGAAGGCAGTTAGCGGTCATCCAGCGCGCAACTGCTGCAAGGCCACTCCAAAATTGCACGGTTCCCTGAGAGTGCTCATCGGAGAGGGCTACGACTAACTGCGTATCGTCGGCGTACGAGACCATGATCAAGCCATGATCTCTAGCCACCGCTGCCAGAGGTTGAACGTATAGATTGAACAGCACGGGGCTTAACGCCGACCCCTGGGGAACTCCCTGTTTGATGGCATGGGCGTGTGAGAGGAAGGGGGGGGCCGACACCTGAAATGATCTGTCAGAAAGAAAGGAGCGGAACCATTCTAAGGCCAGACCCACAACCTCCGCCTCCTCAAGCCGACGCAGGAGGATCTGATGAGATACCGTGTCAAACGCGGCGCTAAGATCGAGCAATATGAGTGCCGCAGTTTGACCCTCATCCAGGATGGTACGCAGATGTTCACTTACTGCCAGAAGTGCGGTCTCGGTACTGTGACCAGGACGGAAGCCATTCTGGGAGCAGTCTAGGGCGCCGGTGTTGTTCAGATATCCTGAGAGCACAGTATTGGTGTGGGCCTCTGCGATTTTAGCGACCCAGGGCAGGAGGGATATGGGGCGAAAGTTTTCTGGTCTGGTGGGATCGAGTGTAGGCTTTTTAAGTAGGGGGACCACCCGAGCTTGTTTCCATGATGGGGGGTACCACTGAAGTGGAAAATGAGGTGTTGATAATCTTACGTAGGGGTGCCATAAGAACCGGTAGTGAATCCCTGAATTGGGTCGGTCTCATGGGATCTATGGGGGAACCTGATTTGATTTTTTTGCTTAGAGAGAGGAACTCATCCTGTGAGATAGGGGGGATTGCTACCAGGGGATTGGTGAGTTGAGGATCTGCAGGGACCATGGGGTCCAGAGGGCAGGTAGAGAAGGATTTATAGATAGCTTCGACTTTCTGGACAAAGAAGGTGGCCAGGTCATTGCATTGCTGCTCAGACGTGATCCACGGAGTGGAAGGGTCCTTCCTGGTTTTAAGATCGTTGAGGATTTTGAAAATGCTTTTTGCCGGGTTGTTACTAGTCTTAATCTCATTGGTGAGATAGGCAGATTGGGCCTGGTGTATGGCCTTGTGGTAGTGTTTGATCGCATCCTGGTACGTCTTTTTGGCCTGAAGGTCATATGCCCTTCTCCAGACTCGTTCTAGCTTCTTGCAAGTGCTGCGCAGGGCTGCCATAGAGTCATTATACCAGGGCTTGGAGTTTGAGCAGCGACCCCTAGCCCATTTGGCAGGGATCAAAGTGTCCAAGGTCTGTAATATCCAGTCACAGAATGATTTATAGGCACAAGGGAAAGCAAATTATGCAAAATAGAGTACAATTAAAGGCAAATTACTTGGCACTTTATGTGGTATTGTTATTTCGCTGTTTTGACATTTTAAGCCACAGTGATAAAAAGAGATCAGAGTGTTCTAGAAAGGACATAGGAGGTTAGCTAAAGTTTAGAAGCAGGACATCTGCCTAGAGTTTATATCGGATCCACTGGGCAGAAACTCTAAAAAGAGTGGACGTGACAGCTAATAATGTTTGGAGCATATCCCTAACTCCCCTCTCTAAATAATCCCAATAGTTTTTTTCCCCAGAAAGAACAAAATACACATTGAGCAGATCCTATTATCTAGTACAAAGTGCATGTGTGATCTTACACTTCCAGATGAGCTGTAGTAATAACGTGTGATTAATTTGAACTAGAAACACATTTTAATATCTGACAATTATGCAGCATGGGGTAAGCCCAACAATTCAATGTTTATGCAGAAAAATCTGGTTGTGCAGAACCGCAAGATTTCAGTGCACTGAGAATGATCTTCTCCTACCAAGTGATTCAACTGGGGTCTTTGCTATCTGGTTTTTTTAAAACATATTTTATTAACATTTAAATAACAGTGGTAAATTCATATTGTCTTTCTTGTTCTCAAATTATAAAGGTTAGCATTTTGGACTTGCCTTCATTGTCTAGACGGCTATTGTTCACCCTGTGTAATACAGTTCTTGTTCTGTTTCAGATAGGGTCTTTGCTATCTGTTTAGAAGGATTTCTACAAAATGTATGGTATTCTGTTTTCTTTTTAAACTATTGCATTCCAAACCTTAAAATATATACATATATTACACCCAGCAACGGATGTTTCAAACACTATTGCACCATCTCTGGCAAAAACTGCAAAAAAGTATTTCCTAAACTGTCATTCACTCCATTAATTTTAAGAATCTTCGAGTTTTCTGTTCATTTTTTCATTCTACGTTTCCACATTAACATCTTTTGCTTTTGACTCAAAGAGAGGGCTCAACATTTATATTTGGCTTTTCATGGTCCTACATACATAAATGTATAATGTAATACTTCCTTTATACCTAGAAGAGCCTGTTTCTTGTTACCCTTCATCTTTCACTGTGCTAACAAACACAATAATCGTGAACACAGTTACTTTACACTAAAAGAACATCACCTGCTATGGAAATTTAGGGATCCCAGAGGAAATCAGCGTGATGCGCGGGCCAGTCGGAGACCCTAGTTTCAGAGTCCCTGAGGTGGAGAATATGGAAATGACCGCATACATGGATCTTACAAGGCCCTGAGCTGAGATGCTATTTCAGATGGAAAGAGGCTGAGGATAAACGAGGTCACACAATGAGTCAGAAGGATTTATTCTGAAATAGCAGCAACCTCCTGGTTCATTCAAATCTCAGCCTGAGCATGAAAAGAGCAAAACACACATGGAAAACCCTGAGGGTTCCCTATGGCTCAGAAGAGATTCAGCATTGCTGCATCTGAAAACCTTCAGTTTTAAACTGGTTCCAGCTCTCATTTAATAACTGAGATGTGATTAGAAAGGCTTGGGCTGCTAGCCAGGTGCCACGAGGGAAGCAGTAGTTCATTCCCAAGCACGCGTTTAATGACTTCTTCAATACTCTGTTAAGAGAAGGTGGCAAGTGTGGTGTGCAGGAGCAGGAAAGAATAACTTGGGACTTCAAATGGTGTTTCCTCTAAAAATGTTTCTATTTTATTTTATGTTACAGAACTTGCCATCTTAGACAAAGCAGGAGGAATACTGGTTGAGGAATGAATTCTTGTGAACATACATGAATCATATATGATTATCAGCATTTCCACTGTTTGAGTCAGGCCACAGACGTCTGCTGTGAACAGTACATAGCTGGAGGGGGTGTGTGTAAGTTTGTAATTTATATACGAATTAAAGTTTCAATGCAGTAATATTGGGTTGCGCAGCAGCTTGTGCGAATTGCACAGACTGGTTTGCCAACAGATATGGAATTTGTGCTGAAACCTACATACAAAGCAGTTGCATGGCAAAAATGCCCCTGTCGCAAGAGGCTGGAAACCAGCCGCCTAATGCACATTCATTTGTCAGGAAGTTGAACTTCCTGCAAATGATTCTGAAAGCCAGAATGGTGGCGTGCCATGAGGAACCCGGTCAAGACTGATGCGCATATGGCTGGGTCTGAACTGGGGTGGCCAAGTGAGCTAAAGAACGATGTTGGATTTAACCCACCAGATCTGAGACTGGGGGTGAGTGTTTGAAAAGTTTCAGCGCTCCGTCCATCATCTCCTTGTGTTTGGCATGCAATGGACAGCAGAACTCGAGCCCTGCATTCCCCAGTAAAAAACGAGTTTATTTTACATGACTATAAACTTTATTTCGGCCATTGGCCATAAAAGTTACCAAATAAAACATAAATAAAAAATGTAATCTCTTAATTGATAAATACACAACCTATTAAAAAGCTAACGAGCATTTCCCAAGAGACGTTCTATGCAATATTCTCCATATTAGCATATAATTCATTGGCAACAAGTATTAGAGAGTTTATTTAAAAACAGCCAGGGACAAGAAAAAAACAGAAAAAAAAATACGATTTCTCTTTGGGAAGACATCGGAGGTGGGGGAGGGGGCAGGGTTGGGAATAGGCATCAACTACCTGCTCTCTTCTCCCCCTTAGGCTGTCAGACATGATTCTTAATAAGGAAGCTGTCCTCTGAAGCAGCTTCTCCTGGGGACAGCGCTGTTCTGAAAGAAGGAGCTGTCCAACTGGGATAGGTTTCCCTTTATGAATCAAACACATCCCAAATCAGGTTCTGGTATCTGATTATTGGTTTGGAATTGCAGATGGCAATTAGAAGAGGATGCTCCTTTCACCCTCCTCCTAACTGCAATTCGGCATGAGTTGCAGAATCGATTAGGATGTACACTCATTTCACGCCCCCTCCTAAATCAATCGTGATGAGTCACAGAACTCTTCTTGCGAGGTGGAAAGGCTTTTGTAACCAGATGAAGCTCGCGAACCAGGTTCAAGTCTGGCAGGAGGCTCAAACATCCTGTAATTCTGGGCAAATCGCTTACGGCATAATTATGACTTTTGCCAGATCGGTGGCGCAGCAGTGCCAACTGCCGCACCACCGCTCCGCCGAAGGCTGCCTGCCAGATTATGACCAATTTTGTAGTCTGGCGGCGTGGAAAGAGGCACCACAATGGGAATGCCAAATGGGGTTCCTGTACTGCATGGACTCAAAAGTTCATGACGAGCAGGAACCTGGGTGCATGCACACAGGTGGGAGCACATGTTGTGCCCCCCTGCATGCATCCCCAGGCTGAGTGGGCACATGTGGCCCTGTACGGCCCCCTTTGTTTCAGCAACACCAGCCTTTTCATGGCAGAAAGACCTCCTGAAACTGCTGGCTGCCCTGAAACTTGTAATATGCATGGCAGTGCCGCAGCGGCACCATCTGCATATTATATAGGCGCTGGCCGTTGCACCACCGCCTGGGAACGGCGGTTCCCTGGCAGAGCTGGCGGGCCAATTACAGTCCAACCGCCCAAATCGTAATAGGGTGGTCGGACCGCCACTGCTGCGCCACCACAGTTCTGGCGGTCCTCGGACCGCCAGACTCGTAATTAGGCCCTTTATCTCTCAGTGACTAGAAATTAATGTGTCCATCCGTAAGGCAACTGGCAATCATGTAAAGCGCTCTGATACCCTCGGGTCGAGTACGCGCTACATAAAAACTGCAAAATAAAAAAATAGAGGCGTTATCCGTACTGGCGGATGGTGCATGGAGCGCTCCGCGCATGTACGGGCCGTCAGCTCCCGTTTGAATGGCCGGTCTATTTGTTGCACCTCTTTCACAGAGCACCCTCCACGAAAGTCACCTCTCGGTTTATCGACCTGGGGCTAGTGGTGGCAAAGCGACTGCTCACTAAGCGTTGGAAGGCAGCTGATCTGCCCCACACATGGGCATGGCGGGGTTCACTGCTAGTGTGGGCAAAGGCGGAGGGCACGGCCCTCTTGAGGGAAGAAACACTAGGCCTCAGGAAGACGCCAATAGCGAGTCAGTGGGAGGCACTCTTACAGGCCATGGTGCGACTCGACGGGGATACTGCAGTGACCTGTCGGGAGCGCGATGGGGACCCCCCCTGAGAGGGGCCAGGCACCAGCCAGCCTAGGGGTGAGGCATGAAGCATTGTACTGAGGGCCTGGCTGTTCAGGTGGGGCGCAAAGTAAAGGTGACAATGATGATCACACAGTCTGTACAAGGGACACCGGGATGGGGCGGTCGGAACAGGGGACAGAATAAGGGGTTGCTAGATCATAAGCCGGACTTTGCTGTTGTTGTTTTACCTGGGCATTTGATGTTCTGCCCCATTATTCCATGGTTTGCTAACTGTTTATGGAAACACACTTGGGGTGAGTGGCTGGAATACTGGCGCCTTTCCTTGGGGAAGCCTCTCAGTGACAGGATAACGAAGGGGACTTTGTGGTCACAGTTTCAGTTGAGAGGCCCTCAATGCTGATAAGAGATTAGGTGATGTACCCGCTCCTATTAACTAATATACACCTGACTAGATACATACCAATGATTCTATTACTTATGTAAGTCACTCTGGTCTCAAAGTGTACTGTGAATCTTGTTAAAAGAAATACCAATAAACAGATTTTATAAATAAATAAAAAAATAGAGGCGTATACTACTTCACAAAACGCTCTTTTTAGTCATAAAGCATGTGATTTTGTGACTTGCAAGATTTCCAACTGCAAAATAGATTGATACATAGGGCCTTACATTCCTGCAGACATTTGGGGAGCTTCTTAACCTTTCATTTAGGCAGCTACATCAGTGGGGCTCTCTTACCATCTAGAGTACACAAAAAGGCCGGTTTTGTTTCAGCTACTGCACAGTTAAAAGGAGCGGATGCTGCCAAAGATTCATATCCATGTTTATATGATTAACTCTTTTACTGCAGTGACTCAGAGGATTTTATTAGTGGAAATCACTAAATGACATTTTGGTTTAGGGTTTACTGAGAAATCCATATATGTCAGACTTATTGTTTGGTTATATTATCTTTTATTAGCTTCCAGAAGCTTATTGGTGCTTGTCCGCCTAGCCGGTAAAGAGCGTTTACTCTCTATGTAAAATCATAAAAAATGTCCTAGGTACCAATGGATAAACAATATAAGGATGGAAGGCACTGCCTTTGGGCCTATAAAGCTGTTGGAGGCAGGCTTATTTATAGAGCACTCTTTGGTTATCATTAACTTCTACAAAACAGGCAGTTTAAGAGCTAACAGCTTTGTAGCTGGGAGTCGAATCGATTCTGATGTGCTCACTGTAAAGGTTCTGCAACTAACTCCAAAGGTCTTCCGGAATCTTTCGAAATGATTTTCGAAAAATTAGATTTAAGAGGACTGCGCATTCTGTTAAGTACTATCTACAATTGCAAAACAGTACAGTAATACCATCAAACGCTGAACTGACTGACATGCGGTGAAGACACCACGTCACACGCCGTGCGGATGAATCCCCCACAGAACGTGATCTGACGTCACTTCCTCCACTGCCGCACTCAACAGAAGGCATTCACCAGTGCCGTCAACTTCCTCACAGGAAGTGAAAGAGGGTAGGCGATGATGTAGCGTGTCTACAGGCTAGCAACTGACTTGAGACAGTAAAGATGAGACAACTCCACTGACATGGAGGCGGGATCACGGTGCAATTCCCACATTTCTCTCTCGGTCATGGATGCTGCTTCTGCCTTTACCTGAGTGTGTTGTGCAACCACTCTGAAAGTACAGGAGAAGCTAAACCAGCTGGTATGAGGCTGAGCTGTGCTGTCCCGTTAAAAATCACAAATGCAAGAAGGTCAGAGCAGGAGTGATGCATGGGGGCAATCCCTGCATAAAAAACAGGTGCAAGCAATCTCCTTTCCAGACATTATAGATTAAAAACAACCAGCGCTATGTTAGGAATGCAGTGTGTAAAGGTTCCCAGCATGGAAAATTAACAGGCATAATAATTCATGTGGTGAGTGGGCCTAAAATCGAGTGACTCCTTGCAGAGAATAATATATCATTAGAAATGTCACCAAAAGTCAAAACACCCAAACATACATTACTGCAGTACTGTCAAACGGGAACCTCGTGTCCAATCGCAAAACATTTACAAAGAAATTATTCACAAAGTAAAAGTGTCAGCATAGACAGGATAGATTTCATCTTTCGATATTCCAAGTCAAAGAAAGTATTAAGCAACACAGACTTGTTTTATATTTAGATGGAGGTCTTCTTTGTCTCTCCTTGCATGTTGGCCCCAGGCAGCCCTGGGATTGTTTTTGAAACTGCATGGAGTTAAAAAAAAATCCCCACTAAAGGCCAGATGTTTTGCAATTGCAAACTTTACAGTTCACAAAATCACAGAGTTTTCAGCCACAAAATTCCTTCTTGATATTTATTAAACACATTTTGCAGTTCGGAAAAGCAACACATTGCATTACAAAACTAAAGAACAGTCGCAAAATGTCAGTACGCAATTTGCAACCACTTTTTGTAACCAGCCGTTTGATACATCTCTTTAAAAACGCTGTGATTTATCAAAGGACACTAACATAATTTTAAGAAGAAACTTTCTGCATTACTTAATTTACATTTCAGTATTCAAAAGGAGAGAGTCACACTATCCCATATATGAAAAGATACTGTGAAGGACTCCAAAATGTTATTGGAATTTGAGCACCCACAATTTTTTCCAAAATAGGTACGTATAATTCAGCCTTGCATTGATGTTAGAAATCTTAACAACATACATTTGGAGAATAAGTGGCCACAGCCTGGAATTAAACTTAAAATGAAATGGAGAAAAGCCACTTTCATCAAGAACCATAACCTTGCAGGTACCTAAAAGCTGAAAGACAGAATTTTGTTACCTGTATTGGGTATTTTGCATCCATAGACATGCCATCTGGCATCCGCAGCACACTCCGGTTACCTCTGACCATTTTATAACAATGTATTCAGTAACTTGGATATTCCTACAATGATTAATGTTGAAGATGTTTGGCCTAGCCTTCGAATGCGAAATGACAAACTACTAATGACGTTTGTGAACCTGGGATTACACTGGCCAAGATCGCTTTTTAGTAGACGGAGCTGCAACTTCATGAGAAAGGAATCAAAATACATAAGGGTTACAGATCCAGCATTCTCAAACATGCCGCAAGGGTGAGTGTGAGGACCTGTCTTAAGCGGGCTACTTTTGGGACATGAGCATATGTTCTCTCTCACAAAAAGCATACAACTGGGCACGTTTGATGGGTCGTCCAACCCAACTGGCATGTGGAGTTTGGATAATTTAAGGGCATCCAGTCAATAACCCAAAGGGCCTAGAACTGACCTTCAACCCACCTTGGGCTTTCCCAGCCAGTAAGCATATTCTCATATGCATATCTTGGTGGTGACCTTGAAGTAAGTGGGTGAAAGGAGGAGCCCAAGGTTTCTGTAGCACATTCAGCTAATTTCTCCATGTGTTTCCTTCCAATGCAGCCTGAGTGAGGGAGTGAGTGAGTCTGTATTTCAATTTCTATTGGGTATATCACTGACAAGCCATCTCGTGGCACTGTACAACATCCATGACTGACTATCCCCTATCACAAAACACATCAAGAACCTAATTCAGCAAAGGGAACAGACTTTATCTTTTTGTGTTGGCACAACGGTCACAAAGGGATGGCAAGCAGGGTATTTTTCTCTGGGCCCTGTAGGACTATAATTAATTTGCAGATAAGGCCCGAGATTAACAGTAACAAACAAAAAAGAGAAGTTAATCACAATACAGCACTGATTTGCTTAATTTGGAAGTGTATGCTATTAGGTCCCTATGGCAGACAGAAAGTGTCATGGTTAAACAAGGGCGCGCGGGCATATTTGCCCTATACCTCGGAAAAGCTTCTGACAGATCTGATTGCTCGATCCACAAATTCACTATTTCCAGGTAGATTCTGGAAGAATGTTCCATGTCAAGGGGTCATGGTAAGAGAAGATGAGCCCACTAGTTAATGGAAAGGTCATTTTGGAGGCAAGAATAACATTTTGATCTGCCAATAGCAACTCTTTCATGGGCACGGCAGGAAATACTACATCCTAGCTACACTTTTCCATAGGGAGCATTGAGTATTACCTAGTCCATCTTGAAAATAATAATCTTTGATTAGCTCAAGCCTAGCAAAGAATGCGTTGGGAAACAATGGCTAGGAGGACCTCAGCAGAAGGAGTAAAACATGAATTCTGAATAAAGTTTGGGCTGTAGAAATTAAGCATGATTCTGGGATGTAAAAATGTTTCAAGCCGAATTGCAATGTTGCATGCAATTGTTAATGTCTACACACAACCCATACACTACTTCCATACCCCCTGCCCTCACTTTCCTCCTGGGGACTTGAAAAAACATGTTCTCAGGTTAACAATGGGTGATAGCCACAGGTTACTTTTAATCCATCTTTGGCTTTCAGCAATTACCGGGCGACAAACTGGTGCCACTCTACAAAGGTGCCTATGGGATATCAGTACTATCTTGCTGCTCGCATCGCATGTAGTGAGACATAGTAGGTGGGCAGCGGCATAGTGCTGCATTTCTATACCAGAGAACGTACCCTTTTGGGGGGGGGGGGCATTAGGAAGAAGGAATGGTGCCTAGTGCGTTCCTTTCACCTCTTCCTTCTCAATGCGGTTACTTCCAGAGTGGGGGCGAGGAGATTAAAATCCAGTTCCATACTCTGTCCTTCCTCTTTTTGCTGGGTGCAGCGAAGCCCACCCTACCGCTCTCCCTTGAATAGGACTTGGTTGACGTCCATGCTCTCTCCAATGTTATGATGTGCTAATATTTGTATTGCATACATAGTTCTTGATGCATTGTAGGCAGAGTTACATGGTGCTCCAACGGCTTTGATACTCAAAATCATCCAAGGCATAATGCCCAAAAGAGGGTGCCGCATGAAAATACCCCTGCAATTATCCAGCAGGAGCCCCGATGAAAAGAAAGGGGTTCCTCTGTTCCATGGGACAGTGGCAAGCCTGAGCAGCTGGGGCTAGCCTGTGATGGCTTCATCTTGGGTGGGAGACAGGTTCTTCGGGACTATGGCCTCCAGATGAAGTACCGCACCCAAGGGCGTCATCAACCCCCCACTTTAGCGGCTTAAGCGGGATGGGTGCCAATGAAAAGTTCTGCTTAACAAGAAATGTTTGTTTGTTTTTAGCTCATTTTAGTTTGACCAGAGACTACGAGTTTCTGAAGCGAAGCTCATAAATACCACTGAAGAAGAGCAGTATAAAGGCATTGTGGGGCAGGGTAAAAAATTAGACAAGGCAGCCTTGAAGGAAGGAAGAGAACGGGGACGAGAGAGGGATGGATGGAAGTATGGATGGGGAATGGGTGGAGAGGTGATGGATTAATGGTTGGATGGGCAGAAGGATGAAAAGAATAAATGAAGATCATTGGATAGATGTAGAGAAGGATGAATGGATACAAAGACTGATAGGTAGAAAGAAGAAAAGATGGATGGAGAGAGAGAGAGAGAGAGATGCAAGGGAAGAAGCAAATGTAAGGATGGATGGGTGGAGAAAATAAGAGACAGCTGCAGAGAAGGAGGGATGATTGAACGAAGGAAATCAAGAATAAAGGATGGATAGAAAAATGACAAGGATGGTAAAAGAAGGATGTAAAGAGATAGAAAAAGTAATACAGATCGAGGGAAGGAAAGGATGAAAAACACTGAAAGGGAAATGGGGAGAGGAAGGATATTTCAGAACTCCCTCAGGGGGAGCTCTCCCTGAAAGCCTCTTGGGTTTGTTAACCTCACTTGCTTATTGCCATTTTGGATGTGGTTTCAGAGGGGGTATTTTATTCTTCTGGCTACTCCCATGACTGCACAAGTTATGATGTTGCCCTAATGTTTGTTGGTTAACCAGGCTGGAAACCAGCTGAAGATTTATATGCGAGACTTGTTGTGGTGGAGTAGCGAATAGAAGACCCACCCACTCTCCGCCCTTATTTGCCATTGGCTTGTGTCATTGTCTGTCCTAAATGCTGGCTTCTGATTTGAAAATAGGTTTGTTAGTACCTCCTTAGTACCACCTCCTCTTCATTTGTCACCTCCCAAGGTGACTGGCCCCTTTACTTCGGTTGTAACACAGTAGGTGTTATTTAGACTGTGAGCGCTATTTTCTTTATTCGGTTTCTCTTACGGCAGACACAACGTGTTTTGGGGCCTTGTTTACCCCCGCCTTCCCTCCCGCTGCCCGTGCCTTCTCCCTCCCCGTTCCCCCCTCTCCACTGTCCGTGCCTTCTCCCTCCCTGTCCCCGCCCCCTCCCCATTGTCCATGATGCCTTGCATTTGCAATGCAATAGGTCTTGCATTTACGCGAGTTTGAGCTATTGGCATTGTAAATGACAATGCCTCTTATTTATGTTTTGGTTTTTGAAACATAAATAAAACGCATTGTCATTTACAAGGCCAACAGCTTTACACACGTAAATGCGAGACCTATTGCATTGTAAATGCTTGTTTATCTTTCTAATTCACAAATGTGTCTGCTTTTATTTTGGTGCCCGGGCTATTTTCTGTCGCAGTTGGACCCGGAGTAAATGCAGAACTATCCAGCTGTACAGCCTGGCTACAATCCTGCTTGCAGGGTTCATAAATTGAGTGAATGTTTGAGTGAGAGTCAGTGATCAAAGGAAGTGTCACATGTTCACTGTATGTCGCACGGAGGATGTTTGCTTCCAATGTGTGTTTTAAAGCATCAAGTTGGTGCAAAAAGGTATGTGTCCATTTCACCCTAAGACATTTCAGTCACATCACACAAGTTGCTAAACAAACCTCTGATATACTGTTCCTGTCTGAAATAACATTAATAACTTGGTCTTCATTTTGATGAACTGTAATTAATAAGTGTTACTTTTAGCCAGTTTATTGACAATCAACTTACTGACCTGAGAAGTATGGAAGGCTTACTCTCCCTTCTGGGATTCGAACACAAGACCTGAAGAGTATACTGCATATGTATGTGGCGAGTGTTTAACTCTCTGGGGGCCAATAAGGCCATGGTTAGTATGAGTCCGCTTCAGAACAAGGCATCTTTTGCACGGGCCTTGCACGCAGGCCGCAGGTCTTGCCAGGTCCATATGCAAATAGGCATTCTAGACTCATGTGCTGTACTAAGCACTGCACTGTGGTCTGCACTGTAATGTGCTGCTGTTGTGAAGCAAGAACCAAATGCATTATTGAATACCAGCCGCGGCCCGTGCAGGTAAGAGCGGTGGAGCCGGTTTGGGGGTGATTTCGACAGATGACCACGAGGTAAAATTAATTATTTATTTAATTTTCGCTTGTAGTCATCTGTCGAATCACCCCCCAACCCGGCCCCACCGCTCTTACCTGCACGCGCCGCAGCTGTTTAATACATCAGTCTAATGCATTTATCACATGCTGCTATCACATGGGGGGAGGGGGTTTCGACAAACGACCACGAGGTAAAATTAAATATTTACGTAATTTTCCCTCGTGGTCGTCTGTCGAATCTCCCTCGAACCTGACCGCGTCGCTTTTACCTGCACGGGACGTGGCCACACAATCCTTACCACAACTTCGTAGTAATTACCTCAGCAAAGGAATGTAGTAATATGTACTACTTGCATTGCTCGCAGAGGAGATTTCACTGCCTAGCAGAGCACATTAGATGGAATAAATAACACACATCCAGCGCGATACGGCTATCGTCGGATACCACTTATCTCCCAAAACCAGTAACCGCAAAGAAACCCCAAAGCTTCACGTTGCTTATAGCACCTTTTATACACCCCAGAGAACCCAGATAGGCCACGTTGATGGCTAGCAGGTGGCTCCTACACCACTTTTCACCATTGTATGGCACACACAAACTGACAAAAGAACACAGTAGACAGAACGCCTTTCCTTCACCCAACAGACCATACCTAGGCCTTGTCCAGGGCTAGTGCTGTGCTCATAACAGTTCCTTCCATAATGATAGCTACACACAAAGACCAACAGAGAACATTAGACAGAACTAACAAACTTCCAATAACCCATATTGGAGGTCTTTATTTATCACAGCCATTAAATTCCAAACCCCTTGGTGTGAGATTTTAACAGGGGTGACCCACTTGTGGGACACCCCCGCGCCGCACGGCCACCAGCTGCTGCGTGTGCCCCTTGCATCCCTGTGCCTCGCTGCTGCCTCGTTCCTGATTGCCGCCGCTGCGGTTGTTTTGCCCTTTGTTTTCACGTGAATTTGTGCCTGCTTGTCATTAACCCGTTTTTTCCCTTGTTTTGACGAATCTTTGTGCCTGTTTTGTTTGAATTTCGTTTTCCCCGTGTTTTGCCTTCCTTCCTTGTTGCCCGCCGCCCTCCCTTCCCGCCAAACGCCGCTTTTCCCCGCCCTTTTTTGTATTCTGTACCCTCCCCGCTCCCGCCTCCCAGCTGCTCCGCCCACCCGCGCACTTGGCCTTAAATGGCGACCGTGCGACGCAGGTGAGTGTGACCCACTTGTGGGACACCCCCGCGCCGCACGGCCACCAGCTGCTGCGTGTGCCCCTTGCATCCCTGTGCCTCGCTGCTGCCTCGTTCCTGATTGCCGCCGCTGCGGTTGTTTTGCCCTTTGTTTTCACGTGAATTTGTGCCTGCTTGTCATTAACCCGTTTTTTCCCTTGTTTTGACGAATCTTTGTGCCTGTTTTGTTTGAATTTCGTTTTCCCCGTGTTTTGCCTTCCTTCCTTGTTGCCCGCCGCCCTCCGCCCTCCCTTCCCGCCAAACGCCGCTTTTCCCCGCCCTTTTTTGTATTCTGTACCCTCCCCGCTCCCGCCTCCCAGCTGCTCCGCCCACCCGCGCACTTCGCCTTAAATGGCGACCGTGCGAACGCGCAGCGTTGACGCGCAGCGGGCGCGCCGATTGTGCGCCGAAGGCGCGCCAAAGGTAAGCCCGTCTGCGCCCGTCCGCGCCTGGACCGCGCCCAGTGCCAGGAACCCTGAACCTCGACGTTCCCGACCGACCCGCCGGACGTACGCCGCCGCCACCCTCACCGCTCTCAACACCGGCCGACTTCCAGACTGCCACCAAGCCACTCCACGACGTACCCACGGACCTTTCAGCTGCCACGCCTGCAAGTTCACCTGCACCCGGACCTGCCTCGCACCAGCACCCACCAAGTCGAACGCCAGCAGCACCCACCTCAAGTGCATCCTGATCAACACCCGCTCCGTCCACAGACACGCCATCGAACTCTGGAACCTCCTAGACGCCACAGCCCCTGACGTTGCCTTCCTCACGGAGACCTGGATGAACGCATCCTCAGCTCCCGACATCGCCATCGCCATCCCAGAGGGCTACAAGATCGTCCGGAGGGACCGCAACGCCAACCAGATGGGAGGAGGCATCGCCATCATCCACAGGAACACCATCCGTCTCACGACCAGCACCGACGACACCCTGACAACCGCCGAACACCTGCATTTCCAGATCCACACCAACCCGAACACCACCCTCAGAGGCACCCTGATCTACCGACCCCCGGGACCACGCACACAATTCAGCGAGGACATCGCCGACTTCGTCAGCCCGCATGCCCTCCCCTCCGCTGACTACATCCTCCTGGGAGACCTCAACTTCCATCTGGAAAACAACAACGACCGCAACACCACCACCCTGCTCGACAACCTCGCCAACCTTGGACTCAAGCAACTGGTGTCCACCCCCACCCACCTCGCCGGACACACACTCGACGCAGTCTTCTCTTCCAGCACAGACATCGAGTTCAGCCACGCCACAGAGCTTCAATGGACGGACCACAGCTGCGTCCACTTCACTTTCAAGAGAACGACGACCCACCACCACCAGCAACAGGCCGCCCACAGAAGCTGGAACAAGATCACAGCAGACCAGCTCGCCACCTCCCTGAGTCAGCACCCCCCTGCCAGCTCAGCGAACCCCAGCCAGGCCGCCGACAACCTCACGAAGTGGATCAGGAACTGCGCGGACGAACTCGCCCCTCTGAGGACCCCGCCTAGCAGACCCGGCAGCAAGAAGGCCCCATGGTTCACCGACGAACTCAAGAGCTCCAAGAAGAACTGCCGAGCCCTCGAGAAAGTCTGGAGAAGGGAACCGACACCGGACAACAGGACCTCCTACAAACTGGCCACCCGGAAACACCACCAGCTGATCCGCGCCGCCAAGAAAACAGCATTTAAGGACCGGTTGGACAACAACGCACACAACTGCAAGGAACTCTTTAACATCGTGAAAGAACTTTCCAACCCCAGCGCAGGAAACAACGACATCACCCCATCGCAAGACCTCTGCAACTCCCTCGCTTCATACTTCCACAACAAGATCACGGACATACACAGCAGCTTCAACAACCAACCAACGCACACCGCGACCGAACAACCACCCCCCACCACCATCCTTCACGCCTGGACCCCGATCAGCACCGAAGACACCATCCGCACAATGAACTCCATCCACTCCGGATCACCGACCGACCCTTGCCCTCACCACGTCTTCAACAAGGCCGACGCTGTCATCGCACCCCACCTGCGAGACATCATCAACACATCCTTCGACACCACCATCTTCCCGGAGAGCTGGAAGCACGCCGAACTCAGCGCTCTACTCAAGAAACCAACAGCGGACCCCACCGACCTCAAGAATTACCGCCCCATCTCGCTTCTCCCGTTTCCAGCCAAAGTCATCGAGAAGACCGTCAACAAGCAGATGGCCGCCTTCCTCGAGACGAACGGATCCCTCGACCCCTCACAGTCCGGCTTCCGAGCCAACCACAGCACCGAGACCGCCCTCATCGCCGCCACCGATGACATCCGAGCCCTGATGGACAATGGAGAAACAGCGGCCCTCATCCTCCTGGACCTCTCCGCGGCATTCGACACTGTCTGCCACCGCACCCTAGTACAGCGCCTCAGCAACGTCGGAATCCAGGACAAGGCGCTGGAACGGATCATCTCCTTCCTCGACGGAAGAACACAGAGAGTCCGCCTACCACCATACAAGTCAGAGGCCTCCGAAGTCATCTGCGGCGTCCCCCAAGGATCATCTCTGAGTCCCACCCTCTTCAACGTCTACATGAGCCCCCTCGCGGCCATCGTACGCAAACACAACCTCAGCATAATCTCCTACGCCGACGACACCCAGCTGATCCTCTCCCTGACCAACAACCCCGCCGCCGCCAGAGCCAACCTGCACGACGGGATGAAAGAGGTAGCCGAGTGGATGACGATCAGCCGCCTGAAACTGAACTCGGACAAGACGGAGATCCTCATCCTGGGCTCCTCACCCTCCGCCTGGGACGACTCCTGGTGGCCTCCCGCCCTGGGCACCGCACCCAAACCGACAGACCACGCACGCAACCTGGGCTTCGTCCTGGACTCCTCCCTCTCCATGACCAGGCAAGTTAACAATGTCTCCTCGACGTGCTTCAACATCCTACGCATGCTACGGAAGATCTTCTGGTGGATCCCCACCGAGACCAGGAAGACCGTCACCCAGGCCCTCGTCACCAGCCGTCTGGACTACGGCAACGCCCTCTACGCCGGTACCACCGCCAAGCTCCAGAAGAGACTCCAGCGGATCCAGAACGCCTCAGCCAGACTCATCCTCGACATCCCACGAACCAGCCACATCTCCGGACCTCTGAGAGACCTTCACTGGCTCCCCGTCAACAAAAGAATCACCTTCCGCCTCCTCACCCACGCACACAAAGCTCTACACGACCGAGGCCCGAGTTACCTCAACAGCCGAGTCAACTTCTACGCCCCCAAACGCCACCTCCGCTCAGCCAACCACGCCCTCGCCGCCGTCCCCCGCATCCGAAGAGCTACTACAGGAGGAAGGTCCTTCTCCTACCTGGCCGCCAAGACCTGGAACTCCCTCCCCCCCGACCTGCGCCTGACCCAAGACCACCTCTCCTTCAGGAAGAAGCTGAAGACCTGGCTGTTCGAGCAGTAGCGGCACCCCCCCCCCCCCCCCAGCGCCTTGAGACCCTACGGGTATGTAGCGCGCTCTACAAGTGTCATTGATTGATTGATTGATTGGGTGATAATTTCCGCTTCTGGGGGAGAGCACTCGGAATCAAGTGGGTTATCACAGAGCCCAAGAGAAGTCGAAAGGAAGACTGTCCTAACACACATCTCACTTCTTTGGGCGATGGGCAGTTCTACCAACCTAGAAGATACATACACTATTGCTAAAGCTCTCAACTTTCAGGCTTCAACCTCCAGAAAACAAAGCAACAGTTCACCTACCGATATACAGAGTAGAACACACTACCTGTAACATATCATTACAAGTAGACTCAAGAAGCTGCTTTGTAAAAGAAACTTTGTAATCAGGTAGAAAGTCATCCCTAGATGGCCAAATCACTCCCAGCCCCTATCAATGGCAGATTGCGTACTACACAATTCTCCATAACATAGCAAAAGGCGGAAATGCCTGCAATGAGGAGTCATCCAACATCTAGGCTGCCTGAACACTCTCTGGAAATGTTACACCCTGACCAAACATCATGGTATGGACCAACAATTGTCAATTCACCATTGCGTTGCTGGTTGCCCTGCATCTAAATTAGGAGCGTTCTACGTTGTTTCACAAAGGCGAGAGCCATGTCAAATTTGTAATACGCCCTCTGACGATGTAAATGAGTTCCATTTAATTTAACCAGATTTTATTGTATTTAATTGCAAATCAAGAAAACAGAATGTACAATAATATCGTGGAAATACCATTAGCCCGCTACCGATCAAGAGTGCAATCCTAAACATGTATACAAGCAAGCTCCATCGGGATACATGCACAGCCGAGTGATTGTAGGAATGAGGAGATATTAAGTCTGAGGCTTGGAAGGATTACATTCCCTCTCCAAGGGAGCATCGGTCATCTCTCGCCACACCTGCAGATTGTCTTGCTTTTCGTCTGTCCACACCATCTTCATCCCGATTACTTCCGCTAAGCACCACTCAGAAATATCTTCAGACCACAACTGCACGGAAGGGCTCTCTGGCTGTATCCACTGGAGCATAATACTACATATAGCAAGCGCTAATAGTATGGATGCAAACTTAAAATGAATTTTAATCTGTTATGTAGGGGTGTAGCCCCAGTGTCTAGTGTGCCAAGGAACAGTGTATCCACGCCCTTTGAATCATGGACAGAGCAGCCACCATGTTTGCCCAATATTTGCAGACCACAGTGCTTCTTAATTAAATTCAGGGTGTGCAATTTCTATCCTCTGAATGTCCTGAAAATCTGGCCTTTATCCAATCGAGTTTTATTTTATCATGGAAATCCTGCACTGAGATACAGTGATTTATTGATACCATAAAAACACCTCCCTTGGACTCCTTCATTTTATCACTGATCAGTGTGCCACACTCAATCATTCTATCCCACGTGACCCGTCAATGGCTTTCCAGGACAGAAGAGGACTCATACCTTTTCTTGCTAAAATAAGAGATATTGACTTGCTCATAAAAGGGAACCCTGGGAAACAACTTTACTGTAAGCAACAAGAAAAACTGGTTTCTTGAAAAAAGGTTCTGTTTAACAGAATGTCTTTTGGCACCTCACAGTAAACACACCGCACAAAAAACTAATTTGTCACACTGTCCGACCTTGTTGATGAGTCTATTAAAATGCCATTTGACCAAAGGTTTTGGCAAAATGAACATCTATGCTGCATATAAATGCTGCCCCAATTTGCATGTGGTGATACATTTCATTCTTGGGGGCCTAGAATCCCGGCTTAAATGATCAGCATTACAAGATGGTGGCTTGCAATTCAAACAAACTGGAAGGGAAAGTAGCCATCTCCAGCAGAAACATACATAGGGTATTCAGAAAGGAAAATGTATAAATGGTTGCATTGCAAGCTAATGTTTGTAAAACGTACCCAAAAACTTAGGCCAACTATTTTTACGTATCGAAGAAACACAAAAAAAATGTAAAGTCTTTTGTACCATAGACCGAATTACACTGTCCGTCCTATTTAGGGGGAATGGTGTAATACTTCATTTCCTGTTCACCACTACTAGCAAAAACCTGCCGGCGACGGACAGGAGACAGACCATAATGACCGCCGCAACCAAAGAAGTAAACTCAAGGGTGTGGGGATCAACAGTTTTTTGTTTTTCAGAAAGAAACTACCACTTTGGTAATTGGTCCCCCCCCCAAAAAAAAATGTTAAAGGTTTTGTGGACAGGAAACAAAACCATTTATTTTTAATACATTGAAAGAAACCATTGTGAGGGTGGTTCCCTTCAAAGTACAGAGAGGACGGCTGGGCCGGCTGTCATCTCTAAATTTGGCAGGCAGAGTACCACAGAAATGGCGGCGGTAATGTCCTCCGCGATCCTGACGGACACTACTCCATCCGACAAGTGCTAAATCCGGCCCTTAAACAATAGAAGGCTATAAGCAAACCACCCTGATGAACTCCATTCCTCACTTCGAAGGCTTCCGTGAGTTGTCCACCAAGGACTATCTTGCAGGTCACTCCCTCGTAAAGGTTCCCGATGATTTTTAAGAGTTTATCTGGTACACCATAGTAGCCGACGAGTTTCCAAGGGGTCTCTCTGTCCACGCTGTTGAATGCCGTCTCATAGTTGATGACGTTGACATTGTTGCAGCGGCATCCGGCCCAGAGCCCTGGGGGCCAATTGAATCATTATTTAATTACCCTAACAGCAGTCACAGGGGCCATTTTATCTCCTTGCACCAAAGTCAATGGCATTCTTGCTAGGCTACTGTGTCAAGTATATGCACTGCCAAACTAACCTTCCCCCACCAGCATAGTTAACCAATCAATCAGTCATTTGTAGAGCGCACTACATACCTGTGAGGGTCTCAAGGCGCTGGGAGGGGAGGGGGGCCACTACTGGTCAAACAGCCTGGTCTTGAGTAGCCTCCTGAAGGTCAGCAGGCCTTGGGTCTGTCGTAGGCTCAGTGGGAGGGTGTTCCAGGTCTTGGCGGCGAGGTGGGAGAAGGATCTTCCGCCGGTGGTTGTTGTCCGGATGCGAGGGATGGTGGCAAATGCGAGGTTGGCGGAGCAGTGCTGGCGGTTGGGGATGTAGAGGAAAGTTGTCTGTTGAGGTAGGCTGGGCCGGTATTGTGGAGTGTCTTGTGTGCGTGGATGAGGAGCTTGAAGGATATCCTCTTGTTGACGGGGAGCCAGTGCAGGTTTCTCAGGTGGGGAGTGAAGTGGCTGTGGCTTGGTACATCGAGGATCAGTCGTGCAGAGGCGTTTTGGATGCGTTGCAGTCGTTTGATGAGCTTGGTCGGGACTCCCGCATAGAGGGCATTTCTGTAGTCGAGTCTGCTGCTGATGAGGTTCTGGGTGACTGTTCTTCTTGTGTCTGTCGGGATCCACCTGTAGATCTTGCGGAGCATGCGGAGGGGACGGCGTTGATTTGCTTGGTGATGGAGAGCAGAGCGTGCTTGTCACACAGCACACCCATTTGTCATGAGCGTGTTCCAGGAAGGCGCCACACTCGGTGGGACACCACTGGCACGCATTGGCTGTTTAACTACAGACCATTACTCGAACCAATCCACGCTAATACTTTGTATTCTGCAGCATAGCAGGTTGAGAACCACTGTACATAAGAACATGGCAATCCACTGCCTTAGAATATTCAATGAGCACAGAGGTGTAATTCAAAACAATGCCCCTCCCCCGAAGAATGTGATAAGCGAGCTATGAGTCTCCCATATCTCACAGATATTCATAGAACTTGGGCTGAATGAGGCCCCTTCGAAGTGTCAAAGGCCCCCCTGAGGGTTGGACCACCAACCCCCCCCTGTCCGCAAGGGGTGCAGGAGTCTGCCTAACGCCCATGTATGAGGAGGAGAAGCTGGTACTGCAGACAGAATCGCACATTTCCAGAGGGTAGCTCGCCTTATGAAGGATGCAGGCCGGGTACCTACATGGCACCGGGCTTGAGGCCTCCTTGCGCGCCAGCCTCTGGGATGCAAGCCAATGGGATTTCTGATGTCGGCTAGTCGTAGGGATGCTCTGGCGGTGTGTGAACCAAGAGGCTCTTTAACAGACAACCACCGAAGAAACCCGTGCACCGGCATTAACCAACGCTACTTAACACCCTGCTTGTCCTGGTAAAGTTTCTGAATTAAAAAACCAAGTCTGCACAGTTTCAGCTACTTCCCATTCTCCTCATGCGCTGCAGCTCGTTTGAGCAGCAGGATTCTTGAAATACATTTTCTTCTTGATGGGGGATCAATATTTTCATTTCTTTGAAATGTCTCGCCTGCAAAACACCCAGGTACCCTTAGGTGAAGGCTGCGGGCTCGGCAGCGCTCCGCTGAACATGCTTCTGGTACTCGATGGGCGGTAACTTGGGCCTGTCCATGCAGTGGGAGAGCATCGCGGGACGTGGGTGCCACTAAACCTGCTGCACTCATGGTAGCTACAGGTCCCCAAGTTTCCCAATCGACCTTTTTCCTTCTCTCTCATCTCCAGAGACCGTTCACCCGCTCTTCTACCCATGTCTTCCTTTCTCTTCCCCTTCTGTCTCTACCTCGTCCTTGTCTCCTCTCTCCCCTTCCCTCACTTTTCTCTCAGCGCTCTCCTGAAACCCTCTCTTCTTTTCCTTTCCTCTCTTCCCCTTCTGTCTCTACCTCGCCCTTGTCTCCTCCCTCCCCATCCCTCACTTCTCTCTCCCAGCTCTCCTTAAACCCTCTCTTCCCCTTGTGTCTCTCCCTCGTCCTTGTCTCCTTCCTCCCCTCCCTCACTTTTCTCTCCTACCTCTCCTTAAACCCTCTCTTTGCCTTTTCTCTTTTACTCTTGTGTCTCTCCCTCGTCCTTGTCTCCTTCCTCCCCTCCCTCACTTTTCTCTCCGAGCTCTCCTTAAACCCTCTCTTTTCGTTTCCTCTCTCCGCCAATTCCCCCGCGTGCTCTCTTCTCTCCGTGCTCCATCCTTATTTCCACTAAGCTCTTCCTAATCTGCGTGCTCCTTCCTCCCTTCCCTATTTACATCTTGTCTTTGCTTCTCTACCTTCCATCTCCATCCTCTTATTCTCTTTTGCTCGACTGTCACATTTTCTTGTTCTATAGATCTCCCCCTTTCCTTTGTATACGTTCCTCCTTCTCCATTTCTCCATTACCCTCTCCTCCTCAATGCCTCCAGCCCGCCACTCCCCCCTGCCAGACCCCGGGCTTTTCCCCTGCCAGACCCCGGGCTATTTTTTTTTTAATTCAGTGTGTGATCTCCCCGCAGCCGATGCAGGGCAGTCTAGGTCCCGGTGCCACTGCACTGCCTGCACTACTAGCTCTGCTCTTGCCTGCATTGACAATCCAGTGTTTGTGCGGCATTCCACTTGGACTTGAAACCTTTCCATTAGCCTTGTTTGCAAGAGATTATATCTCCTCAAATCATTATTATTGTTGTTGTAAATAGTCTCGATACAGAACCATTATCGAGAACTGATAATTCCACCCCTGGTTATTCAACGTGATGTCACGGCGGTGCAAAACGTGGCTTGCTGTTCAGTGCTCAGGCAGCACCGCACTAGGGAGTGTGATAAAAAGCCTTCTTCTATCGTTCCCCAACTACGTCGACCTTAAGAGACCCTTCGGTGGGATGAGTGGTGCAGGTGCGAGTGGGGCATTCTCAGGCCCCGCACTCATGCTGCAAGTGTTTTAATAGGTTTTGAAGTGAGTCTGTCCTGTTTATTAATGATGACGGCGCTACCACAGCAATTACCTCTAGATGGCGCCAGATGCAGGCCCTTCAGTGTTCTCTCTCTCCCTGGCTGGAGGACATATTTTTAAATTATAAACCAGTGCTCGGGCTACGTGGGGCTCCGCATGACATTTTTTACCTGTCCTCGCAAAAAATGCTCACCTACCTGGGGTGACCACTGAATTATTGGTCCCCAGTACAATGTCATCTGCTCATCACTGTCCTTTCCGAGGGCGGCTGTGGAATGACACGAGTGTTTTGGCATTCCATGTTCCCACTGGCCTTCCACCTTGCCTCCCGTGGGGTTTGGACAGAACTGGGGCAGGCCATGTGACACCAGTCTCGGCAGTGAGACAGCTGCTTCCTGCAACGAATGCTCCACGGTTGGGGGGGCATGGCACAAGGGACTGAAGGGAAGAGGATGAAAAGAGTGAGGCGGGGGATTGGGGGAATGCAAGGTACCAGATACGTCTTACGTATTTTTTTTGTGCACATTTATATAGCGCGAACTCGACCCGAAGGTATTAGAGCGCTTTACGCGAGCACCAGTTTCGTTACACAAGGACACATTCATATTTTTATTTTAGGTCGGCACGGGGGGATTAAGTGATTTGCCCAGCATCACGGGATGTGGAGCCGACCCCGAGGCTCGAACCTCGGTTTCCCAGCCATGAGACCACATCCTAGGTAGAGAATATTGGTGGAAGATGTCGTGGCCATGGACCAGGACAACTGCATTTTCAAGATATATAGGAAGTGCAAGAAGGGAAGGTGAGAAGGAAATGGGGTGCATATCATACCATGATTTTAAAGGAATTTTTCCAAAATCGACACGTTTACCAGTATTGACTTGTTACTCCCATTCATTCGTTTCACCTTTTCATCTTCTTACTTTCTTTTTATGTATCTTTCTTTCCACTTTTATATCATCTTTGTTTTGTTTTATACAGCTTTCCTTTTGCTTCCATCTTTCTTTCTTGGTGTGTTGATTCTCTTATTCCATCTCTCCTTTTTTTATAATTTCATATCTTTTTCATATTGTTTTATTCATATCATGTTCCTGTCATTTCTTTGCACCTTCTTTTCATCTTTTCTTTTTGAAGTCCTTCCCATTTTTAAACCTTTCTGTCTCTTTTCTTTAATCGCCCATTTGTTCATTTCACATTTCTTTTCGGTCATTTCATTATATTTTCCTGCTTCCCTTCTTTCTCCATTATTTTCTTTCTTTGTTCCTTCTTTTTTCTTTACACCTTTTATTCTTTCTTTTCTGTTCTTCCTTCCTTTTTCTTCTTTACATCTTTTTTCCTTATTTCCTGTGTTCTTTTGTACCTTCTTCCCTTCGTGCTTCCTTTTTACTTCATTCTTTAGTTCATTATTCACATTTTACTTTATTTCCTTTGCTCTGTCTTACTCCATTTACCTCGTAACCTTTTTTTTCTTTGCCATTTTAATGATTTTTCTTTCTCTCTGTCACTGCTGTAGGCCGTTTTACATTTTCTCTTGGTCTCCACCCCACAACTGTGATATTGTAGTTTAATAATGCACATCTATTAGTTTCTTCTTCCTGCAAGCCAGAAATGAAAGTTGAGAAGGGCCATAAGACAATTGGAAAGGGAAATTGAATTTCTCTGTATAACACTCCAATACCCTTGGGTCATTGTCACACCTTATAAAACTCTCTAAGTAACACAAAATAAAAAAAATCTCATGAGTGCTACTCGAATTGTGCAATAGTCACGGATTTCAGGAGTACTATTAGTTTAGTTTAAAAATGTGCTTATCCACGAGTATTTTTCTTTTTTGTTTCCCCATGGGTAAAACTTGTTTCCCTGTGTCAGGACCCATTTCCCCAGGCTCCCATGGAACATGAGGTTATTCCCTTCCCTACTAGGAAAAGGCAGCTAATACTGCTTTACACAGGAGCACATTTGCATACATTTCCAAGGTTGGACCATTCCAGGGTTGTGAAGATACACAAACATAAATGAATATGGATATTTACTGGATGTTGCCATGTTGACAAATTACTGCCCATTAAAGTGTGATCTGATGGGATATGCTGGCCTTTCTGGTGTGCTCATTTAGGCCTATTTTCAGTGTTCTGCAATTGAGTCCATAATCCACTAGCAATGCCCGGCACCGATGAATTGTGCGTTATTAACCTTGAATGAGGCAGGATGAGATTATGGTGTTCGGCCTGAATCCAATCAGCTGGGACATCCCGGAGCTCAGAGCCAGTTCTACTGCTAAAGTCAAAGGAGTCGCAGATCACGCTGCGCCGGTGAAGGAGCACACCCCGTCCCCGCAGCAGCCGCCCGGTGATTACATATCAACAGGGAAGCGGGACTTTGGAAACAGGGGTCATTAACAAAGCAGACTTTAACCTTTAACGTTCTTTACTCACTGTGGACATGCTCGCGTAGCGGCTTACGCAGGTAGAGATCAGCTGATGCATGTAAACTGTACTCCCCTTGTTCATGCTTGCCTTCTACCCTCAAAAGGACTTCTGAATCTTGCCTCCATAGATAGCTGATGAGGTTTTGAGAAAATGTGGTTTAAGTAACAAACCCAAGTTGGACAGAGGCAGTAAAGCCACCAAGCCCAACTGCCCTAAGCAGGGTGTAGGCTCCCACCTCCATGAAAAGTTTGGAAAAAATTGTAACTTTCTTTTTACAACACATTTTATTGTGTTTTGAGAGTATGTTAATAAAAGTTGCAACAGTGGCCCTGAATCTCCTGGAGCCCCTCCCGCACTGCCTCCCCCAGTTCTTGTCCCCACCCGTATTTGCTCATCATATCCTAATCATAACTAATAGTTCCGAGCCCCTAAATAATTATCTAAAGGTATGGCGCGATAATCTCCTAGTGTGACAGTGATTTCCTATACTCTGCCCATGCCCTCCATATTTGTATATATTCTAGCCTTGTAAGCGGGCTGTTCCCTATTCATACAGAAACTCAGTCCCTTCTGAGACAGACGGGGGGCCATCTTCCTTCCATTGTTGCGCAATGTCCTTTTAGCCATAGTTAGGCCTAGCCAGAGCATCGCCGATTAGAAAGATCCATTACAAAGTCAGTGGTGATATGAGGAGGATCATTTTAGGGTCATGAGGTATAGGTTGCCCTGTCACTTGGCTCAGACGGGACAGTACTCGCTCCCAATAAGGGCGCCACTTTGCGCAATCCTACGTGGTGTGTAGGAAATCTCCCTCTTGTAGGTTACAGCGTAGGCAGAGGGAAGAGGTGACTAATCCCATCTGTCAGAGCCTGTATCTTGTGGGGTATGATCTATGAAGGTATTTTAATTGGAGGAGGCGGAACCGTGTTGCTATCGCTGAGTGTCTCTGGGATGCTCTAGCCTCTGCCCATTCATCATCCGCGAGAGGGCCCAGGTTTCGCTCCCAGGCGATTCGTAGCGCCCAAAGGTGTCAGGCCTATGGTGTATTAATGAACGGTATACCTGTGTTATTTTGTGATCTCCCAGTTCGCCAAAAAGCAACTTAGCCTCTAGGGGGTTGTACTCGGGCAGTTCTCCTAACCCCGAGATATGGTTTGGTAGTGCATGTCGTAGTTGTAAATATCAGTAGAATTGACTACGGTGCAAGTTGTATTAAGTCTGCAAGGTCTGCTATGTTTTGGGTGTCGTGCCCTCCTTCAGGTCCCCTTCAGGTCCCCTAAAGTAGAAATACTGATTACATCCCACTTATGGAATCCCTCTAATGTTGCCACGTGATGTAAGGTGGAGCCTTCACATATTGGCATTTGTCCCATAAGTTTTGTATTCCATCCTATCGCTCTTAATGCTGTTCTCCACGTTTGGATTATGATCCATGTTGCTTTGTGTAGCAAATGTGTATATTTCCCACCATATAACAGGTGTTGTAGTGTGGTGCCTTGGAGCACCCATTTCTCGGAGGCATAGGCCATGAACACCCTGAGTGTCGTACCACCAATTTTTGTTGACCACAAATTGAGAGGCCCTATAGAAGAGATAGGTATCATATGTGGATTTTAAACATTTGCTATACACAATGTGGGGGGAGGAGGTTGATTCCAGAGAAAAATACAGAGTATAGATTGCTTTGACTGGAAGAGAGATCTTGGCAGTGCGTATGGGTAGTTACAGGAAACAGGGGAGCGAAGCCATTTTAAAAATGGCTGAGCGGCCCATAAGGGACAGAGGAAGTGAGGACCATGCTTTGGAAGCGATTTTCAGTCTGTCCAGCAAAGGTTGGACATTAATTGACCAAGCTACTGCAGCATTCATAGTCACATATACTACCAAGCCTTGTGAAACTACTGGTATATCGGAGGCCCATCGCAGACTTTGGGGGTAGGAGAGTAGTGGGAAGACATTCAGGTTAATAGAGAGGCCAGACGTTTCCCCAGGGAGTCGAAGGATCTGGAGTGCCCGCAGTCCCGAGATTTCAGGGTCAGTCAGGAAAATTCGGCCATCATTTGCATATAACAGCGTTTTTCAACCACTGTTCCGCGGCACACTAGTGAGCCGCGAGATGTTGCCTGGTGTGCCGTGGGAAAACGTGGGAAAAATGAAGCAATCGAAAGATTTTTTTTTTTAAAATGTCAAATTTTCCCCCACTAGGCCAGGCGGCGCCGGACTGTATCCTGGGTATGGGGGGGGTGGGGTTTTTGATTGGCGCTCCTGTCCGGGCTGTGATTGGTCCAGACTCCAGCCTGGACCTATCACAGAGCAGTATCTCCCGACTTCCTTCCCGCCCGAGCGCAGTGTGCGCAGCAGCGGAGAGAAGGCGGAGAGAAGAAGACGTCGCGACTCGAGTCACCAGGACTCCCAGGAGGACCAGAGCAGGAGGAGACGGACGGAGACCAGGACTCGGCGGGAGTCGGCACTGCAGACTCAGAGAGACCGCATCCGGATCCAGACCAGGCCGCAGGTGCAGCGTGAGGTGAGTCTCACTCATTTGCACCCTCATTGTATTTGGGTTTCATGCCTTTCACCTCTAGACCTAGGCAGCCTCGTGTATGAAGGGAGATATGAGCTGGCCCCCGCTGCTGGCATCTGGTTGTTGGGTGTGAGCACTGTGCCGCTTCGTCTCTAGTCTAGTTGCAGCATAGAAACCCGCATTTACTCTTGACGTAAGTTCGTGTAAACTTGGCATGCCAGCACGGATTGTGGTGGAGGGAGTTTGTGCCCAGAATTAGCTAGTTGTGCTGCCTTTGAAACTTAAGACGGTGACGTAACGTCGTAACATATCTAGTTCTCAACCTCTCAGACTTGTCATGGTGGTCACCTGACATTAAACGGGTGGTATTTGAGCTCTCCGCTGGTATTTTGCTGGTTTGGCCAATACTTTCATGTTCGTGCCAGTAACAATATTGGGAAAAGCGGTGAAGTCATGTATATTTTTCCATTTCAATTGATGAGAAAAACACTTAGCGGTATTTGACAGCTGTATGAATATAAATCATCTCTGATTGTTCAAGCAAACCGAGGGATTATTGCCACATTACAAAAGTATACTGAGGATTTTCCACAGTTGAATATTCTTCTTGGCCCTTCCAGCATAGCAAAATGTAAACATATGGTTTGTACTTTTTAATGAGGGCGGTGGTAACCCTAGCACTGAAGTGAATGGCACAGGAAGATATAATAAGAGGAAGGCCCACAGATCACAAATTGACACCAAGGCAGAAGTACAACTTTAATAATGGCACGCAACCTCTCTAGCTGCACACACACCCGTTGTTTGCACTGTTTAGAAATGTTTAAATGCATTTATATAGCGCTTAGACCCCTGACGAGGTGTCGAAGTTATATAAAGTTATATAAACTGATTGTGAGTCATTCCATAAGACTCACAGACTTTATACCAGGGGTTCTTTGTTTCTCTCTTGCAACGCTACATTGAACAGCTCAATAACACCAGGCTGACTTCTGTGGATATTCAGATCTCTGCACCTGCGCCACAAAACCCGAGGCAGTCTCCCAAAACACAACTCTGCACATTCCTCGTTCCTGACTCAGGCTGCAGCAGAAGAGCACGTGTGAAAGTGAATGCATTGTGTGCGCGCACTCTGCACCTCGGTGCCAGTTCTCTTATCTGATGCTCTATCCATTTCTTACATTCTTTTAATCAAGGGAAGGATATCGGCCCTACTGTTCCATTGTAGGCGACACTTGGCCCCGGGCGATCTCCTACCTACAGCGCTGAAAATTATTGAATTCGGAGTGTGTTTATTAAAACATTAAGACATTTTACATAATAATCCACATGCAGGCTCGACTCTACAGCTGCTCCTTCATTTGTTCACATTCACATGATTTGGAAATGTTGCCTTCCAACGAGGGGGAAATAAAAGTACTGAGAAAGGTCCCATGGCTTGTAATTTCGTTCACTTTCATGTTCTTTTGTCCCTTTTAGCTGTGCTTAAGCCGATTATCCTAGCTCCCTTTTTGCTTTATTTAAGACAGTGATAACACATTATTACAGCTTTTATGAATACTTTACTCTCTGGGTTAGCTTTGTACTTGGCATCAAGGGCTCTCTCTGAGAAACCATCCAGTCACAATTTGCTCCTTATAGATACAAATCTTAAATTTCTTTTATAGGTAACTTGCAGGTGCAGCGTCCTTGTGTATGCCTAGTACTGAGTGACAGTGATATACTGCAGTGATGGACACGTTTTTGAAAAGGAAACAACTGGACTCTGAACAAAATTTGGAGCCAGATGAGAGCCCAAGTATGAGTGGGGATCAAAAGAAAGCAAAGATGGTTAGCTCAAGCAAATTCTCTGGCACAAGGCAATATAGCGAAAGCTATATTTCATTTGGATTTACTGTCACCGGAGATGCAAACAAACCAACTCCACTGTGCGTGGTGTGTGGTGAAAAGCTAGCTAACAGTGCTATGGTCCCAAGCAAACTTAAACGCCATCTCCAAACGAAACACCCTTCGCTTCAAAACAAGAATGCGGACTATTTTGTTCGCCTGCGTGAAAACACGGAGAAACAGGCAACTTTCATGAGAAAAACCACAAAGGTAAATGAAAGAGCTCTTAAAGCTAGCTATCAAGTTGCTGAACTTATAGCCAAGTCAAAAAAGTCGCACACTGTGGCAGAGACATTAATACTTCCCGCCTGCAAAGCTATTGTAGAGGAGATGCTCGGACCTGAAGCAGCTAAGGAAATAGCCAAAGTCCCTCTCTCAGAAAACACAATTTCCAGACGTATTAATGACATGTCTGCAGACATCGAAAGTGTGGTTTTGGAAAAGATCCGTATCAGTGAGAAATTTGCATTGCAACTTGACGAGTCTACTGATATCAGTGGACATGCTCAACTCTTGGCCAATGTGCGTTTTGTTGATGGTGATGCAATTAGAGAAAACTTCTTTTTTTGCAAGGCATTGCCAGAAAAAACAACAGGAGAAGAAATTTTTCGTGTCACATCAGCATACCTTGAACAAGGAGGACTTAAGTGGGAAAACTGCACAAGTGTCTGCACCGATGGAGCTGCAGCCATGGTCGGGCGCACCAAAGGCTTTGTAAGCAGAGTGAAGGAAAGAAATCCAGATGTGATTGTTACGCATTGTTTTTTACACCGTGAGGCCCTCGTAGCCAAGACTTTACCAGCAGACCTAGTTCATGTGTTGGATGATGTTGTGCGCATGGTAAACTTTGTAAAGTCACGACCCCTAAAAAGTCGCATATTTGCAGCTTTGTGTGAGGAGATGGGAGCGAAGCATAAAACCTTGCTGTTTCATACGGAGGTCCGGTGGTTGTCGCGTGGCAAGGTCTTGGTTCGTGTGTATGAGCTGCGGGAGGAACTTAAAGTGTTTCTGACAAATGAGAGGCCAGATTACGCAAAGCTGCTTGCAAGTGATGAGTGGTGTGCAAGGCTGGCATACCTGGCAGATATATTTCATCATCTGAATGAACTGAACACACGAATGCAAGGCCGAAATGAAAACCTGCTTACAAGTACAGATAAAATAAATGGATTCCGTTCAAAGGTGCAACTCTGGCATCAACACGTGGAAAGTGGCAATCTTGAAATGTTCACACTCACCAAGCAATGGCAAGGTGTTCACACTGCTGCACTGTGTGAGATAATAGTTAAACATTTAAAAACTCTCGAGGAGAGGTTGTCATTTTATTTCTCTTCAGTCTCCACTGAATGCCTTGACTGGGTTAGGGACCCTTTTAGCTCAGCATCAGTTGGTGGAAAGGACATGACTTTACAGGAGCAGGAGGAACTAACTGAACTGAGGCAAAATCGTGGTTTCAAGCTAAGATTTGCTGATCTACCTTTGGATAGTTTTTGGTTGGATACTGCCAAGGAGTTCCCCCTTCTGGCAAACAAAGCTATTTTGACATTGCTCCCATTTTCCACTACATATCTGTGTGAGATGAGCTTTTCAAGCATGATTGCTATAAAAACTAAATACAGAGAGAGACTGAGAGCTGTTGACGAAGAGCTACGTGTGTGTCTTTCTTCGATTCCAGCCAGAATATCAGCTTTGTGTTCTGCCAAACAGGCCCAGGTTGCGCACTGATCAATAAGACCAGTGTTTTATAATTTTTCATATTTCTGTTTACTTACCATTTCATAATAAAGTAATTATAAAATACTTTCTTTGTGTTTATTTGATTCCTATTCAAGAAAATTACTTTATATATAGTCAATATAGGCACAGAGTTAAATTTTTTAACATTTTCTAATGGTGGTGTGCCTCGTGATTTTTTTCATGAAACAAGTGTGCCTTTGCCCAAAAAAGGTTGAAAAACGCTGGCATATAAGGCCATTCTGTCTGATAGCTCTGACCCCCATTTGAATCCCGTTATCTGTGTATCAATTCGGAGCCACTATGTTAGTGGTTCAATGGCAATAGTGAATAACAGTGGGGATAACGGGCAACCTTGCCGCATTCCTCCTTCTATGGGAAATGGCTCAGATACTTTAGTTTGTATACGGACATGTGCCATCAGATCCATGTAAAGGAACTTGACAAAGGTGACAAATCTGGGCCCAAAGTAAAGACATTGGAGAAGTTTGAACATGCATGTCCAACCCACTGAGTAAAAGGCTTTTTCTATGTCTGTCAGCAGTATGTCTACTATTTGCTTGAATCTGTCTGCCAGGGCAATGGCATTGTATAGTCATCTAATGTTGTGTTGAGTGGCTTCCTTGGTCATAAAGCCCACTTGATCTGGGTGAAAAGAATGGCAATACAGAGCCTTCTTCCCAGTGGAACTGGGTAGAAACTTTCGGAAGAAAAAGGAAACTGGGTCTTAAGATAACCTTGTCATCACAGAGTCGAAGTAATGGAGGAGAAGCGTGAAGAGATCCTATCTCCCCGATCTTTCTACCTGAACAAATGGTCACAAGGAACAGAACTTTGGCTGAAAGGAAATTAAGATCCACAGTCTGTAAAGACTCAAAAGGACTAAACATCAAATAATGGAAAACTAAAGGATGGTCCCAAGATGGAACAGGACAGCGGGCAGCTGGCCTTTGCAGAATGAAATATCTCAACAGCCATGAGACAAGCAGAGATGGAAGGGATGGAAGCCATCTCCATCCCCCGAAAAGCTTGAATCACAGCCCACTGGGAGCGAATCGTAGAAAAGTCCAAACCCAAAAAGAAACCATCCCTTAAACAATCAAGAATTTTGAAGGTATCACAAGGAACTTGGGACAGATCCCTGTCCCTACATCAAGACTCAAAGTTTCGCCGATGGCAGGAGAAAGACTTTTCAGTAGAAGTCTTCCTAGACAATTGAATTGATTCAGCTGCATCTAAAGAAAAACCTTGAGCTAGAGGGTTCAACCTCTCAAGTGCCAGACCCCCAGACAAAGACATCTGAGTGAGTCCGGCTGAGGCATCTGATGTCTCAATGGAGAAGGATGAATTTGGAACATCCAGTGAGGATGAATCTGAAGCTCCAGGAGAAGAAGAAACCAGGGCCTTTTGGGCTACTATGGGACCACCAAGAAAACCTCTGCCTGATCCTGCTGATTCTTTCTCAACACCCTTGAGATCAACGGGAAGGGAGGAAATGCGTAGAGGAGACCCTGAGGTTAGGGGATGGGCAAAGCATCCTTGACCCAGGCCCTCCTGGAGGGAGTCAGACTGCAGAAAAAAGGAAGAAGAAAGTTCTCCTCTGGGCCGAAAAGATCTAACCATGGAAGGCCAAACTTCTGGACAATCTGATCAAAAAGGTTTTGAGATAGGTAGAGAGGAATCGAGGAGGGATATTTCCGGCTCAGATAGTCAACAGGCCCATTCTACTTCCCCAGAAGATAAACCGCCCAGAGATAAAACAGATGTCTCTCAGCCTAAAGGCCGATCTTTCGAGAAAGGGGATACAGCTGGGGATTCATACCCCCCTGCTGGTTGACATATTCACTGACAACCTGATTGTCTATCTAAAGGCATACTGATTGCACTCCACCCCACACCACTAGCATCTGTCGCGAGGATTGAGGGGGAGGAGGACTGAGAAGGGGTCCTCTGCCTAGATTGAGAGGCGAGAGCCACCACCAAAGATCCTGAGAGATGCGAGGCGTGATAGGGACCAGAACGTCGTAGTCCAGAAACAAGGGGTTCCAGAACAGGTGGTGAACCAGGGGATACAAATAAAGTCGTCTCCACAGAAGAATGGCCAAAGTTGAAGCTATTTCTCTCTGGCTCCGTAACCAGAGTCTCGCTGGAGCAGAGGGCTTAGACAGCAGGCATGACAGATGAGACTTCAGGTTGTACTTGTGGTTCTAGGTCAGGAAGACCTTTCCCAAGTCTGTTCGATGTAAAGGCCTCAGAAATTGTAGTGACTGAGAAGGCTCAAGGTGCGATTTCTTGCAGTTGAGAACAAATCTGAACCTCATCAGAAGATTGCAAACCTGTTTGTACTGATCTGTTGCCTTATGCACAGAAGAAGACACAATCAGCCAGTCATCAAGATATGGGTATACCCGAATACCTTGAGAGTGCAAAATAACCAAGGGCGCCAAGAGCTTGGTGAAAACCCTTGGGGCTGAAGACATGCTGAAAGGCAAGACCTGGAACTGATAATGGTTTCCGTTTATGGCAAATCCCAGGAACCTCTGATGCAGGGAAAAAATTGGCACATGTGGATATGCATCCATCAAGTCCAGGGATGCAAAAGCAGGAGGATGGCCTGAACTGTCAATGAGGAATGTACAGTGAGGAATGAAATGATTCACCCTTCTGAGGTCCAGATAGCCTACTGACACTGTCTTCACCAAGAATAGAATGGAATAAAAGCTGAGGATGGAAAAGTTGATGTGATAACCCTCCAACACAGTGTGAGGAGCAGAGGCATCTGAAATTGAATGACTCCATCTCTCTTGAAAGAAGAGTAAGCAACCCCCCCACTGGAAGTGCAGCGTAGTCAGGCTGTTGGGGGAGTAGAATTTAAGGAACCAGATTGTTGGGACTGGGATTTGTCACCGGCAGGGGCTCCCGGCCCCAACCCCTACTCCAAAATGGCTGACTGGAGGCTCTAACAGAGGAAGGACCAAAAGTCCTGAGATATCCAAATCCCCTGCCCAATGGGAATTGACGTGACGGGGTTAGAAGCCTATTATTTTCCGCTGATTTTGTGATCATGTCCACAAGTTGGGAGTCAAAGACTTTAGCTTCTTCAAAAGGTAATTGGATGAGAATAGACTTCTGGGCTGAAACCACTTTTCATGCCCGCATCCACATATAACTTCCAGCAGCAATAGCTGCTCCAGAGGCTACTGCTGACACACACAATGTATCAAAGGAAATATCGTACAGAAAGCAGACCTGAGACTTTATAATCGTCAGAAGGGAAAAAGAATCCTGTACCTCATACATAAGCTCTTCCAGAGGATGATAATCCTTCAGTAAAGACTAAACGGTGTAGGTCAAGTAAGTATTGGCACATACTGAAAATGTTGTCGCAGAGTACGCTTTTTTAACTGCTCCTGCAACCTTTTTATCCTCTTGATCTGACGGCAGTGCATCCTCTGAGATAACGATATCTTGGAGAGAAAGACCAGCCTTAAGACCGTCCACCTTCACTGCAGCAGGGAATTTCCCTGAAAACCAATCAATCAATTAGGGACTTGTAAGCGCACTACTCACCCGTGAGGGTCTCAAGGCACTGGGGGGGGGGGGGGGGGGGGGGGGCAGCAGTTCCGTTCAGACAAAGAGCCAGGTCTTAAGAGCCTTCGTGAAGGATTTCAGGGAATGGGCCAGTCTGATGTTGATAGGGAGCTCGTTCCAGGTCTTGGCCACAATGTAAGAAAAGGCTCTTCCCCCTGTTCTAGCTCTGAGGATGTGCGGGGTTTCGGCGATGGCGAGGTTGGCAGAGCAGAGGTTTCTGTTGGGTGCGTGGAAGGTGATTCTCTCGTTGAGGTATTGGGGTCCTGTGCTATGTAGGCATTTGTAGGCGTGGGTGAGTATCTTGAACGTGACTCTTTTCTCAACGGGGAGCCAGTGGAGGTTCTGTAGGTGTTGGCTGATGTGTTTGTGTCGGGGGATGTCGAGGATGAGTCTGGCTGCGGTGTTCTGTATCATCTGGAGCTTGCGTACTAGGAAATTGTTGATGCCTGCGTAGAGGGCGTTTCCGTAGTCCAGTCTGCTTGTTATGAGTGCATGGGTGACCGTTTTGATCCATTTGAAGGTCTTTCGGAGGATGCGTAGGGTGTTGAAGCAGCTGGAAGCGACGGCGTTGACCTGCTTGTTCATAGAGAGGGAGGAGTCGAGTACTATGCCAAGGTTTCTGGCGTTGTCCATGTGGGTTACAGGGCAACGAGGGCGATGGGCCACCAGGTGCTATCCCATGCTGACGGGGTGGTCCCAAGTATGAGAACTTCCATCTTCTCTGCGTTGAACTTCAGGCAGCTGTTGCTCATCCAGGATGCCACATCCTGCAAACCCATCCAAAAGATATCGCTCAGAGAGGAAATGAGGAAGGGAGGATTTATCAATGTCCTTCTACTCATGGAAAAGAACCCTGAACATTGCACTGTGAAGAGGTAATGACTCAGGATCCGGACCGTGGTACTTCAAAAATAAATCCTCCTCATCAGTACCTGTTTGAGGAATAGGCAAGTCCAAATTTTCTCTAACTTGTTGGAAAATCCCTACCAATTCTGCACCTTGAACGATGCAACCTCATTTGTCCTCCTCATCAATCAGTCAATCAAAGAGTTCTTGTAAAGCGCAACTTGTCACTACGGTGGGTCTCTCGGTGCTAGGTCCTCCTCTAAACCCGCTGCAGGGATATCATCCTGATGAGGAATTTTTGAAGGAGGAGGTGCAGCAGAATCTCTTGCTCTAAAGCAGCCTCCAGAGCTGCCTCAAGCATCTGCTGGATCAACAGCTAGGAAGGGGAAGCAGAGAAAGAGCCAGCTTCTTCCTCCTCTGTATCCAGAAACAACACCTACAAGAAACCCAGCAAAGCTTCCCGATTATATCAGTAACTATGATATCAATTCACGTGGCTCCCGACATCTCGTGGGAGCTGCAATTTTGAAGTCAGGCACAGTCCGGAATTACTTCACAGTGCTCTGCACTGTGTATACTGCTTGAATAGGACCAGACATACAAGTTAGGAGCTCTCTGCATAGCCTGGAAAACAATTCCCATACATGCACTACGCGCGTCTTAAGTCAGAGGCTTTTGCATAAATTAAAAAGGCCTGCTACCATCAGGACGGTCTGCACTTGCTTGGCAAAGCGGTCGCACCAAACCTAAACCGAGCGATAATCTGGAGCCATCTTGGAGAAACTTTTTTTTAGCTAGGTTATCAGCCCTGCCAAGTACCACGCATCAGGCGTTAGACTAACACATTTTATTGTCGTGGTCCGAATCACTGCATTAAAATGCATTGTTGCACATTTTCAGCTTCTGTTGTCCACCTGCGCCGGCTGTGAGCTTGGTGAACAATTCGACACTGTATATTACAATTTGTAACACCATATCGTAATATAGAGAGTCGTAATATTTAGAGGGTGTTTGCGTCGACGTCATGTCCTCTTTCAAATGAGGTGGCTGACTGAAGCAGCTGTAGCTGCGCGTGCCGTGGCACAACTGTTAATTGAGACAGCACAAGCGTGCGCACGCTGCACAGGTTTGATATTAAGTTGACTGGGCTGGCGGCAATCATGGCAGCGCAGATCACGGTGCACCTGGGCCCAGCACGAGAACACCGGCCCTCGGGATCATTAGTCATGGCCGGGCGTTCTGTTGCCGCAGGGCAGGGGCTGTCGCCGTATCTGCAGACCTATACGTGCCGCTAGCTGCCAACTCTGCAGGTGGCATGGGTCAGCAGCACCCGTTGGGTCGGGACTTCACGGACACAAGGCACCGCTCGTATTAAGGTGGTTTAATTAGACGCATCTTAATTTGCAAAGCAGTTGCGCTATAATTCTATTTTTTTTAGCTGGTTGAACTGAAAATGTAAAGTGCTATATCTTGTGCTAAGGCGCTGTGTTAAATGAAATGCAAATGTTATCCTCATACTGGGTTGACCGATGACTAGCGGCTAACGCGCTTAATCTATTGACTTTTTTTTCCAAATTCTGCCCTCGGTCAGAGCGAACATTTTCTGTGTAGAAAGAAACGCACGTATCCTGACTGTACCGGCTTCTTCCACCTCCTGCCTCCAGTAAAGCTGGATATTTTCTAGTCTCAGCTTTTTCCACAGGGCACTGTTCCCCTTTTCCGTCCTGTTAGCCTTTGGAAGATCCCCTATGGTTGCCTTCAGAGCCATATCTAAATATCCATTTATTCATGAGACCTCTAGAAGGTAACTATGGATGGCTGTACTTTGTCAATGGGGCGCGATTACAATCAATTAGAAGCCAATACGTTGTTAATGACAAGTAGTGTAAGGACTGCGGCAGGAAGGCAGATGATGAATTAATATGAGTTCCAGTCCTACTGCAGAACATTTAGCACCTGTCTCTATTTTCAAAAGCCTGTAATAAGGTATTGAGAGCCCAATTATTTTTTTAAAAAGCTATCTACAGCCAGTTTTAAAAAGCCTGCAAGGGCATAGATTTTAAATTCACAAAAGTGTGCCAGGAAACCTACAAATAAATACAAATTCCCAGCCAAACGCATGTATGCTTTTACAAAAATCTACTGTGCAAATGATTCGCTATTTTTTTGCTTTTTTCTCAAAAAGAATAAAACCTCTTCTTATACGGTTTGAAGGGCAGAAAGGGCTTGTCGAGGAGTTAGTGAAAACCCACAAGTGAGTACGTTTGTGATTGTGCACAAATTCAACTGCATTCCAACCCTAGAATATCCACTTCTACCATTAAAATCTTCGGGTGAGTAAATCCTTTCACAGGTGCAAAACCAACTTTTGTGAATTCAAAACCAATTTTGCATTCGGATCAAAAGCTATTTGTGCTTTTAATCAAGTTTGTATCCAGGAACAGGTGTGTGAACCGGGCAAAGGTGGTTTGAAATTGTGCCAATAATGTGGTTTCAAAGTCATGCTGGCAGGGGTCAGTTTTAAAAATAGTCTGAGAATGTTGTGGAACACTAAAGAAGATAATATTCACTACGTTTTATGAAATGAACAGTATTTATACCCGCTTCTAACAAAAGGCCTCCGGCTCCAGCAATTCCATTGGTCAATAAATGTACACAACAAGCTGTGGATAAATGAACAGAGAAGGGATTCTGGCAATTTATACAGACAGCATCATATAGTTCTCAGATTTTGCAATGTCTCAGTGAAATGGGTTAGATTTACTACTGGTGTGCCAGATACCTTAGCTTCGAGCTCTCCCATGCCCCGCTGCAGCATATTAATGTCGTTACACTGACCTACACATATTTACGCCATTATACTGGCCTATATTTCATGTTCATTGACAACTTTTGACCTCAGTCAGTTAACTGCACAATGAAGGAATTGATGGCACAATCCAGGAATAAATTATGGTTCAGACACTGACTTATCAGTCGAGCATCAATGCAAGGGCTACCTTTTGCTTCATTACAGCCACTTTCAGATGTAGTGCTGTTCCTCAGCTACGGATGGCAGGGGCGCAACTTCAGCGGGGGGGGGGGGGGGGGGTGTTACACTCCCTTAATAAATGTATTTCCTGATAAATAGTTGGGTACAGGTTTTTTCAGTCTGGTATACTGAGGTGTCTGTCGGATTTCACCAGGAATTTTTACATAAACATAGACAAAACACACACCCACTCTCCCTCCCTCTGTTTTTGAAATTCCTCAAAAATGTTGGCTATTTTGCAAAATGTGTTTATTCTCGCTTGGTGCCCCTACTAATTGGCATTTCTCACCTTTCAACTGCACCTTTGGGCATTCTCATGCACCCTGCTTGTCGTATAATGTATTTTAACATTTGTGCCAGCATGATTGTTGGAAAATTTAAAGCTCACACACCCCCAATCTTACTGGCCACGCTACATCCATGATTGTCATTCCCTCTCTCTCTCTGCAAACAACAACGCCAGGTGATCTGATGCACAGAGGTAAACTCGCACCCATAATGGCAGAAAATAAAATGGTGAACTCGGTAAATTTGATCTGGGCACAAAAGAATTTCATCCATGGTCATCCTTGATTTCAAGCGTTTTTTATTTTGCAAAGCTTTATTTTAAACAACAATTTAGCAGCATTTATAAAGTGCAAAATCTACCACTTATATGACCTCTTGAAATTGATAGCTGTCCCAGTGTTGTCTTCTGGTGCAAGATTACATGCAGTGGGAGCAGTGCTTAGTTTGTAAAAGAGTGACAGTGACCACTATTAAATGTCAGCGCGCCGAATACCAAGGCTGTCTAGTCTTGAATCCACTTGTTTCTTTAACCCACTACCAGACACTCCCTGTCCCTTTATCTCACTCTTGCAACTTCCTGCTTTCTCCCTTTGTGACTTTTTTCAGTCTTTCTCTTCCTCCTCTTTTCCACATTATTTTTCCCTTTTCTGCTTTCAGGAAATGTTTGATGAGGAAAGAGGAGGGCTGGTCCCCGTATATGAGTTCCGGTGCCCTTCACCCGCAACTCCTTCTGGGAGCACACTAGGTGAGATGAGTCCTTTAACGTAGCCAAACACTAATGCATGCGTAGACCAAAACTGAGCTGACCAGCATTTGTGAGTTGCCCAGGTGTACTGGCCACAGAGATCACGCACTCTCCTGGTGTCTGAGCCTCTCTATCGCAATGTCACAAGGAGGTGGCCACTGATTTTGCAGGTGAGAAATAAAAAGAACAGTTTCCACTGTGTTCACCTTGCTCAGAAGGCAAAGGCCACTGGGCACCAGCTTGCCCTGCACTGCAGAGTGAAGCCTTTCCTACCAGAAGCAGACTTCAGAGCAGCCGCACTCGCATTGACCCGGTCCCACTGTGATGGAGACAGCACCTTTTTTCTGCAGCACCCATTAGACATTTCTAAAGAGCACCCTAAAGGCATCAGCTCAACGCCTCAAAAGTCTGCAGCAGTATGTCTGGATTACACTAACCCTCAAAAAACTCCGCTGGCTCCTTCTGCCTGCTCCTATCACCTTCAAAACAAGCAAAGGTGTCACCCAGATTGTCTACCATTCTTAGCAACTAAAATCTAGACCTGCAGTGGACTATGCAAGATGCGCAGTGAAGCACGCGTGAGATGGAATCCAAATGATGGAAGAAGACATAACTTGTATTCTGCTACAGCTGAAGCATCTGGGACGGATTACAAACCAGGTCCTCCAATACCCTCAGTCACTCCAGGAAAGAACTAAGGATGCACCGCTTCAGGCAACCCACACCCCTCTCCTACTTCACAAAAGAAATATAGACCCCCCCCCCCATCTTCAGGTGACACCCCGCAAAAGTATAAGGCTTGGAGTGGCTAAACAGTTCAAGCAAATTCTTCCGCCTCTTTTAACCACTGATTTTCAAATTTCATCTACCCCCCCCCCCCTCCCCTGGAACCATTCCCAGCATGCAGCGCTCACCCTTTTTCATCTTTGCAAACACTCCACTACCATCATGTCATGCAAAAGGGGCAAACCCCCCTCTCTCCCCGCATTCCTTCCCCTACTCCCTCCTCCCTCATCTGTCATCTGTCATCTCTCACTCCTCCTCCCTCATCTGCACTCTCTCACTCTTCATCCCTTCTCCCCTACTCTCTTGTCTGTGTCCTCTCACTCCTCACCCTTCTACCTCCTCCCTCATCTGTACCCTCTTGCTCCATACCCCTTCTCCTCCTCTAGCTCCTCATCCCCTCCTCTGTACCCTCTTGCTCCACATCCCTTCAATTCTCCTCCCTTATCTGTACCCTCTTGCTCCATACCCCTACTCCTCCTCCTCCTCTGTCTGTGCCCTCTAGCTCCTCGTCCATTCCCCCTCCTCTGTACCCTCTCGCTCCTCATCCCTTCCTCCTCCTCTATACCATCTCGCCCCTCATCCCTTCCCCCCTCCTCTATACCCTCTCACTCCTCATCCCTTCCCTCCTCCTCTTTACCCTCTCACTCCTCATCCCTTCCCCCCTCCTCTATACCCTCTCGCTCCTCATCCCTTCCCTCCTCCTCTTTACCCTCTCACTCCTCATCCCTTCCCTCCTACTATGTACCCTCTCGCTCCTCATCCCTTCCCCCCCTCCTCTATACCCTCTCGCTCCTCATTCCTTCTCCCCTCCTCTATACCCTCTCAGTCCTCATCCCTTCCCTCCTCCTCCTCTGTACCGTCTCGCTCCTCATCCCTTCCCCCTCCTCTATACCCTCTCGCTCCTCATTCCTTCTCCCCTCCTCTATACCCTCTCGGTCCTCATCCCTTCCCTCCTCCTCTGTACCCTCTCGCTCCTCATCCTTCCACCGCCTCTGTACCCTCTCGGTCCTCATCCCTTCCACCCGCCTCTGTACCCTCCCGCTCTTCATCTCTTCCTCCCCTCCATTGGCCGCACCTTCTAGCTTCTCATCCCTTCCTCGCAATCCATTGTAGTTCCAACACTGCACAGTGCTCCAAGAGCTTTGCAAGTGACGTAAGTACATAAATATATATGTTTACCATGAACAAACTATACCTTGAAGGGCTGCATGTGGCTTTTGACTGAAAAGGTCAAGATACACGCGAGCATGTGTGGGCTGCTCACCTAACAGTGTGTCCTGCTCACCTACAGTGTGGTTGCTCACCTACAGTGTGTCCTGCTCACCTAACAGTGTGTCCTGCTCACCTAACAGTGTGTCCTGCTCAACTAACAGTGTGTCCTGCTCACCTACAGTGTGGCTGCTCACCTACAGTGTGGCTGCTCACCTACAGTGTGTCCTGCTCACCTAACATTGTGTCCTGCCCACCTACAGTGTGGTTGCTCACCTACAGTGTGGCTGCTCACCTAACAGTTTGTCCTGCTCACCTACAGTGTGTCCTGCTCACCTAACAGTGTGTCCTGGTCACCTACAGTGTGGCTGCTCACATACAATGTGGTTGCTCACCTACAGTGTGTCCTGCTCACCTAACAGTGTGTCCTGCTCACCTACAGTGTGGTTGCTCACCTACAGTGTGGCTGCTCACCTAACAGTTTGTCCTGCTCACCTACAGTGTGGCTGCTCACCTAACAGTTTGTCCTGCTCACCTACAGTGTGCCTGCTCACCTACAGTGTGGCTGCTCACCTACAGTGTGTCCTGCTCACCTAACAGTGTGTCCTGCCCACCTACAGTGTGGTTGCTCACCTACAGTGTGGCTGCTCACCTAACAGTTTGTCCTGCTCACCTACAGTGTGTCCTGCTCACCTAACAGTGTGTCCTGCTCACCTACAATGTGGTTGCTCACCTACAGTGTGTCCTGCTCACCTAACAGTGTGTCCTGCTCACCTACAGTGTGGTTGCTCACCTACAGTGTGGCTGCTCACCTAACAGTTTGTCCTGCTCACCTACAGTGTGGCTGCTCACCTACAGTGTGGCTGCTCACCTACAGTGTGTCCTGCTCACCTAACAGTGTGTCCTGCTCACCTAACAGTGTGTCCTGCTCACCTAACAGTGTGTCCTGCTCACCTAGCAGTTTGTCCTGCTCACCTACAGTGTGGCTCCTCACCTAACAGTTTGTCCTGCTCACCTACAGTGTGGTTGCTCACCTACAGTGTGGCTGCTCACCTAAGTTTGTCCTGCTCACCTACAGTGTGGCTGCTCACCTACAGTGTGGCTGCTCACCTACAGTGTGGCTGCTCACCTAACAGTGTGTCCTGCTCACCTAACAGTGTGTCCTGCTCACCTAACAGTGTGTCCTGCTCACCTAACAGTGTGTCCTGCTCACCTAACAGTGTGTCCTGCTCACCTAACAATTTGTCCTGCTCACCTACAGTGTGGTTGCTCACCTAACAGTGTGGCTGCTCACCTAACAGTGTGTCCTGCTCACCTAACAGTGTGTCCTGCTCACCTAACAGTGTGTCCTGCTCACCTAACAGTGTGTCCTGCTCACCTACAGTGTGTCCTGCTCACCTAACAATTTGTCCTGCTCACCTACAGTGTGTCCTGCTCACCTAGCAGTTTGTCCTGCTCACCTACAGTGTGGCTCCTCACCTAACAGTTTGTCCTGCTCACCTACAGTGTGGCTGCTCACCTACAGTGTGTCCTGCTCACCTAACAGTGTATCCTGCTCACCTAACAGTGTGTCCTGCTCACCTAACAGTGTGTCCTGCTCACCTACAGTGTGGTTGCTCACCTACAGTGTGGTTGCTCACCTACAGTGTGTCCTGCTCACCTAACAGTGTGTCCTGCTCACCTAACAGTGTGTCCTGCTCACCTAACAGTGTGTCCTGCTCACCTAACAGTGTGTCCTGCTCACCTTCAGTGTGGCTGCTCACCTTCAGTGTGTCCTGCTCACCTAACAGTGTGTCCTGCTCACCTAACAGTGTGTCCTGCTCACCTAACAGTGTGTCCTGCTCACCTAACAGTGTGTCCTGTTCACCTAACAGGGTGTCCTGTTCACCTAACAGTGTGTCCTGGTCATCTAACAGTGTGTCCTGCTCACCTAACAGTGTGTCCTGCTCACCTAACAGTGTGTCCTGCTCACCTAACAGTGTGTCCTGCTCACCTAACAGTGTGGCCCGCTCACCTAACAGTGTGGCCCGCTCACCTAACAGTGTGTCTTGCTCGTATAACAGTGTGTCCTGTTCGCATAACAGTGTGTCCTGTTCGCCTAACAGTGTGTCCTGCTCGCCTAACAGTGTGTCCTGCTCGCCTAACAGTGTGGCCTGCGCACCTAACAGTGTGGCCTGCGCATCTAACAGTGTGGCCTGCGCATCTAACAGTGTGGCCTGCTCACCTAACAGTGTGTCCTGCTCACCTAACAGTGTGTCCTGCTCACCTAACAGTGTGTCCTGCTCACCTAACAGTGTGTCCTGCTCACCTAACAGTGTGTCCTGCTCACCTAACAGTGTGTCCTGCTCACCTAACAGTGTGTCCTGCTCACCTAACAGTGTGGCCTGCTCACCTAACAGTGTGGCCTGCTCACCTAACAGTGTGTCTTGCTCGTATAACAGTGTGTCCTGTTCGCATAACAGTGTGTCCTGTTCGCATAACAGTGTGTCCTGTTCGCCTAACAGTGTGTCCTGCTCGCCTAACAGTGTGTCCTGCTCGCCTAACAGTGTGTCCTGCTCGCCTAACAGTGTGGCCTGCGCACCTAACAGTGTGGCCTGCGCATCTAACAGTGTGGCCTGCGCATCTAACAGTGTGGCCTGCTCACCTAACAGTGTGTCCTGCTCACCTAACAGTGTGTCCTGCTCACCTAACAGTGTGTCCTGCTCACCTAACAGTGTGTCCTGCTCACCTTCAGTGTGGCTGCTCACCTTCAGTGTGTCCTGCTCACCTAACAGTGTGTCCTGCTCACGTAACAGTGTGTCCTGCTCACCTAACAGTGTGTCCTGCTCACCTAACAGTGTGTCCTGTTCACCTAACAGGGTGTCCTGTTCACCTAACAGTGTGTCCTGGTCATCTAACAGTGTGTCCTGCTCACCTAACAGTGTGTCCTGCTCACCTAACAGTGTGTCCTGCTCACCTAACAGTGTGGCCTGCTCACCTAACAGTGTGGCCTGCTCACCTAACAGTGTGGCCTGCTCACCTAACAGTGTGTCTTGCTCGTATAACAGTGTGTCCTGTTCGCATAACAGTGTGTCCTGTTCGCATAACAGTGTGTCCTGTTCGCCTAACAGTGTGTCCTGCTCAGCTAACAGTGTGTCCTGCTCAGCTAACAGTGTGTCCTGCTCAGCTAACCGTGTGTCCTGCTCGCCTAACAGTGTGGCCTGCGCACCTACCAGTGTGGCCTGCGCATCTAACAGTGTGGCCTGCGCATCTAACAGTGTGGCCTGCTCACCTAACAGTGTGTCCTGCTCACCTAACAGTGTGTCCTGCTCACCTAACAGTGTGTCCTGCTCACCTACCAGTGTGGTTGCTCACCTAACAGTGTGTCCTGTTCACCTAACAGTGTGTCCTGCTCAGCTAACAGTGTGTCCTGCTCAGCTAACAGTGTGTCCTGCTCAGCTAACAGTGTGTCCTGCTCAGCTAACAGTGTGTCCTGCTCAGCTAACAGTGTGTCCTGCTCAGCTAACAGTGTGTCCTGCTCAGCTAACAGTGTGTCCTGCTCAGCTAACAGTGTGTCCTGCTCACCTAACAGTGTGTCCTGCTCACCTAACAGTGTGTCCTGCTCACCTAACTGTGTGCCTGCTCACCTAACAGTGTGTCCTGTTCACCTAACAGTGTGTCCTGTTCACCTAACAGTGTGTCCTGTTCACCTAACAGTGTGTCCCGTTCACATAACAGTGTGTCCTGCTCACCTAACAGTGTGTCCTGCTCACCTAACAGTGTGTCCTGCTCACCTAACAGTGTGTCCTGCTCACCTTCAGTGTGGCTGCTCACCTTCAGTGTGTCCTGCTCACCTAACAGTGTGTCCTGCTCACCTAACAGTGTGTCCTGCTCACCTAACAGTGTGTCCTGCTCACCTAACAGTGTGTCCTGTTCACCTAACAGGGTGTCCTGTTCACCTAACAGTGTGTCCTGGTCATCTAACAGTGTGTCCTGCTCACCTAACAGTGTGTCCTGCTCACCTAACAGTGTGTCCTGCTCACCTAACAGTGTGTCCTGCTCACCTAACAGTGTGGCCCGCTCACCTAACAGTGTGGCCCGCTCACCTAACAGTGTGTCTTGCTCGTATAACAGTGTGTCCTGTTCGCATAACAGTGTGTCCTGTTCGCCTAACAGTGTGTCCTGTTCGCCTAACAGTGTGTCCTGCTCGCCTAACAGTGTGTCCTGCTCGCCTAACAGTGTGGCCTGCGCACCTAACAGTGTGGCCTGCGCATCTAACAGTGTGGCCTGCGCATCTAACAGTGTGGCCTGCTCACCTAACAGTGTGTCCTGCTCACCTAACAGTGTGTCCTGCTCACCTAACAGTGTGTCCTGCTCACCTAACAGTGTGTCCTGCTCACCTAACAGTGTGTCCTGCTCACCTAACAGTGTGTCCTGCTCACCTAACAGTGTGTCCTGCTCACCTAACAGTGTGGCCTGCTCACCTAACAGTGTGGCCTGCTCACCTAACAGTGTGTCTTGCTCGTATAACAGTGTGTCCTGTTCGCATAACAGTGTGTCCTGTTCGCATAACAGTGTGTCCTGTTCGCCTAACAGTGTGTCCTGCTCGCCTAACAGTGTGTCCTGCTCGCCTAACAGTGTGTCCTGCGCACCTAACAGTGTGGCCTGCGCATCTAACAGTGTGGCCTGCGCATCTAACAGTGTGGCCTGCTCACCTAACAGTGTGTCCTGCTCACCTAACAGTGTGTCCTGCTCACCTAACAGTGTGTCCTGCTCACCTAACAGTGTGTCCTGCTCACCTTCAGTGTGTCTGCTCACCTTCAGTGTGTCCTGCTCACCTAACAGTGTGTCCTGCTCACCTAACAGTGTGTCCTGCTCACCTAACAGTGTGTCCTGCTCACCTAACAGTGTGTCCTGCTCACCTAACAGTGTGTCCTGTTCACCTAACAGGGTGTCCTGTTCACCTAACAGTGTGTCCTGGTCATCTAACAGTGTGTCCTGCTCACCTAACAGTGTGTCCTGCTCACCTAACAGTGTGTCCTGCTCACCTAACAGTGTGGCCTGCTCACCTAACAGTGTGGCCTGCTCACCTAACAGTGTGGCCTGCTCACCTAACAGTGTGTCTTGCTCGTATAACAGTGTGTCCTGTTCGCATAACAGTGTGTCCTGTTCGCATAACAGTGTGTCCTGTTCGCCTAACAGTGTGTCCTGCTCAGCTAACAGTGTGTCCTGCTCAGCTAACAGTGTGTCCTGCTCGCCTAACAGTGTGGCCTGCGCACCTACCAGTGTGGCCTGCGCATCTAACAGTGTGGCCTGCGCATCTAACAGTGTGGCCTGCTCACCTAACAGTGTGTCCTGCTCACCTAACAGTGTGTCCTGCTCACCTAACAGTGTGTCCTGCTCACCTACCAGTGTGGTTGCTCACCTAACAGTGTGTCCTGTTCACCTAACAGTGTGTCCTGCTCAGCTAACAGTGTGTCCTGCTCAGCTAACAGTGTGTCCTGCTCAGCTAACAGTGTGTCCTGCTCAGCTAACAGTGTGTCCTGCTCAGCTAACAGTGTGTCCTGCTCACCTAACAGTGTGTCCTGCTCACCTAACAGTGTGTCCTGCTCACCTAACTGTGTGCCTGCTCACCTAACAGTGTGTCCTGTTCACCTAACAGTGTGTCCTGTTCACCTAACAGTGTGTCCTGTTCACCTAACAGTGTGTCCCGTTCACATAACAGTGTGTCCTGGTCATCTAACAGTGTGTCCTGCTCACCTAGCAGTTTGTCCTGCTCACCTACAGTGTGGCTCCTCACCTAACAGTTTGTCCTGCTCACCTACAGTGTGGCTGCTCACCTACAGTGTGTCCTGCTCACCTAACAGTGTATCCTGCTCACCTAACAGTGTATCCTGCTCAACTAACAGTGTGTCCTGCTCAGCTAACAGTGTGTCCTGCTCACCTAACAGTGTGTCCTGCTCACCTACAGTGTGGCCTGCTCACCTAACAGTGTGGCCTGCTCACCTAACAGTGTGTCTTGCTCGTATAACAGTGTGTCCTGTTCGCATAACAGTGTGTCCTGTTCGCATAACAGTGTGTCCTGTTCGCCTAACAGTGTGTCCTGCTCAGCTAACAGTGTGTCCTGCTCAGCTAACAGTGTGTCCTGCTCAGCTAACAGTGTGTCCTGCTCGCCTAACAGTGTGGCCTGCGCACCTACCAGTGTGGCCTGCGCATCTAACAGTGTGGCCTGCGCATCTAACAGTGTGGCCTGCTCACCTAACAGTGTGTCCTGCTCACCTAACAGTGTGTCCTGCTCACCTAACAGTGTGTCCTGCTCACCTACCAGTGTGTCCTGTTCACCTAACAGTGTGTCCTGTTCACCTAACAGTGTGTCCTGCTCAGCTAACAGTGTGTCCTGCTCAGCTAACAGTGTGTCCTGCTCAGCTAACAGTGTGTCCTGCTCAGCTAACAGTGTGTCCTGCTCAGCTAACAGTGTGTCCTGCTCAGCTAACAGTGTGTCCTGCTCACCTAACAGTGTGTCCTGCTCACCTAACAGTGTGTCCTGCTCACCTAACTGTGTGCCTGCTCACCTAACAGTGTGTCCTGTTCACCTAACAGTGTGTCCTGTTCACCTAACAGTGTGTCCTGTTCACCTAACAGTGTGTCCCGTTCACATAACAGTGTGTCCTGGTCATCTAACAGTGTGTCCTGCTCACCTAGCAGTTTGTCCTGCTCACCTACAGTGTGGCTCCTCACCTAACAGTTTGTCCTGCTCACCTACAGTGTGGCTGCTCACCTACAGTGTGTCCTGCTCACCTAACAGTGTATCCTGCTCACCTAACAGTGTATCCTGCTCAACTAACAGTGTGTCCTGCTCAGCTAACAGTGTGTCCTGCTCACCTAACAGTGTGTCCTGCTCACCTTCAGTGTTGCTGCTCACCTTCAGTGTGTCCTGCTCACCTAACAGTGTGCCTGCTCACCTAACAGTGTGTCCTGTTCACCTAACAGGGTGTCCTGTTCACCTAACAGGGTGTCCTGTTCACCTAACAGGGTGTCCTGTTCACCTAACAGTGTGTCCTGGTCATCTAACAGTGTGTCCTGCTCACCTAACAGTGTGTCCTGCTCACCTACAGTGTGGCTCCTCACCTAACAGTTTGTCCTGCTCACCTACAGTGTGGCTGCTCACCTACAGTGTGTCCTGCTCACCTAACAGTGTATCCTGCTCACCTAACAGTGTATCCTGCTCAACTAACAGTGTGTCCTGCTCACCTAACAGTGTGTCCTGCTCACCTAACAGTGTGTCCTGCTCACCTACAGTGTGGTTGCTCACCTACAGTGTGTCCTGCTCACCTAACAGTGTGTCCTGCTCACCTAAAAGTGTGTCCTGCTCACCTAACAGTGTGTCCTGCTCACCTTCAGTGTTGCTGCTCACCTTCAGTGTGTCCTGCTCACCTAACAGTGTGCCTGCTCACCTAACAGTGTGTCCTGTTCACCTAACAGGGTGTCCTGTTCACCTAACAGGGTGTCCTGTTCACCTAACAGGGTGTCCTGTTCACCTAACAGTGTGTCCTGGTCATCTAACAGTGTGTCCTGCTCACCTAACAGTGTGTCCTGCTCCCCTAACAGTGTGTCCTGCTCCCCTAACAGTGTGTCCTGCTCACCTAACAGTGTGTCCTGCTCACCTAACAGAGTGTCCTGCTCACCTAACAGTGTGTCTTGCTCGCCTAACAGTGTGCCTGTTCGCATAACAGTGTGTCCTGTTCGCATAACAGTGTGTCCTGTTCGCATAACAGTGTGTCCTGTTCGCATAACAGTGTGTCCTGTTCGCATAACAGTGTGCCTGTTCGCATAACAGTGTGTCCTGTTCGCATAACAGTGTGTCCTGTTCGCATAACAGTGTGTCCTGTTCGCCTAACAGTGTGTCCTGTTCGCCTAACAGTGTGTCCTGCTCGCCTAACAGTGTGGCCTGCGCCTAACAGTGTGGCCTGCGCATCTAACAGTGTGGCCTGCGCATCTAACAGTGTGGCCTGCGCATCTAACAGTGTGGCCTGCTCACCTAACAGTGTGTCCTGCTCACCTAACAGTGTGTCCTGCTCACCTACCAGTGTGGTTGCTCACCTAACAGTGTGTCCTGTTCACCTAACAGTGTGTCCTGCTCAGCTAACAGTGTGTCCTGCTCAGCTAACAGTGTGTCCTGCTCAGCTAACAGTGTGTCCTGCTCAGCTAACAGTGTGTCCTGCTCAGCTAACAGTGTGTCCTGCTCACCTAACAGTGTGTCCTGCTCACCTTCAGTGTGTCCTGCTCACCTAACAGTGTGCCTGCTCACCTAACAGTGTGTCCTGTTCACCTAACAGTGTGTCCTGTTCACCTAACAGTGTGTCCTGGTCATCTAACAGTGTGTCCTGGTCATCTAACAGTGTGTCCTGCTCACCTAACAGTGTGTCCTGCTCACCTAACAGTGTGTCCTGCTCACCTAACAGTGTGTTCTGCGCACCTAACAGTGTGTTCTGCGCGCCTAACAGTGTGTCTTGCTCGCCTAACAGTGTGGCCTGTTCGCCTAACAGTGTGTCCTGCTCGCCTAACAGTGTGGCCTGCGCGCCTAACAGTGTGGCCTGCGCATCTAACAGTGTGGCCTGCGCATCTAACAGTGTGGCCTGCGCATCTAACAGTGTGGCCTGCTCACCTAACAGTGTGTCCTGCTCACCTACCAGTGTGGTTGCTCACCTAACAGTGTGTCCTGTTCACCTTACTGTGTGTCCTGCTTAGCTAACAGTGTGTCCTGCTCAGCTAACAGTGTGTCCTGCTCAGCTAACAGTGTGTCCTGCTCAGCTAACAGTGTGTCCTGCTCAGCTAACAGTGTGTCCTGCTCAGCTAACAGTGTGTCCTGCTCAGCTAACAGTGTGTCCGGCTCACCTAACAGTGTGTCCTGCTCACCTTCAGTGTGTCCTGCTCACCTAACAGTGTGCCTGCTCACCTAACAGTGTGTCCTGTTCACCTAACAGTGTGTCCTGTTCACCTAACAGTGTGTCCTGGTCACCTAACAGTGTGTCCTGGTCACCTAACAGTGTGTCCTGGTCATCTAACAGTGTGTCCTGCTCACCTAACAGTGTGTCCTGCTCACCTAACAGTGTGTCCTGCTCACCTAACAGTGTGTCCTGCGCACCTAACAGTGTGTTCTGCGCGCCTAACAGTGTGTCTTGCTCGCCTAACAGTGTGGCCTGTTCGCCTAACAGTGTGTCCTGCTCAGCTAACAGTGTGTCCTGCTCAGCTAACAGTGTGTCCTGCTCAGCTAACAGTGTGTCCTGCTCAGCTAACAGTGTGTCCTGCTCAGCTAACAGTGTGTCCTGCTCAGCTAACAGTGTGTCCTGCTCACCTACAGTGTGTCCTGCTCACCTACAGTGTGTCCTGCTCACCTTCAGTGTGTCCTGCTCACCTAACAGTGTGTCCTGTTCACCTAACAGTGTGTCCTGTTCACCTAACAGTGTGTCCTGCTCACCTAACAGTGTGTCCTGCTCACCTAACAGTGTGTCCTGCTCACCTAACAGTGTGTCCTGCTCACCTAACAGTGTGTTCTGCGCACCTAACAGTGTGTTCTGCGCGCCTTACAGTGTGTCTTGCTCGCCTAACAGTGTGGCCTGTTCGCCTAACAGTGTGGCCTGTTCATCTAACAGTGTGGCCTGTTCATCTAACAGTGTGGCCTGTTCATCTAACAGTGTGGCCTGTTCATCTAACAGTGTGGCCTGTTCATCTAACAGTGTGGCCTGTTCACCTAACAGTGTGTCCTGCTCACCTAACAGTGTGCCCTCTTCATCTAACAGTGTGGCCTGTTCAACTAACAGTTAGTCCTGTTCACATAACAGTGTGGCCTGCTCACCTAACAGTGTGTCCTGCTCACCTAACAGTGTGTCCTGCTCACCTAACAGTGTGTCCTGCTCACCTAACAGTGTGTCCTGCTCACCTAACAGTGTGTCCTGCTCACCTAACAGTGTGTCCTGTTCACCTAACAGTGTGTCCTGCTCACCTACAGTGTGTCCTGTTCACCGAACAGTGTGTCCTGCTTGTCTAACAGTGTGTCCTGCGCGCCTAAAATTGTTGCCTGCTCAACTAACGGTGTGGCCTGCTCATCTACAGTGTATCCTGCTCACCTAACAGCGTGGCTGCTCACCTAACAGTGTGTCCTGTTCACCTAACAGTGTTTCCTGCTCACCTAACAGTGTGGCCTGCTCATCTACAGTGTATCCTGCTCACCTAACAGCGTGGCTGCTCACCTAACAGTGTGTCCTGTTCACCTAACAGTGTGTCCTGCTCACCTAACAGTGTGTCCTGCTCACCTAACAGTGTGGCCTGCGCATCTAACAGTGTGGCCTGCGCATCTAACAGTGTGGCCTGCGCATCTAACAGTGTGGCCTGCTCACCTAACAGTGTGTCCTGCTCACCTACCAGTGTGGTTGCTCACCTAACAGTGTGTCCTGTTCACCTTACTGTGTGTCCTGCTTAGCTAACAGTGTGTCCTGCTCAGCTAACAGTGTGTCCTGCTCAGCTAACAGTGTGTCCTGCTCAGCTAACAGTGTGTCCTGCTCAGCTAACAGTGTGTCCTGCTCAGCTAACAGTGTGTCCTGCTCAGCTAACAGTGTGTCCGGCTCACCTAACAGTGTGTCCTGCTCACCTTCAGTGTGTCCTGCTCACCTAACAGTGTGCCTGCTCACCTAACAGTGTGTCCTGTTCACCTAACAGTGTGTCCTGTTCACCTAACAGTGTGTCCTGGTCACCTAACAGTGTGTCCTGGTCACCTAACAGTGTGTCCTGGTCATCTAACAGTGTGTCCTGCTCACCTAACAGTGTGTCCTGCTCACCTAACAGTGTGTCCTGCTCACCTAACAGTGTGTCCTGCGCACCTAACAGTGTGTTCTGCGCGCCTAACAGTGTGTCTTGCTCGCCTAACAGTGTGGCCTGTTCGGCTAACAGTGTGTCCTGCTCAGCTAACAGTGTGTCCTGCTCAGCTAACAGTGTGTCCTGCTCAGCTAACAGTGTGTCCTGCTCAGCTAACAGTGTGTCCTGCTCAGCTAACAGTGTGTCCTGCTCACCTACAGTGTGTCCTGCTCACCTACAGTGTGTCCTGCTCACCTTCAGTGTGTCCTGCTCACCTAACAGTGTGTCCTGTTCACCTAACAGTGTGTCCTGTTCACCTAACAGTGTGTCCTGCTCACCTAACAGTGTGTCCTGCTCACCTAACAGTGTGTCCTGCTCACCTAACAGTGTGTCCTGCTCACCTAACAGTGTGTTCTGCGCACCTAACAGTGTGTTCTGCGCGCCTTACAGTGTGTCTTGCTCGCCTAACAGTGTGGCCTGTTCGCCTAACAGTGTGGCCTGTTCATCTAACAGTGTGGCCTGTTCATCTAACAGTGTGGCCTGTTCATCTAACAGTGTGGCCTGTTCATCTAACAGTGTGGCCTGTTCATCTAACAGTGTGGCCTGTTCACCTAACAGTGTGTCCTGCTCACCTAACAGTGTGCCCTCTTCATCTAACAGTGTGGCCTGTTCAACTAACAGTTAGTCCTGTTCACATAACAGTGTGGCCTGCTCACCTAACAGTGTGTCCTGCTCACCTAACAGTGTGTCCTGCTCACCTAACAGTGTGTCCTGCTCACCTAACAGTGTGTCCTGCTCACCTAACAGTGTGTCCTGCTCACCTAACAGTGTGTCCTGTTCACCTAACAGTGTGTCCTGCTCACCTACAGTGTGTCCTGTTCACCGAACAGTGTGTCCTGCTTGTCTAACAGTGTGTCCTGCGCGCCTAAAATTGTTGCCTGCTCAACTAACGGTGTGGCCTGCTCATCTACAGTGTATCCTGCTCACCTAACAGCGTGGCTGCTCACCTAACAGTGTGTCCTGTTCACCTAACAGTGTTTCCTGCTCACCTAACAGTGTGGCCTGCTCATCTACAGTGTATCCTGCTCACCTAACAGCGTGGCTGCTCACCTAACAGTGTGTCCTGTTCACCTAACAGTGTGTCCTGCTCACCTAACAGTGTGTCCTGCTCACCTAACAGTGTGTCCTGCTCACCTTCAGTGTGGCTGCTCACCTTCAGTGTGTCCTGCTCACCTAACAGTGTGTCCTGCTCACCTAACAGTGTGTCCTGCTCACCTAACAGTGTGTCCTGCTCACCTAACAGTGTGTCCTGTTCACCTAACTGGGTGTCCTGTTCACCTAACAGTGTGTCCTGGTCATCTAACAGTGTGTCCTGCTCACCTAACAGTGTGTCCTGCTCACCTAACAGTGTGTCCTGCTCACCTAACAGTGTTTCCTGCTCACCTAACAGTGTGTCCTGCTCACCTAACAGTGTGTCCTGCTCACCTAACAGTGTGTCCTGCTCGCCTAACAGTGTGTTCTGCTCGCCTAACAGTGTGTCCTGCTCGCCTAACAGTGTGTCCTGCTCGCCTAACAGTGTGTCCTGCGCGCCTAACAGTGTGTCCTGCTCACCTAACAGTGTGTCCTGCTCACCTAACAGTGTGTCCTGCTCACCTAACAGTGTGTCCTGCTCACCTAACAGTGTGTCCTGCTCACCTAACAGTGTGTCCTGCTCACCTAACAGTGTGTCCTGTTCACCTAACAGCGTGTCCTGTTCACCTAACAGTGTGTCCTGTTCACCTAACAGTGTGTCCTGTTCACCTAACACTTCAAACCACTACTGCTTCAGATCATTCCTCTGATCCCTTACTGAATTATGTTTTTGTAAGTAAAATATATGGTTCAATATAACAGATATACTGTAACTGTGCCTTATTGCCCTCCTGGTTGAAAAACAACAGCCCTTCTGGGTGAAACTAAAAATAATGTCACCTGTGGTCGGCATTGCAGGCCCACTCGTTGTATTTCCTCATTCCTCTGGGGGCAAGTTCCGCCCTCGCAGCCTCGGACTCTTTGTTTATTGTGTAATAAAAGAAATAAAGTGGCCTGACGGGTTTGACAGGCTTTAAAAGCCTTAAATGGAACACGGTTGGCTCTGCCCTGGTGGGTCTATGGAGACCACACAGTTAATGGGAGTAAATGGAAAGACAGGACTTAAAAACGCATCCACCAGAGAAGCGAGAATCACAAAGTGATGCTCAGGAGCAGAAACAGAACAGTGAGACTGGCAGGGCGCTGCCCCTCGAACCAAAGATGGCTGCTGTGCACAGCTGGATTCCAGCCGGTATGCAACTTATCGAAAGAAGCCCCCCATAGTACCTAGTGAGAACCTACAATGTCCTTCTCTGGTGCCACACTTTTTAAAAACATCTGTTTATCAGGTGTACGCAGTTTGTCATACAGTACAACACCACAGTATTTCAGACTTGATCAATAACCATAGGCATTGCAGTGACATTTTCGGCTAATTCCCTTGTTGAGCTGTCCAATACTCATCCCACCCGGGGCCCAATCGGTACATCGCCCTCCTGAACCGAGGACGCTATTGACATAACAGTGGGGGCGGCACATGGACTTCCCTTGTAAACATTCCATTCGCCCCAGATCCTCTCCCACCTCCGGGGGTAACGCCTACTCTCATAGACTACCTTCTCCACCACCATACACCAGTCCATGTCTCTCGTCCAGTGCCTTGGAATTGGTGCTCTGGTGCCACACTTGACATCTGGAAGTCCCTTAGGGTCTCAAAAAAAGACTAAAAAACATCTGTTCAACATGCATTTAAATTAGGCCACTGGTCCACCCTGATGCCTGCTACCATCTGTGTACCTCTGCTCACTTCTTTGCCATTGTCCTTTCATATCTCTTCACTGTTTTAAATCTTTTACTTCTGATCTCACAACCTCCCTTGGTATCCTTTTTAGGTCTTGTCAAAATGTACGTATCGAGTTCAACACCAGTAGTTAGAGTGGGCTCCGGGTTAGCTCACTGCTTATTGACTTTCTTGCAAATCTTGTTTGCCTTCTTCTTATTCAAAGGCCTTCCTTCCACTTCTTCTGTTTGTCCCTCCCCTGAAACATAGCTGCTGTTTCTGATTGGGTGAGTTCTATCCTTCCACTGCTTTTTCTTTTTCTTTAAGCATGCCATTGAAGTCCATGTGTTTTTCCGCTCTCTCCATGTGTTTGTTTTGTCTTACATGTTTGCCTCCCCCTTGGCTTTCACTGAAGTGCAGTATAAAGTTTCATTTAACATCCTATGATACACATATGAAGCACATTTCCATTTAAGGGAACTTGCCTTGCCCACATGCTTCAAAGCAACTCATACCCCTAAACAACACTGCCCTCACCACAGCTTTTCCGTTGCTTCCTAGCCCGTCCCCACCCCGATATATAAATAGCCATATAATCCCCCTAGTGGATGTTGCAGCAGCCTAGGGTAGCCTTACCGCTCATTTCCACGCCCGCCTTTCTCTGGTGCTCACCCGTCCCACTGCCCTATCCTACTCCCTACCCCACTGGCCAATTATATATGTATATATTTCTTTTTTCCCCGTGGGCGCATCATCTGTAAAGTGCTACCTTGAGATTTACTTTCTATTTTTCATGCTCCAATGCAATTTATTTCATCTTTCTGGATTACCTTTTTAAAATGGTCAATTGCCATTTTGGATTTGTAAAGTAAAAATGCCAAAATGCCTGCCAATGCGTCCTCACAAATGCGCATATGTTAGAGGCTACGTTGGAGCAGCTTTTATTAGAAGACCCATTCGAAGATGGCCACAGTGTGGGTGTGCATTGAGTCATCATGCACCAATAGCCATTTTGAAATTACGTACTGCCAGTGCCAACAAGAACTGCCAATAGTTCGGTCTGCCAACATCGAAACCTATTGGGTTTGCCAATGCTTGTTCCATTTGTGTTTTTTTTTCCCTTTCCCAATTTCCCCGTCTCTGTGATCTCTCTTTATTTTTAGAATTCAGGCTTCTTTTCTTGTGCTTGTACAATGGAATGCAAAAATAGACTAGCAAATGGGCCAAGGTTTCAGGGGTCTCCCATTCCATCATAGCCTGAATTCTAGCCACAGAGGTTGACCGTTCCCACTAGACACAAAGGCTCATATTTACAATGGCATTGTGCCTCAGGAACATCACTTTTAATGGTGCAATGCCCTTTCTGCACTTTCTGTGGTGCAATGCCCAGCTCCATATTTACAAGGTGGCTTTAAGCCACTTAACGTGGCTTAACACCACCTTGTAAATAAGCCCCTTACCGCAGCAGTCCGCTGTGACAAAGGGGAGGGCAAAGGGTGTTGCTGTGGGCGTTCCACAGTAACACCCATTGTTTTTTTATGCTGCCCCTATTTACAAAGGTGCCATAAATATGGGGCAGCGCCAAAAATAGGATCAGGCAAAACCTGGTCTTAAACATGTGCAACAAGGAGAAATGATTAATTTCCCCTCGTTTTTGCTGTTTCTATGTGTGCTGCATTTTGCAGCACATACAGACACAGCAAATCGCCATTAGTGGTTGTTCATGTGCAGGACTGTGTCTCTTCCTGCACATAAATAATCATTAAAAAGGAGGTTTTGCAACTTCTATATGTGCTGCATTCTTCAGTACACGTAGAAGTTACAAATCACCATTAGTGGGACACCTTCCTGCACATGAACAATCTTTCCCTGCAATGCAGGTCCCCTTGCACTTTGGTCAAGGGGGTCTGCGTAGGTGCTAGGCAGCTAAATTTAGCGCCAGTGCTAGGGGGAAAGCAGGGGTGTGCCGCATTTTTGTAAATACAGCGCATTCCTGCGTTTCGAAACTGTTGGAGCACAGCATTCGCAATTTTGGCTTAACGCAGCACTCCGACAGTTTCTTGTAAATATCCCCCACCGTGTCTCATCTGGAACACTGAGCTCTACCCAATCTAGCACTTGGTGGCCGTGACTCTGAGGCTTGTTCTCTTAAATTCTTGCAAAACCTTTCTAAGGTGAACGAGGTGACCTGCCTCAGTGTCTTTCTAACGATAGATTCTAAGGGAACATAATCTGTACTAGAACTAACGGAGTAACCTTATTTGCCCAACAACATTGGTTGTCCCATGGATGGCCCGCTCAGAGGGTCTAAACTCCTGACTCTCCTGCCTCCAGTGGAGGACACGGGTAACACTTCAGAAGGATACGAAACAGAAAGCATTATGGCACATGAGCTTACCCTCGACTGCATGGATCGCGGGGTCATAGGCTACGCTGTAATGCCATTCAGAGCCGCCCAAACACAAGAATGCCTCTTCAATGCACAAAAACATAGGCCGGTCAAGTGTAAAGTGCAGACAAATGGAGCACATGTGAGTTCATGGAGAAGACCTAATTCAACCACCAAAGAGTATCTCTGTGGAGTTTGTTCTCATCTTCAATTAGTTCTGTCTCATTACTTCTTGGGCTAAACTGATATCAAGGTATGACTGCCTGGCGTAAGGGGTGATGAAGACCCCTTGCTGCGGAATGGAACCACATGTGGGTCGCAAGAAGGCCACGATGGAAGACTTAACACATGCAAAGCCAGCCCTAGATCTATTCAAGGAGAGGCTTAACTATCAATTTATTCGATAATATGCCTCTTTGGAGTAGTGCACATAAAGCATGCATATCACTTACTCGCCTTGCCAGAGTAATGTGAGAAACATGTCCTTCAAAGTAACCAACCTTGTGGCACATAGGTTCACTGGAACACAGGGCTCTTTACAGCAAGTAAGGTTCAGATGCCTTCATTCACTTGACCTCTTTAAGTCAGCAAGGCAATAGTTAACAATGTTCACAGTGAGTAGGAGTTCAGTAGATGCCAATAGGCCTGTCCTCTTGTCGAGTGGGTCCGCTGAACGTATGTCAATGTAGTACAACACCCAGCCAACGAGAGAGAACTGTTCACTTATCCTCTGGCTAAGTGTTGAATCCATTGCTCTTCAAGGTGTAGGTGGCTGGTGGATGGCGTTGCTGCCATCACTAATTTGCCAATCCATGACTGTCACCCAAAGCTTGAGATACAGTACCCATCTCCTGTCTATGCAGATGTCTAGGTACCCCTTAACATCAGCTGACAGTCCAATCTTCTAAAGAAGCAGTAATTCGCCTACTCTGCTGGAAGCAGTAATTCGCCTACTCTGCTGGGGGTACAGCTTGTGCGGTTCCATATACACGATCTGCTTTTTAAATCCAACATTACCAATTTGCTTGGCTAAACTTAAAACACAGGCCCTTATTTCTAAACATGTGAGCAATTCTATGAGCATGAAAAACTGTGCGACACGCACACGCAGTTTTATATCCTCAGCGCTCCATTGCACTCTAGCTGCTAGATTTGTGCTTTACTCCTACTTGCAAAGATGCATGCACTCATACATGAAAAGAGACGCCAAAACTAATGCTACAAAAATAGAGTTTAGCATGTCTGGGAGCCTGCATGGACACAACAGCAACACTAGGCTTATTGTCATGCTCAAGGTTTGGAATACGCCATGATACCATTTTGGGGCCGCTGTCACGTTCCACGCATTTTCTTCATCATCATCAACATCATCATCATATCACCTGAACACATTGCACTTAATGGGAACAGAAGTAAAATGTAAGAATTTTTGACCCAAACAATCCATTGAAAGTGTAGCCTCTAAGGACGCGCTTCCTCTGCACAATCCATGCATGTACGGCTTCCTTTCTAGGCCTAGGATTTGTCAGTGCAGCTGTCAAATATACCAAAGGGCATATTTACAAGGAGCTAGTGCTGCCGCAGCATTATTTTATTTGACCCAGCAGCAGCGCAATCAGTGCTTTCAACTGCTCCATATTTACAAACTGCTGTATTGGGCCAAATGCGTTACTTTGTAAAGGCCTGCAACACATTATACCTGCGCCAGGTATAATGTATGCAGGGTAGACGTTCCCACGTTAAAAGCCACGTAGAACTGACACAGTGAAATGTGCACATTTTCACTGCGCCACTCTATAACTGTACTACGTCAAAATCCCTATGCCATCTCACATCAGGTGTACGGATTGACACAGGGCTTTTAACATGGGACTTACCTCTGTGTTCTGACGCATTGCTGGAATTGCACCAGTCTTACGACCAACTCCAGCAATGGCTCACCTTAGCACCAAAAGATGCATGAGAATTTCTGACACATCCGTAAATCATTGTGTCATGGAGCACTATATAGTAAATACAGCACATTCATGGCGTTGTTAGGGCATTCACCGAAGCTGCAAGAAATCTGACATATCAATGGGTCAGTTCTTCACCGTCCCGCCTCATGCGGTGCAGGTCCCCACGGCGGGGGATCCCCCCCAGTGTCCCCCCACACCACCCTCGGGCCTGTTGGGTTCACCCCTGCTCACCTGACGCACCCCACGGTTCCCCACACCGGATAGCGCACGCGCCCATTCCCCCCCCCAGGTGGGAGGCAGCTATACTGTCGAATAGGCAATGGCAGACTTAGGACATAGCTCTGACCCAATCATTCAGAACTTCATGGCACTTCCCAGTTTGGTTCTCCCCCCCAGTTTTCTTTACGGGCAAAGATCTGCTACAGTACAGACCACATCTCCATGGAACAAGACACATATGTACTTTCTATGTTGATAACGGTCTATTCTGCTACTCATGTAACATACTCATTTCCACGGAATGTGATGTATGTATGCTTATATTCATAAATGCCAATAAAAAGAATTTTCAAAAAAATCAATTGGTCAGTTCTTGTAAATATGCCCCCAAGTGTTCACAATATACAGAGAATGGGCTCTGTTTCCACCGCTTCCTATTTTTGCCCTTCTATATTTAGCCACTTTCAGCATTTGGCTTGAGTCTTCGTCAGTCACACTCTGGCTCACCTCAGTGGAGTATTCATCTCTCACCTAATGCTACTGGCTGTTTGGATGTATCCTTTCGCCTCCATTCAAGTATCTGCATTGAACTGTATAAGGGACTACGTTACAACTGTAGTCTTCTCTGTCTGCTCGTGCTGGTTCCCTCCCATCTGTCTCACTGTAATGTGGTGATGCTGCAGGTGTCAGCACGTTAAATCCAGGCCTATTAGCTTTGCAAATGTTTGTTGTCATGTGGCTAAGAAAGGGAACACCACAGATCCTAAAGAGTGAACAACACAGAGGTTTAGCTAACATTTGTGTGACTCTTAGGTCTGCCAGCTTCAGGTCTACTTCTGTCTTAACTCGGACAAAGCAGAATGTTACTGGCTCGCCCCATGAGCTATTGTACATTCCCCCTGCTTTCATGAAAACACACAGAGCATGTTCCTACTTTGATTACTTCCATAAAGCATCACTGTGCTGCCAGTTCCTATCAGAGCCCTCTTACAGTGGAGAAGTCAGTCACGGTGGGCACGTTTTAAAGTCTTTTCTCCTTATGTTTGCTGTTTGAAGTATGTAGTTATAAGGCAGAAAAAGACTGATTTTGGGAGATATTCCTAATTTTTGTAACGGCCGGGGCATTAAATTAACAGCTCCTGGGGTTGTTCTGGGGTGTGATATCTTCAGGATGACATCGGTGTAACAAAAGTGGGAACAGAATAAAATCATTGACCATTTTTTAATACTGAAAGTTCTGTGTTAAACACGCAGCCACATTGGCAGCAGGTGGCATGGGACCCTCCACCTTGAACTGTTGCACCAGCCACTATTTTACATGAAAGGAAAATGTTGTATTTATTTAATATAGTGTTAAGGCTGAGATATTACAGTAGTAAACCCTCTTGTGTTTTTTAAAGCAAGGGCTAGCTCCTAACGGGATCATAGACACTGCAAGTAGCAGTGTGGTGTCCCCAAAATAACCATGTTCGAGTTTAGATGATGAAAGAGCAATAAAGGTGCCTTTAATTTTTGTTATTATTATGTCACATTTGCCTGTGCTGCAAGGACAGGTCAAATGTTAGGCAATTGATCTAACAAATTACTGCTTATTCTTTTAGCATGTGAATTGGTGTTTTCTTTTTCTAACTGAAAAGTAAGAACATTTTGCGGAATGAACTATGGAAAACACAACAACTTTTAAATACTTGTAAATGAACTGTACAAATATTTCTGTATATATATTAGCAGTTAAGAGTGAGCGAATGAAGTAAATTTGTTTTGTAATTCTGAGGTGAGATAGAAACAAAGATTTTAATACGACCAATACACTTGGTGATACACAAATTAAATATTTGCTGATACCTAATTTTCACACATTATCCTTTGTGTGCTATATAATTTTATCAGTAAAACAGGATGTTTCTATTAATGCAGTCATTGTAAATTATACTTGTAAATGGTATTTATATAGAGCTTTTTACCCCTGATATGGCACGGAAGCACTTTATGGCAAGTAGCACGCTACTTCAGAACCCAAGGTTAGAGTTAGTAGATTAGTAACACTTTTTTTTCCCTTTTTTAGGTCGAGCCTAGCGCAGCTCGCATGCGCTGCACTAGGAGATGACCTTTAGAAATCGGTTAGCTCTTTTCAAGCACTCGTGCTTGTGGTGGCATCCACCTTGCGGGAGCGAGCAGTGGCGCGCAGGGGCCATCTGTTTGTAATTAGCGTGGCCGCGCGTGCTTGTTTACATTTGCCTGCTCGTGGTCGCTTTCACTTTCTTGCCGGCTCTTCGTGTAGTCTTTGCTTCGATGTAGATATGCGCGCGCTTGTTTGACTAGTTGTCGCCCTGCTGTGCGTCCTGTCGCCAGCTGTAGGTTCCCTCTCTATCCTCAAAGTGGCTGGTTCTCTTGTCGGTGTCAGCACACATCCTTATTTGGAGTGCGGTCGCTGCATGCTGTCCCTGTGCCTCTTGTATATCGTTGTTCGGTTTTGGGAGGGGGTGTTTTTTCCTCTGTGTGCGCTCTTTTTAGCCCTCGTCTGGTGGCCATGTTTCATTGTTCTGTCAGAGGAGTTTGTCAAACCTCAGCTCGCGGGTTTCCGTTCTCGTTTCGTGGGAAAGGGCCCACTTTCGCCGTGCTTCAGTCCCCGAGGCGACTTGGAGTTGGATTCCAAGAAACTATTTACATACAATGTTCGCTCCAGAGAATGACGGCTTGCGCTCTCTGCCTTTGTCTTTGCCGGAGGGAGCCTTGCTTCCCTGCAGCCTCGACACTTCAGAATAGCATTGCTTTTCGTCATATCAGCGGAATTGAAAGGCGTTGCTGAGCCCCAATCCATGGGTTTAACAACCCCCTTCGCTCAGTCGCAGGGGGCGGGACTTAGGTAGAGACATTGAAATTGGGGAAGTACGTTTCAAAATCAAGCATATGGCTAGGAACAAGACCCCGGGGACAGATGGGCTCCCGGTGGAGTTTTACTCTACATACCTCGATGTCTTGGCCCCACGGCTAGTGGCACTGTATAATAGAGCGAAGCAGGAGGGCTGTCTCCCTGCTTCAATGAGGGAAGCAGTAAACGTCCCACTCTTAAAACCCTGGAAACCCGCGGGGGATCGGACCGCATATCGGCTCCTCGCCATGCTCAACTTAGACTACAAAATTTTAAGCCGTATATTGGCCAGTCAGCTGTTGGCCCATATGCCAACACTTATTCACGTGGATCAGGCAGGATTTATCCCAGCCAGGAACACGGCGATGAATGTCTGTAGGCTCTTGCGCATATTGGGGGCAGACACTTACTGCAAGGAAGAAGCATGAATTTTCATGGTCGACATTGAGATGGCTTTTGACAGAGGGGACCGCTTCGTGGAATGGACAGCGATATTGTATAAAAATTCCACTGCCAGAGTTCAGACGAGGGGGGTTGATTTCGGAGGCCTGCATGGTGGGTAGGGGTACGAAACAGGGCTGCCCAGTGTCACCCTTGTTCTTCGCGCTGGCGATGGAACCCATAGCTGTACACGCCAGGTCAGGCCGCTACTACCAGGGGATGCTGGTAGAGGGACAACTACAGCACATAGCCTTATACGCGGATGACCTCCGACTGTTCCTGGCCAATTCTAAGGGGGCCTTACGGGGAGCTAAGGAACTGCTGGATCTCTTGGGGAGAGTTGCAGGGTTCAGAGTAAATTGAGCCAAATCGTGCCTTTTTCCTGCATGCTTGGGCTGAGACGGGTCAAGGGAATCAGGGGGCGTGCCTTGGGAAACCAGATGTTTGCCCTACTCGGTTACTCTGCTATATCATGACTCTGTAGATCTTTCAGAGGGTAATATAGGACGCGCCGTGCGCAGCACCAAAAGTAACTTTGAATTCTGGGGGACCCTTCCATTATCTGTGGCGGGAAGGGTGGCATTGGTGAAAATGGTTACGATACCCAGACTTCTCTATTTCTTTGGGGCGCTCCCAATCTGGATCCCACCTAAGATCTTTGCTCAACTCAATACAATGCTCACGGGGTTCTTGTTGGGTACCGGGAGGCGGAGAGTAGCTCTTACCACTATGATGAGACCCAGGGTGGAGGGGGGTTTCGCAGTGCCGGATTTCAAAGCCTACTATTACGCTGCACAGCTACAGTGGTACATGAAATGGATGGCACGTAGGCTCAAAAATACAGAAGACCTTGGTGGTCCGGACCCGAGCCTGGGCCTTCTATCCCGGGTGTTACTGCGTCTGCATATGAGGAAGGGAACGGTTCCCTCGGATCTCCAAACGGTTCGCCAGTGTTAAAACCGATTAGCTAGACGAGCGCAAGCGCGGACCCCATATGCGCCTGAGATCCCGTTGATCGTTAGTGAGGCTTTACAGCATGATGGAGATTGGAGCAGGTTGCGGTTATGGAGTGAGGCTGGGATCTCTACTATAGGGGATTTGTTTGAAGACACTACCTTGCTCCCTCTCAATGATCTGCTGGAGCGCCATGACCTCCCAAGAGGTGATTTCCTGCTACATGGCGCTCTAACTGCAGCCATCCGAAAGCATTGGCGGGAGGGAATGGTGGAACCCCAGACTTCCCTGGCATGGCAATATGTGGCAATGGCAGCGGGTACTTTCAAAGCAGTCACTTGCCTCTACAGGCGTATCACCCAGGGAATGCGACGGCCCCTGGAGACATTACGGCTTAAATGGGAGGAGGACCTGGGTGAGGTGATTGATGAGAAACCCTGGGAGAAACTTGTGGAAAGGGCCTGGAAGAGCTCTAGGAATGCGCACTTCAAGTTAATTCACATTTATGTGTTGCATAGGGCGTACCTTACCCCAGGCAAGATTAATGAGTACTTTGGAGCCCGGACTGGGTGCCCGAGATGTAATTAGAAGGTGCAGGGTTTCTCCACATGTTATGCGATTGTCTATGTCTGGGAACTCACTAGTCATTGGAAAGCGAAAAATGGCCCAAGTGTGACACGGTGGACGAGAGAACTAGTGAAGTGGGCGGACTGCTAGGGGGCCATTCGATTGCAGATGGCCCTCCGCACTGGGAACGCAAAATCAATGGAGATGGCAAGGGCATGGGTGGCACTGGTGGACCTGTTGAAACACCCGACTGACGACGCTGTTGACGACCAAGAGGAGGTGGTCCCTCTAGCAGGAGAATGAACTCGGGGTCACCTTGTTGCTCTGAAAGAGTCCCCTTGCTGGGAAAGGCTGACATGGTAAACATTTACCCCCATTGCACCACTAGCCGGAGATCAGGGGCATAGAGCCCACGATGCATTGTTGGACCGACCAATGCCCAAGTGCAGATGTTTTAATGCATCAGCGGCATGCCTGGGGAGTGGCGAGGGAGAGGGGTTTGGAGGGAGGTGGGAGGGCGGGAGGGGGTTTATTTGGTGTTATTTGCACAGGGTTATTAGGTAGGATTTAGGGCTGACGGAGTTCACTGGCGCACACTGCAGTATACAGAGAAGGGGGTGGGCACCGGGTTCGGGCCTGCAGACCCTTATTTCCTCAACAGGTGGTCTGTCAACAGACGCTGAGGGTTCATCCTGTATTTATTGTGTTCAAAAGCATTGAATATTGAGATGGACATTATGTCTTGCAATAACGACCTGTGGGCCGGTTTATTTGTCCTATTGTGATATAATCAAATTTGTTTACCAAAAATCATACACCTCAATCTGAGTGCCCCAAATCTGATAATGCAAAAACCATCACCAGTAAAAGTGTAGTGTGTGGTTAGACGCAAATTAGGATAACAGTGCTTGCACCTTATATTTTTAAATTTTTTAAAAAAACGTGATTGGACGTTCATGTGACATTTGCCACTTGTTTGCTCCTTAGCATTACCACAAGTTTTACATTTCTATAGCCCAAAATGGAACACTGGTCCAGAATTAAAGCAATCGCAAGTGGGGAGAGAGGGTGGGGGTTGAATGAATTCTTTGAAAGCTGCTGAGAATTCCACTTTTGGGGAACTATCCCCTGTAAATATTTTAAAGGAAGTTTTTGACTTGTCGAGAAGATATTTTGACAGGTTGAATTTCCATTTTTGAACTAAAACGGCAAGGCTACTAATGGTAGGCCTGCAGTCATGTTTGCATCATCTCTGTAGTGGGTGGCAGAATGGGTGCTATATTCGACTAGTGACATTTTACTTTCAGGCTCGGAGTACCTTTTTTAGCATGTACAACAATACTTACAAGCAAGTTAAATATGCTAATTAGGGGCGTTTCACTTACATTGTGTTTAGAAAAGGAGCAGAGGCGCTTTGACACTGATTAGCAGGGGTATAGGGCACAGTTATACACAGTTATACAGCCAGCAGAAACAAGCCAAAAATCCATGTAAAGCATTTCCTACAATACACTTTTTGCACAGGTTCTGTATTTTGAGGTGGCTACTCTTACAGAATCATTAAGTAAGCAGGACTGCATTGTTCTGTCTACCTTTCCTACTATCCCTCATACATAACATAACCAATTTTTATAAATTAGTTCATGCTCCCCACAGGTTGACCTCGCACCAGCATCTGTCCTGAGGGGATCTCCAAAACACATGAGGTCGAAACGCATCAACAAACATCGAGACGAGATAGGACAACCAAGCACACGAAAATAAGAGGTTGTATGTCCATCTCAGGGACGCTATATGTAATAATTGGCCCCTGAAGCCAAGGACAGCCACACCCTCTGGATCGCTCATCAAAAGTGGGATTCTGCCCTACTTTTAAAGATCCCAATCAACCCCCTTTGTGCTCACGTACGCATGTTCATTTTGGTCTACTGAAATGTAAACGTTTAATAATCCTAAGGGTCCAATAATGTCACAAATGAGCTGCCAAATTACTGCCCTTCATTTTTGCTTAAAAAATAAAACATTACATTACATGTACTCTATCATAATTTGCGTGCTGCTGCGCAGTACACTTTCATTGATGATGGGATTCACATGATCATGTTTGGATCACACATAGACTGTTTCGTCTTTCAAGCATTGGCATAGCCAATAGGTCTTGCTTTTGGGGCCTTAGAAGTATTTAGTTATGCAGCACAATATCCTTGGTGCAACAACATCAACTGTTGCATGGCTAAACATTTTTAAGGTCCCAAATGCGAGACCTATTGGCCATGCCAATGCTTGTTTACATTAGTTGTGTTAGGTTTGTGCTCTTGATTTCTTGTGCTCTTGTGTGTTCAGAAGAGTTTAGAGTAGGGATAGGATGATGGGAATGGATTTAAAAGAGGAAGTAGTAAGTTGTTTTTGTAAGTGGTGGTTGTGTGTGCCTGTTGGTTGGAAGGCATGGCTAAAAAAGAAGAAGAAGTTTGAGAAGGAAGTTTGAAGGCTCACAGTAGTCAGAAAGGTTAGGCATGAGAGAAAGGAGGGATGGTACAAAGACTGAAAGGAGGCGTGTTTTAATAGCAAACACACTTTAATTATGTTATACATACATATATGCACATGACACTTGGTAGGGTTTATTGACTGGAGAAGACTTCTATATATATATATATATATATATATAAATACCCATATGTGCCTAAAAGCAGCATTATTGCATGGTCCGATATGCACATTTATCTTGTGGTGAAATTTCTAAAGGTTTTGGAAGCAGGCATAACCTCCTCCAAATATGCATCTATATATACATAAAAGCAAAATTTATGAAATTGTCTTATACACACACGTATCTTTATGATGCAATATATATTTTTTCTCCTTATATAAATATATCTACTTATAACAGGAAGAATGGTTCAATCTACAATGACTCTGATATAACAACCACTTTATTGCTATGCCGTGAGAAGCAGAGCTTGTCATGTCCATTTGTCTCAAAATTCTTGAGGAATGAGGTAGGTAGATACTGTGCATTTTGGCTTATGAAATACTGTCTTTTATAAAAAATGCTTTACTAGCACACTCTCCTTTGTGGATTATGACCATTTCATTAGAAAATGGGTTCTCTGTAAATGATTATGCACTACCGCCCTATGTTTCAGGGATATGTGTGGCAGTGTGCTCCAAAATGCACCACCAACTGCGTACTATACCCATTGCTTAATTTGTGTAATAATAAGTGCCTGGGCTCTTGTCAGGAGGCCACTGCAGCTTGCACCACACATTGCCACTGCGAATGATAGTAAAAACACAACTACGAACATCAAGCTCCTAAATTGTGACAATTCTGATTATTCCAGGGCCCCAAAGCTTTAAGAATGGATTGGGCGTCAGATAATAGTCACTTTTAATGTATACTAAATTAATAATTAACTGTTGTGGTAACCAGACAACGCCACCTTGTGGCAGACTGTCACAAGCGCCGGTGTTGACAATCAAGTGCCGGTGCTGAGCACAAGAAAATCACCGTCTCAAATTAAGCACTGACTATTCCCTTATCAGGCTCTTGATAAAAAACATTATCTACTCTTGTTGTGTGATGCTGTTTACATGTTCACAATCCCTGTGACCACAGTGATGTAACACTGAGGCAGCACCCAGACTCTGGAAATTTTTGCAGCACAACAGAACAGGCTTAGTTTTGGCAGGTGTTCTTCTGTCTGTGTTTTTTCTGTCAGAAAATATCTTCGTCAAACACCGTCGCGCACTAATATGGCAACGGCATCAAAGTGCGCATGCGTGGCTTTTAATCCGCTCCCTTTACATACACTTCAAGCTTCACCGTGGGGACTGTGGTCAAACAGCATTACAAACAAAACAAGACAAAGCCTATTTACGTCTTTTTAATGTGCTTTCCATTTACACAGAGACAAGATAAAAGCCCGCCCGATAAGGCTGATGCCCCGTGTCCCAAAAACAAACAACGCAATCGTGCAGCGTTCACAGGCAGATTTACTGGAAGAGACTGGCTTCCGTCGCTTAGGAGACAGTCTAACGAGTGCTCTCAAATTAAATTCTCCTTTCCCGCTCTATCCAGCTAAAAATAGGCCGCCTACTAAAAGCAAATCAAGACGCTTTTAAAATAAATGTCTCCAGTTTAAAGTCCCAGTAACCACCGACACCCAGGCATAATAGGAAATGTAAATCTGAGCCAGAGACGGGGTAGCGAATAGGCAGGGCCACTGGAATTATGCGATTGTGCGGATGTCGCGTTTTTCACATAATTAGATATTTGCCACATAATCTACCATCTGCTCATAATCTGCAGATCTGACACTAAAAAAACCTCTCTCTAGCTTAAACGGTCCAAAAGTTACTAAAAACACAGCGACACGTGGTGCTGCGTCATTAGCAAATCTTGACTGGACACCTTTCTGTTGTTTATTGTTATATTTGAGTGTTAAACTGGTATAATGAGGTGCAAGCAGTGCCCAGACAGTGTTAACATGTGTAAACATGGAAAAATAATAAAGTAGTACTATCACAAAATGTGTCGTATTATGCCACATAATTTGCCTTTTCCTGTAGCACAAGTTACTCAACCCTGTTGCAATATTTTTTGTCCTCTACTGCTACATAATTCGAATGGCCATGCATATAGGGGAAGGTTTTGCACCTGATCAGTGACTGACAGGGCTGAGTCCGCTTCTTGCAGAATTGTACTGGGACAGAAAGGTCTAGGCCCCAAAATAAAAGTAGCCCCCATTAGCGAATGAGATAGATAAACAAGCATTAGCAAAGAGAACAGGTCTCACCTATGCAAGAGCTCTTGGCTTTGCCAATATGTTTTAGACATGTTGTACACCAGCGTGGCTGCTGTTCTAGATGGTGCTAAACGTTAGTTTGGTACAAGAGAGTGGCTTGGAGTAGTGTCTTAAAGTGGAGTCTAGTGGAATGTTATGGAGTGGTGTAGAGTTCAGTGGCTTGGAGTGAAGTGGAGTGGACTGTCATGGTGTGGAGTTGAGTGTTGTTGAGTGGCGTGGAGGGAGTTGAGTATCGTAGAGTGGAAGGCCGCAGAGTGGAACAGAATTGAGTGGCGTAGAGTGGAGTGGCATAGCGTGTCGTAGAATTGTGTAGAGCAGAGTGGACTGGCGTAGAGAGTGATGCACAGAGTGGAGTAGAGTATTGTAGAGTAGAGTTGCATATATTGTCATAGAGTGGAGTAGTGTAAGAGAGTGGAGTGACATGGAGTGGGGTGGAGTAGAGTCATAGAGGTGGAGTATCATAATGGGTAGTGGAGTAGAGTGGCCTAGGGTGAAGAGGTGTAAAGTACAGTTGTGCAGAGTAGATTAGCATAGAGTGCAGTGGCATAGATTGGCACAGAGTGCGATGGCATAGAGTGGTGCAGTATAGATTGTACTGGCATCGTAGCATAGGGCCAGATGTATGAACACTTTTTCCCATAGACACAAAATGGGTAAAACCCTTTGATACATCTGGCCCATAGAGTGGAGCGGTTCAGGGTAAAGCGAAGTGATGCAGGGTAGAGTGCAACGGTGTAGAGTAGAGTGGCGTAGAGTTCAGTGGCATAGAATGGTGAAAGTGCAATGCAGTACAGTGATGCACAATAGATTAGAGTGGTGTGGAGTATGCAGAGTGTAGTGGTGCAGAGTTGAGTGTTGCAGAGTAGAGCTCAGTGGCACAGAGTGCAGTGCCGTAGAGTACAGTGGTGCAGAGTAGAATAGAGTGGCCTAGAGCGCAGTGACATAGAGCACAGTGACATGCAGCGTATGGTGTAAGGTGGCGTAGCATGCAGTGGCACATAGTAGAGTGGCGTTGAGTTCACTTGCAGAGAGTGCAGTCTTGTAGAGTAAAGGGTTGTAGAGTGTAGTGGCGGAAATTGGTGTAGAAAAATGTGGCATAGGGTGATGCAGAGTAGAGTGATTTGACGTGGTGAAGGGTAGAGAGGTGCAGAGGTCAGTGGCACAGAGTACAGTGGTGCAGAGTAGAATATAGTGGTGCAGAGTAGAGTGCAGTGAAACAGAGTGAAGTGGCGTAGTGTGGAGTGGTGAAGAGTGGAGTGGCGTAGAGTGGAAAATGCATGGTGTAGCAGCACACTGCCATTACAATCAATACACCTTCAATTGAAATGACCATTACATTTGCACAGACATACAGTTTTACTGATAAAAGTACTGATAAAAGTATACAGCGCACAAACGATAATGTGTGGAAATTTAATCATCTAGTGTATTGCTTTGTTTTGATCGTATTGTTTTGATCGTATTAAAATATTTCTTTTTCACCGCACTTAAGACTGACCAAAAATGTGCTTCATTTGTGCTTTTGTAATTCTGATGTATTCTAAAATATCTGCACAGTTCATTTATAGACATGTACATTTTGTTGTGTGCTAGAAAAAAAATAACATTGTACAGCTTTCCTCAAGCACTCCCCCAGTAGTCAGCATGATTGTCACATAAATCCTCTCACTTTGAATTCTGAAAAAGTAAACACCAAGCTGCCTGGAAGACAGAGGCTGACATTTGGCCTCTGTCTTTGAAAGCACAGCAAATATGACAAGATGAGAATAAGATTTAAAGGCCTCTTTACAGAAATCTAGCACTGGTGAAAGAATACAGTAAATAGGGTTTGGGCAAGGGAAGCAATGAACTCACGTTGGTCAGCCTAAAACAAATAGAGCCAGTAAATAGAAAGTAAGCAAATGTGATTTACAAACCACACACCTAATGATAAGCAGTGGGTGGAATGCATTCCCAGGGATGTTTTCCGAATGTCCCTAAGATGTCTTTAGCAAAACAGACAGCTGTGCTGTCTGGTAGGCTTCAACCTTAAAAGCGCCCACATTCACAAATCAGAGCAGTTTTGAACTTGTTAATATAGGTGTTGCGCACAGAATGACAGAATGTATGCATTTGTGCTTGCTGCAGGCAAGGTTTGTGGTAATATCAGGGAAATCAACAGTAAAAACTAGACCATCAGACCATAAAATGGGCCCACAGACAGACAAAATAATGGCTCACGCACTGACCTATCATACCAGCCCTTATGGCGGTGACAGACTGCTGTATAGGCAGGGCAAAACCTATAATTATGTGAAAAATGCCTCAGCCGCACACACAAATATTTCCAGCGGCTCTGTGTATAAGCCAAACCGACCCAGTTTCCATGTCAGGCAGTAGGCACTAGCCGGTCATGAATTCTGCGATTTCCCAAAAGGTCGTCTCATTCCTTGTCTCCACGGCCCACTTGCACCCAAAATGAGTCAGCCTTTCGTTTCGTGAGCTGCACCTGCTGGATCATTAGATCTGACATCTACTTCATTAAAAGAAATCTGCTTTCAGCAATCCCTGTCTGCAGGCCGGATGGAGATAGCGATCAGGCCGCATAACCATCAGAGAGTACCGCTCACTTGGCAGTACATGCCCACGCACAAATTCATTATCAATGAAAACACATTTCACCTTAGACAGAAAATCATAAAGCTTCTTTTAAAATATGTTTTAGTTTCAATCGTTTTTTATTAGCATTTAAATTTCAATTCTATTCAGATAACAAGAAACTTATCCCCCAACTACTTGCTGCATTGATATCATTATTATACTTGCCTCCCGTCATATCTGTTTTAATGGATGGAAGCCTACTTCCTCAGAGTCATCTTTCCCCAATTTTAGATTGTAGTATGGAATATTGAGGAGGGAATATCGAGGTCTCACAATATTGTGACTGGGATATCGATGATCAAAACCTTGAGAAGGTAAGGGCATAGAGGGAGGTATAGATTTACCATTCTTAACTCCACATCTACATACCTTGAAGAGGAGGTATAGAAAAAATATACATGCTTACCTGTCCATATTTTAGTCCTCGATATTCTGGTCACCATGTTGTGTGACTTTGATATTCCCTCCTCGAAACTGGACTGGTTCCCACAGTCTCTGACATTGCTTGCCTCTGTCCTCTATCTCGTTGGCTAGCTTCTCCATCCACAATACAATCTGCGGCTTTGTCTCCATAAGTTATATCCTGGCACTTCACCTTTCCTCAGGCAGTAATAGGAAGGAAATGGCTTTTCCTATATAGGGGCTTGATCCCTTCTGAGGGTGTACCCAACAGTATTATCCAGGTGTAAACCACTGATCGTGTGAATCCTCGTCTAATGTGATCACCGATTCTTTTTCCAACTGAAAAGAGTATTGTGTGTTTTCCTTCGTATCAATCAGTATCTAATATAGCAAGGAGATAGCTCATGTCGGGAATTTGTGCATTTTGATAAATATTTCAAATGTTGTGAGCAGTTTAGGTCCAACCTCTCCAATCTTGGAATGCATGCAGGGGCGGCTCGTATGTTGGAGCTGAGGAGCGTCGCCCCACCTTAATTACCCCCAAAGCTCCAGAGATGAAAAATAAAATGGTCATTCATTACCCTTTTATTTTTCATCCCCCCATCCCGAACATAGTGTCAGGACAGGGTGGGGCTTGCTGAGTGACAGCAGCAGGGAGGAGAGTGGGCTGTATGTGCACTGTTTAAAATGTGCATGTCTTTTTGACCGGCCGTCTTGCGTGGGCCAGCCACACATGCGTGCTTTAAACATCTCTAACCTAGCTGTCCAAGACAGCTGAGTTAGAGCAAGGGCAGGCCTCCAGAGCGCTGTGGAGCGTCAAGTGAGGCTGCTCCCTCCAACCAGGGTGCTGCTCTCATGGTGCATGAGAGCAGCACCATAATTGGTCAAGGGAGTTGGCCAGGTTGCAGTGGACTGGCTGCAGTTGAACAAAGAAGAGGTCCGGTGCGGAGGACTCGGTAAGCGTTTAATTATTTGTATTTGCGCTCACGCATCCCCCCTCGTAGATGACAGCTGCCACTGACTGCATAACCCAATTACTCATTTGCATGAATCAGCACCTTTCCTCCTCCTGGAACCCAAACTCACATCTAGGCTGTTGGGAGTTCTTGACTTGACCCTTTTGAAATTTATTTTAAAATAAACACATGCTTAAATTAAAGACAATGTTATTTTTGTCAGCACATTACCAATCAAACTAAAAAGTCTGAGGTTTTCATAAATTGTTATTATTGATACATGATTTTTCTAGACAGCGGATCTTTACTGTGCAGTTGTCTTCCTCAAACAGTGGGAACCAATGACACCAGTAAGACGGGGATGTCCGACTAAATGTATAAAGAGGACAGAGAGGGCATCGCTTGCACCAAGCAGATCTTCATTTGGAGTTATTTCACTCACAGCTACGAAGAAATCCTTTATGCTGCTGTCACTGGTACGAAACCATCAGCTTACACAAATGATCTGAAACCTCTTCTGATTGCCAAATAGCTTTTTAAAATCTTTCTTTGTCACTTGTTGGCCCTCACCGATTCCTCCCTTTAAAAAGGTGCCGTATTGAATTGTCTCATAGCTGTAAATTCCTCCTCAAAAAATCTAACCTTGATCTCTCTAGATCTGAGAACTACCACCCTATCTCTGGTCTCCCCTTTTTTTGTTAAGGTCCCTGGAAAATGTGAATCCATCCAACTAATTAATTAAGCCAATCCAGGGAAATGACTTCCCTGCAACATTTCAATCTGGTTTTAGGGTAAGTCACTGTATGGAATCTGTGACATACATGAAGATTGGTGTAGCATCAGGGGGATTAGCGCTCCCACATTTTCCAAGTTATTATCAGGCTTCCCTGCTTAACTTATTTTCACAATTAGGAGAAGGAAATTCGTTTTTCGATAATTTCTTTCTGATACAAATGTTGAAAGAAAGCACTACAAAACTCCCCATTTTTCTGCGATCAGCAAAACTGCCTAAAAAATCCAGGTATAAGATTATTTTGGCATTGGTAACTAGGATTACGTTTTTTTTTATGTAAGAAATATTCCAGCATATCATGCTTTTACCCCCATAAAAGATTGTGTAGCTGGAGGTTTAATTATGTCAAAAGGACTCTACCAAGAATGGCAAGAATTAGGTTTTGGCCTTCTTGGTGATTTTTATAACCACCAAACATTAATTACTTGGGACTCGATAAGGCTACAGTTCGGCAACTTCAATACTGCTCTTTTTCTAAGCTATCTTCAGCTTGCGAAATTTCTAGAAAATAACTAAACTGTGCTGAGTGAAACCGTGCTTCAAATAACTAAGCAAATATCAAATAAAGTCACAGGTGTGGGAGTTTAGTATCGGCTTCTACATCAGCAAGCTCATAATGATGAGATTGTTGCGAAACAACTTCAGAAAAGTCACTCAGAGACAGGCTGTAAGTTTAATATGAAAGAATGGCGTCAATTAAGCAAATTCTTGAATAAAGCATTGCGAGGGGCAAACTATAAAAGAATGAATTTTCTATCCAGATGGCTAGCATATTATACTTCTTAGAGACTGCATAACATTTTTCCTACTTGTTCGAATCAATGTTTTAGATGCAATGAATGGGATGAAGGAGGATGGGTTCATACATTTTATGAATGTAGTAAGTTGCAGCAATTCTGGAAGGAAGTTTTTGTTATGATTTCTCAGTTTTTGTCGTCAACTATTGATCTATCACCAAGGCTTGACAACACTCCCATCGAGAGCAGACTGGTGAGTGCGAGCTCTTCAGCGATATTGCATACTATTTAGGCACGATATACTGGGTGCAATCAAACAAATAAAACGATCTCAGCCCTGATTCTAAGATGGCGGCATGACGGTGACTGGAGCCTATGTGAAAAAAAAGACACATTTGGGAGCGCCTTCGGTACAACACGTCCCACATATCGGCACTGACCGACATGAGTCCGGCACACCAGAACACCGCCGATATCTAGGAACCCAACGCAATGCTGTGCGTGACATAGGGTAAGCACTTTGGGGAACGGATGGACGGTGCGAGCCTGACTGCGTGAACGTGGGGAGCAGAGGAGCGGCAGTGCAGGTGCTTATTACACGGAGGTAGAATTCTACTCTCCCCCGCGCGTGTGCGCTTGACAGCTGCTGGTCTGCCAAGCTGAAGGCTCGAATGAAGACCACAGTAAGTGCTAATACCCTTACGTGTATTACCCTAACGGCCCATAACTATGTCTGGAGGTGGACTGAGCTTGCCCTTGTAACCATAGGGCTTTTTCCTTAAACGAGAAAAATACTGACTCCCGGCCGCGCCTGACTCCAACATGGCACCCATGTTGCTTTTGCTTTGGGCAGGACTTTTCGGCTCTCTCTAACTGGTGACCCCCTCCCTGGAACATCATGGAGTCTCCTGGTCGACCATAATCTCTATCCAGAGAACTGGCCTGTCCTTAACAATAAGGGACTTGAACAACACTCCGCGCCTGACCCTAAAATGGCTGCCACTGATCCCACCCAGCTTCAGAGTCAGTGATAAATTACCTCGACCTACCTGACTTAAAGAGGGCAGCCAAGCTACATATCCTCTCAAGCCTCCTACAAACTCACGCAACATTGTTTTTGTTTACTGTACCTTTACTATGCTCTTGTTTACTGTACCTTTACTATGCTCTTGTAACTGATGTAACTTGCAACGCAACAATCCTCTTGTAAGGCGCTCTGATACCTCCAGGTCTAACCGTCTTCCACCCAGCCGGACTTCAGACACAGTTACTTCCTCGTCTCCTGGCTGTGTCTCCTACCCCCTCCCCCACCTATTCCCTCCTTCATTCCTTGCTTGCCTCCCCTATTCCTTTCCTCTCTCCCCTGAATCTCTCTCCCCCTGCCTGCTTCGTTTATCCTTGTGCCTATGCTCTGCTTAATCTCCCTCCCCATCGACCTTTTACATTACACCCTTACCTCTCTTCACGCCATGATCCAACGGATGTAACTTGTAATTGACGTAACTTCTGTAACAGTGTGTAACTTGTAACCTATGTAACCCTACCAGCCTAACTCCCTATAATGGCCCTAATAAGTATGCCCTTGTCCAAGGCACTCCTACTCCCCTTGTTGGGGATGGATGCAGCATGTTTTGCCCTGGAGTCTCAGAGACCCTTCTGAGAGAGTCCACAGTGACAAGGGAGCCACACATAGTGGAGAATTGGGATTGATCCCCTTACCAATGGGAACCGTCTCCTACCCTGCCGGAAGTCGGTTACTGTGTTCACGCTGGGTTTTCCACCCCCTCCTCTTCCCTCCTTCATTCTTCTAAATGTGCCCGTGACCAAAGCACTCCTCTCCCCTTGTTGGGGAGGGATCCAGCATCTATGCCCTGGAGTCTCAGCGACCCCGCTGAGAGAGCCCACAGCGACAAGGGTATCTCACATAATGGAAGACTGGAAATGATCCTTTTACCGTGAGGAGCCGTCTCCCACCCAGCCGGACCTCAGACACAGTTACTTCCTCGTCTCCTGGCTGTGTCTCCTACCCCCTCCCCCACCTATTCCCTCCTTCATTCCTTGCTTGCCTCCCCTATTCCTTTCCTCTCTCCCCTGAATCTCTCTCCCCCTGCCTGCTTCGTTTATCCTTGTGCCTATGCTCCACTTAATCTCCCTCCCCATCGCCTTTTTACATTACACCCTTACCTCTCTTCACGCCATGATCCAACGGATGTAACTTGTAATTGGTGTACCTTCTGTAACAATGTGTAACTTGTAACCTATGTAACTCTCCTCATGTAAAGCGCTCTGATACCTCCGGGTCTAGCCAGCGCTATATAAAAATTAAGTAAATAAAAATAAAATAAATAAAGGATGGTTTTATTTGATGTCTCGCTAGAGGTGCAATGCTTTACGAAATATCAAAAGTATTTTGTAATAATCTCAATAGCAGTTGCGAGGTCCTTGGTGCTGCAAAACTAGAAAACTAGTTAACAACCTAGGATTAACCAATGGATCAGTAAAATGTGTAGGACTTCTAGATTTGAGGAGGCCTACGCAAGACGTATAGGAGCTACAGTAAGATTTAGAGCTGTCCGACAGAAATTTTGTATAGCTGAGTTAGAGTAGGTTTGAAGAATTCTCGGTAGTTGGCAACAAATTACGGTACAATATTTGGTAAAATTGATGCTGATTGTCGCACTTGCACTTTATAGAGTTCCTGGACATTTGTATTGACTTCTCCTTTGTATTTATGTAATAATTAACCCTAGCTGCACATGCACTTTAAAAAAAATGCTAGATATTTGTATTGTCTTTCTCTTGGTATTTCTGAAATAGTCTTTCCTAGTTACACAGGCACTTTCAAAAAATGCTGCTAATAAGGACGTGTTATTTTCTTTTTAGATCTATGGGGATGAATCATGCAGAAATAAGGTACCAAGGATTATAAACTGCTACAGAATTCTGTTTTTACGCATCTTTCCAAAATGTCTTTTAATCACTCGATATTAATTCATAATATTATTACTTTTGTATGCATTATGGTGTAATGGACAGTGTTTTTCTAACTGCTCTTAATAAAAAAAAAATGTAAAAAAAGATTGGTGAAATAATTAACACCTTTGATTAAGACCTTCCTTGTCTTCATATCTTATTGCATCTAACTGGAACCTTCGAAACCCTTGACCATTAAATTATGATTTTATATTGCTGCTATTGAATCTTTTCCTATGTATTTTGTTTTGGATTGTATAATACTCTGACAAACAGCTTTGCTGCTCACTGTGTCCATTGCTGCATTCTTGCCTCTTTATCTTGTAGGTTTGGCTTTGCGTACCACAGGCCGGACATCCCCTCTGTATGCACTACAATAGAACTGTTGCCACTGTAAACCTCTACTCTGTGCTACAGCATTTTGAAACCTGTTTTAGGTAGAGTTTAATCTATACTTCCTCCCCACCTTTGAGTTGGTCTGCTGAGTCTCTTCCTGAGGTCTCTTAACTGGTTATCTACAGTAGTGCCAACTGATCTTAGAAAGTCATGGGGCGTAAAACCTGTTCTAAATTGCAGCAAGCAAGAATAGTAAGCAAGCCTGGCTGTCTAAAGGGTCGTTTCTGAGAAAACTTTGAAAAAGTGAAGATCAGCCAGTGCATTTTTTATAAATGTTTCACATTTAGTCTATTTGCTTAACCCTCACAGGCTCTGAAAGGGCATTCCTCAAACACTCCTCTACTTTTACAGTGAGCCAACTAAGCAAGTCCCTCCCCAGGGGTGAGGAGTGTTGCATGATCACAGCCCCTAGGTGGCAAAATAGGGAATTTTTCAGCAAAATATCCCTAAAAATATCTTAAAAGTTAAATGAATACAGGTGGTCCAAAAATGCAATTTCTGAAAATGTACTTTCTGACCAATTATTTAACTTCAATATTTTTTTGAGATTTTAATAAACTATGAGAAAATAAGCCATTTGAAAGCCTAAACAATAATGCGTAGTCTCTCCAACCCCCACCATTACCCACCACCTCCCGGCATGACACGCACCAGTTCCCTTACAGCCACATAGCAGTGAACATCACTCCCAGGTTACAACTGAAAAAGCTACACATGCTAGAGTTATGACAAAGTAGGTCCTCAGCACCCTTTACATCTCTGACGTCTCCCAACTCGGAGTATGGCCTTTCATTTAATATAGGGGCTATCTTGATAATGCACATGTGTATCTAGGACAGATGTTTAGCAGTGGTGAAGTTAATAAACTGGACCCAGTGTATCCCTGCCTTTTCTCAGTCTGAGCAGTGTTCAAGGCAACATTTCTTTTATTTACTGATTGGGAGTTCTGTCAGTCAAAAATTATTTATTCTGATAATAAAAGTCATAAAAGCACAAAGGTAAAATAAATGTACCAACAACAATTATTTAGACAAGACATGAAAAGGCCATAAATACATAACAAATACAATTTGCCCATATAAGTTTTCCTAAAACCTTATTTACAAAAAGAGTAAAAATATTAATAAAAACACATACAATGACAGTTCAAATTGTAAAACTTATCAGATGAAATACTTTTATCAGCTAAAGTGCAAATTCAGCTAGACAGAAAGCATCTTTCTCCTGGTTCTTGTGGCACCTTAAAGGAAACTAGCAACCCCACAGCAGACCACGGGGGAGGAAAGCATCCGTAGATATAATGATGATGGCCTTGCTTGAATAAATTGACATGATCTTGAAATAGAAAAAATATATTTTTCCGGAGAGTAACATAGAGTTCACAAAAAAGAGTACAAGTGCAATGTGTCCTGATTGGAAAAATTGACACATGGACATGGCTTTAGATCCCCGGGCTTCGCAAAGCCTTTTGGGAAAGCTAGTAACCAGTGAATAAGATTCAGTCTGAATCTGGTTAACAAAAAGCGGTGATGAAAGTTAACAAGAGAAAGGTAGGGGTGCGTGTGTGTGCTTAGGCTGAGTGTGATGTGATTCCTCACCACGGGCTTTTAAATTTCCTTCTGCCCAGAAACTGGTACTTAATGTTCCTGACATCAGTTGGCCTTAAAGATTTGGGATCAGTGTACAAATCGGTGCAGCCTAGCCAGGATTGGAAGTTCATTTTACCAGGGTGTACTTGTTTTTCTGAACAACATGTGCATGCATGTGTTTTGGATACAGAAGGTTCCAGTGTCCACTAGAGCTCAACCACCTAGAGATGTTATCACTAGAATGGTATTTCTGGTGTTGAGGTGAAGGAGAGTGCTGTGACTGTTGTGAGTTGGAAATGACCCAGACAGGAATTGTGAGTGAAGAGATGAGCCATGGAGGCCAGGAGCTCTATCTGTGTCAGTGATCCTGAAGATTCAACATGTAGATGGTCCCTGTGGTGGCTCTTTATTTACATTGCTACCCAGCCTCTCCATCTGCTTATACTGAAAAAGGCAGAGTTTTCCAGGACCCTCAACTGTGTTTCTTTTATCTAAACTCCCTTGCTCAGGTTCAAAGCTGCAGGTTGACAGGTGGGCCCTTAGGACTCTAGTGCCCAGGTGAACCATCAGGGCTCCATATTTTGTAGGCACTGAGACAACAGTCACCCTTTTTATCTCTCATTTGACAAAGAGAACTCATGTAGGACTGGGTGCAGTGTAAAAGGATTGAATTGTATGGGAATGTGTTCATGGGCAGACTAGAAAGTGCTCATTCTATTACTTATTTAGAGTAGGAAAACACTGAATATTTAGAGAGAACTTAATTTGGTAATGGTGCTTACTTCAGTGACAGAAATGCACTTACAGTGATGCTTCCACTGTGGAGTGAGGGATTTTTGTAAGGATCTACTGCATAATAATGTGTGCTAGGCAGCAGTGCATGTACAGTGCATTACAAAGCTACCCACACATTGGAAACATACCTAGGCTTCTCCAAGATGGCGATGCAGTGGCTCACCTTCAACCTGCCCAACCACCACCAAGTCATCCAGATGAGAACCTCAAGATTTCAAACAGACCCTAGCTGCTCCTGAGTGCTCTACTGTTCTGTTCCGCCACCCTTCATCTTCAACGTCTACATGGAATATCTTGGAAAAAGTACTGACGTACAGCAGAACTGAAACTCACAACACAGAGATGCTACTAAACTCTACCTGAAAATCACCTCTGTGTATGACATTCAGCAACATACAGACTGTCTCAATCTCATTCAGAATTGGATATCCAGAGTCCAACTAAGACTCAACTCGACATAGACAGAATTTCTCTAATTCGCCATCAGCAACAAACACACATACAAGACTGATGTTATATGAACCAGGGAGGTTTCCCCACGCCTGACATATAATGCAAAATCTCTTGGATTCACCCTTCAACTCACTTTCCAAGAGCACACATGAGAAAAACAACATTGCATGGTATCAGCTGGAAATCCTGAAGAAAATTACACATTTCCACTCCTAAACAATCCAAGCCGTTGCCCTTTTGCACCTGAACGAAGGCAGCAACCAAGTCCTTGGTCTCCCTGATGCCACACTGACCCCACTGAAAGGCATCCTACACGCTGCATCACATCTCATCAGAGGATGGAAGAAGTTCAACCGGACAAACAATCCAGGATCTACCCTGATTCCCGCTCTAGCCCACATCATCTTCAAGATTTCAAGATCAAATACGGCTGATCCCCTTTAATGGGCCGGAATACAAAGTCCTTTTTTCAAATGAGGTGCAACCTACAGGGTGACCCCTATTCTTGGTGTGACACTGTCATCAAGCTGATTCATAAAAAAAGGTCGTTGGAGTAAGCCAGGAAATTATAGATTGATTTTTATGGTTAAGAATTATGCGAAAACCTGTCTACGTCTTAAAAGGTGGAGGTTTAGTATCATACCAAGAAAAGTAAAAATGTATTTACGACTGACCATTGTGTGGTACCCTGGTTGGTAGCCAGGAGATCAATAGTAACAGCTGGATAATTATGCTGCTTCTTTGTGGATTTCCAGGCCGTTTTTTAAATAATCCATTTTAACTTATTATGGAGTCAATTGGGTGCAGATGGATTTGAACAGCAATTTTATCTGAAAGAAATCACAGTAGAAAACAGCTTATGGCAGGGGAGTATTTTAACATTTCTACTCTTTTAGCCACTTTGTTTTAGATCTTCCTAGTTTCTTAGGGAAGATAAAGTCATTCTCTCCGAAAATGGGTGAGGTTCATTTACCGTGTCTTATGTATGGAGATGATCTAGTCCTTACGAACTACAGCCCTGTGGGTTTATAAGTAAAATCAAAGCCCTCGATGCATGCTGTTCTGTCAACAAAATAACTCAACGTAGAGAAGACTAAGACGATGATCTTTTCTAATCAAGCTAAGACGTTTTCCTGATTTCTTAATGATGTTTTTTAGAGCAGCTCAGTGTCTACAAATATCTTGATCGTCACTTGGCAGACAGCTTTGAAAAAGCATTTATCCGTATTAAAAATGTATTTACTTTCCACCACTAATGCTGTTAAAAGGTTTGACACACAATTTGGCAGCCTCTCTGTAAAACCATTTAAAAATGCCATTATAGGGAAACGAATTATTCAGGCTCTCTCTGGTGCAGAATGAATGGCCCTGGCCTCCAGGGTAAACTGGGTCCATCTTGAAAGCCTGTGTTTAAAATGACTCTTGCCATTATCAGCAAACTCCATGACACAGCCCCTAAGTTTAAGACTGGCTCTGCCTTCTTGGGACTTACTGGTGCAATCACTTGCCTTACGGTTTCTGCGATCGATAATCAGGAGCAAGGGCACTGTTAAACGCTCAGTTACTTGCTGAAGGAGTGCAATGGATCAGGCCAATGTTTCCTCAAGCTAAATTTGTAATGTGGCTCCTACCTCCGCCCTCGGCGTTGATCTTCTCCAATTCCAAGGCATGCTGCCAATGGGTAAAATAAAAAGAGTTCTGAGTCAAAGAATTGTGATGAAAGTAAAGGTAATGATAGAAACTATATGTGTCTTAAAAGTCTGTGATGCATTAATTTGGAGGCATGGGGGATGAAGGGATTTTTCCTCATCTATCTCAAATCCCAAATAAATATATTCAGAAGAAAATTCTATGAATTCGAATAGGGATTGATCCGCTCTGGAGAATAAAAGAACTCAGAGGGGAAATTGCCAAGAATGATTTGTGTTCTGTATGTGATCGGAAAGTTAAAGACAGTATAATCCACCTTTTTCAGAATGCTAGCTCTTTTTGGAAGATAGGAGAAAAATCCTCCGCCCTGTGTTTAGGAAATGGCGAGTTATAAATCAATCTAAAGAACTAGTCACGTTATTTAAAAGGAAATATTTAGATATTGGAATTGTCCTTGCGAGATACATTAAGCTAATACAGAAAACTTTTTGTATTGCCTAATGCTTGTGTCCGTGAATTTGTAACTGTACCCCATTATGCATTGAATGTGGTAAACATATGTTTGTCTTAGATTTGCGATATAAAGAGCCACTGTGGTTAATTTGAGGTTAACCCACTACAAGATACGTGGAGGGCCCCCCCCCCTCCAGAATCAATCATGAGCTCTCGACCACAGTGCTGTGCTGAGGGGGTCACCTGGAGCTTAGGGGCCCCCGCACCGCGGGGGCCTGTGTTACACCACTGAGTAAACGAAAAGGCTCATTGCCTTGTTTGTATGGAGATCTGATATTGGAAAACATGTTTTATACCTTTTATAATTTGCATTGTTTCATACTTCTCCAAGATAATATATCTTGGAAATGATCAATACTTTGAACTTAAACTACAAGACCAACTGTATCACATATAAAGTCACACACACAAACACACACACGTTGGAAAGATGGTACTCAGACAGTGAGAAGAGCAAGTTGTTAGGGTTACCTTGGAGGGGCAGCAGACATACAACATTCCACCACTACGTACTGTATGATATTTACGCTTTCTTCGAGGTTCATGGTTTGGTTCAGCTGTGCTATTCTTAACATTTGGACTGCCATGGCATGATGTGCAACTGTTTGTAGGTACTGAGCCACGTTACACCACACTGGCAATACTACTGTTGTAATTTGTTTGAAGATGACGCCTATGTACCATACTCCCTAATAAAAATGGATAAAAAAAAGATCTGTGAATTGTCAGCGGTGGCTTCTCCCCTAAGATGGAGGAGCATTGCCCCACTGCTCTCTAAGCAGTGTAAAAAAGGGAAAATAAAATGATGATAACACAATGTTATTATCATTTTAAAAATTTTAGTACAGGCTACGGCGCCAGGTTAGGGCGGGCTGGGCTTGGGTCACAGGGAGGAGCGGTGGTTGGTGCACCATAAGTTTGCATGACTGATTGGCCATCCGTCTTGAGGCGGTCATACAGACATGCGCACTTAGCATTTCTCCACCTGGCTGTGTTGCAAAAGCCAGGTGGAGAACTGACCCAGGCTCCCAGGCACGGCTAGAGCGGCCAAACAGACTGCTCAGACCAATCATGATGCTGCTGTCATGCTGGTGACAACAGTGCCGTGATTGGCTTAGGGGAGTCTGGGAGCCTGTGTGCTTCCGTGCTGCCGGGAGTCGGGAAAAGAAGAGGACGGAGGAGAGGCGGCGGCCGTTTACAGGTAAGTGATCTTTTTTATTTTTTTCAACCCCCCACCCTCGTTCTGAAGCAGCTGAGTAGGAGGGGGCAGGCACTGAAGAGCACGTATTCCAGGGAAAGACAATACTATGTAGCCACCTATACCAACTCCGGCAGGTGATGCTATTTTGGGCCTATAACAGCAAATGTGTTAAACTTGCCATGTATGGTATGGCGTGACGAACTGTCACTTCTGCTAGGGGATTTACAGCAAGCTCTGCTGTGAACACAGCCTGCCGGTGACAGTCGGAAGACGATGGTGCGTTCTGAAGCAGACTTGATTAAACATGGCAAAGTTAAAACTATTTCAAGGAAGAAAATAAAGAGTAGCGAGGTAGTCCAAGCAGTGGTGTAGCAAAGATGAAGTGGGCCTAATGCAAACATTGAAAATTCACCTCCCACTGCTGCCTTGTGAAATACAGAAATAATTAGCCAGAGGGCCCTTCAAACCTCTCGGCCCTGGTGCCACTGCACCTGCTGCATTATTGAAAGAAACTCCTCTTTCTCCACGGATGAACAAGTGCTCAGTAGCAGGGCTGTTGCATCATTCATATCAACATCAGTAATGCAACCATTTTTATCTCCTGAAATGTTGACCATTCACCATAATGCCACCTGACGAAATTAAAACACAGCAGCACCCAAAGGTGATTGGCGGCTTCGCGGTGATCGTAGTGTAAGCCATTAGAGCAAAGGAGTCCAAGGTTGGCAAGGACCGCCAGAGCTAGGCAAGACTTTCATGATAGCTACAAAAGATGAATTTATGGAGTTAATCTAAATGGAAATCTTTCACAGTCAGATGTTATCTTAAAAGTGTGGCACGGATCCGACCTTCCTAGACCTACCATGTGCCTGTGTATTTGAGGCTATTTAGCATAAAATGTTGTATCTGTTGTAATCCGCTTCCAATTAAACAAAACCGACCGCATACATGTAATTCAATGCCCAGGAGGCTGGTGTGACAGGTCAGTGTGTGTATGTGTGCCGGTTTTTTTGGCTGCTAGTGGGTTTGGTTTATAGTCTGCTGGGCCAGTTATTACTGTTGATTTCCGTCATATTAAAATTAACACTCCAGCGGCAAGCCCAAATTCCATACCATGCAAGACACTTATAAAGTGTGTCTTTTCAATAACAAAATTGCAATAATTTGCACACATAGGTCCCTTTTTATTAGGTCTCGCCTGAGACAGCGCTTTAGCGCTGCTCTCGCGAGAGCTTTTGTAAAAGGGGGATCTGGAAGTGCAAACAGTGCTTTTCAGGCCTCCAAATACAGTGCATGTGCGCTGGGCGCGCGCCCCATTTGGCAGCCTGAAAAGCACTGCCTGATCACTTCGCGGCCCCTTTGATGTCCTCAGTGAGCCGCGCGGCCACTGAGGACATCAAAGTGCACACCATTTGCCACCCCCTTCCTGTTTGTTATTGTTTCCTTTGATCCCTATCTTTCCCTTTCTCAATCTCACCCTCTCCCTGCCTTTTACAACTGCGGCCGCACCACTGTGCCCGCCCCCACTCCCCCCTTGAAACGTCTGACTCGGGAATCGCTGCACTCGATGCCCATGTGAAACAGCCATCCCTGCATGCCCTCCGCACTGGCCGCACCCTTGGCATGACTCCCGGGAAACACCACTGGACTAAATACTAATCCCGCGAAACAGCCCAAACGCGACCATACAAGATGTTTTTCCACCTGATAACATGGTTCACTGCATTACTATACATCCCCAGTATTATAGTCACCAGCATCCCATCATCGCGCTCATCCAACTATAAACTGAACAGCCGCCCCGCGCCTCCTGCCTCCAGAACGGGGCCAACATGGAAAGCCCACTGCTATAATACGTCGAACTTAATTTTGAGTCTCAGAGTTCATTACTCGAACCTGCGTTATTAGACGCAAATTCAAACTGACCATCAAAAAGTACCTGATTTTGTTGCTAATTCCTGCAATCCTTCCCAGGTCAAAGTTCGTGCAGATTCCGGCATACATGAATACATAATATTAATTTATTAGCGCCTCTCTAATTGCGCGTCATGTTGGCGGTAACACCAGTAGCGGCCGCGCATATATCTGCTCCCAAATGGATACATATCGATGATGCTGTCCGACTGTTACAGGTGCGAACAATTGCTGAAATATTTATACTTTTATCTTCATATATCAGCCGTACATTACCCCATCCGTTTCCATGTTACCGGCATATGCAATTACAATTAGCTGGAAATATCCGTGCTATAATAAGCCACACCTTTATGTGGAAAAGGGGCGTGTTTATAACAACGTGCATGTTATATCAATTATTCTGTTTTACACATCAGCGCGGGGCACGGAGTTGTCGGTTTTGCAAATTATGGTATAACACACAGGGTTATTATTCCAGTCGTTGCAGTTTGTGTCACCACCCAAAAATGTTGAAGACAAATCAAATTCACTACAAAGGGAGATTTTATTTTTAAAGCTCACCTCTGCTTCTTGCCCTCGTGCTGGGGGTCGCAAGTAAATATAGATAATCACACATAACAATCCAAACCCTTGGCCGGAGCGAGAGTGCGACCTTCAGTAGAAAGTGAAATAGATTTGTAATATTTGCATACTTTTGTTTACAGAACTACGTCGATGCACCCACTGACGGGATGGAAGGACCATGTTCCAAACAAGCATTTGCAATGCATTAGGTCTCGCATTTACGCGAGTTTGAGCTATTGACATTGCAAATAACAATGCCTATTGGCATTGTCATTTACAATGCCAATAGCTTTAACTCGTGTAACTGCGAGACCTATTGCATTGCAAATGCTTGTCTATCCTATTCACTAATTGAGGAGCACTTTTACTTTGGTGTCCGTGCCTATTTTCTGTCCAAAACAAGTATATAATAACATGTTAAATCTTCCAAAATCTGGAATCGTTCTGGTATGACTGCACTCGATATTCACGATATGAACAGGGTATAGACAGGGGTAGTAGGCAGCAGACGGCAGCTATTTCTGTACGAGCAGCCAGCATCATGCTATTGATACTGGCAACTTTTAGCTGCAGCATCCGTTGCCACGGCGACGTGACGGCACGAGCCGCGCGCAAGGGGCTGAGCGCGGGCCATCTCCGGCCAGGCTCATTACCGCCCGCGTGATGTCACCGGTAACCATGGCGCCGGCCGCGCAGGCCCCGCGCGCCCTCACCGCTGTCGAATACATCCTTCACGCATGACACAAAATGATTTTAATCTCATTAGCGCAGTGAAATAATATACAGGGCCCGAAGAGCCGGTTAATACGCACTCAGCCAGGCGAGGTTATTATTGTTCGTGGTTCTGGGAAGAAGCGAGACTTCGACGTGAAGTATGTACGGGCGGGTTCCTCAGTGGTAGTCATTTCAAATCCCGGAGCCTTTCAGGCGCGGCCGATCAAACGGCGAGCGATCGATCGCCCTGCGCTGGAGCACGCGGAGGCCGGCCCTGCGCGCCTGTTTTGGGGAACGAGGGCGTGATTAACAGGGCGTTCATTCTGAGCATGGCCGCTTCTTACCCTTATCAGTCAGCAGTCAGTGTACATACATAGCAACCGCCCAGCCGGGGTGTCGTCTCCTGCCGAGCGTAACGATGAGATGGAAACTCCTGTGGGCTGGAAAAGTAAATAAACGGTGTTATTACCGTGCTTCGGGCAGATGTTTCACGCTTCGTACTGCTCCCGTTTTACGGTTTAACACAATTAGGGTGCACGGCACATAGCGATCGATAGGTTGCACTCATTCCTTTCACTGTTTAGAAACTCCAAAACTGTGGTCTTTATACTTTCTTTGCTTCATTTCTTGTTCTGTACTGTTTTCTTTCATTCCTTGTTTGTTTGTACTTTCTTTTTATTTATTCTTTCCCCGTTTCTTTATTTTCTTTTTTTTTTCTGTTCTGAATTTATAACACCTAAATGCAAATTACCAGTAGCAAAACAGGAGGTCACCTATCATTAACTATTTCATGAACGTACATTCCCATTGCTGCTACTTTTAGGAACCTTTCAGAGAGCTTCCCTGGTGGATGTTATTTACATATTTTTTTAAAAACTTGCCCAATTATGGAGTGTTAATATTTGCAATTTTATGGCCAGTGATTTGTCGAATAAAGTTTGTGACTGACTGACCCATGCACCTTTATGGGGTTTCCCTTATAAAAAGAACTATTGGGGCAATACCAATATTTAAAATGGGCTTTGGTTCAGCCTGTTGATTATCATTGGTTGGCTTACTTGTCAGTCTCATGTGCTGGCTTCTTAATCAACAGGTTTCCTTCCCCTTCTTGTGTTTCTCACTGCCCTCAGCGTAGCTTCTTTGCCATATTTTGATTGGATGGCTTGTATCCTTCCACTACTCTTTTCAAGGAATCTCCTTTTTGCTTTGGCTTTTAGCACACCAAGAGAGTGCAAGTCTTTTCTTGCTGTCTCCCACCCTCCCCCTGTGTTCTGTTTCAACCTTAACACCCATGCTCACCCAACCTCCAGCTCATCTGTTCTTTCCCCTTCCCCTCTGTCCCACTTACCTTTTATCGTATATAAGCCCACTCTCCGGTCCGAAGAAGTAGAAAGCAATGATGGAGTGAAATGAGGTGAGAAAGGGGGATGAGTGAATGGCAGGAAACGAAGGAGAGCGGGTGTGAGAAATGTCCTGGTTGTAAGAAGAAGGGACGATAGTAGATAGTGCCTCACAGGCACCGGAACAGTCTAGGAGCTGGATTAGAGGTGGATGGTAAAGGCGAATCACTAGAGACATTTTAAAAGTTTTACATCACCAAATATATTAATGCACGATAGAAAGAAATGCTGAGCTGGTGGTAATGTCGATACTGCAAGATTCCAAATGAAATGGCGGAACTGAAACAGCAGAAGGATTATCGCTGACATCACGCCCAGGCTTGTAAGAGGCTGAATATAAAACACCAACGAGAACACTGTGTTGCAATTTAAACAAGACAAGCCCGCCGCTGAAAAAAAACATGAAGCTGACGAGGAGGGAGTGGGAGGGGCTTTCACTGAAAGTGACACGGCAGTGAAAGGAAAACAAACAAGCCCGGCGGAGCGTGGCGCGTGCGCTTGGCGGGGCGGGGGAGCGCATTCCAGGTGGGGGAACGGACCCTTTGAAGTGCTCCCAAAAAGCGGAGTGCATGGCGGCACCAAGCGCGTGATTGTGCGCGTGTTAGAAATGCAATCCACTTTTTGGGAGCACTTTGAAATGCCCTTTTTTTTACAATAGTCTCGCTTTGCGATCGCAAGGCGAGACCTAAAAATGGCCACCATATAATGACATATGACCGTGCATGTGTGGTGACATATGAGGCTTCTTCGGACCATCTGGCTACGAGTATATTCACCTATCCGCTCGAAGAGACTTTCCCTGTCAGAGATCTTTTGTCTGGCAGCTCTTTCGTCCGATACATCTTCTATCAGTTTGGTTAGAGCACCGTGATCTTAGCGGACCTCCCAACGGCGCGCTTCAATTTTCAATGTAATATTAAAGCCCGCTTCGACAGACATGGACTCTTATTAACCACCTCTCTGAAAACTCCGATCAAGTTTGAGCCCCTTACATTTCTTAACAGAGCTTGATTTTTGATGTACCTAGAAGACTCTAGTCTTTCTATGCTCCTACTATCAGTGTGTGACCAGAGCTTTCTTGCCGCCATTTCGCCAGCTTGACTCGACAACTATAGATATAGCTGATACAGGTCCCAGAAAAATATACTCACATTTCATACTGTTCGCCCTGAGGAAGGTGGCACCCACTGTTCGGTGCCTTCACCGAAACGCGCGTCGTCGCTTCTTTGAAGTCCACCCAAGCCCCAATTCCTTAGATTCAACATGGACCTTTTTATATTGTATTGAATGTTTTTCTATGATTTCATCTATATATTGAAATTACCGATTCGGTAAAATTACCGAATCCTGGAATGATATGTAGGAAACACTCTAATGAGTGATGAGTAGGAATTAGAATTCGGTATTTACCACCAAATATAGGTTGGTGATAAATACCGAATACCTTGCAAAACGCAATATTTTGCAGATGTAAGAGTGCCATGTGGCAGACATACATGCCCTTAGGGCATGTATGTGCGCCACATGTGCACACATGCAAGAATCAGGGGTGCAACAGGGTGTCAATGTGACACCCTGCCACCCTTGTATATGCTCCCCCCATTACCGAATCGGTAATGGTGACTGGCTACCCATTGATTCCTATGGGCCTCCAGGCCCATAGGAATCAATGGGAAGGTATGCCCCATTACCGAATCGGTAAATACCGATTCATATTTACAGAATTTTTCCGATTCGGTAAAAATTATCGAATCATTACCTACATCACATTTACCGATTCATAAATACCGAATCGGTAAAATTCGGTATTTATGAATCGGTAAATGTGTTGCTACCTACATATGGCCCTTGGAGAGAAAAAAACATTGTCAAAGGCAATATGTTTGACATTAATGTGCTGCTGATCTCTGCATGCACGTTTGCATGTGCTGTCACATTATGTAAATTGATACTTGTATAGCGCACTACTCACCCACAAGGGTCTCAAGGCGCTTGTACGAATACCGCTGTGGAACCCATCCTGGCTTTCCCTGTGAGGTGTCCACTCCTGGGCACCCCCAAGGTGGAGGCCAGGCATCCTTAGCGTTGTGGGGGCCGTTGTGGAGATTAAGCAAGCTATTGCCCAGAGTTGCAGAGTGGGACTCTATGATTAGAATAGGCACCGAGGCAAGAATTATCAGGTCCGTGGAATTTTTGAGCCCAAGATCCGCCGAGGCGGGGAATTGAACCCTGGTCTCGGGCTAGACCTCTGCATCAGGGTCTGCCGCTCTAATCATTGAGCCACACTTCTCCACAATGCAGACCTACTGGTTTTGCCTATTCTTGTTTTATTTAGTGTGGGAGTTTTTGCCCGAATCTAGGAAGTAAAATATGTGAGTACAACACTTATCTTATGGACTAGAAAAAAAAAGTAAAAAATTCCGGATCCGGATGAGATGCTATTACAAAACCCAGGATTTGAAATTTGGATGAGCGGCAGTGGAACACTCTATGGGGACAGAATTAGAGAACACAATGTACAGCTAGCTTTTGTATATTTACAATTTGAGGCACAGGGACATCAAATGATTTGCTCAGAGTCACTCCATCTTTAGTTATGTGCAAAGCCGGAATTAGAATTGGAACGCAGCTCTCCAGTCGAGGGAGAGAAAATTTGCTCTCCTGGCTAAGTGGCAGACATTGGAACCAGTGACGTAGCTTAATTTTCTAGCTTGGGCACTTGACCAACAGTTGTAGGCAAAACAATTAAATTCTCTGTGTTTCAAATTGCAAATCGGTGTATTGTAAAATCAACAAAACTGAGCGGGTGCAGGCTAGTACTCTTGTAGTTACATGTGCATACTTACCCTTGATCCCATCACATCCTGGTCTAAGCCTAGACCCAATCCCATTTGCTAACACTCTGGGAATTGGTTGCACCTCTTTAGTACAAGTTTAACACCCGAATATAGAAATAAGCAATAGAAAGGAGGCCAGTCCTTCTTTGCAAAGGGCCTTCCAATGTGGGGCAACATGTGTCACTGCATTTTTAGTAACTTTTCAACCATTTGAGATAGAAGCGGTTTTTTTTGTTAAAATCTGCAGATTATGCGGTAGATAATAAATTATGTGACAAATGCGGCAAATCTATACTTATGCGAAAATCACTGCAGCCACACAAGCGCATAATTTCAGTGGCCCTGCCTATACCTTACAGTACAATTCTTCCGCTAGGATAAAAATGGAAAAACATAATCCCTTTTCTGAGCTAGGTCTGCATAATATGAACTATATAAAATAAAAGTGCTCCATGTAGCCACTAGACCACACACTACCCTATCCACTTTCTGCATAAACCTTAGCATGAACTATGTATTTTTCCATACAGATTTATTTCAAGGCAAAATTCAGACCCCTGAACTTTAGCCTAGATCTTATACAATGCTTATGTCACAATTTGGCATCAGAGACGGAGATTTTTATTTGAACCAATGTTAAATTGGTACATTTGGTAGAGAGCATTGGAGAGCTCCCCCAAGAGAACATATAGTGACATCATCAGGTGGTGTACACACAAAAGAAGCTACCCTGAATAAATCTCTGATTCTATATGTGAAGATAGGCATACTACACTTCATTAAGTGAGGTGAAGGGCATCTCATAAAATGTGAAGGACTGTCCTCACACACCACCAGGTGCATGCTTCATCATTGACAGTCCTCGCTCTCTAGAAACTGCGTTTGGTAGAGAGAGGGCCTTCACCTGGAGACAGGGAGGCACTTCTAAGAACTAAGTCTGTGGCTTTCATCAGGACGAGATATTCAGGCTCCTATCTAATCTCCCCAGATTGAGGAGAAGAGGAGAGGACGTTTTTAGAATATCATCGAGGGACGCACCTTGAGGCAAGTGTAACTACAGGGGTTCCTCAGCCCCTCTTCCCATGGGGCATCCCAGCCCCTGACTTTAGGTAGAGATTGACAAAGGTCATCATACATGGTGGTTACATCTAAATCTGAGGAGATTAGATAGGAGCTCCAATATCTCGTCCTGATGAATGCCACGGACCCTCTGGGCCTACACAGCAGAAACATTTTGACGACAGTGATGGGGATGGGTTACCAACCCCCCAGTTTTCCACGCTTTATTTTTAATATCATGCAAGCGCCTAACAAATAAATTATATTTGGTGTTTGCATTGATTTTTAAACTCTCACTTTATCACAGGCCCCCACTTAGTTCTTAGGGTGAAGGCCCGCTCTACCAAACGCAGTTTCTAGAGAGCGAGGACTGCCAATGATGAAGCAGGACACCTGGTGGTGTGTGAGGACAGTCCTCATTTTTTTTAGAGCCCCTGCACCCCACTTAATCAAGTGTAGTGTCTTTCTTCACATATAGAATCAGAGATTTATTCAGGGTAGCTTCTTGTGTGTGTACATATTGAACTTGGAGGCCAGCTCACCCTGAACATCCGTAGCCTCTAGTCCCCCCCCCTAGCTAGCCTTAGGGTTATTTGTGTGTAGATCATCAGGTGGTGGCCATTTTGTTAGGTGGTGCTTGAACATTTGTGTCTTCAGTTGTTTGTTGAAAGTGTTGCATTCTGGGGGAGGTGCAGCAATGCTGAGGCTCTGACTGAGGTATTTAGATTTTTAGGTATTTGCTAAAGCGCAGTCCTGTTGAGCAGTGACACGCTTTACAGAGAACATTGCTATTATAGTACACGGTTGTTGACATCTTTTTTTATCATGAATTATTTTCTTTTAAAAACATCTTTTTAAACTAAATTGCAAACAAAAAGTTAGATTTGGGGGTCACTGCATTTTTCACTTATTTTTTTATGCATTTTGGCATTACAGTTATAACCACTGTACATATGTTTTTATGTATTTTGTTTTTAATATAATTGTTTTTTGGTGTCATACTATATGTAACATATCCAGCAACCCCTATGCACATGAGATAATTTGCAGAGAATCACCTAATATTTGGCCAAGTGCCAGAGCTGAAATTAGAATCCAGGTTCTAAACCCAGCACGTTAGCCCCAAGAATGCGTTTCCTCCCATTCCAGAGCAGATGCCATAACCACCAGAGAATTTTGGTGTGCAACCAAACAATTTAAAATGATGGACTTAGACCAACAGGAGCAGAATACTACTTTGTGAATTTATCTGGGACACTAACACAGCTATTAAGAGTATTACTCTGAGATGCTTATAAGTTCAAAATCGTCAAGTCCCAATCTAATAATCATCCTAACCTCTCGGCCCCGGGTCTAGGGACACTGACAAACTGTGAAGAATTCACTGTTTTCTTCATGGAGAAGACTATTAAGATCGAGTCTGAACTACGCTCGGCCCATGATCATATCTCGAGCAGGCCGCTGATCACCCTTTGCCCCTCAGAGTCGAATATCTCTGAACCCTCACAGCCCTGCCGCCTCACAAACAATGCATCCTGGAGTTTGTTCCAAACCGTGGATGAATATACTATACACAAAATGCTGTTGACCTTGAAACCTTCCAATCACTACAACGACCCCCTGCCATCGAACCTGTTCCCGGAAGTGAGATCCGCCTTACTAACACTCTGGACGACAATCATCAATGCTTCTCTTATGCAAGGGGCTATTCCGGATTGCCTTAAAGCAGGTCAAGTTACCCCGATCCTAAAGAAACCAAATGCGGATCCCACAGACTTTCTTAACTTAGGCCCAATCACTAACATCCCCACCTTGGCAAAACTCTTGTAGAAATGTGTGCTTGCCCAACTTTGCCATCACATTGACCATTTCCAACTCCTGGATCAATTCCAATCTGGTTTCTGCCCAGGTCATAGTACAGAGTCGGCGCTAACGCACATCGTGGAAGATGCGCTTAGAATTCTGGATCACAATGAGTCATGCTTACTGATCCTTCTGGACCTTTCGACAGCATTTGATACTCTCAAACATGATCACCTAATTGACCTCCTCGAACAGAGGATGGGGCTGTCTGGGCCGGTATTAGGCTGGTTCTCTTCCTTCCTTCAGAACAGATCCCAAAGCTTCAAGGTGAACCAATCCTTTTCCCACTCTGCACCAGTCACCGTGGGGGTGCCACAAGGGTCAGCATTGTCCCCCACGTTCTTTAACCTGTTTATGGAGCCTCTGACAGAAATCCTAAAATCATCCAGCATTCGCTATCATATGTATGTGGATGATACCCAACTATACCTGAAGATCGCCTCCCCCGAAGACATCTAGTCCCTCAATTCAGTCCTGCTGGAAACACAAAGCTGGCTGACATGCAATCACCTGAAGCTAAATGCTCTTAAAACGGAATTCCTACTGATCTCATCCCACAACCAATCCCTCGTTATGGAGCAATGGTTGAATCAGCTGACTGCCCTTAACTGCAGACCGCACCTTATAGACTCGGCATCATCTCTGGGCATCATTCTAGACAAAAGCTTGAACATGCAGAAGCACATACGTTCCCTCACCAAAGGAGCGAACTTCCAACTCAGCTTACTTTGGAAGCTCAGACCCTTCCTCCCTGCTCATGACCTAAAGGTTGCAGTTCAAGCATTAGTGATCTCAAAGCTGGACTATGGTAGTGCAACAGTTTGTGGCCTGCCCAGAGTGAGGACGGCTCCTCTTAGGGGTACCCTCAACTCCCCTGCGAGGCTATTGACTGGCGCAAAAAAATACCACCACATCTCCCTGGACTTGTGGGAACTGAATTGGCTGCCATATGAAGCTCGGATACAGCTAAAAATTGCATGCATGGCTCACAAACCCATCCACTTCAAGACGCCGTTGTACCTTACGCAGAAACTGGAACTCTCCTGTGGTTCCAGAGCCTCCAGAAGCGCCAGCTCCCTTTTGCTTAAACCTCAAAAATAAAAATAAAAAGACCTATAACCGAGCCTTCTCAGGGATGGCTCCGAGGATCTGGAACTCCCTTCCCCCTGAAGTCAAAGGGCTCCTGATGAAGAAATTTCTGCCTTAGCCTGGCACCTTCCTCTGATTCTGGGTTCATAATTGTGACCCCTTTCAATGTTCATAGTTAAGTCAACTTATGAAATATTAGATGCTGAGTGAACCCATCAAGAATGAAACTTGTGACCTTCAGGATAATCACAGGTCCATGGAATGGAAGGATTATTACTATGTATTATTATACTGCTGAAATAACTCAATATGGCCTTCTTCCGATGGGCCGGCTGTGCCATTTACCCATTGTAGCAGCTTGGTAGACAATGACTCCCCCCAACACAGCACATGAACCGCTACCAAAGTCTTCTGCTACTAACAGGATCAGACACTCTGTTAAGCCAGACTCACACTTCATCTGTTTTTTCTCCACTTCACACGGCTTCCCTTAAATATAGTATGTAAACAATAAACATCAATCCATTAAGAAAGGCAGGTAAGCTGTGTTTGTCCTTGATACCATACCTACACAGCACAACTTACTGGATCAAACCAAAGAACTCCTATACAAAGTGCCCATGTTGGATGCTCCTGGCCATTCTTCAGATATGCCTTCACTGGATCACAGCAACTAGCTGCTCTATGCCACGGCCATCTTAAATGATGTTGGCTATTCTGCAGATATGGACTCATTGGATCACACCATAAGATCCTCTACAGAGCAGCCATATTAGATGCTGTAGGCCGTTCTACAGAAATGTACCCACTGGATCACACCAACTAGCTCTTCTTTGGCACAGCCATTTTTAATAATGCGGAGCATTCTGGAAATAAGCATTCACTGGATTACACCAAGGGAAGGCTCTCAAGCACAGCCATGTTAGATGTTGCTCCCGATTCTAAAGATGCACACTCACTGGATCACACCAAAGGGCTACTCTAGACAGCGGCCATCTTAGAAACTGCTGATCATTCGACAGATCCCTGGTCAGTGGATCACAGAAAGAAGCTCCTCCAGATTTGCATGCACAGACACACACAAATAACTTTTAAAATGCAAGTGAAGATTGCTCTCAATGGGACCAGGAGTGTCTGCAGGTCAACGCATACTTTATGAGACGCCTTCTCCACAGAACATATTTTGCTAACGCGCTTTTAATGAAAAACCACAACAGTGGGTCCTGCATCACCTTTAGAATTGTTTCACTGGGTTGATTTCACACTGATAAACATAACACATGTGTTTGGACAGGCCTAAGAGACTAGCGACAGGAACTAAACAAAGTATTGTTTTACATCCTGTGTCCATGTTGCCCTTTGATAGTCAGTACATTGTTTGTAAACTGTCTTGGTGTGGCAATGGCATTAAGGCAGCAAGGTCAATGTCCTTCAGCGATGCAGCATACACTGAATGCAATCTCTGAGGCAGGTAACTGTCCACCTGGAGTAAATGGCTAGGAACTACAATATAGCATGAGTCATTGTAGACATTCAGGATCAGATTCACACAGTTTTTTCCATGCCCAAGTGGAAAAAATAGTAACTGACACAAGAAAAAACTTGCAACTGACCGATGAAGAGCTCTATAGCAATTTGTGAAGGCAATAAGAAGTGAATCATGCATCTATGACTTCACTGTGCATAGGGTAGGCAATAGCAACACAAAATGATGATGGATGGAATGCTGAACATTGTCAAACATTCACCCATAGTACAGAGATGTGGGCCTAAATCCATGTGATTTTTTGCTCACCATGCCCTTCCAGTTTGAACCCAGCCACATGCAAATCAGTCTTTACCTTGCTCCCCATGGGAACAGTCCATCCCAAACTGCCAGGCCATGTCCTCCCTGGATGGGAAGCAAGCATCGTGGGACCGGTTTTCAGGGTTTCACCCTCATCAGCCAGGCTAGCTTCAATCCAATGGCATAGTGAGCATGGGACCCACGTCTGGGCATACCCTTCCCACTTAGGGTGACTATAGCGGCACAAAAAGATGATGATGGACAGAATGCTGAACATTGTCAAACATTAACCTCCACCCAGTACAGAAATCGGTGCCTAAATCCATGTGTTTTTTGCTCACCCAGCCATTGCAGTCTGAACCCAGCTATATGCAAATGAGTTTTGACCCATCTATCTCTCCATGGGAACAGTCCAGCCCGAACTGCCAGGCAATGTACTCCCTGGATCGGAAACAAGCATCCCGGGACCGGTTTCAGGGCAATGCCTGTATAAATTATTAACTAGTAAATTTGGTAGATATGTAGTAGTGCACGTAATAGATAAGAGCCAGAGAAGTGGGCAGACAAAAATGCAAAGCAGAAGAGTAAACAATAACTTTGAGGTTATTTACAAACATTTCCCAATGCAATTTCCACACTTCAGTACATATCAAGCCCACATCTGTGGGGACCACATACAAATACCCATAAACAGCGCGATGTGTAGGAAGGAACGATGTCTCAAAGAAGACTATCAGCTTTGAAGAGCAAAAAGTATTCCACAAGAAACATGCTGGATTTCACAACTTTCCCATCCCTCTATTTTAAATTAATGCACATGTTCGTGAATACCCGACCCTTACATGTGCAACTACTAGCGATCATATGTTAGGCCCATACAAGACTAGTACTTTTATGAATCGGTCACATGAGATCCTGCCAATATGGAGTGAGGTGGCAAACTCAGCAGCATTGATTGCCGAATCGATGGAGCTGTTTGTTTTCTGAGCCAGGAACTCCAAGTCCTCTCATGTGAGTCATAATCACTCTATAACAACATAAGGGAGTCAATTAGGGCTGCACTTTGAATTGGGGACGAGTGACATTTCTGAGGACACGAACTCTTAGAGATACGATACCGCATGCATTTAGCAGTAGGTTGAGGACGTGATGCCTTAGGGCTTTATTCCCAGCACTGGTAAAATGAGTAACACTGCACTTAAGGCTGTGCTAATAATTTATAAGGGAGTTGAAGGACAGGACAAGTTGTACTTTTAGAAGTCATTGAAAAAGCACATTGTCAGGAAATACAGCACATGCCTGAGTTGCTTATCTTTGCGCATGAAACATTGGGTTCTCATGCCAGCTTCGTCACTCGATAAAAAGCTTGTATACGTTTTTGGTCAAGTCATTTTAGCTCTAGAGTCTAAACTTTGAAAGTTGTGTACAGTAAAAAGCGTAAGGGAAAAATGTGTAATATAAATATAAAATTGCTGATATATTTATAAAGCATTACTTTTTCAGGTGAATGGCGACTTCAAACAGACTACTGAGCATAGATTTGTCTTTGAGGACATTCTCTATTCCAATTCAGCTATCTTGACTTTGGGACGTTATATCAAGCTATATTGTCTATGGAGGTTGGAGTGCAGGGTGAATGTGTCATTTCGTGAAAGCAGTCAGCGTTCTAGTGCTCCTGTCTCATCACTGTAAGTTGATTGGATGGCCATTAGGAGCCATCTTAGAATGCCGAGGCTGACTGAATCAAGGTGATTGGATTGTCAGGTCTTATAAACAGCAACTGCATAGAACAAATATTAAAACCCACCTCATAATATAAAAATCATCTGGATAATAACTACAGCTTGAGTTCAACAAAATGAACTGGTCTTTATAACTATAACTGTTGTGAAAAATTACCCACCAATACGCCAACTTAAGTAATAGCCAAAGAAAAAAAAAAGCGAATTAATGCTTTTACTATTCTAATTGAATGTACTTGGAATAGAGGGCATAAGACAAGTTTGCGTAACCTAAAAAAATAAGGAGATAGAAGCAGTACATGAGCCAAACACGATATTCTATTAATTTCTGAATTACGCTTATTGTTCTTCCAGTGTAGCCTGCTCCACCTGGCTTATGAAGGCAATACAGGAACCCATAACCTCATTTTGAGTAATGCTTGTGTGTAGAAGGGATCTGGGACAAATACATGTATTGGGACATGACCAGTATAGATTTAAAATGTAGATACTAAAGTTAGAAAATGTGTACTCATAGCGTAATTCAGATAATCTGCACCTGAGCTAATAAATGCTGTTTCTTTCAAGAGATTCTTATTAATTGGTACCTCTTAAAAATGAACCAGTTTTCTTAAATATGCCTTATTAGTTTTGGTCCAACTTAAGCCATAACTCTACATTTCCGGGAAACACTCATCTCCTACAGCCAGATGCACTTGTTAAGATATGTTCTAAAATAATATAGAGTTTGAACATGTGTTGTGAAACTAAGACTCCCGTCCAGACTCGAACTATAATCCATGAATGACCGAAAAAGGTGGTTGTCATTTTACTCTTTTTAAGTACTTGCCTTCAAGTTTGTCAAAGTTAAAGGCTACAGTAAAGTTGCTGAGTGCTCACACAATGTCGAAGGTGTAACCTTTCGTTTATATGTTTTCACCACTGGAAGTATTCCATCCAATTAGTTGACTCTTGCAAAGCCAGCCATTGCGATCCATGATAGAGACCTTGTAAATGAAAAACCAAAATATGTATAAGTATGGATGGTTTAGTAAGGTTCAGCTTCCAAGAACCATTTAAGCGTGGATTTTGGACTTCCAAAAACGAACACTTCAGCTTTCTGGACATTACATCCCAGTTTAATAGAAACAGAATATTTTAACAATAGTTTGTGTTCATGCTGCAAGTTCTATTGAGAATTATGAAATGGTTGGTGTAGAGAAGTACGTTGCTGAATATGGAACCAATATTCGGAGGACAACTTTGTGGTTTTACAAGACCCTCAGTCGATCATCAAGGAACAAGGAGGGAGCAGTGGCAGGGTACCTACTTGAGTCCGTTCTTAATGGCAATTCTTGATGTCAATTTTCAGATTGATATAATGTAACCTATTTGAACCTGGGTCCTCATGGATGCGGCAGTTTCCGATTAAAGTTAACAGTCCTGGGATATTCCCGATCCCTCAACTTGCTCCAAAATAATGCTCTACCTACAGTGTTGAATGCAGGACTGTGGCCGACAAAGCAGACAAACATATTGCCTGATATGGCTAACTTCCAAGTCAGATAGCACAACAAAAACACCTAGTCTAATATGCTCATCCAAGGACTGAATCCAGTTTGTAATCAGGAGATTATTTCATTCTGGGTTGCCCATTCCTTCACCTCAGATAAAAGTGGGCAAAAACCTTTGGGCCTATAAAAAAACCAGCAACAATCGATATGATGTAAGATCTGACCAATCTACCTTTTCAAATTTTTTATGTTCAAGGATGATGGTAGAAGGCCAAGACTATGCAGTGAAAGCGAGGACAATAGAGTTCTGTCCACCACGATGGGGATTTTTTCATTACATCACTTGGAATACCATCAGAGCCTGGGTCTTGGCTTGATTTCACAAACATTTTTATTTCAATGATTTGTAACTCTGATATATTTTGCTCTCGAGTTTTGTCATGCACAAAATATGTTCATGTGTCAAGCTCTTTAGGTGAACCTTACAGATATGTCTGGTGATGAGCCCACATCTCCTCTCAGATATTTAAATCAAGTGTTACTTTGAAATCTGCAGTACCCCTGACTACTACCCTTTATTCCACATTTTTCCCAAAACAAGTGGATTTGGCACTTATTATATCTACCTGGATATTAATAAGACTGTACTAGCTAAACTGCAGAGAGTTCAGAATGCTGCAGCCAGATTCATTCTTGATATCTCCTAATTTCAATCAGTTTCTGAGGGGATTCGGAAACTTCACTGGCTACCAGTGAACAAACAAATTACCTTTAAGGCTCTTTGTATGGTTCACAAAGCACTGCACAACATTGGCCCGAGAGAACTCAGGAATTCGATTCAACGCTACATTCCCTCTAGACCGCTGCGATCCTCAGGTAGAAATCTAATTGTTCCTAAGCATTGAAAATTGAGATGGGGAGGTAGAGCCTTTTTGGTGGCCACATCCAAGCTGTGGAACTCGCTTCCTTATTCGATCTCCAGTCTTCAATCTCACGCTTCATTTAGCAAGGAGTTGAAAACCTGCCTTTTTACTCTAATAGATAGTCAGTGGGATCTTCCCATGCTCTTCTTCCCTTCCTAAGACTAACTGCTTGTAGGAAGGTGGATATCTGACTATGGTTACCCCCAAATTTTTGCCTAGTGTCTAGCTGGTTTTTCGACTTAGTTGGCCTGAGATCCTGCCATTCAGGCTCTCAGGCTATCTGCTCTCTCTGTAAAATGGACTCCATGTACCCTAGGTACATACCCAATTGGTTGGATCACCCTGTCAGCCCCTGTACCAGTGTACACTAGGTACCCAGGGCATTGGTGTATCCAAGGCCTGCCAGGGGCTGAAGCATGTATTATGCCACCCCAGGCTTGGCCTAACAATCTGACACAACTGGCTGATCACTCAGCTGGGGTAAGTTGGTGTAATCACCTCTTACTTAGGTGTAGTATACCTATACCTAAACTTAAATGGGACACCTGGTAACCTATAAGTCACTCCTATGGCAGGCCTTAACAATCCTGAAGGCAGAGTGCTTGGTTCCATGTGAGATGGTGCTCTGGCATGAGCTGAGCCTGTCTGCAGTGGTCGGAACAACTTCCTTCTACTGTTTCCAGATATCGTCATACCATATACTCTTAAGTGCATTATGAACCTCGCGGTTAAATGCTATCTTTGGTTTGGCTTTATCAAAACATGTCGAGTAAGGTGTCATACGAATTGGAATACTAACCCCTCGCCAATTCTGGCGACGGGGTTAGCATTCCACCCTTCTAGAGGGACACGACATGTACAGTGCCTGAAACCCGGGTAAAATCAGACATAGCCTCAGCTCCACAAAATGGATGCTGCCACCACAGACACAAGTCTGCCCTCCTGCTGCTGGGAGTCCTTCCAGCTTGGGAGGTGTGGACAAAGGGTTTCCTGCCAGGGGAGGTGCATGCACCACCCCAGACAGGATTTTGTGTATTGGTCAGGTAGGGCTTGAAAGAAACCAGACATGCCTGTGGCTCACAAGGAGCCTCGGGGCATATGCCAGTTCAAACCGGTCCTGGGGCACACCAGTCCCGGGCCTGGGGCGAGCTGGACAAAGGATTGGGGGTGTAACCACCCCCCTTCCTGGTCCCACCCATAGGGAGGGACCTAGCAGGTAGTCCGGCCCCTAGAATCCGAATAAAGGTAGGAGCTGTGTCCTAAGACTTCAGACATCCTGGAATCAACTTGAAACTAAGAAGAAGACGGGAACTTCGACATTCTGCTGCACAGAAGACTGAAGAAAATCTCCCCTGTGGTCAGGGAGTGACCACCTTGCTAACGCAAGCACCATCCAGCGAATCACCGTCTGCTTTGCCGCCGCCTCCCGCCGGAGCCCGAGCCCAGAGACTGACAAGACCTGGACCTCCAGACCTCTCACCGCCCGATCCACAGTCCCTGCAAAGAGGAGACCCGTGGAGGCACCGAGACACGTGGAGCCAGCCATCTTGGAACGACTACGACAAGCTGACCAGTGCAACAACCGAGGCTCCCTCCAAGTTGTGCTTTGGGTCCTGAGAAGCCCAACCCTCGAGCAGCATCTGCACCAAAGGTGAGCCCTCCAGCATCTCCACGATCTGCGTGGGGCCCTTCTGCATTTTGCCACTCGACGCGCCTAACCGGTTGCTGGCCCGCTGGCTAGTGGCCATCTTGGCGACGAAATCTACGACAAACACCGCTGGTCTGGTTGCTCCAGACTGGCCCTTGCTCCCCTCCAAAGGAGCAATCCCTCTGACCTTGCTGGTCAGAACCAACAGCTGATTTCCGAATCCTCCTGCAATTGCTTTTGCCAAGGCTTGTTTGCTTCGATCAAGTCGCCGACACCGCCGACAGCGAGAGCCTGCGTGGGACAGCTCGTGAGCCGACTCCTGGACGTCGTCGACCTTCAGGGACCACGTGGCTGCGGAGACAAGCTACCCCTCATCACCTGTTTGCACCCGACATCGCCTGGTACCCACCTGGTGCCACGCTGGTCACTGGCTAGTGACTGTGAACACTGTCCCCTCTGCTTACAGGCCTTCAACATCTCCGATCCACTCTTGGATCCACTGCATCTCTTCCCGACCGACCGCCTGCAGCATCTTTGTCCCAGGCTCAACGGAACAGATAGAAGAAACCCGACGCACTTTGAGGCCTATGCACCCGCTTCCTGTGGGTGAGGTAAAGCTGGTACTCCGGTGCCCATGTGTAGTAATACATCTCTAGTGCCTGTGTTCCAAATCTTAAGTTCCTAGGTCATCCGGAAGATTCCTTTTGCAGTAACTTTGTACTTTTTACGCACCCATTGAAACCTATGGGAGCCCGCGTGTGACTATTTGCTCTGCACACGCCACCCGTGGACCTCCTGGTCACTAACTGACGTTAGCTCCTTGTAGGCCCAGCGATTCTAGAGGCCCTAGGCCTTTTCCCTTTTCTGTTCGTGGTACTTATACCACTATTTTAGTATATGGTTTGAGTGGCCACCAGGGCCTATCCATATAAAGTGCAACTTCTGTGTATTCTGTGATAATCTTGTTTGACGATTTGTGCTCCTGTGCTCATAAAGAGACTAGGGGTTACTTTGAGAAATAAATACATATATATTTTGAATATATATCTGTGTGGTGTCCTTTCATTGGTATAAAAGGGGGTTACTATTGGTAAAACAGCTTGCTTAACACGCTTCACGAGTTTAGCCTCAAAGACTGCTTAGCCTACGCTACCACTAGGGCAGCTGGTCCGAAAAGGTTGACTTACAACCACACCATAAGGGTTGCTTGGCATGGTACAAGGTGATCACTTTAACTAGTGAGCATCATATACCAGGCCAACTTCTCACATTGGTGAGCAGCGGTTGGATTTGAGCTTGCTGTGTTTTACCATTGTAATCTCTTGGTTACCAATTGAAAGATCACATAGTTACCTGTAGGTACATATAAAACAAGATTAGATATACATAAGTTCTACTGAACTTAGTTGTTGTAGAGCAAAGGGAGTAGCACACCCTGACTACAACTACTAGATAGGTTTAGTAGGTAAACACAAGTGTAGGTAGATTGCAACACATCCACCCACACTTAAGAGCAATGGCCGGGGCAGAGGGGTCCACTGTACCCATCTCTGTTGAGAGTGACCCCCAGAGGGCAACATCCAGCTTTGCTACCCTTAACCAGAATGAGCTCAGGCATTTGGCAACTCTTAGAGGCCTTAAACAGCCCAAGAACCCTACCTCTGCTGAGCTCAGAGAACTCTTACAAAATGATGAGAATCAGAGAGAACTCAGGAAAGCTTCCCAGTTAGCCCCCTTAGGGTCAGGAACAGGAGGCCCCCCTTCTGAAGATGCCACAGAGGTACCCCCTTTCAATAGTCACCCCTTAGATGGGATGCCTACCACAGAGGAAGAAAGTGATGGGGATACAGATGTGAGTGGGGATGAAGGGAGAACTAGCCCAGTGCCAAGTGTTATACTTGGCCCAGCTAAACTAAGGCTATTGGGGACTGACAGTGGGTTCACCCCATTGGATCTCCCCAGTGGACTTAACACAGGGCTTGGAAGGCAAAGGAATCGCTCAGGTGACTCCAATGCTTCCCATGGCTCTAGAGGCTCTCAAGGTCACTCCAGAAGGAGACTGACCACCCCTCAGAGGAGGGAACATGAGGCCAGAATGCAGGAAGCCCAGCTGAGGATCAGGAAGCAGGAGCTAGAAGTAGCCCTGATGGAAGAAAAACTGAGCAAGGCTAGGCAGCATAGAGAGAGTGGGTCTATACCCACTGGTGGCAGCAATGTCCCTAGGGACAAAGATAGGGTCTTTGACAATAGGAACCTGTCCAAGATTGTGCCCCCCTACAAAAGTGGGGATGACATCCACAAATGGATGACTGCTCTTGAGAGAGCCTGCAAAGTGCAGCAGGTTCCTGAAGACCAGTGGGCAGCAATCTTATGGCTCTCCTTTGAGGGGAGAGGCAGAGATAGACTCCTCACTGTTAGAGAAGAGGATGTCAGAAATTACAGAGTCCTGAAGAGTGTCCTAGTTGATGGGTTAGGCTTAACCACTGAACAGTACAGGTTAATGTTCAGAGACACCCAGAAGACACAGACTCAGGACTGGTCTGAATATGTGGAATGTGCCACTAAGGCTTTGGAGGGTTGGTTGCTGGGAAGTAAGGTGTCTGATTATACAGGATTGTACAATTTGATGATGAGAGAGCAGATTTTAAGTAATTGTCAAAACCAGCTTCTCCATCAACACCTGGTAGACTCAGATTTGACCTCTCCCCAAGAATTGGGAAAGAGGGCAGATAAATGGGTCAGGACCAGGATCAGGCCTAAAAACCAGGGTGGTGACCAAAAGAAAGATACCACCAAGCCTCAAGAGAAGGGTGGGGATAAAGAAAAAGAGAAACCTTCCTCAGGGCCCCAAAACTCCACACAGGGTGGTGGGTCCCAAGCTCCCTCCTCTACCACAGCTAAAAAGCCCTACTGCCATGAGTGTAAAACTCCTGGGCATTGGAAAACTGACAGCGGTTGCCCAAGGGCTAAAAACAAAACTGTTCCTCCAATTACTCCTGTCACACCACCTATTACTGTCAGCAGTAATCCCCCAGGTGGTGGGAGTGCCCCCAGAAATCTGGGTGGGTTTACTTGGGGAACACAGGGGGACCCTGGCTTAGCCAATTCCCCTACAGCAACCACTCTTGTCTGTGATGGTGGCATGGGGTTTGCCAACTTCACTGCCTGTCCCAACACTTTGGGTAGGTACAGACAGGAGCCCTACATCAATGGTACAAAAGCTGAGGCCTACAGAGACACTGGGGCTAGCATCACAATGGTGGCCCATTGGCTAGTTCCCTCTGAGCAGCTTTTGCCCGGTTTCTCCTACCAGGTGACTAACATTGATGGCAAACAGAACAGTCATCCCATGGCAGAGGTATGTCTCAGCTGGGGAGGGGTCACTGGCCCTAAAAGGGTAGCAGTGTCCCCAACCTTGCCTGTAGACTGCTTACTGGGGAATGACTTAGAACTCTCAGCTTGGGCTGGAGTTGAACAAGACACCCATTCTAAAATGGTAGGCCTTTCACAAAAGGGTAGGGGGGTTGTGCCATTCACAACCCCTGTCCAAATAGATTTCCTCCCTGAAAAGGTTGGAAGGGCAGTGGTAGCCACAGCCCAGGCACAGACAGACTTCCCTGTAGGGACTGGCAGAGCTGTGACAGTCACAGCTCAAACACAAACTGAGTGCCCCCCTGAAAAGGTTGGCAAGGCTGTAATGGTCTCAGCCTATACTCAGACTGACATAGGTGTAGTGAAGCCTGAAACAATGGATCACTCCACACAAACTGAGAGTAGTGGGGAGGAAGAAAAGTCTCCCTCTCCCCAGACATTAGGAAAAGGTCAGCCTCCTCAGGGATCTGACCTCACCCCTTGTGAAGGAACTGCCCCAGAGGTAGCCAGGCCTGGCCTGGCAGAGCCTCTGATGTCAGTGGCCCCTTCCAAGGTGGGATCCAGTCTGGTGCAGGTAGCCTGCCTCTCTCTACCCTGCCTCAGTCAGCCCAGGGCTGCAGAGGTCAGGGAGGCCAGTGGACCCCCAGAGGGCCCCTGTCCACAAGAACCCCCCCATCAAAAGAATGAGGATTGCCTGGCTAGTAGCCCTAGTCAGGTGATGGGTAAAAACATTCCTGAGGGATCTCCTTTACAGGTAGTTAGGGACCTCCCCCAGGGGGATTCTGTTGGGCACAGGCAAACATGGGACCTTAGGGCCCCAAACCTGACCTGTCCCTCCAGTAAGCCCACAAAAGGGACCCAGCCTCCAGCTTTAGGTAGCCAGAGGCTGACCCTGAGAGCACAGTGCAACTCAGTTAAAGAAAGAAAGGCATCCATGGTGGAGGATGATTGGAGGAAGCTGAGGCCTCACTTTGAGGACACTCACTTCAGTACTCCATCTCAACACCAGCCTTTTACTTTGCCAAGACACACCACAGGTAGAGATTCCCTATGGTGGAGACCCTCTGATACCCTTAGGGTGAGGGATTGCTTAGTGGACCATGAGACAGGGGGTAACCATGCCAGTGCTGGTTCCTCCTTATATGGCCACTTGGGCAATATAGGCTTACCTGGTCAAGGTCAGCCTTATCTCCCTTCGTTTGGGGGGGGGTTGTGTAGGAAGGTGGATATCTGACTATGGTTACCCCCAAATTTTTGCCTAGTGTCTAGCTGGTTTTTCGACTTAGTTGGCCTGAGATCCTGCCATTCAGGCTCTCAGGCTATCTGCTCTCTCTGTAAAATGGACTCCATGTACCCTAGGTACATACCCAATTGGTTGGATCACCCTGTCAGCCCCTGTACCAGTGTACACTAGGTACCCAGGGCATTGGTGTATCCAAGGCCTGCCAGGGGCTGAAGCATGTATTATGCCACCCCAGGCTTGGCCTAACAATCTGACACAACTGGCTGATCACTCAGCTGGGGTAAGTTGGTGTAATCACCTCTTACTTAGGTGTAGTATACCTATACCTAAACTTAAATGGGACACCTGGTAACCTATAAGTCACTCCTATGGCAGGCCTTAACAATCCTGAAGGCAGAGTGCTTGGTTCCATGTGAGATGGTGCTCTGGCATGAGCTGAGCCTGTCTGCAGTGGTCGGAACAACTTCCTTCTACTGTTTCCAGATATCGTCATACCATATACTCTTAAGTGCATTATGAACCTCGCGGTTAAATGCTATCTTTGGTTTGGCTTTATCAAAACATGTCGAGTAAGGTGTCATACGAATTGGAATACTAACCCCTCGCCAATTCTGGCGACGGGGTTAGCATTCCACCCTTCTAGAGGGACACGACATGTACAGTGCCTGAAACCCGGGTAAAATCAGACATAGCCTCAGCTCCACAAAATGGATGCTGCCACCACAGACACAAGTCTGCCCTCCTGCTGCTGGGAGTCCTTCCAGCTTGGGAGGTGTGGACAAAGGGTTTCCTGCCAGGGGAGGTGCATGCACCACCCCAGACAGGATTTTGTGTATTGGTCAGGTAGGGCTTGAAAGAAACCAGACATGCCTGTGGCTCACAAGGAGCCTCGGGGCATATGCCAGTTCAAACCGGTCCTGGGGCACACCAGTCCCGGGCCTGGGGCGAGCTGGACAAAGGATTGGGGGTGTAACCACCCCCCTTCCTGGTCCCACCCATAGGGAGGGACCTAGCAGGTAGTCCGGCCCCTAGAATCCGAATAAAGGTAGGAGCTGTGTCCTAAGACTTCAGACATCCTGGAATCAACTTGAAACTAAGAAGAAGACGGGAACTTCGACATTCTGCTGCACAGAAGACTGAAGAAAATCTCCCCTGTGGTCAGGGAGTGACCACCTTGCTAACGCAAGCACCATCCAGCGAATCACCGTCTGCTTTGCCGCCGCCTCCCGCCGGAGCCCGAGCCCAGAGACTGACAAGACCTGGACCTCCAGACCTCTCACCGCCCGATCCACAGTCCCTGCAAAGAGGAGACCCGTGGAGGCACCGAGACACGTGGAGCCAGCCATCTTGGAACGACTACGACAAGCTGACCAGTGCAACAACCGAGGCTCCCTCCAAGTTGTGCTTTGGGTCCTGAGAAGCCCAACCCTCGAGCAGCATCTGCACCAAAGGTGAGCCCTCCAGCATCTCCACGATCTGCGTGGGGCCCTTCTGCATTTTGCCACTCGACGCGCCTAACCGGTTGCTGGCCCGCTGGCTAGTGGCCATCTTGGCGACGAAATCTACGACAAACACCGCTGGTCTGGTTGCTCCAGACTGGCCCTTGCTCCCCTCCAAAGGAGCAATCCCTCTGACCTTGCTGGTCAGAACCAACAGCTGATTTCCGAATCCTCCTGCAATTGCTTTTGCCAAGGCTTGTTTGCTTCGATCAAGTCGCCGACACCGCCGACAGCGAGAGCCTGCGTGGGACAGCTCGTGAGCCGACTCCTGGACGTCGTCGACCTTCAGGGACCACGTGGCTGCGGAGACAAGCTACCCCTCATCACCTGTTTGCACCCGACATCGCCTGGTACCCACCTGGTGCCACGCTGGTCACTGGCTAGTGACTGTGAACACTGTCCCCTCTGCTTACAGGCCTTCAACATCTCCGATCCACTCTTGGATCCACTGCATCTCTTCCCGACCGACCGCCTGCAGCATCTTTGTCCCAGGCTCAACGGAACAGATAGAAGAAACCCGACGCACTTTGAGGCCTATGCACCCGCTTCCTGTGGGTGAGGTAAAGCTGGTACTCCGGTGCCCATGTGTAGTAATACATCTCTAGTGCCTGTGTTCCAAATCTTAAGTTCCTAGGTCATCCGGAAGATTCCTTTTGCAGTAACTTTGTACTTTTTACGCACCCATTGAAACCTATGGGAGCCCGCGTGTGACTATTTGCTCTGCACACGCCACCCGTGGACCTCCTGGTCACTAACTGACGTTAGCTCCTTGTAGGCCCAGCGATTCTAGAGGCCCTAGGCCTTTTCCCTTTTCTGTTCGTGGTACTTATACCACTATTTTAGTATATGGTTTGAGTGGCCACCAGGGCCTATCCATATAAAGTGCAACTTCTGTGTATTCTGTGATAATCTTGTTTGACGATTTGTGCTCCTGTGCTCATAAAGAGACTAGGGGTTACTTTGAGAAATAAATACATATATATTTTGAATATATATCTGTGTGGTGTCCTTTCATTGGTATAAAAGGGGGTTACTATTGGTAAAACAGCTTGCTTAACACGCTTCACGAGTTTAGCCTCAAAGACTGCTTAGCCTACGCTACCACTAGGGCAGCTGGTCCGAAAAGGTTGACTTACAACCACACCATAAGGGTTGCTTGGCATGGTACAAGGTGATCACTTTAACTAGTGAGCATCATATACCAGGCCAACTTCTCACACTGCTACAAGCGCCTTGATGCCATTTGGCATTTGTTGCGCTCTAAATGTCTTTTTCATTCATTCAAATTACTTGGAAGTGTAGCACTTAATTGCAACATTCTCTTTTTGCCATGCCAATATTATGCTTTGAATCTGAGCTGTTTCTTGTGGCCCTGATTAAGTTTGCAAACTCTTGACTGAATTTTCCCCCAAAGGGGCACCTTCCCTTCATGGTGACAGTGCAAACAGTTTCAGAAGAGTGAGTAACTGAGAAAAAAACGTGACTATAAAAGGGTCTACTTGTAAATAACAAACTTTGCTGAAATCAGGGCCAAGCACGTACTGCATTTTAGCGGGAGATGTCTAAGCTAACATAGCCATTCTATACACGGAGTTCCCGCATGTGTAAAGTGTCACAGGTCTGAAGTGCACATCAGTTATCTGTAGAAAGAAACAGGGAATACTACATGTAGGACATATGAAAAGGATTGCCTTAATTCTCCCTGATGTAATGCGTCCTCTAAGTGGTGTCAATAATCACTGGCAGAGTTCAGATGGACATTATTCTGATGATGCATAGAATACAACTGAAAACCCTCTCTTGCCTTTTCTCAACTGCACAAACATTGAATTGGCTCATAGATAGACCTAAAGTTTCAAATAATGTATTTAAAGTTTAATTTATTAATAAAAAAGCAAACTGCAGCTACAATACACGTCAATGGAATTAAGGTGTTCATTGGACCTGGCATCATTTTGGCTGCTTACATTCACACAAATACGAGGGAGTTCAAGGCCCTCTCATGTTTACCGGTGGCAGACCTGAACGATCGTATTAATGAAAGGGTAAAAAAAAAAAAACGATTCCTTTTGGTGGTTTTTGGCACACACAACAAGAAATGAGTACAAAGTTCCTCAGTGGGTCACAGAACACAGTAAGAGAGTTTATGTGATATCACGTTGATAGGTTGTCCTCGAAGGAGGAGGGAATTCCTCCTTTCGGAACTAGGGCACTCACACACCCAGCAAGCTAGGTGTCATGCTTCATCATATGGGTCTGCTCCTCGTCGGGTCGGCGCTGCAATACCCGACGGGCACCCATAAAGGGGCTCTTTACCGGAGATCTTTTGTTCCTTGCCGTTTAGGTGCCGTGGGTGTGAGGGACCTAGTACGTGTAGATGTAATGTTGGATGTGCAAGATAAAACAGGGGAGGGAATCCTCTAAATAAACTTTATTCTGGAAGGATCCCAGCCTGGTTAAAATAAGGATTAGGAGAGGCGACTATCTGGCTATAATGTGTCAAAAAAGCGCTCTACTCCTAGATGGTCGACATGTTTCTCGCCTAGTAGTCAAGAATGATCTGTGGCTATTCCTCAGGACCAAATGGAAAGAAAACTATCTACACCTAATGGTGAGGTGAAAAACTACCTACCACTCAGTGGTCCTACGGGGACTGTACCCGCAGGTTTAGAGGCCAACCTAATGTTTGTAAGAACGCGCCTCATCAGTTACAGCGGGATACTAGACACATGTAGTATTGTGTCTGCTCCAAATAGAAGCCCAGTGCTAGACCTACCCCGCACCGCTGCAACCGGGATTGGCACACACACACATATATATATATATATATATATATATATATTATCTACTGGCGGTCGCCAGTAGATAGTTATAGTTACAACCTAGTTTCCATAGGAAATCTCAAAATTCTATTTTGAATAACTTTGGCGCCGGTTGACGAATCCTCACGAAATTTTCAAAACTAATGGGGCGCTCCGTTCAGCTCCTGCCCTGAAAGTCTCGGGGTGATTCGTCAAGCGGGCGCCGAGAAAAAGGGGGGGGTCCCAAAACGCGTTTTCCCCATGCATTTTTCCATAGGACCTTTAGACGCAGCTACAGCCCGAACGGCTGAACAGAATTACGTGGAATTTGGCAGAGAGGTAGCCATAAGGTCAAGGAAGTGCCTTTTGCAGGTCTGGTGTAAATCTGTTCAGTATTTCCTGAGAAACTAGCATTTAAAAGCATATCAATATCTATACGCGTGCACCGTGCGCGCACAGTGCGTGCACCCTGCCGTGCGTGAGCGCAATTCTGATTGGTTGTTAGATGTCGGTAAACATTCGAATCGGTTGAAACCAGGAAGTGTCGGCCGCCATTTTGTCTCTCGCACTCTGAGGGGGTGAAAAACAAAGGTGGAGAACGTGAAAAGGGGGCAGAGTGGACAGTTCCTGACCCCCTAGCCTTGGTCAGGGGGTCACAGAAGGACCCCCAAGGGAAAAAAAACCAATTTTTAAATCGCGAGGTGCGCGCACACTGCGCGCACTGCGAACCGTGGGCGCTCGGTGCGCGAAGCGCACCGAGTGACCACAGAGCGCGCACGGTGCTCGAAGCACACGGTGCGCGCACGGTGCGCGCACGGTGTAAAACCTGAAAAAAATAAAATAAAATAAAAACATAACTTAGCATTTAAAAAACCGTACAAATTCACTGAAAAAACCATAGGTTTCACACACGTTATAGTTACGAATTAGCATTTAAAAAACCTTGCAAATTCACTTTAAAAACCATAGGTTTCACACATGTTATAGTTAGCTGGACATTTCACTCGTAAAAAACCAATGAAATTCACCCGTTATAGTTACTGCAGGCAACTATAACTCACGCGACCGCAATCCTCTGCTGATGACGTCAGATATTACATCACTGATGACATATGTGTCTTTCTGAAAAATAAATATTTGTAATATATGTATAGCTAAAGATTAATGGAAGAAGACATGGGTAAATAAGTGTCTAAATACAGTGATGTAATATCTGATGTCATCAGCAGAGGATTGCGGTCGCGTGAGTTATAGTTGCCTGCAGTAACTATAACGGGTGAATTTCATTGTTTTTTTACGAGTGAAATGTCCAGCTAACTATAACATGTGTGAAACCTATGGTTTTTTAAGTGAATATATATATATATATATACACACACACACACACACATTAAATGGGAAAGTCTTCTTATTGAATGTTTACCAATAGTTTCAAAGCTTGTATTTCACAGAAGAGAGAAAGGAGGTCTAACTGTGAATTGTGTCCTTTATTTCACAGTGCTGAATTAATTTGCACAATATTTAGCTTCCCTAAACAAATCAGAAAGTTAAACAGCATTTTATCATTCAGTGCTGATTAAAAAAAGCTTTCACATTGTCAGTGCTGCTCTAAAACAATTAATCAGCACACCTGACAAGCTCACCCTTGCAGGCCCATCTTTGTTGCAAGCATCAACAAATGAATCCTCCCCAGTCTGTGAAATAAACATTGTGGGTGCATAACCCTGTCCCACACTGCACTTTATCTTCTTTCTATATGTACGTCTTGTTAAGCCTACTCCATAGTGTCAATGTACTAGAAAAGGAAAGCACATTTTGTATGTGTTTTTATTTGCTTACAATGTTCCTTGCATTTAAAATCTGATTTATAATAATATTCGTTGCATAAATATTAACTCATTATCCCCAACAAAAGCATATGTCTCAAAACATTTTCCGCATTTACGGTTAGGCCTAAAGAGCGAAACACGTTCTGGCACAGAAGAGTGTGTTGTCGCAGGTGAGTGCTTTACTGAGATTTCAGGAGAAAATCGTCCAGGTATGGAAATATTTGCACTCCCTGGAGTCGCAAAAACGCTATTACTGGAGCTAGTACCTTCGTGAACACTCGAGGGGCCGAGCGCAGGCCAAATGGTAACACTTTGAATTGGTAATCGTGTTGACCCACTCGAAAACGCAGGAACTTTCGATGCCGCTGTAAAATAGGGATATGAAAATAGGCATCCTGGAGATCTATCGTCGCCAGAAAATCTTCCTGCAAGAGTAAGCGCAAGATGTCTACTAGCGTCATCATACGGAAGGATTGGCTCTTTATATATTTGTTTAGTGCCCTTAGATCGAGGATGGGCCTCCACTCTCCGTTTTTCTTTGTGATCAAAAAGAACCGGGAATAAAAACCTTTTCCCTTCTGAGACACTGGTACCAGTTCTATAGCTCCTTTTTGCCTTAAAAGTCGAACTTGACGCAACAGTTCTTTCATGTGAGCTGGTGGCGGTCCGGAGGGTGGAGTGGGAGGAGGGAATTTGGTGAATTCTAAGGCGTGTCCCTTTTTCACAATGTCCAAAACCCAACGGTCCTTTGAGATGGAGGACCATTGGGAAAAGAACAGAGAGATTCGACCTCCAACCTTGTCCGTCTGGTAAGAGTCACTGTCTCTTTGATGCGGTTCCTCTGTATGAGGATTTTCCTCTATATGACTTGGAGGTTTGCTGTCGTGATGTTTGCTGTTGCTGGCCATAGGAGTAACGGTTGGACCCTTGATTGTAAGGTTTGTATTGTTTATTGTCTCTTCGAAAACTTGAGGAGGTGCCGCGTCCGCGTGCACCACGAAAATTACTCCTCTGAAATTGAAGGTTTCCTAACGATCTAGCTGTCTCAGTATCCTTCTTTATGGACTGTAGAGCTTCATCGACGTGGCTCCCAAATAATGACTCGCCGTCATATGCCATGTTAAGGATCATGGACTGAACCTCCTGACGAAAGGATGTTGATTTTAACCATCCTTGCCTACGCAGAACAGCCGCTCCGGCAAGCTGACGGAATCCCACGCAGGCGATGTCTACTGCACAATCGATTATTTCCGCCGATGCCGCTTCTCCCTCTTGGAGCAACTTCATTGCCTCCACCTTAGATGGCTCTGGCAACTCCTGAACCACATCCGAAATATCAGCCCATACTTGTCTGTCATATCGTCCCAAGATGGCCAAGGCATTAGCTGCTCTAACCACAGTAGAGGCCATAGAAGAGAATTTGCGCCCTATGGCATCCATCCGACGTCTGTCACGATCCGGAGGTGAGGTGATAGAAGATGCCGGATTTTTCGCCTTACGTTGCGCTGCCTGCGTAACGACAGACTCAGGTTTAGCCTGACCCGTGAGGCATGCTGGGGTTCCTATTGGTGCCTTATATTTCTTTTCTAATCGAGGCACCTGTGCTGGCAAGGTATTCGGTGTCTGCATTAATTTCTTGCCTTCTTCCCAAATAAACTCAACTATGGGAATAGCATGAGTCTGTTTGTAAGGTTGATTCTTGAAATCATAAAGGAAGCAATCTTCCTCCCTGCGCTCCGTTGTTAACTTAAAACGGTGTGATGCCCTTTCCATCAGTTGGTGAAAATTGGCTATGTCCACTGGAGGTGAATCCCCTGTTACTATCTGTGAGGGGGATGGTGTTTGTGCCTGGTAATTGTCCCACTCCGCCATATCATCATCATTGTCATCTACATCCCCATCATCATCTGGGATTTCACCCTCTTCTGTGTCCTGAGGGCCTTCCTCTACAGGCTCATAATGAGGCAACAACCTTTCCGGAACCTGTCTTGGAGGTACAGGCGGCATCTGAGGAGCAGGATTTACAATAGGTACCGGTGGAATAATTGCTGGAATCACCGGGGTTGACGGAACCTCTGAACGTTGAGGGGATAGAGGGAACCGTTGGTTGTAGTCGTCCAACATGCGTTGGAGATTAGTAATGAGCGACAAAGGAAGAGTCGCCGTTTTATGCTTCGGAGGGGCCTGGTGTATGTAAACCGGATCTTCATCTTCACTACTGACATCCTGGCACTTAATAACTAAGTCGGACGGACTTTGTGCCGTTCCAAAAGACTCCGGTAACCCCTCGGACTCCTGATCCGAATCCGTAGCGAATAATGGTGAGGGAGGCTGTGCATCTCCCACAGGAATATTGTGTTCCTGGCTATCCGGGCCCACAGTAGGAGGTAATGGTGTCCAAGAAACTCCAGCTAAAGATGAAACCGACGCTGAAGCTAGCTGAGGTAGTTGTTCCCTTCTTGTTTTCTGGGTAGACGCAACACTGCTTATTCGTACCCTTACGAATGTCTGTGGAGATGTACTCGTCGATGGAGCCGTCGTCGACGGAATGATGGTGGACGGAATTATCGTCGACGGAGTCTGTGGCAACAAAATCGGAGCCACCGTCGACAGGGCCGCTGCCGACGGAGCCGTCGTCGAGGTCTTCGTCGACAAGGCTTTCGTCGATGGAACCACCGTCGACAGTGTCGTCGACGGGATCTTCTTTTTCTTCGTCGACGGAGTGGGCGTCGACGAGCTCGACGACGTCTTCGTCGACGACACAGTCTTCGTCGACGGAACCTTCACCTTCTTCGTCCACGTCGAAGTAATGGGCAAAACAGAAGTCACCGCCCTTGAAGAACTGATGGTAATCGTCGACGAGGATAACGTCGACAGAACGCTCGTCGACGACGAAGCAGCTGACGTCGTCGTCAGGGTCACCGTCGACGAGGTAGAAACAGCAGATCTCGTCGTCGGGAGCATCGTCGACGAGGCTGACAATTTTTTCCCTGAGGAATGGGAAGTAGACGCCTCAGCAGCCTGAGAACAGTGTCCCTTAGGCGACAAAGCAGTAGGTGAGACCACAGAAGTGGCAGTTGTCAGAGGCAATGCTAGCTTCTTTTTCTTCAGGAAAGGAGATGGTAACTCCTGCACACTACTGCGCTTAGAGGCTGGTTGAGAACGACCAGAAAAGAGACTTTCCACATCAGAGAGTGGGTTATCTTTGTCCTTCAGTCTCTGTAGCCATAATAACAGGCGGCCTTCTCTGTCCTTTAGAGTTTTTGTAGAAAAAGTTCTACAAAATTTACATTTTGCCACCTCATGGTCTGGGTATAAACAGTAAATACACTTACTGTGTGGGTCTTCAGAGAACAAACACAGCTTTCCACATGAAGAACATGGTCTAAACAAAGATTTCTTACTAGAATACATCCTCACTGACAAAAACTGAGCAGAGCTCAGGGAGACTCCCTGTCACACGACGTGCGGTAGAAAATCTGAGGTGAGAAGCTCTGAGGAGAAGGTTCTAGAGAGGGGCTGACGCCTGATTGGCTGGAGTTCGGACTTACATAATGACAGAGATAGACTACAAAGGTCTTTTGTCTCTCTCCATTGTATTCCTATGGAGTTTTTCTCTTATAGGTACACTATGTGTGTTTTACACCTATATACGCTAATTATGTGATTACTTATGTATATATTTTACTATATATATATATATATTGCTATTTTATTTACCGTGGGACTCCCACTCCGACGACGGGGAATATTCAAGCATGTGAATCTATGAAAGACACCCTAATACTGGAGAAATATATATATATATATATATATTATCTACTGGCGGTCGCCAGTAGATAGTTATAGTTACAACCTAGTTTCCATAGGAAATCTCAAAATTCTATTTTGAATAACTTTGGCGCCGGTTGACGAATCCTCACGAAATTTTCAAAACTAATGGGGCGCTCCGTTCAGCTCCTGCCCTGAAAGTCTCGGGGTGATTCGTCAAGCGGGCGCCGAGAAAAAGGGGGGGGTCCCAAAACGCGTTTTCCCCATGCATTTTTCCATAGGACCTTTAGACGCAGCTACAGCCCGAACGGCTGAACAGAATTACGTGGAATTTGGCAGAGAGGTAGCCATAAGGTCAAGGAAGTGCCTTTTGCAGGTCTGGTGTAAATCTGTTCAGTATTTCCTGAGAAACTAGCATTTAAAAGCATATCAATATCTATACGCGTGCACCGTGCGCGCACTGTGCGTGCACCCTGCCGTGCGCGAGCGCAATTCTGATTGGTTGTTAGATGTCGGTAAACATTCGAATCGGTTGAAACCAGGAAGTGTCGGCCGCCATTTTGTCTCTCGCACTCTGAGGGGGTGAAAAACAAAGGTGGAGAACGTGAAAAGGGGGCAGAGTGGACAGTTCCTGACCCCCTAGCCTTGGTCAGGGGGTCACAGAAGGACCCCCAAGGGAAAAAAAAAACAATTTTTAAATCGCGAGGTGCGCGCACCCTGCGCGCACTGCGAACCGTGGGCGCTCGGTGCGCGAAGCGCACCGAGTGACCACAGAGCGCGCACGGTGCTCGAAGCACACCGTGCGCGCACGGTGCGCGCACGGTGTAAAACCTGAAAAAAATAAAATAAAATAAAAACATAACTTAGCATTTAAAAAAACGTACAAATTCACTGAAAAAACCATAGGTTTCACACACGTTATAGTTACGAATTAGCATTTAAAAAACCTTGCAAATTCACTTTAAAAACCATAGGTTTCACACATGTTATAGTTAGCTGGACATTTCACTCGTAAAAAACCAATGAAATTCACCCGTTATAGTTACTGCAGGCAACTATAACTCCTCGCGACCGCAATCCTCTGCTGATGACGTCAGATATTACATCACTGATGACATATGTGTCTTTCTGAAAAATAAATATTTGTAATATATGTATAGCTAAAGATTAATGGAAGAAGACATGGGTAAATAAGTGTCTAAATACAGTGATGTAATATCTGATGTCATCAGCAGAGGATTGCGGTCGCGTGAGTTATAGTTGCCTGCAGTAACTATAACGGGTGAATTTCATTGTTTTTTTACGAGTGAAATGTCCAGCTAACTATAACATGTGTGAAACCTATGGTTTTTTAAGTGAATATATATATATATATATACACACACACACACACATTAAATGGGAAAGTCTTCTTATTGAATGTTTACCAATAGTTTCAAAGCTTGTATTTCACAGAAGAGAGAAAGGAGGTCTAACTGTGAATTGTGTCCTTTATTTCACAGTGCTGAATTAATTTGCACAATATTTAGCTTCCCTAAACAAATCAGAAAGTTAAACAGCATTTTATCATTCAGTGCTGATTAAAAAAAGCTTTCACATTGTCAGTGCTGCTCTTAAACAATTAATCAGCACACCTGACAAGCTCACCCTTGCAGGCCCATCTTTGTTGCAAGCATCAACAAATGAATCCTCCCCAGTCTGTGAAATAAACATTGTGGGTGCATAACCCTGTCCCACACTGCACTTTATCTTCTTTCTATATGTACGTCTTGTTAAGCCTACTCCATAGTGTCAATGTACTAGAAAAGGAAAGCACATTTTGTATGTGTTTTTATTTGCTTACAATGTTCCTTGCATTTAAAATCTGATTTATAATAATATTCGTTGCATAAAATACATTTTAAATATTAACTCATTATCCCCAACAAAAGCATATGTCTCAAAACATTGACAGACATATCTGCCGTCTCAGGCAAACAATGAACACTAAACAAATGATGCTCAAATGCCCTACATCTTTCTAAGGAGTACTCAAATCAATTTATAAATCATGTAATATAAAAAATACATAAAGAGTAACACGTGGTATGGTTCCTATATGGCCATCTCGGGGCTCAGGTGACCTGTATAAACCACTCGGCCTCATGATCTGTGTTAGACCTGGCATCATTGGCGTGGGTCTCCCTTCCTCTCTACTCTCCCTATCTTTTATATTGGCTGGATTTAGATGTTCTGGGCACCGTGCCACTGCTACTCAGTACCACAGCGCAAATGCTCCCTGTATATAAATGACTGTATGAATAAGGATAACTATAATACCTACATCGCTGTAGCCTGTTTCAATAGTGAGTTACCTTCCATTTCACTGTCGCTACTGCGAAACGATCCATTCTTATAGCCCAGGATGGGCCGGTTAAAGATTGCTTTCTATCATCCTATCGGGCCCTAGGAACCTGATAGGACCCTCGAGTTTGATACGTATATGCTCAGGACATTGAGGGGCACCTTTTAGTAAGGACCGTTTAAATATTGCATGTGTTAAAATACCTTTTCTGAAAACGTGGTAGTTTGTTGCCTAAGCTTTACTGTAGGCTGTTGCGCGTATGTGTATTGGCCGTCTGGTTTTGGAGCAGCAGGGCCAGCTGGGTCAGACCTGGCTGGAGAGAGAGATCGGTATTCAGAGTATAGGGAGGGGTGACTCTTTGAGCCGAGCAGGGCTGTGCCTGGCAAGGTGAATGATGGCTCCACCTCCCACTGGGTGTCTGATAGCAGACCCCCTCAGTCTGAAAGTGCAGGATGTCCCCTCGTAAACCAAGTGCTCCCCGACCCCACCAAACTGGTTCTGACCGGAGTCAGTGATTTGCAACCTTAGAGAACAAAGACTTTTTAGGTATAAAATGCTGCGCTGGAACTTTGGCCAAGGATGTTCCTTCTGGATGTCAAGATGAAACTCTGTCTGAGTGAACAGAGGAAAGGACTTTGCAACTTTCATCAAACTTGCCGAAGAAACTACCCGAGGGCCTAAATCGAGAGTGCCTACTGCAGAAGTCTCAGGGACATTAGACTTCACCCCGTCCGCCGTCGGAATTCCTGTGCAAGGAGTTCTGCTTGCAGGTGAGGCCTCCGTCGAGTAATCCGAAGCCTCTAGTTCTACTGTGAGGACCGCGGACTGGGCGCTTCTGAACTTTTGCTAAACCTGTGCGGGCTGTTGCAGCTAAGAGAGAGCTGCCGCCGCTGAGAGCCCGCCTAAATCTGTATCTTCAAACCTTTCGCTGGATCCGTGTGGGCCGCTGCAGCTAAGAGAGAGCTGCCGCCGCTGAGAGCCCGCCTAAATCTGTATCTTCAAACCTTTCGCTGGATCCGTGTGGGCCGCTGCAGCTAAGAGAGAGCTGCCGCCGCTGAGAACCCACCTGAATCGGCACCTTCGGACCTTCCGCTGAATCTGCGTGGACCGCTGCAGTCGAGAGAGTGCTGTGGCCACTGAGCGTCCAACGTGGTGCCCGCCTGATCGAGACCCTAAATTGTCGCGTGGGCCGCCACAGCTAAGAGAAAGCTGCTGCCGCTGAGTGCCCACACCCTTTGCTATGGTGCACCATCGTGATTCGTCCCGTGGGCCGCCGCAGCCAAGAGAGAGCTGCTGCCACTGTGTGCCCGCACCCTTTGCTACTGTGCACCATCGTGATTCGTCCCGTGGGCCGCTGCAGCCAAGAGAGAGCTGCTGCCACTGTGTGCCCGCACCCTTTGCTACTGTGCACAATCATGATTTGTCCAGTGGGCCGCCGCAGCCAAGAGAGAGCTGTAGCTGCTGAGTGCCCACCCCTGGTGCTATTTTCCATCCTCGTAATTTGCCCCTCGGGCCGCCGCAGCTAAGAGAGAGCTGTGGCCACTGAGCGCCCGCACCCTTGACAACTTTGCATCCTTGGGATTTGTTCTGTGGGCCGCCGCAGCTGAGAGCTGTGAGCGCCCACACCATTGCCAACTTTGCATCCTTGGGATTTGTTCTGTGGGCCGCCGCAGCTAAGAGAGAGCTGCTGCCGCTGTGAGCCCACCATGGAGCTGCACGATGAGAGTCATCGCCACCACCAGCCCGCGCCGCCGCAGCATCGCGCTGCTGCCACTGAGCGCCTGCCTGCCCCTGAGTGTCCGAACCACTGTGAGTGCATGCTGTGGACCTAAGCCTCCAAGACCTGTGGTCGCTGGGAGTCCGCCTGTCACTGTCTCCACTTCTTCCAGAAGCTGGGTGCTGTAGTCCCTTTCAACGACAGGTACCTGGTGCGCAACGGGTCACGTAGGCCCCGGCCTTGAACTCAGCCCGTGTCCCGCTTTGGGTGAATACGTTGTTGTCTATTTTAGTCCCTACGGGTTGACGTGAATTGTAGTTGTTGAAACGCTTTGAGAGTCTTTTGAGTTAAACTGTTGGATAAAGATATTATTTTTCTTCATCTACCTGTTGTGTCCTTTTGTGGTGTCGTTACTGCCTTATTGTACGTGGCCATAAAACGCTTCACACACTGCCTCTGAGATAGGCCTAACTGCTTGTGCTACGTTACCACAGGGTTGAGCAGGGGTTATCAAAGGTGGTAGCCCATTTGCCCTGACTTAGGAAGAAGGGTCCCAATTTGGACATTGGCGCCAGCCATGGCCAACTAGAGACCCCCATTTCTAACAATCTGTAAATGTCACCAGAACCCCTCGATAGCATTACCATTATAGCTCCATATTACACAGTTACTCGTATTATCTATGTATAATAAGCCCCCTCTCTCTATATATATGTACATACTATCTACTGGCGGTCGCCAGTAGATAGTTATAGTTAGGACCGTGTTTCCATAGGAAATCTCAAAATTCTATTTTGAATAACTTTGGCGCCGGTTGACGAATCTTCGCGAAATTTTCACAACTAATAGGGCGCTCCGCTCAGCTCCTACCCTGAAAGTCTCGGGGGGATTCGTCAAGCGGGGGCCGAGAAAAAAGGGGGGGTTCCAAAACACGTTTTCCCCATGCATTTTCCCATAGGACCTTTAGTCGAAGGTACAGCCCGAACGGCTGAACAGAATAACTTGACATTTGGCAGAGAGGTAGTCCTCAGGTCAGGGATGTGCTTTTGCATATATGGAGTCAATCTGTTCAGTAGTTCCTGAGAAAATTGCAGTTAAAAGCACATACATATCTATAGCCGCGCACCGTGCCCGAGCGTAATTCTGATTGGTTGTTACATGTCAGTCAACGTTCGAATCGGTCGAAATCAGGAAGTGTCGGCCGCCATTTTGTTTTTTTTCAGTGCGAGAGTGGAAAAGGAAGGTGGCGAACGTGAAAAGGGGGCAGGGTAGAGAGTTCCTGACCCCCTAGCCATTGTCAGGGGGTCCCTGAAGGACCCCGAAGGCAGAAAAGAACATTTAATTTTTTTTTTTTTAAATCGCGGGGGTGCGCGCACCGTGCGCGCACAGTGAAAACCATAAAAAAAAAAATACGTACATAACTTAGCATTTAAAAAACCGTACAAATTCACTGAAAAAACCATAGGTTTCACACACGTTATAGTTAGGAATTAGCATTTAAAAAACCTTGCAAATTCACTTAAAAAACCATAGGTTTCACACATGTTATAGTTAGCTGGGCATTTCACTCGTGAAAAACCAATGAAATTCCACCGTTATAGTTAGTTCAGATAACTATAACTCGGGCGACCGCTACTCTATCACAAGGATGATGTCATCAGTGATGTCAAGAGTGATGCCACTGACCATGTCATGAGTGATGTAAAATGTGACGTCATGAGCAGAGGATTGCGGGCGCGCGAGTTATAGTTATCTGAACTAACTATAACGGTGGAATTTCATTGGTTTTTTACGAGTGAAATATCCACCTAACTATAACATGTGTGAAACCTATGGTTTTTTAAGTGAATATATATATGTAAATATTCACATGCATACACATACATATATATATATAATACTAGATAACACAAAACTTGTTTTTACATAGTTATGGCATGTCAACTACTTGGATTCATAGCTACAAATAACAAACACACACACATACACTGCAGCAAAATGTCTAGAAGTCCTACATACATTGAAATGTCTACCCACTTGTCCTTCCTAAGGCAGGTCCTACCAGTTTACTGTGCTTTTCCAAACATACATCAGCAGAGTTGCATAAATACAACCAATGTTGCTCACCTTCAATATCTGTATCCCTGCCTCACGTATGATGTATGCTGACTACAATCAAATTCAGAGAATTGAACCTCCGTCCAGATTGGATTATCACACACCTGAAAGACAAATTCTTATGGGAGAAAGAAAGAAAGCTGCCTTTGCCTGACTAGAGCCAAGACTGAGTCAATAAAGTCTAGTGACACAATCTATGCACAGATCTAGACACAATAAATTCTGTTAATAAACTATGAGTGGCTACACGAAGCTTTTGATATCCTGATACCAAAACCACACAACAGAACAAAAGAAAACAAGCACCTTGGAGAAATAACAGAGATAAGAGATAAAACATGAAATTAGAAAACTGCAACGTGCCTGGCTCAAAACAAACACCAATCAAGACAAAGTTCGCCTACAGAAAATTAACAGATTATACAAGTCAACTATCAAAACAGCTAAGAAAATAAACATCTTCAGACAGAACTCAAAATGCTAAATGTGCAAATAAAGAATTCTATAAAATTCTCAATGAATTTCGTAAATCAAATTGCCTAGAAGGAGCTCATCCCGTTACTCAAGATTTCACAGACAAAGACAAACTGGCAAATCATTGCACGACCAAAGCAGACACGCTGGACTCATACTTAAAACAAACACAAAGCACCAGCACTAACCCTTTTCCAAAACAACAATCCAAGAATACTCTTACCCAGCCTCTCCGTTCCTTCCAACACATTTCACACGATTAATTTATAGACCTGTTCAAAGCAAGCAGGCCTGCCGGCAGGCCTTCTGACCCGTGTCCACCGAAAACCTTCAAGACAATACTTCTAACAACCTCTGCTGTCACTCCAGTAAGAAACATCAACAATTTATTGAAGATAATGCCATACTTTCAGACTTCCAAACGGGATTCCGTCCAGGAAGAGGCACAAAATCTGCCCTCCTTGCAATCTGGAATAACTTGAAGAACACAGTTGACTGCAACGGGGTTCCTGCGCTACTTCTCTTGGAACTCTCGGCTGCCTTTGACATAGTTGACCATGCACTCTGATACAAAGACTCTACGAAGCCGGCATAGAGGAGACTACTCTAGACTGAATCTCAACCTACCTTCGCAACAGAACTAATATCATCCATGCCCCCCCTTTTCTCGTCCTAACTCTACTTTACAAAAGCAGGTGTCCCTCAAGGCTCCATCATCTCGCCCATGCTTTTCAACATCTACATGAAGTCATTACCGGCACTGATCAATCAATTTTACCTCACTTGCTATAACTATGCAGATGACACGCAAATACTCTTCTCCTGGAATGCCCCAAAGACACTGGAAACTCACCAATTTTCAGTTGTCTCAGAGCCATGGATCAATGGATGACATGGAGCCATCTCAAATTGAATCCTTCCAAAACAGAAATACTCACATGTGGCAATTGGAAACATTATGACCCGCTCGCCGCGTGGCCTGATGATCTGGCAACACCGCCTAAAGTATCGAAGGAAGTAAGAAACCTCGGATTGACCATGGACTCCAAGCTATCAATAAAAAGCCAAGTGGACAAATTAGCAAGATCAAGCTTTGTTACTATAAAAACTCTGCGACAAATCTTCCCCCATTTGGGATTTCCACACATGTTCCAAGCTACCATCTCCCTTGTTTTGTCCAAACTTCATTATGCCAATAGCCTCTACCAAATATCACCTTTAACCACCATGAAAAGACTACAACGGATTCAGAACTCGGGTGTCAGACTACTCTTACTTATAAAACCAGAAGACCACATCTCCCCTGCCTTGAAAGCCCTGCATTGGTTACCGGTTGCCAGAATATCCACGCCAAGCTGCTTTGTATCCCCCACAAAGTGATACATGGAACAGGACTGCTCTTCATCAGGAATAAAATCACCAACACATTCAACAAAGGGACCTCCACTCTAAAGTGGCCCCTTGCCTCAAAATCCCAATGTATAAGGAAAAAGCCATGGGTGGCACATCTTTCTCTGTTCAAGCAGCCAAACTATGGAACTCTTTACCCCCAACATAAGATCCACGGATAACCACTTTATCTTCAGAAAACTACTCAAATATTGGCTCTTCCCCACATAACCACAATACGCAAACATAAATATATAGCATATCCCTCTGTATATAAGCATTTATTTGTACTAGAGATAGGTACCTATATATATATATATATGTATTGCTTTGTATAAACGTGTAGAATAATTATTTTTAAAAATATAGTCATTAGTTCTGCTTAACCAATGTACATGTTACTGATAGTTACATTATTCTATGTTTTTAACATGTATTTAAGTGACTGCATAAATAAGTAAATATTTTATCATAACTATTTGTTTACAATTGCTTCACTATTGAATTACATAAAAATGTATTTAAAGTACAACACTTGAAAGCCGGAGTTTATTTAATGCTTCTTTAATCAACATATACTACCTTCTTTTATGCATCTATATACCTTCCATGTACTTATGGATCTATTTATTTATTACTTTTCTTTTAATTCAGCATATCCAATGCACTACCCAATTTCTCACCCACTACCGCTATCAATATATCCTCTACCTCAACTCTCTGACTCATCTCAAATCTCATTCTACTACTCTTTCCAATGCACTACCCTATTTCTCACCCTATACCTCTATCAATATATCCTCTACCTCCGCTCTCTCATTCATCCCAAACCCCATACCATCACTACTATGAGCCCCAAAATAACCCTTTCTAGACTCTTCCCTACTCTACCCCCTCCTTGCATCATCTTATACCTCTTTTACTATTCCGATCTCCCAAAACAAGCCTTTCTAAACCCTTCCCTCTGACTCTTCCCCCTCCACCTCCCGTTTACTCATCCCAAGCCTCCTCCTGCTGCTACAAGCTCCAAAACAAATTAAAAAAAAATCTGAATCCTTCCCTCTTCAATCCCTCCACTATCCTTTTCAATCCAAATAAAAGACTAACATGTCCACCACTCCAATTAATTTCATATTTCACTATACTAATTCACCACTAATCCTTTATGGATTCCGGAGTAGCGTGCCACTCACCGAAAAAATGCTTCAACTCCTCATCAGGGGTAGCAAGCGCTATATAAATGCAAACCTTTTTCCCTTTTCCATCCCTCCACTATCCTTCTCAATCCAAATAACTGACTAACATATCCACCACTCAAATTACTTTCAGATTTTACTATACTAATTCACCACTAATGCTTTATGGGTTGCGGAGTAGCGTGCTACTCGCCGAAAAAGCACTTCAATACTCCATCAAGGGTAGCAAGCGCTATATAAATGCAAACCTTTATCCCTCTTCTATCCTTCCACTATCCTTCTCATTCCAAATGACTAACATATCCACCACTCAAATTACTTTCATATTTCACTATACTAATTCACCACTAATACTTTATGGGTTTCGGAGTAGTGTGCTACTCGCCGAAAAAACGCTTCCAGCTCCGTCCACAACTACAGAAGTAAAGAACTAAGGGATCATATTTGACTCTGAGCTCTCTTTCATCACCCAGGTGAATGCAATGACCAGCAGCACCAATTAGAAGCTTTCCCTGCTGTGGAAACTGCTGATGTTCCTCTACATGGGCCAGCGAGTTGAAATGACTAGACTGCTGGTGATGGTGTACCTTGATTATTGTGATGTAATTGACATCAGTATCCCAAATAACTTTCCAATAAGCTGCAGAACCGGGCTGCCAGAGTGTGCCTGAAGCTAAAGATGGGGGGTGGCATCAATCTGGCTTGGCAAGCTCTCCGCACTAGCGCTCCGCGGAGGCGAGAAGTACATTCAATGCCGCCTGCCTGCATTGTGTACAAAGAATTGTGGGGCAAGGTCCAGTTTACTTACAGAAATCTACACCTCAACATTACCCTCACAGGTGCCTATGATTCACAAGAAACACACCTGTTCTCACAAGGAACCTACGAGCAGATGCAACATGGAGGGAAAACCCTGGAGTTCAGGGCCAAAGGTCGTTAAATGCCCCGGTCTAAGCCTGGCATTGGTACCGAATTATATGTGCTTCAGACAGAATTTGAAAACTTCACTTTTTCAAATTGTCTAGAACTGAGCCAAGCACAGAGGCATAGCTACCAATAGTGCAGCATGTGCAGTGGCACCAGGGGTCACAGGCCTCAGTGGCTCTAATAATCGCTGTATTTTACAGTCAAAGAGGGGATTTCCCTTGCCTGCACCAGGGTCCACAGTATTCTTGGCATCCCACGGCCATGGCATCCTGGCTAGGCCACTGCCCAATCTGTTAGGGGAGGAGCTCTAACTCCACTCTACTGCACTGAAACTTTATCTTACCTTCTGCAGTGCTTTTTAAAACCATCAATAGACCAATACTTAAATAAATACCTAACCAGTGCATCTCATCTTGACCCGTCAAAGGATAACTTTGCCATCATGCCAATTTAAATGCCCAGCATTTTTAAAAAACGCTTACAGTGTTGACTGCCATTTCCAGTTTGAGCAGAATTGCAAGTGCAGCAAACAGAGTATGCCCAGGATAACACAGTTCGGCCAGCTCGAGGATGTGACGACAGAGTTCACGTCTTCGGCTTCCATATTCAACAGTTAACCACTAAAACGCACCCATCCATGCACAGGGGGAACGTGTACCGACATAGCCGGGTACAGGCTTGTGACATTGCATCAGAAGGATTATTGCATTTTTCAGCCAAAGAGAATCCGAGGCTGCCAGGTAATGACTTGTTTGGATTGTAAAAGGTAATGGAGTGAGGCAGGGCCTGCGTGGTGACTACCATAAACAGATAATAAAATGCCAGAGAAAGCAAGAGGAAATGTACATAGATAGTCTAGATTCTGTTTCCTGTACTGAGCCCCACCGCCTCGTGCCCAGCGGGCCCCTTTTCACACATTAAAACCGCCATTACTTAAAGAAGCAGCTCAGCACAAATTGGTGGTTATGGTGCCCATGTATTCATTAGCAGCACAATGCTGTCGACTAGGGCAATACAGGAGATTGCACATGTGGGGCACATGCAAGCCAGCAGAGCCTCAAAGCTATTCGATTAACAAACACATTAAAAATCTATGAATGTTATTACCCTTTACTGCGGACAATTGCTTGTCCCACAACTATGGGCCCAAGTTGAAGGGGCACAATGAGAGGAAAGGGCAAATAACAGCTTATAATGCCCAGCATCATGGCAAAAATAAGTGCTGAGGACAATTAATAGCTGATAACGCCCGGCTTCATCTGGACATTACCGAGAAATGCAAATTGACAGCCACTAATGCCCAGAATCATGTTGGCGATAAAGCTATCAACATGTGTGTCCCGTAGTTAGAAATTCAACCCAGATTCACATTTTCACTGAATTTAGAAGGCCGGCAAACAACAGTAGTTTACTTAGAGCTTAAGATCTAGGCTGGTACTGTTGTGTTTCTACTTAGTAAGTAAATGCTAAGTGCAAGAAAAGGATCTCCTAATTAGAATATGTTTAGAGATGGGAAATTTGTCTTCAATAGAAGCATGATTAAGAGAGATCTCGGAGATTGTGATAAGCTGCTATGCACATTCCACTTTGGAATGCCTACTGGGGGAAAATGAACTGTTTGCTATTAGTTAAATTGCTATCATCCTTTTTAAGACGCTTTAAACAATGTGAGATCCTGGGTTGTGGATTGTGTTGAGCCATGGTATGGAGAATTTGAATGTTTATATGGTTGTATTTGTATAATTTGTAAATATGTGTGGCTGAATGGATCCAACCATGTATTATGTACTGTCATTTTAGGATATTTAGAATTGTCTTTTTTTTTATAAACTGGGAAATGTATGAATATTTCTATAAGAATTTATTTTTGGGAAATAAAATATTTTTTTGACTTGATTTGAACAGTAGTTTATGTAAGATGCTGAACCATCTGTTAGGGTGAGCCATTCTCAGTATTCATAGAGGTTGTTAATCCAGAATCCAGTACATGTAGAGAGCTTTAAACAAAATGAGTTGGAAGCCATAGATGCACCCACGAAGGATTTGGCCCAGTCAGATCTTTTCCCAGATCCTGGAGGTGCAGGGACCACCCATAAGGCGGAGCTTCATGTCTTCACGATGGACCAGTTGCTGATGCTTTGTCTGAGATGCATTGGCCTAAAATACCGGGCCCCTGCAAAACTCTGTCAGGGTCCTATAACTTCACTTACTCTGGTCGCCTGACAGATAGTCCAAGAAACTAAGGCGAGTGACGTCCTCCTTCACACACGGAGCTGCTGGGGCCTATACTACTTCCCGGCTGAGGGGTTGGAAATTTCTCCAGATGCCCCTTCAGCCTCCTGGGAGCTTGTTCGACAAGTCACAGCCCAGCTCACGGGATGGGAATGCGAAGGGTGAGACAGAATTCATTTTGTGAAATGCCTATGAAATAATATAAAGGGCCAACGTAATCATATGAGAGTTGAGCACCTTATTACGATATGGAGTTGCCCCAGTGATGTCCTAAATTAGGGCCAACTAGAACTGGCAAATAGGGGCACTTTACGGAGGGGTAATTAAAAAAATACTATTAGGTTGGGACAGTTGATACTAGGACTTTTGAACTTACTGCTCTACAGTGTATATCTAATTGACATCCAAAGAATAAGTGATATTGAAATGGCCACAATCATAACACACGAACTCAAGGTTCACATAGCCGCAACAAGAAATCAAGGTTCACGTAGCAGCAAGAAATCAAGGATACCGTACCTGCAATAAAAAAAATCAAGGTTTGCATAGCTGCGGCAAAATATTTAGGTTCGCGTAGCCGCAACAAGAAATCGAGGTTCACATAGCGCAACAAAAATGAAGGTTTGTGTACCTGCACCTAGAAATTAAAGCTTGTGTTGCCGCAGCAAAAAATCAAGGTTCATATAGCCACAGCAAGAAATTAAGGTTTGTGTATATGCAACAAGAAATTAAGGTTTGCCTATCTGCACCAAGAAATCAAGGTTCAGGTAGCCACAACAAGAAATCAAGGTTCATGTAGCCGCAACAAGCAATTTAGGTTCATGTAGCTGCAACAAGAAATTAAGGCTGCATAGCTGCAACAAGAAATCAAGGCTAGTATAGCTGCAAGAAATCAACGTTCAGATAATCACAAGAAATCAAGATTTGCTTAGCTCCAACAAGAAATCCAGGATTGCGCAGCTGAAACAAGAAATCAAGGGCTGCACAGGTGCAACAAGAAATCAAGGTTATCGTAGCTGCACCAAGCAATCGAGGTTAGCGTATCTGAAACAAGAAATTAAGGACTGCACAGCTGCAACAAGAAATCAAGGGCCGCAAAGCCGCACCAAGAAACCAATGTTTGAACAGCTAGAAAAAGAAATCAGGATTTGCACAATTGCAACAAGAAATGAAGATTTGCGTAGCTGCAACAGGAAATCAATCTTGGTGCACCGGCAACAAGAAATTAAGGTTCATGTAGGTGCAACAAAAAAACAAGCATTGGCATAGCCAATAGGTCTCGCCTTTGGGACCTTATAAGTGTTTAGCCATGCAACACTTGATGTTGTTGCACCAAGGATATTGTGCTGGATAACTAAACACTTATAAGGTCCCAAAGGCGAGACCTAGTGGCTATGCCAATGCTTGTTTAGATTGTAAAGACTTCTAATAATCTGGTATTAGCCCTCATAAAACTATAGCACAGGCAGATGGATTATTCAGAATTACCTTTACTAACATCAGCCGTAACTACATTAATGAACAACCCATGTTTTTCAACTGCAGAAGAATTGGGGCACAGGTGGGACAGTGGAGGGTAGAGGACCTGGGGTTGGGTCGTCAGAAGAGGGAGCTTGACACAGATCATCATAGACATGGGATGGGGAGGAATGGTGAAAGGACAGGGGGCAATAAACCAAGAAGGGGGCTGTGAAAGTCAAGAACTATGATTAAAAGGTTCAGGGACAAAAGGCTTCGGCGACCCCGAAGTGAGGGCAGTCATGGTGGAGAAAAGCTACTCAGGTACAATGCGAAGAAGTGATGGAACAAGATGCAAAACATTATGACGGGCCTGAAGAAAAAGAGGGGCAAAGACAAGTAGGACACAACCCAATGACAAACCAGAAGAGGGAATCTGACAAGGACAGGGGCCAGGGTTACCACAGTGGCCATGCATCATGTGCATGGGTGTGGCAGGACAAGACCAAGATCCTGTGGTTGCAGGGCAAGTGAATTTTGTAGCCTATTTGCTGTTCGCACCGTTAATGAAATGAAGGTATCCCGCATGCAATAGGATATACAGAGGCACAAATTCTGGGCATGTTTGGGCAAAAGCTACAAGTGCAGAGGTGGGCAATGACGACTACAGCAGCTGAAAGAGAGCACGGTGACACAGAGGAGCCAGCACGTGGCGGGCTACCCACACATCATAACTGACACTGACATCAGCAAGCAAGTAATACAGCAACCAATCGTTCCACGGGTGTCCTAATAAATCTGCCTTCAAACCGATGGCAACATAATTCCATTAAATACCAGCAGTAGAAGTGCTAGGAATGTTTTCCCCAAGACAATAAGCACAATGATCTGCATAAAAAGATCAGTAGACTTTGTACACACAAATGTGCATTGCGACATTAAATCTTGCAACAGAAAAATTGTTTTGCAGAGTAAAATGTTTTGTCTTCTTTGGTAGGAAATTACAATATTTTCCAGACTCTGCCGCTAAAGCGCAACTACACAAACAATAAAAACCTCCACCACCTTGGAACGTAACAAATAAATCCAAATAAATAAGTCTGCTCTCTTTCTGGGAGGTCCCAATATTAAAGCCAAATGAATCTTGTTATATGGTTACTAAAACTAATGTAGGTATTATTATGGCACATGTTAACACTAACTGCTTCTGTGCCAGACACGTACGGAATGTTTGCACAGATAATGTACAAGCATTTGAAGGACACTTCCCTGGACATTTTTGCCTTGTATCATGAATACATAACACTTCGTAAAGACGTGTTAGGTACAATGTATTTTATAACGTACACATGTGCCAATATGGAAGTCAAGTGATGAAAGACACACTTAAGCAAAGTGTCCCTATTTTCTGAATTGTCCCAGTTGATATAATAAGAACTCCTCTAGGAACCTCTAACCCAAACCTTTGTTTTGTTTCTAGACAGTATGACCCTCTTAAATGCTTCTTCTGGCAATCTCTTTACTAACAAAATATAAAAAAATAAACACTCATCGTAACTCGTAATATATTTGTCAGATATAAGTGAAAGGAAAATGTAAAGCAAATAAAGAACACTACACTGCAAATAAATTAAAGTTCTCGTGCCACGTTGTGTAGAAGAAGCAGTCTTTTGTCCCTGTCTCGAATTATGAAAGTGAAGCAGTGTACCACGATAAACTATAATCCAAAATGATTAACTAAAACAAACTTCTCTAGGGCATCAAGTTATACATTATGTAGCACAAGTATTATGTCAACCTACTTTAGGGCATCAAAGTATAAAAATGATGCAATGAACCGCGATTACATATGTATTACAATCAGTACCTTAAACTACTTTACAGCATCAGAAACAGTAACGAGTACAAATGTGTCTCACTCTCGGCGTAGCCTGCGGGTTAACTGACGCTCGGTAAACAAGTGGGAGGGGTGGGGGGGAGTGCAGCCGAGAGCAGGGACGTGCAGAGTTTACCTTGCGGGAGCGAGCGCGATAATTGCTAACAGATGGCGCGGCTCGCTCCAGCAAGGGAAACGCCAAACGTGCACGTGTTGCAATTGAAAGCAATGCAAAGCGTGCATGTTTTTGGGCAAAAAAGCTGATCGATTCCAAGAGGTCCCCTCCTATGCAGCGCATGCGCGCTACGTAGGCGAGACCTAATTAATGGCCGCACAGCTGCAACAATAAATAAAGGTTGAGTTAGCTGCAACAAAACAATCAAGGTTCACACAGCTGCAACAAGAACTCAAGTACATAGCTGAAATAAGCCAAAGTTTGGGAATTTGTGCTCTGTAAATAGCGAAATCTTGGGCAGAAAGTACCCATGCAATGTTGACAGCATGGATCACTGCCTGGAAAAAATTGTGTGTTTGTATTTTCACAAATGTGGGTGCGCCACTGTGGTATAACATATGCCTGTATTTTAGTGGTATACCTTTTCACTGGTCAGAATGGTCATCCTGGGGCTGGATGTCCTGTATAGAGATAGCATCTTGACATCATTCGCTGTTCTATTTCTGTCCTTCACTCTCATTACTGGTAGTACTGGATGCTAGCGCGCTGCACTAGGAGTGAACAAGGTTCTGATCCTTTATTCTCATACACCTCGTCCATACTCCTGCAAATACGAAATAGGGGAAAGATAGAGCAGTGATAACTGACAAGTGTAACATCTTGAAATCTGAATTCTTCCCTAAACCAGTACAGCAAACTTGTACTGGCAACTACGACTGGCTTACGCATACTCAGACGATGATCTGTCCTCTCTCCTACTTACAAGAGAGGCCTGAAAAAGGCCATGCTCAAATTCACTTACTTCGCGGCATTGCACAACAGGTACTAGACCCCGGATGAGTTAAGGAGGAAGGACTGTGCACGGATGACTCCTGTTGCAGGTGTTGATCACCAGACTACGACTTGCTTCACATCCTTTAGTCTAATCCCTCTCTGCAGCTCAACAGATGTAATATCCCTCCAGTTGATATGTTTTCAACCGTAAGTCAGGCTAGTATCCTGTCTTGGACATTGAAGGTGCTACCTGGCACTTGCACTGGCTGATTGTTACTCCACCTGCCATTCAAAACCCAGAACATACTCTATCAAAGACAAAGCATGTCCCTCTGTGGTACACCATGGCATAAGCTTACTAGGGACAGTATGCTTAGTCACGGTACTACCAGCATTTTGCGACCTCGCTATCCATTATATGTGGTCTTTTATAGATTTTCAGTTCTAGAAAAGTTTACCGTGGTGTACACATGGATTGGGATCACTTTTATGATTGGCTTTCAATTTTTGCCTCTTGTTGGCCTTGCCTTGTTTATCTTCATGCATTTTGTGCCTATGCGGTTGCGCTAAAGGTATTATTCTTCATTTTGGGTGAATACGCATTGCAAGAGGTAGTCTGTGCTGCTTACATTTTCTATATGCTAATAAAATAAAAAAACTTTACAGAACTAAGCGTGTGCAGAGGCATACTAGCACATCAGGAGATATAGGAAATGTCGCAGCAGCCTCATGTCTTCGGATGTCTGATAAACACAGCTACAAATGACCTTCCCCAGTGGACTTTTTGCTGCATCCTTTTGCCAGAAACTCATCTAATTTCCCCCCTCGATTAGTCCACTGGTGATCCAGTACCCTTTTGATGATATGTTTCGCTGCTCTTCGCTACTTCCTGCAAACAATTGAAACTCGTCAAATGCAAGTACACAGAGAATAGGGTTTCACCACTGGCCTACTTGTCTCGTGGGGACAGTAGCTAAGAGCTCTTGTCCAAACCAGGCAAGAGTGACAGAGCAAATAACCTTTTGATAAAGGTCATTTTGGCCTGCAAGGGAGGAGGGCGGTGTTATATGACTGCACGCCGGCAGGCGTGAAGTTCAACATTGACAGGGAAAGGTACCCTTGAGGTTTGGGCACTTGCGCTCTTCTTTCCCAGGCGGAAAAGACATTGATCGTTGGAAAGCCCAATTAAACTCTTTCGATATTATCAGAACCGAAAGGTACTGTGGGTCTGCGATACTGAGCTCTTTGCTAGGACGTAGCTGTGACTTACATTCTTCACTTCTGTGCAGATATATGAAGCTGGTGGCTCACCAAAGAAAAATATCGACATTTCTCAAAATGGATCGGCCTCAATTCTTCTAAGGCAAGTGATGAGGAGACTTTGGTTTTTCAATACTGCTGTTCAATCAAATGTACAGAAGTAAGAGTAAAAGAGCAGTTTTCCCACTGAAGCATGGATACCACATTAGACAGATCCCAAGAAACACAGGTCACCCTGAAATGATTAATCTTTTCCGTTTGCAGGCCAGTTCCATGATCGTCACATTGACCTAAAAGCTCCCCGTCCGAGATGGAACCCCTATTTATTCCTAGGGGTGGAGGGCTTGCTCAATATCTCCCTAAAATGCAAATGAGTTTTGAAAATGAGAGATGCATTCTGGGAGTGTGTAAATGATGCAGGCTCTTTTTAGGTCTCGGCCTGGCAAAAGCAGCGCATGCGCTGCCCTGCCATGCAGAGGCCTTTTGGAATCGATACGATTCCAGCGTGCAAGTGGGGAGATAAACGAGACAGAAGATGTGCACGTGGGGATTGGATGCTTTACTGGCGGTGTGATACACTGGGGACTTTTTTTTCCCGCCACCAGTAAAGGCAGTCCCCGCGTGCACTTCTTCTGTCCGTCCCATGACGGGCCGCGCTTGTTCTAAAATGTTATGCATAAATCACCCCATTGGTGCGCACGTATAATAATGTACCGCTGCATTTGCTGGATGGTGCATCGTAAGTGCTCTTGCAAGATCGTGAATAGCCACTTAAGTGGCATATCCGTGCTCTGGTAGATGTGTGCGTGATGATTTTTCTGATGCAGGTTTCCGATGGCATAAAGAAGACCGGGTATGCACGAGTAATCCACAGTGTACTGAAAAGCTCGCGCAAGGTTCCTCGGCTATCCGTGTAGGCGCGAGCCTTGCACAATCGCAGCGCGTCTGGCAGCATTGAGTACTTTCATGCGAAAGACACTTTGTAAATTCCAGTTGATTGTTACTTCCCGAGTGTACGCGGTGCACTCCAGGCATGACCCTTTTTGACAAGCGTGGAATGGCAACCTATTCAACTCCCGCCACCCTCAAGGCCAAAAAAGTGTTTGCAGTTAAATACCTCACACTTCCTACCTTCCTACCTGTCAAAGCGAAAATCAATTTAAAGCTACTGTAATTTTGTTGTTTAAATAATGCAACTGTTTTTCCTTGCGTGACTAAACACAGCAACAGTAGTACTGTATCCTGTACTACTGTTAATGTTTTTCGACGAGCACACATTAGTACATGGATTTCCGCAGATGTGGCCACTAGAGCTCAGCAAGCATAGTTTAAGGAATAACGGGGACATGTCCATTATAAAACAAGTGCAACTATCTTCCTGTTGCGTTAAGTACCTCAGGTTGTGCCCAAGGGGTCCTACAGAACAAAAAAGCTCCTTTTGGGCCTGGTGCCTACTCACCCTTGAAGGTGCAGGAAGCATAGATCCGTTATTTTTCATGCACGTTACAAAAGAAGCCTTTAACTTATACAACTTTCCCCTCAATTACCTTAAGGCATTCTAAAGGCAATGACGTTGCAATTGACAAGGTTGGCTTGATCCACAGGATTTAGTTGGTGGTGTGTGCATTATTAAACTAAAAACCAGCATTGACAATGCCAATAAATTTGACGCTTGCATTCGAATCCTGACAAAAGCAACTCAAAAATGCCTGCTGCAGTGCAAAACCCCCCAAAATATTCTTTTGTTTGTACAATGCAAGGAAAAAGTATTAAATAAGTGTGTGATGACAGAGTGTACTTTTCAAATGTAAAATAGTCCGTCATGAATTCCAGTGGCCTTAAAAGGATACACCCAAAAAACGAATAGAAAGCAGCTGAAACGAAACTCTTTTGAGATGGATTAAAGATGCAAATAACAATGCCGCAGCCAAAGAGCTAAGGGTTCCTAAGCCAAAGTCATCAATGGCTGAAGGAGCCTGAACCAGAGCCAATTAACGTATGTGTGGAATGTATATTTTTTCGTCATCAGTAGTTCAAGCACCATAGGAGCAAAATCTGACAAAATCCCAATTATTAGTCTACTTGTAGTTCGCAGAGCTTCCTGATTTTGGTCTTATACTCTAGCATCGTTTTTCTCCCACAAAGTGTCTGCATTTCATCACAAATGCTAGCTAGTGCTGAAAAAGGGGTGTGCGTTTCCTCATGAGGTAACTTTAAAACTGTACGGATACTGGTAACTTTTTTTTTTAACTTGAAACAAATTAAAAGCTGCCCAAAATTCCAGATTTTGATGCTAACCAGCAGGCATATAACTTCACAAACTACACACTTAACCACTGTGTTCACAAGAATCCAAGGAAGTTAACAAAAGGAAAAAACTAAAATGCATTTTCCCATTTACAACTCAACTCCCATTTGCATGTTTAGTTTTGTGATTTATATAAGCCCTTGAGATATATATGTCAGCCATTCAGCTTTCTAAACAAGCATTGGCATAGCCAATAGGTCTCGCCTTTGGGACCTTATAAGTGTTTAGCCATGCAACAGTTGCATAACTAAATACTTATAAGGTCCCAAAAGCGAGACCTATTGGCTATGCCAAGCGGCCGTGAAAGTGATGGCGATCCCGATCAAACTTAAAAGCGGCCGTGCGGCCGCAAAAGTGAAAGTAATCGCGGTAAAGCGCGGCGCACGCGCCCCCGCGCACATGCACTGTAGCTCTAGGCTGGCCTGGTAGCACTTTTTGGAGCCCTCTCAATAAGTCTCGCCAGACTAGCGCATGCGCTGGGTCAGGCGAGACCTAAAAAGGAGCTCAGAATCCAGAACATAGACGTCTAGGAGAACAATTGTCTGATACTTATAGTGATGTCTTGATTTAAGAATCTCGACAATCTGGGAAGAGACGGACCACACTCTAGGAACTGTATGCCACTCCCCCAGCAGTCACAGGATCCCACCTCAAAAGAACAGGGAGGCTGCTGTCCAGTTGCAGTCACCATTCTACAGCCCTTTCCTTCATAAGGCCGCTACAAAGAATGGAGCGATAAAGCTGCATCGGTCTTTGTCCAAGACTCTGGAGTTGTATCAAAGATGTTACTTCACTGGTTTCCCTGTTGTCAGACTCCAGCTCAGCCTGGCAAGGTATGGAGCTAGTGTGGCGACACTCTGGCACGCAGACGCAAGGCTGGTATGGGTGCATGTATGCATAATGTTGAGTCAAATCTAGGGGGGTGTAGGGGTTCTAGGAGTTCTGTGGGGTGAGACAGAGGTGTTTGCCATATTAATAAAAAGTTACAAAGTGGTACTGGAGTGTTTTCCTGGAGACGTCACTGCTGCAGGGTCTCCTCAGCTGTACATTATTGCGGCAGCAGTCATTATCCGCAGTATCTGGCGTGTGGTCACTTTAAGGCATAGGGCAAGTCTTTACCATCCTCTGGACTTCTTGGAGTGGACGAGAAAGTCAGGTGAAAAAATACAAGTGAGAAATAAAGGCAAGCCAAGATTAAGCAAGCAGGTTTGCACCTCCAAATGTTGCCTGGGAACAGCAGAGTTTCTGCCCCAGGACAGGAAACAACGTGTGCACATTCCTGCACTGTAGCCTTCTCAAACAAGCATTGAAGATGCAATAGGTCTCGCCTTTGATTATGTGAAAGCCATTTGCTTTGCTAATGGTATTGTATAGCAAAGCAAATGGCTTTAACTTAATCAAAGGCAAGACCTATTGCATTTTTAATGCTTGTTTAACATGCTGTCTCTGAAATATACCTCCAAACCTGGCCTGCCTTCACGCCCAGGATGCATGTGATCACCTGGACAAAGCCCTTAGTCACAGATTGTGGTCATGGGAGAAGCAAATATAGCATCTCACTCACACTCCAAGGCAAGCAGACAGCTTACACTCATAGGCACATTGGGCATTCTACACTCAGAGAGACAGAAGGCGCCCTACATTCAGAGGCACGGAGATCCCTCCACCCAGAGGCAAAGAGGCCAGCCTACACTCAGAAGCATAGAGGCCAACTTACACTTAGAGGCACAGAGGGCAGCGTAAACAAAGAGGCACAGAGGTCAGCTTACACTCAGAGACCAACTTACACAAAGAGGCACAGAGGTCAGCTTACACAAAGAGGCACAGAGGCCAGCTTACACAAAGAGGCACAGAGGCCAGCTTACACTCAGAGACACAGAGGCCAGCTTACACTCAGAGGCACAGAGGCCAGCTTACACTCAGAGACACAGAGGCCAGCTTACTCTCAGAGACACAGAGGCCAACTTACACAAAGAGGCACAGAGGGCAGCGTAAACAAAGAGGCACAGAGGTCAGCTTACACTCAGAGACCAACTTACACAAAGAGGCACAGAGGTCAGCTTACACAAAGAGGCACAGAGGCCAGCTTACACAAAGAGGCACAGAGGCCAGCTTACACAAAGAGGCACAGAGGCCAGCTTACACTCAGAGACACAGAGGCCAGCTTACACAAAGAGGCACAGAGGCCAGCTTACACTCAGAGACACAGAGGCCAACTTACACAAAGAGGCACAGAGGGCAGCGCAAACAAAGAGGCACAGAGGTCAGCTTACACTCAGAGACCAGCTTACACAAAGAGGCATAGAGGCCAACTTACACAAAGAGGCACAGAGGCCAGCTTACACAAAGAGGCACAGAGGCCAGCTTACACAAAGAGGCACAGAGGCCAGCTTACACTCAGAGACACAGAGGCCAGCTTACACAAAGAGGCACAGAGGCCAGCTTACACTCAGAGACACAGAGGCCAACTTACACAAAGAGGCACAGAGGCCAGCTTACACTCAGAGACACAGAGGCCAACTTACACTCAGACACAGAAGCCACCTTACACTCAGAGGCACAGAGGCCTGCTTACACTCAGAGGCACAGAGGGGAGCGTCTGCTCAAACACAGAGGCGAGCGTACACTCAAGAGGCCAGCTTACACTCAGAGGCACAGAGGGGAGCGTCTGCTCAAAGACAGAGGCAAGTGTAAACTCAGAGGCCTGCTTACACTCAGAAGCACACAGGGGAGCGTCTGCTCAAAGACAGAGGCCAGCTTACACTCAGAGGCACAGAGGGGAGCGTCTGCTCAAAGGCACAGAGGGAGTGTACACTCAGAGGCTTAGTGGGCAGCTTACACTGCGAGGCAAAGATTGCATCTCATTCACATCCAGAAGCATATAAGTCAGCTTACACTGAGATGCACAGAGGACAGCATACTCTCAAAAGCACAGTGGGCAGCTTACACTCAGAGGCAATGGCGGCTTATCACTCATATTCAGAGTAATAGAGGCCAACTTACACAAAGAGGCACAGAGGCCAGCTTACACAAAGAGGCACAGAGGCCAGCTTACACAAAGAGTCACAGAGGCCAGCTGACACTCAGAGACACAGAGGCCAGCTTACACAAAGAGGCACAGAGGCCAGCTTACACTCAGAGACACAGAGGCCAACTTACACTCAGACACAGAAGCCACCTTACACTCAGACACAGAAGCCACCTTACACTCAGAGGCACAGAGGCCTGCTTACACTCAGAGGCACAGAGGGGAGCGTCTGCTCAAAGACAGAGGCGAGCGTACACTCAAGAGGCCAGCTTACACTCAGAGGCACAGAGGGGAGCGTCTGCTCAAAGACAGAGGCAAGTGTACACTCAGAGGCCTGCTTACACTCAGAAGCACACAGGGGAGCGTCTGCTCAAAGACAGAGGCCAGCTTACGCTCAGAGGCACAGAGGGGAACGTCTGCTCAAAGGCACAGAGGGAGTGAACACTCAGAGGCTTAGTGGGCAGCTTACACTGCGAGGCAAAGATTGCATCTCATTCACATCCAGAAGCATATAAGTCAGCTTACACTCAGATGCACAGAGGACAGCATACTCTCAAAAGCACAGTGGGCAGCTTACACTCAGAGGCAATGGCGGCTTATCACTCACATTCAGAATAATAGAGGCCAACTTGCACTGAGAGACACAGTGGGCAGCTTACACCGAGGCAGAGTACCCTAAAATGCACAGTGGGAAGCTTACACTCAGATGCACAGAGGGCAGCTTACACTCTGAGCCATAGATGGCATGTCACTCAAACGTAGAGGTACAAAGGCCAGCTTACACTCATAGGCACAGAGGCCAACGGACACTCAAATGCACAGTGGGCAGCGTACACTCAGAGGCACAGAGGTGGCCTATCCTTGGTTAAGCTCTAAACGAGAGTCTGCTCCAGAAGACGCAGAGCAAGGCAGAATGGTCCAAGCCTTGTCCATGCGCAACATGTACTGTGAGTAAAAGACGTACCAAGCTCCCTGTGCTTTCAGTCCCAAATTCACTCACAGGCTGTAGGTGTCGGTGCTAACATCAACGTTAGCCACTGCTTCCCTCGACTTATAATGCCTATGATGTCTTACTATGTATTGTAATTGCATTTATGTAGCACTTACTGCCCCTGACAGTAGCACGCTACTCCAGAACTCAAGGTTAGTGGTTAATCCAGGACTATTCGTTATTGTTGGTTATTGGAATTAGCTGTTTGCTCTCAAGCAAACTAGCCCTGTGCCCTCGGGGTCCTGCCTGTCTCACCTGGCTGCTGTGCTGGGTCTCTTATTGAGCCTTCATGAACTTCAGCCTCGCATCTCCACCTGCGATGCTCAGCATTTTATCCTGGTGGATGGATCAGGACATGTCTCTCCACTCTCTGCTCATCACATTTAAGATCCTTTGAGTCCAGAGTCTCTTTGAATTTGGAAGTCCCTTTGAATCTGCTCCCAGTGCCCAATCCATAATATATGACCCAAATGCCCTATAATCCGAGCACAGCGAGGCTTCCAAATAAAAAAAAACATGCTATGGAATCTGTAAGTACCACTGCAAGGACACGCTCCTCCGATGAGCAGCTTGGGTGCTGCAGAGAACGGCAATTGCGGGCAATAGAATCGACCACCTGCGGGTGCACCTCCCTACCCTCAAAATGTCTCCCTAAAGGGCGCCAAGAGAAGACCACCAGCCCAAAGCATTATTCCAAAATTCAATTAAGCAATGATAGCGTGCTAAAGTAGCAAGGAAGATAAGCTGGTGGGTTAACGTGCCTGCTGCTGACCTCTGGGTACAATCTGCAGTTACCAGTTCATCACCGAGGTGGTAAAATGCGATTCTTCTAAGGTTGCTCAGACTAGCCCATCATGATCATAGCTCTACCAGGCCAGTGACGGAAGTGACTCCTCTACCACTCTTGGCATTGGCTGAGGTTTAGGAGTGCTATATGAGAATGTTGTTAACTCAGGACCACGTGACAGCATGCAAACATAGAAGCATAAAGCAATATGTAAGGGCGCAACTAGAGGGGAGGAGTAAAGTGTCAAGCATTGCAGGCCGGGTAAGCATTTCAAGCAGTGGGGGCAGAGTTATCCTCAGAGCCAATACAAGAAAATAGAGTGACAAGTTTTCATTTACAAATGTTGGGCAAAGCCAATACAATTAGAACAAACATGCTTCCGTACATTTGACACTGTCAATTGGCTATTGAGAGGTCTTTAAAAGAAACCAGGATTGAATTGAACAGTCGCGGCCTGTCCCCTGCCAACGTGGCGGGTTGGGCCAGAGGAAGGAGCTGGTGGTGTGGTGTGGGTGGGGGTGGGGGGGTCTGGGGTTTAAAATAAAAAATTATCTTACCTAATCGCCTCCGCTCTCCCGAGCTCTTCCGGCTACTGGGACAGGCTTCCAGACTGCACTGCGGCTAATCAGGACGTTGCAGGAAAGCAGCGTCAGGATTACCCGGAGAGCGAAGGGAGCGCTATGACTTTGCGCTCCCAGGCAGACTTGGAGCCTGTGCCTGCTTTCTCTAGCCCTACAATTTCAGTGGTGGCCCTCCATGAAGGCGGAGGAGCGCCGCCCCCCTGCCACCACCCACATATAAAAAGATAATAAAAAGGTTTCTACCCTTCTGCTTTCTCCAGCCCCAGAAACGGAGCTGGAGCAAGCAGCCCTGCGCATGAGATGGTTCCCCACTTGACCCTGCCCCTACGAGAATCCTTGCTCTTGGAGCAGATACCATCTTCCCCATCCTGCCCGAGATGGTCAGTCTTTCCCTGGTGAAGGGTTTGGTCCCTCAACCATGGAAACACGCCATGGTTAAACCATCCTAAAAAAATCTAACCTTGACCCAACATGCCCAGAGACTTTTCATCTAATTTCTTTGCTACCAGGCATAAGTAATGTGGCAGAAAAATATGTTATCAAGCATCTTTCAGAATTCCTTGAGGCCAACTTCCTCCTGCACAACAGGCAAACCAGTTTTCAGCCCATGCACAGAACAAAAACAGCTCTTTTACCGGTGGTGAAGGACGCGAAAAGGAGATTGGATCAAGGGATCACAGTTGCTATTATACTTCTTGATCTTAGCGCTTTCTATGACACCGTTGATCACCTTACACTCCTAGAGAGGAGCCGAAAAGCCGGTGTCGTAGGGAAAGCCTTGGATTGGATTAGCTCCTTACTGATGGACAGATCTTTTCAGGGGAGGCGGTCAAAGAAAAAGGGGGGTCCTAAAATGCAATTTTCTAATGCAAGTTCCATGTGAACAGTGGTACAGTTCAATAGGCTGAACAGACACCAAATTAGGCAGAAAGCTAGATGGTTACCCAAAAAGCATGCTTTTTGTGATTTGCTATAATTCCGTTCAGTAGTTTTTGAGAAATGTAAAGTTCAAAATGTATAGATATCTAGATGGTTGGATCTGAGGGACTCTCGTGAGAGTGCTGCGGGCACGCAACTTTAAACAAACAAGTGATCTAATTGGCAGAGGGGGCTTTTTTATTGCTGTCCCCCTCGCTCGCACAGCAGCAAGAGGCGCTCATTGGCTGGCTGCAACATGAAAAGAAATGATGTGGCTGCCATTATAGACCTAGAATATATTCTTTTAAGTAGGAATACTCTGATCCCTAGTCCTTGTGTGGGGTCCTTTTGGGAACAAAACTAAAACAAGCTTTGGCATAGCCAATAGGTCTCGCTTTTGGGACCTTATAAGTATTTAGTTATGCAGCACAATATCCTTGGTGCAACAACATCAACTGTTGCATGACTAAACACTTATAAGGTCCCAAAGGCGAGACCTATTGGCTATGCCAATGCTTGTTATTTAAGCAGTGCGCTAGAATTGGGTGCAGGATACCGATTCCAACAAGGGCACAGACAGAAGAAAGAGGAGGTTTAAGGGGGCAGATTAAAAGACCTATCAAGTGAACGATGTCACAATACATTTCAAAACCCCATAGCTGACGTCAATAATGAAAGCAACCTTCCAGAATACCTGGAATTTCAGTTTTTAGAGATAAAGGCTGGGTACAGAGAACTGTTTTCTCTCTGACTCCTAGACCCATTTAAGGGAGTAAATCTCATTCGAGCCATATTTTGATGGTGCCACCTTAACTATAGCCTACTCTTTGGTGAGACAAAATACCAGACTCCAGCCGTACTTCCATTTCAGAAAAGCACCACAACATCTTGGCAGAATTAGGCCCATTAAGAGTGCAAAGGGTTTTACAGTGAGGATGTGGAGGAAGACCCAGGAGGGAAGAAGCATAGTCATGAATTGCTTCTGTCACAGGTGTAGAACTCAGCACTTAAAACTTGTGGGGTGTTCAGAACCCTAAATAGTGCAAGATTTCAGTGTCTGAAAGTGAAGTCGCAATAAGGTGTTACTGTTATGACCCCTGCACCGATCCCGCTAACCAGACTGTTAGGGGGAACAGGAATAATGTTTGTTTGACATATTCGGAACGGCCTTGTTACATGGAGGAAAGCTTACTGACAGGGGCCTATCAAAGCCCTACATTCATCGCTCATTAATCTACAACTTTTTATTGGATCTATTTGAAAATATGGGGCGTAATTTTCGTTCCGGATAAGAATATTATTATGGATAGGGACTGATGATTCCCAACTACAAGACCTGAATATCCATAGAATACTTTTGGAACTAGTCTACTATTTATTGAAGCCTTGAAAAAGTTTCTTTGAAACGAAACGTGTTGGCTGCTGGTCCAACGCCTGAAAGGAGGATCACTGTATCAAATTTTCCATCATTGGAATACAATGTTACTGCTTCTAAATATATGGCTAAAACTATATTTTCCATATGTATATTAAAATTGAACAGCAAGTAAAAAACTTTTTGTTTGCTGGTGTTTCAAATTGACTTGTATGGAGAAATATTTATGAATCAACATTAAATTGACTAGAGTGCCGAGGTTTATATATATGTTTTGTTAGGGGGAACATACTCGCCTGATGAGGTCTTAGCCTCAATACAGACTCAGTAAAGAAATGCTACTATTCTGGTGCATTTTACCATTCTACGATCCCCAATATCCACTGTGAATACTCACTGTAGCAAAGATATTACAGCTCTCCCGTAACACGGAAAAGAGCGACCTCCTCAGTATTTCCCACTACCGCCCTCACTCACCATGGCGAAGCCGGAGAGCAGTGCCGAGGTGCGGCTAGACGCCTTGAGCTTGGCACGGCTGAGGTACAGTTTACGCCAGGACAGCGCCTGCAGCGAGTGCTCGTTGAGGCTCATCAGCTCCATGTAACTCCTGCTGATCCACTCCGGGTATGAGAGCAGCTTTTCCTCCCAAGTGTAGCGGCCGAGGAGCTTGTGCTGTGCACCGCCGGGGCTCGGGTACATTTGCCTAGTCGTGCGCAGGTTCCCAGCGTTGCATGTTGCCTGCAGCGCGCGACTCAGTGACCTGTCACCTTCACACCACCCCTCCTGTTTGGCTCTACTCGGGCATTGCCCGCCCAAGTGAGACAGCTGAACAGGCTACACGGAGACCGCGCATGTGCAGAACCGGCCTGTAAGACATCTACTGTAAATCTTCACAGGGGAGTGGTTTATCTTGTAGTGAAAGCATAAAAAAAAAACTTTTGCCTGATTCTAACATGGTCGCCGTCCATGACTCTTTACGTCAGTTACTTAACACTCGTACGAGCGAATTGTTATAAGCAGCTTTAAAGGCTGGACGACGCTAATGATATAAGCGCCCGACCCGTAGTTGCCCTATTACAAGCGCCTCCTACTGGTTTATTCACACGACTAGAGTGACTCTGAGTGTAATTTTAAAAGACCTATATCTCGCCTGCAGTACGCTCGCGCGTTCTTGTAATGAATCCCCCGTGACCCACTACCACAGTTCGCACTAACGGTAAGTAGCTTTTCGGATGAATGAAGAAAGTTGTTTTACTATAGTGGAAGTGCGGAACTTCAGTACTGTTATTTGTGTTAATGATTTGAACTGTGCTTGTTATTCAGTAGGGTTGCGTAGAGTGCCACCATGCCTCTACCATACCTCTTTTGAAGAGGAAAGTGAGAGATTTAAACAAGCATTGGCCGCGCGGCCGTAAAAGTAACGCGGCCGCGCGGACATGAAAGCAAAAGTGATCGCGAGGACGCGCTCTGTGGTGGGAGAGGGGCGGAGCGAGGCACGCTGTACGGGTGCTGCGAGGAAAGCCAGATGGCGGCTGTGCGCATGCTCGCGTGCGTAACCGCAAGCTTGAGGCCAGCAAAAGCGTGTGGTCGGACTTTTAAAAGCCCACTTACTAAATGTCTCGCCAAAGCAGCGCATGCGCTGGCTCAGGCGAGACCTAAACAAATGGGGAGGGGGGGGCGTTTCGCAATCCAGTGTGTGGCTTACAGGATCCTTTCCTCCAGTGGGAGTCTCTCGGCAGCCAGAACAGACCCTTGTGTGCTTCCGTGAGAGTCCCGCAGGCTCAGACAATTAAAAAAATAGGTGGGAAGGGTTTTCTGGGAGGTTAGTAATTCACATGGATGGGTGCAGGACTTGGTAGCAGACCAAGCCCTGCATCCAACCCAATGCAGCACATGGCCAAAGGCTGTACTCTTCATAGGTTTAGGCGCTCACAGGGGGTTGGACGCAGGGTCTGGCCACAGGGGTTTGGCTCATGTGGGGGTGGGAATGGAAATACTATATTACTTTATGTTTAAACAAAAACCAGAAATTCACCAAAAAAACTTAAAGTTACATTATGTTTAGATCTGGTAATAATATCTTACTTTACATAAAAAAATATCAGAAATTGACTAAAAAAACATATGTTAAAGTGACCTTATAGTTGGGTGAAAATGTCAGTTAAAACCTAACATTTTTAAACTTCACTAGTTATAGTTTACTGAAGTAACTAGAAACCTGTAACGAGGGCTGGGAGATTGTGGCCGGGCCTCGCTCCGCCAGACGCCACTTACCGCTGGGGGTTCTGCTCTGCTCTGCTGCCTCCCACGCCGGCCGGGCCTGGCTCCGCCGAGGCGTGTGGGGGAAACTACAATTCCCATCATCCCGAGCTCCCGTCATTTCCAGCACGCCAGGAGGCGCATGAAGGCTCACCTGGATCTTCGTCCCGCAAGGACACGCGCCGGGCTAAGCCCGGGCAAAGGGCGGGCCGTCTGTGCCCGTCCGGGGCTGGCCGAGGCTGGGCTGGACCCCCCCTCTTGGTGCCTTGGTCCAGGACACACGTTTGCTGACAAGAGGGCGCCAACTGGTGACTCGGGACATGGGGCTAAGGAGAAGAAGGACCACTGATTCGAACATTGGGCAACCAGAGAATAACTGTAAGCCACCTCTGGAGGGATTGTGAGGGCCTATGGATATTGTCTTTTAGTGGGCTGGGTCCACTGTCCCAAGTGCGCTAGTGTGTGGGCTAGTCAACCGCAGGACGATTGAGCATGGCAACTAAAGTAAAATCCCGTGCCGCTAAGGCCAAATCAAACATCCCTCTGTCACCGAAGATTGTAGTCCAGGAACCTATACCCCAGCCCCCCCCCCAAATTTGCAACCTACTGCAATTGATCGTATGTTGAGGAAAGCACTAGGGGTAGTCTCGGACGAAATAGAGCGCACGGAGAGAAGGCGGTCATTAACTCCAGTGATTGCTCCTCCCTCTCTACCTCAGGAAATCGGCACAAAGAATATGGTGACCCCCTTATGTTTGAGTTCCAAGCTTTCCACACAGGATATTTCATATGCACAGTTGCCAATTAGCAAAACTCAGATATTTCCCCTGTTAAATAAGAAAGCATCCACAAGGAAGCGAAGAAGTGCACCCAAGAAGGCCTTAGGCACTAAGAAAATTCAATTTAGATCAAGTATTCGCCAAGTAGTACAGCCAGCAGCTGAAGTCCTTGAACCCCAAGAGGCCTGCCAGCTAGTACCCCCAAGTTGGATGGCCCGGGTGATTCTAGACTTAGAATCTTCTCTAGAAACCTTTATAGCGAATCAGATTAAACCGCTAGTCAGCAGGCTGGATAAAATCATAAATGAATTACATAAGAAGGGAAGGGCATTGGGTACTCTCATAACAAGTGATCCTACAGTTAATAGTCGAAATATAGACACCACTGAGACTACCCAGGCAGATATACGTTTAGCTGGTAATAGTAGAACCCCGTTGATGTCAAGGCATGACTCGCCACCTGCAGACTTAACAATTCACTCTAACAGGGGCCCAGACCCGGTGGGAGGTACATCTATGTTAGGTAGAGGGATCAGTACATCTACAGCACAACTACAAAATAAGAATGTAACAACTACCAAACCACCTGAGACACAACAGTTAACCTCTGCTAAGAAACCATTATTACCCATCCCTTTACCGAACATTAATCTCCCACCTGAGGCATGTCCTTACGTAGTGGTATTGGGGGGAGTGCCAGAGTTGAAACAAGATCGGAAAGAATCTTATCTTGAACTTAAAAACAAGACAATAGGCTGGCTGAATAAGCACAGACCATTGTCAGGGAACAAGTGTGGAGAAATTCTGTTTGTTAGAAGGGTGAACATCAAAGAAAAATCTGGAGGGCAACTGTGTAATTGTTAACTTTAGGGACAAGAGCACGGTCGAGGACATATTAACAGGTGGGTGGCCACAGTCGGAAAGCACTATAAGATAGTTCCCATTAGGTTATTTTTATCCCGTGCAACGTTTTTTGCATGATTCTAGGCAATATCAGGGGAGACTAGAGACGGGATTAACCACATATAGGGATTGAACCGTGTGCACGAATACTTCTATGGCTAATTTTCAGGAAGACCCCTTCTGGGCAAATAGATTTCGACCCCTCATGACCCTAGAAGATAACGATTGACCACGAATTCTAATGCATCAAGTAGTGGTGACAACTGGGGGTGAGTCTACTAAAACAAGTTGCCCTAGTGGGGTAGAGATAGAGAGGTGGGCAACAAAACCTACAGTTGTGCCACAACCGCAAGCGCACCCAGCACCATCAACATCAGTAAGTCACACCAGGAATTTATTTTTGGAGGCTGAAATTCAACCCAGTCCCCCAGTTATAGGGAGAAAGGAAGTAGTGTTGAGGCCTTCGGAAATTGTAACATCAATACAGAGACATGGGTTACAAATTGGTCCCTTAAGGACAGAGGAAGGGGGGAGGGCGCAAAGACAGGGAGGTGGCAACCCAAATGAGGCATCGCACGCGAAGGGAGAATTAAAGTTTATTTCTTGGAACATTGTGGAGCTGAACGGGAAAATTTCCAATACCGAATGGAGACAGTATATTGGTGGGTTTCAAATCATCTGTTTACAAGAAACCTGGGCGGTGGATAGTAAGCTCCTCCATATGGCAGGATACAAATGTTTTTTTGTACCAACCCCAAAAACTAGCTCAGGAAGAGCGCGGGGTGGGTTGGCAATATATGTCGATTTAAATTTGGAAGGAGAATGGAGCAGTGCATCATGGTTTTCACATAATATCCAAGTGATACACTTTAGCAGCCCTGGTCGTAGGTGTACTCTGTACAACCTGTATAATGCGGGGTCCCTACAATAAAGGAGTTAGAATTCAGACTTTCCCAGGAATTAGATAATAGAAATGGGGCAATAGAATCTGCTACATTATTAATGGGCGATTTGAATTGTCATTTGTGTCGAACCTTGTTCCCCCTCAATGCAGATTGGTCTCGGTGTCCTACCGAGAAAGGTCCTCATTTTGAACACACAGCAGAGGGTACAGCCCTGAGTAATCTCTTGACAAGTTATGATCTGGTACACACGATTGATTTGGTCTCCCTGGAGCATGATGGGTCACTTACTTCGACTTTCAAGGGGAGAGGATGTCATTCTTACATAGACTACATGATAGCGTCCAGACAGGTAAAAAACTGGATTGGCTCTGTAGGGATTCATTGGAATGCTTTTAGTGATCATAATCCCCTAACCTTGGATCTAGTAAAGTATTGTCGATCTAGGATGCGCCCCCAGGTGGACTGCGTGATGAAGGTAACAGACCAGGGAAGGCGGATCAGATGGTCTAAAATTTTTCCTTTTACAGAGAATTAATGGCAAAAGGGAAAGTACAGATAGACGAGTGTTTAGACCCTAAGATTGAGGGGAGTACCCTGGTTACGGCTTTTGGTTCATTGACCGAAATAATTGACTGTCTTTTAAAAACCAAAGCTCAGCCGAGGAATAATACACAACCAAGATGGTTCGACACTAAGTGTTCACGTGCCCTGAGAGACTTAAAATCTAGTCTAAAAATCAAACCTAGGGATAACTTGAGAATAGCCTACTGTAGATGGACTTATAAACAGGTCCTGAAACAAAGGAAGACTGCTCTTCAAAATGAAGCATGGGCAGACCTAAGAGAGGCGGGAGAAAGAAGGGACATGAGTCAATTCTGGAGGATAGTTAATAATCCATGTTTCCAGGATAGTCATACCCCAGAGATGGGAACAAACATCCTTCCGGGACAGTGGGTTTCTCATTTCCAGGGTCTGTATAATCATAACCAGGAGGTTGATCAGGAAAGAGGGTGGGAAGAACAACAAGGGCCTATTATTGAGTTCTTCCTAGTGGAAATCACACAAGGGATAGAGGGCCTAGCACGAAACAAAGCTCCAGGCTCTGATGGTACACCACCAGACTTATATTTAAGTAATATGGACCTCGGGCCCCCATTCTTACTAGAGTGTTTAATGCTGCTATCCAGTCGGGTCTACCATGTTCATGGTCAACAGCAGTCATTATACCCATTTTTAAGAAAGGTAATAGGGATAACCCGCAATGCTTTAGACCAATTTCCCTAATAGATGTTTCGGCCAAAATCCTGGGCAGGATAATTTTGCAGCGACTGATGGAATGGACAGAGGACAATCATATAATCACAGACATCCAATATGGCTTTAGAACAGGAAGATCAACGAGCGACCAATGTCTGAATCTTTATATGTTGGTTGCAAAGTACACTAAAGCCAGTAATAAAGCCATGTATCTGGGATTCATGGACTTAGCAGCTGCCTTTGATAATGTCAATAGGACCAAGCTATGGTGTCTGATGAGCGATATGGGTATCGATTTGGGCCTGATTAAAATTCTTAGGGAGCTACATCGGGACACAACAGCCAAAGTTCGCTATAACTTGGAGGGAGGGAACACGAAATCGTTCCCCTGTACGAGTGGGGTGAGGCAGGGGTGCATTCTTGCCCCCTTCCTGTTCTCGCTATACATTAACAACTTAGAACAGGCTCTGCTAAACCTAAAGACAGATTGCCCGAGAATAGGATCACGCCAAATTCCGGTGCTATTATACGCAGATGATGCGGTTCTGCTCGCCCGTACACCAAGGGTCCTGCAAAGCCTCATAGATGGGTTTGTAAAATTCATGGATACCCTGGGGTTGTCAGTAAATCTGAATAGGTCTTTTGTAATGTTGGCAGGTGCTAAACCATGCAAGAGTTTTGCATATAAAATAGGGAACCATCAACTGGAGATAACTCCCTCTTTTTCCTACCTAGGGCTACTTTTTGATGGGGCACTCAAATTTAGATCCCTAGTGGAGGATCGATGTACAAAATTGATTTCCACAAATGGGGCCATATTAAATTATGGCCGAAGGTTGGGCCGATGGTCCCCAGAACAAGCGATGAACCTTTATGGTTCAATTGGCTGGGCCAAAGCCACGTATGGCTCAGAAGTCTGGGGTTATGTCAACGTAGAGCAACTGCAAATGGTGGAAAACAAATTTATGCGTAGGCTCCTGAGGGTCCCCCAGAGTTCCCCAGCTGTAATTGCTCATAAGGAATTAGGGAGACCCTTTCTAGTGGATGAACTCAAGATAAGACCCATCATAGCCTGGCTAAAAATATGGGCTAACCCTGAGGCAGATTTTACAAGACAAATCTTGAGGGATTGCCTGACAAGGGATAAAGGATTGCAAATTCCTTGGTTAAATTATGTCAAGACCACCCTGGAGGGCATTGATCAGAGGGATCTCCTCACCGATCCCAGTTCTATTTTATTGTCTGATAAACGGATAATTAAAACTCTGTTGGCTGCTCAACTCGCCGAAATAAGAATAAAACGGGAGTTGTTAAAGCACACTGTACTCACCTATAGCTATATTAAGAACACAGAGGGCATGGAGCCATATCTCTATGTAATGTATAATGCCCAGGATAGGTTCTTAATGACTCATTTTAGGCTCAATCTTTTACCTCACATACTGGCAGAGCCGCCAGGTTTTACACAGTCCATTGAGCAGAAGGGTGCCTGCGGTTGCGACAATGTGTCTCCGCAGGACACCCTTCATTTTGTTCTTCTGTGTCCTTTTTTTAAGTACCCTAGACGAAAGTTCCTGGTTGAGATTTTTAAAAAAGAGAAGTTTCGTCATGCTAAAATGGCTTTATTGTTCTTGCAAAGAGCTCATGACCCATGGTCACTGTGTTGCATTATGAATTTTATTGAGACTGCTGTAAAGTTAAGAAACACTAGAGGGGTGGGTGCTTGAAGGGCCCTGTGTTGAGCATTGTTTTAATCGTTTTTATATTTTAACTAATGAAATGCTGGAATTCATAGTAATATAATTTTATTTGTTGATATGTGTACTTTTATGATGTTTTTAACTATCGAATAAAGAATAAAATGAAAAAAAAATGAAACTAGAATTTACCCACATACCATTCATTGCTTATGACCTCAAATATTACATCACTCATGACATATTCTATGACATAATTGATAACATTACTGATAATATTCGAAATTACATAATTGATGATAACCATCAAGTTTCTCTCCTGTTGTTACGGGGAAACTAGCAGTAATACAGGGCCATCTTGGCCATGTTAGCACGGCTTCCTCAGCAGACCAACAGAAGCATGCACATTTGCACCAATGACCTAGTCCTTGGATTCACAAGTACATCCACAGTGTAGGGAGGAACTCCAACATACACACTTAGATCTATGTGGCATATGGATGCGCTGAACCCATGGCTGTATATTATTACGCCACAGCCCCTGAGCACTCGGGGACTCTGCAGCTCACTAGTGACACTCCCACAACACTGTTAGCTCGAATGGACTGGATTTATTAAATCTGAACACATCACACACACTGTGTTTCCATCCATGCTCTTGGGACTCTTGTTGGCACATAACTGGAAGCACCACAGCTGTTCAGACTCGACAGGGGTGAACCTGAGGCAGCTGAAAAGAAATCTGACATTTGTACAAACAATTCCCTGCTCCCCGGCATTGGTTCCAAGGGCGGACACTGAACATCTGCTTTTATGTGTGTTTTCCTATATCCTAAAAATAAAATATTTGGAAGGAATTAAAGAACATGGTGATATGGAATAATAATCTCTGGGGTAGGCTGGCAAGTCGCCCACGTCAACTGATTTGAATTGCATTTTTTTCAAAGTCAGAAAAAAGTAACCACTGACCGACTAAATTGACCCATTTGACTGTTCTCAGGCCTGTACGAGTTGGCCTATCATGACAAAGATCTTAACGCTTGTGGACTTTTTCAGACTTTCCCATTGAATAACATTAAATACTTTTGCTTCCATCATTTCCTATGGGGATTTTGGTTTAACCCTCATAACTTTTTAACCCCTCATCTGTTTTTCAATCGTTTTCTGATTATTTTCTTATTATTGTTTTAGCTTTCTATTTAAATAAGGTCTGCCGCCTTGAATTCTTTATTTTGTTAGTCATAATGTTTAGATTGCTTGTACATGCAATATATTACTCGTTCCTTTGGACATGCCTTGCTGGTCTGGCTAACCTATCAAAAGTGAGTCAAAGTTTCCCTTAATGGAACCTGTTTCCTTCTGTGGATTCATAAAGTTTGAGGCAATGTAAAAGTGGCGCACTCCTGAAATAATGCGTCAGGATCTCGCGCTCTACTTCATGTGGTCTACATGTTTCTTACCTATGTGTCAGGGTGATCTAGCAGCAATTCATCACTATAGCGCCACGTTTACTTTTTAGCCAGGGTGGAAGCCATATTAATTTTAAAAATTCTGTTCGGACTTCCATTACCTGTTTTAACCCTTGCACTGTCCATTGACCCTCACTTAGCACATCTACACCTTTAGGTCCCTCACACCCACGGCACCAAACGGCAAGGAATAAAAGATCTCCGCCAAAGAGACCCTCATAGGGAGCCCGTCAGGTATTGCAGCGCTGACCTGACAAGGAACACGCCCTATGATGAAGCATGGCACCCAGCTGGCTGGGTGTGTGAGGGCCCTAATTCCGTAAGGAGGGATCGCCCCCTGTTTCTCTCCACCTCTAAGGGATAATATTCCCTTTTTGGCTGACTTCGCCCCCCCCTGCCCTATTAGGAACTGCATACCCTCTTCTGTTTTAGCAACAAGAGTAGCACATTATATGTATTACTAATAATAATGTTACTATTGCTGTAATTAGTGCCATTGGTATTAAACATGTTGGGGCGCATTCACAAAGGTAAACTCACATGTATAAATTTACTCATGTGTAAATCTACTCCTGCAGCTAGGTTAAAACCTAAAATGTTGTACTACTTACCATTTCGAAGTGTAAATGTATACTTAAATTCGGGGGGGGGGGGAGACATCTAAGATGGAATTTATGAGTGTAAAGTTACTACTAGTACCTTTATCCTCCTAGGTGGAGATCTCTAGCAACATGGCGGAGGTCTCGCTATGGGAAAGTATAGAGAAAATTTGTAAAGTTTATAAATCTTCAGCAAGTTATTAAGCATATTTTGAAATAAAATATAAATATAAAATAATTAAAAATTGTTATTCATATTAAGCTAATAAAATGTTATAGCACATTAATTCATTCAATTAAATGTGTATTAAATAAATAATGAAAATATATTCACTTAATTTATAAATAATATTTATTAAAGCATAATTGTAAAAAACCCACTCACAGTCGTATTTATGTATTTATTTAACATGTATTTAAAGCTATTAAAGGTTAAGTGTTGAATGAATTTAAATTTTTACATTTTTTGACAAATGTTAAAAAAATTAATTTCATTAAATTTTTAAAATACGTTTATAACATTTTAAAATAAAAACATTTTTTAATATTCATACATAGTTTTTGTGGCATTGATTTATATATATATAGTAAAAGTTGAATTGATTTTTTTTTATGGAATTTTTTGGGGTGTTATTTTAAGTCCCTGCCTCCATTATTTTGTATTGGAGTGTATTGAAGTACCCGTGATTGGCCATGATTGGTGCTTGATTTACTACTAAGCTTGGCTGCCATACATTTACTACTGTTTTGTTACCTTTAGGGCTGTCAGAACTTTAGAAGTTCAGTTTGTGACGTGAAGTGAATAGCAATAGACTTACTCTTCTGTAGGTCAGTGTTTGTAGTAGTCTGTTATCCTTAAACCTCATCTTACTTTTCGCTAAACCCTTCTAATTTTGTAGTACATACTCCCCATTTTCCCACCACCCCATATATCTCACATTTGCTGCTTAGGGACTTATTACAAGTTTGTCGGAATAGGGTGAGGTATTTACCACATGAGGTAAGTACCATCACCCCAGTGTGAGGTATTTACCATAGGGGTAAACCCCTCCCATTTTGAGTTATGAGCAGAAAAACTAGGCATAACATGTGGTAGCTGTTTTTACACATTGAATTAATTCCATGGGGTTTTTTTCCCAAGCCTTTTCCCCTCGATCAATTTTTGCCAGTTTGACCTGCTGGAATTTATCAAACTACCAGGGTGTGAAAATGATCACACAACTCATAATTTGGATCTTCGCACAGGGATCTAAATTTAATCTAAAGGTTTGGAATAACCTTTTGTAATATTGTATTGTAATTGCATTTATATAACGTTTACTACCCCTGACAAGGCATCGAATTGCTTTTTCGGCAAGTAGCCCGCTACTCCGGAACCCATAAAGGATCAGTGGTGAATTCATAAAGTGAAAATATTAAAGTAATTTGAGCGGTGGATATGTTAGTCTGTTATTTATATTGAGAACGCTAGTGGAGGGATAGAAGATGGAAAAGGTTTGCAATGATATAGCACTTACTACCCCTGATGAGGTGTTGAAGCTCTTTTTCGGCGAGTAGCACGCTACTCCGGAACCCATACTGCAGTACTACATTACTACTACCAAATACAGTTTGTGAACTGGGCCCATTGAATTGTTATTAGCATTTTTTATGGTTACTAATTAATTGTGTTCTCGTTATTCTTATAATTTGTATAGCGAGTGCCACTTTCCTTAAGCCATGGTTCCTATTACTACGATTATTAAGAATAGCAATAGAGCTCCGCTAAAAATTAACCGCAATATTAGAAACGGGGTGTATTCATACATTCTAGTCTCTGCTCGAAGTGATTCATGTGATGACCTCCGGAAGCACTCGCCCAGGGTGATGAACTGGGGTCACGCGCGGTTGGCGCCCGCCAATCACGTTGGTTTATTCATAGCGTGTTTATCCCCGATGCCGGGGCTCACTATTTTTAGCCAGAGCGCGCCCAAAATAGCCTCCGCGCTCGTCACTCCCTCGAAATCTCATAACAAAAGACAACTGTTTCCATTACTGTCAAGCGTGATCTAATTGTGCACCGGATTGTTTCCCGTTGGAACATCAGATGTAAAAATAGTGGAAAACAGTCAGGGAATTAATATCGCAGGAAAAAAGAAGGCATTAAAAAAAAAAAAAGAATGAGTGCGTCCCAGACGGCGCAGAAGGCCGGAAGAAACGAGCGGAATGTACAGAGGGGAAAGCATGTGTGAGATTAGAATGTTATCGCCCTCTGCTGAAGGCGTTAACAGCTGTTAAATTGCCCTTTTGATCTGTTAATTACTAGCAGCATGTGAACATTAAGGTGATTGGTGCTTGTCCTCAGGGCAGGCTCCGCAGGGGGATTCAGGGATGCAAGTGTAGGAAGTTGTGAACCCCCGGGAGCAGCTCAGGTTATCCTGTTGACTATTACTATTAGTGACTGTTGTGGCCTCAATGTTCATCTTTCATTCCTTGGGCCCCGGCCCCTGATCGCCCCAAATTGTCACATGTAGATACAGGCCAAGTGACCGCTACAAGACCATTCTTAGCTGAACTGAACTTATAATATTGGTAAACACAGTGGCAAAACTCTAGAAATACGACAACACAGATGCAAACAATATTTCTAGAGCTGGCCTGGATTTAGAGCCGAGTGCAAATTTTACTTGCTCATAATTGCTGCTACAACTTCTACCTTTTAGCTGCTGGTACCTGTGAACGCAAAATCAAAAGGTAAGCAGAAATAACGCGTGCCAAATGAGTGGAACTAAAGTTTGTCCATGTTTTTTCTAATGCGTGGACATAAACCAATAACAAAGTTAGAAGAGGGTTTTACAAATTCGACACGAGCATAGGTACAACTGAGGTACACGAGGCGAGGACATAAATAGTTGACTCTATAAAACATTTGGAAGATACAATCAAGCAAAGAGTGGAGGGCAAGGTAGTGACAAGTTGCTAACATGTAGACGGATCTAGCATCATTATAGGTAGTATGACGTCTCGGAGCAAGACAATGAATGCACAAGGGAGCTTACTATCTTAAGTAAAAATGCTATCGCAGAAGAATGGTTAAAAAGCATGAGAAAATGAGGCATGTTATCAAATATGAGAAATTAAAATGCATTGTGTAGCAAACAACTCTTCTGAGCTATAAGGCACTGCAGTGTTCGAGGAGAAAGTGAGGTCTACATAATGTATTCTGTAATACATACAATGTGGAAATACAACATGATACAGAACGTCTTAAAAGAAATATTGCTTGACGTCATTTCAGAGCTTGACCATTCACTTGTGTTTTTGAGGGACTCTGTCTGTGCAGTTGCTCTCTTTGCTCTTTATTTGTCGGTGTGAAGCAGGGGCATCTTGTTAGCTCGGTGTGCATGAGATAAATGTACCAAGACCACAAGAGTGGTAAATTGCATGAGCTGTGTCCCCGGTTGTCCAACGTAGGCCCACGAAGGCTTGGTTCACGCTGGATTTCTACATAAAATAACTTTACAGACATTAGCACTCATTGTGTGACCAGCGAGAATATGTACAGGTCAAACTTTACCGGGGTAAAAACGTTACTACACCATTTCAAGTTTGACAAGTCAGATTAAAGGGTAGAATGTGGTTTTGGGCTTAATTCAGGGCAAACCCAAGTGGTTTCCCTCGCCCCGAAATGAAAAACCTGGAGCCAGAACTTGTTTTTTTACCCCACATGAATTCCTCCAGATAAAGCCAGTTGGAATTTCTGCGGGGAACAAATGCAGGCCTGGGAGTAATGTGCACAACCTGTAAATGTCAAATCATTTAATTGCTGCCTCCTCACCAAAATGGGAATCATGTTTTCTAGCAGTTATTCTATAGGGTGTTAAAAACTGCAAACAAAATAAAGCCTTTTGGTAGAACTTCAGGCACACCCACTAATCCAGACAAAACTGACATGCACTGGTGTTTCGCAATTTATCAACAATCGATGTATGCAAGTGAGCTCATGAGGCAGAGGAGAAATGGTCTGTTACATTCTTCTTACAGTAAATACCAAATATGAAATTAAAACTATACTGTAAGCAAATGAGCTCTCACCTGTGAGGGACTTTAAATGTCAAATTAGAAATGATAAAAAAGAAATGTTCATTCTTGTCTTTTATTTTTTCACATTATCAGACCTAGCCGCAATTTCCCCTTGCCATGTTTGAAACCTTCAGATAGTCCTGGCCTCTTAACCAACAGCACTTGGAGGGGTTTCTGAGCCACAGTTAGAATTGTTACAATCGTAATAGCGAATCTACAAGTTCGGATATGCAGTACAGCTATAAACATATTTAACATTTGGAACATTCACTGATGTTCAGCTATCCCTTTTAATAGCACCCTCAAATGTATGATTGCCAACACGCTTTTTATTGGCAGACATGTCTTGCCAAGAACGTCCACAGTGTGATGTTTTAAAGGAAGTCAGGGGGTGGGATAAGGGGGTTTATTTGAAGCCCCTCTTTGACACCTACTCGCAGCTTGGACATGATAGGCCCCTTTCAGCGAGACTCACCATCTATGTTTTCTTTCACTACATGACAACACTGTTTTTTAGATCGATGTTTGACTGGAACAGAAAGTAGACCCACGCACCAAAATACAAATGGCCTGTATTAGCGAATCAGCTAAACAAGTGACCCACATATGCAAATCAGCAGTTTTAAACTTGTAAAGGCATGCTCTAAAGGTGTTGTGCAAGGTATGGGGGACTGCTTGCATTTCTGTTTTCTACAGACAATGTTTGTGGTAATATCACGGAAATAAAAAATGAAAGCCAGTCCAGTAGACCATAAAACTGGCTCAACAGACAGCCAGAAAAGCAGCCCACACACTGACCAATCAGACCACCTGTTCTGGCACTGCCAGATTGCCCTATAGGCCCGTCTGACCCTGATGTAGGACTGTTTTCCCCACGGACTGGCTAAGTGTTCTTTAGGCCAAAGCCTCACATCCCCTTAACATCACTTTAGGCCTCTCAAGGCTGTGTGTGTGGGGGGGGGGGGGGGGGGGGGGAGGCTGTTCAACATTTTGAAGACCACTTCTCTATACAATATCACCCATTGAAACTTCATGACTTAGTGAGAATCTGTAGATCTTTGATATATATGTACATTAATGCAATGCTTTAATACATTCTTCAACCAAATTTGGTAACGTTTGCTTTGTGGTTCAAGGACAGAACACGCCAACATAATGCAGACACCAATAAACCGATTTGTAGAAAGAGCTGAAGTCAAGGATTCAGCATTGACGACCTTTTTAAAACATACAGCCACCAACCTGGATCATGTAGAGCTGGGCGATGCGATACTCGTCCACCGTCATGGGAAGGGGGATACGATATTCCTTAATGAGCATCTTGAGACCCCTGCTAATTCCTTCTGTTTAAAAACACTGTCCAGGGGGTGCTCTAGAGACCGCTCCTTAAATACTCGATTTCATTGAGAAGCCCTAAAACAATATAGCAGAAAATTGAAATGTTATTGTCAAGTACTGATAAGGAATCCTAACAGCAGGGTGAACAGTCAAGCCAACAACAATATAGCGTAACAGCCCGCTGCTGAGGGCATTACCAGTCGTTAAAAGCCTTGTACCCAAGTTATAAGCCGAAGCCACAGGCGAGGTCCTATAAACATCCGATATAGCCTGAGGCATAAGAGCTAGAAAGCTGTTATAACATTCCATCCTCAAAGGTATACATTTCCTAAATTTAACAATGAAAAACAATAAGACAAACATTGGAATGTTGAATCAGAAGGTCCATGCCTGTCATTGGTTGCCGCCTCCCACTCCATTGTCTTCAATGGAGCTCCCAACATTCCATTCCATTGTTCTGAACAGGGAGTTCACTTTGGTTGGGCAGAATTTTATGCTATAACTGAGGTTGCTGAGGCTTTCAAAGTGTTCCAAAGAACCTCCTGCAGGGTGGGCCCCCAACATCATTTATTTATTATTTTCAGGGTGTTAAACACACTATCGAGCTGCCTTTGCCATTATTATGTATCGAGGTTTCCATGATTCAGATAGCAGAGACGCAGCTGACCCTCACGGGATAGCCCCCAGCAATTACGTCAAGCACAACGTTTTGGGTCAGGGGAATTAGTTCATTTCTCATTCCAAAAATTGGGACACAGATATTGATGTGCTGAAGTATACAAAGCTAATCAATATTATATGAATGAATCCAGAGCAGGCACCAACACATATACATGTTCTCAACTTAGGGGCATATTTACAAGGAGTTAACGCCACCAGAGCGTCACTTTTTCCGATGTTCAGGTGGCATTAACTCATTAGCCCTATTTATAAGGCAGCGTTAAGCCACTTAACGTGGCTTAACGCTGCCTTTTAAATATAGAAGGTGGCGTTAAGCCACTCAATGCGGCTTAACGCTGCCATGTAAATAATGCCCCTATTCACACAGCACTTAGTGTGAAATAGGCGTGCAGTGGGTGTTGCAGTGGACGTTCCGCCGTATCACCCATTGCTTTTTGACGTTGGCCCATATTTACAAGGAATTGGGCAGCACCAAAAATACTGCCAAGGAATACCTGGTCTTAAGCAGGCGATACGAGGAGAAATGCTTTATTTCTCCTCATATCTTGCTCAATCCACGTGTGCTGCATTCTGCAGCACACATAGATGGAGCAACTCGCCTGTAAAGATTGTTTATGTGCAGAAAGGAGTCCCTTCCTGCACATAAACAATTGCCCCTGCAGCGCAGGGACCCTAGCAACATGGCACTAGGGTGCCTTTGCTGGTGCTAGGCAGTTTTTTTAGCACCAGCGCTATGGGTAACGCAGAGGTGTGCTGCATTCTTGTGAAAACGGGGCATCCCTGCATTTTGAAACTGTTGGAGCAAGGCGTTACCAATTTTGGCGTAACACCGCACTCTGCTAGTTTCTTGTAAATGTGCCCCTTAGATCTCTCAGGTGTCTATTTAACAAAGATTCCAAAAATTGATGTCCTAAATAAGAGATACAGTCTCCTAGCGTTAGTATACATTAAATGCTTCAGGGGGGGGGGCGCTAGGTGGCGCACAACCGAAATGGCCGCTCCTCTGTGAGGCTCCGGTAGCTCGGCCTCATAATCCTGCATTTATCCTCTTCATACCGGGAGAAAACTGCCCATAGCGTCTGTCGCTAGCGTAACAAGGTGCCCTCCAGATCCGGTGTCAATTTCACCCTCCCCGGACCCCCGGTGTCCTCCATCGAAAGAACTCTTGGCTGCAGCGGGGGACGGGCGCGAAGCTGCATGGTGCCCTCTGCGGCTGCTGCCGCTACGCAAGCCCCCGGTCCAACACGTGGCGCTGGGCTGCGGCCCCGGATTGCCGGCTAGCACCATTGCACAGGATCTGTTTACTCCGCGTCCTTCAACTGACCCACGTCTCACCATGGTGAGCCCCACACCTCCAGCTCCCTATTATTTCGGCAGCTACATCGTGGAGGTGGTGGAAACGGCTGTACATCGGACCTGGCCCAGACGTACACGGTGGGTGCGCACAGCGACCACATTCGCATTGGACGGCCTAGCCGTGGTCTCGGGCCCTCACCATTATCTGCTCTTCGCTGCCCACCCGAACTAGAGTGCCACTCCCTACCAAACATTATAGGGAGAAGCAGACACTCTACTGCTCCAGTCTCGGCTGAGTCCTGTGCAGCGTGGTGAGTGACCACCGCCTGCGACCTACATCTGTGGTGGGGAGCTGCTACACCGAGGCCTTGCCGCCTCTCCACCCCACCCTTCTTCGGACTCCCAGGTCAGTTTGCAATGAGGTATCTGATCCTCTTACACCGAGGCACAACTAACATTATAGGAGCCCACACCGGTGCAAGAAGCTGGAACTTGAACCCGCCGTAGCTCCTCTAAACTGCAACAGAGGCACTTGAGTTGTCCCGCGACAAGATTCCAGAGTATCCCACTGGTGGTGGTCCACGCCTGACGCTGACCGGTTTGCCTGATGTATAGACTTTTGCTCCTACTCACGCTGTGACAATACACCTGCCTTAAGTCAGGCCCTCTCCGCTAAAGTCTCGACATAAGAAACCAGCTGCCTCCTATTACTTCTATCCTCCATGCGGTTTGGGTGGTGCCTTATCCGGATCCGTTCCTGGGCCCTCTTTCCTGATTACTGTACGGCCTGGCTCAGACGGAGTACCAACGACATTTCAGGACGTAAGGCCCAATCAAGCTCACCTTGCCAACATGGAGAAGCTGGAGGGCTGGCAATCCAAGCTTGCTTTTGATGCAAAGAAGATGGTCACTAGTTCATGTACGGAGGAACAAGCACAAACAGCTGAGGACTCATCCCAAGCACAATCTTCCACTTCGGACGATGAGGTAAAAACATTACTGCTGGCGATGCAGCACAGTCTCACGGTGTTGTCAGGCAAGATGGACATGATGAACAGTCGTTTAGACTTCCTGTTGCTGAAGGTGGATAAGCATGATGAGCAAATCAAGGAGACAGAATGGAGGATCTCAGACACGGAAGACACTACGTCTCAAATTCATCAGCAAATGACGCAAATGGACAAGCTCCTGAAATAATCGCCTCCAAAAACAAAGACCTGGATGCTAGAAGTCGCAGGAATAACATACGTGTCATAAGCATTTCAGAAACCACAAACACTGGTCTTATGGAAGACTTCATCGAACGCCTCCTGCGCGACACCTTTGGAGCAGGTGCCTTCTCCCCTCACTTGACTGTGGAGCGTGCACACCGGTCTCTCGGCCCTCGCCCTCCTCCGGGCGGCATCCAAGTCCTATTGTTGCTCGGCTCCTTAACTACCGAGACCGGGACACCGCACTCTGGTTGGCACGCGAGAAGAAGACATTGACATATGAAGGCATCAAATTTACTATCTATCCCGACTTCACTGTAGCTGTACAGGAGGCTCGCCGCAAGTTCCTCACAGTGAAACAAAAGCTCCGTATGGCGCAAATTGACTTTGCACTCCTGTATCCGGCGCGCCTAAGCGTCACCCATCAAGGCAAGTAAAGCATATTTGTGAACCCACAGCAAGTTGAAGAGTTCCTCAAACGCATCAACCGACATTCATCTCGCCGGAATTCCGATGAACGCTCCTCCACTCCACATTCTCCTGAGGCCGATGGCCCCTAGTAGCAGTGGAAACAGCCGGAACATTCCGAAGCCCCCAGTCCTCTATAAACTAGACTGTCACTCTGCTACCCTACGTCTCTTCATCCCATATGCAGCGGGACAATTCTTTACTCCCATTGGCGGCTTGATCTACATTCTACTAGATGACGTCAGCTATGTGTACCTAGCACCCTTGGTGCAACTTCTTGTTACACAGTGGGCTACTTATATGACTTTGACACTTGTACTTTTCCACCATGGGATAGTGCTGAGCACCCTTCCACTGTTTCTCCAGGTGTCCCCCTGCTGCTAACGCAGCTGTCTGTGGGCATTGGGAGATGGGAGGTACCTGTGGCCCACCAGCGGTCCCCCTCATATGTGTGATTCCCCACAAGACTCTCTTCTAAGTTGGTCTTGTTTGACCTGGTTTGATCAGTTTTAGTATTGTTGGGCTCAGGGTGGGAAATGTAGTTCCGGCACAATTGGGGTGCTGGTGTGGGTGGGGTGGGAGGGGGGTAGAGGGCTTGCTTCCATGTCCATTGTTAACTATTTTGCTGCAGCCCGACAGACAGGCGTATGGTATTACATCGCTTCTTACACACAGTTCACAGCAGACACGCTGCCACTTATCACACACCTTTGGCATCTATGGCTGACTTGACGGCTCATCGGAGCTTACAGATCGTCTCTTGGAATGTACGGGGGCTGGGGGACCCACGAAAGTGTCGCCAGCTATTGGCGTACTTAGATAGGTATCAAATACATATCGCGCTACTCCAAGAAACACATATTATTCCATTACATCCCACTGCATCTGCTAATAAGTGGTCAGACCACCGACTATTCTCCTCGTATTCCTCCTACGCCAGAGGCACGGCTATACTTATTAAATAACAGACTCCGTTTGCCTTAGCTGGTACATTACTTGATCACAATGGAAGATACTCTATTGCATGGGGACGACTGGGCACAGACTCCATCACCCTGGTGAGTTGTTATGGCCCGAATGTTGACACTCCTGAGTTTTTCACTGTGCTATGGAGGAACATTTTGGACATCGGCTCTACCCATATAATATGGGGCGGGGATTTTAACGTGGCTCTTAACCCAGCTGAAGACAGATCGAATCCCGCACCACATCATTATAATAGGTCATACCACGTCCTGCAGGGAATCAAGACGGAAACTGGTTTACTGGACGCCTGGCGTCACTTTCACGCACTCACACGGAGGGAACACACTTTAGAACGCAAGCTGCCTCCTGGGCACGTTTAGATTATTATCTCGTGGACTAGGTCCCTCGATAAAAGATGTCACACACCTGGCCAGAACATATTCCGACCACTCCCCGGTTAAACTTACAATTGCCCCACCTGGGTATAACAAACCACGCCACACTTGGAGGTTACAACCCTTAACGCTGCTAGATGCGGTATTTCACAGCGAATTGGGAGACGAAATTCAAGACTTCTTCCAAAGAAATAGAGGTTCTGTAGATATTGTGGAAACTATCTGGGAAGCCTTTAAGGTGACAGTCCGGGGATTTTGTATCTCCAAAGGCTTGGGAGTACTCAGGGGCATACAGGGTACACTTTGACGATTAGAAGCAGAACTTAAGGACCTAGAGACACAACTGAGTATGGGAGGAGGTATGGACATTCAGCATGAATTCTGGGAAAAACTATCGGAATACACCGCAACTGCAGATCGGGAAATTAAATTTAAAGGGAAATATAGTGTGGCCCGGCGATACGGCGAAGGGGAGAGACCTGGGAAGGCCCTAGCCGAAACCATACGCCGACCACGCTTCTCCAATTGTATACTGGAGATCTCTGGTCCTGGAGAGACATTGCAACGCGACACTGCTGATATACTTACTACATTCACCACCCACTATTCAGCACTTTATACTTCACAGCGGAGGGATCATTTCGAGCTGGACAGCTTTCTAGGGGACATAGCCCTTGGGTGGTTGGGTGATTAGCAGAGGGAGTTTCTATGCGCCCCCTCCGAACTGGACAAAATCCGAGAGGCCATCATGCAGATGAAGACCGGGAAGGCCCCTGGTCTTGACGGACTGCCTGCTGAATTCTATCAAACTTATATAGACCTGATGCCCCAATCTTAAAGGAGCTATATGAAGAATTGCTCGAGACTAGTACACTTCCCCCTTCCATGAGAGAGGCACTTATCACATCTCTGCTCAAACCTGGAAAATCACCTGTTCACTGCGATTCCTATCGGCCGTTATCCCTCATTAACTGCGAAACTAAAATCTTGGCAAAGGTTATTGCAAATCGCCTAGCCCTATTAATTGAAAAGTTAGTGCTCCCTGATCAGGCAGGTTTTGTCCCGGGCAGAGCGACCACACACAATCTCCGTACCCTATTCTCCATTTTACAGAATGTTGCTCCTGAAATGCCGCTGGCTGTGGTTTATTGGACGCCACTAAAGCGTTTGACTCTGTTGAATGGGATTATGTACTCGGGGTGCTACAGCGTATGGAGTTTCCTACTTTATTCATGTCCTGGATAAGACTGCTATATCAGCTCCCGATGGCAAGAGTCTTAATCAATGGTCATCTGTCGGATGCATTCCCCATATCTAGAGGCACGCGACAAGGGTGCCCACTCTCACCCCTACTCTTTGCGCTCGCAATCGAAGTCTTGGCGTCTAAATTGCAGCAGCATCACCAAGACAAAGCTCTGCAATGCAACCTACGACAAATCCTTATATCTTTATATGCGGATGACATCACCCTCTATGTAAGAAATCCACAGGATAATTTAAACCCACTCCTGCGAGAATGTATAGTTTACGGGAAACTCTCTGGGGTTCATATAAATTGGGGCAAGTTGCAACTATTTCCCTTAACACCTGCAGCCTCTCGATTCCCCTTGGACTTCCTACTGGAATGGTGTGACTCGGACTTACGCTATCTCAGGATTGGAATATCTAGAGATAGAGTTGAGCTGACGCAACTTAACTATGGTACTGCCATACATCGTATTGCAGAAAATGTCACTCGATGGATCTCCCTGCCGCTGTCCTTGGCAGGATGAGCTGCATTGATTAAAATGGTGGTTCTTCCACAAATACTATACCTTTTTTTAAGTATCCCATATCACCCCGGTCGACATTTTTTCCAGACACTCCGGTCAGAAATAATAAGGCTGATATGGTGGGGCAAATAACCACGACTACAATGGAAAGTGCTTACACAGCCATATGCCCGGGGGGCTTTGATGTACCGGATTTCGAACTGTACTACACATGTGCGCAGGCCCATTATGCTTACTACTGGTTCCACCCCCCCTAGATATATGCCACAGATTGCAGTGGAGCACTGGTTAGCGGACCCCATCCCCTTGGATGGCATGCTGAGCGCACCCCCCAACACGCGTGACACTGCGCCTACCAAGATTACATGTACAGTAGACGCTTGGCGTCGCATTCTGGCTCTCCTTCAATGTCCGATGTTATACTCACCGCTTCTCCACTCTCCTATCATCCACGCATGCCACTACTACAAGAAACAGGGTTCCTCAAACCCCGTGAGCGCACCAAAATCACCACATGGGGAGATCTCTACCAAAATGGGAAATTTTGAACCTCTGAACATCTCTTTCAAGGGCTGCAACCCTCCTCGCTGGATATATTTCTTTATGTCCGGCTCTATCAAGGCATACGACCTATCACCGCAGAGTTTCCTCAGGAACCCCCCACCTTGGCTCCCTTACATATGCTGCTACGCACTGCATCGCCAGGGCACCTGGTCTCCATGCTTTACCACACTATACGCACCCAACAGGTGGAGCCTCCCAGCTCTTCTCGTGCAAAGTGGAATCTGGAACTAGGGTACGACATAACAGACGACCAATGGACATATTGCTGCCTTCTAACAGAACAAATATCTGCCAGTGCTAGGCTACGCATTACACACTATAAATTCCTGCAATGCCTATATTATACCCCTGTTAAAAAGCTCTGATTTAATTTGAGAACTACAGACAGATGTGCGAGATGTGGCAGTCCAGGGGCTGACTTTTTACACCTGGGCTGGGATTGCCCACGAGTGAGTGAATACTGGGCCAAAGTTTTCGATGCCTTAGACTAGATGGTTCCCATTACTTTAGAGTGCACACCTTTAATAGCATTGTTAGGCTACACTAAACTTATTCCCAAGTCATGTTGCAATTATCTCGCCATTGCATTATTGTTAGCTAAGCGTAGAGTGGCTGCAGATGGGGTAGAGAGTTCAAGGAGTGGCTTGAGGACTTGATATATTGGCAAAAACAATTGATTCTGTATGTTGAAACATTGCCCCGTGCCTCGAAGCCAAGAAATATATGGAGTCCCCTACAGGGCTACCTTCTCGCACGCTCGACAGAATCCCCGTCTGACATGCCGGAGGCACTGGCGCAGTGAAGGTCCTCACCTTTCAGAACTGTGTTACATGCTAGACATTCATGCCGAATTTAATGATATTTGCATTATTGTTATAATGAATCTACTGTGGTGTGTGTTATATTCCACAATCCATTCGTGATTATGTTGTGGACTCTGCTGCGCTGTCATGGTCCCTTGTGAGTTTCTGTAACTAGCCCAGTGACTTGTGTTTTCTCTGCCAAGCATGTGCCTTTAACTTGATATGTAAAGAGCAGTAAGTACGCCCGTATGATGTACCGAATTCACATTTCATCTAACTGTACTGCATATTGTGTACCCACCTGTGTGAAGATGCAATTGCTTCTATTTTATTCTACTATGTCTGATGAATGCTGCTAAGAATTGTTCTGTAATCTTCTTGTATTAAATTTTTTTTTTTTATTAAAATAAAAAAAAATCTACAAAAACAAAAGAATGGGTGTCAAAGGAAAGAACGCGCAACCTGCAAAATTTCACACAATTAGTAATTTTGATCCACAATTGTCCTAGTGCGGTGCTTTCAACTTGAGGATAGGCACCCTAATCCTCAAAACAACAATCAAAGATTGATTCACGTATTTTCTCTTGTCGAAGCACTCGCAAATTAACCATCAACGTCTCCTGTTACAGTCACAAAACTAGATACACATTAATGTGGGCTTCTCTTCTTCTTTTATTTTCATTTGAATCTCCAAACTTCTTTATTCATAACATTCTTCCACTCCCAACGCGTTTCGTCGATAGGGATTAACCCATGCGACTTCCTCAGGGCTGGAAGCAATAAATAATATACATTGGAGTATAGAAACTCAATTGTTTCATGTCCAATAGCCCACATTACTTCCATGTGCAAAGGAAAAAACATGCTGTGTGACTTCACACTGTTATTATAATAACATATTTGCATATAATTGATATATTAAACACTTTGACCCATTGATTGGATATCCAATCCAGATAATCCTCCACCATTGTAACAGTGAACAATTTGCACTTTCGTGATGGCACCATTCTCCCAACAGTGAACCACACCATATATTCATGCCTCTAAATAAATCCAATCAGTACCTTAATCTTGTGTAACTGTCTCCTATGTTCCAAAAATTACAAAAAACACCTAGTAAAACACACTGCGGAGCACAAGAGGCAAGAATGGCGAGGATAAACAGAACTTCTTAATAATATACACATACCTTCGTGTACTTTGACAGCAGCCTGATCTCAATTGACCAACGAAGCCATCAGACAGTGCAAATTCAGCAAAATGAGGCGAGGGGTGGGAGAATGGGACAGGTGGGTGTTGGTGGGAAAGGCCCACGAAATAAACAGCCTAATGTCTTTCACAACAATCAAGGTGCCAACGTGCAGCTTTCAACAGCCTCACGTCACTGTAATACACAGTAAACATGCAGAACTCCAAAAAAAGAGCAAACTCTGCAGACGTGGATGGTCGTACAGAGGGTGTCCGCAGGGTAGTGAGCTGAGGGCTAAAGTATTGTTGGGCACATATTATTTGAAGTCATGTTTTGCCTTATGCTTCTTGCCACAAAGATGCAGTTTTAAGCGTTATAATCAGGGCCACTGAAAGTGCCTGGCGATGAAGGACCAAATTAAACTGTAGAATTGACTAAATTATACAAGAAAAGGCAAATTATGCAGCATATTACGCAAATAAAGGTATGATATGTGCCACATTCTGTGGCATTTCTATCTGGCAGTTTAGACATTGTAATGACAATTGTTACAAAAGGAACTTGATGCTCAAAAACACTTCGTTTGATAAAGGCAGCTACACACATTCATCAAATGCTAATAAAAATGTTATCCAACAACAATTAATGACCCGGTCTGTATGAATGCCCTGAAATGCTGTTTTATTGACACGTAATTTGTATTTTCCAGATTGATAACAATTGTATACAACATATACAATGTTACACCCAGCAAAAATACATCTACGTGCGCACGTTTCATACGAAAAGGTGTCACCTATTTCCTTGCACATTCAATTTATGTTCTAAAATTTGTATTACTTTGATTGCGTTCACACCACAGGGCCTCTAAAGCAGTTCTCTCTATTCAGAAACACACTCCAGCAGAGTTCATTTTCATTATGCACACGTCAAAGAGGTGCTGTTTAGATTCAGAGTTTACAATCGGCATAAAAGGTTTATAACTTCTATTCCAAAACAATGAATACATGCAGTCCTGGAGAGAGGGCTTTGTTAAATTGAAAAATAGGAAACATATTACAAATACCCAGCAAAGGGCAAAAGCAATAAAAGGCCACTGTGATTTACATTACTGAAGATGGCACTGCCCACGAAGGCGGTGGACCCTTTCAGAATCAGAAACCAGTGGAACTCTCAGTATCAGCTGGGCAGGGAAGTGTGTCCGATAAAGTCCCCTGCACCAGTTTTTAAATGAATTACCGCATTTAAATGACTCCTCTTGCACACAAACTCCTCTCCATCAGGGCCGGCTTTAGCGCTGTTGGCGCCCGGTGTGACAATCATTTTTGGCGCCCCCACATCCCATGCCCGCCTCCTTGGATTCTCTCACTACCATGGGGCAAAAGTGTCCCTCATCTCTCCAATCATAAGCTATTGCTAAACACAGCGCCCCCCCCCCCGAGGTCAGTGCCCCCTCCACAGGTCAGCGCCCAGTGAGACTGCACCAGTCACACTGCCCTAAAGCTGGCCCTGCTCTTAATTGTACCATATAGAAACTGAAGGAAAGCGAGATCTAGTCAGTGTGCCCAAGATCACAGAGGCTGAGCAGGGACCTGGAGACAGAAATGCCTTGTCTGTTCAATCGCCACCCCACACTTGATAATGGGCTGGTTGTACTATATGACTGGCCACAAAAAAAAGTGATTGCAAATTGTGCATCATAGGTCACATCACCAAAAACTCCAGTCACAGAGGTTCGCAGAACAACCTTTATAATGAATATTAATTAGAAACGTTGCTACTTGTGACCCTTTGTAATTGGCTACAAACACAGGGATGGTGGCCTGCAAGCAACAGCAGACCACCATCTATGTGTTTGCTTTTCCAAAAGAGTAACCTTTAAAAAATGTTTAAAAAGAAGCCTGCGCTCCTTAAAGGAACCGTAGCTGCTTTAAAAAAAAAAGGTTTCCCATTTGTGAAAACATAGAGGAAGCATGAAGCATGGGTGGGAGTCCTTTTAAACACACAGGAGATCTCCCCACGCCATAGGGCTCAGGAGATGTCCCCAGGCTTGATTCTTACAGTTGTAGAACAGGGAACTAAGGCTTCTCTTGATGTAAAAATAGTTCTTACTGCCCCTTTTTAGGTCGAGCCTGAGTCAGCGCGCATGCGCTGCTCTGCGAGACTTGTTGTAGCGGAGTATAGAAGAGAAGCCCTGCCCACTTTCCTCCGATATTTTTCATTGGCTAGTGTCATTGTCCTTCGTAAACGCTGGCATGCCAGTCATTATTAGGGTTGTTAGTCCCTCCTTGGTACCGCCTTGTCTGCATTTGTAACCTCCCATGGCGACTGGCCCTTTTACTTCGGATGTGACACAGTATGTCTTATTTAGTCTGTAACCACTCCTATCTTTAATGGGTTTCTCCTACTGCAGGCACGATGTGCTTTCCTCGCTATGCCCGATTTTACTTTCAAGCAGCCCCGGACAATGGGGGCCGCGTCTTTGAAGTGAAATAGGTCTCCCATTTACAAGAGTTTGAGCTATTGTTAATGTAAATGACAATAGCTTAAACTCTTGTAAATGTGAGATCTATTGCATTGCAAACGCTTGTTGTTGTGTGATGTTCACAGAAACACCCACAAGCCCACTTCTACAGCATAAAGTGTGCACACCCTCTACTGGTAGACAAGTCCACAAATCCTGCTTCTTTGAATCACCACTGGGAATGCCCATGCACAAAGCAAAGGTTTTTGGTGCGAGGAATGCAGGGTCACCCAGTCCTTTAGCGTCTTGGCGTCTGTTTTAGCTCAGTGCTATTATTGAGTTATTGTTAGTCTTGGGCTAGGGTCAGTTTGGGAGTTGTTAGTGACTAATGGACACTGTTTGATACCAGTAATGTCTTGGGGCTGATTTAGAGTTGGGTGGTAATGGAAAATGCTCTGATTTGTGGCCGAAGCACCAAGTCCTCAGCTGTGATGTTCTCCAGTGGGAAACCCACCAGAGGAATTTACCTATTCTCAGTGCTTAATTTGAGCCATGGTTGCAGGTGGAGCCCACCGGCACTCATATTTGAGGACCAGCACCTATTTTTCCACATGTGACTGATCCAGAGCAAGAGAAAGGATAAAACACAAAAAGGGGAAGAAAGGGGAAGAGAAAGACAGAAAAACACTAACCGAGGGAGAAAACAGGGGTTAAAAAGACCCTGCAAGAGTGAGTTAAAGGGGCCGGAAGTATCCGGTGGGGGTTGAATGAGGTGCGAGGTGGAATCAAGACTAGGCAGCTTTGACATTTGGCACTCCCTACACTCCGTAGCGCTACATATTCTATGCGATTGGTAGGCCAGAGGTAATTGCACCGAAGCACTTTCCACCTGTGGAGAATCCTCCAATGGGGTCATTAATAATCGCCCATCTCTACATCAGGCCCTGTGTGCCTCAGTGTGTTGATGTCTGTACTGCTTTTCTGAAGGTGTTGGCTTAGTGGTTAGGGGCTGGTAGTGGCACGGTGACTGTGTGACCACAGTGGCTCGATGACGTACTGTTGCAGTGTCTTGGTGCCTGAATTGGCTTCGTGCCGGTATTTGCTTGGTTTTGGTGTCAGTTTTAGTGTCTGTGTTTCCTCTGTGTCTCGATGTCAGCACCGGGTGAGTGGCTTGCTCTTTCGATGTCGGTGTTGGCCAGGGCCCACTTCGCAGTGCATATTCTGTGCAGGAGCCAGACTTACACATGAACAGGACTGACAGTGCACGCGACACTGACAGCGGATTTACAGATCCGGCTCCGTCTGCGGAGGGGCCAGTTGTGCCCTCAGATCATGTTTCTACAGGACACGCCGCGCTCCGCTGTGTGCTCAACCCCTGCACAGGGAGACTGCCTGAGGCTTCTCCATACTGTTAAATGGCACTGAAAAGAGCAGCCACTTACGCAGGGCACGATTCACAAAGTGACTTCACCTTACGCACGCAAATGGCTTGATTTACGACTGCACCATATTCACAAAAGCTGGTCTCGCACTCTGTTTACTCATGCACCTTATTACCCCACGATTATCTAATTGCATGAGTAAATCCTTCTTTTGTTGCACCGGATGGGGGAGAGGATGACCACGAACACGTGGTTTTGTGGGTAATCACATCAAGGGCAGGAGTAAATTCTCTTTCAAAGTTGGAATGGAACTCCCCACAAAATTGTAAAAGTTGACGGGTAAGGGGTGTTTCCTCTACTGGGAAAAGTATTTGTCCCCAGAGAGAAAGAATGGTTATTGCAGAAATGTAATGGCATATCCCAGTGGGCAATTTTACACTGTGTGTGTGTATATATATATATATATATATATATATATATATATATATATATATATATATATATATATATATATATATATATATATATATATATATATATATATATATATATATATATATATATATATATATATATATATATATATATATATATATATATATATATATATATATATATATATATATATATATATATATATATATATATATATATATATATATATATATATATATATATATATATATATATATATATATATATATATATATATATACATACAAGTAGAAAGCATTTCACGTAGTCACACGTGAAATTTATATTTTTGTAGGAGTACAAATGGAAACAGAATACTGTCACAGGTTCCCAGACCTACTCTTCGTAACCTTCGAGAATTTCTTACGTGTAGAAATTTGCACCCAAGCCATATCGTAACCCTTCAAATGAGATGTTTGAAATAAGCCAAAAGCTTTTTTTCAATGAGCAAGTATGACTTACTCCTGAATATTGAGCTGTGAGTCACTTGCAAGTAAGTCGCACGTTGTGCAACAGGACCCTGGTGCCTTGGCTTCCAATCCGCTTCCTGATGGGGGAAGTCTCCACGAGAATCCACGGATCCCCGTCTCCCAGGTCTTTGATCCTCTGCTCTCTTCGAGCTACTCTGCATTTTACAAAAGGCACAAACAAGTACCTTAGGAAGACACACTCCAGAGCTCCTGGCACAGTTATAAACCCAGAATGTTTACGCTTCATTACCTCATGCACTTATTCACCCACTCATTCACTCACAAAATCATTCCCCGCTCACACATTGCCCCACACACTCTCTCACACTCTTTCCCATCTCTCTCGCTCACTTCATGTGTCATTATTTTACTCATTCATTCCCTCGCTTAGTCATACATGGTCTTGCCCACACATTCATACATTTATTCACTCATGCACTTAATTATTCTCTTGTTCATTGGCACACATGTCCACTCCCTTGGTTTTCTCATTTATTGATTCATTCTTCCCACCCTTACCTGTTCACCGATCGATTAGCATTATTATGATTATTACTATATATATATTGAGTGAGTTTATCATTAAAACATCTCTAAGTGCCGCCCTGCAGGTCTGCTGATGGTGGACTAGACATTGCAACACACCCCTGGACACAGTGGGTTTGAGTGGTCTACAAGGACCAGGAAACGGACATAGAAGGATTAGTGCTTCCTAACTCAGCCTTGGGAAAAACATCCGAGCGAAACACATACCGGCTGAGTTTGTGGTATCTTGGAACGACTGGCAGCGAAGCTAACCCCTTTGAAACTGAAACATAGCGAGGGGTATCATGAATACGCTGTGCCCCTTCCAGTTGTTATTAGGGTTATATTAACTACCTAAATGGGATCTAGAGGTCAGTATCTGGCACTTGGGGATCTGTGGTGCATGCTGGACACTCGCCCTATTTCAGGAAGACTTGCACCATGTGCTTTACCGCATTGAGGGAAAATTTGTACTCTGTCACAAGAGATATTGTGCTTATCTGATAAGCTCCTCAGTGTAAAAACATGTACGAGGTTGATTAAAAAAGACTTGTTTTCTCTACACTTAATTTTAAGATTTTCAGGTGCAGAGATGATGCAAATAATAATCCACACACATTTTTCTTATTACTGTTGAGTAATGCCACTGAACATCTTTAACCTCTTCAATGCCCATGACGAGCTGGTCTCGTCATGGGCCGCGGTGGCGCTGTGCCCATGACGAGACCAGCTCGTCATAAACCCCGCCCGCTAATACAACGGCCGGCACAGGGCGGGGAAAGGGGCGGGCACTGAAGGGGTTAAGAATGGTTCTCGAGTTCCTGTTATGACTCCCTCTCTCCTCCCACCAAAACAAAGTTTTAATTAGGAGCCAGAGGGTTCCCATGTAGTTAGACTCTTTTGCCATCATTGGACACTTCAGAATCAGAAGACGCGTTTGGCCGGCAATGACCTGATCACTGCAGCATCATTGACGTGTTTCTGGTCCGCTCTTGACCAGTGTTTTTAGTGTAGGTGCGGAAGGGGCCCAAGTTTATTCACATTTTCTCATCCTATCTCTTTTCACAGGTTTTAATTTTTCCATGGGATAAACTAACCACAATCTGGACCATCACAATCATAATGGGGGAGATCTGGGAAGATTAAAAAAATGTGCTATGCTGAACCTTGAGGCCAAGAGCTTCTGCGTAAGACGTTTCCCACACAATGTGTTGAGTAGTATTCAGAGTCAGGGGTTCTAACTTCAACTCAATCGCTGTTATGATTCTAATATGATCTATTATATGTGTCCAGTATGCTTGGATAATGCTACTTCACCACCACGTATGCGCCATTGTTCATCGCGCTCCAACCCTCCCCCACTTCCAGCAGAGCTCATCTGGCCCAAACACTTCATGTAAATGAACAGGGGTTCTGTACCGCCATAGTAAAAGTTTATAACTATTCTCCGTGTGTTGATTGCATATGGACGCTTTAGCTGCCCTGGACCATATATTCAACCATAGTAAAATTGTATAACTATTCTTCTTGTGTTGACTGCATATGGAAGCCTTAACTGCCCTGGATCACACATCCAATCACTACTCTTCGGTGACTTGTATTCCTAATTCGGTTTCACAGGTTGCTAAGTGGGTTTGGCTGGTTGTTGGGATGAAAAGACTTTAAGCTAACACGCCTCCATCCTGCAGTTTGCTGTCAATTGCTGTTACGCAATGGAACAAATACACCGAATAGGACTTGAGCGTCCACTGCGGGTCCAGCATGAACATTTTCACTGCAGATCATCGAGATACTCTCAGACTATTTAATGATTAGGACTCCCGGTTTTATGGTATTTTTTTTTTTTTTTTAACATTTCCGTCTGTATTTATCCAGATTTATTTATTGCTAATTTTATCTGTATTTATTCATATTTATTTTGGGTTTTGTGAAAAAATGAATCTGAAATGAGTATATTTCTACATTTATTTGACCGATAAATATGCACTCATGCCTGAACGACTGACAGGTTTCAGGGATATAAACACACTCAGATGATAAAACATGCTCTTATAAGAAAACTTGCACATTTTAATATCAAGGTTGTGCATATCTATTGCTGTTTAAGTCTCTTTATTAAAATTCTTTACATTTTGTAACCACCTTACCTTTTGCTCGACAGATCTATTGGTCTGGAAGTCATGAGTGACAGCATTTAGAATCACTCAAAAATCAATCCAATTTCCGTTTTTATCCATATTTAAAAATAAATACAGACAGGAAAACAAAAGGTTTTCTGTCTGTATTTATCTGTAAAAATCAGTAAAAACGGAAAACGGGAGCCCTATTAATGGTTTCCATTATGATACGTTGAGCTGGATTCTCAAACTCAATTGTTGTGAATTCAAAATCCAAGTCCTGATTTACAGAATCAGGACAGGCAGGATTCCAATCCTTGCACATTTGTTCACGCAGAAAAGCTACCAGCATGACGGAATTTACTTATGCCCACATATTCTACTGGCAATGATTGTGCGGTTGTTGGTGAAAACGCACAGTTCCAGTTAGCAACCTTTTCTCGATAGGTTGCCGCCATGATAATGCTTTCAGGTTTACTCTCGTCAATGTGAGGAGTAAATATGTTTTTTAGAGTGGGGATAGGGAGGTACCACCTCAGACAAAAAAAAAGGGGGGGGGAAACGTTTCTCCAGAGAGAAAAGAGAGGTAAAAAAGTCTTCAAATTAAAATGCATGTATGCACCACATTTCTACATATGGAAAAGTAGAGCTCTCGCATTTCTGTACACCCTATGGGTCTGAATAGTCCGGGGAATCTGCAACTATCACAGAATCTTAGAAGTACTCATGGAATTTTTGGGGGAATTTCTACAAAGTCAAACACTTACTCTAAACCTAGGAGTAAAATTACAGGAGTACATTTTTTACTTTTTGCTGGGTCCCTTTGTGAACTCAGCCAGCTGCCTGTAAGACTTGACTCAGCTCTTATAGAACCGTGTTAGACTTCCCTTGTGAAGGGTATGGCTTAAGCCCAATTTTCTCCAAGAAAGCGGCAATGGACGGCCATGGATGGGTTCCAATGAGGTTCAAACGGCTTCTCGATATCTTGTGCCGTTCTGGTGTTCCAGCTGAAGACTAAAGACCTGGGGGATTCCCCGAATACATTGGAAAGTGCTTTTACAGAAACAGTATATCGCCCACCGCCGCCTGATTATGAGGCTGTATTGATCCCGCCAACCAAAAAGGCTGAACAACTCTGAACTGCCTGAACAAGTATGGATAGAACAATTAGTCTGTCAAATGCACCATTACCTCTTCCGCAGTTAACTAAAAACCAGTTCCACACTAGGTGTGTTGGATGACGTTGCAGCCTCACAGGGAGTTGTGGGACAGGGATGGGAGAGAGGAGGGGGGTGGAGGAGACAGAAGTAGTGGCTATAAAGGGGAAGGCAGGGGGAACTAGGTGAAGCATGCGTACGTAGAATTCGGACTTAACTGCTGTGGTTGGGGGGGTTTCAGTTACTGTTTGTTTACTGTATAACATCTGTGCGTTCACATGAGATGTATGCTCTGTAACACTTTACATAAGATATCCACGGAATCACACCACGTCTGTACGTTGGACTTTACCCCTGCTGACGCGATACATATGATGTAGCTCAATCGAGATCGGTGGCTATAAAGTCACTTGGATACGGAATGGTTATTCTCAGCCCATAAGTGAGAACGGAGCGTCACTATCAGACGACTTTATTTGACGTTGTGATGAAATGTTGGCAATTGTATCGCACATGTATGTAAATGATGTGGGTAATAAGTAATAAAACAGATTTAAACAAAAAAAAAAACAGTTCCAACAAAACCCACTGGGCCCATGCACAGCAAACACCAATTTAAGAACCTGCTCCCAGCACACCTGGCAAATGGAAAGCAATAAGCAGCCAATGAGCATGTGGATCAAAAGGATGTTTCCTTGACGCAAGATGTGAACCAATTACGCCATGTACAAAAAGGAGATAGTTCTCACACGCTGTTCTTCAGGATGGTTGCCTAGTTTTATTTTCTCACAAAAATCCCAAAACCAATTTCCTCTGGATGGGATAAGACACACTCAAGGAAAACAAACATCTGCCCGAACACATTTGTTTCAAACATATTGCGTACTGTCTGCCGTCTATTTCCCGCTATTTAAATCTTATCAAACAAAGTGTATTAATGGAGGCGCGATCACCAAATGCATTAGCACTGAAGATCAATGTCTTAGGCTGGCACAATTCTCTTTCTGCAGTAACGAGTCCTGCCAAGGTCTTAACATCATCGGTTGGCTCAGGTTTGATGAACACTGCTTTTTCCCAAAACGCCTCTGAGTCACGACTTGCTGGGAAGGTCTGTCAAGTTTTCCTTCAGTACGCACCCAACAGCAGCCTGGTCACGGCCTAGAGACAGCCATCTTCAGATGAAGGATGCTCGGGCTGAGAGGTTACTCTCCAGCAGCAGTGAGGTGGACCAGAATCCAGCAAACCTATCAACATCCATGATGGTCACTCATGATTGGCTACTGCCCGTCAGATATTAAACATGAGCAAGGCGGAGTCTGGGCTGACATTTTGGAGCACAAATTAAGACCAAGTGGAACAAAATGGATCTAAAACAACCAGTTCTGTGCCCAAATGTAAGAGCAGCAGACCGTGAGTGTGCTACACTCTTTCCTATACCTCAGTTCATGACACTTTATTTGTTAGAAATATTTGGAATGTTCCTAATAATACATTCGAAATGTTTGATTAATATAGTTTGTTTCGCTGTTTTTCTGCCCTTTTACCCACAACAAATGCACTATGACTTTATAGCAACAATAACTCACGCACAGACACCACAATGTCTAAGGAGAGGAAACAACATTTTAGCAAAAAACCGACACAGCCTGAAAAGCAATGGTACATAAGGGTACTGACCACTAGTTGACTTCAGTGGGTACCGGAGACTTGAATACCATTGTCAGAGAGTTACCGCTAGGTAAAGTGCATGCATAATGGGAGTCACTATGAACATAAAGTGACTATTCTGCAGACCCAACACGAGATTAATAGAAGCAAAGCAAGGACAAGAGAAAGAATAATGTGCACATTTTAATAACAAGGTATACCGTGTACAGTCCTGTGCACTCACGAAATGGCTGAAACATGTTGACAGTTCCTGGCTAGAGAAGAGATAACTTTTGAATAAAATTCAGAAAAGTGTTCCTATCCTTTCAAACCCCAAGCACAAACAAGCTAATCCTCACTTTCAGTCATGTTTACATTATGAGCATCAGCAATTCAGAATTCTGGGGAAATCCTGTAAACCATGTGTCACCTTTGAAAGAAACTGCAGGGCAAGTACAAAATCACAGGTTCACCAGATGAGCAGTACTTAATTTGAGCCGGGGGTACCGGTGCTCGGCACCGGCACTTAATTGTCAACACTGGGGCTTGTAAAAGTCTGCCACTTGGTGGCGCTGCCTCTCTAATTTAAAGATAAACACAACAGCAGTTTTTTTATTAATTCACTATAGATTAAAAATGACTATTGACTGGCCCTGTGCCATTCTTATAGATTTGGGGGACTGGAAAAGTCTGAATTGTCGCACTTGTAGGAGTGTGATGGTTACCAGGTGTGTTTGTACTGCCATTGGAAGCGCTGAGAAGGGCATTGTGTGGTGCGAGCTGCAGTGGCCTCCTCACGACAGCCCTGGCACTTAATTTTATTACAAATTAAGCACTGCAAATAAGAAAGTGTGACGTTGTGTACCCTACAATCATTAACAAGAGAGGTTGAATAGGATACAGTCAGCACTCTCACAACACTGACAATGTAAAGTCATAAAATGGAATAAGAAATCATGAAAAAAATCAACAGTAGTGCGGTATTGTAACTTTCTGGATGCTTTTCCTTCTGGAATGTCGTAGAGCAGTGGTTCTTAACTTGTGGTCTGCAGACCATGGGGATCCAGGACACCTACTCAGAAGCTCCGCAGTACTCTTGAAACTTTAATAATATTAGCACATTAATTACAAAGATATAAAAGTCAAATTCAACATTTCTACATGCTTTGTAAATGCGAAGCATTTTTAAATTGAAAGCTATAAATTCTGTTTGTAGTAATACTGCAAAGAGGAGTATGGATGATGGCTGGCCTCCACTGAAGCACCAGGTGCACGCCTAACATAAAAAGAAGGGACGCCTTAGGAGCAGAAACGACAAACTGATACTCCACAGTCTTGCGTATGGCTTTGTCTTTTAGAAAAAGAACCGAATATTGAAAAGCTCCACCCCTCCAATTAAAATTGTGATTTTTGCATATATTTTTGTCTGTGAATTAAAAAAATCTCATAGTGCTGGATTTGTTTGATGTATACTTGTTTCCGTAGTTGTGTTTATTATTTTGAGGGTCAAATCATAGAAATTGCTGAGGTGGGGTCCACAGTCATTCAGTGGAGCTCCTCCCATGTCCAAAGGTTAAGAACCGCTGTTGCAGAACACCAGGGAAGTTCCTGCAAACTAATCACACCAGGCAGGACAAACCACAGTGCTTATGTAAAGAGTATCTAAGCCGGATACTAAAAGAGGTTTCTTCTGCCGGTTACTCTTCAGACCCCTTCAGCCCCACCACAGCTGCACTAAGTAACCCACAGGAGACCCAGGGGCGTGGCACCCACATTACACAAACTAATAAAAGACTTCCAAAGATTGAAATCAGCAGATTTGTCATACACAATACTCGGAATTTTTAGTTGTAAGAAATAACCACAGCATTTATTTCCATAAGTCGTTCAAAGACGAGTATTTCCCCACTGTGGCCAGGTGGCTTAGATTGATTGGTTTGAGGGAAATCCTTTTGATGTTTTGTCTAGGGGCTTAGCTACCACTGGTGCAGCAGGTGCAGTTGCACTGCTCCTGGGCCCTTAGCAGTGGCGGCTGCAACTGAATGGGGAGGGGGAGGGTGGGGCAGGGAGTGGTGAGGTTGGGGAAGGAAGAAAAAAAAAATCACTTACCCCAGTATGGTTGCAGAAACGCTGCTTCTCCTCATCTCTTTTTATCCCCAGAATGCAAGCAGGAAGCACACAGGCTCCCCCTAAGCCAATCCCGATGCTGCTGTCATCATGACAGCAGCGGCAGGATTGGTCTGAGCGCTGTGGTTCGGCGCTCAGAGGGAGACTATGACCCTGTGCAGGTTCTCTAGCCAGGCAATGCATTGCAGCCTGGTGGAGAACATGTAAAGTGCGCATGACTGTTTGGCTGGCCCAAGACGGCTGGGCAAACCGCCATGCGCACTCAAGTGCTCACCCCACTCCTCCCCTTCCTCTGCAGAGCCCAGCCCCATCCCGAGAACTGAGCAAGTATCATTTTATTTTTCCTTTTTTAACTGCTCAGAGGGCAGTGGGGCAACGCTAGTGGGGCAATGCTCCTCCGCGCCGCCACTGGCCCTAAGGGGCTCACTGAACCCTGATAACTGATGTACTTTACTACTTCAATAGCAGTCAAAGGGACCATGTTCCTTGCTTGCACCAGGCCCAGGGAATCCTTGCTACGCTACTTTTAAGCTCTATTTTACCAGTGTTGCTGTGACTTTGAAGGCCCTGATTTCCATAAGCCGGGGCCACCCTCTGATCAGCAGATCTTCACAGTGTACCCTACTTCTCTGCCTTATAGTTAACGCGCTTCCAGGCTTGTGATGCTGAAGCTTTGCACCTGAAATAATGCTGTTCTCTATTCTTGTCATAAAATAATGACTTTCCACATAAGGGACTTTAGTAAAGAAACAATGGCAGGTCTCACCCTCCTTCTTTTCCTCTGCTCATACAGATCAGAAGCTCTTATTTTCCATTTTGGATGACTGGTGGTCGACTAACAAGGAAATAAAAAAAAATGTAAGTTCAACCTTTTCTGATAATTAGTCCCCTAAGTTGGTTTTACTTTTGAAAGTTACTGAACCTTTTAAACACAGTATCAGCAGGGTGGCCTAGTAACACCTCCAGCTTGGCTGCATTCAGACAAGACAGGTTCAGGATTTGTATTAGTCAGATGCTGGTGCCCAGTGAGCCCTGGTGTATTCTGGTACTTGCAGTCTTTCATAGCACATCATTTTTGGTATTCATATTCCATCTTTAAGAACATCACAATTAGCGTGTTCTGGGTTCAAATGTTTATGTTGCTGGGATTAGACTTTAAAAGGAAATTGGAATAAGATTGGCACTGAGAACATCTCACTTTCTTGGCTAGGCAAGTCACCAGTTTCATGGATTTGTAGATTTGTCTTGCATTTTGTGCTCGGCCTTGCCCAAACTCTGCTGTTCAATCTTGTGCCTAGGGGGTACAGGCTAAATTAGGGAGTGAGTTAAGACTCTGAAGGGACAAGGTGTTTATTGGAGGGGGCTTCATACCTCTGGGTATTTCAGATTCCCTTCTTGTCTCCCATAGGTAAAGCCTTGGTGCATGATTTTATCTTGCTATGGTGGCAAGCCCTTGATTTGTTACACTAAAACAGAAACCCCAGGTTTAGGTCAGCTACGGTTCGCTGCATTACTGAAGCCAATCCCCCATTTCGAAAGGGGTGCAGTAACCTCTACTCAAGCCAGATCACCGTATCAGCCCTTGAGGGGAGGCAAGTACATTCTGTGATGAATTCACGATTGATGTATGGACCACCGCCATTCATACTCCTGACGGTGGCAGTCCAAGTCCTACTGGCAGCAAACATATTCCTACTGGTAGCAAGACACAAACAGACTGGGAGGCTAACCAGGCGCACAGGAACCCAATGCAAAGTAAAATATCTCATCCCTTAGCTCTCACCCCTTAGCTCTCACAAGACCTCATCCGCTTGTAAAGCCATCTTCTGATTCAAGGCTTACCTGAGTGAAATGTCCGCCATTTTCATAACAAGGCAATGGAGAGAAACAAGAGCTGCAGTGGTGTGGTAAAAGCATCCTGCCCTCGAGGCCTCAGCTACCAGGAAGGAAATGAGGACACATCTGGAAACTCAACTTCCTGTCACCCTCCCTGGGGGAGTACAAGCGAGAGGGCAGCGAATCATTGTCTACTGTGACGTTCTACACTCCACAGCACGAGGGATGCAGAGAGCGGACTTGCCCATAAGGATATCTAAAGAATGCCCGGCACGGCCAGCCATATGAAAGGCAGGGGAGGGCTGGGGAAGGGGTTAGCTGTATCCTCACATCTGACTTACTTCTGCCCCTGCCCTAAATAACTCTGCCCAGCTCTAATCTAGTCTCTGTTGCATTGGGCATCTACTTGTCAGATAATGTACCGTGTTATTTATCAGGAGTCCTACTGTTATAACCCTCAACTATCTGTGTTTTTTAAACCTCTGTCCAGCTCTTCCGGCCTGTCAGATGCCCAAGCAAATTAAGAATTGTGTCGCTCTCTCCACAGATCAGCAGCCTCTTCAAACATAGACAGGAGCACGGATCTTAGCCATGGCCCTGGTATGTCCCGTTACCAGTATATCTATGGAGTAACTCTGCCCTCTGTGAGGTCTGGTCTTTAGGAACCCGGTGAGACTTCATTCCTCTCACAGAGCTTTATTCTTTCTCATTACTTCCTGTCCCTTAGTCTATCCCAGTTCTCTGTCTCTCTTTTGGTTATTTCTCTCATGTCTATGTACTTACAGCCTCTTCCTTAGTCTTTCCTCTAACCAGGAAGAGCTACGTTTCTCCCTTGAACTCCCATATCCGGATAGGATGAGACATTCTGAGAAGTAGTGAGGCAGGGCATCAGGTATCCGATCTTCCACCAAACAGCGTTTCCCCCTCTATTGCCCTATTCCATCCCCTTGTCCTAGTTCCACTTGGCTGTGAAGCAGAATAGCCGGGTACCAGGTACCCTTCCTTCCACTGATCAGCATCCCCATCTTGTGACCTATGAGTGGGCTTTATATAGTCCATTTAGGTCATAACCCCAACATATTGGAGGCTCTCCTGAATTGCTTTAGCAGACCAAAAGATGTAGTATTTGGTGTCATCTGACGAGGGCAAGGCAAATTTGAAGGACTACTGTGCACTTTTCATACTACAAGTTTTTAATTCTCCCTCTTATTAAGTATATTTTTATATTCTGAGGTATGCACTCTTTGTGGGACCAATTGAATCTAAAATGATTGTGTTCAATTCTGCGTCTCCTTGTGCCACTTTAATGTCTGATGTGAGCTGCCACACAAAACTGCGACCAGCTGTTGGCATTTTTCATAACAAAATGTGCAAACATATCATCATTAAATAGCAGCAATTACAGAATGTTAATTTTAAAGCTGCTTTAATATGACATTGAATGATAAAAATCAGCCCCCATTCATTTCTTTCTACATGTGGCGACAGGCGCCATTGACTGTCTGGAAGGCTTCATCTCATCACTTCTTCAACAAAGGTACAATAAAAAGTGGTACTGAGTGAGTAGGCTTTGGATCAACCCACTTCAGCTCTTGAATTCAATGTGTTTTTCATGGTTACCATTGTTTCATTGGGCTGTACCACAAGGCCGCGGCATTTTGTGGATGGTTATATTACCCATCAGTGTTACTATTAGGGTTATTGAAAGAGCATCAAGACATCCTTTTGTGATACAAGAGCCAGCATGTGATCTTTCATGTTCATAGTGACTTTTCTGACAAAACAAACTTTTTTCTTACTTGGTTATGGATTATTTTTTCCTTGCTCTTTGGATGCTTTAGCCCATAACAAAAACTGAGCAGCATCAACTAATCACCTTTGCATTTTCATTTGCTTTACTTTGCTGTCATGATAACATATTGACGAATTTACAGATTGTTTTTATCATAAAGTAGAGATACTTGGTGCACAAAGGTTTTCTTGATGCAACAAAATTACAAACCCTTTGTCAAAAGGATCTATTGTGCAACATGTTGGGTGTGTGTTCCTTGGAAGTTAACTGCTTACAATGTAAACTCTTCTGAGTTCTTTAGTGTCACTAGTCTTTGAAGGTACAGCTAAGTCTGCTAATAAAGTCTGTTCAGGAAAGGGTCCTACGACCAGCTTCTATATTGTTGTAGAACCGAATATTGCTTCAATATTGTATTTTCTTTCTAGGACATTGGGAGGTGCAATAAAAAATTGCACCCACTACTACCTAACAATTTGCCTTACAAAAACCAGAAATATTGCTGCAACAATGCTTGTTTAGATAGTGTTTAACACAGGTACTCAGGTCAATTTCTAAAAACCTACTAATTTTTGCAAACAGGGTGAAGCCCAGTGATGTAAGTGCTCAATCCGAAGACAGTTTTTAAAATGCTGGAAATCTACTCATTGTACACCTTCTCCTGACTGAATTAGGAGTAGATTTCTGTGTTTTATGTGATTCACAAAAATCTCATGAAGTGTGTGTGAGAAGTTGGCTTGGTATATGCGGTCTACTAATTAAAGTGGGCACCTTGCACCAGTCCAAACAACCCTTATTGATGATTCGGTTTAAGACAACCTTTATTGAAAACTATCCTAGTGGTAGCTATAGAGAGCAGCCTTCAGGCTAAGTCTCAAAGGAATGTAAAGCAGCTTGGTTTACCAGATTATAACCTCCTGAATGACCAAATGAAAGGAGAACCACACAAGGAATATTTAAAATATATGTATTTATTACTAAACACTCTCTACTAACCTCTTTATGAGATTATAGAACAAGGCACACAATATTAAAGCACTAGAACAACAGTAAATAGCAAAATACACAGTGGGCCCCGGGAAGACAAAACCATATACTGAGAAAGTGGTATAACAACCACGACTTGACTAGAGACAGTGCCTAGAGCACGTAGAATCGCTGGGACCCCCAAGGAACCACCCAAAGTAGTGACACAGGGGACCCACGGAGGACGGGTGCAGTGTGAGAACACAGACGCGAGCTCCGTACAACTCTATGGGAAAGTCGTAGTTGGAATTTTAAAGATTAAGGACACTTAGGAGAGAACTTCAAGCAAACCCTTTGGAACATAGAAGGTTCTAAGGCCAGCACCCTTGAGAGTACCGAGGTACCCGTGTTACCTATCCCAGGGGAGCCGGGTGCATAGGGGTCAAGTGGTGTCGGAAACGCTCGTTGATTTCAATGGCGTGATGCAAAGAAGTGCTGCTGCCGGGAAGATGAGAAGTGTCCGGTGTGATCCAAGCCTGGAGCTGAGAAGAACCTGAAAGCAGAGGGGACAGAGTCTGGGTCACTTCACAGTGACCAGGGGCACATATCAACCTCAGAGATCTCGGGAACCCACCTCCTGTGTGACAGAAATCTTCAGTGTCCTCAGGAGCTTCAGAGATGCAAACCGGTCAGATGCGTTTCAGGTGCCTGCCTTGCAGGGGAGTAACTCCTTTACTCCAAGGGAGATTCTTCAGTCATCCAGCGGCGTGCAGATTGTCGAAGTACTTGGTTTCTTAGTCCAGGTATAATCTAAATTCCTGTAGTCAGGGGTTCCTACTTTATACCCAAGGAAGGGGTGGGACAAACTCAGGGGACCCACCTATGGGAGGGTCAGAACAGAGGGGTGGCTACACCCATGTCCTTTGTCCAGTTTCGTGCCAGAGCAGGAGCAAATGGCTCCTGCAACTGGTTTGAGCTGGACTATGCACAGGGACATCAAATGTGCCCCAGTGCAGACATCAAAGCACTCTCAGAGTGCACCCAACCAGCCCCAATACACTAAAGCCTGTCTGGAAGTTGGTCACACCTCCCTGTGACAGGAAACCTATTGTCTAGCCTTCCCCTGCCGGAGTTTCTTCCAGCAGCAGGAGGGCAGACTCGTGTCTGTGGCTGGCAGCATCCATTTTGTGATGCCAGGGTCAAGAAAGCTGGTACCGGGTGTACCGGTGTTGTCATATTTCTCCCTCTAGGAGGGTGGAATCATACCTCCCACATCAGTTACTGGTGTGGAGGAATGATTCCAAGGTGTTTGACACCAAACACGACATGTTTCCATGCAGCCGTTCTAAAGTTAGCATTTACCGCGAGGTTATAATGTACTTAAGTTTATATGGTTGGCTCCATCACAAACAACCCCGGAATATAGGTTCCAAAGGCTGCAGAGGGGCTCTGCTCACGCAGGTGCACCCTCTCACATAAAACCCAGCACCCTGCCTTCAGGATTGATAAGGCCTGCCATAAGGGTGACTGATAGGTTTATATGTGCAGTGATATGGAATAGATAGTGAGCCTATATCTGAGTAAGGGGTGCATGCACCACCTTACACAGGCTGCTGTAGCAGACCTGTGGTGTCATTTTGAATGGTCTCTCAGGGGTGGCATAATACATGCTGCAGCCCCTGAGAGGCCTCTGGGGTACCTATTCCCTGGGTACATAGTATACCATATACTAGGGACTGATAAGGGTACCCCAGGATCCAATCTGGAGTGTACCTAAAGTACATGCAATACCAATTTAGGGAGAAAGCAGATAGACTGGGGTCCTGAGTAGCAGGATCCCAGTCACACTAAGTCGAAAACCAGCAAAACACCAGGAAAAAAGTGGGGGTAACCATGCGGTCAGATTACACCTTCCTACAGTGTGCAAAAGAATCTCGGAAGGTCAGATCTTTTTATCTAGTGTGACCACTAGGTGGGCAAGCCGCTAGAGTGAGTGTGCTTTAAATGTGCATTTGCAGGTCTATTATTCCTTTTTTTATTCCTCAGTGAAAATATTTTCCCTATGGATAAATCTGTCACCTCTTTCTTTGACATTTTCCTCCTTTAACACAAATTTTCTGAAGCAGCCAAGTTCACCAAGTAGGTGTACTTACCCACACAAGTATGTGAATTTGCATTTGTGAAAGTCTACAAGTCCTGATTTCGTCAATACAAATACGACTTTTGGTATGCCTGAAACACAGCCCCTCATTCTAACTAATATGAAAGTCTGCACCTGTATATCCATACCTTTAATTAACAATACAGCGGAGCCAAGTAATTTCAGGACATTGAATTCCTGCACGATTTCACATTTCCTCCTGAGGAGCTGGAAATTACCATGGAAATTGGAATTTCTACAGGCTTGGCTCACATCCCACACTATTATCAGTAGACATATTCCATCAAGTTTTAACTGGCGAAATAAGGTCCAGAATTTCCCAGGGTTGCAAAATGAATGCACATCTCAGGATCCAGATTTGCCCATTAATCTCGGTTGCCAGCTAAATCATGATTTACAGAATTCTTTCCATGAGGGCCTAAGTAGAGCAAAATATTTCCATGGGATGGGACTGGCGCAGTTCACATCAGTTAGCGCAAGGAATAGCCCCTCCTTGCTTAAATAAACAGTCCAATAGTACATATATCGCGTTGTAGATTTATTCCTGTGATTTCCAGTAATCCACCACCATAAACAAAGGATAGTCTGTGAGTTTCCAGTTTTCAGCAAGTGTTCATATATTATACAGCCGACACATGTTTCGTCTGATACTGACATTTTCAAGGCTTATGTTTCTCACTTGATGGTCCCAAAGGATATTATATATAAGAAAGATGGGCCACAAAAACCCAATAGTAAGTAGCAAGGGTCTGTGAAAGTAGAATTTTACCAGTGGGGTTCTGCACTCCCTTCTAAGCTTATCATGGCTTATGGGCTAGTATGAGAATTAAAAAATAAATAAGAACAACAAGAGAGCGAGGAAAAGCAAGACTTGTCCTCTTCCCCAGAGCAATATGGTCAAACAAAATGGACAAGTTTCATGACTTAAAGCAAACTTTTTTCGCTGTCATTGTGGGAAAACAAATTAGAAAGGAGAGAGAGCACAACTGCTGTGTAGGAAACCCCTCACCCACCTACCTAGTAGGTGGCATGCTTCATCATCGGGGCCCAACTGGATTGTCTAGCACAATCCAGTTGTGCTACAACGCCTGAGATACAGCGGAGCAGGGTTATGAGCAGTGAGTGAAGTGCTATGTGCAGTGATATAAGAGTTAAAAAAGTCTCAGGGAAATGCCCTTTTGAAAAAACTTTAATTTTAAGGGTCCCAGGACTAATGTAAAAAGAGAGAAGGGGATAGCATTAGGAATGTTATTTTCCTGGTATCCCTGGAAACTAAGGTCAACTAGTTTCAGCCTTCGTTATATTTCTAGAGGCTTTCGTCAGGACCAATTGAAATAGAAGAAAAATAAATTTAGGTGAATGGCCGTAAAAATTACATGTAGGCCAAGTGTAATTATCAGCACACACCCTAAAGTGTGCTGTGAGTGTAGTGATGATATACTCACAGTAACTTCGTTCGAGGTTACCTGTAAATCAAGAGTTAATTTAGAGCTGGGGAGCAGTTGTAAGTCATGCATATAGACTAAATGCATGCTCCTTTCGATAAGAAGGCTAGTGATATAGGACTAGACTACTAAGGTGAGGGTGTACGAACACTATAGAGGCTTGCGTGGCTACAATGTGCCCCACGAGATCCGTAGGTGAGTGATTATTGTAGTATCGGGGCACATGGTGCGCATAATCGTTATTCATTTTTGCGTGTCTTATAGTGCGATCATACCCATGTTGTGTATGTGGAGTTGTGACTGTGCAAGTATAGAGGACACTGATAGCTGATGTGCTATAATAGTCATGTGCACGTGCAGTTTTAAAATGAGCTGATTAAAAGGTGGTAAATATCAGCAAAATTGTGTCCGCTTTGAGTGCCATACAGCAGACAGTCCTTCGTGCTTAAAATTGACAGACAAACAAAGTGACAGACAACACAGAACATAGAAATACAGTCTCACATGAGTAGAGAGGTTGTGAATCCTCTGGAGTTAGAACGCCGTGTGAATCTCCGCTTGCCTTAAGTGGAGAATGAAGGGCAAGGAGAGTGTAAGAGCGCCCTTAATTAAAGGCAAAAAGGTTAAAACAGCAAGGTATTCAGGGTCTAGAGCGGTCCATGGTGGACCGCTAAGTTACTCACAGTGTGAAGGGAGAACAGGTCCGAAGTACCTAGGACGGCGCTCGGTTCCGCTTGTTCAGCGCCGATGCACGCGATGGGCGTGGTTATGAAGGGTGAAATCAGGAAGTAGCGTACTGACGCTGGGGAGACTAGAGCGTCTGCAAATTGCATGGAAATAGAAGATAAACTCGGTGTCCCGTTTTTACGAAGCACCAAGTGCGAGAACTAGACATTTTAAATTGTAAAAATGTCTAAAGTATGCACAGAACGAACTATGGAAAATAACCAACTATGATAAACAAAATTCTAAAATAAAATTCTAAACGGCTCAATATGCCATAGTAATAGGCATACAATGTGCCTGGAAATGGATGACAAATTCGGTGTCCCGTGTACGGGGCGCCGAGTGAGTGGAAATGACATTGAAATGTCTAAGGGGACCTAAAGTATACAGAGCTCCATGGGAAATAAATAGGAGTGCTAAACGGCCAACTATGCCTAGGTGAAGGACTACCATAAGGGGTAGATGTGAATAGTATGCTAGTGCTTGACAGGGGGTTACTGGCTGCCACTTGAAGCTAAATAGTAATGTTAGAAGTGGCGGTGATGGCGATCAGTCACAAGTAAGGAGGGCTGTGCATAACACAGTTTTAATGAAGACTAGAGAGCGATCAATGTCGATATATGCTGTTCCAGGGGACATTATCGTTAAGTCCTGAGATGTGGGTTGAAAGTCTGTAGACCCAGCGTTGTTCTTTTTCGAAGAGACGTTCTTGAATATCAGTTGGGCTAGGGTCTAGTTGTTCAATGACTACCCATGACATGTCATTGGTGGTGTGTCCCTTGGCCAGGTAGTGATCAGTGAGTTTGGTAGTGCTGCGTTTGCAGCGGATATTACTGCGATGCTCGCAGATTCTGATTTTGACCTTTCTGGTGGTCATACCAACATAGCGCAAGTTACATGGGCATGTGATGAGGTAGATGACGTTAGTTGAATTACAGTTGGTATGTTTATTGATTGTCCAGATTTTGTCATGTTCAAGGTTGAGTGTTTTAGTGGTTGCAGTGAGATGACAAATACTGCAGTTGCCACATGGATAGTGGCCTGTAACTTCTGGGAGTCCCCATGCATTCAGAACTGTGCTGGGCATGTTCAGTGTTTTTTTTGGCCTGGTAGGTACTAGGCTGTCTCTGAGATTATGCGACCTCTTGTATGAAAATAGAGGTTTTTCCCATTGTAGTTTACCTGAAGTGACAATTTTCCAGTTGTTTTGAATCAATTTAGCAACTTGGTTAGAGATGGTATTGAAGGTGGTTACACACGTGAGTGGTAAGGTCGTAGATTGATTCAGCTTGGGTTCCAAGAGACCTTCACGGTTTTGGTTGCGGGCTCTTTTTTGTGCTTTGTGGATAACTTTATTTGGGTATCCACGGTTTTGAAGCTTTTTAGTTAGTTCTTCTGATTGGTATTTAAAATCTTTTAGATCACTGCAGTTACGGCGCAATCTGAGATATTGGCCGAACGGTAGGTTGTCCCTTAGAGGCCTAGGGTGGAAACTCTGGAAATGTAGAAGAGAGTTTTTTGCTGTTGGTTTGTAGTGGGTTTTAGTCATCAGTACACCATCTTTTGCTTCAATTTCCAGGTCTAGGAAGGTGATTTTGGTTTTGCTTGTAGTGTGTGTGAATCGTAGGTTTTGGTCTAGTGTGTTAATCCAATTCAAGAAGTCGTTGAGTCTTTGGTTATTACTTGTCCAGATTAAGAGTACATCGTCGATGTATCTCTTATAGAAAGTGATGTCTGGATGGTAAATTGATTGAGGGTTGAGGATATGTAGTTCTTCAAAGTTTGACACGTAGAGCCCCGCTACACTAGGAGCGAAGGTGCTCCCCATGGAAGTTCCGTACTGTTGTAGGAATATGGTACCTTCATATTCGAAAAAGTTATCTTTGAGGGCTATTTCCGCACATTCCATTATGAATGATTTAGGGGTGTAGTACTCCCAGATTGTTTTGTCAAGTGAGGTACGGAGCACCTCTAGGGTGTCATCTTGAGGTAGGCTCGTATAGAGGCTCTCAACATCCAGACTTACTAGGATGGAAGTAGTAGGGTTAAATTCCAAGTTGTTAATTTGGCTCAATAAGTCTTTAGTGTCTTTTAGGTATGCAGGAGTCGACTGTACTAGAGGCTGTAGATAGAAATCAACGAAGCGAGACAGGGGTTCAAGTAATGAGCCTATTCCAGAAACAATAGGTCTGCCCGGTGGTGGTGTTTTGTTTTTATGTATTTTAGGGATGGTATAGAAATATGGAATGGTTTTACCACCACCAACTTGGAATTTAACCCTACTACTTCCATCCTAGTAAGTCTGGATGTTGAGAGCCTCTATACGAGCCTACCTCAAGATGACACCCTAGAGGTGCTCCGTACCTCACTTGACAAAACAATCTGGGAGTACTACACCCCTAAATCATTCATAATGGAATGTGCGGAAATAGCCCTCAAAGATAACTTTTTCGAATATGAAGGTACCATATTCCTACAACAGTACGGAACTTCCATGGGGAGCACCTTCGCTCCTAGTGTAGCGGGGCTCTACGTGTCAAACTTTGAAGAACTACATATCCTCAACCCTCAATCAATTTACCATCCAGACATCACTTTCTATAAGAGATACATCGACGATGTACTCTTAATCTGGACAAGTAATAACCAAAGACTCAACGACTTCTTGAATTGGATTAACACACTAGACCAAAACCTACGATTCACACACACTACAAGCAAAACCAAAATCACCTTCCTAGACCTGGAAATTGAAGCAAAAGATGGTGTACTGATGACTAAAACCCACTACAAACCAACAGCAAAAAACTCTCTTCTACATTTCCAGAGTTTCCACCCTAGGCCTCTAAGGGACAACCTACCGTTCGGCCAATATCTCAGATTGCGCCGTAACTGCAGTGATCTAAAAGATTTTAAATACCAATCAGAAGAACTAACTAAAAAGCTTCAAAACCGTGGATACCCAAATAAAGTTATCCACAAAGCACAAAAAAGAGCCCGCAACCAAAACCGTGAAGGTCTCTTGGAACCCAAGCTGAATCAATCTACGACCTTACCACTCACGTGTGTAACCACCTTCAATACCATCTCTAACCAAGTTGCTAAATTGATTCAAAACAACTGGAAAATTGTCACTTCAGGTAAACTACAATGGGAAAAACCTCTATTTTCATACAAGAGGTCGCATAATCTCAGAGACAGCCTAGTACCTACCAGGCCAAAAAAAAACACTGAACATGCCCAGCACAGTTCTGAATGCATGGGGACTCCCAGAAGTTACAGGCCACTATCCATGTGGCAACTGCAGTATTTGTCATCTCACTGCAACCACTAAAACACTCAACCTTGAACATGACAAAATCTGGACAATCAATAAACATACCAACTGTAATTCAACTAACGTCATCTACCTCATCACATGCCCATGTAACTTGCGCTATGTTGGTATGACCACCAGAAAGGTCAAAATCAGAATCTGCGAGCATCGCAGTAATATCCGCTGCAAACGCAGCACTACCAAACTCACTGATCACTACCTGGCCAAGGGACACACCACCAATGACATGTCATGGGTAGTCATTGAACAACTAGACCCTAGCCCAACTGATATTCAAGAACGTCTCTTCGAAAAAGAACAACGCTGGGTCTACAGACTTTCAACCCACATCTCAGGACTTAACGATAATGTCCCCTGGAACAGCATATATCGACATTGATCGCTCTCTAGTCTTCATTAAAACTGTGTTATGCACAGCCCTCCTTACTTGTGACTGATCGCCATCACCGCCACTTCTAACATTACTATTTAGCTTCAAGTGGCAGCCAGTAACCCCCTGTCAAGCACTAGCATACTATTCACATCTACCCCTTATGGTAGTCCTTCACCTAGGCATAGTTGGCCGTTTAGCACTCCTATTTATTTCCCATGGAGCTCTGTATACTTTAGGTCCCCTTAGACATTTCAATGTCATTTCCACTCACTCGGCGCCCCGTACACGGGACACCGAATTTGTCATCCATTTCCAGGCACATTGTATGCCTATTACTATGGCATATTGAGCCGTTTAGAATTTTATTTTAGAATTTTGTTTATCATAGTTGGTTATTTTCCATAGTTCGTTCTGTGCATACTTTAGACATTTTTACAATTTAAAATGTCTAGTTCTCGCACTTGGTGCTTCGTAAAAACGGGACACCGAGTTTATCTTCTATTTCCATGCAATTTGCAGACGCTCTAGTCTCCCCAGCGTCAGTACGCTACTTCCTGATTTCACCCTTCATAACCACGCCCATCGCGTGCATCGGCGCTGAACAAGCGGAACCGAGCGCCGTCCTAGGTACTTCGGACCTGTTCTCCCTTCACACTGTGAGTAACTTAGCGGTCCACCATGGACCGCTCTAGACCCTGAATACCTTGCTGTTTTAACCTTTTTGCCTTTAATTAAGGGCGCTCTTACACTCTCCTTGCCCTTCATTCTCCACTTAAGGCAAGCGGAGATTCACACGGCGTTCTAACTCCAGAGGATTCACAACCTCTCTACTCATGTGAGACTGTATTTCTATGTTCTGTGTTGTCTGTCACTCTGTTTGTCTGTCAATTTTAAGCACGAAGGACTGTCTGCTGTATGGCACTCAAAGCGGACACAATTTTGCTGATATTTACCACCTTTTAATCAGCTCATTTTAAAACTGCACGTGCACATGACTATTATAGCACATCAGCTATCAGTGTCCTCTATACTTGCACAGTCACAACTCCACATACACAACATGGGTATGATCGCACTATAAGACACGCAAAAATGAATAACGATTATGCGCACCATGTGCCCCGATACTACAATAATCACTCACCTACGGATCTCGTGGGGCACATTGTAGCCACGCAAGCCTCTATAGTGTTCGTACACCCTCACCTTAGTAGTCTAGTCCTATATCACTAGCCTTCTTATCGAAAGGAGCATGCATTTAGTCTATATGCATGACTTACAACTGCTCCCCAGCTCTAAATTAACTCTTGATTTACAGGTAACCTCGAACGAAGTTACTGTGAGTATATCATCACTACACTCACAGCACACTTTAGGGTGTGTGCTGATAATTACACTTGGCCTACATGTAATTTTTACGGCCATTCACCTAAATTTATTTTTCTTCTATTTCAATTGGTCCTGACGAAAGCCTCTAGAAATATAACGAAGGCTGAAACTAGTTGACCTTAGTTTCCAGGGATACCAGGAAAATAACATTCCTAATGCTATCCCCTTCTCTCTTTTTACATTAGTCCTGGGACCCTTAAAATTAAAGTTTTTTCAAAAGGGCATTTCCCTGAGACTTTTTTAACTCTTATATCACTGCACATAGCACTTCACTCACTGCTCATAACCCTGCTCCGCTGTATCTCAGGCGTTGTAGCACAACTGGATTGTGCTAGACAATCCAGTTGGGCCCCGATGATGAAGCATGCCACCTACTAGGTAGGTGGGTGAGGGGTTTCCTACACAGCAGTTGTGCTCTCTCTCCTTTCTAATTTGTTTTCCCACAATGACAGCGAAAAAAGTTTGCTTTAAGTCATGAAACTTGTCCATTTTGTTTGACCCTAGTATGAGAATTGGCACGGGCTATTTTTTGCTGGCTATGTTAGGGCGAACTTACACCTATTTGAAGGACTATTGAATTACACGTTTACGGATTTGTTTACTTGTGTGGATTACTGGAAATCACAGGAATAAACCAACTAGACAACATATGAGCTGTTGGACTGTTTATTTATGCAAGGAGGGGCTATTCCTTGCTCTTACAGGTGTGAAGTGTACCAGTTCCATCCTATCATAACCTAGTGGGGCTGCAATATGTGTAACATTTTATTTATTTATTTATTATTAGTAAGTTTATAAAGCGCGACAGCTACCCAAAAAGGGTTTCCCGGCGCTAAAGATATGGACCACTTGGGGGAAACTAGAAACTTAGAAACTTAGAGGAGAGGTTGGAGCAAATTACTGGCAAAAGAGCCAGGTTTTGATGGCTTTGCGAAAGCGCGTATAGTTGGTTTCCAAACGTAAGTGCTGAGGAAGGGAATTCCAAAGCTTAGGACCCAATAGGGAAAAAGATCTGCCCCCCATCCTTGCTAAGCGAACTTTAGGTACACAGAAAAGACCTTGGTTGGATGATCTCAGACAGCGACCCGGAATGTAGGTTCGCACAAGGGTTTGCAGATAACTAGGGGCATTGCCCCATTTGATTCTGTGCATAAGGCTGAGTGTTTTAAATTTGACCCTTTTTCCGATCAGTAGCCAGTGGAGTGCCTTAAGATGTCCGGACATATGTTCCCTTCTGTTGCATTTGCAGAGCAACCTTGCTGCAGAATTCTGCGCCAATTGTAGGCGGCGCATGGTTGCCTGTGAGGACCCCAGGTAGAGAACATTTCCGTAGTCTAAACGGGAGGTGATTAGTGCATTGACCACAGACTTTCGGGTGTCGTCCGGTAGCATCCAGATGATTTTCCTGAGCCACCTCAGGATGGTAAAACAGGTGGATGTTAGGTTTATAACCTGGGGCTCCATGGTTAGGCCGTTGTCGATAATAATGCCTAGATTGTGAACTTTTAGTGACGGAGTGGGTAGGGAACCCATTTCGGATGGCCAGTGTCTTGGGTTCCAAAGGGTTTGATTTGGGCCCACAATTACAACCTCCGTTTTGCTACCGTTGAGTTTGAGCATATTTTTGCTCATCCAGGTGGAGATGTTCCTAAGGCCAGACTTCAGAAGGGAGGGGGAGTCATGGTCACCATTAGAGAGTGAGAAAATAATCTGTGAATCATCAGCATAGGTAAACATGTTTAGACCTGCTGCTTCAGCGATCTGAGCAAGCAGAGTGACATATAGGTTGAAGAGCAGAGGGCTTAATACCGAACCTTGGGGGACACCATGAGGGGATAGGTGGACATTCGAGGTCGCATTACTGGAGGTGATTTGAAAGGTCCTAAGAGTTAGGAAAGATGATATCCAGTCCAATGCTGTACCCCTGATACCTATAGTAGAAAGTGAGTTTAACAAAGTGTCATGGGAGATAGTATCGAACGCTGCACTGAGGTCGAGTAGGATCAGTGCAGCGGTCTCACCTCTGTCAACTAGGAGGCGAAGAGTTTCCGTCACACCCAGCAGTGTGGTCTCTGTTGAAAAAGCAGGGCGAAAGCCCGATTGGGAGGGATGAAGTATGTTATTCGCCTCTGAGAAACTAGCAAGGTGTCCATGAACATGTTTCTCCATAACTTTGGAGAAAGCAGGTAAGAGAGATATTGGGCGGAAGTTTGCCAGGATTTTTGGATCTGCCGATGGTTTCTTAAGAAGAGGTGAGATCATGGCATGTTTCCACATCGCTGGAACCTTAGCTGTGGAGAGAGATAAATTTAAGGCTTGACAGATGATAGAAAGTTGTGGCATGTCGAGAAGTCTAAGTACAGAGATTGGGAGGGGGTCCCTGGGAGAGCCAGATTTAACTTTCCCTAAAATGTCTTGGAGACCCTGAAGATTTATCTCGGGCCATACTGTAAGTGGCTCATAGGACAGATATGATGCTGGGGAGAAGGTGATCATCTTGGGGACAGGATCCCGATCTGTCGCTGATTGTGTCTGGTGTTGCTTTACTATGTCCTGGTGAATGAAGTCGATCTTATCTGTGAAAAAGCGCGCCAGTTCTTCGCATTGAGCATAATTCAGTGGAAGAGGTTTGGCTGCAGTATTTGAGCCTGCTAAATCTTTTACAAGATTAAACAACATTTTGGATTTATTGGTGGCATCTGAAATTGATTTCGCCACGTAATTGGCTCTGGCCTTGGAACATGCTTTGTGATAGAGCTTGAGTTCTTTTCGGTAAGTCAGGCAGGCTGCAGGGGAGTAGTCCATCCTCCAAAGACGTTCCAAGCGTTTACACTTGGATTTGGCTGCCTTCAATTCCTCATTGTACCAGGGCGCAGGAGCATTGTGGGATGCAAATTTATTTCGTGCCAACGGAAGACAGATGTTTAGAGCTCCTAATAGCCAATTGTTTATATTAGAGGCAACAATCTCAATATCTTCAGTATTAAAGAATTCATCTAGAGGGGCAGAGTTTAATACAGACATGAAGTAAGTTATGTCCAGTCTCTTCCAGTTTCTTTTGCCGGACTGCCCTGTCAAGCCGGAGGATCTGAAAGTCAGATGGTTAGACACACTAAAGTAAATGAGAAAGTGGTCTGACCACTGTAGAGGCGTGGCTGGTTGGCTAAGTGACAGGGGAAAACTGGAAAAAATTGGATCCAGTAGATGGCCGCCTTTGTGTGTAGCTCCCGAATTCCACAAAGTGAGATTCATGGCAGCCAGATCATGAATTAGATTAGTGCCAAATTTGTTCTGATGGTCATCTAAGTGTATGTTCAGGTCACCAATAATAGATAGGTTGCTATAATTTAACCTGACCGAGGCAATCCAGTCCACCAGTTGCGTGACCCAAGAAAGCAACGGACCAGGTGGTCGGTAAATCAAGAGGCCCATGAAAGAGAAATTCGGATGGAGTGAGAGTTTGAAGAGGGCTATCTCACAGGCATTTAAAGAGACATGTTCCAAGGTACAATGCAGTGATTTTTTGAAAATGACTGCTATGCCGCTCCCTACTCCGGTGGTACGATCTTGTCTGACAATCGCATAATTTGGCGGAAGAGCTTCAGCTATATCTGGGCCTGAGCTGGCGTGAAGCCACGTCTCTGTGAGGAACAAGGCATCCAGTAAATTGTCGGATAGGAGATCGTATACATTTCTTTTATGTTTACCAAGGGATCTACAATTTAGACTTCCAAGGCGCCAAGTATGTGTCGGCTTGTGACCTTGGGAGGTGGCCCTACAAAGCTGGGGGACATCGAGTTGGAAATTGCAGTTAGAACATGAGATGGTGTCGTGCCTGTCATTTGGTAAGGTCTTGCAGTGCTGCTTAACAGGGGGTCGCATGGACATTAGTAGATGAGACGAGTACACCCTTGGTCCACAAACGTGGGCTCCTGGGAAGGAGGGCCCTGGGCCCGACCTGGCGCGGACGGGCGCAGACGGGCTTCCCTTAAGGTAGCAGGGTGTTGGCCAATCTATGCAGCACTCATAACAAATTGCTAGCTATTCAAAGAAGATTATTGGACTTACTACCCCTAGAAATCTTTCGAGAGATGTGTGATTGACATACTCCGCTGCATAGTGCAAAATGTTTATTGAATCAAACCCAAAGTGGCTTGCCCACGATCACAGAATTTGATCAGGTAGGGGATGCAAAGTCTGGTGCTCTGGCAGTACATTCTACAAATTATAAGTAGACGGCTACTTCTTATGTTTGGGATGTGAAAATAAAGGTCACTGTTATTATCATCCTCTTCATGTATTTGTATTGTGCTGGATGTTAAATGTAAGCTGTATTTAGACACAGACATTCAGTTCTTACTGTGAAAGAAATACCATTTGGTCTTAATCTGTGGTCAAAGTCTTGTTTAATATGATAAAAATGGTTACTATTTGTAAATCAAACAAATAAGTATGCATTCTACTAAAACAACTAATAAGCACTATTTTAACGATTTGTATTCTTTTTAATGCAGGGACTTTGTAAACGTATGTCCGACCTTAGGGATTTGCATGTTTGGGATAAAAAAAAGATCACAAATATGTTTTTCTTCTAGTCTCTCAAAGTTATTTTATCTCAGGAAAGTATGTCCTTGTTACCGGTTGACAGACATCCGCACATCATTCCAGGAAGTGGAGGGTGACGTCAGCGTGAACTCTTAGCACAGGAAGTGAATCACTAACGCCTATGAATGATATTTTTTTCTACTACAGGAACTGTAGGGCTGGAAAATCTGGGGAGGCCCGTTGCAGACGGAGTTTAAACCACCACTGTCCCAGGAATAGGCTGATCATAGGCCTCCAGGGCTCCATTTGTTCAGTGGTGCTTTTTCATTTAACAAAATGTTGTATTCTGAGGAAGGAAGGCCTATCTTGGCCTAATGGCTTTAATGGATTGCAAATAATTTTGAGATATCAAAATTATGTATGAATACAAATACATATTACAAATATGTACATACTAAATTGACACAGAATAGTTTAATGGAATAGATAGTCCTTTGGTTTCAGAGATACCTCAAAAATACTCTAACATCTCACCTACTCATCAATAGAGCTCAGGAACCAATCGGAAGAGTCTTTAAGTAATAACTTGTGGAAGGACATATGCTGCTCCCTCCAAGCTAGAGCGTGTACTCTCAGAATACTGGGGGTTTAATATCGTCATGCAAGGACATCAACTACCAGATATGGAGTACCACTATATTGTCAAGGTAAGAACATGTAGGTAAGTGTATCCATTTATGCACCCAGGATCTGTAACAAAGTCCCCATGTTCATCAAGACTGCCCTGACGGCTACCAATTTAGGAAAGAGTTGAAAATGCACCTCTTTAAAGAACACTACATCTAAAGAACACTACATCTTGATGCATTAACCATCCACAACCCACCTTCCTCTCCTATCAGTCGCTGATGTTAAGCTTGTCTTTCTCTCTGTACAGTGCTCTGCTGACATTGGCTAGGAATGTGCCATACAAATACCATACACACTACATATTAGAACATTGGAATGTTGAGACCTCATTTGAAGACACTGGAGCAGCAGCTGCCTATATGAACTGGTATAGGCCCGCTGCTCTCAACATTTCAATGTCCTAATACACAGCATCTGCCTCTCTCGTTCCCCCTGCCTCTCGAAAATGGGCAGAGGAAAGGGAAAGGCAGAGCCCGTGCATGTGGACACACGCAGCCTTCCCTCCTTCTCTAGCTCAGAGTCACTAGGACTTCAGAAGGAGGGAGGGGTAGGTGCTGCTTGGCTCGGCTCCTGGGTCTCCCTGGTATGGCTGAACTACAAGAAGGAGTTCAGCCAAGCCGAGGAGAACTAGGGGTGACTTCAGCCCCCTTTCACAGCTCCTGCTGTGAATGTTCAGCAGCTAACGGCTGTGGCCCTGTGCGCGCTGTTAGCTGTAGAACATTCCCAGCAGCAGCTGTGAACAAAGGTCTCACAGAGTCCAAGGGGATTTCAACCCCCTCGGGCTCTATGAGGCCTTTGTTTTACTAATTAGAACATCGTTCCCCCATGGGGCGGAATGTTCTAATAGCTTTATAGCGCGCTGCAGCGGGGCTGTACCGGCCATTAAAGGTCCGCTCCCTCGTTAAAAGCCCTCGCTTTCGGCTTGGGCCGTTATCACTGGAGATGGCCTTTAAAATGGCCTGTTTAGCCCGCCGGGCTATAATGCTATAGTAATGTAGATTAACTATACTTAACTCCCCCATTCACTTATCTAGATGATGTACATATATTCAATGTAAGTATAAATGTAGTTAAGAATAGTAAATCTACACTTCCCCTGTAAATACTTACATGCACAATATAGTGGTATACGATGTTCTGTAGGCGATATTCCTGCAGGACAATATTGTGATCCCCAATATTCTGATATACAACTTGGTCAAAGGGTTGTTGCAGTTGTATTTACATGTTTTAATCAAAGCCAATTTTCTAAAGGTGAAAAAATAGGATCTTCAGGTCACCAAGGGATTCGATGGCCTTTAAAATGGCCTGTTTAGCCCGCCGGGCTATAATGCTATAGTAATGTAGATTAACTATACTTAACTCCCCCATTCACTTATCTAGATGATGTACATATATTCAATGTAAGTATAAATGTAGTTAAGAATAGTAAATCTACACTTCCCCTGTAAATACTTACATGCACAATATAGTGGTATACGATGTTCTGTAGGCGATATTCCTGCAGGACAATATTGTGATCCCCAATATTCTGATATACAACTTGGTCAAAGGGTTGTTGCAGTTGTATTTACATGTTTTAATCAAAGCCAATTTTCTAAAGGTGAAAAAATAGGATCTTCAGGTCACCAAGGGACTCCTATGGCAAGAGATTAAGCTATACCAAAGTAAAGGCCTGTCTTCAAGATGAGCTGAAATATACCATGTCTCTTTCATCATTACCATTAAATGATACAGAAAAAAATATATATATATATTGAATGGAAATACTTGAGACTATGCTACTTAACCAATAGAAATTGAGTTGGGTACAAATCCAGCTCAGCTGTTTAATTACATTAGTCGTTCAACTGTATGCAAATCAGTTGTATTGCTCAAATGTAGCAGTCCAGGAGGAATTGCTAGGCCACGCCCTTTCTACACGGGGACTATCAGACGCTCAGGAGCTGGATAAAAGATCAGCCATTACAATCGATTCATTTGACAATAGCCTTCTGTTCAAACCTACTGTAAGTGAACTCTATCACCTTGTAATCTCTGGTTTATTTCCGGGGCATTGACATATCTAGTCGCGACCAGTTCGTAAAGTGAGTTATAATTAAGGCTCCCTGTTTTCTGTTTTTACAGATTTTTACAGATAAATAGACAGAAACCCATTTATTTTCTTGTCTGTACTATTTTTTAAATGTGGATAAAAACGCAAATTGGGTGCTTTTTGAGTGATTCTAAATACACTTTTCCATGAATGCCAGGCCAGTAACTGTGTGGATTGATAGGTAAGGGGGTTAAAAAAAGAAAGGAATTTTAGTAAACAGCAATAGATATGCACAAGGCTGATACTGAAATGTGCATATTTTCATATAAGTGCATTGATTAATCTTCTGTGGGTGTTCATATCACTGAAACCTGGCACGCATTCAATGATTACTGCATATTTATTGGTTAAATAAATATGGAAATATATCAGTTCCAGCTTTTTTTTGGTTTCAAAAGACCCATAATAAATATGAATAAATACAGGCGGAAATGTCAATAAAATAAATACCATAACACCGGGAGCCCTAGTTATAATATTCAACTATATCACCGGCTGTACATCAGATGTAAATATCTGCATTCCAACGAGCATCCATGAGGCAGAAAAAGACAGAAAACATCTGCTTCTTTTGTATTCTACAACAGAAGGGCGAAAGGCAGGGATGTCCACCGTATGTTCAGGAGGGCTAGATCCATGTCTGATGTTCAGGATGAACACTGCCAATGTAAATACGTTCCATCTGGATTGATTGTACATAAATTATCTGATGTGGATGTCGCATAGATCAAGTCCACCTGGATGGCTATATATATATATATTGGCTGGACAGTGGGCTTTGTAGGGAGATTTAGTTATCATATATATATATATATATATATAACGGTTGAAATAAACTCCTGGTATTATCTGGACCCCTGAGAGCGCGTGATTATTGACTGTCTGAGAATTGGAGGTAATTGGAGGTTAAAACGGCCGGTTCTGGGTTACTGGCACCACCACGCGCCAACTGACAACGGGACAGATCTCAGTAAAGACCCGACTTGGATTTGTATATATATATATATATATATATATATATATATATATATATATATATTACCTACTGGCGGTCGCCAGTAGGTAGTTATAGTTAGGACCCCTTTTCCATAGGAAAACCGCAACATTCTATTTTGAATAACTTTGGCGCCGGTCGACGAATCCTCGCGAATTTCTCAAAATAGGTGGGGCGCTACGCTCCGCTCCTACCCTGAAAGTCTCGGGAGGATTCGTCAAGCGGGGGCTGAGATAAAAGGGGGGTCCCAAAACGCGTTTTTCCCATGCATTTTTCCATAGGACCTTTAGACAGGGCTACAGCCCGAACGGCTGAACAGAATTACTTGAAATTTGGCAGAGAGGTAGTCCTCAGGTCAAGGAAGTGCCTTTTGTAGGTTTGGTGTAAATCTGTTCAGTAGATTCTGAGAAAATAGCCTTTAAATCAATATATATATCTGAGCCAGCTTATGGTACGCTTACCGTAAGCTTACCGTACGCGTACGGTGGCGTGCGCGAGCGCGATTCTGATTGGCTCTTAGATCTTAGTAAACATTCGAATCGGCTGAAACCAGGAAGCGGCGGCCGCCATTTTCTCTCTCGCACTGAGAGTTAGCTTGTTAAATTAAACCAAAACACATGTAAAGGAGCTGTTTTGACAGCTCACACACACATAGCCATGATGAGGGAGTCCCCCTAGACCCCCCAAGGCCAAAAATTCCATTTTTATTTTTTCGCAAATTTCGCCGATTACGCTTACCGTACGCGTACGGTAAAAAAAGTAAAAAAAAAAACACTATCCACACTCTCCCCACCCCCTGTGCTTTTGGTGGCCGCAGGCCACCAAATGTGCAGAGCTTATCAGAGCTGTGAAAAACCATAATATTTTTAACAAAAATCATAAAAGAAAAAATTATCCACACTCTCTCCACCCCGTGTGCAAATGGTGCCCAAAGGGCACCATTTGTGCATGGCTTATAAGCACCGTAAGCACAGTAAGCACCGCGTGCTTACTGTACGCGCACGGTGCGAACTGCGTTAAGTGGGCGCGCACGCCACGAATGGCGTAAAGTAACTTAGCATTTAAAAAACCGTACAAATTCACTGAAAAAACCATAGGTTTCACACACGTTATAGTTAGGAATTAGCATTTAAAAAACCTTGCAAATTCACTGAAAAAACCATAGGTTTCACACATGTTATAGTTAGCGGAAATTTTACTGATAAAAAACCAGTGAAATTCCCCCGTTATAGTTAGTGCAGGCAACTATAACTCACGCGACCGCAATCTTCTGCTGATGACATATGTGTCTTTATGAAAAAAAAATATTTGTAATATATGTATAGCTAAAAATGTATGGAAGATGACATGGGCAAATAAGTGTCTAAATACAGTATTAGCATCAGCAGAGGATTGCGGTCGCGTGAGTTATAGTTGCCTGCACTAACTATAACGGGGGAATTTCACTGGTTTTTTATCAGTAAAATTTCCGCTAACTATAACATGTGTGAAACCTATGGTTTTTTCAGTGAATTTGCAAGGTTTTTTAAATGCTAATTCCTAACTATAACGTGTGTGAAACCTATGGTTTTTTCAGTGAATATATATATATATATACACACACACACACACACACACACACACACACACACACACATATATTATATACACATATATACATACATGTTATATATACATACACACATATATACACACACAAATGTATATATATGTGTGTGTATATATATATATGTGTATATCTGTGCGTGTATATAATGTATATATACATTATATATACATTATATTATATATGTGTGTATATATATATGTGTGTGTGTGTGTGTGTATATATATATATATATATAAAATATCCCTACAAAGCCCACTGTCCAGGCAATATTGGACTTTAAAGGATATTTCTGTGTTATCCAAACCATGAACCCATGGGATAAACAAATCTACACAATGAGGCTGGTACTTGATTCGCAATAAGAATACATGCCAGGGCCCAAGGTTGTGCTCAGAAGCCCGTGGCTGGCGTCGGGGTGCACAGTCTTGTTTAAACCTCATTTCTCCTTCACCCACCAGCAGACACTGTTTTTGTAACATCAGGCTAGCATATAATGTTAAAATACATTATACCAAAAGCAGGGTGCATGAGAGGGGCCTAAGGGGCAGTGGAAAGGGAGAGGATTGTGGATTGGTAGGAGTACCATCACCTACAAAGCCCTCCACAACCAAGGACCAGACTACATGAACCACAGCATGATCTTCCACCGGCTGACCAGAAACCTCCGCTCCACACACCTCGCCCTCGCTCAGACACAGTGTATCCGCCGCAGCTGCGCCGGAGAACACTCTTTCTCCCACCTTGCCGCCAAAGCCTGGAATGCCCTCCCCTCCACCTCCGCGTGTCACTCTCGCTGACCCACTTCAGGAAGGGACTCAAGATTTGGCTCTTCAACTGATACCTGCAGCACAGCCCCTTGAATCCCCCTTGGGGTGATTAGCTATGCTGTACAATTGCTACTTGATTGACTGATTGAGACTAAGAGAGAAAACAGTATTTTGTAAAATAGCAACATTTTTGAGGACTTTTAAAAGAGAGAGGGAGAGAGTGTGTGTGTTTTTGTCTGTGTGTATGTAAACATGTCTGGTAAATCCCCCAAACACCTCACCATAAGCAACTGGAAGCACCTGTACCCAACTATTTATCAGAAAATACATTTATTAGGGGGTGTAACACCCTAAACAGCCCCCCCCCTCCGAACCTACGCCCCTCAATGAAGAACAAATTGAGGCAAACCCTGATCTAGGAAGAATACAAATGATGGATGACGCGTTTCCACTGCACAGACAACTTACGTAAGTTTCTGAGAGGCAGAATACCAGCGCATCTTTACTGATGTCCTGATCAGTTTACGAAAGGATACAGGTCACCTTCCTAAATATAAGCTGAAAGTGTCCTTCTCTCAATTCTATCAGCAACACGACCACTTGATGGTATTTCCATAACAAAAATAATAAAATTTAAAATGTGAAATACAACTGTTGACCTAGATACGTTCGCAGAAGCAGATGTTTTCAGCCAGCGGAATCCACCATAGCTCAAGGAGGACAGGGCCCATGCCATCTTTTCAGGATAAGTAACTGGGTAAATTATTTCCATTTAGATTGATGATATGGCCATTTTATTATTACACTTTGTTCACCTTTGAAGGCCTTTGCATAAAAGTGGGGCCATTGCATTGGTAAGCAGAGCTTCAGTTCCCTAGTTTGAAGAGGAAATCAAAAACCATTGGGAGCCATTACACATTTTTTTAAGTCATAACACTTCCCTCACATTAATGCTTCTTGGACGTCAGAACAGCCAACTAGATTTGTTGGAGTTTTAATTGGGCACTGGAAGTCCGTCGGGCAGGTGTTGTAGGCAAACAGATGGACAATTTCCAGTTTAAACATAGTTCTGAGTGTCTTAACTCTAGAAGCCATAATAAAACCACAGTTTCCAATCGATGGAAGCCTTTGACTTTCTGTTTCAAATTCTGATGTTCTCTTTTTTCAGGGCTTGAACATGTTTAAAGGGCCTAATTGAAGCCAGGGGGAACAACTCCTGCCAGGTTCTAGTCCTGAACTATTGTGTGATCATCTAATGCATTCTGGGTGTAACAGTTTTACTTCGTTAGACGAACACACCTGAAAACAATGATTTGTGGTGAAACGTTCAGGACTGGCGTCAGTGCCGTAATGCCCTAAAGTGAAACGGTCACCCTAACCGAAGCACTGCCCGCAAGCATGGAGAGGCCTGCCTATCAGTTCACTTGTCTCTGCGATAGTCTGCAGACACCTAAGCTGCCTTCATACTTGGTGTTGCGTTGCATGCATGCTCAGTCGGTTGGGTATCTGTAAATATTGTACACGAGTGTCTCAGAAAAACATATTATGCACATTTCTAAAGACCACGCTTGGGGCTCAGAAGCAGAGCTACAGTTAACATGGATGGAGAAGGGGTCAAAATTCAGTGCTTAGAAGTTTGGGAGTCATTTATTTTTCCCTCTGCCACTGCAGAGTATATCATAGCAAAATCTGTTGGCATCAGGCCCATTATTGTTGTAATGGTGACAACACAAATAAGTTGCCATCTTTGCTCGTATGCCCAGGTTTGACAAAGTCTACACACTACATTACGTAAGTCAAAAGATTTACATTAAGAAAAATTAGAGGTGGCAGATTTTAGGAGTATGCATTACATTTTACACATTGAACTATAAATATTCCAAAATGTCACCTTTCCTTAGAAAGCAGGACCAACCTACAGTTGGCATGACGTCCTCCATCCTACAGCACTACCTGTCGGTAAAGCTTTTAAAATTCTTTGCTGGGATAAGACCTCAGCTTTTTGTCTTATTTTCTACTGTCTTTTCTTTTGTTTAACTCTTATTATTAAACAAGTTCATCATACAGTATAAAAAACTGAGAATTCGCCGCGAGTACAATGGTACAATTCTACATGGATATTCCAATGAGAGTGGTCAAAACAAAGTGACTGGACAAGTCTGAGACATTTTAACAAAGCCTCGGTTCCTATGGATCTTGAGATGGCCAAGTTTGTCAACTTCCCAATACAAATGAGTCTCTGAAGTACACAAGAACGTCATGATTTCAATGATGCCCCCCCTGTAGTACCACCAGAGGGTATATATCTTCTTCCATTTTCTAAGGCACCCTCTGCTATTGTAGATCACTTCTTCCGCCCTCTGGTACCAATCCATATCAGCTTCCCATTCCTCCACCAACGAGGGAAGTGAGGCACCCCACCGCCTTGCTATTTTTCGTCACGCCACTCCTGCAGCCAATGCTAACCAGAGCTTGTTGTGTCGAGGCCAGTCCTCTTCGCCCTGAGCCATCAGAAGCAACCACTTTGTATCCATGGGTACCATTACCTCTAAGTCCCTGACCATCACAGCTGTCACTACCCCAAAATGGATGCTGCTGCCACGACACAAGTCTGACCTCCTGCTGCTGGGAGTGATCCCAGCCAGGGAGGCCTGGACAATAGGTTTCCTGCTTGGGGAGGTGCTAGCACCTCCCCAGACAACCTTTAGTGTATTGGGGCAGGGTGGGCTTTGGTCAGAGGCTAACAGTAAAGTATGATTTCAACATGTCTTTCCCTCTAGAAGGGGGGAATAATATCCTCATGTCCAGAATTGGTATGGGGGTATTATTCCACAGTGTTAGACACCTTACACGACATGTTTCGATAAAGCCAAACCATAGTTACCATAACCGTTTAAGATTATAAGGCACTTTAACAGTATATGGTAGGCTATATCATAGAACAGCTATAAGGACATGGTTGCGAAAGCTGCAGACAGGCTCAGCTCATGCTACAGCACCATCTCACATGTTACCAAGCACTCTGCCTCCAGGATTGTTAAGGCCTGCCATAGGAGTGGCTGATAGGTACACATGTGTCTATATGTAAGTTAGGTATAGGAATACTACACCTAAGCAAGGGGTGATTACACGACCTTGCCCCAGCTGAGTGATCAGCCAGTTGTGTCAAAAATGGAAGGCCAGGTCAGGGGTGGCATAATACATGCTGCAGCCCCTGGTAGGCCTAGGGTACACCTATGCCCTGGGTACCTAGGGTACACTGTACAGGGGCCAATAAGGTGATCCTATCCAAATGGATTATGCACCTAAAGTACATAGTATCAATTTAGAGAGAGAACAGCAGGGCTGTGGGTCTGATTAGCAGGCCCACAGCCACATCTAAGTCGAAAACCAGTAAAGCAAAAGCAAAAAGTGGGGGTGAACATAGAAAGCAGACCCTACTCTCCTGCAACCAATATCCCCTTTTCTGGAGTGGGGTCGATCAGCAGCCGGTCTTCTAGGGGAGAGAAGTCAGGAAAGTCTGTACCCTCTTGAATATGAATCCTAAGGGCATGTCCGAGCATGTCCAGCCTCGGTGCTGTCGTTAGACCATATTCCTGACGAAGGACATCAAAGAGAAGTAACTTCCCATTTCTCCACGTCACCCGGACGCTCAATTCCTATCTTTGCACATTGCGAGAAGACCCATAGACCGGACACCTCCTTCCGCTGGTCACTATGCCAGAGGACGGACATGGCGGTCACTCTAGAGTGCCACCCCAGATATCGATTCGCCTCAGTCCAGCACTTCGCTACGGTCGCTGTATGAGCCGGCAGCTCTGCTCTCCCCCGGCGGGCGTTAAGAATGGATTCATAATGACCAGCTGACATTGCTGCCCTGTCAACCCTTTAGGCTGGCTCTCCCCAATCTGCATACACCCAATCGTTTTATTTTCTACCTTCGACATGACTTAAATATATGTTTTGTCACTCATTTTCATTTTGCAACAGTTGACTGAAGGGAATTTTCCTTTTAAATCTAAATCATGCATATTACAAAATCCAAATGTCAAGAATCTAAATTCATGTAATCCGAATTCCAAGTTCTAACTTCTTTCCTCCCTCTTTGATCCTCAGAGACTCTCGTACAAACACTGTCATTTATTTCAGTTTATTCTCCCACAAACAACCACAGAGTGGAAGCAAACATCAGCGGTGCCATCATAAGCCCTACTACGCGCCCACAACAAAAAATGACCTTTTTCTTTTTCCAAGAGCACTTGTTTAGTCTTGAACAATAGCTGGAAAAGCTGCATGAGTGCGCGCGCAGGTAGGGTTGCTACTGAATTATGCATCAAAAGGCACATTTAATATTTATTAGGTTGTGTCATTATGCTAAATACATATTTTGATCTTCAAATGCCCGGCTGCCTCTACCACATCAAATGTTTTTTTTTCTGTCTGTATTTTCGGAGACATTAACATTGATTTACCCCGCTGGTCGGATTCAAAATGTTTCCGTAAACACAATCCCTTTTTTAGTTTGTAATTTCGTGTCTATGAAGTAAAGGAATTGCTCTCACTGGCTGCAGGGAACTGTGGAGCGAAATATCACAAAAATATCACCGAAGCATACATTTTCACTTATAGATATATCCAAGAACGGATAATTACTGCCAGACTATACCCTGGGCCACAGGAATTACGCACTTGTGCAGCCACAGTGTTTTCTGCATATAGATTTGTCGTATTTGAAGCATAATCCATCATGTGCTGGATAATCTGCAGACTTTAACAACAGAAATTGCTTGCAGTTCAAATGGTTCAAAAGTTACTAAAAATGTGGCAACACCTGTTGCTACGCAGTGGAAGGCCCTTTGCAAAGGGGGACTGGCCACCTTTCTGTTACTTATTGCTATATTTGGGAGTTAAACTGGTACTAATGAGGTGCAACCAATACCAGACAGCGTTAACAAGTATAAAAATGACAAAGTCATTAATAAATAAGGAAGCATTACCATCACAAAATGTGCTGCATTACGCCACATAATGGGCCTTTTCTTGCTGTATAATTCACTCAACCCTGGTGCATAATTTGACTCTCCTCTGCCGCATACTTACAGTGGCCCGACCACACCAAAGTGCACTATTTACTACTGAGAATTCATATTAGACAACAATTCAAACTAGAGCATAATAAAATGTGACCATGCCGAACCACACCACACATTCTGACTTTTATCAGTTGTAAGCAAACAAGTAAACAGTGACAATAAAGCATCTGTGTGACCCTCAGAACAACCGTGAGCCAGAACACCAAACTGACAAACACAGTAAGTACCATATTACGGAAGCCCAGCAGGGACACACCTGGATGGTGCATGGACCTCGTCCCTGTAGCGTTTGAACCTCAGGGGGACTTTGTGAGAGATGTTGGGAGGTCCACATTAGGGGTGCGGTCGGAAATGGTTAATGCCCCTCCTGTTCCTGCAAGTTCTCAACTCCCATGCCAGGGCATAACAAACAGGAGTTACTCAGTCAAACTTTGTAAAATCAGTAAATACAGGAGCTCAAAGTTTTTGAGGGAGCATGCCGCCGATTACCAAGGCTGCATAATATTTATTCCACCACACACCCCTCTCTTCACCCACCCTACACTTCCTGCCTCTTTATCTGACTCTTGAATGTTCTTTTTCATCCCTATCTTCTCTCTGTCACTGTTTTCCAACTGCTCCTCCTTATATCTCAGTTTTCTGCCTTCTTCTCTTTTGCTGTGGGTCAAAGGGCAATGATGAAAGTTATGTTCTCGTACCCAAAAACGAGTGCCCGCATGGCTCACGGGTGCGGGGCGGTCATGAGCAAGGGGTGATGGGGCGCGGCCTGCAATAAAAAAATGAATTAGTAAAATAGCACTTACCCTGCCGCTGCCGGGTCCCGCGTCTTCTCTCCTGCTCGTCTGTGTCGGAACAGGAAGCAGACAGCCAAGCTCCCACCCCTGAGCCAATCACAACGCTGCAATGCACCTTTGATTGGTCTGAGCACCGTATCGGCGCTAAGCCAAGGGCTGGTGGGGTGGGCATGTTCTCTATGCAGGCTGTAATCCAGCCTGCATGGAGAACAGGGATGTGCGCATGAATGTTTTGGGCGGCCCGAGAGGGACGATCAAAAAGTTACTGTGCACAGGAGTGTTCTACCACTCCTCCCCTACAGCTCCGCCCGCCCCCTCACGCACTGCCGCAGCAAGAAGACAAAATAAAATGATAATAACATTCCGTTATTATCATTTTATTGTTTTCCTTTCTTTTGCTGCTTTTTGGCAGTGGGGCAACGCTCCTGCACCTTAGCGGAGGAGCCGCCACTGAATTCGCCTGCAACCACAGGCACAAATTATGCTCTTGAATCTCTCTGCCAAAGGAGACATTCACTAACCTACATGAAAAAGTTTTCAAACAATGGCATCTACTGGCGTTTTTCGTTTCATATACGATTTGACGTCACTTGCAGGACCATAGTTCTCCATTGTGAAGCCTCCGCTTGTTACAGCAGAAGGACGGAGCTGTCCAAGGCGAGGCCGCTCAGCTGTAGCTATTAAATCCGTTGCAGTTCATTGGGCGGCCAAATGCAAGCTCGACACACAAAGGAGTCACAAAAAGGTTTTAAAATAGAAGCGCGGCAGCGTCTCGGCCTCCCTTTATTCAGAAGCCGCGGATGAGAAGGTACTAGGTTCGTTCCACCATATTCCTTGGTGAAATGGCGCCTGAGAATTGTCAATCTCATTTAAAGAGACAGGACAGTGCGAAGCCACACCTGTGGCACACACATCTGGGGCATAGCAAGGACTTCATGGGTCCTTATGCAAGCAAGCACGATAGGTCTCCCACCAATCCAAACCCTATTTGGGTAGTGAAATCAGTGGCGGCCCCCCTAAAGCTATCCTAGCGGGGAGATGAGGGGGCGCGGCATTCACAAGTTTGAAGACCCCTGCCCTAGGCTCACTGTGTGATGTAGGCTCTTTATCAGGTGACTGTAGGAGAAGTTTCGATATCACATGACACAGTGGTACCATGTGAGTTGGCAAGTCTGTTCTATGGACAGCTGCACCCCGACACAAGCAGCTGAGATTTTATTCAAATTAACCGTGAGATTAGAGTCATTCCTTTAGCTATAGCTACAATTTCGGTTCCTTGATCCGACTGAGTAAAACCAAGATTCAAAACAAGTGCATAAATCCACCCCTTGAAATGCCTGATTCATCGTCACAAAGATGACATCTGCGTAAGCCATGTGGGAGAACTGGGATAGGAAGCTACAGCAAAGCGTATATAAAGTGTAAGTAATACAACTCTTTGATGTGCCTGGGCTATCAATGAAATGTTGAGAGTGGCTCAGAATTCTTACAAGGTGGGTGTTAACTGCTGATGTCTGCTTTCTAAACTTTCTCGAGTTGAGTGAAGGACAGAACAGGGACATCAAGCAGACAGGGCCGGTGGCCTTGTGGAGCTGGTTGAAGGGTTTGGTGGAAAGAATGTTAACTTTTTTGCCAATATCATGCTGGTCAATAAATGCTGTTAGATGCTCTTTTCCTTTTTGAGGCCCCTGCCTTAAGCTCATTACTGTGAACTGAGCCATCAACAGCTGGTATTGCTCCCACGTCACAGATATGTATGTCGCAAAAACCCGCGTTGCATGGACAGAGTTATTACTATATATGATTGTAATTCAACTATGTATTACCAGTGATAATAACTCATGTACCGCAGGAAATTCCTGTGTGGCGTGACTAATGCTTCATATGTTAGTTTTCTTTGTCTCAGTTGAAAAATGCAAAAAATTGTTTTAAAAAACACATTTATCTGAAAGTAATAATGCTTTATTCAGATAATACCGAGAGCTCATGCACACTCCCTCTTCTACTGACATTTCTCATCCATAATTTGGACATTTATTCTGGAATAACTGTGTAGATTTACGGAGTGCATTGACAAACAACAAGAAACGCAGCAGAACAAAAGGTTCCAAGATTCCTAACTACAAACTATGAGCTAGTTGTTCACGCATTGCAGCTTCCTGTCTTCTGCCCACTTCAAACAAAAGTAGAACCTTTTGATGTTACTCTCTGCTCATATATTAAACCTATGCCCTCAGGCTTACCTGCAGCAAAACAATTCCCACTTTCTAACACAGAGCATCTAGGGGACTTTTTGAAGTCTCTGGATCAGTTCTTGGCGGCTACAAGGATGGCATTCAAAACATGCTGAATCTGCTACCCCAGTACATACCTGCCAGACAAACGAGTATGTAGTCAGAAGTGTGCCTGAAAGCGTGGACCGACACACGCAGCCATCAATACTTGAGTATGTCTTTCTGAAAGAGGGGGACGTTTGAGGAAAAAGTGGAAGAGGTGTGAGGCAGGTGACAAGATCCCCTCTTTCCAATGTTGCGTGAATACTTTAAGAAGTACTGTGAGGTCTCGTCTTCCACTGTCGGCATGAATACTCTAAGTATTGTCAAATTTCGTCTTTCCACTTTTGGCATGAATACTCCAAGACGCACTGTCAGATCTCGTCTTTCCAATGTTGGCATAAATACTGTAAGACGTATGAGATCATGTGTTTACAATTTCAGCAAGAATACTCTAAGAAGTACTGTGAGCTCTTGTTTTTTCCAATTTGGGCATAAACACAGTAAGAAGTACTGTGAGATCTTCTCTTCCAATGTCGGTATGAGTACTCTAGGAAGTATTGCGAGATATTGTCTTTCCAATGTCAGCATGAATAATACTCTAAAAAGTATTGTGAGATATCCTCTTTCCAATTTCAGCATGACTACTCTAATAAGTACTTTCAGATCTTGTCTTTCCAATGTGGGCCTGAATACTGTAAGAAGTAATGTGAAATCTTCTCCTCCAGTGTCAGTATTAGTACTCTAAGAAGTATTGTGAGCTCTTGTCTTTCCAATAGCAGCATGAATACTCTAAGAAATATTGTGAGATAGCCTTTTTCCAATGTCGGCATGAATACTGTAATAAGTGCTGTGAGATCTTGTCTTCCAATGTCGGTATGAGTACTCTAAGACACTGATCTTTCAATGTCAGCATGAATACTGTAATAAGTGCTGTGAGATCTTGTCTTCCAATGTCGGTATGAGTACTCTAAGACACTGATCTTTCAGTGTCGGCATGGATACTTTAAGAAGTACTGTGAGATCTTGTCTTCCAATGTCGGTATGAGTACTCTAAGACACTGATCTTTCAGTGTCGGCATGGATACTTTAAGAAGTACTGTGAGATCTTGTCTTCCAATGTCGGTATGAGTACTCTAAGACACTGATCTTTCAGTGTCGGCATGGATACTTTAAGAAGTACTGTGAGATCTTGTCTTCCAATGTCGGTATGAGTACTCTAAGACACTGATCTTTCAGTGTCGGCATGGATACTTTAAGAAGTACTGTGAGATCTTGTCTTCCAATGTCGGTATGAGTACTCTAAGACACTGATCTTTCAGTGTCGGCATGGATACTTTAAGAAGTACTGTGAGATCTTGTCTTCCAATGTCGGTATGAGTACTCTAAGACACTGATCTTTCAGTGTCGGCATGGATACTTTAAGAAGTACTGTGAGCTCACGTTTTTCCAATGTCGGTATGAACACTCTAAGAGCAGTACTGTGAGATCTTGTCTTCCAATGTCTGTATGAATACTCAAAGAAGTACTTTGGGAACTTGTTTTCCAATGTCGGTATGAACACTCTAAGATGTACCACGAGCTCGCGTCTTTCCACTGCATAAATTCTGTAAAAAGTACTGTGAGATCTCTACTTTCCAATGCTGGCAAGAGTACTCTAATAAATACTGTCAGATCTTGTCTTTCTAGTGTCGGCATAACTATTCTAAGAAGTATGCTATGAGATTACACACTACCGTAATGATATTTAGACTAAAACTCAAACCATGGCTGTGGAACATGTCATTTAAAACATGCAAGCTTTCCTGCGTGGCCCTCTATGTAAATTTAAAATGCTGACGACCTATCATGCAAAACAACACGCTGCAAACTTCCACACCCACCATCTTGGAAAATGAGTCCGCTTTGCCATATCACGAGACACCCGAGATATCCAGACATCTACACACTGAAATCAATTTATTCTCGAGTTGACAAGCTAAGTCAGGAGTCAGGCGTCTAGCACTATTGGGAAAGGAAATCTCAAATCGAACATCCAGCAAAAATATGAAAGTCCCCTTTCCAAGCACTGATCTTGTGCCTATGGCTGTGAACAACTAACTGATGGTTTACAGGAGATTAATTAGACACAACCACATAAAATAATAATCTCACCACACTTCAGGTAAAGCTTAAAGCAATCTCTTCCACCCTACTGCAGCAGGTGGTCATGGGGGGTTACTTTTGCCAACACTGAGCACATGCGCTATACTCTTGCATAGCGCAGTACTGTGGAAAAGCGCACATGCGGGCCCTCCTGCAAAGTACAGGCAGAGGGCCCCCCACGCACCTGCCGTAGTCTGGAGGTCTCAGACCAGGAACCTGCCAGCGCCGGAGAGGACCCCAGAGGTCAGGGCACCCCCGCACCACGGGGACTGTGTGGGCTTTTGTTACGCCACTGGCTTGGAACCTTACTGACTTGTATGGTGCCTCTTCTATATAGATGATAATCAAAGCTTAGTTCTTCTCACGCACGAGGTGAGAGTCCGCTGGCATGAACCTTTGCGTTTTAATATGAGTATGTTATGTTCCCCTTCATTCCATACCTGCTCGGACAAGACCTTTGGTGAAATCTATAACAGCACTTTTGATATTTACTTTGACTTCTACATGTAACTGCACCAATTCTCCAAATTAGCGTTATTCAAGTCTCAATGCCAGAGGGGCAGAGTACAAATTTTGTATTACATGAATTTGAGGGGAGGACATTTTGAATTGTCCAGAATCGCCTTAAAATGCATTTTTCTTACTTCTTCGAAGTTTGTCTTGGCATTTGTTCGCTTCTACATGGAAAGTGTTCATGGTTAACCCAGGGGGGAGGGGGGAAGTGTTGTCCAGAAAGGAGACTGTACTGACAAAGTGGGCCAATTCCAAGACATATGGCGACCGAAACAAACATATGATAGAGAAATTAAATAGCATTGCACTTCGAACTGAATTGTATTTTGGTGCTACCAGCTGAAAGTTAACTAAGGCAGCGGGGGAAGACATATATTTATTTAGGCAATTTCTAAGAGTTGATAGTTTTGAATATGACCTGTTTTTAATTGTGAAAGCATCGTCGGTTTGTCCAGAATTTAAAGCTCTCCCTAACCACTAGAACATCTACCCAAGCTACTTCTCCTCATTACCAACTCGAGTGTTACAACAAACAAACAACAACAGCGTCGGATTGGTAATGCGGGCACTCGGGCAATGCCCGAGGGGCCGGTACCCGAATTCCTGCTGTGGGCTGCTTTTTTGAGCAGCCTGGGGGGCCGATTTGGGTGGTTTCTGTGTTGTTCGATGCCACCAGTGGGTGCCTGAGTGGCCTTTCTGGAGGCAGATGGGCGTCCATTACCTACCTTTTATCAATGGCAGAGGTTTCACTCCCTTTCTCTTGCTGGGCCGGCCCATTAATCTATGCATATTGAGCGGGGGCAGGGGGCCTGAGCAAAAGTGGCCTCACTTGTCTTCAGGTGTGTTTCACCAGTATAAACTAATCCATGTGACTTTTTTAAACCCCCCCCCCTTTTTTTTAAATAACATTTTGCAGAAGCAGTGGTTTGCGGAAAGGCAATTTGCAAATGTGGGGCACTTTTTTTTGCGTGCCCGGGCCGAATTTTAAACCCAATCCAACCCTGAACTACAATGATTTTGCCAACAAAATATTGAAGCTACGAAGTAAAATGTAACAAATGATCCTGAAAGAGTTAATATAACAAGCATTGGCATAGCCAATAGGTCTCGCCTTTGGGACCTCATAAGTGTTTAGCCATGCAACACTTGATGTTGTTGCACCAAGGATATTGTACTGGATAACTAAACACTTATAAGGTCCCAAAGACGAGACCTATTGGCTATGCCAAAGCTTGTTTTATTTTTGTCCACAGTAAGCACAGTTTATTCAACTTCTCATTCTTAGCTTTTGTTAGGTAGGCTGCGGGCGTGCTGTTCAGAAACAAGTCCCACAGCCAAGGCAAATGCCTGTCACTCTCACAGTGGAGGAAAAGCCAATGGAAGAAGTGGGCTGACCATTTGCATCCTGTTGAACGCTGTGAGGAGGGCAGCACATTTGTGAATGGCACTTGAACAGACCAATGGATGAAGAGGGCTGACTGAAAGGTCCTGTATCCATTAGTGGCTATTTTAAGTATGATTTTTTATGATTTATGAAAATAAGTGGCTGGCGAGACAGATAAAGTTGTCCCTAGGAAATACGTAAAAGCTAAAAAACAAATGAGGCACGCTTGTTAAATCATCCGAGACAGGGATGCTTAGTACAAGTTGACCAATCTTAGCCTTGCATCTAATGAACAGTCGGTAGAAAATGCAGCCATTCCATGTGTGTTTCGAGCTGCCCCTTCAGATGAACACATTTTGTCCTATTTATACAGAGGTGTAAAAAGCATGGCACACTCTGGGGAGCCGGAACAGTCACAGGGCCCTTGGGGTGTATTTTCAAGTTGGTTACACAATGACAGTGTTGGCTCTGTGTCAGCCTGTGTTTTTGGTAATTATCGTTAGCTAATCTCGCGCACATGCTATTTACTAGGGGAGACAACAGATGAGGTTAAGTGTTCGAGGCCTGCTCCCTCCCCTAGTGAGCCCCTTCCATTGGGATAACCCAAACCCAATAGACAGCAGTTTGCTTAATATCTAATTGAGCAAAGCAGTGATTGAAACAGGGGCAGTTGCGCTATATAAAAGCCGCATGACACAGCAAATGCAATGTATATTTCTGCCACGATTATGTGGGTTCATCACTTACACAAAAAACATGGCAAAATAGAAGAATACAGCCAGCTCGGTGGGGAGAAACATTGTAGAGCGAAGCCTTCGAGCTAAGACTGCAGAAGAGAAACAGAGATGGGCTGCAACAGTCACGGAGAGACGGCATGAAATAAACAATCAAAAGTGACGGGGCCGCCCGTGAAATCGAAACTGATCGCGATCATGAACAAAGGAGGGCGGGAAGATGGGAAAAAGGAATATTCAACTGACAAGGAGGGAATTCATGGGGGGAAGGGGAGCAACACGGTGGGCGGAGGGCTGCTAAAATGCGGATCGCTTAAGCACGCGTAAACAACAAGCTGGAAGTGGGATAAGGGAGGGCCGTAGGCGGAGAGAGGCACGCAGGCTGACAAATGGTGTGCACTTTCGCAGCTGCTTTGATTTTCTCAGTGGTCGCGCGGCTTACTGAGAACATCAAAGCGGCCGCGAAAGTGATCACGCAGGCTGACAAATGGTGCGCGCGCCCGGCGCACATGCACTGTAGTTGGAGGCCTGAAAAGCCACTTGTCTGCACTTCCAAATCCCGCTTACTAAAACTCTCGCCAGAGCAGCGCTAAAGCGCTGGCTCAGGCGAGACCTAAAAAGGAATTGGTAAAATAAGGAGGGATATTCTAGTGAGAAGAAGGCCTTTTTGGTGTGTCAGATCTTGCTGCAAATTGAAACATAGTTTAAGGATGGGGTTTGCAGCATCGGGTTGGTAACGCTGGCACTAGGGCAATGCCCGAGGGGCCGGTATCCGAATTCCATCTGTGGGCTACTTTTTTGAGCAGCCTGGGGGCCGATTTGGGCGGTTTCAGCGTTGTTCGGTGCTGACAGCGGCCCAGTGGTGCCTGAGTGGCCTTTCTGGAGGTCGATGGGCGTCCATTACCTCCCTTTTATCAACGGCAGAGGTGTCACTCCCTTTCTCTCGCTGGGCCGGCCCATTAATATATCCATATTGAGCGCGGGCAGGGAGCCTGAGCAGTGGCCTCACTTGTTTTCAGGTGTGTTTCACCTGTGGAATCTAATCCGTGCATTTTTTTTAAACCCCTCTCCCCCCCTCCTTTTTTTAAATAAAATTTCACCGAAGCAGTGTTTTTTCCAGAAGGGCAATATGCAAATTTGGGCCACTTTTTTTTTTTAGCGTGCCCTTACCGATTTTTAATCCCAATCCAACCCTGTTTTGTGAATACCCTTTAGCAGCCCAAGGTTAAATGGCTGCCCACGTCCTTGGGTTCACCAGTATGGTGGATGACGAACAGCGAAGGCGGCCACAAATTGTGTGCGGTTCTAAGGCACACAACATACTCGCCATATGCTTTCTCCTCAATTTAAATTACTTCCATAATTTATGATTCTGAAATAATGTTACTGTAGACACAGCTCCATCTGTCACACTTGATTATTTTCCCCAATTAACCATAATTAGCACGAAGCTGATGATTCATTCGCACATTTTCGCTCACTGCGTCTCTCCCCTGCTCGCTTCCCACTGGCAACCACGGTTTGCGGTGATTGCCAACCACTGCCGACCAGTGCTGTTTTGGGCCCCTTTGGGGCGAGGGCTGACAGCTGTGTAGGGGCCTCGAGCAGCGCCGGAGACAAAGTGGTGCTGTTGTGCGCATGCGCGTGGGAGAGCGGGCAGGCGATGCACGTGGGAGAGCGGGCAGGCGTCAGGGCTGCCTGATCCCCTCTCCTGCATTCAGGTCGGCCCTGTCTCTTGTGTACAAAGAGGGCGGGGAGAGCATGTTATACAGCTGCAACGCTGATGTTGGGGCCTGGGGGTATAGCTGGGTCCCCAGTGCATTCCCTTATAAAATCAAAAATAAATATAGCACAAGTAATTGAGCTCTTTAGTAGACGCATCTATACTAATAAATACACAATTACATAGGTCTTACTACGGTTCAAAGGTCTAAATCCATGTTATTACTATAGTATAGCGTAACTAATCTGAGAAATAGCTCCTTAGTGTCCCAGGGTTCCCATTTACTTTCACTTTACAAATAAAAACAATTGATAACGACTGGGCCAATACTCACAGGACGTTTTTATGTGATTTTATGTTATGGTACAGCTTTAACACCTTGTAATCTGGCACTGCATAAATACCTTTGTTTATACCTTTTACACATGAAAAACAACCTTTGTCCGAGGGGAGAGAGACATCAGACCCACTCAAGACTCGTCTCCCATGAGTCACACCGCCACACTTAGCAATGGAGAACTCACACACAAAATCAATCTCTCTCTCTCTTCACAATTGCCCATTGCAGTAGCACCAGCTGTTTTATTTCAGGCGCTTTACCCCCACCTCCCACAAAACAATCTTACATTCTTCCTACAGAGGGATAGAACGCACGTCAGATGTAGGCAGAGACCTAGATCGATATTGGGTGAAAATGAAGAGCGTCTGCAGTCTGCATCCTGGCTATCTGAGAACTAATTTGTGTGCCAAGAGCCCAGTCCCCAGGCCAGATGGCCCCTTGACAAGAGCTATGCTGCCGGGAAGCAGTAACTGAACCTATCTAACGGCCTTCCATGGGTAGAAAGGATGTCATATTTAATTCACTAATTATAGCGGGGTATTCACATAGCGCTTTACAGAGTAACAGGCTGTATGCCCTGGGCGCATTTGCTTCCTTTTTGTGCAGGAGGAGGTCGTTCATGGACAAGTCGTACAAAGCTGGGCTGCAGGATGCTGGAGGAAGAGGCGATGACGTCCACACAGCTGCCATTTGTTCTGGGCTTCTGGTCAGATGAGAAATGGAAGAGTTTCTGAAATGAAAAACTGGTAAATCTGGGGGCAGAGTTGAGCAATCGGGGCCGGCACCATCAAAGGGTGCAGCACTACAGTATTTCTGCATCAGAAGAAGGTGTCACCAAATTACAAGTTTTTCTAAAAAAAAAAACATCAGGGCTCAGGGAGCGCATCAATGACAAAATGCAATTGTGCACCTTTCCTGTGGCCAATCTTCTCCAGGATTATCAGGGGCACTGACCAGACTAGGAATTATAATATCCCTGCAGGCTGCGAGGCTGCTGCTGCATACCGATCACTGCGCTCAGACATATGGATGTATATGGATATGTCTGGGCTCTCGATTTGCAATTTATGGAGGGAGTAGTCTCCACAATTTGGTGCAAAGAGATTGAGTCAGAGAGGGATACTCCTCTCACCCTGCTTACCTCACCAATATAGGTCATCTTCACAGGTGAATCTCGAATTCTGTATCCAGACATAATCCAAGAATAGGTCTAAAAGAAAATTATGATATTTACATTTGTATAGCGCTAACGTCTATCACACCTGGCATCAAAGCACAGTCTCCGCTAGGATGACTTGTGAAGGAGGTATCAATCGGACTGGAAGAACCATTATTTGACATTCTATGTTGTTTTATTGGTGTCCCGGTCTACATTGCGAGTAGAGAATATGTTTAGTGAAAAAAGAAAGATATTTAGAAAAAAGAAAAAATATTTTTTGATTACTACATTTACAAAAAATCACTGTCCCTTCTTTAAATATAATGTATATGAATTCAATTAAAAAAAGATAAACCATCTGTTATTTACCAAGAGATAAAAAATACATCTCACTGACATGAGCACTTGGATGTTTTCAGCACTCAGGAGTGGAGAGATTTATGGGAAGTTTCTTTCTTTTTTTTGCAGAGGTTTATATAGCACGAACTTGGCTCGAATCGGGTATCAGAGTGCTTTACATAGCACCAGTTACGTTACATGAGGACACACATTCATTTTGGTTAGGCACGGGGAGATTAAGTGATTTGCCCAGAATCCCAGGATGTTCAGTCATTGCCGAGACTCGAACCCAGTTCCCCAGATTCGAGGTCGACCACCCTAGCCGTTAGGCCAACCCCTCTCCCCAAACACTGTTTGTGTGCTTTTTTTATTTTTTATAGAGAGTTTTAAATAGCGCGAACTAGACCCGAATCAGGTATCAGAGCGCTTTACATGAGCACCAGCTTCGTTACTGAAGGACACATTCATTTTTGTTAGGCACAGGAAGATCAAGTGATTACCCCAGAATCACAGGATGTTGAGCATCGTTGTCGAGACTCGAACCCGGTTCCCCAGCTTCGAGGTCGACCGCTCTAGCCGTAAGGCTATGGTGAACTCCCCAAGGGTCTCAAAGGCACCCTAAAAATAAGAGATCTCACATCTCTGCTGGTTCTGTAATAATCAAAGACAGAGTTATCAATAAAGTAAGACAAAAATAACAATGAAGGCAGACAAAGGTAAGGCCACCCATCCCCTTTGTAGGACTGTTATTTACATGGTCAGTATTATAACAAGCAAAAAGAATAAATGATAATGTGAACAAAATAAATCGATCTGTAAAAATAATATATTTCTTATTCTAAGGGATTCAACCATGTGAGAAGTTGGCCTGGTATATGCTGTTCACTAGTTAAAGTGGACACCTTGCACCAGTACAATTCGACTCTTATGGTAGTAGGTTTAAGACAACCTTTTAAAGAAAGCTATCCTAGTGGTAGCTGTGGAGAGCAGCCTTCAGGCTAAGTCTTTAGAGGAATGTAAAGCAGCTTGTTTTACCTTATAATTTCTTGAATCACTAAATGAAAGGACACCACACAGGTATATATATAAAATATATATGTATTTATTACTAACAACTCTCTGCTAATCTCTTTATGAGATTAGAAGTCAAGGACATATGCACAAATCAACATTTCACAACAAGTTAAGCACAAATATGCCTGGGGCCCTAGGGGGCGTATCAGACCATATACTAAAAAAGAGACTTAGAGATAACGACTTGCAAGGGGACAAGGCCTAGGGCCTTCAGAAGTGCTGGGGCCTCACTAATCCACCCAAGGCAGGTAAGTAAAGGACCCACAGGAGACGCATGCAGTGTGAGAACACAGCCGCGGATCCCAATTGACTTCAATGGAGCAAGTCGCGGTTGGATTTTTAGAGATTTAGGATACTTCGGGAGAGTCTACAAGCAAGTCACTTACAGGGTAAGTAGTTCTAGAGCCAACACACACAGGTGCACCGTAGTGCTGGAGTTACCTCACCCAGGGAAGCCGGGTGCATAGGTGTCGGGTCGCGGCGTCATTTTCAATGGGAGCCAAAGAAGGCTTGCTGCTTGTGAAGACAGGAGAAGTGTCCAGTGGAATCCAAGGCTGGATTCAGAAGAAGGAAGACCTGAAAGCAGAGGGGACAGTGTTCAAAGTCACTTGGCAGTGACCCAGGGCAAGGAAGATGGATGCCCACAGTCGTCGGGTGATTTCAGGTGATCACGGGTGTCTTGACTCTTCAGCCACAAGGTCCAGGAGGCGTCGACGACGACCAGGAGCTGGATTCGGCGTGTCCCACGAAGTCTGCAGCTTACTGCGGTGTCGGCGACCAGATTGGAGCCAACAAGCCTTGGCAACAGCAAGTCTTATGGAAAGTGTAAAAAGTCAGCGGTGCAGACCAGCAAGGTCTGAAGGACTCACCCAGCGAGGGTAAGCCAGGGCAGGCCTGGAGCAACCAGGGGAGCCATTTGGATTTGTAGAAAATTATTTTGGGGACCCACAAGCCAACCGGCAAAGGATCACGAAGACGCCTCGGGAGGATTTACTCAACAGGGGCCCGCGGTCACTCGGGACGGGGTAGGCCTCTAATCTTCGGTGGAAATCCTGCTGGATGATTGGACCACACGTGGTCCAAAGCACAAGTTCGTAGAACGTCGTGAAGGGGTTGCACTCGAAAATAGTGCACGGTACCCAGGGATTGCGGTTCCTCATCACTCGTGTGGTCCACTTGCCTCAGCGTCGCTGGGGACTCACGATGGCCTTGGAGAAGTCAGGAAATCCTCTTCCTGGGATGCAGGGACTTCGAACTCCGGCGGGAGCGGGAAAGTTTGCGACCGTTGATTGGAAGATTGGGTGCCTGCCAAGTAGGGGAGTCACTCCTTGACTCCAAGGGAGATTCTTCAGTCTTCCAGAGGTAGTGGAACGTCGAAGGTCCAGGATTCTTCTTCAGAGCGTCGTCCAGGGATATCTAGTTTGCAATGGCAAGGGTTCCCTAACTTATACTAGAAGGAAGGGAGGGACTAGCTCTATGATCCCACCTATGGGAGGGTCAGGGGAGTGGGTGGCTACACCCACTTCACTTTGTCCAGTTTCACGCCAGAGCAGGGGCAGGTAGCCCCTGAGCCGGTTTGAACTGGTGTATGCACAGAGGAGCCTACTTCTCCCCCAGTGCAGGACTTCAAAGCACTCTAGGAGTGCACCCACCCAGCCCCAATACACTAAACCCCGTCTGGGAGGTGACCACACCTCCCTGTGACAGGATGCCTATTGTTGGGCCTCCTCCACTGCGAGTTTCGGTCTTCAGCAGGAGGGCAGCCCAGTGTCTGTGACTGGTGGCATCCATTTTGTGCTCTTCAGGATTCTACTGTGTTTCCACAGTAGGTACATGCCTATCCCTCTAGAAGGGTGGGATCATACTCCCACACCAGTTACTGCTGTGAGGGTATGATTCCAAAGCGTTTGACACCAAACACGACATGTTTTGATGCAGCCATCTCAGAGTTAGCATTTACCGCGAGGTTATAATGCACTTAAGAGTATATGGTTTGACCGCATTCACAAACAGACTCAGAGCTGCAGAGGGGCCCTGCTCAGGCAGAGGCACCCCCTCACATGGAAACCAAGCACCCTGCCCCCAGGATTGATAGAGACTGCCTTAGGGGTGACTGATTGGTTTAAATGTGTGTGCAGGGAGAGATATAGTGAACCTATATCTCAGCGAGGAGTGCTAACACTACCTCACCCAGGCTGCAGTAGCAGGCCTGTGGTGTCAGATTTAGTCTGCTTCCCAGGGGTGGCATAATACATGCTTCAGCCCCTGGTAGGCCTGTGAAGTACCTATGTCCTTGGTACCTAAGGTACCATATACTAGGGTCTCATAAGGTACCACAGTATCCAATCACTAGTGCACCTAATATGCACTCCAAGTTGTTTAGCAAGAACAGAGCAGGGTCCCAGCCAGACTATAGCCAGAAACCAGTGTAAACATCAGAAAAAAAAGTGGGGGCAACATAAGGTGCAGATTCTACTCTCCTACAAACCACAAAAGTCAGTCACTCATTACCGGTTGCCTTGAAAAATGGCACAATAATGCTGTAGTTGGTATTACCAAAACTATAGGGTATTACTGCAACTTTCCCAGGCCATTACAAGTTTTGAGCCATGAAAGAGAAAGAACACACGGAATCAGGTGTACCACACATATGTGCTCACCTAATTCCTGCTTTCAAGAAGGTGGGTTTGTGCCTGGAAGTCTACACACGCAGAATAACAGGAGCGGTAACACCCACCACCTGGAATCTGGTTTCGGTCAAGCTTTTGATAAAAATGAGAAATCCAGGCTCCTTGCAAGCACTGGCATTGGTATCAAACAATACACCTATTAACATGTCTCAGTGAATTAAACTCTCCCCCCCCCAACACGTGCTGTGATCTGCAGTTCAAGAGTTTGAATCTCATTTAGACAGACCAAGCCTTCGATCCTTCGTAGCATCATCGAGTAACAATACAATTTGATAAATAAAATACAAACTGATAGGATCACGGAGTATCAATGCAATACGTTAAACAGCAGCGCTGCAGTAGAAAGCGCTATATTAAAAGTTATTCCAATGTTTGCACAGAATTTTGGCACCTGACTTTTCAATCCTTCCAGCCAGCTAGGCGGCTCTGTGAGCTAAACACTCCCAGCTGAGAAATGTCGTGATTTGTAAGTCACGGGCTTGAAACCTTGCAAGGCTGTCTCAGCCTTTCATCCTTCTGAGGTTGTTACACGGATTACCATTACATCGGGTGACGGTGATAGTAGCACCTGCTGTTTACAGTGCTTCGAAACACCTCGTAAAGATGAAGGTTACATAATGTACAACCTAGAAATATTATATTTGTCATGTACATTGCTAACAAGTCTTCTGTTAACACAAACCTGCATGGTGTACACACACAGAAGGACCATGGGCACAGATGGGCACCGGTGAGCGTGGGCCGATGTATACAGCCCAACCAGAAGCTCTGCCTGGGGGCGGGGGCTGCCGCTGCCCCCTTGTCTGCTTGTTTAACACGTACAGCCCGTTTGCAGCCCGCGCGCCCTCGTGCAGTATTAATAAACCCCTGACGAGATTAAATCCCGCGGTTTTTACAAGCCCGCATATTTGTTTTCTCGCGTGGACGTGACAAGCATCGCTTCCGGGCGGCGTTTTGTGGGCTCATTTGTTAACCTGTCAGTGCTTGGCTCTGAGAATGAAGCACTGCCGCACGAGAGAGGGAGACGCCATTGGGGGGTGGGGGGTAGCTTGCATTGGTGCAGCGGCACCGGGGACCGGAGACCTGAATCTGCGAGGCCCACTGAGCCCTGGTTTGTGCTGTATTTCACAGATCAAACGGCGGCCAGGGGCCCATTTTAGTCCTCACACTAGGGCCATGGCACTCTGAGTGGTACAGCAAGGGCTGAAACCAGCAGGTACCCCCAGGCCCCTAAGCTAAAGTTCCCCAACAGACACTGGGAAGCGGACAAAGGGTATAGGTGCCATTTTGAACGCAGGATAAAACCAGTTTCAAATCCTTAGCTCATCAGGACACAGGAGCGTGCCCCTAAAGCATACTAATGAATACATCTCAAGCTCTGTAACTATATTGCTCTATAAACAAAGTTCCCCCCTCCACCCTCATCAGTTCCCCTTTTCCCACCTTTCGCCTTGCAGCCGTATTTCCGGGCCTACTGCTCAGATACAGCAGGCCTACGGCCCCCCTCAGCAGCATTCTAGGGCCTACCTTCGTATACACTAGGCCGAAGAAGCTCCCCGAACAGCATTTCTGAGGCACTGGTCCTCAGCCCCAGACAACTGGCCTCATTGGCAGCTTTTCTGGGACTGCCGGTGCTGTATGGAGGGACTGCCGGCCCTTTGGTCAGCAGGTCTGTTCCTACTGTTTCTGTGTGCCTGACTTACCGGCCCTCTTGCTACAACTTCTGGTGCTAACGGTGCCATACTAGGCCTAGTGGCCCTGTTGGTCAAAAGAGCACTTCCTCGCAGAGTGAAAATAAGTGAAAGGGCATCACGCCACTCTTAATTGTTTATTCAGAGAGTTTTAACAACCGTGAAATAGGGTTATAAATCCGAACACAATGATGTAGGGTTTACAGAGGAGACCATCACGCCAGGCATCTTAGCAACCTGCCGGTCCCAAGGTGAGCCTGCAAACAGTTGGACCAGGACCAAAGATCTCTCTCGAGCGTAACTCTTTTTAATATTCACTTCACTTAACATAGTATTTTGTGGGGAAATTCTCTCTCCTGTCATGTTTCCTGACAGCACACAAACCCTGGCTATGGAACGTGTCATTCAAAACATGCAAGCTTTCCTGGCTAACCTGCCATGCAAAATTAAAATGCTGACTTTACCCATCAGATGCAAAACAACACGCTGCAAACTTCCACACCCACCATCTTGGAAAATGAGTCCGCTTTGCCATATCACGAGACACCCGAGATATCCAGACGGCTACACACGGATATCAATTTATTCTCGAGATGACAAGCTCAGTCAGGAGTCAGGCGTCTAGCACTATTGGGAAAGGAAATCTCAAATATAACATCCAGCAAAAATATGAAAGTCACCCTTTCCAAGCACTGATCATGTGCTTATGGCTGTGAACAACTAACTGACGGTTTACAAGAGATTAACTACAGGATTTTGAAATTAGACACAACCACATAAGATAATTGAAACTATAGCTAAAGGAATTCCTCTAATCTAACGGTTAATTTGAATAAAATCTCAGCTGCTTGTGTCGGGGGGCAGCTGTCCATAGAACAGACTTGCCAACTCACATGGTACCACTGTGTGTCATGTGATATCGTAACTCCCCCTACAGTCACCTGATAAAGAGCCTACATCACACACTGAGCCTAGGGCAGGGGTCTTCAAACTTGTGAATGCCGCGCCCCCTCATCTCCCCTCTAGGATAGCTTTAGGGGGGGCCGCCACTGATTTCACTACCCAAATAGGGTTTGGATTGGTGGGAGACCTATCGGGGTTGCTTGCATAAGGACCCATGAAGTCCTTGCTATGCCCCAGAAGTGTGTGCCACAGGTGTGGCTTCGCACTGTCCCGTCTCTTTAAATGAGATTGACAATTCTCAGGCGCCATTTCACCAAGGAATATGGTGGAACGAACCTAGTACCTTCTCATCAGCGGCTACTGAATAGAGGGAGGCCGAGACGCTGCCGCGCTTCTATTTTAAAACCTTTTTGTGACTCCTTTGTGTGTCGAGCTTGCATTTGGCCGCCCAATGAACTGCAACGGATTTAATAGCTACAGCTGAGCGGCCTCGCCTTGGACAGCTCCGTCCTTCTGCTGTAACAAGCGGAGGCTTCACAATGGAGAACTAGGGTCCTGCAAGTGACGTCAAATCGTATATGAAACGAAAAACGCCAGTAGATGCCATTGTTTGAAGACTTTTTCATGTAGGTTAGTGAATGTCTCCTTCAGAGAGATTCAAGAGCATAATTTGTGCCTGTAGATGGAAGCGGTCAGTGGCGGCTGCTCCGCTAAGGCGCAGAAGCGTCGCCCCACTGCCAGAAAGCAGCAAAAAGGGGACCATTTCCAATAATAATAACGTAATGCTATTATCATTTTATTTTGTCTTCCTGCTGCGGCAGTGCGTGAGGGGGCGGGCGGAGCTGTAGGGGAGGAGTGGTAGAACACTCCTGTGCGCAGTGACTGTTTGATTGGCCATCTCGGGCCACCCGAAACATTCATGCGCACATCCTCTACCCCCGTCTAGGAATTACTCTGCTCATCACCTGGTCCTCTCATATTATCATCAGATACATTTGTCCAGCTTCATAGCAAGTATTAATAACTGCACCCCTTTCTGGCTGAGTAGCTATGGGGATTTTTTTTTTAACTATATCAGGTTCATCCACCCCAATAATTGAGCTTGCATAAGATCAAAACCTCTCTACTAATCTCCCTCTTGTGCCATTTAATGGCTGATGGCTTACGAGCCCCTCTTCAACCCCAGCCCAGACATAACACCTCACAGACTGGCATGGCTGTATGTTGGGTAACTACAGGTAGACTTCAAACATAAGAGTCGCACAATTTACCGCATATCTCTGAGCTCTGTCAGTGCATGAAACCAGCTCATACTCAGAAGTCACTGTTCCACACTCCGATGTAACTTCTGCAGGCCCCCCCTTGCTTCTTTGGCCACTTTGGCCCAGTCAGGAATGTTTGTTGGTACAAGTGGTTCTGTCCCAGGGATACACCATCTTGGTGAACAGGTGAAGAGTGTTGATGGGCATTGCCTTGTACTGTTATTTGTACAACCTGCTGCTGGTTGCTTCATTTGTAACAACTGCAGGGCCTTAAACCTTTCTTAGAAGCCCCCTGCTGGTGCTGCCTAATTCAAGAGTTGCTGACTGCCAAGAAGGCCTACTTTTGATTCCACACCATGCCACTTTCTTCCACCGTCCTAGACTATGTCTCTTTATCTCACTCTTGCAGGGGTTTCTCATTCCTGCCTTCTTCATCCGTTACTATTTTCCTATATTTCTATTTCTCTACCTTTATCCCTTTTCTGCATTTCTTTGGGATATACATTGTTTATAGTGTTTTGAATGCGATTATCTTTAAAGAATACGTTAACCGAGAATATGGTTATAAAGTGATATGGATGGTAAAGCATGGATCTATGTGGGATATTGAAAAAAACCACAGGGCTTCTCTTTAAGATGTATTTAAAGAGAAAGATTTCAATATTGGGCTGTGGTACGCAATCTACGACAGTGATACATATCTGGAGGATGAGTCAGTAAGTACCAAGTTTTTGAAAAAGTTTTATACATTTAACATCTGCCCAGATTTACCTGAAAATGTGGAGTTGGGCATGATCTTTTGGGATCAGAGGGAACACCAGCTCACAGAGACATGGACACGCGGCTGGTCGGGTCTTATAGAATTCCTTTAGAATATATTTGGGGCTGTAGAAAGCTTAATGTAGCTTTGTTTGTGTCTGGCTCCAATGAAGGTTGCAATCCCTGGATTTTAATAAAAGTACACTTACGTTGGGCAAGAGAGGTTTCTGAAGCAAGAGATGTGTACAGCTGGGGCACAATGAGATTCGATAGGACCTTAATAAGTCGTAACACTTGGATCAACATAACTCTTCTATTTTTCTACCAGGCTGCACGGCCTATACTCAGGGGCATGGCTATCATTGCTGAAGCAGGTGAACAGGGGTCACAGGTCTCTGGGCCCCAATACAAGCCAATGATGGCTTTATTTTACTACTCAGCTAGGGGTGAGAGGGACCACTTTCCTTGCTTGTGTTAGGGGCCATGGCACCCTTGTTTCCCCCCCTGACCCACCTACAGGAAGAGAAGGTTCCTCAAATAGGTTATTATAAGAGCTTGTTTACATATAACCACGCTCTACCTGGACATAAGGAATGTGTGTAGTTTTGTCTGATCACAGTAGGCAGTAAATCACCCAGAGAAAGACACAGAGTCAATCAGATTTGTGCAGCTGACCAAGATGGCTTCTTTCTAAAGACCCAACCCGGAGGAAAACAATAGAAATGTATTGGACCCTGAAACCCCGCACCCCCCCCCCCCACCTTTGTACAACCGTGCAACACAGATATGTTCTACCAGTCTTACAGATCAAATAGTCCATAGGAAAAGAATCAAGATGTAGAGGCGGTCGCCATCTCTGTACAGCCTTCCAAGATGGCAGCTTTCTAAAGACCCAACCCCCGAGGAAAACAATCAAAATGTATTGAAAGGCTCCCCCCCACCCCCTCTTCACCCCACCTCTGTACAGTCGTGCAAGAAGGTTACACAGCAAACCGTAGTTAGGAAAAACATCAAGATGCATAGGTGGTCAGCCATCTCCGTACATCCTTTCAAGATGGAAGTTAACACTGAAAGTCTCAAGCGCTCAATGAAAACAGTCAATATACATTGGTAGAGACCATCTTCGTGCAGCCTTACAAGATGACCATGTTGTAACAGACTTACATACCCAACTGTCCATGGGAAAAGAATGAAGATGTAATGTTATTCCAAAAACTTAGTACAACCTTGCAAGATGGGAGCTTTCTAACACATATAAAGGCTCAAGCGCTCAATGAAAACAATAAAAAAAAATTGTAGGCCACCATTTTGTCAGCCTTGCAAATGGACAGCATTCCAATACAGGTGAAGACACACCTGCCGCTAGGAAAACTATTTGTAGACTGTCGTCTTTGTACAGCCATGCAAGATGGCAGACTTCCACACTTAGAGAGCAACCAACCTTAGGAAAACAATCAAAATATAATGGGAGTTACCCATCTTTGCTCTCTCTTGCAAGATGGCTGCGTGCTAACACGTAGTGAACCAAACGACACTACAAAAACAAAGTAATGCAAGCACTACATTTTAAAAATCTCATTAAAACATTTATGTTTCAAACAGAGGAAATAGGCCGAGTAGTCTTAGGTTGTAACAGAGCACATGGGAGGGGTTTCGAGGGACAAGACTATTACAGCCTAGTTACAAGTGACCCGTTAAACGGTGATCCTGAAATTGCACTGGTAATTTCCAGGCGCAACAATGCTTGAAACCCATCAATACATTCCAGCAAATCGACCCTGCCTGAGTTTAACAAGAGGAAAAGGCTGGTATGTACCAGGGCATGCAGATTTTTGGGGCAATTGGCATTAAAATCCGGCTGCATGCCCCAAAAGTGATAATTATTGCATAAGATAGATTTCAAACACCCCAAAGTAGGATTTTTACTGGATGCAATAATTATCGGTCTATTAGTAATCAAGTCAATGATGTTATCTCCAAAAGCCGCGGGTGGCCGTGTGCTGGAAAACTCATGCATTCTCAGGTATGTCTGCCATCCTCAGCAACGGCTTCAGAGGTAATGATGCGCTGCCCTCAGCATGTGAGCTGCATTCAGTGCTTAATTTGAGTCGGTGGTTTCCGGTCGTGGGCACCAGCACCTAATTGCCAGCACCGGGGCTTATGACAGTCTGCCACATGGTGGCGCTGTCTGGCTAATTTAGGTATAAGCACACTGACAGCTGTTGTTTAGATCAGTTTACATTTACAATTACTAATACCTGCCTCCCACGCCTTTCTTATAGCTTTGGGGGCCCGGAATAGTATGAACTGCCACACTTGTAGGAGCGTGATAGTTAGTAGCTTTGTTGCTACTGTCATTGGCAGCTGGCATGGGCAATGTGTTGTGCAAGCTGCAGTGGCCTCCCGGCGAGAGCCCCGGCACTTATTATTGTACAAATTAAGCACTGGCTGTAGGTAGGCCTTCAGGAATGAAACCTTCAAATGTTCTAACAGGCGACGCATTTGCTCTACCTAGAGCTCAGCCTGACATGTGGCTGACTCTAGGCCCCAACCAGTTTCGCCTCTCTGAGAAAGACCAGCTTTTTCATAGGGTCAGGTAAGAAAGCAGTCTTTTGGCGCCACCTGGTGGTGTAAAGTTACTGCAAAAGGCCAGATAAATTACCTGTTTATCCAAGGATGGGGAGCGCTCCAGCAGACGAAATGCTATTTTGCCTGGAGTGCTGAACATTGACTTTTATTAAGACACAACCCACACCCAGAGACCTATTTACGAACAGGTTTAGAGATACATATTCTTTACTCGGCGCTGACATCCGTCCCTCATGGCTGAGCAGCCTGGCCACGTCACGTGCAGGCGTCAATCAGGCCTCAGGCCAGGCATGAGCAGCGGAATGTAATTCCACACCACAAACCTGTTCTTCGGGAACTCCAGACATCTCGCAGGGACGGCCGCCTGGCTGGGCAAGGCAGAGGAAACGAGGGTGTCTGCGCAGGGGTATGCAGTTCCTAGAAGGACTGCCAGCAGAGCCCCCCCTGACAGATGTGTGGAAACAAGCCGCGTGCCTACACGCCCCGCATTCCCTTTAATGCAGTAAAAGATGGCCTCTCTACTAGCAGAAGGCGCCTCTAATCCTCCCACGCTCAGAAATTGCGTCAGTGTTCGAGGTATGTAAAATGAGTAGTGATTTAAACGTTCATAAATACATTTACCCTGTCCCTAAACCCTCTCAATTTCGGTATACGTAGGAGCCATGTCATTGTGAGAAGCAGCCAATCAATCCTTGGTGCTCCTGCCTGTAATGTTTCTCAGTGCGGGGTGACGGTCCAGTTCACCTCCGCACTGAGCGTACATTTGGGACGTTGGCGCATGACGCAATGCGTCCGTATAAAATAAAGAGGCGTGCCCGGCGGCGGATAGTCGGGATCGCGTGTTGAACTAAGCACTTTCTGGCACATGCATCAACAATGCCATTTGCGATTCCTTAATAGCGAAAAATAAGGATTCGCTAAAAAGGAATAGCAAAAGGCTATGCATGTAGAAATCGCTTACAAAATAGCGATTTCTAAACATTCCTTAATTGCGACTCGCAAATTGCGAGTCGCAATTAAGGAATACCTCCCCAATGATTCCTATGGGCCTAGAGGCCCATAGGAATGAATGGGAGGACTTTCTCAATTTGCTAATCTCAATTAGAGAATCGCAAATTGCTCATGCTATTTCAAGGGTGCCAGGGAGTCAAAAAGACACCCTGTTGCACCCCTGAAATCTGCATAAGAATACATCTGGCACACACACATGCCCCAAGGGCATGTGTGTGTGTAAAATGGAACTGTGAAAAATGCACTTTAGTGCATTTTTCAAAGTTTTTGCAAATTACCATGAAGTTCAACTTCATGGTAATTTGCTCCCCCTATTAGCGAAATCGCTAATTTTTTAACTTTCATGCATTGCATTTAAGGAATCTCAATTTGGGATTCCTTAAATGCAATCGCAATTTAAGGAATCGCTATTTAGAGATTCCTTAAATAGCGATTTTTACATTTGGGATGATGCATCCCAAATGCAAAAATACCGGTCGCAAAGGGGCAGATTCTGCTAATCTGCCCGTTTGCGAGCAGTTTTCTCGTTGATGCATGTGGCCATTTGTGTCTCGCTTATTAATTGCGCCCGCAGCACACACATGGTCCCCGCATGCGTGACCATCAGCCCGCCTTCCGCTACCAAGACCCTAACCGGACTCACTTTCCTTCTGGTGTACACGTGTACACCTGAACGAATCCTGGCGTCTTAAGGCAGCCTGTATCCCACATTTTACCATTATGAGCATTATGTGTGTTTTTAATTAATAAATAAATAAAACTGACTAATGTGCCCAGGATCACACCACATAGTTAAGTGGGGAAGCAGGGATTAGACCACATCTTCCAACCAAAACAAGCTCTGTTACGTTTCATGGTTATGCTTGTGATGCCCAAATGCCTCTTGTCGGGTCTGAGAGTCAGTTTGATCAGCAAGGGGGCTGGGACTGAAATCGACTGTTTTGTGATGTTTGCATTGAAATATAGGACATGACTTAAGGTTCATTCGGGGCACTGTAGAGGCAAGATAAATCAACAGAGGGTGGCAAGGGGTACACTTTAATGATGCCCCGGCTGAACCACGGTAACTACCCCCAAGGTTATTCGATTTAAGGGCTGTTTATGAGTTGGGTGCAGCAGTACTGCTGAGTGGGTTAGCGCCCCTCGCGGTCACCAAAGGTCCGGGGTTCCTGCACTTGGATGGACCCGTTGTTGGAACAAAGGGGCAGATTTTACCGGCCAGAAAAGCAGCTGGTAAACCCGAGTGTGGCTCGGGCAGGGGAACAAACAGAGACAGGAGCCCACCTCATCCCCTCCCATGGCACAGGGGAGGCAAGGACGGCACCTCCCTGCTGGCACCAGTCCCCCCCATGCCCTGAACAGCATCTCTGCCTTTCGCCTGCCATCGAGGGCAGGGACCCCCACTTTCATTCGCTGCTGCTCATAGAAGGTGGTAAATTATATGCCGCAGAGAACTGGGACCCACGTGTAGGTGTTTACACTATAAAACTGGGTCTGCTTGTTATTGCCCATTCTGGGCGGGACAACTGGTAATGGAATGTTGCAGGGGAGACATCGCCGGCCGGAAGAGAAGTCCATCCCCAGGTATTTCAGTCCTCCAACAACATCCGGCTCGGAATCAGGCTCTTCCTGGAAAATGTACACTTGTCACGAAAATCCAGGCATTGGAAAGCTTGTTGTGCAACAAAGCTACAGTCAAAGCGGGGAAATAAAACCAACAACAGAAGAGAAGGTACAACATAGACCTTGCCAACCCCAAAACAAGAAGGCAGGACATTTGAGCACTGATGTCAGTGACTCGCCACTAAAAACTGTAAGAACACAAAAACCTAAGACAAAATGGTAAAAATGGCTTCAATTAAACTTTCAAAAGTCAAAAATGTGAAAAATTCCTGATTCGAAAATAACCTGAAATCCTCACCTGGCCTTTACACCCCAATATCCCGGCTCGTTGCTGCACCGCTCCACTGGCAGGCCTTGCTGGTTATTTGTTGCAAAAGGCTCCAGGTGGGTCAGAACGCAGCAGCCTGCCTGGTCCTTGGACTGAAGAGATGGCCGTCTATTTCTAGGCACCTGGACCAGCGTCACTGCTCATCTGTTTCTAAAGGAGGTCTATCCAGGGGCTCGTGCCTTGTCACACCACTGGCCACTGGCCATCTACGCTTCGACACAAGGAAGCCACAGGTCTTCTTTACCGGGTACCTACCCGTGCTGACTCATCCTTCCAAAAGCCAGGATTAGAAGTCACTCACTCTAGTGAGCCAAGGTTTGGAATTCACTCCTCTGGGCTGAACCCAACCTCATCACATTCAGCAAACAGCTGAACACTCACCTATTCACAACCATCACATAGTGTTTACTTTCCACTGCTTTTTGGTATCCTCTCTAGCGCCAGGAAGTTTTTCTGAAGTTTTGGTGCGCTCTACAAATAATAAAACTAAATTCAACGGTTTGAAGCGTAGTTCCTTAGGAGACAAAGTTTCAGGAGCTGGGAGGGGGAAGAAATAGAGGGGCAGCGGGAAGAGGGTGAGCCCCACTGGGAGTAGGAGAGACTGTGGGTGTCCGGAGCAGGCCCCTGGACCGTGAGCTCAGATTGGGCTTGGAAATTGAGCCTACCCTTAAGGCCTCAATGTAGGTGGGGGGCAGGGAGGGGGTTAAGATCCCAGCTGGTGGTGGACTGTGCCAGGGAGACCTGCTTCAGGTCCAGCTACGTTGGGTTTCACCTGAGTACCTTCACCTGGCGATTCAAGCCTGTGTGCAAGTAACTATGTAAGGGGAGCTGAGAAACGTGGGAAGCTCGTGTGATGTGTCCATTACACACCTGTGTGATCTCATATTCATGTGACCACAAAAGGAGGTGTAGGGAAATTAAAATACAAGTGGGCGGATGTCTATACTATATCTGGCAACGAGGTATAGGAAAGACTGCAGAAACATGCACAGGTCTATAGATAGCGCAGAAACAGTCACCGGTCTAGTGTGAGGGGGCTAGATCTGTGGGTAGCAACAAGCAAATAACTAAGGAGGGGCTCTTGAGGGCAAGTGGGGGGGCTGAGTGGCATTCAGAAACAACTCTACAACCTTCTCCCACATGTGCAGGCTTTGGTGATCTCCAGACTCGATTACAGTAATATACTGTATCTGGGTGCGGACAAGACCTCTGTACGCCGTCTTCAGCTCATTCAGAATGCAGCTGCCCACCTATTTCTTAGGTTGCCTCGCCACGCATCTGTCTCCCCTTTGCTCCATCAACTCCACTGGCTCATGGTTGGCAAGCGCATCAAATTTAAGGCTCTCTGCTACATGTTTAGAGCTCAGCACGCCCTGGCCCCCGCGTACATACTCAATCTTGTCAAGCCCTATCGACCCTCTTGCAACCTAAGATCGGCCAACCTTTTCCTTTCCAAAGTCCCTAGAGTACGGCTGACCCACATGGGTGGCTGTTCGTTTTCCTTCCTGGGACCAAAATAGTGGAATTCTCTTCCTCTAGAACTCAGGAATTGTCAATCCCTCCTCGCCTGCCATAAAAAGCTTAAGACCTGTCTTTTTAGCCAGGCCTAATGCCAACTAAGTCTTAATCTTGCTTGTCCGGCTGTCAGCTCCGGGAAACCCTGTTGGGTAGCTGTGCGCTTTATAAATCCTTACAAAAAATGTGTTGCTACCAGCCTACTGTCCCAGAAAGGTCAGAGGTGGTGGGAACCGATTTAGATCTTTTCTACAGGACACTTGTTAAAATAAAAGCGGCAAAGAGGGCCAATCCAGCCAGAAAGGTTTTTGAGATGCAACTGTGAGAATTTGAAATCCTTTCTAGAAATTAAAGATCGCATTAAATTGGAGGACTGTAGGTCGATCTGCAAAATGTATATATCGATTCCGGCTAAGCTGCCAGTATCGAAAAAAGAACAGTAATCGAGTTAGGCCAGTTAACCTCTTATTGGAAGAGTTGACTACACGAAAGGTTGGATTCTAGCACGGATCCTGCAAAGTGAAGCTTCTTACTAGTTGCTCATTAAGGTGTCTTATTTGGTGTCCGCAACACCAGCTCCTCAGCGGAATTTGATCTCTTTTCTGTCTAGGACATTTACAGTAAATGAGCAATTCTACGTTTTGTAAACTGATACTGTGAACTCATTTACACAGTCCTCTCGCGCTTGTTCCAATTATTATTTTTTTGCTTCCCAACACGGCAATGAGCGAGATTAATGAAATCTCCTGCGGAGTAAGAACCAAGCCCTCCAGTTCTCTGGATCCCTGTGACTGCGCATGGTGACCAGAGCTTGCGACTCCTGAAATATGTGAAAGAGTGAGGCTTGAAAGAGCATTTGAAATGAAAAAGAATGTTTAAACCCCGCTCAAGGATTCTCGCACTGAAAATGTCCTTTATGACCGAATGACATCAAACTAAGGCCAAAAATCTATTTTCTTGCTCTTTTATTAATACTTAAAAGGCACCCCTGGGGTTATTAAAGTATTAAGTGAAATTGCAAGCTGGAGCTTACTAGGATCAGTGCCAATTAAGAAATAAATGTAAAATGACCCCCAGGTTCTGCACCCAGGACTAGTGCCGGCTAAATGATGCATAGCTATGAGATGGACATCTGAATGGAGCTGATGAGAATCAAAGGAGCTGAGGCCTGCAGAGATGGACATGAGGAGGGAGCGACATCTGGAACAGTTCACAATCTACAGAACACAGTGAAGAGGGCTTCAGAATATGGTCTGTGGCACGCTCCACTGTGGAATACCCATAGGGCAGGCTACCCCCTAGGACAGTGTTTGGGACAAGCTGGGCTGTCTGCCAAGACGAAGCTCTGTTGCGAGTGGCATCGGATCACGCCCTGATGTTTCAATTGACCATGCCGTTGTGAAGAGACCGCGTTCGTACACAATGTGCTCTGTCTCTCTGAGACCGTATTGATGGTGCACAAAGTTACTTGCACTGTCTCCCCCGCTCTTCAACTGTGCTGGCATTTGTATGGAGTTGTGCTTTGGTCACTTTGGTTTAACTTCTGTAACATACAACTTCAAAATGTTAAACAAACATAGCAAAGGTATCCCAGGGATTGGCTCTAACGGCCTGTTGGCATTCTATGATATATCAGTATATCATTTGAAACTTATCTTTATAAGTGATATACCATAAATCATTGGGGGATGCCTATTCCAGGGATCTGGAGCAGGCTTTTGGCAAGCGTTTTCTCCATCCATTAATAGGCACTGGGCGGAATTATGTCACACTGAACAGACTGATGCACCACAATGAAGACACAAACAAAACACTTCTAGGACAAAAGAGAACACAGTAGAAAGAGTCCTACAAAAGAAAGGAATGGTAGCAAACAAATTGTCTATTATAAAGCTAGGATTAGCATACGTCTGGATTTGACACAACAATCTGGGTTTTAGAGAGAAGACGCGCCCTTAAGGACAGGCCGCGGCAATCGTTGCTGAGTTAGAGAAGATCTGTCTCGAGTCTATCCAGAGAGATCTACATAGTATTACGTCTCAATGAAACCTTTGTTTGAGCCAGAAAGAACCCCTGCCACTCCGGAACATACACTGTAATCAGTTGAAGAGAAATCTTTGTTTGGGTCACAGCGAACATTGGCCCCATAGTGACTTACATTGCCTTCAATCATCAACAAATCTATATTTGGGACAGAGAGATGACCCACCTCATAGGAAAGTGTGTGTTGTGCTAGGTTGCAAGATCTTTCTTTAGAATGCCCATCTCGCAGGAACCTACGTTGTGTTCACTTGCAGCAAAATCTTAATTTGGGGCAGAGGCATGTTCCGCCCCGTAGAGTCCTACATTCTATTCAGCTGCGGTAACATTTTTGGGCAAAAAGAACACTGGCAGAAAGGGACTTGTGTTGTGTATAGTTCTAATGAAATATTGTTTGGATTTGGGAGAACAACTGCTCTATTGGGGCTTGCATACTGTGTTCCGGTCTGAAGAAACCTTTTCATAGCATTATCAAGGCTGTGTTGTGTAGTAATTGTGAAACAAACACTCGACAAAATAAAACGAAAATAGGAGACTTGATTCATTACCCAATGTATTTATACTGGACAATGTGATCCACAGAGAAAGCAACGATGTCTCAGGAATAAGAAGATTGTTACCCTGTGTGCCTTTTTAGGGCTCGCCTGAGCCAGCGCATGCGCTGCTCTGGCGAGACATTTAGTGAGTGGGCTTTAAAAAGCCGACCAAAGCTTTTTGTGTGGCATAGAGCGTGCGGTTACACGCACAGTAATGCGCATTCCTCGCATCGCTCAATCAGGCGCCATCTGGCTTTCCTCTTGCTTGCTCTCCCAAGCGTGCGTTTCAACACTCCGCCCCCCACCACAGAGCGCGTCTCGTAGCCACGCGTCTTCCTTGCTTTCATGTTAGCATTTGTGGCTTGCATGCTCGTTGTGACCGCTCTGGTTTCCTCTCCTCGCTTCAACCGCCCCCCGCCACAGAGCACACATGTACAGCAGGTAGGACCACTGTGCCGCAAAAACATGTGACTCACTCGTTGTGGCCGCTCTGGTTTCATCTCCTCGCTTCCACCGCCCCCGCCTCAGAGCACACATGTACAGCAGGCAGGACTGCTGCGCCGCAAAAACATCATGTGACTCATGCCGCACTTTTACTTTCACAATAGACGCAGCCTTTCCCTTAATGAGGCAGCAACGCGTCTTCAATCCTCACTGCTCCTCCCTCCCGCAGCATTCAGATCACATGCATGTGCTTTATTTCTTGCAGACGCACTTCACGGTGTGCCTTTAGCTCCTAGTCCAGTTATCCTGCTCCATCATGGCCGCCGCCGTATTGTGTTTACTAAGACTCAGCTGATGTGCCCCGTCTCTCTTTTCAGGTTTCTTCATCTTGTCGCTAATTAACTCCACATTGCAATCAGTAACCTTCGTTGAGCTGTTATTTATGTGTACTCTTCACTTTGGGTGCCAAAATCTTTCAAGATCACCACACCTTCCCGATATGGTCGCCGTATATTGTTGGGTTCATCGCGATCCACCACGTTATCACGTGACCTTCCCCATGTTGGTAAAACCGAGCCCGCGTATGCACACGCTTGTAATAGCATTGTGTTACTCGCAGCCGCGAGAGGAGAATTTGAAGAACGTTTGGCGTACATTCAGGTTAGTCTCAGGACCTGGCTTCCTTTTTAGTTGTACCGATGCAGACGTTTTGGGAGTACGCTATGACCCTTAGTGTATTTCATCATTTTGGTTATAGGTGACCCGCATTTGTTGAAGTTCATTATCGTGCCTCGTGCTTAAGGTATCAGCTTTCTTCTGTTTATCACTTTCACTCGGCATATTCTGTCACTGCTTCGGTTGTTTAATGCTTAACTTCTTGTTTCAGGAGCTCGTAATACATTGTCATTTCGCAAGATACTGGCAGTTCTTTCTTTTTATTTTTAGTAAGTGCAAGTCTTTAGTAAGGGCCACATCTTGTGACGTTTGCACGCACGTTTTTTTCCCCATGGGTGTCGCCTCGTATCCTTTGGCTTATTATCTTTATCACTTCACAGCGTGGGTCATCTAGGTTTGTTTTGTATGTCACTCATTCCCGTTGCTTGCTCATTTCACTGCTATTCTTCACCTTCTTTCTTGCATGCTGACTTCCATTTGGAAGAAAAATGTAAATACATTTGGTAGATAACAAATGTCCTATTATTCTGCGTTCCCAGACTTTTGATAAACAAGCATTGGCATAGCCAATAGGTCTAGCCTTTGGGACCTTATAAGTGTTTAGTTATCCAGCACAATATCCTTGGTGCAACAACATCACCTGTTGCATGGCTAAACACTTATAAGGTCCCAAATGCGAGACCTATTGGCTATGCCAATGCTTGTTTGGTTAGCATCAAAGCAGGTGCTTTGAAACCAACTGCAAAGCACTGCTAGCAAACAGCCACACAAAGCTCTCTGCCAGCAAACAGCCACACAAAGCCAGTCGAGACACAGAGGCCTTAACAATTCAATTCTACAGACATGTTCTGACAGGGATCACCCAGTATGCCTCCCACATTACGCTGTCTATCTGTAAAAAGGCCCACAGACCCAATTCAGGGGGGAGACTCCTACATCCCCCTATTATTTCAAAATCTCCTACTTTCCTCTTCCAAAGGTCAACATGTATGTTATCTGCATTGATATGGATCCTCGCTACACCTAATTGTAGGCTTTTTCAGATCTCCTACGAGTACCCTGAAGTGACCAGGTAGGGGCACCTATTTAAGTTTAAAGCATACATAATATATGTATAACATAATATATGTATAATGCAAACCTAGTAAATAGACAGTGGAGTAGAAAACAATACTGTCAACGAAAGAGGAGTAGCTGTGATCTAAGAGGGGAAGAACTTATGGATGAATGAATACAGAAAGAACCACCTTTTCAGCTCACACCATTCCTCAGGCTGAAGAAGGTTAGGGTTGCGGTCAGGAGAGGGACAACCAGAGTGCTGCTCGTCAACACACCCTTGCCGCAAAGTGACAGGTACACCCAAGCACAGCATAGCATTAATCAAGATATAACACTTAGCTTGGCTTTAAAAAAACGCAAAGCGGAGGAGCAACAACACCACAGAATGGTGCTGTGGTGTTGAAAGCCTGAAAGACAGGGCCACACTGATATGCCACAGTGGGTGCTAGCTTATGACATCATGTGTCTATCAGTCCTAACGACAGGATACCAGTACCCTCATCGCGATGCCCGGAGGTGCATCTGGAAGAAGTATGGGGCAGTGAGAGCAGCACACACCACTGCCACTTTTCAACACGTTCAACAACCGGCTGGGGTAGCAAGGTCAATGCACAAGTGTAAAATTCTATCCTTTGTGTGCCCCGTCCTAGGGCCGCACTGGAGGCTCTCGGTTCCAGAAGGACAAACTATCACCGGGAGAGGCTCTGGTGCCCAGGAGAGCCGCGTCCAGGAGACAATACTGCAAGGAGATTTAATTCTGCCTCATCAGAGCAGCAGAGGTTGGCTCTCAACCAACTCACCTATTTACCTCCAACAATGCTGGACCTGGCGGTACTCCTGGGCCATCTCTCTTTGCGACCTGAGACTCCTACCATTTGCAGATGTATTTTAATCCACCGTTTCCTCGGTAATCAGGACCTCGAGCAGCGAACCTCACCGTCATCTCATCACAGCAAAAAGCCCCATGAAGCTTGGTCCCACTAGCAGCGAAGAGATCCTTTGCCCAAAGCTGGTCTTCTTAGAAGTTGCAGAGATGTTTACTGATCCACTACCTACATGGTGGGGGACAAGCTCTCAATGGCACCACGCACGGCCAACACGACATGCATGGTCATTGCCAGCAGGGACTAGATCTCTAGCAAAGAGCAGTATCTTGTACAGGATCCATTTTAGGGCATTAGCATCCTTTCCCCTGGTCTCCTCATTCCTCACTCATTATACCTTAATCCTCATCCGTCTGTCCTCCTCCCTTGCCTCTCATTCTCCACACCCCTCACTCTTAAATTTCAATCCAAAATCCTCACTCCTAATTCATTACAGGGTCAGACTGGGAACACCAACCAGCCCTGGCAGATTGCTGCTTGACCAGCCCTGGGAGAGTAAAAAGCACCACTCCTGCTTTTTACAGGGGGCCGATATTGCAGCTTGGCTGCAAAACTGCCCCCCAGTGACCAAACCGGCCCCCACGGCCACAAAACCGGCCTCCACCCCTCCGACCCACTGGGGAAATGCCCAGTGCCCGCTACGGCCAGTCCGGACCTTTTTCCTTACTCCTCATCCCTCACATCTCATTCCTCAATTCTCATCACTCATTCTTCATGTGTCCTTCCTCCACCCTCACTCTTGAGGGGTATTGGGGTGTCAAGGGGGAATAAACAACGTTTAAAAAAAAGTACCTACAGTCGGTCGCGTCGCGCTTTTCTACTCCAGGCGGCACAGGCTCCCAGAATGCCCTCCGGCCAATCCTGAAGCTGCTCTGACGCATGAGAGCATTGCGCTCTAGGGCTGATTGGGAGTCTGTGCCTGCTCTCTCCAACCCAGCTGCTTTGCAGGGCTGGAGAGAGTTTTTACTGCGCATGACGGTTTGGCTGGCCTAGAGTGTCAGCCAAAACGTTATAGGCTGTGAAGAGAGTGCAGTACCATTGCTGTCAGTACCTGTCCCCCCCCCCCCCAGGCCCTACACTCAAGACTGGGCAGGAAAGGAAAAATAAAACAAGTGTTTATACCCGTTTTATTATCCTTTCCTGCCGTTTTTGGGGGATGGTGGCGACGCTCTTCTGCCATCGCGGAGGAGCCACCGCTGCAAAGGCATGGATATTGTGTAGGCCTCCAGGCATCTTGATCTTGCAAGGTCTGGTTGGGTGCTGACGTCCAGTTCCTTGACCCTGACCCAGTCCACTCTGCAGATGAGGCGGGCAGGCAGAGGGTGACAGTGGAGCTCTCCAGGGGAGGGAGATCCAGTCAGACCTCTTCAGGCCTTTGATTTGAAAGATGGCAGCTTGAAGACCCTATTTAGGGGGTATGCGGCTCTCCTGGATGCCTGGAGATTACATTCGCTGAGACGACGAAAGATAGGGCGTATAATGTACCCAAGACAAGGGCATAAGGACTGAAGCTAGCTACGACTCATTTTTAGAAATGCACCTCGATTGTTGCACTTCTTTGATTTGAAAGGGAGGGTACCCGCACTTCCCAGTAGTGAACAGGTATCCAAGGATTGTGAGAACCTACACTTCTTTGATTTGAAAGGGAGGGTACCCGCACTTCCCAGTAGTGAACTGGTATCCAAGGATTGTGAGAACCTGCACTTCTTTGATTTGAAAGGGAGGGTACCCGCACTTCCCAGTAGTGAACAGGTATCCAAGGATTGTGAGAACCTGCACTTCTTTGATTTGAAAGGGAGGGTACCTGCACTTCCCAGTAGTGAACTGGTATCCAAGGATTGTGAGAACCTGCACTTCTTTGATTTGAAAGGGAGGGTACCTGCACTTCCCAGTAGTGAACAGGTATCCAAGGTTTGTGAGAACCTGCACTTCTTTGATTTGAAAGGGAGAGTACCTGCACTTTCAGAGGTAAGCAGGTATCCTAGGATTGTGGGACCCTGTACCTCTTTGTGCAGCTACCATGCTAGAATGAGTACCTGCACTTCTTTGATTTGAAGGACAGAGTACCTGCATTTCTCTCTGTAAAAAAGACATACCCTGGGATAGTTGGAACCCGTACTTCTTGCTTTGAAAGGGAGAGAACCCGCGCTTCTCAGTACCAAACAGGTACCCTGGGGAAGTGAGAACCTGACCACATACCCTGTCACAATGAGAGCCTGCAATTCTTTGAAGAGGTGTCTCTGGGACAGTGAGGACCTGCACTTCTTTGATTCTGAAGGAGAGAGTACCTGCACTTCGGAGTATCGACTGTGGGACAGTAAGAACTCGAAATGATTTATTTCCATTTGAAGCACATGCCACTAAGTGGGCGGAGTTTGGTCCTTGAGGTAAAATGATGGCATCCTTTCTGTAGCTCAGACAACCTGACGATCACTCTGGGACATGGGGGCTGCCGGACAGATACAACAACAAGCAGGCGGCACGCTGCACTGTGTATACCAACAGTTGTTACTTTACTTCCCTATGTATAGCTCATTTCTATCATCTGTGCGGTCTCGTGGCGCTTTCGGAATCTGGGTGCCCTTTCCCCGTGGCTCTGGGAAGCCTCGTCGATGGGAGACGTGGGGTTCTGAGGCATTCTTACACCTTTCTGCAGCGTTATCTTTCATAAGCGTGTTGATGGCTTCAGATGGAATCCAAGCCCGGGCTCAGGCTCAGTGGTCCCGCCCTCTAAACTCCGACCCCGTGCACCCAGAGGGACTCTGGGAAGGCGAGTCCTGAGGCGGAATCACATCAAAAAGGACTCCGTGTTCCAGCGTATTTTTAGAGGAGTCCCTATATTGAAATACTATATGCATTCCATCAGTCGCGCAGTCTCTTAATTAGTCTGACTCCCACTAATTGCCTCGGTAATTAAAGGGCATTAGGGGAAGGATGCTAGATCTGGGATGATTAGAAATGTTTTGCAAACAGGTCCTTGTAAGGAGAGGTCTACAGCACACCAGGAATGTCTGGAGAGGGGGAGCCAGCTCGGGCGAGCACAAGCATCTTTGCACAGAGGTGAGCGATGAGAAAGAGTTCTGAGGCCCTCTGGGTATGCAGAAATAACGTGACACGTCACAGTCCTTACAGCCCAGCTCTGGGCCCTCCAGGCTCCTGCCCCGCCCATCTCACACGTCACCACAGCCCCTAGCACAGCTCGCCTTGGCGTCTGATGCCCAGGGCCAAACTGCCAACCCCTCCTGTGCCCGCCCTGCTGCCTCTGTCCTCACATTTCAAACCTCTCTCCCTCTTCGTAAACATTCACATCCCTTCTTCATGACTCTTCAACTAGTCACTTACTAGCAGCTTGGACTGCTGTGGTGCTACCAGATCTGAGCAAAATAATGGCTTGCCTCTTCCCTCCCTTCTTCTAGCTACCTGTTTCTCGACTGCCTTTCCTTTGTAAAATCCTCGAACACCTATAATTCACTAGGCACACTTTGTACCGGTCTCTTAATTACCTACTTAAAAAAAATATTTTATCTAACATAAAATATAAGCTGCAAGTGTACAGAAAAAAAGGATTGTTCAATCAATGCATCTAATAAATTGGCTATAAACAATAATTTAGAATGTAGCTTTACACTGACAAGTTCACATAAGCCTTAATAAATAGATTAAAAACAAGTGCATACAATAAATACAATCATGGTATTAAATATATTGCAGCATCCCTTTAGATCATTCCAGCCTCCAAATAGCAATCAATAACTAACACCCCCACATACAGTTGTCAACACCCCCACCTACAGGTGCCTAGTGTTAAACTTAAAAGAATGGGTGGTCGGTCATCTGCCGATCTTGGTCCCGTGTTTTGGAACTCCCTCCCCATTGCAATTCGTAATGAAACCTCATATTTGACTTTTCGTAAACTTTTAAAAACATGGCTATTTAATCAATAATTTTAATCTGTATCTTTGATTTCACTTTATTGCTTTTGGTCCCTTGTCAGGTTTAGCGCTGGGAAACCCTTGTTGGGTAGCTGTGCGCTGTATAAAATTAATCTAACATAACATAACATAACAGTAGTTCCAAGTCCCACCCCTAACAACCCATGCAAGGACGGGTACTTCTGTCCTCTGAATCCTCTTGGGATATCAGAGAGCCAGCAGCTATTCGGCGTATCCAAGTCTGTGTCTCGGGTCAGCAAACAGTCCTGGGGCAAACTCCCTTAATACTTTTTTAGGTAGCTTGACTCATAAAAGCACTTTCACTATCACATTCGTTATTCCCCACTTTCAAGCCGCAGTGCTCAGAACAGTTATCTTCTGTTCAAGAGCAAGTACCACTAATCATTTCTCCCAGCTAAGCCTGCTAGCGAGATGCTCTTGAAGAGTCGGTCATAGGGCTGGTAGAGCCACCATGTTTTATAGTTTTTATTTAATTCATTGCAAACACTTTTTAATCGCCATTTGCAAAAGTCTCTGCGCCTGATTTAAAAATAAATTCAGAAATCTGTCCCCATAGGTTTCCAAACTCGAAAGAAAATGTTCAACTTTTTGAAACTAAAAAGATTTCGAGTTTCCCTCTGGAAACATGAGACAGTCACATATTTCCAGGTGCACTTATGGAAAACTTTCCTGAACTGAGACAATCACAGATTTCCAGGCGCACTCATGAGATCTTTTGTGAATTCCATTTTCTTATACATAAATATTCACTCATTAATTTTCATGAGAAAATATGCAGCGCAGTCAAAATTTACTTTGTGTTTTTTCTCCCACAGTGAAGAAAATTCCCTTTTGGACAAACCTCTTTCTCTACAGCCCACCACTTTTGAAGCGTTATTTCCCACCCTGGAAAGATATTTACTCCTATTTGGAATAAGGCCCATATGTACTAAAGCATTTCCCATTGACACAAAATAGGGAGCACCTGTTGACGCATCTCATCCTAAATGTCTTACCTTTGCCAGGGTACAGTGGTGAGGTAGAGGAAGGACTGACAACAGGAAGAGCCTGCTACTGCCTTCCCAAGCCTCTGATTGACAGCACTGGGTGTCATAAAGGGAGGAGACTGCACCCGCACAGCACTAGGCCATGCACCTCCAAGGGTTCATAGTCCAGCTCATGGTGACTCCTGAGGATGCTTCTGGTAAATGGGCAGAAACCAGGTGACAGCCAGAGTGTGCCGGAGTAAACTGGTGCCAGCAAAGGTGTGCGACGTTGTCAACTCTGCAACTCTGTAAAGTTGCAGAATGTGTCAACTTTGCCTGCGGGTCAATTTCACTGCAAAAACAATGTATGAGGGCAGTTCTGCTCTTACTTTTTCTCCTATCAGAATTCTTCTTCCAAAAGTAGGTCCCGTATGGCGTGTGGAGAGAGCTCCGGAGGATCCATTCTGTACAGCGTATACAATGTTAGTGCTAGGGAAAGTAAACATGGTGTCTAGTCAGGGAAGCACTGTATGCAAGGGATACAGAGGTAATGCAGGAAAAAGTTAAGATGGCATCTGAGAGGAGTTGGGCTAACGGTTAGGGCGCTCGACCTCGGACCTGGGGAACTGGGTTCGGGTCTCGGTAATGACGCTGAACATCTTGCGATTCTGGGTAAATCACTTAATCTCCCCGTGCCTAACAAAAAATGAATGTGTGTCCTCATGTAACGTAACTGGTGCTATGTAAAGCGCTCCGATACCCGATTGGATTCGGGTTAAGTTCGCGCTATATAAAACTCTGCAAAAAAAATAAAAAATCTGGGGCACACTCGTGGAGATGTGTACAGTCTGTAGAGAGATAGCGTTAGGAAAAGTAAACATGGTTTCCGGAGAGCAGACCATGCCAGGGAATCCATTCTATGGAGTCAATGCAAAGATCTTTTCAGGAAACGTCAACATGGCGTCTGGAGAGCGTTCCAGGCCAAGAGATTAATTCTGTGCAGCGGTCACAAAGATATTACAAGGAGAAGCAAACATGGCGTCTGGAGTGCATTCCTCAATGGGAATGTGATTATCAGCATGCTTCTACAAAGAGTGCAGAGAAGACGAGCCTGCTCCATGCAGCGCTGGGGAAGTCGCGTGGTTTGATAAAGAATGAACTATTTGATGATACAATCAGCTGAGCTGTGGGGGAGTTCTCTGCCAGCAAAGGGCGGACATTTTGTATCAGGAGGGCTGGGGGTAGGGGACCGTACAGTCTGAGGTACACAAGCAATCTGAGATGAAAAGACTGGGCATCGATCTAAGGGAGCAACGGACCCTGGTAGATAATCCAGTAAACAAAGCTCAAGAGAAGGTACTGCTCATGTCAGAAGATAAGAAATGTGTGCACAATTCGCATTAAGGGTAATTTCATGCAGTTTTCTTCACTTGTTTGAATCCCGCTCTCTCAAATCCCCACCATCCACTCGCTCCATGCGTGACTACACCTTTTAATTTCTAGGTGTGGTGCGGAGTAGCTATGTCTAGCTGGAGTATGCGACAAGAAAAGAAAAATTATAAGGTTTATTATGTAGTTTAAGGCAAATTATGCGGCACGTTCTGTGTTATTATTTTCTAACAGTTGCAATATTTTAATACCAATAGGTACTGATAAAAAATGGATGCCAATGGAGTGGAAGCTTTAAAGGTATCTTGAGTATAAAAATTATAAACACCTAGGAGATGTTATACAAAATGTTATTAAACAGCAATTCATCATTTTGTCTTGCATGAAAGCACGGAAAAACCATTTCCTCAATATTGTTTACTCCCCCCCCCGAATAAAATAGTTCGTGAAAACTGATACATAATACGGCTCAGCAGTTCCTAAACATTCATGGAATTACTTATTATCATTAAAAAAAAGTTTATCACTTACTTTCTGGTCATGACAGCTATATGTCAAAAGCTCCTGTGGTGCTCAATGTCAGGATATTCTGTGTTCTGTGGGGCTTTTAGAAGTACCCTTTCCATTAAGAAGCAGACAAATCTCAATAGTTGACCGGGTAAGATCCAAGACATCCAACCTTAAAAAGAGATGTCAATAGTTTGGGACTTCTAAATTCAATAATTCAAGATTTGCATAGACAATTATGTTAGCATGAATTGGCATTAATTGTGAGAATCATTGTCATGACAAAGAGTTAATCACTCTTTCTAACTAATGTATAAATGTTGGACATGTCCTTCTCGCTGTAGACAAAAACACTTATCCCAGTCCTCCCACTGGGAGTAGTAACACCACCTGAGCATAGTTCACACTCAATTAACAGTCATGAGGTGGTGACATTTTGAAAAGTGTCAGGTGGTGGTTTGAATTTCATATCCAATGATCTTAGTATTTTTTGATTATTGGAAACCAACTTTTTAGTACTGAAATTTGCAGATTACGCTGCAGAAAGTGAATTATTTAGTAAGTATGACAAAGCCATGATTAATTATCCACACCATTTTATTGGCCCTGCTAGAAACATGCATACATATTTTATAGAGTGATGTTGTCTGTGTGAAGCCTTAACAATGCTCATGTATATCAGGCGCATGCCTGATTAATGGAAAGATGTTCAGACTGGGGATTGCAGTACTGTTGTACAACTGCGATTAGGTACTAGCACACGCCTGATTAAAGAGACAGTAGAATGTGCATCAGAAACCACTGGAGATAAAACAAACTGTTATCCAATATAAAAACTGTATATATATATATATATATATATATATATTCATATCTCCAAACCACCTGTAAGAAATACTACGCCAGTGATCTTGCTGCTGCAAATAAAAAGAACTATCACATTTATCATTGAACTCTCCTACAACACTAAAATCATCCCTCACTATGCCTTTTGTAATGAATTAGCTGCCTTCGTGCTAAATAACATTATTTAAAACTGTGCATCAATATAAATCAAATCCTCTGTTCATCTCAACATCGATTGCCCGGAAACAAAACACTTTTCATTCTTTTGAGCAGTTCTGCAACCTTTCATTAGACTCTTTTCAACAGTGAATGAGGAACTGCTGAGGCGGCGTTCACTTTGACCCTATTCCTGTAGTAATGCTACATAAGTAAATCCCTGAACTAACACAGAGAATCTACCACACTATTCATCTCTCCCTGAGCTACTGACCTTAAACAGGGAATAGTCAAACCCCATGTTGAAAAACCCCTACCTAAATCCAGGGGCCATAGCTTAGGGGCCTCCAACCTTTTCTTTAGTCAGAGCTGCTTATGTTCAATGAAAGGCATCCCGAGCTACTAATATCGTTAGTAATGTAGTGTTGTAATAGTCCCCACATCAGACAAGATTACGTTAGCACCAGTGATCACCACAGTGCACGAGGAATGTTTACCATAAGTGACGTACAAAAGGATTTGTCCATTTAGAATGTCCTTATATGGGACAGACATAACCGTTATAGCCATAATACCCCTGGCACTAAGGTAATAGTATTAATAATAATTCTCCCCAACACAAGATGATTTATGACTCAAAGTTCAGCTAGTAATAGATTTTGGAAATGCAACCATTTGTTTCTCCTAACATCAGATTAGGAGTTCTAAAGGTACACCCATTTTTCTCTCAAAAACCCACTTTTCAATTTTGGTATACATATATTAATTCATACACGCGAAAGCATTTAATTTAGTACCTGGGCTGCACATAGGAGGGCTACGTAGACGTAGCTGCAGAGCTACCAGTAGCTCACAAGCTACTCATTGGAGAAGCCTGCTATAGACCTATCACTCTTCTTCCAGAGATAGCACAGATTTTAGCCAGACTGGTGGCCAATCAACTATCATCTTTTCTGGAACAACAAACCTTCGATGATACTCTAGTTGGCTTTTGTTCAAATTGAAGCACCGTGCCCACTGATAGCAGTCCTAAATGATCTTCGTCTGGCTGCCACCTGTAATAACCCTAGTCCCTTGATCGTATTGCATTTGTCGGCAGGTTTTGATACAGTCGACTATAATATTCTGACCACAAGACTTGCTAGATGTGGGATCCAGAGGAATGCTTTATCCCGGTTGCCGTCTTTCTTGAAATGTAAGTCCCAGAGTGTAACACTCAACAAGTATATATGTCTTTCTACAATAAACACTGGGATTTCTCAGGGATCCATACTCCACCACTATCTGGTTAACATCTTATTTCTACCTCTCTCACAGCTAATTAGAAGTCTGGGATGTCAATTCTACACACATGCAGATAACACCCAAATTATATTTTGTCTAAATGGTCCTAATGTGCATCAGGAAATGCTAGCTTGCATCTTAGAAAGATAGAGAGAACAACTGGTGGAAGATCAGTTTGGACAAAATGGGGGTCATGGTGGTGGGAAATGATCCTCTGGCCTGGACCACTTTACAAAGGCCATCTATACTTGGCCCCTTACGCTAAAACCATGTACCAACCTTCTAAAGCATTGGGTACTCACAAACTTTCTCTCGGGGGCCAAATTTACAGTGTGGTTTGTGGCCGAGGGCCGCACCGGTGGGGGCGGGGTCAGAGGGGGAGGGGCGGGGCTAAAGCAAAAAAAAGATTTGACCATGAGGTTGAGCACAGGTCCCTGCAGCAGACGCCTTCGTCCACTGAGCCACCAGACCCAGCATACACAGATCCCTCTCTCTCTCTCTCCCTCTCCCCCTCCCTCCCCTTCCCTCCCCTTTTCCCTCCTCTCTCCCACTCCCTCCCCCTTTCCCTCTCCCTCCCTGTCTCTCTCCCTGTCTCTCTCCCTCCCTGTCTCTCTCCCTCCCTGTCTCTCTCCCTCCCTGTCTCTCTCCCTCCCTGTCTCTCTCCCCCTGTCTCTCTCCCCCTAACTCTCTCCCTGTCTCCCTCCCTCCATCGCCCTCCCTCCATCGCCCTCCCTCCGTTGTCCTCCCTCCCCCCTCTGTCTCCCTCCTCCCCCTCTGTCTCCCTCCTCCCCCTCTTTCTCCCTCCCTATGTCGCCCTCCCTATGTCGCCCTCCCTATGTCGCCCTCCCTCTGTCGCCCTCCCTCTGTCGCCCTCCCTATGTCGCCCTCCCTATGTCGCCCTCCCTATGTCGCCCTCCCTCTGTCGCCCTCCCTCTGTCGGCCTCCTCCCTCTCCCTCCCTCTCCCTCCCTCAGTCTCCCTCCCTCTGTCTCCCTCCCTCCCTCTGTCTCCCTCCATCTCCCTCCCTCCGTCTCCCTCCCTCTGTCTCTCTCTCTGTCTCCCTCCCTCTATCTCTCCCTCCCTCTCTCCCTCTGTCTCCCTCTCCCTCCCTCTGTTTCCCTCCCTCCCTCTGTCACCCTCCGTCTCCCTCCCTCCCTCTCCCTCTGTCTCTCTCCCTCCCTCCCTCTGTCTCCCTCCCTCCCTCCCTCCGTTTCCCTCTCTCCCTCTGTCTCCCTCCCTCTCCCTCCCTCCATCTCCCTCCCTCCGTCTCTCTCTCTCTGTCTCCCCCCCTCTATCTCTCCCTGTCTCTCTCCCTCCCTCTCCCTCTCTCCCTCTGTCACCCTCCGTCTCCCTCCCTCCCTCTGTCTCCCTCCCTCTGTCTCCCTCCGTCTCCCTCCCTCCCTCTGTTTCCCTCCCTCCCTCTGTCTCCCTCATCTCCCTCTCCCTCCCTCTCCCTCTCCCTCCCTCCGTCTCCCTCCCTCTGTCTCCCTCCCTCTATCTCTCCCTGTCTCTCTCCCTCTGTCTCTCTCCCTCTCCCTCTGTCTCTCTCCCTCTGCCTCCGTCTCCCTCGCTCCCTCCCTCTCTGCCTCTCTCTGTCTCCCTTCCTCTGCCTCCCTCCCTCTCCCTCGGTCTCCCTCTCGCTCCCTCACCCTCTGTCATCTCACCCTGTGTGTGTGTGTCAGCCCTCATCCGGGGCTGAGACAGCTTCCCAGCGCGCGCACAGCCACACTGAGGCAGCTTCCCAGCGCTCACACACAGCCCCACCCGAGTACTTCACAGGTCGTTAAAAGACCATTTACATGTTAAAGCTTTGTTGTATTTCACCTCTTAGGCCCCTGCAACTCCACTTTGACAATCACTGGAATCCCCCGGCCCCCACAGAGCAGAGTCTCAGAGTCCAGGCTGCTGCACCGGACACTCTGACAGTGTTAGCTAACATTATTTAATTTGTTTTTAAAACACATGCAGGATGTCTGCAAGGTCCGCGGGCCGCCGAGGTAGGCTTGCCGGGCCGCTGGCGGCACGCGGGCCGTACTATGAGTAACCCTGTAATCTAAAGCATTTCCAGGTTTCTGCCGTTGTCTTTGCTAGCACTTTACATCAGCATACGCGGAAATCTTTACCTCCCCTTCTCTCTGAAGAAGGTATAAAAACTGAAGCGATCATTATCATTAGTTCCAGACATGACTACTGCAACACGCTTTACCTTGGCACCTCTGATCAACAGTTACACTGACATTAAATCATTCAAAATCAAGGTGTAAGAGTAGTAACTTACGCTTCCCACCACAAGTCAGTTAAATCTATTCCATCTAAACTCCACTGGTTTACCCCCTACAAAACCCTCTGTTTGGTACATACATGTTTGTATAGAGTAGCTCTTGATAGTCGTAACACTAAGATAATCAAGTACGCCCATGCAAGGACCTTCTGCTCAGCTCCCTCACATGTACCTGCTATTCCTTGGTTCAATATGTCTTCTTTCAACGGCACATCATTCCTCAGCCTGGCTCCTCAGCTATGGAACAGTCTGCAGCCTGGGCTGAAATGTATTTCTTTATAGTTCCTTTTTAGAAAAAAAATTCAAAACCTTCCTCTTTCCTCAAGAGACACTGCTACAGGCATCTGGTTCCTCTCAACGTTATAGCACCAAGGGACCAAAAGGTGTATGTTTATGCGCTATAAATAATCCAACGAAACTAAACCCAATAATATGTCTTATTTCATTCGTAGCCGCTGCATCGAACCTCTTCACCGCCTTCCTGCCTCACTTGGAGCTGCTTTTGACTGTAATTAGCCCCTGGTTGGATATATCTATCCTACACCTACAAGAAGACTTTGCACATTTAAGAAGCCCCAGACGGCTAGACCCTGGGAAGTCTAGGGTTGCAGCGGGTGAAGGTAGGGAGTCCAGGGTGGATGGTGAGGTGAAGAGACAGAATTTATGCTGGGGCTTGAGAGCAGTTCAATCCGGTCACCTACACATCCTTCTGCGATCCAGCAGTCCCCTGTCGGCATGCATCACACTACTAGTTTAGAATGACCAGCCCGCGTTTTAAACCTTTTTAAAGGTTAGTTGTTGTAGCAGTGCTTGAAAGGAAGAGTTGAAGGCGCTGCAGAGTATGAGGCCTTCACCTCTGAGATGTTTGATCCTGGGCTTTGCTCCTGGATTCCCGCTCTCAGACTGTCAGAGAATGGCTTGATTGAGGTTCCTCAAATGTCTGTAGTAGGGCAGTAGTAGTTGCTTTCTGCATCCGACCTGGGCCTGCCCTTCACAAAGCCTTGTCTTTCCTGGGCTCTTGTCTTATCCTATTCAGACCTCCTCTTCCATGATAAGCTGTCTTGTACTTGTTAAAGTTGGCCAGTGAGTTTTGGAAGGGCATGTAAATTGTATTACAGTAATCCAGTCATGCTATGATTTGCGTTCCAGTGATCTATACTTAATTACTACTTTGTAAAATTGGGCGTCGCTCTTGGTTCATTCCCTCCATTCTGAAGACTGGAAGCGTTCACAAGATATGCGCCTGTGAATCCTATTTTAGTCTGATGCGTGCTTGGAACGTGAAAATGGAGCGACCTATTGTAAGCAGCCGGCTGCTCGCAAGGCACGTAGTCGCTAGCTGTGATGAATAGACAAGTGACAATTCATCTACAAAGTAAGTAATCAGTGACACCAGTGCACACACAGCGAACCTTGACAAATGCGCTGTAAGGATCCGAACAACGCGAAAGACTAACCAAAGGATCGTTCGGAACAAATTTGCGTCCCACTGTTGCTTACTAAATGATGCCGCTGGTAGTGTGCCACTGCATGCATTAAGAGTTTCTGCGATACTGTTTAAGGGAGCTTGAAGGGCAGGAAAATCTTCTTAACAAACCATCAGTAACTGATAAAGCAAACCATTTTAGCCATCAAGCCCTCCAAGGTTACGTCCCTCTTGTTAGAAATTTCAGAGGCACATTTTCTTGGTCTCCTTTCTGGTCACTCCCTCCAGGCTTCATTTGCTGACTTTGCAAGACTATCGGAGGGGCTGGATCATTTCAGTCGGTGGAGCCCCCCTGCGGAATTGCCTTACATTACTTCCATGTGGGAGGCATGATGACTGCCTAACTCAAAAGGGCCGCAAAAGCCTGTTTTACCCCAATGTGAAAATCTTTGTGTATTATTCACGATTTTGCATAATGAGTTACTTGGCAGTGGCAGTTCTGGGGACCTCCGCATTAGTTCTTAAAAGCATAAATGTTAAAGTAATCTGCTATGAGGGGGCAGTACATTATTCATCACGACGCTAGGCAAAGGAGAGCCAAGGACATCTCCGGCTGTTCAGACACCCTCGTTCTTCGTAACATTGCAGAGACACAGGGGACTGGTTAGCTGATGAAAGTGGCAGTAAGCCAGTGAGATGGGTCTGTAAATTAAATGCTTGCCGCTGAAACATGCAGTAGTCTGTAGATCACAAGTGTTTATCCCATCAAGGTCGATAGGATTGTTCATTTTTTTATGTGCGGTGTTCTCTGCCCGACTGTGGAGTATCCCACTTGTAAACTTACTATTAAAATGCAGTTTTGTGAATACTGAAAAAGCATAAACGTACACAAACATTTAAGGTTACCTTTGTGAATCAGGCCCTAAATCTCTACTGTCTGTGGTTTTATGTTGTGTCACGTTTCAGTAAAAAAAGGACATTGCTGTTAGCAAATACTCTGTTTCTAGTGTCATGTGAACTGTAGTAAGGTTATAAAAGCATTGTTAACCTATTTGCAGGCATACACACATCTTCGTTACGCTGGGCACTAGGCCATACGTGCCAGTCGTAGACTTGTATTTTCAGCCATGGCAGCGAATCTGAAAGCCCCTTGAAGCAGCATTATACAGCCTCCAAGTGCTCGGGCAATATCTAAATTTAGCCTGTCAGACTCTCTGCCCACTTCAGAGTCAGAGGCATCACCCATTGCTGAAGAAATGATGTCGTGGAGGGCTCGACTCGCGACACAGGGGCCACAGACTAGAGCTGTCTTCATAAAGCCATACTGCAGCGACAGAGATATCCTTCACTCAGCATACTATCCCATTTCTTCCACCAGGGTTTTATTTATTTTTTATTTATAAGGTTTTATATAGCGCGAACTAGACCTGATGAGGGTATCAGAGCACTTTACAGAAGTTACATCAAAAGAAAAGTTGTGCGCTAGTCACAAGTGGTCCTGCTCCCCTTTGAACTGACATTGGCGCATTCTCCCCACGTTCAAACCACTTTGTAATTCTGACCAATCAGATGCCCACTGCTGATGGACACACCTCACCAGACAATCACACACAGCCAAAGCGCTTCTTTCATAAAGCAACATAGATGCACATTCTTCGGTTACAAAACATGCAAGGGTGAAATGTTTTCACACAAAAGCGAAGAGCTGCTGGCCAATATATACATTTAATACTCACTTCCGCATATACTGCAGAATGTATTTGCCTCATGATGTCTCTGCTGCTTTTCTTGACATTAAGTGGTCTGTAGAGCTAGTGACTGCCATAGATTTTGAGGCTTCAGTTAAGGTGTAAGGTCAGTGCTTAATTTGTGCCGGTGGTTGCAGGTGGTGAGCACCGGCACTCAGAGTTGGAGGCCGGGACTTGTTTTTCATCATCAGACATTGACCCAGCAAGAGAGAGCAATGCAGAAGATGGAGAAAAAGATAAAACAGAAAACCAGTGACCAAGGGAAAGACAGAGATGATAAACTGCAGGAGTGGTATAAAGAGACAAGAAATGGAGATGATGGAAGAAAGAGGCAGGAAGTAGAATCAAGACCAGGCAGCCTTGGCAGTCAGTAAACCCAGCATTCCACAGAACCGGCAGTGGGCTCACAAGAAGGACATGGAGCATTTCCACCTATTATTCTTTTTTTTAACAAGTTAAGCATTAAGTACATCATGATAATACCAATAATATACAAATAAAACCCCCAGAAGTTAAACATGAACATCGAAACGGGTGATTATATAAAAGAATTGAAATAATCCATATTTAAAGAAATTACTTTTGAAATCCGCTTTTTCTGATTATCCCTAAAAATCAATACACTGAGAACTCGCTGTTAATACTTTCCTACATTTTAACACAGAACCTTCTAGAAGGTATGTAAATTGCATCATGCTCTTTTGTTTCGGACAGCCGCCTCATTAGGGACTTTGTGACACGTATTACGTCGAATGAGGGCTCCTATACGTGTATTTCCACTGACGGGCTGCGCGCCCATTCAAGGCAAAAACAGACTAGCAGGGGCAAGATCGCCGCTATTTTTAGACGCCGTTCTCTAGAATGGCCTACGTATTAGATTTCATGAATTATATATTTCTCTCTTTAGTAATTTAATACCTAATCTCTCAAGCATGTTTATTCAGCTCCGAGGATTAATTTATTACAGAATGAATGCATTACTCCCCCGTCAGCATAATCTAGGCATTAGCAGGCTAAAGCCAGGCCTTCTTTTCATCGGCGCTGTAATTAAAAGCGGGGTGGGGACTTTGGGACAGCCGGGAGGGCGGGTATTACAAAACTAACTACGCAAATGGGAACAGAAATCTGACCCAGTGGCGTCACTAGGGTTGGTGTCACCCGGTGCTGGTAACTCATGGTGTCACCCCCTCACGACTTATCGCATGGACCTCCTCCGCTCTGAGTCCGCCAGTGGACACAGTTGGCAAATAACAGGACCATACAGAATCCTTAGTAACGTTTGTAAATGTAGGTCCTATATTTACAAAATGTGCCTGTTAACAACAGTGTGATAATGACTCATTAATCAGGTTGTACAGTGGGCTACCTGCTAGTCAACAGTTTAATGGAATTTACAATATCATAGGTATGGTACTTTGCAGGGCTTTAAGTGGGATGAAAAAACTGGGGGGTCTCTCAAAGGGGCGTGGCCAATGTAATTAAGGGTGTGGCTTAAAACACACAAGCTAAAAATCTGTGCTTATCATAGTCTGCCGCCCGACTTGTATTTTGCTGTTTCTGTCATTGCATCCAGATATATGATACAAGTAACAGTATACCTAAAACAAGTCAGGACTATTGGCTTTGTCAATGGTTCTTAGTTGCATAAGATAAATAAGCAGAAACTATGGCTAGTTTATTACATTGAAAAAGCTTCCACTTAAAGCTCTGGTGACACCACGACAATGTTGCTGCTCCTGACTTTCAAAGAGAAGTAGCAATTCGCAGTGTGCGCTATTGAATAGGGCCCCCTCACTCGCAACTGCGCTCGCAATCTTGTGTTTTAAAAAGCAGACACATAGGAGATGTAAGAATCAAGGATTTCCCTTCCCCTACAAGGCTCACCTGGCACAACGTCCGTAACTTCTCCACTGGTGAGAAGGGAGCAGTGTGAGCATGCGCACACCGATGCGCCTGCTGTCACTGCAGTCCGGAAAAAACGGACCGCCTGTGCCAAGGCACAAAACAGAGCCCTATAGAGACCCGTTTCGAGGCCCCCTTTAAAAAACTGCCGGTGCTCAGACCCGGTGAGACCCGGCCCACTTAAAGCCCTGGTACTTTGTACTGGTGTGGTGTTCCCACTATCCAGCAACACGATATATCAGTGGTCGAAGTGGGGGGAAACAAGTAGGGGAACTGTGGGCAGAGAATCAGAGGGCAGGAATAATCCAAGGATTGGATCAGTGGGCGGAGCCAGAGGTGTGGCCAGAATGCACAAACATCCCAATTTTTTCTATTTGTTTGGTTTCACTGCCCAGTTTTATCAACCAATGGATACACATGATTATTTAAGGTTATAATGAGTTATTGACAGTAAAATGTATTCACAAAGTGGGATATACGTCTAATCACAGAATGTCCCCAAATACGATAAAAAGCACAATCCATTTGTCTCCGAGCCATGGAGTTTCTGTCATCAGCACTTCTCCCTTTTCCACAACAGCAGTTCAAACATGAATGGCTAAAAATCCTAGTTTGCAAATGTTTTCTAAATAATAATGGCTCTGCCATATTTGCCTCATAATGCAAGATCTGCAGCATGATCTGACCATTTCAACTAATAAATTGTTTGCAGCTCAAACGCATCAAAAGTTAATAAAAAATGTGACTTGTGTTGCTGCGTAGTAGATGGCAATTAATAGCTCACTGTTCTATGTTAGGATTTTAACTTAAAAACTGCAAGTAACAAAAGGATCTCTCTGACAAAAGCAGTAGCCCACTGGCCTATTTACATTATGTGCACTTTGTGATCTGCATTGTACATGTTCTTTGCAGCAGGTACATTAACCCACTGAGCTACCTTTCCACGAGTCAAATCTTCCATTAGACAAAATTCTGATCTCTCTCTATGAAGAACATTAATCACCAGAGTCATCATGACATTTTTATTGTTACCGAAAATTGCTGGAGGCCAGGAAGGAGGCAGCAAGCGCTTTTAAAACCATAATAGACTTGCAAAAATGATGCCTCCACCTAAAGTCAGCACCTGGGGCGGTCACACCGGTTGCACCGCCCTAGAGCTGGCCCTTCAAGGGTCCTGTGATCTCAGTGACAGGGTCACTGTTGTTCTAGGGTGTGCTGCTTCAAAGGCCTGCCCGCAAGACTGGTGGTGAACGTCAGTATGAATAGTGGTGGACAAGCCTTGAAGGTTAACCTACACTTGTCATGCTAGGGTCCACCTGCTGGTGCCACGACACCAAGGATTCTAATGTCTTACGAAGCCTTCTAAGGTGTAGCATGGGATTGTGCTCGCTCAGGAGTCGTCTGGTGGACTGGTTATTAAGGCTGAACCTGGTTCCCCAGTTCCAAATTTAGCAGCTCTGGCCATAGTGCCACATCCTCTCCCCCACTGAACACCATACTGCCCCACTGAGAAAAACTCACACTACCTTGATCTACAACCCACAAGCTATAAACACCTGGATGCGGCTCAATTTAAATTACGCACTGGGCAAGAGCAATATGTGGCCTACAAGTAAAAAGTGACAGCATCCTGGAAAAAGCAAACAATCATAGGGAATGCAAAATTTTGCAAACCATGTGAAATGTAAGCAGGAACAACATGCTTACCTTAACGCTTTTACACTCACTGTTCAGAAATCAGTGAGTGCTTTTGCCTGAAAAGTTAAGGACATGACAACAGGGCCCTGAATGGACCCATTTCAATGACCATTGCTTATATCCTTACAAAACGTAAGCAGTATGGTAAAAAAAGACAACATCCCTAGATGCAGAGCAGCAGTACAAATTTTGTTTTTCAATCCTCACATTGCAGTACCTCCAGGATTGGTGCACTAGTTCCAAGCCCTGGGAAAACAAGGCCAAGACAACAAAAATAGCGCTTCACTGGCAAACATTGTAAAAGTGGCGCTAATGTGTTTGGGTGTGAATAAAATTAATCTGGCCAGTTTGCTACCACTCTCTCTTACTTTATTTAGTTATTTATTTTGCATATTTTTAAACTTTTATTCCCGATGCTGCACTTTGGAATTAAATGTCAGAAAAATAGGACATTGATTTTCCAGCAAAAGTGATTTTCTTTTTTGGATCCATTTCACAGGGGAGCAAATAAAAGAAAGGAGAGGAAAGAGAGTGAGAACCCCGTCTTGCAGCCCATCGCATCCCCCTGCGCCCTGCTGGGTGTCACCCCATGTGAGGGTGTCACCCGGTGCGGCCCGCACCCCTCGCACCCCCATAGTGACGCCGCTGATCTGACCACAATAAAAGAGGGGTCGAAGGGGGAGATTTAAACTCAGAAATGACACCGTTAGAAATGCGACAACACCGGGCAAGGCTTGCTTTCGTAGTAGAATCGCCCAACTTGTACTGTGAAACAAGCACTGGCAAGACCAATGGGTCTGGCTTTGGCTACAAGTCTGTTAGCTTTAGCAGTGCTTGTTTTGTAAAATTGTTATTGTTGGATGAGCTCGTAGCCTCTTGTCAATATTAAAAGAATCAGTGGCGATAAGAAAAACATCTTTATGGCTTCAAAAACATACTCCTTGTCGTGTCTATGACTGTGCTCCTTGTGAAAGGGAAGAATGCTGCCACTCACGGAGAAGTTAGCCAATGGCTGAAGGGGGCTGAGCCACTGCTCCATGCAATGTTGTAATAAACAAAAGAAAAATATGAATGAAACAATAACAGACCAATGGATGAAGAGAGCTGGCTGAAAGCCTCTAAAAGTAAGTATAGTGTATATATCATTTTGCTAAAATCAAAAGGTCTTTGCAAATGACAGACTTAACAATCGTAAAAAAAATCTTTTCAAATTTAAAAAGAAACGGTGTTGCACCTAAAAAATGCCTTTTATCTTCAATAAAGTGATGTTGATTGATTTCACCAACCCCGGTCCTCCGAGCACAAGCACGCTGCCCCCGAGGTTGGAACATCCTTTGTTTTTTACAGAGTTTTTTTTATGTAGCGCAAACTTGACCCGAAGGTATCAGAGCGCTTTACAGAGCACCGGTTGCATTACATGAGGACACATTCATTTTTGTTAGGCACGGGGAGATTAAGTGATTTGCCCAGAATCACAGGATGTTCAGCGTCATTGCCGAGACTCGAACCCAGTTCCCCAGATTCGAGGTCGACCGCCCTAGTCATTAGGCCAACTCCTCTCCCCAACCTAGAACCTCATCCTTGAGCCTAGACAAAGAGTTGGCAATCGTGTGGGATGTTGCTCCAGCATCCTTCCTTAAAGGTAAATATTCTGGGTGACCTCTGACTTGTGACCCTATTTTAAATGCCATTTTGTTGTCAGTAAGGAGCCTGGATGTTCTTATGGGTTGTATAACCTTGCAATGAGGGTAGCCAAGCCACACTCATCCCAGGTGTGCAGGACGGGCTTTGGCGCTTCCATTGCAGTGCGTTTTTCAAACACAACGAGAAAACTGATAATCTGGAAGAGGCCGGCAGTGGACTTTGGCGATGTGGAAGCGGGGTGGCGGCCCCACTCCCACACCACCAAAGTCATAATCAGGCCCGTCCGCGGCTTCCTTAGTCAGGGTTCCCTGGGTAAGGATCCATTGACTAGATATAGGCACAGACGTGGGCGGCCTTTTGTGCTCGCCTGTCTCCCCAGGTTGTACCTTGAGACAGACAGATCTTTAGAAATATCTGGGAGGCTCTCCAAACACCTGGAGTAGATTTACAAAATTATTTGGCAGATCTTGTTGGCAGCGGCGTGAGACTAAGCTGCTGTTTCTGTCTTGCTTTTATTTGAAAAACTTTTGCCTGCTGTACAAAGTACTTTTGCAGTTTGACATTAAACCGGTTTCTGCTTACATCCTGATGATCTTGCGCGAGGCAGATGAATGTCTGGGCTTTTACGTGACGTCACTTCCGCCAGGAGGAAGGAAACCAAGGGCGCCAGGTGTTCTGCTGTCTGACAGAGGGCTCTGGCCTTCCATAAAATAATAAACCTCATATTGGCGCATTTCCCTTTTTATGACCGGAATGAGAAGGACTTCTGAGGCAGTGCACAGCAATACCAATAATAGTGACTGTATAGAGCACTCCTTAGGCTCAATTATCAATACACAATTCAATGGTACTCATTTAACTGACCTCAAAGATGAATTTATGCATGGACCTGATATACCTTTCTGAGACCTTGGCATTCACAGCGGCTACGTCATATTCACACACATCTTCTGCGACACAGGCCCAGTTTCCAGGCCTCTCTATGTTGTTTGGTGCTACCTAGTAGCGGTGTACAAAATCCACAAAATTTGCATTTACATAGCTCCCAAAATTCTGGAAAAACTGTGCGTAATTACACAAAATGAAAACCTAGCACTATATTTTAGTGCAAAATGCGTCCTTGCATCCATAATAGTGCGAACAACACAAGCACAACAAACATCAGCCACTCGTGGTCTATCGTTCGCATGCTTCCGGTGCGCACGCAGTAAATTCTTACCATAATTGCTGGGTAATTTCGCAAAGTGGAGTTATAGTGTAATTTGGGGAATTTTGTGTAACAAGAATAACGCAAAATTACCAAATAATGCAAGATTATGCCCGTGTAACACAGATTTTGCCCAGGCATAATATTTAGCATTGACACTCTGAGGCAGCTGTTTTAACTCATTTTATGGAAGCATTCATTGTTCTCAACACCAGTGGCGGCTCCACCGCTATGTCGGAGGAGTGTTGGCCCACTGCTTTTACGCAGTGTAACTAAAGGAAAAATAAAATGATAATAACGGAATGTTATTATCGTTTTATTTGTTCCTGCGGCCGCGCTGCTCTGCTCTCGGAACAGGGCAGAGAAGGAGTGGTTTGCCCACTCCTAAGTGCACATGACTGTTTGGCCGGCCCTCTCGGGCTGGTCAAACAGTCATGCGCACATTCTTTGTTCTCCGCGAAGGCTGCATTACAGCCTGCATAAGAACGTGCCCAAGCTTCCTGTTCCTGGCTAAGCATCGAAAAACGATGCTCAGACCAATCCCAATGCTGCCAGGGTGCTTACCAATCACAACACTGCATTGCATCATTGTGATTGGTCAGAGAAGCCTTACGCGGAGGAGCGACACAGTGGTGATAAAGGGGAGTTAAAAAAAAAAAATTACATTCCCACCTCCTCTCCCCTACCCCCCAAACCCCTCCTCGCCCCGCTGCCTGCTGCCCGCGATCCGTGCCAGCTGCCACTGCTCAACACTGCACAGTCCCACCAGAAAACTGTGCAGCTAAATTCAGGAAGTTCAGCGAGAGGTCCAGACAGTGAAGGAGCTGGTGAGATTTCCACACATGCAGGTCAGGATGTGGTGGAAGTTACAAGTCTTCTGTTACATAACTGTTCAAACTCATCATGCTCAAACTCATGGTGGAGATGTGCAGAGTAGTGGCATGAGGCATCAGACAAAGGAAAAGTAGCCAAAGACCTAAAAGCAATGGAAGAGCTGGGGGGGTGGGGAGCTGGGCATAACTCAGAGCACGTGGGGGGCTTGTATTTGAGGAGGAAGTAGCGTACGATGGAGAGATTAAAAATACCTGCACCCCCATGGAGTGCTGAAAGAAAAAGACAAAGATAGTTCTCTGAATGCGATGTGTGGAAGGATTCAAGTCGTCCAATAAGTCATCCAGTCAAAAGGGTGGTAAAGAAGCTATGGTCCGGTTGAGGAACCAACACAAGAAGAGGAAGCAAAACTATGGAATAAGAAGGATGCAAGTGAGATTGGCAAGAAAGTCAACCAATGGTAAGCAATGGGCTGGCCCAGAGGCCATTGTACATTTTTGTATTGCCCACAGTAGAAGCTTCTGTAGGTGAGACCTAAGCAGGTTTTAAACTCCTAATTTAAACTCCAGAGGAAGCCAATGTAGGCCCTAGGAGACAATCAAGAGAAGCAAAGCTTCACTCCATGAGAGCTTATAGGGATGATGGGGCAAGACAATCTCCTAGGTCTTTTTACCTGCTCCAAAAAGAAGAAGGGCTTCATTTTGTAAGAGTACTGAAAGGCTATATAAAAGATGTTACAGAATTAATGCATACAATGGCTATTAGTGGCCAAAAAGAATGAAACATTTGAGCAACAGCTGGGCCTGTTCAATTTAGTTACAGTCACAGCAGCTCGTTTGAGTTTATTTCAGTAATACTTTTGGTTTCAGTTAGCTAGGGATGGCAAGAATGCTACCCTGAGAGAATGATATATAAAGTCACAGAGGCCAAACAATGAATGCAGGTCATTACAAGCTGTACTGCAGGCCTGGTTTTCGCCGTAGTTGTCTTCGCATTGAGAGTCTCGGACAAAGGCAGATGTGCTGTTTCCATCACTATGATTATCAGCCTATCCCACTTCGATTGATAATGGTATTTAGTTTGTAAAGTGACCACATTACCATTACTAAGTTACTCTGTAAACAAAGCAGCCATCTTTGACTAGTGACTGATGCTAATGCACTCTCACTGTATTGTCATGGAGCCCAATAGTACATAATTACGACGGTGGGATGGGTGGCAGAGATGGATAGATGCATGATAGTGGAGAAGGAGGTCTACAAACATCGGGGCTGCCCCAAGAATTGGGACAGAAAATGGGGGGGGGGGGTGGAATACCTTTAGGGGGGAAAGTTGTACTTCACCGACAGAAGATATGATGATGCGGAGACGACCGGAACAGTAATCTCCCAAATCACTGAACATGCGTAGTCTATGAGTATTGATGCACTGTATTTCACAGAAATTGAAATGTAGTACTGTACTGTAATGATGACTCTGTGCTTCCAGCTTTAATAAAATTGTTATAATAAAAAAATAGTACATAATTACACCAGTTTTCATTTCCTAACTTTAGACATGTTCATTCATAAATATCTTATAAACGTGGGTTCCTGGGAACTTCTGCAATTGCAATTTATAAACCCCTAAACTCTTCCTGAAATAACCCAAAACCAAACATGTCAGTGAAACCATGCCTACTCCATTTTATTTCCTAAAATATTACTAATATGTTTTCATTTAAATCAGCGTTTGTCTTGCTCCACTTAGATGGTGGTTTGAGTCCCCTTCCTTTCCGAGTCTTCTGCACTTGGGATGCGCAGGGACTATTATTGGGGTGATAGACGATCATCTCTTTTGTCGTGCGCCCGGACCTGACCACCATCTTGGTGATGATAAAGTTTCACCAAAGGCTCATAGGATGGGACTCTTTCACATGTGTAAAAGCAGCCCAATGAGGAGCTGCCTAGATCTACATCCAGGACTAAGAGGAACCAATCACTGCTCCTGTTTTACCGTTTATTCAGATTCCAAGGAACCTGTAGATGCAAAACAACCCGAAAATGAGCTCGTAACATGCAAATGGGTATGAAAATAGATATGAAAGTGATGAAAATATACTTATCGAGTACATTATTTATATTTCATTCATTCGGGTCTGTTTTGTGACAGTTTTACCTATGGAGCATCATTTAGCATGTATTCAATTTATATTTCCCGTTTTATCACAATTTCCAAGTAGGGCCAATTGTATTCCTAATCAACTCTGCAACCCAAGTTAAACATTTGTCGAAGTGCTGCAGCTCCACGGACTATGATACTGTGCTCATTCGGCCTTTTGTATGTCTCTGTAGGCCCTACAGGCACACTACCGATGTCGGTAGTAGCCATAACTTTGGGTAGGCACACACTATACGCTTCCGTATGGAGTGCAAGCCTTCACTGTGCAGAGCCAGACACACTCCAATTATTACTAGAATATATTAGCATCTCTTCTAGACACACACACACACACACACACACACACACACACTCACTCACTCACCTGGCCCATTTGAAGACCTATGCTCCTAAATTTGCAAGTGTATGGGATTTAACTAAATGGTTTGTCATTGTGCTCTGTGGAGAACTATGAAGATTCCTAAAAGCTGGGTCTCCTCCCCTGTATTTTGAACAATTTGTCCTACTGTCATTTCATCAGTGAACTTTCAAAATGTGTATATTGTCATTAAAGTAGCGTGTGCTGATCACTGTCTCCCCAGATAGATTCTGCTGCAGAAAAATGTATGTCGCTATAGAGCACTATTTTTCTTTGGCCTGTAATGTTCATCTCAAACCGTAAGTGTTGTCTCAGATGAATCGTTTTTCTTCTCCCTCTTGGTGTAGTGAGTGACGATCAGAGAAGCGCTCTATCGTGCCACGTGTAGTTGGAACTTGAGTGTGACGTGGAGTAAAGACCTAGGGGGTTAATTTACAAGCCCCTTGAGCCGCCGTTGCGTCACTTTTAGTATGGGAAATAGTGATATACTGGCAGCGCAAGGGGCTTGTAAATAAGCCCCCTATTCTCTATGAGGACCTGGGGTCTCATTTCAGCCCACATGAGAGCTCAGTGGGAGAAATATGGACTTTGAGCCTCCGCCCTAGTCATTGTCATTGTGTTGACCTGGTCAGTTCTACCGTGTTCTACTGACAGCACAGTAAACACAAATTCGTTTTTCTGGATATTAGCTACTGGTTGAGAAAATGCACCTGAATTTTACAATTCTGCTGGTCCACCTACTCAACCCTATTTTTACAGTAGGCAATTCTGAAGGGTACAACTCGGAGTCCCTTTACCTAAAAAGCAGACTTTGAACTTATATATATATATATATATATTATCTACTGGCGGTCGCCAGTAGATAGTTATAGTTAGGACTGTGTTTCCATAGGAAATCTGAAAATTCTATTTTGAATAACTTTGGCGCCGGTTGACGAATCCTCGCGAACTTTTCAAAACTAATGGGGCGCTCCGCTCAGCTCCTACCCTGAAAGTCTCGGGGTGATTCGTCAAGCGGGGGTCGAGAAAAAAGCGGGGTCCCAAAACGCGTTTTCCCCATGCATTTTCCCATAGGACCTTTAGTCGAAGGTAAAGCCCGAACGGCTGAACAGAATTACTTGAAATTTGGCAAAGGGGTAGTCCTCAGGTCAGGGAAGTGCCTTTTGCATATCTGGAGTCAATCTGTTCAGTATTTCCTGAGAAAATTGCATTTAAAAGCATATACATATCTATATGTGCGCACCGTGCGTGCGTGCACCCTAACGTGCGCGAGCGTAATTCTGATTGGTTGTTTGATGTCAGTCAACATTCGAATCGGTCAAAATCAGGAAGTGTCGGCCGCCATTTTGTCTGTCGCAGTGATAAGGAAAGGTGGAAAAAAGGTGGAAAACGTGAAAAGGGGGCAGGGAAGAGAGTTTCTGACCCCCTAATCTTAGTCAGGGGGTCACAGAAGGACCCCCAAGGGTGAAAAAAACATTATTATTATTTTTTTTTAAATCGCGGGGTGCGCGCACGGTGCGCGGTGCGCGCAGCACACCGTGAGCCCAACGCGCGCGCACGGTGCGCGCACGGTAAAAAACCTTAAAAAAATATATATATTAATAAATACATAACTTAGCATTAAAAAAACCGCACAAATTCACTTAACAAACTATAGGTTTCACACATGTTATAGTTAGGAATTAGCATTTAAAAAACCTTGCAAATTCACTTTAAAAACCATAGGTTTCACAGAGGTTATAGTTAGGTGGACATTTCACTCGTAAAAAACCAATTAAATTCCCCCGTTATAGTTAGTTCAGATAACTATAACTCGCGCGACCGCCACTCTATCACAAGGATGATGTCATCAGTGATGTCATGAGTGATGCCACTGACCATGTCATGAGTGATGTAATATGTGACGTCATGAGCAGTGGATTGCGGGCACACGAGTTATAGTTATCTGAACTAACTATAACGGGGGAATTTCATTGGTATGTACAGTCTGACAAATGCAGCGTAGAGCTATGGGTCAGTCCACATCAACCTTTGCCTAACCTTGCTGTGAGTGATGGTATTCTTCCCTTGCACCAGGAAGACTTCAACACACACACAAAATAGTTCTCTTTGGTGCCAGGGGCTTCTATGAGATGGTCAGAGTCAGTTCTCAAGACTGGCAGTTGAGAAGTTACACAGCAGATGGTGGGTTTCTGACAGATCCCTCACGATCTTATGCAGGGCACCCTGTCATTAGGTCTGGGCATAGGCAGTGCAGCTGTCAAACAGACCTGTTGCTAACAATATACAAAGAGTGGTCTTAGGTTCCACCCATTTCAACCATTGGCTTCTTTAACCAGCCTCCTTCATTCATTGGCTTAACATTTTGTCAATAATGTCTTGGCTCTGTCCACTGAAGTTTTGATCTTCAGTGGTGGCTGGTACGGTACGGGGCAGAGGGTAAAATAAAATGCACTTACCTGATCGCCGCATCTCTCCACCATCTCTCCCACATCGTGTCTCCCTTGCTCGTCCTCCAGGAAGCACCCAGGCTCCCCGGAGTCAATCACAACGCTGTAATGCAGCATTGTTATTGGTCTGAGCACCGTGATTCACGCTCAGACGGGCAATGGCAGCCTGAGCATATACTCCGCCCAGGCTGTAACGCAGCCTGGGTGGATAACATGCAAAGTGTGCATGACGTTTTGGCCGGCCACAGCGTCATGCACACTTTAGAGTGCAGCAACCACTCTTCCTCCCAGACGTCAGGGGAGCCAAGCCCCGCCCAGCCCTAACCTGACAATACTAAAAATAAAATGATAACTTCAGTTATAATCATTTTCTCGATTCTTTTACACTGCTCATGAGCAGTGGGGTGACTCTCATCCGCCTTAGAGGAGGAGCCGCCACTGTTGATCTTCCACCTAATGCTATTGGCTGTTTGGGTATACCCTTCCGCCTCCACTTGTGTGCTTGCACTGAACTACATGAGGAACTACTTTACAACTACAGCCCTCTCTGTCTGCTCCTTCGGGCTCTCTCCCATGTGTTTTGCTTTCATGTACTAAAGATGCATGTTTTAACATATCAAACCTGGACCTATTGGCGGTTGCGTTAAGCCTCTAGGTGCTTCTTTGGGGGTATTGCTACCAATGTAATGCTAGTGACAACAATATCATTAAAGTGCTGAGAGGCAATTGATTTTAGAGTATGCAGTATGAACGGTATATGTAGGGTTTCCGGATCTTAGCTAAAACTGATTATAAGTGATAAAACACAGGATGGAATATTTGCTTTTTAGTAGAAACTTGATAACACTGGACATTGCTGCACTTTTACAACTTTGGTACGCACGCGCCCTTTGGTGTCAAACAGCGTAAGTGCTCCCCCCTACCTCGAAGCTGTTTTCTGTGCTGGATTCTCCAGCTATGACCTGCTCGGGCCGTGGTAAGCCACTTAATATGCCCATGTGACCAACCTCTCTCCTGTTTGGGCCTGGCTCACCTCATATGCCTTTGGCTCACTGCTAACGGGGTGTTGCTAAGTAGCGGCCAACAGGCTGGCACTGAGCTCTGAACGGAGTGTCAGTCCCGGGCCAGCAGCACCTCCGTGATGTCACCCTCCTTCACTGAGAGCGTCACAGAGCTTTGCTTTTTAAAATCTCAGGTCAAAGGGTTGTGGAAGTAAAGGTCACTGCATACAGATGGCCCCAGAGTCACTGTCCTCCAGTGAAACATGGCACCCAGCACTCCAGTTCTTAGGTTTGCTTCTGAATGGTGTGAAAAACAAGCCTATAAGAGTCATATTCGCTCATACAGAAGGATCATGGGCCATATGATAAACAGCTTCAGTGCAACGAGCAGGCCCAGAAGAGATCTGTGTGCCAGTGTTTTGAAACTGCTACTTTTAGCACATACTCTAACTCAGAACACCTATGAGTTAGTGTATGAGCTGTAGACAGTACAGCTCAGAAACACGAAGAGGCAATCGCGTCTGCGTTGCCTGGTACATGTTGCAAGCAATGCAATTTCAGGAAAACAGGCGCATTGACGCTTTCAGAGCCTACACACTAAAGTAGGACGCCTGCATCAGAAAGCCCCAGGATCACCAGGTTCAGCTTTCATTCCTACTCCCTCCACGTCACAATGAAGCCTGGAATCTATGGTGCTGAAACATGGCTTGACATTTAGCAGCATTACTTGTATAAACAAACTGCTGTGACTCCACTTAATGGAAACATATTGAGCTGTTCTCTCCCCCAAGGTAGAAAGTGCACCAGAACAGTGCATGCCGCACAGAACACAAAGGTAAAGGGCACTGTGCAATTCTCACACATGCCCGGCAGGAAAACAGCCTCACAATCAAACCAAGGACAACAGGATTGACAACAATCAATGTGAAGATGTCCTTGGGCTGGCTTTCAAATAAACTTCAAATGAGCACAAAACCCCATAGAAATGGCCAACCAATGTAAAATAAAGTTCATTCGCAGTGTGAACTAAACAGGCAAATAGCCCGAGGCATCCTGCAGGTGACATCATCTGTTTACTTCCTCGGATGTGTCTTCATACAGCAGCACAACTGGATGCCACCAAAGTCCCTCTAGCTAACAGTATGCATAAGGACTGCTTAACGGGCTCTCCCGCATGACCAGGCAGACAAAGAACAGGGCTGCGTGACACTGGCTGTAATGCAGAGAGCATTCAGCACCCCCGCAACATATATCTCATGCTGGAAGTAGAAAATCTTCACTCGGCTGAGCTTTGCCTTTTGTTTAAATAACAGAGCAGCAGGAAACTATGCTAAGTGCCGTCATTAATCGAGTATCTACTAGCAAATCAAACTGGGAAACGGCCTTTACAACGAGGTTTTCACCACTTTGTGACTTTACCACGCATTTTTTAGCACACATGTTGTTACCATGTGTATGTTTTTACAAAGCATGCTTTCACCACACATTTAGGGTAAGATGAGGACGTGGGGGTCTCCCCCCACAAATAATTTGTAGATATATATATATATATACTTATATATATATATATACGTAAATTCGCCTTTAGTCTCTGCCTCCCACGGGGAGGAAAAGACGTAGAGCGGACCCAGACATCAGTGCCAATCAAGTTTTATTTTATTGCATATTAGTCAAGCCTGCCCATCATGACGCGTTTCGACCCCCACTCGGGCCTTGATCACATGTATATAATGTGTGGTAATGGCATACGTTGTAAAACCATAAGGTTGTAAAAAGAATGTGGGTTACAAAATGCATGGTTAAGGCATGCGATGTATTTCCCTGCGTTGTACCATTGTACAGCCATCAAATCTTAATGAGGTGCAAACACATATCCATCCAAGCACATGCTTAATATTGGGCAGGACTGGATAACTGGAATGAGGGGGTTGAGAAATCAGCAGGCAGTGAGGTGGACTAAAGAAGTTACTTGAAAAAGTGAACTCAAGGAAGGAGTACAAAGAGGGGCGTTAGAAGCAAGAAAGAAGGAAGGAAGCATTGACAACACGAATCCATTAACCACTGACTTTACACTTTAAAAAAAAGAAAACAGTGTTCACAACCAATGCAAACTGAAAACAGGACATCCTGTATATATGGCTACCATCACATTACTTGACCAACCTGCACCGCTAACCATAGAAGGGACTGCACCAGGATTGGCCATCACGCATCGCTAGTGTCAGATCCATGCCAGATTTTCAGGCTATGAATATTAGATAAATCTTCATACAAATAATCTCCCTGGAATTAATTTACAAAGTCAGCGGTTAGCCTGAATATCAGGCAGACCGCCCGCATTCTCAATCTCTGTTGGATGGCTGTATGTGCCTACTTACTGTGGCACTATATCGCTGAACCTTATATCGAGGACTCTACATCATGATGATGACTACATTGTGCGATATGGCATTGAGTGTGGTAAAGCTAATTAATAAAAACATTTATTATATTTTTACATTTATTTTTGCTGTATTGTAATCTTAACCTTATTCTCCTCTTCTTTTGTGTGTTTAATGTTATTTTTTATCCTTTACTTGCCCGCAGTGTTTACCTTCTATTGACTGCATTTAAAAAAAAAAAAAATCATCCATAGCCAAAGCCTAACCTTAAAACAATTCATTTAATTTACTTATTGGCCCTAACATAACACTAAAAGGAATTCTAACCATGTTTATTAAATTATGTATTTGCTGTACGTGACTTAACTTTAATGTATTTAATTTTTAAGTATTTTAAAAGATTTCACTTTATAAAATCTATATCTAATAGTAATCATAATCTTTAATTGTTTTCATTATGTATTTTTATTTAGGAAACAAATGCAGTAGCAAGCTAGGTTATACATAGTACCTAAATATTACCTGGTTATTAATAATACCACGCTAGACAACTCATCTACGTTTTTGAATAGCTCATTTTGGGGTTTCGCTGGGCATTCTGGTACTTGTAGTCTATAGTTTACAATTGGAAAGATGCTCTGCAAGTACCAGAACGAAAAGAACAAAGCCAAACCCGTTTAAACTAGCATCAACAGGCATGGAACACCATGAGGGCTCGACTTGCTGTGATGAACACATAGTTCCATGCTCACACCGAAATAGGAAAAATATAGCAATGCATCTTTTATTATTTACATAATGCAGTTCGCTTCAAAATAATTTGCCTCACTTCCCCCACTTAAGCTAGAGCCCTTATAAGTTTTAAGTCGATTGAGAAAAATTATTTGGCCTGAGTCTCTCTAAACGACAAAACAACTAATACCTTCTCATAATTATAATAATATATTGCACATTGCGAAAATTGTAAACATTATGTAGCGAGCATAAAGTATTTAAGATGAAACAAGTAGGCTAAAACTGATATAACACATATATGTATTTTAAGCACTGCAAGCAGTCCAAAGTTTGAAACAGGGCCTTGGTGGCAACGTGAAAAGGAAATTAAAAAATGCAATTGGTGTTATTGGTTTCTCATGATCAAATATACTCCGGGTCTCCTGGAGAAGTACAGGCCCTTCTCAGCGAGGCTGCTGTACTTGTATCACAGAAGTACAGGCACTTCTCAGCGAGGCTGCTGTACTTGTATCACAGAAGTACAGGCCCTTCTCAGCGAGGCTGCTGTACTTGTATCACAGAAGTACAGGCACTTCTCAGCGAGGCTGCTGTACTTGTATCACAGAAGTACAGGCACTTCTCAGCGAGGCTGCTATACTTTTATCAGAGAGGTACAGACACTTCTCAGCAAGGCTGCTATACTTGTATCAGAGAGGTACAGGCACTTCTCATCAAGGCTACTATACTTGTATCAGAGAAGTACAGGCACTTCTCAGGAAAGCTACTAAACTTGTATCAGAGAAGTACAGGCACTTCTCAGGAAAGCTACTAAACTTGTATCTGGGAAGTACAGGCACTTCTCAGCGAGGCTGCTATTCTTGTATCAGAGAAGTATAGGCCCTTCTCAGCGAGGCTGCTGTACTTGTATCACAGAAGTACAGGTACTTCTCAGCGAGGCTGCTATACTTTTATCAGAGAGGTACAGACACTTCTCAGCAAGGCTGCTGTACTTTTATCAGAGAGGTACAGGCACTTCTCATCAAGGCTACTATACTTGTATCAGAGAAGTACAGGCACTTCTCAGGAAAGCTACTAAACTTGTATCAGAGAAGTACAGGCACTTCTCAGGAAAGCTACTAAACTTGTATCTGGGAAGTACAGGCACTTCTCAGCGAGGCTGCTATTCTTGTATCAGAGAAGTATAGGCCCTTCTCAGCGAGGCTGCTGTACTTGTATCACAGAAGTACAGGTACTTCTCAGCGAGGCTGCTATACTTTTATCAGAGAGGTACAGGCACTTCTCAGCAAGGCTGCTATACTTGTATCAGAGAGGTACAGGCGCTTCTCAGCAAGGCTGCTGTACTTGTATCAGAGAGGTACAGGCACTTCTCATCAAGGCGACTATACTTGTATCAGAGAGGTACAGGCACTTCTCATCAAGGTGACTATACTTGTATCAGAGAGGTACAGGCACTTCTCATCAAGGCGACTATACTTGTATCAGAGAGGTACAGGCACTTCTCATCAAGGTGACTATACTTGCATCAGAGAAGTACAGGTACTTCTCATCAAGGTGACTATACTTGTATCAGAGAAGTACAGGCACTTCTCATTAAGGCTGCTATACTTGTATCAGAGAGGTACAGGCACTTCTCATCAAGGTGACTATACTTGTATCAGAGAAGTACAGGTACTTCTCATCAAGGCTGCTATACTTGTATCAGAGAAGTACAGGCACTTCTCAGTAAAGCTACTAAACTTGTATCTGGGAAGTATAGGCAACTTCTCAGCGAGGCTGCTATACTTGTATTAGAGAAGTACAGGCACTTCTCAGGAAGGCTGCTATGCTTGTATCAGAGAAGTGCTGGCACTTCTCAGCAAGGCTGCTATACTTGTATCGGAGAAGTACAGGCACTTCTCAGGAAGGCTACTATGCTTGTATCAGAGAAGTAAAGGCATGTCTCAGCGTGGCTGCTATACTTGTATCAGAGAAGTACAGGCACTTCTCAGGAAGGCTACTTTGCTTGTATTAGAGAAGTAAAGGCATTTCTCAGCGCGGCTGCTATACTTGTATCAGAGAAGTACAGGCACTTCTCAGGAAGGCTGTTATGCTTGTATCAGAGAAGTACAGCGTTTCTCAGCCAGACTGCAACACTTGAAGCAGATAAGCACAGGCACACCTCAGCAAGGCTGCTAAAGTTTTATTGGATCATTAAGTATAATGGGGTTGCCCTGTGTCCATCAGAACCTGGGTATATAATAATTATGAACTACCAGTGGTCCTGTCGGGTGTCACAATTTTGGCAGAAATTGGGAAAAATGCTTTTTATTAAGCATGAATGTAAAGGGCCCAATTGGCACAGCGAATTTTTGAAGTGGGCAGCAGGGGAGAGCACGCTTAGATACCAGCTAGCTTGGAGGCAGCGTAACGAGAAGGCCGAGGAGACAGCGCTGGAGTGGGAGATGCTAGTGCAGGCCCTTAGGGATTATTGCGCCCCCGGCGACGCCGAACGTGAGGAAGTGGCGCGCCCCGAGTCCCATTAGATGGTTGCACTTCTCAGCTTTATTGGTTTTCCCTATGGGTCCTCTAGAAGATCCGGTTGCGGTTGATGCCGCGCGCTGATGGCGGGGGGGGGGGGGGAGGGGTTTTCCTGGGATTGGGGTGTTTTGAGGGTGGGGGGGTTTTCTTTGGAGTTATAGGCTTGTTTAGAAAAGCAGATGAAGGACAATGGATCTTCCGGGCCAACCGACATCCTCCGGAGCCCCCATTGAATTTCGCCGCCCGACCCCAGGGTTGTGGGCTGAATGGCTGTGTAAGCAACATCCGGAGGGGGATGGAGGGCTGTGTTTCAATGCTTTGGTTTGAGATATAATGTTGGCCGATCATGTAACGATTTACTGATTCCTGCAATAAAAATAATTTAAAAAAAAAAAAAAAAAAAAATGAATGTAAAGGGCCCAATAATGATCCCTGTCAGGCTGTGTGCAAGAGATACTATAAGTGATTCCTTACTTGACTCTGCACATTGAATTTCTTAATGTCCACAAACCACAGACATGAAAACATAGAAGACACATGTAGTCAAATGTCCACACTTATGAAGCTCAAGGTATCCTTGTATTGTTTCCTTTATATATTTGTAGGAAAGACGACGCAGGACAGTGGTGTGAAAGAATTGGAACAAATTGACCATTTAGGGGTCCAACTCTTTCCCACCACTGTACATCAGGTGCACAACACTAATAGTTGATATATATGTTTTTCCATAAGCTGTCCCTTTGGGTTTTTAGCCCTGAGGAAGACCCGCAAACATGTATAACCATTAAAACGTTATCAGAGGGTCGAAACGTCAGCGTAAGTATCCAATGTCCTGCGTCAGCTATCCTACAAATATATAAAAGAAACAATACAAGGACGCCTTGAGCTTCATAAGTGTGCAGTGGCGGCTTCTCGTGGGAGTGCTGCGGGGCGGTGAGGCAGGGGAGGGGCAGGGTTGAGGGTAGCAAACTCCGGCTTATAGTCGAACGGAGGTAAGTAAAGAAATAAATAAAACAAATTATATTGCACGCGCTGCATCGCCGATTGGCGTTGCAGCACGTGCACTGTAATTCGTTTTGTTTATTTATTTATTTACTTACCTCCATTCGGCCGTATGCCAGAGTTTACTAATCCCCACCCTGCCCCTCCCCCACCCCGCCCCGCCCCGCCCCGCCCCACCGTCGAGCAGCACTCCCACGAGGAGCCGCCACTGTAAGTTTGGACATTTGACTACAAGTGTCTTCTATGTTTTCACGTCTGTGAACATAAACACTGTAAACTTTCGATTTTCCACGTTATATTAGTTTAATTGATTGTATTCTATCTAATCTGTATGTTATGGACAGCCAGAATAATACATGGTATTGGTGAACTACTCTGTGTCGTGGGTTGTGGACATTAAGAATTTCAATGTGCAGAGGAAGGTAAGGAATCACTTATAGTATCTCTCGCACACAGCCTGATAGGGATCATTATTGAACTCTTTATATCCAAGTTTAATAAAAAGCATTTTTCACAATTTCTGCCAAAATTGTGACACCCGACAGGGCCACTAGTAGTCTATATAAAAAAAAAGTTTTATTGGAGGCATAAAGGCACTTATCAGCAAGGCTACTGTACTTGTATCCGAAAAGTACAGGCCCGTCGCAAAGCTGCCGTCCTTGTATCTGAGAAGTACAGGCACTTCTCAGCAAGGCTGCTATACTTGTATCAGAGAGGTACAGGCACTTCTCAGCAAAGCTGCTGTCCTTGTATCTATCTGAGCATTACAGGCACTTCCCGGCAAGGCTGCTACACTAGAATCAGAGAAGTGCAGGCACTTCTCAGCAAGGCTGCTATACTTGTATAAGAGAGGTACAGGCACTTCTCAGCAAAGCTGCTGTCCTTGTATTTGAGCATTACAGGCACTTCCCGGCAAGGCTGCTACACTAGAATCAGAGAAGTGCAGGCACTTCGCAGCAAGGCTGCTATACTTGTATCAGAGAGGCACAGGCACTTCTCAGCAAAGCTGCTGTCCTTGTATCTGAGCATTACAGGCACTTCCCGGCAAGGCTGCTACACTAGAATCAGAGAAGTGAAGGCACTTCTCAGAAAAGCTCCTCTGATTGTATTAGAGAAGTACAATGACTTCTTAGCTATATTGCTCCACTTAGACAAGTACAGGCACTTTCCAGCAAGGCTGGTACTCTTGCAGCGTAGAAGTACAGGCACTTCTCAGCAAGGCTGCTATACTTGTATTGGAAAAGAACAGGCCCGTTTCAGTAAGGCAGCTAAACTTGTATCAGAGAAGTACAAGCACTTCTCAGCGAGGCTGCTGTTCTTGTATTGGCGATGAACAGGCCTTTCTTAGCAGGACTCCCAAGCCTTTATTCAAAACACACAGGCACTTCTCAGAAGGGCTGCTAAGCCGTCACTGAAACCGCACAGGCACTTCCCAGCTGGGTTGTCATACTTTCAGTCGTGAAGTACAGGCACGCCTGCCCAGTGCTGCTACACTTTTGTTGGGACTGTCTAGATTTGTCTGTGGGCTGACTCTTCCTGTAATGGGCAACTACTGGCACTACACATCTATTTCCAGTTAATAAATAAATGAGTGTGGGGCCCCCAGTCCCTTGTCTGTCTATCCTTGATTGCTTCCGATGCTCTCTCTGCCTCCGCTTTAGACTTTATGTCTCTTTGCCTTGCATGTTCTGGTTTATCTTTGATTTTTCCCTTTGTTACTGTTATGCTATCTTTCTCCTTCTTACTCCCGTCGCTCTGGGTCCAAAATCATTCCTGGTCCATAAGTGTCTGTGTCCACCGCCTGCACGCACCGGCAGAAACGATGGACTTCTTCTCATGAAGAATGCTGCACGTTACTTCTCAACACAGCATGAACTGGAAATATAGATCTGCAGGCCGGCGCTATCTCAGAATTCTTGAGATGTGCAGGCCTGCGCTATCTCAGAATTCTTGAGATGTGCAGGCCGGCGCTATCTCAGAATTCTTGAGATGTGCAGGCCGGCGCTATCTCAGAATTCTTGAGATGTGCAGGCCGGCGCTATCTCAGAATTCTTGAGATGTGCAGGCCGGCGCTATCTCAGAATTCTTGAGATGTGCAGGCCGGCGCTATCTCAGAATTCTTGAGATGTGCAGGCCGGCGCTATCTCAGAATTCTTGAGATGTGCAGGCCGGCGCTATCTCAGAATTCTTGAGATGTGCAGGCCTGCGCTATCTCAGAATTCTTGAGATGTGCAGGCCGGCGCTATCTCAGAATTCTTGAGATGTGCAGGCCGGCGCTATCTCAGAATTCTTGAGATGTGCAGGCCGGCGCTATCTCAGAATTCTTGAGATGTGCAGGCCGGCGCTATCTCAGAATTCTTGAGATGTGCAGGCCGGCGCTATCTCAGAATTCTTGAGATGTGCAGGCCGGCGCTATCTCAGAATTCTTGAGATGTGCAGGCCGGCGCTATCTCAGAATTCTTGAGATGTGCAGGCCGGCGCTATCTCAGAATTCTTGAGATGTGCAGGCCGGCGCTATCTCAGAATTCTTGAGATGTGCAGGCCGGCGCTATCTCAGAATTTTTGAGATGTGCAGGCCGGCGCTATCTCAGAATTCTTGAGATGTGCAGGCCGGCGCTATCTCAGAATTCTTGAGATGTGCAGGCCGGCGCTATCTCAGAATTCTTGAGATGTGCAGGCCGGCGCTATCTCAGAATTCTTGAGATGTGCAGGCCGGCGCTATCTCAGAATTCTTGAGATGTGCAGGCCGGCGCTATCTCAGAATTCTTGAGATGTGCAGGCCGGCGCTATCTCAGAATTTTTGAGATGTGCAGGCCTGCGCTATCTCAGAATTCTTGAGATGTGCAGGCCGGCGCTATCTCAGAATTCTTGAGATGTGCAGGCCGGCGCTATCTCAGAATTTTTGAGATGTGCAGGCCGGCGCTATCTCAGAATTCTTGAGATGTGCAGGCCTGCGCTATCTCAGAATTCTTGAGATGTGCAGGCCTGCGCTATCTCAGAATTCTTGAGATGTGCAGGCCTGCGCTATCTCAGAATTCTTGAGATGTGCATGCCTGCGCTATCTCAGGATTCTTGTTTGCTACTGAAATGTGCTGGTCCTCTCCCATTAAAAGTATTGCATTTCACCTGAGAAGTGCTGGCACTCTCCCATTAAAAGTATTGCATTTCAACTGAGAAGTGCTGGTCCTCTCCCATTAAAAGTATTGCATTTCACCTGAGAAGTGCTGGTACTCTCCCATTAAAAGTATTGCATTTCAACTGGGAAGAGCTGGTACTCTCCCATTAAAAGTATTGCATTTCAACTGAGAAGTGCTGGTACTCTCCCATTAAAAGTATTGCATTTCAACTGGGAAGAGTTGGTACTCTCCCATTAAAAGTATTGCATTTCAACTGAGAAGTGCTGGTACTCTCCCATTAAAAGTATTGCATTTCACCTGAGAAGTGCTGGTACTCTCCCAATAAAAGTATTGCATTTCAACTGGGAAGAGCTGGTACTCTCCCATTAAAAGTATTGCATTTCAACTGAGAAGTGCTGGTACTCTCCCATTAAAAGTATTGCATTTCAACTGAGAAGTGCTGGTCCTCTCCCATTAAAAGTATTGCATTTCACCTGAGAAGTGCTGGTACTCTCCCATTAAAAGTATTGCATTTCAACTGGGAAGAGCTGGTACTCTCCCATTAAAAGTATTGCATTTCAACTGAGAAGTGCTGGTACTCTCCCATTAAAAGTATTGCATTTCAACTGAGAAGTGCTGGTACTCTCCCATTAAAAGTATTGCATTTCAACTGAGAAGTGCTGGTCCTCTCCCATTAAAAGTATTGCATTTCACCTGAGAAGTGCTGGTCCTCTCCCATTAAAAGTATTGCATTTCACCTGAGAAGTGCTGGTCCTCTCCCATTAAAAGTATTGCATTTCAACTGAGAAGTGCTGGTCCTCTCCCATTAAAAGTATTGCATTTCAACTGGGAAGAGTTGGTACTCTCCCATTAAAAGTATTGCATTTCAACTGAGAAGTGCTGGTACTCTCCCATTAAAAGTATTGCATTTCAACTGAGAAGTGCTGGTCCTCTCCCATTAAAAGTATTGCATTTCACCTGAGAAGTGCTGGTACTCTCCCATTAAAAGTATTGCATTTCAACTGGGAAGAGCTGGTACTCTCCCATTAAAAGTATTGCATTTCAACTGAGAAGTGCTGGTACTCTCCCATTAAAAGTATTGCATTTCAACTGAGAAGTGCTGGTCCTCTCCCATTAAAAGTATTGCATTTCAACTGAGAAGTGCTGGTCCTCTCCCATTAAAAGTATTGCATTTCACCTGAGAAGTGCTGGTACTCTCCCATTAAAAGTATTGCATTTCAACTGGGAAGAGCGGGTACTCTCCCATTAAAAGTATTGCATTTCAACTGAGAAGTGCTGGTACTCTCCCATTAAAAGTATTGCATTTCAACTGAGAAGTGCTGGTCCTCTCCCATTAAAAGTATTGCATTTCACCTGAGAAGTGCGGGCACTCTCCCATTAAAAGTATTGCATTTCAACTGGGAAGAGCTGGTACTCTCCCATTAAAAGTATTGCATTTCAACTGAGAAGTGCTGGTACTCTCCCATTAAAAGTATTGCATTTCAACTGAGAAGTGCTGGTCCTCTCCCATTAAAAGTATTGCATTTCAACTGGGAAGAGTTGGTACTCTCCCATTAAAAGTATTGCATTTCAACTGAGAAGTGCTGGTACTCTCCCATTAAAAGTATTGCATTTCACCTGAGAAGTGCTGGTACTCTCCCAATAAAAGTATTGCATTTCAACTGGGAAGAGCTGGTACTCTCCCATTAAAAGTATTGCATTTCAACTGAGAAGTGCTGGTACTCTCCCATTAAAAGTATTGCATTTCAACTGAGAAGTGCTGGTCCTCTCCCATTAAAAGTATTGCATTTCACCTGAGAAGTGCTGGTACTCTCCCATTAAAAGTATTGCATTTCAACTGGGAAGAGCTGGTACTCTCCCATTAAAAGTATTGCATTTCAACTGAGAAGTGCTGGTACTCTCCCATTAAAAGTATTGCATTTCAACTGGGAAGAGTTGGTACTCTCCCATTAAAAGTATTGCATTTCAACTGAGAAGTGCTGGTACTCTCCCATTAAAAGTATTGCATTTCACCTGAGAAGTGCTGGTACTCTCCCAATAAAAGTATTGCATTTCAACTGGGAAGAGCTGGTACTCTCCCATTAAAAGTATTGCATTTCAACTGAGAAGTGCTGGTACTCTCCCATTAAAAGTATTGCATTTCAACTGAGAAGTGCTGGTCCTCTCCCATTAAAAGTATTGCATTTCACCTGAGAAGTGCTGGTACTCTCCCATTAAAAGTATTGCATTTCAACTGGGAAGAGCTGGTACTCTCCCATTAAAAGTATTGCATTTCAACTGAGAAGTGCTGGTACTCTCCCATTAAAAGTATTGCATTTCAACTGGGAAGAGTTGGTACTCTCCCATTAAAAGTATTGCATTTCAACTGAGAAGTGCTGGTACTCTCCCATTAAAAGTATTGCATTTCACCTGAGAAGTGCTGGTACTCTCCCAATAAAAGTATTGCATTTCAACTGGGAAGAGCTGGTACTCTCCCATTAAAAGTATTGCATTTCAACTGAGAAGTGCTGGTACTCTCCCATTAAAAGTATTGCATTTCAACTGAGAAGTGCTGGTCCTCTCCCATTAAAAGTATTGCATTTCACCTGAGAAGTGCTGGTACTCTCCCATTAAAAGTATTGCATTTCAACTGGGAAGAGCTGGTACTCTCCCATTAAAAGTATTGCATTTCAACTGAGAAGTGCTGGTACTCTCCCATTAAAAGTATTGCATTTCAACTGAGAAGTGCTGGTCCTCTCCCATTAAAAGTATTGCATTTCACCTGAGAAGTGCTGGTACTCTCCCATTAAAAGTATTGCATTTCAACTGGGAAGAGCTGGCACTCTCCCATTAAAAGTATTGTATTTCAACTGAGAAGAGCTGGTACTCTCCCATTAAAAGTATTGCATTTCAACTGAGAAGTGCTGGTACTCTCCCATTAAAAGTATTGCATTTCAACTGAGAAGTGCTGGTACTCTCCCATTAAAAGTATTGCATTTCAACTGAGAAGTGCTGGTCCTCTCCCATTAAAAGTATTGCATTTCACCTGAGAAGTGCTGGTACTCTCCCATTAAAAGTATTGCATTTCAACTGAGAAGTGCTGGTACTCTCCCATTAAAAGTATTGCATTTCAACTGAGAAGTGCTGGTCCTCTCCCATTAAAAGTATTGCATTTCACCTGAGAAGTGCTGGTACTCTCCCATTAAAAGTATTGCATTTCAACTGGGAAGAGCTGGCACTCTCCCATTAAAAGTATTGCATTTCAACTGAGAAGTGCTGGTCCTCTCCCATTAAAAGTATTGCATTTCACCTGAGAAGTGCTGGTACTCTCCCATTAAAAGTATTGCATTTCAACTGGGGAAGAGCTGGTACTCTCCCATTAAAAGTATTGCATTTCAACTGAGAAGTGCTGGTACTCTCCCATTAAAAGTATTGCATTTCAACTGAGAAGTGCTGGTCCTCTCCCATTAAAAGTATTGCATTTCAACTGAGAAGTGCTGGTACTCTCCCATTAAAAGTATTGCATTTCAACTGGGAAGAGCTGGCACTCTCCCATTAAAAGTATTGTATTTCAACTGAGAAGAGCTGGTACTCTCCCATTAAAAGTATTGCATTTCAACTGAGAAGTGCTGGTACTCTCCCATTAAAAGTATTGCATTTCAACTGAGAAGTGCTGGTACTCTCCCATTAAAAGTATTGCATTTCAACTGAGAAGTGCTGGTCCTCTCCCATTAAAAGTATTGCATTTCACCTGAGAAGTGCTGGTACTCTCCCATTAAAAGTATTGCATTTCAACTGGGAAGAGCTGGTATTCTCCCATTAAAAGTATTGCATTTCAACTGAGAAGAGTTGGTACTCTCCCATTAAAAGTATTGCATTTCAACTGAGAAGTGCTGGTACTCTCCCATTAAAAGTATTGCATTTCACCTGAGAAGTGCTGGTACTCTCCCATTAAAAGTATTGCATTTCAACTGGGAAGAGCTGGTACTCTCCCATTAAAAGTATTGCATTTCAACTGAGAAGTGCTGGTCCTCTCCCATTAAAAGTATTGCATTTCAACTGAGAAGTGCTGGTCCTCTCCCATTAAAAGTATTGCATTTCACCTGAGAAGTGCTGGTACTCTCCCATTAAAAGTATTGCATTTCAACTGGGAAGAGCTGGTACTCTCCCATTAAAAGTATTGCATTTCAACTGAGAAGTGCTGGTACTCTCCCATTAAAAGTATTGCATTTCAACTGAGAAGTGCTGGTCCTCTCCCATTAAAAGTATTGCATTTCACCTGAGAAGTGCTGGTACTCTCCCATTAAAAGTATTGCATTTCAACTGGGAAGAGCTGGCACTCTCCCATTAAAAGTATTGTATTTCAACTGAGAAGAGCTGGTACTCTCCCATTAAAAGTATTGCATTTCAACTGAGAAGTGCTGGTACTCTCCCATTAAAAGTATTGCATTTCAACTGAGAAGTGCTGGTACTCTCCCATTAAAAGTATTGCATTTCAACTGAGAAGTGCTGGTCCTCTCCCATTAAAAGTATTGCATTTCACCTGAGAAGTGCTGGTACTCTCCCATTAAAAGTATTGCATTTCAACTGGGAAGAGCTGGCACTCTCCCATTAAAAGTATTGTATTTCAACTGAGAAGAGCTGGTACTCTCCCATTAAAAGTGCTGCATTTCAGCTGAGAAGTTCCGGTACTCTCCCATTAAAAGTCTTGCACTTTGGCTGAGAAGAGCTTGTACTCTACCATTAAATGTATTGCATTTCAGCTGAGAAGTGCCCATACTCTTCTTTTAAAGGTATTGCACTTCTGCTGAGAAGTGCTGGTACTCTCCTATTACAAGTATTGCACTTCAGCTGAAAAGTGCCAGTACTCTCCCTTTCAAAATAAAGAAGGGCAGGTACTCAATACCTGGATTACCCACCCATGCAAAGCACTGCTTCTCAACTTAAAACATTTAGGCGCTAAAATTAAATAAGTGAGATGGAAGTCTATGTGTGATAGGGGTGGCTTCTGGAATGGGTGGACTAATATGTTTCTGCACATCACAAGAAAAGGCATGAAAGAGAGAAAAAATGCATGTTGCTGCAACTCCCTCAAAAGACAAAATACAAACCAGTCATGAATGTGCCACCTTGAGTACCAGGTGTACAGCGCCACCACGGAATCTTCAGTTTTTTTTGTGGTGCCTAAAGCCTAGCGTGCGCTGATTGGAGGGCGGGATTTCACAGAATGGGGACATAACCTGCAGAAGACCATCCTGCTGTCATTGAGACTGACCGAAACCTGTTGTTCAGCTTTCAGACCTGGCTTCATGACCAATAGAACACGTGTTCATATGTTGACTATTCTTCACCGGCCAACTAGATGCATTACGCAGGCTCCCTGCAAACGATATAGCTCCTTCCTAGCTTTGAAATGCCATCTTTTTACCGACATCTAATTACGGAAGTGCAGTCTGCGGCGCCCGTTCTCTGACCACACGTCGGCAATAGTGAAGAAACGTGCAATTGAACTTACAGATCGTAGCCTAGCACGGGCAGGACAGTGCAGTGGAAGGTGACCTCATAGGGAATCCTGAAGGTTGCCCACGTGTATGATAAATATCGACAGGGCTGGGGCAGTGTCAGTCTCCTGTTCGGTGCACTAAAAAACACTACCTCCGCCTCTGCTTTTCGCCATAGTGCTTGAGCCGCTTGCGGCTTGGATCCGCTGGGAGCCCATGATGCGGGGCCTCCGGTGGTCTGCCGACTGGGAGGACCGCGTCTCACTCTACGCGGATGACATACTGCTCTATTTGTCCTCCCCGAGGCGTTCCATCTTGACACTGCTTAACATCTGCGAGATTTTCGGCCGGGCGTCTGGCTACACGATCAACTGGTCGAAGTCGGTCCTCCTGGTGCTACGGGGCCCACCCCCGCGGCTACCGACGAGTTGCCCGCTCCGGGTGGCGGAGGGGTCGTTCAAATACCTGGGGATACACATCGCGCTGGATCAGACGGAATTCTTCAAGCGCAATCTAAGCCCTCAGATGGACCGCCTTAAGCGGGACGTGCAGTATTGGGGAGCGCTGCCCCTGACCCTGGTCGGGAGAGCGGCGCTCTTCAAGATGATGGCTCTGCCGCGGTTTCTATACGTACTAGAGAATACCCCATACCAGGTGCCTCCGGCCTACCGTGCGATAGCGGCGCAGGTGTCCAGCCTGCTCTGGGGCAACAAGCCGGCGCGCATAGCGCAGTCTAAGCTGGTTTGCGGGTGGTATGATGGGGGAATTGCACTCCCGGATATCCAGCTTTATTACTGGGCGGCGCAGCTGAAGGTGATTAACCAGTGGCTCCACGCGCCTCAATCTGACCCGGCATTTAAGGCGGACAGGGACGTGCTGGGTGAGAGGGGTATGCTGTCCCCACTGTATGATACCCGACTGGCCTCGAGGATGATCGGCCCTTTGCGGCAGACTATATCCATCTGGCATGCTGCTCAGGCCAGGTTGGGATGGCGAGGGGTCTTGACTCAGCTAACACCTGTGTGGGATGCCAAGAAGCTGGGACGTTTGAGGGACAGCAAGGGCTTCGACGCTTGGGACAACATTGAAATATCCGCGATAGGCGATGTGTGGCAAAAGGGGGAGGTCGTCCGGTTCGCGCGCCTGCAGCAGCAGTACGAGCTGGCCCCCTCGGAATGGTTCAGATACCTCCAGATGAGGCATGCCCTAATGACACAGCTGGCTCCTGGAGCGAAGGTTCCGGAGGCGTCCCCGTTGGAGGACAGGTTGCTGACGGAATATATGCCAAAGAAGGCCACTTCCTTCACGTACCGCAAACTGGTAAACAATCTACCGGACCCTATGGGGATCCTGCGGGAGCGGTGGGCTGACGAGATCGGCGATTTTGATGACCCAGAGTGGCGTGAGGCACTGGCCTCGCCGTGCGAGGCGGGTATACCCTCGAGGCTGCGAATGGTGCAGCTTCGTATTTTCCATCGCTCCTACTACACCAGGTGCTTACTACACAAGATGGGCAGAGCGCCACATCCCTTCTGCTTGCGGGGTTGTGGGGAGGAGGGAACTTTTTACCACACTATCTGGGAATGCCCAATCATTCAAGACTTTTGGAAACGAGTGCTACGTACAATGTCACAGGCGTGTGGAATATCGCTGTTGCCGGAACCCAGACGCTGTTTGGTAAATGTATGGGAGCCCAATGACCTCGATCGTCAGACGCAGGGCTGGGTGACGCTGGGCATCATGACGGCCAAAAGGAATATAGCCCAAAAATGGGGTGCAGAGGAGGTGCCATTGCTGTCCACGTGGCGCAGGGAGATGGACGCAGCTATGTTTGCAGAGCGTTCTGTATTTATTAGACGGGGATGCCCTCGCAAGTGGGCCAAGGTCTGGGGGGCATGGAACAAGTACAGGGGAGGAATATGCGATCCGCCGCCTCTTTCAGATGAGGACTCCTCTGACTCGGATGGTTAAGAGGACCTGCGGGATGGTGGGACGGTGGGGAGCCAGAGTCTTTCGAACTGCAATAGAACTAGGGTTGGTTGAGGGATTGTGCAATGGGGTGGTGATCTATCTAGGGATATGTATGCAAGGTTTGTCTCAGTGTCCTACTGTTTTCACTGTTTTACAAAACAATAAAATTATTTAAAAAAAAAAAAAAAACACTACCTCCTGGAAGCCATGAGAAAGAACCAGCCTGACCTCGGTGGGCTGTGACAGTCAGTTCAAAGTCAACCGCTGCCTCACATGTGACTGACTCTACTCCTGCTCTACCAGCCTTCAGGGAGCCCCAGCCTGACAATTCTATGCGTTAAACTGAAGTCCGTACCGACGAATATCGAACAGGCTCCCTACCTATCCTGTCTGACTTTAACGTCTTTCCCCCTCATAAAGCGGCATAATTACTATTAATGGCGCTTTACAACTCCCTACGTAATCAAATAACTAATGTCAAGGTTTTCTTGGGCTACCACGAGTCAGGCATGACGTGAGTGAGTCTGTCCCAGCCCTACTGGCTTTCTAGTAGCGGTGCCCTAACACTAGCTAGTGAAATCACTCTTCCTTAAGCGGCAGGTGTCAGTCACATCCCAGGCTCTACCTGGTTGATGTGCGACTGACCCTGCCCCAGCGCCTAAGTCCTTTCAGAGGCCCTGGTCGTGCAGCAATCTGCCGAATTCCCCTTTGCTGCGCGTGCAAGAAGAATATTACCTGTGAAAGGTGTGGCGAAGGAGGGACCCGCAGCTGCAACCCCCGGATATCTGTCGCGCCTCCACGGTGACGCAGGGTGGATGCCAGAAGGACGGCGGCGCCCCCGAGCCCGACCTTTAAAGCGGCAAATCCCATGTTCCATCCACGGCCTATTATTGTTTGCACGCTAACAAAAATACCCTTGTATCGCCGGGGGCGACCAATGGGTGCCGGGACCCTCCGCCCCTCCCAGGGCTCTAGGAGGGAGGCTCCCGGGGCTCTCCATTCTATACGAGGGTTTAGGGCCTACTTGGAGGCGGGCACAGGGGAAAGGGCACAGCTCACACATCAGACCGTGGTTCAAGGGTGCAGCTACAGTAAAGAAGGCAATATCCAGGTCTCTGTCCACCTCTTTTCTACTGAAGGCTGGAATATCGAAAATAAAATATCGACAAATTAGTAAGCCTAGGGGGCATATTTACAAAAAAATGTCGAACCACGGTGTTACGCCAAATTTGGCAATGCAGCGCTCTGACATTTTGAAAACGCAGAGATGCGCCGCATACAGAAGAATACGGAGGCACACCGTGCACATAAGCAAGCAATAATGGCGATTTGCTCTTTCTATGTGTAATGCAGAATGCAGCACACATAAAAGAGCATAAAACAGAGAGAAATTAATCATTTCTCCTCGTATCACCATTCTAAAACCAGGTATTCCCTAGCCTCAGTTTTTGGAGCTGCCTCAGTCTTGTAACTCTGGGCAGCATTAAAAAGCAATGGGTGTTGTGGTGGAATGCAGAGGACTGCGGCAGAAAGGGGCATATTTACAAGGTGGCGTTAAGCCACGTTAAGGGGCTTAGCGCCACCTTGTAAATATGGGGAATGCCGCTATGCCACCGGAGTGTCACAAAAAGTGACGCTTTGGGGGCGATAGGGGCTTGTAAATATGCCCCTAGATTGTCTACCTAACTCCACATATATGTACCTATGCGGTGTCTTCAAAGTACGTAGATGTGGACTTGGGAATGGTAAATGTATACTTCCCGTATGAACTTACCTTTCGCTATGTTGTACCTCGATATTCTGTCCGATTAGTATGCCATGATACTGGTGGCGATATTCAGTAGTACAATCACAGCCAAGATTCCAGAATGTCCATTTCCCTGAGGACGTCTGATGTCCGATGATGCATGCTGGGTATTGGTTTGCAGAATGCCCTGATGTCAGATGATGCCTCATTGGCTTTTGGATTCCAGAATGTCCTTATGTCTGATGACGTCCGTTTGGGTTCAGATTACGAATATCTCTAACTGATGATGCCTACTGGTTTGAGTCTAGATTCTAGAATGTCCCATTGTCTGATGATGTCAGGCTGGGTATTGGATTGCAGAATGCCCTGATGTCAGATGATGCCTCATTGGCTTTTGGATTCCAGAATGCCCTTTTGTCTGATGAAGTCTGGTTCAGTTTTGAGTGCCGAATATCTCTAACTGATGATGCCTACTGGTTTGAGTTTAGATTCTAGAATGTCCCATTGTCTGATGATGTCAGGCTGAGTATGGGATTGCAGAATGCCCTGATGTCAGATGATGCCTCATTGGCTTTTGGATTCCAGAATTCCCCATTGTCTGATGATGTCAGGCTGAGTATGGGATTGCAGAATGCCCTGATGTCAGATGATGCCTCATTGGCTTTTGGATTCCAGAATGCCCCATTGTCTGATGATGTCAGGCTGAGTATGGGATTGCAGAATGCCCTGATGTCAGATGATGCCTCATTGGCTTTTGGATTCCAGAATGCCCTTTTGTCTGATGAAGTCTGGTTCAGTTTTGAGTGCCGAATATCTCTTTATCGGATGATGCCTTGTAGTTTGGGTTTAGATTAAAAAAAGCCCCTTTCTCTGACGATGCCTGTTCGGATTTTGGACTCCAGAATATCCCTTGTCGCACAATGTCTGTTTGGGTTTCTGATTTGGAATGCCCCTTTATCTGATGGTGCTTGAATGTGGCTTGGAGTCCAGAATGCCCCCTCTCACAATATCTGCTAGGGTTTTGATTTCCAGAATGTCCCTATGTCTTGTGATTTATTTATAATCTAGAATGTTTCTTTGTCCCACAATGTGAGTTGGGCTTTGCATCCCAGAATGTTAGTTCGTCTCATAGTATCTGTGATATTTAGATTGTAGAATATCTCTTTGTCTGACATCTTCGTGGGTTTTCAATTCCAGAATATCCCTTTGTCTGACATGTCTTAGTGGATTTTCAATTCCAAAATATCCCTTTATTTGCTGATGTCTGGTTTAGTGCTCTGTGGTCAGTTTGTCTCATGTTGTCTACTCTGGTTTTCCATAATGCCTCTGTGCCTTATTATGAGTGCCTGGGTTTTGAATTCCGGACTGTCCTTTTATTTGATGATATCTGATTAGGTCTTAGATTCAAAAGTTCACTTTATTTGATAATGTCAACCTAATGTTTTAGAATGAGACAGGAATAAACGTATTAACTAGCACAGGAGAGACCCTCCCCCTTTTTTCCAAGAACAGATAGCTCAACGAATGGAAGCAACTCCATTTGCCTGCTTGTCATATTCAATAACACACATTTCAAATGTTCAGACTTCCGTCTCGGTCTTGGTCAAGGGACGCCATTTTTTTTGTAATACACCCTCCTTCCCCCCAGCACTCGCAGGACAATGGAGACCGGGTTCACTTCGGGATGTCAGACTTCACTGTCAAGGGCAAGAACTTTCACAATGGAGAATGTGCATGTAGCGCACGCCATAAAATGAATTCTGTATTGGTTGTTACCTTAAAACAGTTTATGGTTATTTCACTAATCGGTGCTTATTTTTATCGACATCGGGTGGGTGAAAGGCTGATTGGGCTCGGCCGTAACGGAGACTTGCTCCGTATCCTGGTGCCTGGGGGCACGGAAGCCAGGCAGGAGCCAAGCCTGACTGTGGGCGGGGTTTACTGAGGCAGGAGCCCGTGCTGCTGAGCAGCATGTGGATCGGCCGCTAGGAGATGCAGGGCGCGGCGGCGCAGCCAGGGTTTCTCCGCCAAGCATATCGCCACAGTGCAGAACGAGGAGGAGAGCCAGAAGGGCAAGAACTTCAAAAACTGACCCGCATTTGGCGGTAAATGCGCAGTCCCCTTCCCTGCCTGTTACTTTTGCATTGAACACACAGTATTCAAATGTGAATGAACACTTTTGTATAGTCATAAAAGCTTTTAAAGAGAGCTTTGTTATGCTTGCTTTTCCACTGTCATTCCTTCTCTTTCTGTTTAGCTTCTTTTCGTCACGCTCACAAGCTCGTCTACCTCTTCCCTACCCTCCCCGAGTAGAGTACCTGAGCGCACTGCCCCTGTCCTCTCCTACCCTCGCTGCATGACTAACCACTTATAAGGTCCCAAAGGTGAGACCTATTGGCTATGCCAATGCTTGTTAGAAGCTATGTCTCCCCACAGGCAATCAGGTGCAATAATATGGATTTGCAATCTTCATCTATGCAGGTGACACCCCAGCACCACGGTCATGGATGACTCTAGGGCAGATACGCAGAATCTTGTCTTCAAGCCGCGGGATCTTGGATGTAGTACAGTAGCCCCAAGCTAACCAGAAGCAGTGCGGTAACTCTGGTACCTTTCATTGAGTTTCTATACTGGAATAACAATCTGTGTCCCGCTGGCGAAGAATCTGGGAGTAACTGGCCTTGGTTCCTCAAGTCAAGGCTGTTTCTATCACCTGTAAGTTTAGAAAAGACCTCTCCCAACGCCACCAGCTGCTCTTAATTAATACAAAGTTTCCGTTGTTAATGCTTTAGTGTGTGCCGGGGACTCCTTCCGGAAGTCTCTGAAAGCTCTGTGACTCACAGGACTCACAGGTGGGAACTGAAGGACAGGAGACTATCCACTGGCAGTCTTCCCTTTTTCTTTGCAGTCTGCAGAAGCACTTCCCTCTCATATCCATGCTCAGTTGTAAATAACAGGACCGGGGCCACCATTTCACTTTTTGTGTCCTCATTGGAACTCCCAGTAACCCTAAATTAGTTCCTCCCTGCATATTTTCAATGTTTTCCACTCTCACTTCGGTAGTCCACTACCTTCACAGAATACCCTTAACTGAGATTTTAACTGAACTCTTCTTATCCCCGAGATCTAATTTCCATAGGCCAAGCCCCACCACGGGCGTTATAAATGCTTCAGTTCATTTATATAATTAGCTATTTAGCCTATTGGTGTTTTTCTCCATTTTATGCAAGAGTTCTGTCGTCAATCTTGCCTCCAATGGTGGGAATTTCCAGAGTGACAGCAGCTGCTCCTCACTAGGCCCCTCTGCCCTTTCTTTGGTGTAAACAAATACATGTCTGCTCTCTTAGTCGTTTTTCGGTGTTGCGATATCCTTGTTGCCGAAGATTAGAAACTGTTCCTTCAATCCAACTTTGGATCATCCGTAGTGGTTTAGTTGGTAGACATTCAACTTTGCAGCTCAGCTGAATAGGGGTGGCCAGTTTCAATTATGATACGTTATGTTATATTAGTATAGATTTACTTAATGTGTATCATGCAACCCCAAGACCACTTCAAAGCGCGGAGCATAGCTCTTTGGAAGGACCCCAGTTGGGTGAGCACCTAGACATCGGCTCTTCTAAACAGTTGCATCTTGAGGAATCTCCTGAACTGTAAGTGTTTCTCCGAGGTTTGAATGGTTTGAGGCCGCGACTCAACCAATTTCCAGACCCCATGCCCTCATCTTCTCTAGCCCCATCACTGGTACTCACCGCCTCCTAAAATCCTAGCCTGCCCCATACTCAGAGAGTGTTAAACTAAACACTCATCTAGTGTGACTGGAGCGAAAGAACATTGAAACACATGTTTAAATCGGTCTATTATGAAATAGTGCCGTATAGTTTGTCTGTATGTCTTCTCTGTTTCCATTGTCCACCCTTTACATCCTTAATCACTCACTACGGTTTGTATTACTTGCCCTATCTGCTTGTAGTGATCTGTACCGCTCATGTTTTCTTGCAAGGTATATCCTCTAAAAATGTTATGCAAGTCAAATCAAATTTTTAAAAACCCAGGGCAGCCCTCTGTTAAGAGCACAGATTTGCAAGAAATTAAACTTTATGCCTGGGCTCAGATTTTAAGTACTCTATGAATTCCTGCCACACCCAAGAACTAACAGCATCCTGCAGCATATACTACTAACCCTGTAAAGAGGTCCACTGGAATTATGTGATAGGAAGCAAGGAAGTTAGAGTTGGGGAAACGCAGGATAGAAAGTGAGAGGGAAGACAAAAGAATAGCCATGGAGGAAAGGAAGATGATCTTAGACCATGAGCGAAGTCTTAAGGAGCTGGAGGTAAGAAATAGGCCCAGCTCAGATGGTGGCAGCAATTCGTCAAGACAGGCAGACAGAATTGTACACATCCCTAAGAATGTAGGTAAGGGATTCAAGAAGGGGGGACGACATACAAAGGTGGTTTCAGGGTTACGAGGCAGCGATACACATGAATGGGGTCCCTGAGAAGAATTGGGGAGCAGGATTGTGGTCTCTCTTTCCGGAAGAAGCCTGGGATACTTTAATAGCTTTGGGTAAGGGGTATCACCTCACCTATCCTGACATGAAGGACGCCCTTCTCACTAAGTATGGTCTTACTCCTGAAAAGTACAAGGGTCAGTTCAGGTCCAGTAAGACGTCTGATGCCAACACTTGGTTGGAATGTGTGGATGTGTTTTGCCGGTCACTGGATGGCTGGGTGAAGGGCAGTAATGTGACAGATTTCCAGTGGCTCTACAATTTGATTGCATGGGAGCACTTGTCTAGTCTATGTTTTGCAGATCTGCGCCAGCACCTAGTTGATAGTAAGCTGACTGACCCCAGGAAGCTTGGTATGGAGGCGGACCACTGGGTGAGTACCAGAGTCCACAAGAAAGCGTTTCGGGGAGACTCAGCCAAAAGTGGGCATGGTCCTCAGCAGCAAAGTGGGGGGGGCAAGGGTAAAGCCCAGGAGTTCTCTAAAGGGCCCCAAACTAACACCCAGGGTAAAGGTTCCCATCCCCCTGGAGATAACAAACAAGGGGTCTCGTCAAGAAAGCCTGCTGCGACCGGCCCCCGCAAGAGTTTTGCATGTGACCAGGTGGGTCACATGAAGGGGGGCCCCAAGTGCCCTAAGGGGGCACAGCCACCCACCGGTCGGCAGTACAAGGTGTTGGCTAGTGTAGCGCTTGGGGAGGAGTACCCACAGGAGGGTGGCGACCCCATAGAAATGACCCTCGTCTCACTAGGGGACAGTGAGATGGTCCCAGGAAACCCGGTGCCCCCTAACACAAAGAAATACAGCACCTGGGTGACCATCAATGGGAAAAGGGTAGAGGCTGTCAGAGATACTGGAGCTAGTGTGACCTCAGTCATGTGTCACCTGGTCTCTGAGAAGCAGGTAGTCCCAGGGGCATTCCACCAAGTAATTGAGGTGGACAATTCAGAGCACCAGTGTCTGGTGGTGCAGGTTCCCTTCGAGTGGGGGGGGGGTCTCAGGTCCCTTGAGGGTGGTTGTGAGCCCTTCCATGCCTGTAGATTGTCTGCTAGGTAACGACCTGGAGAAGTCCTTATGGAAGGATGTTGAGCTCAGGTCTATCTTGGAGATGCTTGGGTTGCCAGAGTGGGCATGCGTATCCACTCGGTCAATGGCAGCCAGAGAGGGTGATCAAGAAGACTTGGAGACTGAAACAGTGGCCCACGTCCTTGCCAAGAGAAAGGGCAAGGGGCGTGGGAAACCGGCCCCTGAAGTACCCACGGACCGGGAGGAAGAGGACCTTGAGGAGGACGACCCGGTGCCTACAGGGGAGCAGGTAGCTGAACTGGGGGACATAACTGAGCTGACCCATTGGCAGCAAGAAGGGGGTCCTCCCACCAGGGAGGAATTCTGCAGAGAGCAGAAGGAGTGCCCTTCTCTGGAGGGTCTGTGGCAGCAGGCTGCAGACCTGGCAGCTGGTGATCAGTCCAGATCACATTGGATCTACTGGGAGAATGATCTCCTGTACAGTGTGCCTTGGGTAGTTGAGCCTGGGTCAGCCCGTTTGCTGATGGTACCCCAGCGCTTCAGAACCTTCCTACTGGGTCTGGCTCATGACGTGCCTTTGGCAGGACATTTGGGGCAGGACAAGACCTTTGACAGGCTTGTCACGCACTTCTTCTGGCCCCAATTGCGAAGGCAGTCAGATGGACATTGCAGGTCTTGCCAAACTTGCCAGGAAAGTGGTAAAAGTGGGAGGAAGGTCAAAGCTCCTCTCCAACCTTTTTCAGTGGTTGGAACGCCCTTTGAAAGGGTAGGGATGGACATTGTGGGGCCACTGGATCCCAAGACAGCCAAGGGCAACAGGTACATCCTGGTCTTGGTGGACCATGCCACCCAGTACCCGGAGGCCATCACTCTCAGGACAACGATGGCTCCAGTGGTGGGCCGGGCGTTAATGGGGATCTTTTCCCGAGTGGGGTTCCCCAGAGAGGTGGTTTCTGACAGGGGGACCAATTTCATATCCAAGTATATGACAACCCTGTGGAAGGAGTGTGGTGTAACCTACAAGTTCACCACCCCTTACCAACCACAAGGTAACGGTCTGGTGGAGTGATTCAACCAGACCTTGAAGGGCATGATTAAGGGCTAACAAGACCCATGAGGTGTAAGTGGGACGTCTTCTTGCCGTGCCTTCTCTTTGCATACAGGGAGGTACCACAGAAGTCTATTAGGTTCAGTCCCTCTGAGCTTCTGTATGGTCACTCTGTGAGAGGACCTCTGAGTTTGGTGAAGGAAGGCTGGAAGGCAGCTGCCAGGAAAACTCCCCAGGACGTGTTTAGTTACATGCTGGCCTTCAGAAACCAAACTGCCCGCTTCAGGAAACTCACTCCGGTGAACCTGGAAGCAAGCCAGGTAGAAAAGAAGAAGTGGTATGACCAGAATGCCAGTCTGGTCGAATTTCAACCTGGCCAAAAAGTGTGGGTCATGGCCCCAGTGGAACCTTGTGCCTTGCAGGACAGGTGGCGTGGGCCGTTTGAGTTGGTGGAGTGCAAAAGTGATGTCACCTACCTGGTGGATTTGCGAGCTCCCAGGAACCCTTTGAGGGTCCTCCACGTGAACCGCCTCAAACCCCACTTCGAGAGGTCCGAAGTGAGCATGATCTTGGCGACAGATGATGGGGTAGAAGAGAAGAGTGAACTTCTTCCTGACCTCCTGTCTACCAAGGAGCACGATGGGTCAGTGGAAGGTGTGATCCCCTCCCCTACACTGAGCCCAGAACAGCTAAGCGATTGTCACCAGTTGTTGGGACTGTTTGCCCCACTGTTCTCTCTGACCCCAGGTGTCACTCACTGGTGTACCCATGACATGGACACCGGTGACAGCCCTCCTGTGAAGCACAAGATTTACAGGTTGACTGACCGGGTCAAGGCCAGCATCAAAGAGGAGGTCTCTAAGATGTTGGTGTTAGGGGTGATCGAGCCTTCCAACAGTCCTTGGGCCAGCCCCGTGGTCTTGGTCCCAAAGGCTGCTGCACCCGGTTTTGCGTGGACTACCGTGGGCTCAATGCCGTCACCAGGACTGACACGCACCCCATACCCAGAGCTGATGAGCTCATTGATCGGTTGGGAGCTGCCAAGTTCCTCAGCACGTTTGATTTAACGTCTGGGTACTGGCAGATAGCCTTAACAGATGGGCCAAAGGAGAGGCCAGCATTCTCAACCCCAGAAGGACATTACCAGTTGTGGGTGATGCCCTTTGGATTGAAGAATGCCCCTGCCATCTTTGGTCAACCAGGTGTTGGCAGGACTGGAGGATTTCAGTGCCGCCTACCTGGATGACATCGCAGCGTTCAGTTCCAGCTAAGAAGAGCACTTGCAACACCACGGTGAAGTGTTGAGGGCTCTGCAGAGGGCAGGCCTCACGATCAAGGCCAGTAAGTGCAAAATCGGGCAGGGTTCTGTGGTGTACTTGGGACACCAGGTAGGAAGCGGCCAGGTGGCGCCCCTACAACCCAAGATCAACACCATTCTGGCTTGGGAGCCCCCAAGACCTAGACAGAGGTGAAAGCCTTCTTAGGTCTCACCGGGTACTACAGGAGGTTTGTTAAGGGCTATGGCACCATTGTTGCCCCCTTGACAGAGCTGACTTCCAGGAAGCAGCCCAAGAAAGTGATTTGGGCTGAGTCCTGCCAGAAGGCTTTTCATGCCCTGAAGGCCGCCATGTGCACGGTACCCGTGCTCAAGGCACCCGACTTCTCCAAGGAATTCGTCATGCAGACAGATGCTTCAGAGCATGGAGTAGGAGTAGTGCTCTCACAACTGAACGAAGAGGGCCTAGACCAGCCGGTAGTCTTCCTTAGCCTGAGACTACTCCCCAGGGAACAGAGGTGGAGTGCCATAGAAAGGGAATCTTTTGCTGTGGTCTGGGCCATGAAGAAGCTTAGACCATACATGTTTGGGACTCACTTCTGGGTTCAGACAGACCACAGGTCCCTCAGATGGTTGATACAAATGAGGGGTGAGAATCCAAAACTGCTGAGGTGGTCCATCTCCCTACAGGAAATGGACTTTAGGGTGGAACACCATCCTGGCACAGTACACGCCAATGCAGATGTTTTGTCCAGGTTCTTCTGCCTTAGTGAAGCGAACTCCCAGGAGGGTGGGTAGTTCTCCCTACTTTCAGACGGAGGGGACGTGTTAGACTTGGCATCTTTTGGCGCGTTTCCCCTGAGTTTTTGCTTTCTGACCTCCCGGTTTTGACTGGCGTAGTGTTTGTGCGCACTCTTCCCACTGCTGATCAGTCGTAAAGTGCAAGTGCTCCTGTGGTAAATTGTGTTAAGGATTGGTGTTTCCATGATTGGATATTTGATATTCTTGTTAGTCCCTGGTAAAGTGCACTGAGTTTGCCAGGGCCTGTGAATCAAATTCTACTAGTGGGCCTGCAGCACTGATTGTGCCACCCAAGTGAGTAGCCCTGAAAAGGTAACTCAGACCCGCCATTGTGGAGTCTGGGCGCGGTTTGTAACTGCCATGTCGACTTGGCCAGTGCACACACTTGCCAGTCCCTCACCTTCCCTTTTCTTACATGTCCGCCACCCCTAAGGTAGGCCCAAGGTACCCCAGTGGGCCGGGTGCAGTGTATGTGAAAGGTAGGACATGCCCTGATGTGTGTGGCATGTCCTGGTAGCGAATTACGCCCAATTTCGTTTTTCACTATTGCAAGACTACCTGGTCCCCATAGGACAGAATGGGGAGTTTGTTTATAACATCTTATAAACATAACTGGCCAGGGGTATTAGGTAAGAAAATAAAGTTTAGTATGCCTGAAATCAGAATCTAAAGATGCATCTTTTAGTGAAGGTGATTTTTACATTCTGTGTTTGAAAATACCACTTTTAGAAAGTAGGTATTTTCTTGCTCAGTCATCCCGTGTGCCTCTGCTGGAATGTGGATTGCCTGTCTGGGTTTTAGATGACAGAAGGCTGGGGAGCAGGAGTGGCTCCAGAAAGTCTAGGTGGGTCAGGAAAGGGCTGAATAGACCTGGGCTGCAATTAAGGAAGTGGGAGGAGATTTCCTTGCACCTCAAAGGGCCTGGTCTGCCTCTGACGATGCGGTCTCCACCTCCTGCCAGGAAGTCACACCGGAGAAGGCAGAACTGTTTCTGGCTGGGCACAGACACTCTCTACCTAAGAGATCAAAGGATTTTGGGATATAAATATTGGGGCTCAAACCCCTAAACTTTAGAACTCTTTTGGACCAAGAAGACTTCCAAGAAGAAGAGCTGGAGAAGCTGTGAGGAGGAACTACCACTTTGCTGTGTGCTTTGCTGTGTTGGCCTGCAGTGGCTGCTTCTGTCTTGGGCAGTGAAAGGACTGGACTGAACTTTCTATAATCTACTTTGTGAGTTTCTCCAGGGCTTGAGGTAGAGCTTGCCCCCTGTTCAAGAAGTCTCGGGAACATCAAAGACTTCAAGCTCTTCTGCCCTCAGCACTGGGGACTATGTGTTTTGTGCTGCAACAGAAGAAAAGCAACCCGACGATGTCTACGACGCCGCTGCCGACTCCGTGTCCTGAAGGCACTGCAGAGGGCACTACCGCAACGCGACCCTGTCTCACCGACGACGCCTGCTGACGCCGCCACCGAGCCGCTGCTCACACCGCGACCTGTGGGCACCGCACTCCGCACCACCTTGCTTCCCTACCACGCCTTGGTATCCCCGACAACGATGCTCCCCGCCAAAATCTACACCGCTGCTTGCACCGTGGTTCGAGGGCACCGTTCGTAAAGTTGCAAGACACACCACCCTCATCCTGCACCACAGCCTTAACCTACCGACGCCATCGACTCCAGTTCGTCAGCTGACGACAGTGCTTCAGCCACCACGACCTTGCTGCTTGCACCGCGACCTGCCAGCACAATGACGAGTACTTCATTCACCTCGCACCGTGACCCTGGTCTCACCGACGACGCCATCTGACGCTGCCACCGAGACACTGCTCGCACCATGATCTGAGAGCACCACACGCCGCACCGCTGCACCTCAGCACCTGCCAGTGCTCCTGACTCCAACAGAGAGAAGATCGATCTGCAACGCGTGTGACTTTGTGGGCCCCGACAACTCCTGCACTGACCTCCGGAACCGACGCCTGCAGACGCCGTGCTTTCAGAAGCTCAACGAGAGGTTGCCAACGCCCTGCATTTCTAAAAGGTACTGTTTGCGGGTCTTCCCGACAGCATAGCTGGCCCGCGACACCGTGGTCAGCCAGAACTGTTTGGATCTGTTTGCTCACAACGCCGTGATAGCCCCGGACGGAGCTATTGACATCAAGGAACTGTTTTTCAACCATATATTGATAACCGAAGATTTTTAAGTATTGTATTGTGGATTTTTATCGTATTTGGTCTTGTCTTAAGAATATAAAAATATTGGATATTTTTCTAACCTGGTGTGGTGTCGTTTTGTAGTGCTTACACTGTATTATGTTGGCTATGTGCAAATGCTTTACACACTGCCTCTAAAATAAGCCTGACTGCTCGTGCTAAGCTACCAAGGGGGTGAGCAGGGGTTATTTTAGGATTGGTAACTCCCTTGTTCTCACTAGAGTGGTGGTTTCTGCCCGACTTTGGCAAATGCCCTAGCCGACCAAAAATCCCATTTTTAACAGGGCACGACATGCAGCAAATAGATTGTACACTAATTAGTCTGCATTGATACAAAAAGAAACGGAAAAAAACATGTTGTCCAATTTCTAAATGAGCAATATGTTCCTATGCTTGAGAAAAACTCTGTTATTTCCATTTTGGTTACAGAAGTATCAAAAACGGTGCATTATGGGGTTTGATTTATTTAAAACAAGTCTCTTGGTGGCCTGGGATTTACTTGTTACAATCTCTGCTAAACAAATACAATAATTTGTAAGCAATTAGCCTTATTTTATATCCATTTGGAAATGGTCCCGCCATCCAATTCCCAATTAACGAACTAGTGCACCAACATTTCTCTGGTAGAGAGTGGGGCAGCAATTTTATTTGCTGAATTACATATTATGTAAGCAAGCAGCATAACTAAGGGAAATTGATTTGACCTGTTTTTGTACCAGGGGAAAATTTCTGTATTGGGGTTCTCACTTCTCCGAGGGTTTGTGGAATTTTTTTTCAGCCTCACTGACACTGCGTGAAGCACTTTTAGAATTTCCCATAGTGATTACAGTGAAGCAGAAATGCAAATGGGGGATGCCGGAAAAGAACAGGTGTAATAGGTTTCTGGACACAGCTGGGTGTGCTTTGCATGTCGGGTTTCCACCCTCTTTTGAACTACAAATACCAGACTGCATTGCAGCGGAACAAAGTATGTCAGAGTGAAGTCTTGTGGCTATAAACAGCAAATGGACCCCAGAGGGAATGCAGTGGCATAACAATAGCCTCCGCGGTACGGGGGCTCCCTCCGGCACTGTGGGCCCCTGGCAGTAGAGCTCCTAACTGGGCCCGGAGCATGGGGGCCGGCCAGTGCCTAACTTGAGCTTGTGGTTTCCGGTGCTCAGCACGGGCACTTATTATCAACACCTGCGCTGTTCATGAGCACCAGTTAAGGATACATTAATTTACGGTAGGCACGGGGAGATTAGAGAAAGGCGGGACCGGCATCGGCCACGCCAAAAGTATGGCGGTCGTGCCGGCCCCTGACGACCACATAGAGGCGGGCCTGTCGCGCACAGTGGTGACGCGACAGGCGCACCTCGACAGCAATTGGTCGTGGGTCCTGGGGGTGACCCGGAAGTGATTGTAACTCCAGGTCACGCCTTGGGCTAACGCCAGGCCGGTTAGAACCGGCCTGGCATGGAATTGGCATAAAAAGCTGGGGAGCGTAGGAGTCTGCCTCTTTGCTCCCCGCTCCCCCAGCCTGCTGCACCAGCCTCGCTAGGAGGCTGTAACTTGATTTCTCCCTCTTCTCTTTTTTCAGGTGTCTCATTGTCGAGAGGTTCTTTCCGAGCTGCGCCGTTGGATCACCGAAGGGGTCTCGTGGTGGAGCGGCCTCGCGTCGGGGCAATCATCAAGCTATCGCTTTTGTCTTGCAGGCTGTGTGTTGGCGGTGGGAGCATCGAGGCACCGAACGGAGCGGAAGCGGTACTGCGGGTGGCCGACGACTGCTTGTTGAGAACGCGATTCGTGGAGGAAGCGCGGTACAGGAGACGGTTAGTTGGAGCGCTGTGGTTTTGCGTTCACCGGGCCCCGTTGTATAAGGTACCAGCAGCGTGCTTGTGCACGTGTCCCTGCTTTTCTGGGTGAGTGCCGGTCTGATCGAGTGAGATCAGTTGTGCGTTTAGCGGCCCTGAAGCGCGAGCGGCGCGCTCTTTGTGCGGGGGGGGATCGGATGCTTTGTGCTCGGTAGAGCAAACAGCGTCTACATAAGTTTTCAATTGCTGGGGTATCATTGTATTTGTTTCTCCATTTAAAGGAAATAGCAAATAGTAATGTGAATCGGAAGGGGTGCGTTGAGTCAGCTGTTTCTTCCGCACTGTGCATGGGCGAACAGCGCGCTCTTGTGGGTTGGGCTTTGGTATTTAGCACGGTGGGGGCAGCGCGAGTGCCATACAGGCTGCATTAGAAGCGCTCTGCTTGGATTGATGGGGTTTTAAAAATTGCTGCAATTGTACAAGGTGGGAGTCACGCTGTTAGTGCTTGCCAGTGGGCTGTATAGCCTCATTGGGGGGCTTCACTTGATCTGTGTCTTTTACCATGTTATAGATTACAAGCAGCAGGAGTCTCAACCACGTGGACGCGATCACGGAGAGGCCCATAAAGACTTCATCTCGTTTTTGGGACAGCCAGGTGCAGCGCACAGGAGATACTTAAGGGGACACAGACAGGCCTGCATTCCAGTGCTTCTGGGAGCCACGCAGGTTTGAGAATACTCACCTGACCCACTGGATTAGCTGGTGTGGCGTGGCTCTGGTTGCGTGGGTGCTTACGGCCGGTTGTGTACCTCCAGCGTGGTAACATAAGGGCCTGGACAGTGTACCAGGCCATTGAAGTACAGTGGGGTGTGTTCATTTAGGCTACTACTCGATTGCCTGTGTTTACGTTTGGAAGGCATTGCATTCACTTTGGGTAGTTGCCAACACATTGACAGTAACCTCTGCAGTCTGTGTAAACATAATGGTCAGTAAGGCAAAGCGTGGCGAACAGCGTTCTCGCATGGAGAACCTGATGGAAACAACGATGCGCAAGATGATTGCTATGGAAAAGAGAATGAAGAAGATTGATGAGTTGGGGCAGGGTCTTGCTGACCTCAGGGAAAGGGTGGATGGGCATGATGGTGTAGAGGAAAGATGAAAAGGAACAAAGTGGGGAGTAGAGAGGTACCACTCAAAAGAGTAGTGGAGGTGGATACATCCTCCCAGTCATTAGTCCATAAACATAGTGATCCACCCACAGATAAGTATACTATGTCAGAATCTCCCGCAATAGATATGTATCCCACAGTGGTGGAGAATACACATTAGTTGTTAAAATACCCCTCACACACCAAAATGGCCCTTGGTGTCATGCTTCATCATAGGGGTCTTCCCGCCCCTCTACGGGACGGGGCGTGCTACAACCTACGTTTGCGTGGGAGCACTGATATTTATGAGACAACTATGTGTGATGTGGGGGTGTGAGAGGAAGGGTCTGGAGTGAATGGAAATGTGAATTAAAAAATACCTGGCTCTGCGGTCTAGAAAATGTTAATATACCAATGAGCTGGTATTAGTAAAAGGTGGAGGGGAGGAGGTGTGGATGCCTCAATGAGCTGTGCCTCCTATGTCTGCCGACATGTTTAGGAAGGGATCCTTAAGGTCCTGAAGAAGAAGCTTGGGGAGCTTCGAAACATGTTGGCAGACATAGGAGGCACAGCTCATTGAGGCATCCACACCTCCTCCCCTCCACCTTTTACTAATACCAGCTCATTGGTATATTAAAATGTTCTAGACCGCAGAGCCAGGTATTTTTTAATTCACATTTCCATTCACTCCAGACCCTTCCTCTCACACCCCTGCATCACACATAGTTGTCTCATAAATATCAGTGCTCCCACGCAAACGTAGGTTGTAGCACGCCCCGTCCCTTAGAGCGGCGGGAAGACCCCTATGATGAAGCATGACACCAAGGGCCCTTTTGGTGTGTGAGGGGTATTTTAACAACTAATGTGCATTCTCCACCACTGTGGGATACATATCTATTGTGGGAGATTCTGACATATTATACTTATCTGTGGGTGGATCACTATGTTTATGGTGTAGAGGAAAGGCCTAGGCGTACCATTGTGCCCCCTAAGGTGGTATTTCCCCCCCCTCCCTAAGCAGGGTAAGTCTAAGAAAGGGGGGGTCAAATGAAAGTAATATACCGGAGGCCCCTGTGCCAGTCCCCCAGCCCAGGGTGGAAGGGGATGGTGCCCGGGCCATCAGGGGTTGTACCTTTAGGGGGTGTACCTTTAGGAGGGACAGACGGGCAGTCTGCACCGAAGGATGGTTGCCCATAGGCCCCAGTTGTTCCGGCAGGGGGGTCCCAGCAGGGAGTGGTCCTCAAGATCCAGTTGCTCCTATGGGTGGGGACCCAGAGGGGGGTAGCCCACAATCCCCAGATGTTCCAGCTGGGGTTACCCGGTTCCACAAGACTTGGTGTCACAGTTAGCCGCGGTCCTTCCTTGGTTGCGGAAGGCTGGGATTTTGTCAACAGCAGTGGGGGAAAAGTACATAGGGGGGGGGATGTACTCGCTGAAGCAAGGCTGATAGTGGCTCAGTTTGATCTAACACCTGGGGATAAGACAAGTGAGGGGCTGGGTGCACCTTCCCCTGTCATTCTAGCGGGTGGGGCCACCCCACTTGAACCCAACAAAGGATTACCAGTGAGCAGCCTGGCAAAGGAGAAGCTGACTGAGCCAACTGGGGCAGCTCCAGTAGGTAAGCAGCAAACGTTGCCTGTGTTAGGTGTGGGGGAGTCCCGCACCGAGAGGGAACATTTGGCTAGACATGTTACACAAGAAGTGAAAGAAAAAATACGGTCTGGGAGTTATGTATGTTCTCATTGCTTCTTGATGAAAATGAAAGGGAACGGGCAAGAAAGAAGAAGGACTGGATGCTCCCTAGGGAATGGGCAAGTGAACTACAAAAGTTCAGGATTGAAGAGAATTTGAATAATTGGATCAGAGGTTTCTCAATATTCATGGCAGTGATGGCTGAACGTTTTCCTAATATGCAGGCAGATATGGCATGTTACCAAAGCAGGATCACTGGGACGCATGACAAGTATGGTGGGATGGGATGGAAGGAATACGACAAGAATTTTAGGAGACCCAAAGCGTCTGACCCATCCCTCTCTTGGGACCGCATTGACACGATCGCCTGGTTAGACCAATTTGGTGGGGGATCTCAGGACAATACCAAGGGCCAGTCCTTTCAGTCCTTTCGGCCACATCCATCCACAGGCTCCACCGCTAGTTCAGGTAGCGGGAGGAAGAAAAGGGACATGTTGGGACTTTAATAGGCGCACATGCACTAGGCCGCAAGGCACGTGCAAGTTCAAACATGCTTGCTCGATCTGTGCCAACCCATCACACCCTGAGTCCAAATGTTTCAGAAACCAAAGGATAGGGGAAAGAAGAAGCAGGAGTGAGGGTATCGCACAACACATGGCACGTTCACCCATTAACGTAACGGCTCTGACACCCTGGCTAAACAAATACCCTTGTCATTCCACTGCTAGGACATTGCTAGATGATTTCAGGTATGGTTTTAGGATTCCCACACCGGAGTATGTGGGGACACCGGAATGCAAGAATCAACTTTCTGTTAGGGCCAATCCAGGTGTGGCTGCAACAAAAATTGAGAAGGAATTACGCTTAGGCAGAATAGTGGGGCCATTTGATTGCATCCCGGTAGAGAATTTTGTCTGCTCCCCTTTGGGAGTGGTCCTCAAGAAAGAGGGTGGAGAGTTCAGGTTGATACATAATCTGTCAGCACCTAAGGGCAACTCATTGACTGACGCTATCAGTGATGAGATTTGTAGTGTAAAATATGCCTCCTTTGATCAAGCAGTTGAGATGCTCAGGGATTCGGGCCCTGGAGCACTGTTGGCTAAGTCTGACATAGAGTCCGCCTTTTGTTTGTTGCCAGTTCACCCATCTGACTTTCACCATCTTGGTTTTCAGTTCCAGGGTAGATTCTACATGGATATGTGTATGCCTATGGGCTGCTCGGTCTCCTGTGCTTATTTTGAAAAATTCAGTTCATTTTTGGAATGGGTTTTTAGGCAGGTGACAGGGCACCAGTTTGTCATGCACTACCTTGATGACTTTCTTATCTTGGGGTCACCAGGCTCCCGGGAGTGTGTGTGGGCACAGCAAGAATTTTGCACACTCGTGCAGGCTTTTGGGGTTCCCTTGGCACCAGGAAAGACAGTTGGGCCGACAACAATGATAGAATTCTTAGGGATTGAGCTAGACTCCGTCCAAGGGTGTTTTCCGTTGCCTGCAGACAAGATTACCAAGTTCAAGACAGCATTGCAGCAATGCTTAGCAAAAGAAAAGGTCACCTTGCACCAGTTACAGCAGATAGTAGGGCAGCTGAATTTTGCTCTGAGGGTTATCCCTATGGCACGAGCATTTTCCCGACCCATCTCACAAGCCATGGCCGGTCTCAAGGAGAAACACCACCACACCAGGCTGTCTGCTGGGGTTAGGCAGTACATGCAGATTTGGATGGCATTCCTGCGAGACTTCAACGGCAGGGTAGTGTGGCCTGGTCCACCCACTACTTCCGCGGAGATAGGTTTAATGACGGACGCTGCGGGTAGTGAGGGATTTGGTGCCATACTTGGTACTGAGTGGGTGGCTTAGCGTTGGCCGGCCTGGTGGGTGCAGACTGGTGTGACGGGTAACATTGGTTTATTGGAGCTGTTCCCCATCTGGGTGGCATTAACAGTATGGCCGGAACGATTGCGTAATCAATCTGTGGTGTTCTGGTCGGACAACATGACTGTAGTCGAATGTATCAATCAACAAGCAGCACGGTGTAAAATGATTCTCCGCTTGTTGAAAGAGATAGTTTTGCTATGCATGAGACTGCATATGCAATTTAAAGCTAAGCATGTGCCAGGGGTGTTGAATCGTGCTGCTGATGCACTCTCTTGCTTCAAGATGCAGGTATTCAGGGCACACCTCCCGTCTGCAGCAGCGACTCCCACACCCTTCCCAGAACGACTTTGGCAGATTGGTGCCCCCAACTATCAGACCTCGTGGCAGCTAGCCTAGCAACCAGGACCAGGAAAGCGTATGAAGGGGCATTTTGGGCATATTGTCCCTTTTTGGGATGGGATTGGGCAGAGAAGTGTCATGACACTGGGGCACTCCTTGTCTAATTGGGGGCCTTAAAAAGGGAAGGGCGCTCAGCGGCAGCAGCCAGGCGGCATGTGGCGGCAATCTCTTTCTTTGCTCAAACAAGAGATAGGGGAGATCCCACCAACAGTTTCACAGTTATGAAAGCTTTGAAGGGGTGGCAGCGCCTCCAAGGGTCAGCACCAGACACGAGGCGTCCGATAGGGGTGGGGTTGCTGTCATCGTTACTGGGGGATCTTCACCTCATTTGCAACACCACGGAGGAAGCTCTGTTGTTCAGCGCCGCCTTTACATTGTCTTTTTATGGTGCATTTAGAATTGGGGAATTGGTGGCCCAAAACAAACAGGATGATCAGGGCGGTCTGCAGTTTGACTGTGTGAAGGTACAAGGTGATGTGTTATGTATAACCATTAAGAAGTCCAAGACTGATCAGGAGGCCCGTGGGGAAGGTGTAGTACTGCATCGGGCACATGGTAATCCTTGCAGCCCCATCACACATTTAGAGGCATTCCTAAAGCGTAGACCCAGTAATAAGGGGGGGGGGCATTGTTAATTCATGCTGATGGTACTCCACTCACACGGTTTCAATTTAAAAGGGTGATGGATATGGCAGTACAGAAGGCAGGCTTGGATCCTAGTTGCTTTGGAACTCGTTCTTTCAGAATAGGGGCTGCCACGGAAGCAGCAGCAAGGGGTTTCCCCAGCAGCAACGTTCAAAGGATCGGGAGGTGGTCCTCCAATTGTTATAAGCGCTATGTGCGGCTGCATATGTTGTGAGTAGGACATTTGCACGGTGCTGATGCGTGTTTTTCTTCTCTGCTCAAATCTACAGTTTCTCAAGCCTGTCACGCGGGTGGGAAACTGGAGGCGGCACGACAACAACATCAATCGACACAAGGACGTGCACATCCACAGAAACAAGGACCACATGTGGGTTATTGGAGATTCATATGTGAGGCGTTTGACTAACTTTTTTCTTTCAGGTAATTATAGGTCTAGAGCAGAGCTGGCGGTTTTTAAGGTGTCATTTCATGGGAAGGGGGGTCTCCGTTTCAGTCAGTTTAGGGGTGTGGTAGTAGACCTGTTGAACAGGGGTGGGGCTCTTCCCAGTATTATTATCTTGCACCTGGGAGGGAACGATCTGGTGAATCTGGGTAGAAGGGGGCTAGTGGAAACCATAATCACTGAAGTGGGTTAGTTAGTCCGGACATGCCAAGGGTGCACCATCGTATGGTCACAGATGGTGCCCAGATTCCAATGGGGGGGGGGGGGGGAGTCTGTGAGGGCACTGAATCAGTCAGTAAGAAGGATCAATAATAAGATAGAGAGGCTGTTCAGAGCTCCTCATCTACAGACGATCTCCCAAGGGTGCATCAGGGGGGGGCCGTGCTTCTTAAAAGACGGTGTCCACTTGTCTAAAGTAGGTGATGAAATCTTCCTAGAGAATCTGCTTGCTTGGTTGGGTGGCTTCAGAAGCAGGACATGACCCTCTAGTTAGCATTTGGGGGGGGGGGCCAGATAGTCGGTCAACTATGCTGGCCTGTGGCGGTAAGGTCATGATTGGTGAGCAGTAAATTTAAGGTCCTTAGAGGGCGGCGCCATTCTGGAATGGGGTCGCCCAAGGGGAGGGACAAGTGGTCTCTCCTAGAACTCCAGGGGCAGTTACAGCCGGTTGGCTGGATGGGTGCGGGGGAGTGGGGAGTTACGCTTTACCTAGGCTGGTTGGCCACCCCGCACGTGCACAATGGCGCCAGTAAACGGCGCAGAACTGCAAGGGCCCCTTATGGAAATAATATACAGTGCATACGGGAGTAACCGGGGGGGGGGGGGGGGAAGTACCCTCACGGTGAACGGGCCCTCTGCGCATGCGCACTCCGGTTGGAGGGCGGGCATAATTTGATAATGGTCTGACACACGTTATTGACCTTGCCGTAGGCTCAAATAGGGATACGCAGAAAGATTAACTGCTATTATGATTATTGATGATGATATGTTTAGATTCGGATAGGAATACCTTGTATTAGAGATAGGTTGAGGTTAGCCATCTGACATCTGTACTCATCAATATAATCAATGTAATGCAATGTTTTCTGCTTATTTTGTAAATATTGTATATATTATGTTTAAGTTTTTTATGTTAATAAATACGGCCGGGGGTTTTTACGACCCCCTCATCCAAAACTCTTCTCATGTTATTATCTGGGCCTTGATAAGGGAGGAGGGGGTGTAGGTAGTACCTGGCCAGATTTGATTTGCCCAGAATCACAGGATGTTGAGCCAAAGTCGAGACTTGAACCTGGTTCCCCACGACCAAAGTTGGTAGCTCTGGCCATTACACCACATCCTCTCTCCATTTTCATGCATCATAGTTGGTTCTTACCAGGACTCCAACTTTGGAATGCCCTTCCGGAGTACTTGAGAAGCGGTACTTCGCTTACCACTTTTGGGAAACAGCGCTGGGAAGCCTCCGGGTAGCCATGCGCTTTAGATAACCATAAAACATAAAACAGTTGAAGACCTAGATGTTTTGAGTTAGCTTGTGCTAGCTAGACCCAACTGTTCCTAAGGCGCTGGGAAATCTCGCGTGGGTAGCTGTACGGTATACATGCGTCTAATAATAATGATAAACAGACTAACAGAATACACTGCTACTTTTTTTTCTTCCATGCTGTTACTAACACATGGAATTCATTCATAATTCACACTGCTTGCTTGCGTGCTGTGTGAATAAGATAGATGCAGGCACATATCTGTATTCATACGGACATGGTTACACCTATTCATAGAGGTATACGTGAGTACACATATACATTCTATATATTATATTGTACATACACACAAACATACATGCATGCGTTTGTATGCGTATGTGCTAGAAGTGCTAACGCGGTGTGCGTACATTACAGTCAGCTGATCTACGTTCATGGTTTAAGCCAGCCTGCGTATTGTACGTAAAGTGCCAGTAAACAAAGTATTCTAACACGAACAGAAGTGTTTAATGTGTACAGTGCGATGAACTTGAATTAAAACGGGGCCTGCGGTGGGTGTATGAGCCCTGGTGGAAGTCAGCAGTGCGGTCTCAGGCCAGTGATGCTGTACTGTGTTAATAATGCGTCATTTTACCCTTACTCCGGAGTATTATATGTGTGTGGACACAGGTATATGCACCGCTCCTCCCAATAACACGTTTACTGATGCCCCGTTACCATGACAGAAATACACCGGCGTACATTTACATCCAAAGACATAAAAACAATATTCGTGAGTACAACTAATTGATATGCAGGTCGGCATAAACACACACACAAAGACAGGGGCGCACCCTGTGACCTGCTGCAGGCTCGGAGGGGTGGAGGGCCGACGGGCACCAGACTGGCCCTCCCAGAATACATTATCTTTTGGCAAACACCAAAGAAATAGAGGGAGGTCGTTATGCGAGCATCAAGCTGTCACCATTAACACGTGAGCCTGCCCTCCGCGTCCTCTGAGCCCCCCAACCACGCCCTAGCGCTGTCGGCCGAGGCACCCCTCCCCCAACACATACTGTCCCCACCTACCCAATTCCTCCGGCCCCACACACAGACACCCCCCAGGCTCGTGGGTTACCTGGCGGAGGCTTAGCACGCCCATGCTGACGCCCACACCGCACCTGTCCCGGAGGGGGCACACCCCCCAGGTGAGGCCCCCCTGCTCGCCATGTGTGCGGGAGCCCGGGCAGCCATGCTCGTCACCAGGGCGAGCGAGCCATGCTCAGCCGAGCGCGGGTCCCACCTCCTCGGAGGAAGCCAAGTTGCTATGGAGAAAACGGGAGCCGCTCGGAGGCTCGAGAAACGGGGGGCAGGGGCCAGAGCGGGCAGTGCAGGTAGGGCAGCACGGAGCTGTTGCAGGTAGGGCTGGGCAGTGCGAGTAGGACAGCACAGAACCGTGGCAGGTAGGGCAGCACAGAGCTGTAGCAGGTTGGGCAGGGAAAGCAGGCAGGCAGGCAGGGAGGGCAGCATGGAACTGAGGCCGGTAGGGTCGGGCAGAGCAAGTAGGGTAGCACGGAGCTGTTGCAGGTAGGGCTGGGCAGTGCAGGTAGGACAGCACGGAACTGGGGCAGGTAGGGCAGCACAGAGCTGTGGGAGGCAGTGTTGGACAGCCAGTGCAGGTAGAGCAGCACGGAGCTGTGGCAGGCAGGGCCGGACAGTGCAGGTAGGGCAGCACGGAGCTGTGGCAGGTATGGCAGGCAGGTATGGCAGAACCTAACTGTGGCAGGTAAGGCCGGGCACTGCAGGTCGGGCAGCACAGAGCTGTAGCAGGTTGGACCAGGCAGGGTAGGGTAGCACGGAGCTGTGGCAGGTAGGGCTGGACAGGGCAGCTCGGAGCTGTGGCAGGTAGGGCTGGACAGGGCAGCTCGGAACTGTGGCAGGTATGGCTGGGCAGCACAGAGCTGTGGAAGGTAGGGCCGGGCAGCACAGAGCTGTGGCAGGTAGGGCCGGGCAGCACAGAGCTGTGGCAGGTAGGGCCGGGCAGGGTAGGGTAGCATGGAGCTGTGGCCGGTAGGGCCGGACAGTGCAGGTAGGGCAGAACCGAACTGTGGCAGGTAAGGCCGGGCACTGCAGGTCGGGCAGCACAGAGCTGTAGCAGGTTGGACCGGGCAGGGTAGGGTAGCACGGAGCTGTGGCAGGTAGGGCTGGGCAGTGCAGGTAGGGCAGCACGGAGCTGTTGCAGGTAGGGCTGGGCAGTGCGAGTAGGACAGCACAGAACCGTGGCAGGTAGGGCAGCACAGAGCTGTGGGAGGCAGTGTTGGGCAGCCAGTGCAGGTAGAGCAGCACGGAACTGGGGCAGGTATGGCCGGGCAGTGCAGGTAGGGCAGCACAGACCTGTGGAAGGTAGGGCAGAACCGAACGGTGGCAGGTAAGGCCGGGCAGTGCAGTGCAGGTAGGGCGCAAGACAGAACTGTGGCAGGTGGTGAAGGCAGCACGGGGCCATGGAAGACAGAGCAGCCCAGGGAAGGCAGCACTGACATGTGGCATGTGGCATGTGAAGCCGGTCAGCACTGGCAGGGCAGCACCGGACCGTGTCAGGTAAGGAAGGACAGTACAGGTAGAGCCGCACCAAGGTACGGCGAACACAGCGGTTGAGGTATGGTACAGAGCTGTGGCAAGTGCAGAGGCACGGGATTATGACAGACAGCAGCGAAGGTGGGGTAGCACGGAGTTAGGAAAGACAGGGCAGTACAGGTAGGGTAGCACGCAACTATGATGGACACTGCTGCACGGATAGGGCAGCACAGTGCTGTGACAAACAGAGAAGTAAAGGCAGAGTAGCACACAACTGTTCCGAACGGGTGAACACAGGGCTGTGACAGACAGAGAAGCACAGATTGGGCAGCACGGAGTTATGACGGACAGGTCTGGGAAGTAAGGAACTATGACAGACAGGACAGCACTGGTAGGGCCACACAGAACCGTGAGGGGCAGAGAAGCAGGGTCGGAATGGAACAGAAAATAGACCGGGGCACTAAAACATAAGTGGCCCTCATTAGTGAATTAGATAGCTAAAAAAAGTCATCCATATTTGCAAATTGAGCAGTAAATTGGGCCTTGAACTTGTAAAGACCCGCTGTGTATGAGTTTTGGAAGCTATGGAAGTCTGCATAGATTTGAGCTGGCTGCAGGGAATGTTTGTTTTAATATCAGGAAAATGGACAGTAAAACCCGGACCAGCAGATAGTAAAACAGGCCCACAAACAGGCCCACAGACTGACCTGTCACACCAGACCAGCCGCCAGCCACTGCCTGAATGACCTATAGGCCAGTCCGGTCCTGCAGAGAAGCACAGCTAGTGAAACATAGAGGTGTGACGGACAGAGCAGCACGGGAGGGCAGCACACAGCTGAGAAGCACGGGAGGGCAGCACACAGCTGAGAAGCACGGGAGGGCAGCACACAGCTGTGACGGACAGAGCAGCACGGGAGGGCAGCACACAGCTATGACGGACAGAGCAGCACGGGAGGGCAGCACACAGCTGTGACGGACAGAGCAGCGCGGGAGGGCAGCACACAGCAGTGAGGGACAGAGCAGCACGGGAGGGCAGCACACAGCTGTGACGGACAGAGCAGCGCGGGAGGGCAGCACACAGCAGTGAGGGACAGAGCAGCACAGGGAGGGCAGCACACAGCAGTGAGGGACAGAGCAGCACGGGAGGGCAGCACACAGCAGTGAGGGACAGAGCAGCACGGGGAAGCGGCACACCGTTGTGAAGACAGCTGCATCTGAGGGCATACAGCTCTAAACAAAAGTAGCACGCAAATGCAGCACAGTGCTGTGACCGACAGCAGCACGCGAGGGCAGCACAGAGCTGTAATGGACAGAGCAGCATAGAGCTGTGACAGACAGCAGCACCGGAGGTCCACGCACCGCTGAGACAGACAGCAGCACGCGAGGGCAGCACAGAGCTGTAATGGACAGAGCAGCACAGTGCTGTGACCGACAGCAGCACGCGAGGGCAGCACAGAGCTGTAATGGACAGAGCAGCACAGAGCTGTGACAGACAGCAGCACCGGAGGTCCACGCACCGCTGAGACAGACAGCAGCACGCGAGGGCAGCACAGAGCTGTGACAGACAGCAGCACAGAAGGGCAGCACGCAGCTGTGACAGACAGCAGCACAGAAGGGCAGCACGCAGCTGTGAGAGTCAGCAGCACAGGAGGGCAGCACACAGCTGTGATGGACAGAGGAGCACAGGAGGGCAGTACACAGCTGTGATGGACAGAGGAGCACAGGAGGGCAGTACACAGCTGTGATGGACAGAGCAGCACTGGGGGCCAGCACAGAACCGTGACAGCAGCACACACATGTGACAGACGGCAGCACAGGAAGGTGGAACACAGCTGTGACAGACAGCAGCCCGGGAGGGAAGCACAGAGCTGTGACAGACAGCAGCACAGGAAGGAAGAACACAGCTGTGACAAACAGTAGCACAAGAGGGCATCAGACAGCTTTGACAGATGCAGCAAAGGGGTGCAGCACAAAGCTGTGACAGAGAGCAGCACGCAAGGCTGCACACAGCTGTGACAGGCGGCAGTACAAGTGGGTGGCACTGCCCTGTGACAGACAGTAGCACAGGAGGGCGGCACACAGCTGTGACAGGCGGCAGTACAAGTGGGTGGCACTGCCCGGTGACGGACAGTAGCACAGGAGGGCGGCACACAGCTGTGACAGACAATAGCACATGAGGGCAGCACACAGATGTGGCAGACAGCAGCACAGGAAGGAAGAACACAGCTGTGACAAACAGTAGCACAAGAGGGCATCAGACAGCTTTGACAGCTGCAGCAAAGGGGTGCAGCACAAAGCTGTGACAGAGAGCAGCACGCAAGGCTGCACACAGCTGTGACAGGCGGCAGTACAAGTGGGTGGCACTGCCCTGTGACAGACAGTAGCACAGGAGGGCGGCACACAGCTGTGACAGGCGGCAGTACAAGTGGGTGGCACTGCCCTGTGACGGACAGTAGCACAGGAGGGCGGCACACAGCTGTGACAGACAATAGCACAGTAGGGCAGCACACAGATGTGGCAGACAGCAGCACAGGATCGCAGCACAGAGCTGAGACGGACAGCAGCACAGGAGGGCAGCACACAGCTTTGACAGACAACAGCATGCGAGGGTGTCAAACAGCCGTCACGGACAGCAGCACAGGAGGGCAGGACAGAGCTGTGACAGACGGCAGCACAAGTGGGCTGCACTGCCCAATGACAGGCATTATAACGGTGAGGTAGCACACAACTGTGACAGACAGCAGCACGCGAGGGCAGCACCCAGCTGCAACAGACAGAGCAACACAGGAGGGAAGCACAGAGCTGTGACAGACAGGAGGGCGGCACACAGGTGTGACACACAGCAGCACGCCAGGGCAGCAAGCAGGTGTGACAGACAGCAGCACAGGAGGGCAGCACACAGCGGTGACAGACAGCAACACAGGAGGGTAGCACACAGCTGTGACAGAAGAACAGGGGGCGGCACACAGCTGTGACAGACAGCATAAGAGGGCAGCACAGGACTGTGACACACAGAAGCACAAGAGGGCAGAGAGCTGTGACAGACAGCAGCACAAGCGGGCGGAAGAGGGCTGTGACAGTGAGCAGCACAGAGCTGTGCTAGACAGGGCAACGAGGAGCAGCACAGGGCTGTGACAATGAGCAGCACAGAGCTGTGATAGGGCAGAGAGGAGCAGCACAGAGCTGTAATAGGGTTGCGAAGCAGGGGGGTAACACAGGCGCTACAGGGGGCCCCTCAGCACAATACTCAGGTCTGAGCGCTCCGGATAAAATCCGGGGCGGGGGCCCCTCCGTGTACATTGCAGAGGGCCCATTAAATTTTCGTTACGCCACTGTGGCGAAGGGCAGCGAAGAGCAGCACAGAGCTGTGATAGGGCAGCGAGGAGCAGCACAGGGCAGCAAGGAGAAGCACAGGGCTGTGACAGGGCAGAGAGGAGCAGCACAGAGCTGTGATAGGGCAGCGAGGAGCAGCACAGAGCTGTGATAGGGCAGCGAGGAGCAGCACAGAGCTGTGATAGGGTAGCCCAGGGCAGCGAAGAGCAGCATAGAGGTGTGATAGTGCAGCACAGAGCTGTGATAGTGCAGCGAGGAGCAGCACAGAGCTGTGATAGTGCAGCGAGGAGCAGCACAGAGCTGTGATAGGGCAGCGAGGAGCAGCACAGAGCTGTGATAGGGTAGCCCAGGGCAGCGAAGAGCAGCATAGAGGTGTGATAGTGCAGCACAGAGCTGTGATAGTGCAGCGAGGAGCAGCACAGAGCTGTGATACGGCAGTGAGGAGCAGCAGAGAGCTGTGATAGGACAGTGAGGAGCAGCACAGAGCTGTGACAGGGCAGCGAGGAGCAGCACAGAGCTGTGACAGGGCAGCGAGGAGCAGCACAGAGCTGTGATAGGGCAGTGAGGAGCAGCACAGAGCTGTGATAGGACAGTGAGGAGCAGCACAGAGCTGTGACAGGGCAGTGAGGAGCAGCACAGAGCTGTGACAGGGCAGTGAGGAGCAGCACAGAGATGTGACAGACTGAGCGGTACAGAGCCATTACTGACAGTGCAGCAACAAGTGGTAGAAGCGTTTTATACGAACAGAAGGCAGCATACGATAACATTACTCTGGGGTCATGGGCTGGAGGCTGGTATGGTAGCAAACCCTGGTACTGGGGGCGGTCTGCAAAGAAAGGCTGCCAGTGGCTTTCAGCGATGACCCATCGAGCTAGGGCGAGGGCAACCCACTGAAGTGCTCATGACTGGGGGGGGCAGAGAGGGAGGGGAATATAGAAACGTTGAACTGCTGCAAAAAAGAGTAACACGTTTTTGCAATGTGCTTGCGGCTTACATAACAAGGGAGGGAATAAATATGGAGTACTCTAATCCGTATGACTATTAATCGAGAAGCAAAAACAGAGAGAAAGAAAATCATGACTTGAAAGAAGCACGTGATGGACGCTGAGCGCTTTCAACACACAGTCTTAACGTGACAGCAAACGGGTAACGTGACAGCCAAAAGGCACCTGTGAAAGGTACATGAGAGGGAGAGACGTGCTAATTTCCGGAAGCAGCTGTCAGCAGCGATTCAAAGGCAGGAGCTCAAAGACAGCAGCAGCGCAGACATTTATATGTTTAACTCTAACGTGATCCATTTTTATCTGTTGCCAAATAAACACATTGTCAACAGCTAAAGGCACTGGTGACAAACTATACAATTATCAGAGGACAAAAGCAATAGTGATTATACATATATGAACCAGAGAAGTCCTTATTCATATAGTTGTGAAAATGAATGGTTGACTATCAAAATCGGGCATACATTTTATCAACCCCCAAAGGATGAAAGACGGAGTTGGCAATTACGTGCAACGTTTTGCACATTAACCCACCGAGGTATTTTACGTATAACAAGGTACACCGCTGTTGAGGTATACAAAGTGTCCAAATGGACTTAGTGGGCAAGAGCTCGACCTTGCTAATAAGGATTTTGATCATGGGCGAGGAAATGGACTAATGGGTGGGAATAAATGCATCATTTCTGAGGCATTCTGTGCTAACAGACGCAAGCTTCCAAGTGCTCACACTTTGTGAAAAAGAATTATAGTGGCAAAATCGCACAAGGTGTACAGTGTGAACGTAAGAACTGGAAGTTGAACTCACAATCTTTAGGTTAAATCTACAAACTATGAAATTGAAGGTAGAGAGAATTCTTGGCACCCCCTTCCGGTGCAGTGCACAGAAGCAGCTCCTTAGCACCTGGCCCTCTGTTTAAATTCAGGCGTGCATTAATGCAGCTGCGAGTGCATATTACAGGAGAGGGGGTTATATACACATCCATTTCATGTTGCTTTTTTTTCACACAGAAAAAACAAATTCTGGTTGAAATGAAACCCTGACCCCTGGCAACTTGTCTCTGCTGCTCTCATATGATGCCAGCGGCAGAGGGGGCACCCTTCCTGCTTTTGCTACTCGGGCTAAGGCTGGTATTCCCCGAGCACTTTAAAAAGCACACGTTAGGAAACCAGTACATGTTATGTGGTTGAAAAGTTCAAGAAAGTCTACTTAAGGTCCTTCAAACAGACACACCCATATATCCATTTCAGTCACTTGCTGCCTCTTGGCTTCCCGCGCACACTCACGCTGACCTTTATCACACGCTTCTGTGCGCTTTACTGCTCGATGACACCAGTGGAAAAACTATTAGGCAACCCCCCTGGTATGCTGGCTGACGTTCTGACTTTAATAAAGCAACCTCATTACCCGGTTGGCACGGGGCCTGTGCCAAAGCCGCACGTGGAATGTGGCTCCTCCGGGGATTGCTCCAGAGGGCAGGCCGAAGCCTGTCAGCTCTTCCGCCATTGGTCCGCGCAGGGCTCTGCCGAAAACAAGAGGAAAGACACGTGCGACGCCGTCGTGGCACGCGCACCACTACCACACCTCTGACATCAGTGCCCTTTTAAAGTACTGAAGCGTACGTCACTACGTGCGCGGCTGTAGGTAGGAAAGTCCCACTCAAAATGTAGCACACAAAAATGTGAAGCGACAAATGCTATAAGATAAGTTGTGATTTAAATTGGTATCCATTAGAAATTCAACAAGCATGGGTAAAACCAATAGGTCTGGCATTAATATGTCAACGAGTGAATACATGTAATTGTATTTACATGCGTTGCCAAATATTAGTTACATGTGCTGCACGCAAAAATGCTGTCTATCATAACAAAGCCTGCCCTATTTTTGCCAATGCTGGGAAAAAGTAGTAAAAAGGGATTACTTTCGATATAGAATGTATATAAAAGTTAAATAATTGATGTGACAAACAGTGTGATGATTGAGAGTGCTTTTCAGATGCAAAATATTCCCTCAGGCATTCGAAAGGAAGCACTTCCTAGAAGGTGGATTGATACACCAACTAGCCAATAGCAAGTTAGAGATAAATACTCCTCTGAGCGGAGTATCTTTTAAAGCATTGTTCACAATATGTCTAACAGACAGCTGCACTGTCCAGTCAGACCTAAAATATAAAGGTTAAAAAAAGTTGAAGCGGTCTACTACAGCCCTTTACCACAATATAAATGTGCATGGACACTTCTATTATTGTTTTTTTCTATTTTATTATTTTTCTGTTGTAAACTGCTCTCGCATCAGCATTACTTGGCCCATGATATAAACAACCTCAAGCAGAAAAAAAATGAACTAAAAACCTTAACCCAAAAAGAGTAAGAAAAAATTCCCACTTGACCTATACATCTTAAAAAAGTGTCTCTTCGTGCCTGACGTCTCGACCACCAACAGATGCCATTTATAATGAAAACATTCTTATCAAATGTATATATTTTCATTATAATTTATAATCAGTTTTTATACATATTTTCATTTGTTTATCCATGGCTGCATCTTTGGAAAACTCCAGCTCACAACAAAAAATATTTCTGGATTAATTTTAAGATGTATCTGAGACTAAACTGGGACAGGAATGTGAGTTTGTAGTGTGAATGTGTGCAAATGAGGACTGAAGTAGAGAGCGAGTGTACATATGGGGCAATATACGGTAAAAATTGGGTGATGAAAAATGTTTCCGTTTTAATGTACAGTACAGTGTGTTTTTGTCAAGTCTATTTATATGTAAATTGTTTCTCTTTGATAACACTGGTAAATATGTATTGATATCTGCTTGGATAAAACAAATTAAAATATGTATAAAAACTGATTATAAATTATAATAAAACTTTATAAATTTGATAAGAATGTTTTCATTATAAATGGCATCCGTTGGTGGTGTAGACGTCCGGCACTAAAAGCCACTTTTTTTTTTTGCAAATCTGTTTTTATTAAGTTTAAATTGTAGTACAGGAGTATATTGTATGGCATCATGTTTCACATACATTAAGACAGAAACTTATACAGGCTGGTAAATCATGCCAACTGTCAAGAGGGGGGGACAACCTGGTGTCTGTTAGCGCGCCCACCGCCACCCTCCTGAGATCCAGTCACTTCACCCTTAGCAGTTCCGATGCCATCTCTTGAGGAGGGGCCAACACCACCACCCACCAGCCATTGAGCCGTACAAGGAAACTAAGCTCGCCTACACAACTGAGGCATCAATAAAGTCGAAAAGGCTACATGCAATACAAAAGGGAGAACCCATAACAAAGGCAGCGTTTACAGTGATGCGCATGGTGTGCTCCTACCCCCTGCCCACCCCGATCCCCCCCCCGAACTCCAGGAGCACCCCTCCAAGCCCCAATGGGCGCAAATATCCCCAAGTGTTCCCAGACGCCCCATCAATGGGCCAGTGATAATGGGGGCTATGCTATCTCGTCAGCGAGGCTGCCTACACTGCGCCGCCGCTTGCGCCATTGCCATCCTGTCTGGCCTCACCCGTGCAGCCTGTGGTACCCTCCCCCACCGAGCGCCGAAACTCAGCAAGCAACTGTTCCCAGCGGTCCGCCATGGGCTCCCTCCGCAGCCCCAGTGTATCCTCCCTGCGGATGGCCGTCCCCTCCGCTCTGGCCCATGCCTGAAACGATGAACTCCAGGCCCTCGCGTGCGGAGGGTCGGTGCCTTCCATCTCCTGGTAATGAGGCGCTTCGCCACCACGAGCCCCAGGTCCAGGAATCTGGACACTACCTTGTCTTTGGGCGATCTGGTAAATTGGTGTAAGATGTATTCGGGCCAGTCAAAGGGAACGCTGCGCCCCACACTCCCCTGCAGCTGCCCACTAACCGCCCTCCAATAGGCGTGTAGCACAGGGCAGCCCCACAGCATGTGTAGCAGCCCCGCCCCTAGCTCACGGCACCGAGGGCAGAGCGCATCAGCGCGGTGGAAGTACCTATTAATCAGCTCAGGTGTGAGGTAGGCCCTGTGGACTATGAACAGCTGGATTTGACGGAACCGCATATTGCGGGGGATACGCACTGGGCTCTTGAGTACCCTCTCCCACTCCCTGTCCGTCAGCGGCCTCCCCAGGTCCAGCTCCCACTTGCCGCGGAGTGGGCCCAGATCAACCGCCGTGTGCTCCCGCAACGAGGCGGCGAACCAGCGGACCAAGTGCCCGCCCCTTCCCATGACATGCAGATATTGCATGGTTAGGTGTTGGGCAGGCTCTGTGGCCATGCTCCCCCATTTGGCGGTCAAGCTCGCCAGCAGTGAGCGGTGCGAGAGGAATCCGTCGGGTGGGAGCCCGTCCTCCGACACCAAGGTCTCGTACGGTATCAGCTCACCATCCCTGTATAGGTCCCCCAGCGTGTGCACGTCCGCCGCCCACCAGCCCGTCAGCACGGGGGCCGCAAGCACCCCCCCACCTCCAGGAGAACCCTCTAGGGGTATCGCCGGCGCATATGGCACTACTGCGCGCGTGAGGTACAAGGCCCTCCTAAAGCGGCAGCGGTCCTGCCACCGCAGCCAAGGGGTGGAAAAGCCCGGTCACACGTTACAGCGAGTAGGGGGCAGCCACCGTGGCTGTGTCATCCCTGCCCCTGTCAGCCAACCAGCGGGCGATCCATTGCAGCTGTGCCGCCAGGTAGTAATGCTCAAAGCAGGGCGCCGCCAGACCACCCCTGTCTGTCGGGAGGAAGAGCTTTGCTAGCGCTAACCTGTGCCTGGCGTTGCCCCAGACAAAATCCCGCAGCATCCGGTTGAGCCTGCCAAAAAAGGCGGGTGGGACGTACAGTGGTAGGTTGACAAAGTAGTACAGTAGACGAGGGAGCATGACCATTTTGGCGAGCGCCACCCTGCCCGTGGTTGTTAGCGGGAGCGTATTCCAAAAGGCCACCTGCGACCCAAGCGCCGTGACCGCCCTCCCCAAGTTGCCATCAAACAAGTCAGTTGGGCATCGGTAAATGTGTATCCCCAGGTATCGAAAGGTGCCGCCCCTCCACTGTACCGGCGTGCCATTCAGGCTGTAACCCGGGTCCGCAGTCTCCTCGCTGAAAGCGTACAGACAAGATTTACCTGCGTTCATGCGGAGCCCCGAAACAGTGGCAAAGGACCGCAATAATGGGGCCAGCCGCTCCGGCATACTACCTACGTCTCTAACGTACACCAGCAGGTCGTCCGCGTAAAGCGACACCCGGTGAACCGCGTCTCCCAGTGGTATACCATCGCCCAGGGTCGTCCGCAGAGCCTCCGCCAGGGGCTCCATCGCCAGGGCGAACAGCAACGGGGACAAGGGACATCCCTGTCGGGTGCCCCGGCCCACCGGCACCACCTCCGAGACATGGGGGCCCAACCGAACACGGACCGTGGGGTTCCTGTAGAGTAGGTCAACCATCCGGAGGAAGTCCCCATCCAGCCCGTACTGCAACAGCACCGTGGACAGATAGCCCCACTCCAAGCAATCAAACGCCTTCTCCAAGTCTAGGAGGAGGCACCCCGCTCTGGGCCATCTGTTCACTGCCTCACCGGCCACCCTAAAGTATCGTCTGAGATTGAGCGACGTGGACCTCGCAGGGACAAACCCGTTCTGGTCAGAGTGCACCAGGTGCGGGACCACCGGCGCTAACCGATCCGCTAGGGCCTTCGCCAGTATTTTGTAGTCGATGTTGAGCATCGCCAAAGGGCGGTAGGAGCCCAGGGCCGTGGGGTCGCGGTCCGGCTTAGGTAGGGAGACCAGGAACGCCTCCCGCATGGAGGGTGGGAGCGACCCCTCTTCCAGCGATTTGGTGTAAAGCTCGCGCAGCAGCGGCACCAGGGTCTCGCGGTATGCCTTATAGTACTCCGCGGGCAATCCGTCCGGCCCCGGAGTTTTGCCCGTCGCCAATGATTGGATCGCCTCCCCAATTTCCTCTAGGGAAAGGGGGCCACTGAGTGCCGCGTTATGCTCCCTGGTAGCCGCAGGTAGGTGAATGGAAGCGAGGAACTCCCCAAGAAGGTGCCGGGAGCCCGTCCCCTGAGCCGCGTACAAGCGTTTGTAGTGGCCTACGAAGGCCCTATGTATTTCACGCTGTGTGTGTACCATCACTCCGTCCTCCCCACGGATTGCTCCGATCGGGGTCCTGCGATCCTCCTGCCGGATTAGCCAGGCCAGCAGGTGGCCCGCCCTATCCGCCCTGGCGTGCGTTCTGGCGGTGTGCGCCGCATAATTGTGGCAGCGGAGCCGCTCCAGGAGCTCCGCGTGTTGCCCGCGGAGATCCTCCAGGCTGCATGAGTGCCTGCCCCCTCCTTCTCCTTCCCTCTCATATTGCAGGAGGTCGTTTTCAAGGCGCGCCAGGGAGTCCGAGAGGGCCTTTCGTATGTTCCACTGGGTCCCCAGGCAGTGCCCTCGAATGGCCACCTTGTGGGCGTCCCACTCCACCAAGGCACTGCTCGCCGTCCCCTCGTTGGCGTCAAAATAGGCCAGGACGGCCGTACCAAGGGAGGAACGGAACTCCGGGTCCTCCAGAGCGCTCGGCTGAAGTCGCCAGGTGGGCACCGGCGAGCGGTCCGCCACCCAGCCAATCCGAAGCCATAAGGGGTTGTGGTCGGAATGCGTCCGCCCCAGATATTCCGACTGTTCGATAAGCGGGAGCACCGATTGGGTCCCCACTATCCTGTCCAGCCGTACATGGAGATCATGGACCGCCGAGTAGTAAGAATATAGCCGGTCCGTCGGGTGAAGTGTACGCCACAAGTCCTGCAGCGACTAGTGCGTGAGCCAATCTCCCAGCCCCCTGGTCGTTAGATTCCACCACCGTGGCATGGAGGGGTGGGAAGGATCTGTCCAACTGGACGTCCAGTACCATGTTAAAGTCCCCTCCCAGCAGCCAGGGGAGCCCAGCATAAGGATGTAGGAGCTGCGTCAATCGCGCCAAAAAAAGAGGCCTGGTCCACGTTGGGCGCATACAACGAGCCCAGCAACAGCTCTTGCCGTTCAGCTTCCCCCGCACTAAGGTGTACCTCCCCTCCCGGTCCACTACCACCTCCGTGCAGTCGAAAGGAACGCCTGCTCGCACCCAGATGAGCGTACCCCGCGCGTGCGCCGAGTAAACGGTGCCGTACGTGTGTCCCCTCCAGCGCCTAGAGAGCCTGCCCAGTTCCGTCGAGGACATGTGCGTCTCCTGTAGGAGGGCAATCCCGACTGAGTGTCGCTGCAGATAGGAGAAGATGGCGTAGCGCTTGGACGGTGTGTGCATGCCCCGTATGTTTCAGGTCACAATGTTAGTGTGCGCCATTGCAAGTCCAGGTGAGCAAGCCGGGCTGGGGCCAGGGCGCCCTCGCCAGGGAAAGGGGGGGGCCACAGTCAGGGGGGAGCATGTTAACGCGCTGCCATGTAAACAGTAGAACCATTATGAACAGTGTAACAAACAGGGCGTATTCCCAACAGGGCATCCGTCCAAACCTCAGTAACGCCAAGTAATATTAGGCTATTGCAGTGTGGTAACAAATGGGGTTCGTGCAATCATAGCAACCTTCGGACCCAGTACCCCTCCCCTATCCCAACTGGAAGAGTAAGGAGCAGCATCAGGTCCGGAGCTGAACTGCCGTGCATGTCCAATGTGAGCCCCCAGCGGGAGGCTTCCACAGATGCAATGTTAGGTGACGTTCGCATCACCCAGCCCGCCCCCGCAGGGCCAGGCGCTCCCAGTTCTGGGCCCTCTGCTCCCCGAGTGGGCCCAGGGTCCCGGATCCATCCAGTACAGCGCCAAGGCAGTCGCGCGACCCCTGTTCAGTGCCTGCAGCTGTTGTCCAACCTTCGGCATCCTGACATCTGGTCACACAATCAGGTCCGCCGTCTGCGGGGTCACCACTGGCAGGAGCAAGTCCTCCGAGACCACTGTGGACGGGGACGACGCCCCACTCGCTCCCGCCCCGCTGGGCGTGCAGGCCTCCATGCGGTCACTGCCGGGCGGCGTCCCAAGCGTCGCCACCGCCTCCAACGCCCCCCGTCGCTCCATCCGGATCCTCTCCGGGCTAGGTGCCACCGGTCCCAGCCGCGACGGCCGCCGCGCCCCTCGGCGCCCTCGTCTTCTGGATCGCCTCCCCGGGCGGCCGTCGACCTCCGAACCAGCAGGCCTCGCCCCCGTCCACTGTCCCGACTCTTCCAGCCAGTCCCACACGTCCTCCGGGGAGTCGAAGAAACGGGCCCCTTCTTTTGCCACCACTCGCAGGCGGGCCGGGAACAGCAGGGAGTAAGGCAGAGCCAACTCCCGCAGCTGGCGCTTCACCGCCATGTAGTTGCTTCGTCGCCGCTGGACGGCTGTGGTGTAGTCGGGAAAGAGCATAACTCGGCTACTGCCCACGGTCAGGTCACCAGTTCTTCGAGTTTCGCTGAGGATCGCGTCTCTGTCCCGGTAGTTTAGGAGCTTGAATAGGAACGGTCAGGGCCGGGCCCCCGGCTGGGGTCTCTGCGCCGGCACCCTGTGCGCCCTTTCCACCACGAAGTGTTGAGATAACACCCCCTGGGGCAGGAGGCCCCTCAGCCAGCTCTCCACGTATTGCTCTGGGTGCCTGCCCTCCACTCCCTCCGGGAGACCCACTGCGCGGATGTTATTGCGCCTCGAGCGTCCTTCCGCATCATCAACCCTGTCTTCGAGCGCATGGACCCGGTCCAGTACATCCTGCAGCGCCGCGCCATGGCTCCGCACAGTAGGTTGTAGTTCTTGGAGCGTCTGACCGTGCGACTCCACTCTCTCGGCCAGTTTGCGGTGGTCAGCATGGAGGAGGGTGAAATCAGACGTGACCTTGTCAACACTTGTTTCCAGTGACGCCCGCGTCTGATCCAGGGTGGCACCGAGCCTCTCCACTGCCGCTAGCATGGTATCCATTTTGGTCGAGAGGGCTGCCGCTTGCGACTCCGCGTCCCCCCCCGGCCGGCTCTGCGCGGGGTCCGCAGTCCCAGCCCGCGACTGACCCTGCTGCGTCTTGTCGCGTAGTCGGCCCATCGCTTACTGTTGGGCGGTCGGCATTCACAGGTCGTTGCCAGGCGCCGTGCACTCGAATCCACGCCGGCTCCCCGCTCCGCTCTGTCACCCGGCCCCTACTCTGACCCCGAGGCCCAGCCGCCGGGCCGAAGTCTGTAGGGGGGGGGAGGATCGGGGGCACCCCACAGCCCGCAACGGCAACCGGCTCCAGTAGGGTGGGCCCAACCGGCAGCAGTCCTCCAGTTCCCTTCAGGGCTCCGCACCACCGCGCCCCCTCACCAATGCTCCAGTTAGCCGGCGGTCAGTCTAGGCCCGTGCTGGCCCTGCTAGATGCACCCAGGCGCTAAGACCCCCGCCGGCCAGCACCACATCCGGGGTCTCGCTCCCGGCGGCGCAGCGTCCAGTGCCCCGGGCGAGGGCGTCTCGCCTCTTCAATCTGCTGCTCCAGGCGGCCCCCTCAATGGCTAGCGCGCCGTCCTCCGCCGCGGCCACTCGCAGTGTGGCGCCTCGCAGGTAAGGGCGTCAGCCCCAGGCCTCAGTGCCCGCTCCACTGCCTCCGGGCTCTCCCGCGCAGCAACTGTCCTCTCCCGGCCGCCCCAGTACAGGCTCCGCCGCACAGGCCACTCCAGCTCAGGGTCCTCCGCCACACGCAGCTCACTCCCATGCACTCCGGACTCACCGCTGCAGGCCCCCGGCACAGCCCTTCACGCCTCACCACTCGGGTCCACTGGCTCCCCCGGTCTCCAGTCTTGCCGGGGGGTCGCCGCTCCTCTGTCCTCCACCGCCCTCCGCTATGTGTGGCGATCTCTCGACCTGCAGGGCCTGGACGCCACGCTCCACTCCACGTCTCCGCAGCTCCGCAGCACCCGTCAGGGCTCCCACCGGTCTGCGACCGCCAGTGATAGCAGCTCCCAGCCGCCGGGGCACCGCAGCCGCCAGGGGAACAACCTCGCTTTCAGCGCCATCTCCCGCTCCGTCTCTCGGCGTCCTCGCAGGGTCTCGCAGCAGGCCCCGCCTCACAGGCCGCCGCGCGCCTCCTCACCGCACAAGCTCCGCCGGGCCATAGCGCCCATCAGTCACTGCTCGCGGGGCCACACCAGCTGCTCTGCACTGCCCCACATCGGGCCCACGTCCAGCGACCACGATCTGCCCCCTCCTCAGGATGATCGGGAGGTAACGGTCGGAGCCTCAGTCGCTCGCGTCCGCCATGTTGCCCGGCTGGCCACGCCCCCCACTAAAAGCCACTTTTTGAAGATATATATGTCAAGTGGGAATTTTTTCATACTCTTTTTGTATTTTTCCCCCTTTCCCCAGACCTACAATGGACTCTCGGGGGGTATCTGCTTCTTTCCTTTAAAAACCTTAACCGCGCACCTCTAACTGTAATCCCATCTCTCAAATTTACCCTAAACCTAACACCCTCAACCCTAGCCAAAATCTTTACACGTCCATTAATCTAACCCTTAACCCACCCCGTTAACAAGTGTATGTATATGTATGTACAAGGTATTGCTATCGCGCAAACATAGCCAAAAGGCAAGTTCTACAGGTTCAAAACCAAGCAGCTCTAACCCTAATCACATCTCTTACACTTAACCTAAACCTAACGTCAAACATAACCCAAAACCTCATAAACCCATTACTCTAACCCTAATCCTACCCCTTCACCAATGCAGGTATATGTACATATATATGGAATTTCTATAGCGGGAACCTAGCCAAAAGGCAGGGGTGCACCGTACAGGATCAAAGAGAAGCACAAAGTCAACGAGTGATAGGAGAGGTAGCTAGGTTGTCGACGGTCAATGCATAGTGTAGCCCTAAACCTCGCTCTAGCCCCATCAGTCAACCAAATAAACTCCATCCTCATTCCTTACTCTAACCCCTAGCTTTACATACTGACCCTAACTCTGATGAGAGGATATGGTGTTACCGCCAGAGTTTTCAAGTTTAGAACTGAGGAACCAGGTTCGAGCCTCGGCATCACCTCATCATCCTGTGATTCTGGGCAAATCACGTAATCTCCCAGTGTCTAAAATAATGAATGTGACCTTGTGTAATGTAACTGGTGCTCATGTAAAGCACTCTGATACCTTTGGTTCGAGTTTGCGCTACATAAAACTGCAAAAAAAAAAACCTCTAACCCTATGTTAACCTAAACTCAGGGCCCTGGAATTATGAAATCCTGCCACTGCAGCGTTTTTAAACATAATTATGGATTTGCCCAATCTGCCACTTAATCCATCATCTGCTGCATAATCTGTGAATTTTAACAAATAAAATAGTTTTCAGCTGAAACGGATCAAAAGTTACTAAAAACGTAGCAATGTTTTCACACGCAGCAGAAGACCCTTTGAAAAGGTTAACTGGTCATCTTTCAGTTGCTTATTTATGTATTTAGTTGTTAAACTGGTACTAATGAGGTGAAATCTTTGCCCAGAGAGTATTACCATATGTCAAAATTCGAAAATATAATTAGTGGCTTACTACATTTATGACACTGCTTTTATATACCAGAACTTCTTCACCAGTATATTTTTACTGCAAACTGGATTCACAACATCATCACCGCAGCTCTGATTTTCATCATGGCCTATTTTCACAATGAGACTGGATCTCACGAAAAAGGATTTAACTCCCTTCTAATCTAGTTTTATTATTTAAAGCTCATTTACCGGTGCTGAACATGGCATCAACGTGCAATCATTTTTTTCCTTAAATTAGGTCGTTTCCCTTTATTTGGCACTTTTGCAGAACAGGAAAACGGCACACAAGTTTACAATAATTCTATGTTTTTGGGAAAGAGCCACTGTACACCTGAAAGTTTCACCAGAAACATTCCTTTTTAGGTCGAAGCCATCTAATTTGCTAAAGACATCTTGGGGACATTAAGAAAGTTGACCTAGGAATGCATTCCACCAGCTGCTTGCCATTGGCTTTGTGGGATGTAACTCATATTTTCAGGCTTTCTATTTGGTAAAGGCTATTCAGCTTGAATTCGTCCATCCCAATGCCCAAACCTATTCACTGTATTCTTCCACAAACTCACTTTCTGTAAACAGGCCATTAAATCTTGTTATAATCATGTCACATTTCCTGTGCATTCAAAGACAGAGGTCAAATGTCAGAATCTTTCTTCCAGTGAGCTTGGTTTTTATTTGTCTTCCTCTGACTTCAAAGCAAGAGAATTTATGTGACAATCCTGCTAAGTTCCCATGTGAGAGTAGAAGGTGTTTGTTCCCTAGCACAAAACAAAAAAAATGAACTGTGCTGATGTTTCAGAATATATCAGAATTAGTACAAATGAAGCACATTTGTTTTTGTTGTAATTCTGAAGTGTGGTGTAAATAAACATCTGAATACGATCAAAACACATCAATAGACTAACTAGATGATGACATTTGCGCATAAAATCCTTTGTGTGCAGTAAAACCACATTTCAGGGCAAATGTAATGGTAATTTTTTTGCACAACAGGTTTTATTGTTGACAGACACAGTAGGCCCAGGTTGCACCAGGGCAGCAAATTGTATACATATCATAGCGATGATAAAGATATCAATTTTAACAGTATATAGTTGTCACCGGATGAAATATGCAGATAATTGAATTAAATGCAAATAGACATTATTAACTAGAAACAACAACGTCACAGAGTCCATATGCATTATCGTATAAAGTCTCCATTCGCAACATATGATTACAGATTGCGTATCGCAGGGGGAATAGGCTCAAGATACAGTCCCCGGTAATCAGCCCACATGTAATGGTCATTTTAATTGAAAATGTGTTCTCTGTATTGGCAGTGCGCTACCACACCATACATACTCCACACTATGCCACCCCCCTCTATGTCCTTCCACTCGATGCCACGCCACTCCATTCTATGATACTCTACTCCATTCTATGACACGCCACCCCATTCTTCGCCCCTCCACTCCACACCACTTCCCAACTCCACTCCAATGTACACCAATCTAACCCACTCTACTTCGCTACAATGTACCTCAATCTACTCCACTCTCTTCCAATCTACCCCACTCCACCCGATCCCCCCACTCCACTCTACGCCACCCCAATTTACTCATCCCCCTCGATCGCACCCCAATCTACCCTACACCAATCCAATCTACCCTACTCCACTCCAATCTACCCCAGCCCTCTCCACCGCGATCCAATCTATCCCACTCTTTTACAATTTACCTCACTCTACCCCAACCTACTCCAATCTACTACAGACAATTTAACCCAATCAATCCTACCCCACTCCAATCTACCCCACTCCACCACAATTTACCTTACCCTACTAAAATCTACCCCCACTCAGCTCCAGTGTACCCCTTTACTTCAATCCACTCCAATCTACCCCCATCCAACCCACTCCAAAGTACCCCAATCCAACCCACTCCAATGTACCCTAACCAATGCACTCACTCCAATTTACCCCACTCCATTCCAGTTTATCCTACTCCACTGCAGTCTATCCAATTCCACCACAATCTATCCCACTCAAATTTAGCAGTCTACTGCACTCCACTCTACCCCGCTCCAACCCACCAATACCCCACTGCAATCGACCGCAATCCACGCCCCTCTAACCAAATATACCCCACTCCACTTCAATCTACCACACTCCAATCAAATCTACCCCACTCCAATCTACCTACCGCAATTTACTCCACCCTAACCCACACCACCTCAATTCTATGTCAGGACCGGAGGCTCCGATTATGCTTCTCTATTTCTTTACTGAAATACTCAGCAGCCAATAAATACTTAGTAACAAAACTCCCATGAACACTGTATGGGTCACATGCACAGCCACAGAGTCTCTGCCTCTAAAAGGTCCATCCACCAGAACAGTGTCCTCTTTCTTTGCTGCTCCACAGCCAGTTAAGTGCTCTTATCATTGTCTACTATTTAATGATTATAAAGATTTCTATTGTGTTTAATGATTATAAAGATTGCTATTGTGATATGTAATCGTCGCGTTGCTATAGAGACTGTATTTAAGATAATCTCTTGCTTAGATCCTGCCTTGTGTTGCGCATAACTGGGGCTTACCGCTGGTATTTGCTGACATGCCCGAGTATTGCCGCCGACGCTGTGTGCCGCTTAGTGCCCGCATTAGATGTCCCGTTTCAGTCTGGCGTACGGCATGCCACTTTTGAGCATTATCGCAGCCGATCGGGTGCCGCGGAGTGGAGTGGGAGGTGCCCGGGAGCGAGGACGCGCGTCTCTATTGACGCACAGTCCTCTCTTTATTTCCAGCGAGCGGCCGGCTCCGCTCATGTGCGTCGGCCATATTTGCCCTGAATCCATTACTAGGGCTTAAGTGAACGCTGGAGCAGCATTTTTTGTGCTCCTGACCCCGATTATCATAGCGTTTTTTGCTAAAATAAGCTAGTTGTGCTCCCCAGATGCCCTGCACTTACTTCACAGTGTTGGGGCTGTATAATATTGCATAGGCTCTGCCTAGAGTGGCTTTTGGGCAAGCTTTCCTCCCTCCACATCTTACAATATTTACTTACATCCTTGCCTGGGGTTCTTGCCACTCCCCCTGACTTCTATAACTATATATCTGTGCCACGTGGGTTTCTCACCGAACATTTCACAGACAGTCCTTCTGGGGGCTTCGAAGCTACACTTCTAGTGTGTCGATATGGCAGAGTACTATTATGAAGAGGACTACTACTACGAAGAAGAACCCTCAGGGTCTATGGAGCAAGATCTCGTTGAGGCCCTGAACGCAGGAGTCGAACATTCTGTTAACAGAGCTTTGGTGAAAGCCATAGAACCCCTCAAACGTCATCTGTGCTCATACGCCAAGCAACAAGGCTGGCTCCCCACCTCCGGCAATCGCCCTAGGTCTGGGGTAATGGGGGTTAAGAACCCGCACGCTGCGGATTTTGCCAGACTTGTGAAGTCTATGGAAGAGCAGGAGTGCTCCGCCCCCTCCAGTAAGGCGACAATTACAGAAATCCCACAGGATGATGACCAAGATACCTCCTCCGAACCCTCCACCGATCAGGAGGAAGCTCCTAGACCTGCCAAAAAATCAAGGCAGGAGAGACATACGACGGAGTCTTTGGCTCCTAAGGTACTCAATTTTGAACACACCGAAATTGTTCACCCCAATTCTTCTGCCTGGTTACCTCTCCAGGAGGTGGCTGATTATGTCCAGTCTCATCTGCGCCAATCCTTCGACAAGGATGTATGGGCACGACTTCGGTCGGAATGCCCTAGACCCGATTTAGCTGGCAAGGTGGCTGAAACTCCAGAGGTTGACCCCACCATGATTACCTACCTCAAGAAGTATTCAAAGGATCCCAAGAAGGCTCTTGATAGATCTTGGCGGTCATGTCAAAATAAATTATTGGACATGACCGGCCCTCTGACGAAGATCCTTGAGTTAGGCTTTAGGGCCAAGGAGTCTGGGCTGGGGATTGACCCGGAGGAACTCATCGGTTGGGCCCAGAGGGCTGTGTGCCAGCTTGGAAATGCCAACTGTCCTAAGAACGTCGACGTTCTATTTTGTTAAAGTTGGATCCCAAATTGGCAGAACTCTCATCGTCTGAATTGGGCCCACTGGCCCAGGGTTTGCTTTTCAGACAGCCGATCCTCAAGGAATTGACCAAGTTCGTGGCCACGTTCAGCGGTCTAGACAAAGCCCAAGGGTCCCTCAGACGGGCGTTCCGCCCGGTTTTCGGCAGGGCCGGATGATTTTGGGGGCGCTTGTTCGGCCGGGGTTATAATCAAGGCGCCCTCGCGGTCAGCAACAAGGAGGTTATCAGGATCCCAACTCATATACCAACTCACACAACAACTCCTCCTTCTACCCCACGCGACGCTCCAAGAATAGATTCCGCAGAGGCAGATTTGGAGGCAATTCAGGCGGACCACAAGATTCCGGATCTACAGGTGAGACTGATTCCCTGTTCGGAAGTAATCTTGGGGGGCCGAGTGATGTTTTTCCTAAACAACTGGCGCACAATCTCTCAAGATGCATGGGTCTTGGAAACCGTGCTAGGGTACAAGTTAGAACTGTACGATCACCATTTCCAAGACAGACACCCTCTATAGATGTCTTTTTCCCAAAGCGATCAGACTTTTATCTCCGCAGAAATAAACTCCCTACTTCAGAAAGGGGCCATTATAGTTTCGACGCCCCACCCTCGGGGATTTTGCAGCAACGTTTTCCTAGTGGACAAGAAAGGGGGTGGATCCAGACTAGTCTTAAAACTAAAAGATTTCAATGCCTGGATAGTATCCCTTCACTTCAAGATGGAGGGCATCCATCTTCTACGCGACCTCCTCCGAGAGGGGGACTGGATGGTCCGTCTGGACCTGAAGGACGTGTATTTATCCATTCCTACCTTCGCTCCTCATCGGCGGTTCCTGCAGTTTCTTTGGCAGGGGAACTGTTACGAATGAATTCAGGGTTCTACCGTTCGGCCTATCGCCAGCACCGTGGTGCTTCACAAAACTCCTCCGTCCGGTAGTAGAATCTCAGTGGGCGCGAGGAGTGCGGCTGATCGTCTATTTGGACGACATCATCATAATGGCGAACTGTACCCAACTAGTAATCTTACATCTCGAATAGACAATCAATCTCTTACAGAGTCTCGAGTTCATTGTGAATCAACGGAAGTCAATGTTGACCCCGTCTCAATCGATCAAGTTTCTGGGTTTTCCTGTGAACTCCCTGACTTGCCAACTCCTGTTACCGATGCAAAAGATCAGATCCATCAAGAGGGAATTGAGGTCGACACTTCACAAGCAAATGGTGTCTTTGAGATCCGTGGCCCAGATAGTAGGCTTACTAGTGACATCTCCAAAAAGGCCTCAGTTACTCGGAATTGATTCCCCTCTCAGATGAGGCGAGGCTCGAGATGTTATGGTGGTTACACCACATGGAGGCTTGGAAAGGCCGAGCCCTTTTCGGATCGAACCCGGATATAGTAATCAAATCTGATGCCAGCCGGTGGGGTTGGGGAGCCCGTTGCAGTCAGTTATCCACGGGTGGCCATTGGATGCCGGAAGAGCTTACATTACATATCAACTGCCTGGAACTCTTGGCTGGTTCATTTGTGATCTGTTTGTCGCCACAGAAAACAGATTGTTGTATCCTTCTCCGGATGGACAACATCTCGGCGGTACGGTACGTGAACAAATTGGGCGGCACGAAGTCCCGAATGCTGGCAGAGATTGCCAAGGACTTCTGGCACTTTTGCCTCCAGAACAGAATTTCAATAGTGGCGGAGTATCTTCCGGGCCACAGCAACAAGGTGGCAGATTGGCACTCCCGTCACTTACGGGATGTCAGCGATTGGTTGCTACATCCCCAAGTGTTCCGGAACTTGAACGATATTTGGGGTCTCTGCCACATAGACCTGTTTGCATCTCGTCTCAACAGGCAAATCCCCAGCTTTTACAGCTGGCATCCGGACCCAGAAGCTCTGGCCACGGATGCGTTCCTTCAGGAGTGGCCGACAACCCTGTGTTATGCCTTCCCTCCGTTCATGATGATACCCAGAGTGCTGGCGAAAGCCAGACGTCATCGAACGGAACTGATTCTCATCACTCCACTCTGGAGGGCACAGGCATGGTTTCCGGTAGTCCTGGAAATTCTCTGTGCAATCCCAATCCTTCTACCACGCTTACAGAATCTGTTGCTGGACCCTTTACGGAACCCTCATCCGTTAGTAGAGTCAGGCCAACGCCCTCTGGTAGCTTGGCGGGTTTCAGGGACAGATGGAAAGTCCCAGACCTTTCAAAGGAAGCTGATAAATTCATCAACAAGGCCTGGTCGGCCAACACTCACAATCGGTATGCTTCCTCTTGGAGAAGATGGTGTGATTGGTGCTCTCAACAGGATGTGGATCCCGCTACAGCACATGTCTCTCTAGCCGCTAATTCCCTGGCTTCAATGGCATCCTCTGGCTTAGCCTACAGGACAGTGAACAACTTTTGATCGGCCATTTCCGCAGGGCATGTACCCGTGGATGGCAAACCACTTGGTGAGCATCCGTTGGTGTATAAACTGCTAAGATGCGTTTGGATGGTTAAACCCCGTGCCTGAAGTACTCGCAGTTATGGGATGTGTCTGTTGTCCTAAAATGTTTGGAAGCCTGGCCCTCTAACAAATACCTTTCTCGAAAAAAGTTATCTGCTAAGTTGACTATGTTACTTTGTCTGGTCCCTTGCAAGAGGGTTTCAGATGTTAGAGCTCAAGACCTCGCGGGGCATAGATTTTCCCCAGAAGGGGTGTCATTCAACATCTCACAGAGGACTACATGTAATACCTCCTCAGTCTCTTATCCAGCTTTTCCTAATAATCCGAAGTTGTGCGTTGTACAATGTATCAAGGATTATGAAGTAAGTACTGCCGAATTTCGTACAGATATGCAAGGTCAATTGTTGATTGCTCTTCAGAAACCCTTTTGCCCTGTGACTCCAGCCACCTTGTCACGATGGATGCGCTGGCTCATGAGTGAAGCGGGTATTGATGTTTGGAGCCATTCAGCTCGAGGAGCGATGGCGTCCAAGGCTTTTTCAGCTGGTACGAGTTTGACAGACATTATGAGTGCGGCTGATTGGTCTACTGAGAGTACATTTAAAGCATTTTATTATACGCCAATTATTGATGTTGCTTCTGTAGTGGTGGCTAAGCTTTGAACAAGCATAATCGGAGCCTCCGGTCCTGACAGAATAAAAAATTTGCTAACATTTGTGACAAGAATTTTCAATTCTATTAAGGACACCGAGGCGAGGATTATCCCACCCAGAATGTTGAAGGTCATGTTTTTACATGATGTGTTGATGTATTCTGTATTGTGTTGCATTCCTAGTTTCTTGTTCCCGGCCCTTCTACTGTTGATATATATATGTAATCAGTTCTGTAATGGTATTACGGGTTCTTTTTCTCTATTCCTTTCAGAAGTGGATTCCAAAGAGAGCTTGAGATTCTCTGATGAAGACTGTTCTTCGTGCATACAAGGTTTTGTCAGTGTTCTTCGGGCCGAGTCCCTGTTTGAAGTTAGGCCCCATTGGGCAGCAAAAGAGTAAGAGGAGTTCTTATGTTGATATGTTTATTGAAGCAAGTGGTTCAGAGACTTATCTGATTTTGGTTTACGAAAGAAAGAGGACACTGTTCCGGTGGATGGACCTTTTATAGGCAGAGACTCTATGGTTGTGCATGTGACCCATAAAGTGTTCATGGGTATTGTAGTTTTGTTACTACGTTTTTATTGGCTGCTGAGTATTTCAGTAAAGAAACAGAAAAGCATAATCCTCGCCTCCGTGTCCTTAATAGAATTGAAAATTCTTGTCACGAATGTTAGCAAAATTTTAATTCACCACACTCCAATCTAGCTCAGTACACCATATTCTAGCCACCTCTACTCCAATCTACTACTCTCCACTCAAATCTACCCCACACCACTCCAATCTATATCACCCCACCCTAATCTACCCCGCTCTATCCCACCCCAATTCACCCCACTCCAACAATCCCTCTTCAATCTACCCCACTCCAATCTACCCCACTATATTCCAATCTAACCCACTCCATTCAAATCTACATCACTCTATTCCAATCTACCCTACTCGAATTCACCCAGTCTACTTCACTCCACCATAATCTACCACAATCACTCCACTCCAATTCCTACTCCACTCCAACCTACCCCACTCCACTCTTTCCCAATCTATCTTGCTCCAATCCACCCACTCCAAACCATCCAATCTACCCCACTTCAAATTTACCCACTCCGATCCTATCTACCCCACTCCATGCTAACCCAATCTACCACACTCCATTATACTCCATCCAATCTACCCCACTCCACTTCACTTCACTCCATACTACCGCATGCCACTCAAATCTACCCCACTCCAGTCCAATGTACCCCACTCCAGCCCAATTCACCCCACTCCAATCTACCTCACTACACCCCATTCTACCCAACTCCAATCCAATCTACTCCTTTCCACTCAAGTCTACCCCACTCCAATCTATTCCTTGCCACTCTAAACTACTCCACTCCAATATACTCCTCTTCACTCAAATCTACCCAAATCCACTGCACTCCACTATTCCCTAATCCACCCCACTGCAATCTGCCACACTATGTCCCACTCCAATCCACTCCACTCCACTAAAATCTATCCCACTCCAATCTACCCAGCTAAAAATCTACCCCATTTCAATCCAATGCATCCCACTCCAACCCAATTCAATCTACCCCACTCCACCACAATTTACCCCAATTTAATCTATACCACTCCCATCTACCCCATTCTACTCCACTCCAATCTACCCCACCCCATCCCAATCTACCCCACACCAACCTACCCCACTCCCCCAATCTACCCCACTCAACTCCAATCTACCCCACTCCAAACTACCCCAATCTACTCATTCCACTCCATTCTACCCTAGTCAATCTACCCCCACTCCACTCAAATCTACCCCAATATATCCCACTCTACTCTACTCCAATCGACCAGATCTACCCTACTCCTATCTACCCTATTCCAATCTACCCCACTCCACCCCAATTGACCCCAATTCAGTCTACCCCACTCCAATCTACCCCACTAATCTACTAAACCCCACCCCAATTCACCCCAATCCAATCTAGCTCACTACACCATATTCTAGCTAGCTCTACTCCAATATACTCCTCTCCACTCAAATCTACACCACTCCACTCCAATCTACCCCACTCCACCCTAATCTACCCCATTCTACCCCACTCCAATTCAAACGTCATCAAATTGCATTGAGTTGTGTCAGAAACTTAGAAAACGAGACACCAGTGCATGCTTAGCAAACTGTTTTTAGTGCTGACTCTCAAAATGTGTCCCCATGTTTTAAAAAAATGAAAGTGACAAACACCACATATACGACATAAAATAATATACATTTTTGAAAATCAAGCAATATCTTTTAACCAAGGTGACAACTTACTTACTTAGGGTACAACGTACCCACCTAGGGTATTGCTCATGACCTCTCGAGTCGTGTTTGTCTTTATACAACAGGTCATTGTCAAAATAGTTTATGTTGAAGCCCAGAGAGGTATGTGTGACTTGAAGTGGACATAGGAATCTATATATAAATACTTCAGTCACTAAGTAGATTAGGTAACATTGGTCCTGAAGGAAAGCTACTAGATCATCTTTATGACTAAATTGTCGACCGCTGGCTATCTTAGGTAATAACTTCTAGTAGATGGCCCCACGCATTTTAACATGGGCAGGAGGACTCATTCATTAAGGTTCCTGAGGAGTACCACTTGTCCTATTTTTAAATCTCACATTTGCACCTACACATCGATTACACCAATCTACATCCAGACCAAAACACCCACACTTCATCAAACGGACTTTGAAAAGATCTCTGGCAAAGAGCCCCCACAGAGGGTGCCCGTTGGGCATTGCAGCACCGGCCTGACGTGGAGCAAAATTCCAATGATGAAGCATTACACCTAGCCTGCGTTCTCTCTTGGAACTAGATCAACCAACCTGAGGAACTGCATACCCTTCTGACTTTGTCCTGTTACCTGGAGCTTGTATGCTGGAACTTTATGAGCTCTGAGTCCCTAACTCTTGATATATATAAGAAGATTGTAGTGCCAGGCCACCCCTTTCAGGGTAACCTCTGGCGCTTTATAAAATAAAAAACTAAATTGTAGCGAAATTGACTCACTTTAACCCCTTCAGCGCGGCGCGGATTACCGCGCCGCGCTGAAGGTTCTATTGAGAGGGCGGGGCCGTGACGGAGCGGTTCCGTCATGCGCACAGCGCAACCGACGCGCATGACGGAACCGCTCCGTCATGCGCATTGAAGGGTTTAAACTCTTGGTCCTCTACGTTGAGTATACTGGAAGCTGGGACAATGCACTTCCAAACAGCTATTGAAGAATATAGGGGTGCCCAACATATGCCCAAGAAGGCCGTATCAATGCCAGATTTTCAGGCTAATGCCACTCGATTTCACAGTGCTCTAGGCCAACTAGTTATGGTAGAGCACACATAATTGGATGCATCCTTCCCACTCACCTCCAAATCCCAAAGACTATCAAGAATGTGAAATTATCCACAACTAAATATCTCATCAATTAACAACAATAACAATTACATTCTTCTAGACTATATACGGTTTCAAACTAATCAAACTATCAATTTTCTAGTGTGGATTAACATATGACTAACTTACAATTAGCACCAGAAACTAACTTTGGGCTCCACAGAGTTGTGTATTGTCTGCCTATACAAAGCTTCAATGCCTTTGTAAGGCACTTTAACTCCTCTTTAGAGGTAGTAAGCGTATGTTTGCAACAAATAAGGTAATGTCGAATATGAAGAGTCCATAGGGAAATTATTTACATAGTCTGAGATTATCCTGAAAATATATGTTATAGATCTGGCCCTCCTGGGCTAGCTTTGTGCAATCCTGGCACAATACAACTCAGACCTATCACTAATATTGGTTACCAAACTCAAACTGAAGCTTCCTTCCATAAGGGCCCGAAAAAGAAAAGAAAACAGAAAAGAGAATTCTGCCCACCGCAGGAGCTAAAAATAAAGGAAAGTTTTACAGCAATGCGAGAAGATAGTAAGCCTATATATAAAGATGAAACCTCACTTGGTCCATTGACAGTTTATTAAGTCCAAATTCCTATTGTCCCCTCGACCCATTGCTAAACTCTTCATATTCTGAGTCTAAGAGCTCTGAAGTGGCTTTGGAGGCATACAGCACAGGACAGACTTTGTATCTTTTTATACTAACTCTTGTATAATATGGGCAGGACTCCTGGATTGGTTCTTGTATAATATGGGCAGGATTCCCGTGTTGGCCATGTACAATATGGGCAGGATTTCCGTGTTGGCTCTTGTATAATATGGGCAGGATTCCCGTTTTGGCCCTTATATAATATGGGCAGGATTCCCGTGTTGGCCCTTATATAATATGGGCAGGATTCCCATGTTGGCTTTTATAATATGGGCAGGATTCCCATGTTGGCCCTTATATAATATGGGCAGGATTCCCGTGTTGGCTCTTGTATAATATGGGCAGGCTTCCCATGTTGGCCCTTATATATTATGGGCAGGATTCACAGGTTGGCTCTTGCATAATATGAGATGATTCCCATGTTGGCCCTTATATAATATGGGCAGGATTCCCATGTTGGCCCTTGTATAATATGGGCAGGATTCCCAGGTTGGCTCTTGTATAATATGGGCAGGATTCCCAGATTGGCCCTTATATAATATAGGCATGATTCCCGTGTTGGCTCTTGTATAATATGGGCAGGATTCCCATGTTGGCCCTTATATATTATGGGCTGGATTCCCAGGTTGGCCCTTGTATAATATGAGATGATTCCCATGTTGGCTCTAGAATAAGATGTGCATAAATAACAGAGTGCCGAGGGTAATATTCCAAAGAGAGCTGAATATTAATGTCTCAAGTCTTGGTGACCCATGTTCTATGGTCATAATCGTTATGAGAAAAAAGCCCTCCCCCAGGCGTGGCATGCCTCATCATAGGGCGATCCTTCTCACATTAGTAGAGGGATTGAACCAATGTGAGCTAAAAACCTGTGAACCAAGGGATTGATTCGGATGTAAAAACAGAGACAGCCTGCATACATCCATTCCCCTGTAGTGAGGTATATCTAGAATACTATGGAGACACTTCCAATATGCGCTCTTGTATAAGCACAGGATTCCAGTGCTAACTGTACTATACTATGATAGGATTCCTGGGGTGGCCCTAGCATAATTTTAGGCAGGATTAGACATATGTTGCATCTGGCAAAGAATGGGAATGAATCCTGGGTTGACTCAATGTTGGCTCTAGTATTGTACACACAAGATTCCCGAATCAGGGCTTGGCTAATATGGGCAGGATTCCATTGTTGGCTCTACAGTAATACACCACTATTTGCATGTTTATCTTGTATAAAATGGGCAGGATTCCTGTGTTGGCTATAGTATGATATGGGCGGAATTCCAGTGTTGGCTCTACTATAAGGCAGGATTCCTGTGTCTGTCCCGTGTAATATGGGCAGGATTCACATGTTGGCTCTAGTACAATATGGGCATGATTCCTGCATTGGTCTAGAATGATATATGCAGACTTCCTGTGTTGAATATAGGCATTATTCCTGTAGTGGCTGTAGTTCAATATGGGCAGGAGTCATGTGTTGGCTCTATTATAATATGGGCAGGAGTCCTGTGTTGGCTCTAGTACAATATGGGCAGGAGTCCTGTGTTGGCCAAGTCTAATTTGAGCATGATCACCGTGTTGGCTCTCGTATAATTTGGGCAGGATTTCCGTGTTGGCTCTAGTATAATTTGGGCATGATTTCCGTGTTTGGCTCTAGTATAATTTGGGCATGATTCCTGTGTTGGCTCTGGTATAATTTGGGCATGATTTCTGTGTTAGCTCTCGCATACTTTGGTCAGGATTCCTGTGTTTGCTCTCATATACTAAGGGCAGGAATCGTATGTTGTCCCTGGCACACCATGGGAATGAATCCTGTGTTGACTTTAGTACTGGCCCTAGCATTGCTGTATTGGTTCTAGCATAATATGGACAGGACTCCTGTGTTAACTCCAATAGAAGGCACACAAGATTCACAAAGGACAACTGGTTCTTAGGACTTTTCTAAAGGACTGATAGCTTTTATCATCTCCCACACTATGCAGTGGAACTGGGGCTGGTCTCATTTAATGGCCTGAAATAGCAGAACAAATCAATGTATATATCACTTGAGAAAGCAACCTCTTTTTTTTATCGAACCACAACTCCAGAAAAGCGCACGGCTGTCTATCACCACCTTATCAGGCGGACAGCCAACTTCTCCAGAGCCAAGTGACATTCATCATTGCCGACACTTCCTTCCATTGCGGATTTCCTGATTGTCATTGAGTGGGGTGACCTCCCCAAAGACTGAGGTGTTTCAATTGTATTTAATTCAAGACAGTCTAATGTTGTTCCATCTAGTTCGAACAGTTGGACCAGGGTGTAAAACTCAGGCCTTAACAAGTTAGGGGATCATAAGAACTATAACAACATGCAATGCTTAATTTGTGCTGGTGGTTGCAGGTGGTGGACACTGGGACTCATTTTTGGGGACAGGGGCTTATTTTCCTCCTCAGACTTTGACCCAAGGTAAAAGATAAAAAAAGGTGAAAAGGGGAGGAAGAGAAAAATAGAAATACAGCGACACCAAGAGAAGGCAGGATGAAACAGAACCTTCAATAGTGAGATAATGAGACAGGAAGTCCATGATTATGGAAGAAAAAGGCAAGAGTTGGAATCAAGATTAGGCACCTTGGTATTCGGCAACCCGAGCATCCAGCAACTTTGGACAGTAACATTAGGAGGCAGGGACATTACGTTAGCAGGCATAATCTGGCTATTACCACTTGATCCATGTCCCACATCACAGTTTTTACGTCTAATAATCACACCTTAGCCTTCAACTCTCTGTTATGCCATTGGTGTTTTTATAGCATGTTAATCACCTGTGAGGGTTTTGAGGCGCTCTGTAGCTAGAGTGAGAAGCCAGCCCAGGGGGCTTACTCCAAAAGCCAGTTCTTCAGGTTATCGTGAAAGTCTAGAAGAGAGGATGAGGCCCTGATGAGTGTGGGAGGTCATTCCAGTCTTTAGGGTTTTTTTTTAGTTCTTTATGACACAAATGGCAGACTAGAATTGTTTTTATCTTGGAGGTGAGGTGAAGGGATAATTATTTTCTAGGTGGGAAATCCTCAAGATTAAGAAAACGATGGATCTTCTAAGCTGCAAGCTTCTGGACTTGGGCTCACCTCATGAAGTTAGGACTATGACAAGGAAGTGGTAATCAGTACATATTGTCATTATGTCCTCAGCATCTGTGTAGCATGTTTATACAATGTGTTTGTCCTTGTAGTGCTCTTGGTAGTTCAATATATGCACTTTTCAGTTTTCTCGTTTGAAGTAGTCGTGGTATGTCTGGTCTCATTTTTTGGGGGGAGTTATATATAGCGCAAATTCGACCCGAAGGTATCAGAGCACTGTACATGAGCACCAGTTGGATTACAGACACATTCATTTTATTTGCCACGGGGAGGTTAAGTGATTTTCCCAGAATCACAGCATAGGGAGCGTCCCTGCAGAGAATCGAACCCGGTTCCCCAGCTTCGAGGTCGACCGCTCTCTAGCCGCAAGGCCATTCAACAGGTCTGCTATGAGCAGTGTTCAGTGACAGTTCCTATTGGTTTAACGGAGAACCACTGTAAGGCCCAGTTGTGTCTGAACTTGCTTGGATTCTGTGCTTGTTTTTGTGTCTGGGGCTGTGAGCCATATGTCGGTCATATATATAGTTCCATATGGGTGAACAGTTACCTATTGCCTAGCCAGCTGTGTTAGGTTGTGTTGTCAGCGGGCCTCCCTTTGCCAGCTACACAACTGTTTGCTCCAATAGTTCTGTGAACACTTTTGGCAAAGTTCTTTAAACAATATTACCAGCATCTGGCCCCTTGGACATGAGAGCACTCATCCATATCCGTGCCTCCCCCAACACGTTTAGTTCAGGTGGGGGTGATATGGTTGAAGTGGATATGGAACACTTTGAAGCAAATTCTTTACAATGACATTTTCCTCAGTAAATCTGCATTTAGTATTTTCTTTCAGTCCACAAAAGAGAAGATTGTGGCACAAAGCCAGGACTGTGCAGCGGCTCCAGAGACAGTGGCATGGGGTGCATGTAAAAGAGAAATATGGCACTTTAACGGACTGCCGGGTGCATTAGTAGTCCATTAAAAACAATTAAGTAATGTGTCTGTATTTTGTTGCCTGGGGTAACTGTGATTCCTAAACAGTGAGCATGGTAATATATATGAACACAATGTTTGCTTGAATTGCAGATGAAGTATTATATTATATCATATTATATAACCTGTCACAAAATAACTGGAGTAAATGCATGCAATGTTTTTTTGAGAGCACATGACTAATTGCAATAACCAAGATTTAACCACTAAATTAACCACTAACCTTGGGTTACGCAGTAGCATGCTACTCGCCGTAAAGGGCTTCAACGCCTCATCAGGGGTAGTAAGCACTATATAAATACAGTTGCTATTATATTACATCATATTTTATATTATATAATGTTATATTATATTATATTATACTACATTATATTATATTAAAAGCCTGCTATCTCAATATAAAATCCTGTCACACATTTCCTTATTTGAGTAAAGTTGTGACGTCTGTATTCACCTGTAACAAACCAGCATTGGCAACACCAATCGTCCGGCATTAGATGCCATACCATTGGCTTTGCCACTGCTTGTTTTTTTCATCATTGCTTTTGTAAAATGATCTTGTTTTGGGAGTTGCCAGGGGCTTCCGATATTTAAAAAAGATGTCTAATACCAAAAATATAATTTTGCCTTAAATAGCACACATTGAATAGTGCCCTACGGCATGCAGGAAACTACTCTGTATGTGCTTCTTGTGAAACAGCAGACCCTTGACCCTTCTAGGTAGGTCGCTCCCCCTCCGCACAGCTCCGCCTGTGTGTCCCTGCCCCAGCTGCCGCTGCTGAGAGGTTCGAGGCCCTAGGCCATAGGTTAGTATCATTGTAGTGCCGTATTGTTATTCAGTGACTGGTTTCTGTCTTCCCCCGCCGCCTTACTTGGTCTGTGCCCGTTCCTTTTTCCTCTGTTCCCCCTCACTGTCCCTGTGTCTCTCTGCCTGTTTTTTCCTCTGTTCCTTTCACTGCCCCTGTAACCTTGTGCCCGTTTTACTTTCTGTCCCTTTTACTACCCCCCTGTAACCTTGTGCCCATTTTACCTTCTGTTCCTTCGTTGCCCCTCTAATTCTGTGCCCTTTTGCCTTCTGTTCCCTTCGTCGTCCCTCACCGCTCCCGCTCCAGCCGCTGCGTCCCCGCCCCCCTGACTGCCCATTCGCTGCCCCTGCCTCCCGCCTCCCAGCTGCTCCTCCCTCACTCTTCCCCATATATGCCAGCCACTGCGCGCCTATGGCAAGCCCGTCCGCGCCTAGACAGTGCCCAGCGCCAGAACCCCTGGTCCTCGCACCCGCCACGTCGGCTGCCTAGGTATGATACCAGCACACTCCACGCTCTCAACCCCGGACGGACCCACACCTGCTTCAAGGCCGCCCGAAACGCACACACGGTCCCTTCACCTGCCGGAACTGCAGCTACACCAGCCTCAGAGCCGCCGAACAACCCGCCAAGAAAGACCTCAACCACCTCCGATGCATCCTACTGAACACCCGCTCTGCACGCAAACACGCCGTCGAGCTCTGGGACCTGCTCGACACATCATCCCCGGACGTCGCCTTCCTGACAGAGACCTGTATGAACGACTCCTCTGCACCCGGCATCGCCAGTGCCATCCCAGACAGCTACAAGATCACCCGCAGAGACCGCACCAACGGAGTCGGAGAAGGAATCGCCATTGTCCACAAGAACAGCATCAGGGTCTCGACCAGCACCGATGACATTCTCAACACCGCCGAACACATGCATTTCCACATCCACACAGACCCCAACTCCACCCTCAGAGGCACCCTCGTCTATAGACCCCCGGACCCCGCCCCCAGTTCAGCAACTCCATCGCTGACTTCATCAGCTCGCACGCCCTGACCTCCACCGACTACATCCTCCTTGTAGACCTGAACTTTCACCTTGAGAACAACAACGACAGCAACTCCACAACTCTGATCGATAACCTCGCCAACATTGGACTGAGGCAACTCCTCACAATGCCTACCCACTCCGCCGGCCACACGCTCGACCCAGTCTTCTCCTCAAGCCCGCACGTCTCCTTCAACCACACCACCGAACTCCCCTGGACCGACCACCGCTGCATCTACTTCACCTTTCAGAAACCCACCACACACCACCGCACCCAACAGATCCCCCGCCGCTGCTGGAGCAAAATCACCGAAGACCAACTACATGCAAACATCGCTTTCAGCCCTCCCACCGAACCCACCAACACCAACGACGCTGCCCACAGCCTCAGACGCTGGATCAACGACTGCGCCAACACCCTCGCCCCACTGAAGAAACCCCCCCTCAGAGACACCAGCAAGAGGGCCAGCTGGTTCACCCCAGAACTCCTAGCCTCCAAGCAAGCCTGCTGGAAACTAAAGAAAAAATGGCACAGCGAACAGACCCCGGACAGCCACGCAGCCCACAAGGACGCCATCCGCAACCACCATCACCTCATCAGGACTGCCAAGAAGACCTCCTTCAAAGACCGCCTCGACAACAACGCACGCAATAGCAAGGAGCTCTTCAACATCGTGAAGGAACTCTCCAACCCCCGCCCCAACTCCAAAGACATCCCGCCGTCACAAGCCCACTGCGACTCCCTCGCCACTTTCTTCCGCCGCAAGATAGCCGACATCCACGACAGCTTCAACACCCAGACAGCCCCAACAGACAGCAACACAACAGACCCTCCGCACACCATTGACCACGACCCCCTGCTCGCCTGGGCCAGCATGAGCACCGATTACACCATCAAGACCATGAGCACAATCCACTCCGGCTCCCCGTCAGACCCATTCCCGCACCACATCTTCAACAAAGCTAGCAGCTCCATCGCACCCCACCTGCGCAACGTCATCAATCTCTCCCTCGAGACCGTGACCTTCCCAGAGAGCTGGAAACACGCCGAGATCAACGCCCTGCTCAAAAAACCCAAGGCAGACCCAAGAGACCTCAAGAACTTCCGGCCCATCTCTCTACTCCTGTTCACTGCCAAGGTCATCGAGGAGATCGTCAACAGACAGCTAACCCGATACCTCGAAGAAAACAGAATCCTGGACCCTTCCCAGTCAGGGTTCCGCAGCAACCACAGCACCGAGCCCGCCCTCACCGCCGCCACCGACGACATTAGGACCCTGCTGGACAATGGTGAGACCGCAGCCCTCATCCTCCTGGATCTCTCTGCCACCTTCAACACCGTCTGCCACCGCACACTACGCGCACGCCTTCACGCCACAGGGATCCGAGACAAGGCTCTGGAATGGACCACCTCCTTCCTCTCCGGCAGAACCCAGAGCGTCCGCCTCCCCCATTCCTATCTGAAGCCTCCAAGATCATCTGCGTCGTACCCCAGGGATCCTCCCTCAGCCCAACACTGTTCAACATTTACATGGCCCCGCTCGCACACGTCGCCCGACAGCACGACCTCAACATAATCTCCTACGCCGACGACACTCAACTGATCCTCTCCCTCACCAAGGACCCCATCACCGCCAAAGCCAACCTCCATGAAGGTATGAAGGCCGTCGCCGACTGGATGAAGATCAGCCGGCTGAAGCTGAACTCGGACCAGACAGAGGTCCTCATCCTCAGCTCCAACCCTTCAGTCTGGGACGACTCCTGGTTGCCGATGGCTCTGGGGGCAGTCCCGACACCCACCGACCACGCACGCAACCTGGGAATCATCCTCGACTCAACGCTCTCAATGACCAAGCAAGTCAACACCGTCTCCTCCTCCTGCTTAAACACCCTTCGCATGCTCCGCAAGATCTACAGGTGGATCCCAAATGATACAAGAAGGACAGTCACCCAGGCCCTCGTCAGCAACAGACTCGACTACGGAAACGCCCTCTATGCAGGAACCCCGACCAAGCTCATCAAACGACTGCAACGCATCCAAAACACCTCGGCACGACTGATCCTCGACGTACCACGCCATGGCCACATCACCCCCCACCTGAGAAACCTGCACTGGCTCCCCGTCAACAAGAGGATATCCTTCAAGCTCCTCATCCACGCACAAAAGGCACTCCACAAGACCGGCCCAGCCTAACTCAACAGACGACTCTCCTTCTACATCCCTAACCGCCAGCTCCGCTCCACTGACCTCGCACTCGCCATCGTCCCGCGCATCCGAAGAACAACCACCGGCGGGAGATCCTTCTCCCACCTCGCCACAAAGACATGGAACAGCCTCCCACTGAGCCTACGACAGACCCAAGACCTGCTGACCTTCAGGAAGCTACTCAAGACCTGGCTGTTCGATCAGTAGCGCCCTCCCCCTCCCAGCACCTTGAGACCCTCTCGGGTATGTAGTGTGCTTTACAAGTGACTGATTGATTGATTAGCATCTTCCTTGATTTCCAATGTCTGAGAACCTGTTTCTGTGCTACCACTAACATAGTATAACCATTTGTAAATGTATTTTAGAGCTACATTAATGATCCCTGTCTAATAATTACTATTCAACAAAGGCAAAAAAGTCATGTCACAAATAAATACATTCAATTTTGTTTAAAGTCTTATTTAGTATTATGTACTTTGCAGCCTCTTAAAAACAACAACAAATGGCCGGTATTTTTCTCTTGGAAAGGTGGCAACGCTAGTTGTGTAAAACATATCACCATCATCAAAATCTTTATTTCGGCAATCTGCCATAAAAGGACAGGGAAACAAATACATGCATAAAAAGTCAAAGCAATAACATTAAAAAAGTACATACCTAGCTATAAAACATAGTTATTAAAATTAATTTCAATCATGATCACATAATTAATACACATTCCATAATACAACCAATATTATCCTATCATCTCAGCCAAATAAAGTGCTAAATACTTCTAGAGAGACATGTTCCGTGGGGACACACTCGGTCCATAGTGACTGGTTCAGCTATTAGCAAACTCATCTTTTGCCTTATCCATCACATCCCTCGAAAGTATCTGGAGACTGTGAAAACAATACTTTGCCTCGTATCTGATTTTAAAATACATAGGGCCTATGCAAATTTCCTGACCCCTAAATTCCGGCAGACTGGAATGAACCATTTTCTCCTTCCATTCTGATGGGCCGGGCAGAAAAACAGGGTATGCTCCTCAATTTCCTTGATGTCACCACCTGACTGTCTCAGAAATCTGGTTCCATTCAGCAGTAAAAGAGAGAAACGGTACAGTAACAAACCGAAATTGAAGATAGAGCTTCTGGGCTGCCACAGGTTCAATTTCGTCAAGAAACTTTTCCGCTTTGTAAAAATCCTTGATCAAGAGAATGAAGACAGTCAATGGGCCGAAGGAAGATCGGGCCTGCAATAGGCTCGATTTGTACTAATACTGTCCACCATTTCTCCTAATGAATTGACTTATTTGATTGCGTGGCCTGCCTGCGGATCGTCCCACAGGTTCTCATTCCCCATCTATTTAAGGGTCTCACTAACATACTTTATCCAAGGTATGCTACCTAGGCCCAGGGTGCCCAAAACTTCCTCCAGTCCCTGGCAATAAGAGCGGAGAGGTCCTTCTCCAATAAAAGATTAATCTCACTCCAATGCAATCAGAGATTGGACTGAGCCCCATATCTAACCTAAGAGTGTTTAGTACCCCATGAAAGGGTAAAACATATCTAATGTTGCACTCTGTAAAAACCAGGCCAACAACCTGATGGCTTTTGAATGATTACTGGTCTGTCATTATAATCCACATGGATGGCCCTCGACCTAATTCATTAGTCAGGGTCCCTGATTATTTACATATTTCTGGCCAACACGTTAATTGTCGTAATTTGTGTTTGATGCTACACGTTTCTGCTGCACTTAGCACTGCGTCATTATGATCTCTTTTTATTTTGCCTTACCTTAATTAGAATCCGATCATGTTACCTATGTTTCTTCTAATTTTGTTTGAATAATGAATGGTGTGGCTTTAGTTTTTGCTAATATGTTGGGAGGGGGCACTGTTATTCTTTTGAAAGGGCTCTTTGCTTGACTTAATGATAAGTTAGCTGCTCACCTGGGAAAAGGCGGCGGCCATCTTGAATGGGCGCGACGCGAGCGGTGCCACTGAGGAGCGATAACGCATGTCCCAATACAACGGTGACAGCACACACTGAAATTGGCATTTCTCCCCATTCATGTGAGGAATACGCCGCCATCTATCATGTGTCGCTGCTCTGAGAAGCGTGCTTTGGCACGCTAATAACTTGAATATCAGGTTCTTTGCCATCAATCACGGCGTCGTCCACGTTTAGCGCGATCCCTTCTGGGCACGGTGTGCAGCTGGCGCGCGCAGCTCCTCGCGCTCTCTCCGGCGACGGTGCAGGTGCGTTATCGGGTCTGTTTCTTATCAGTGGCTGTAATTAGGTCGCGGAAGAGTGAATCACTGTGAGAAGGCGGTGAAAGGAAGATAAAGGAAATTAAACAGAAGGGCTCAAACCATGAGTGGCCGAGCTGGTGCTGATGCAGTTGATGACTTAAATGGGCAGCGCTGTCATTTAATGAAAGGGAGCATCCGGGGAATGATGTCACTTGAGATGTCAAAACTAAGGGACAGGCAAACACTATCAAACCAACAAACATTCTAGAATGTTTATTGGTGATTCTTAGAGAAGCAGGACTGGCATAGAGAAGTGTTTTTTAATCTACTCCCCATGGCCCCCCATTGAAATATTTCTTTTTAGGTTAGTCACTGGATAGGTGATAGATATAAAGACGATTAATCCCAAGATGTAGAGAGAACATCTCAATGCAAAACAACTGTGAAATGCTTTATTGATCCATGCCCGGACAAACAGGTATCAACACTGTTGTCCCAGAGTCCCCCCTGCCAGGGTGTCAGCCATTCTAACAGTAACTTTGACATAGATGGGCGACTCTACAACTGAGGTGTATAGACTGCAATTGAATGAGAATCAATCAATGATTAGAACAAGTGAAAAATAAGGGCAAAAACACAGCTTTCTCAGTCTACTCCCAAGACTTGTGGAATGCCCTCCCTACAATGCCCGCTGGAGTAACAACTCAAGCAGGCATTGTAATAAGCCCATTATATCCACCCAGTGACTGGCCTGTCCCCTAACTCCCATCCCCATCCTCTCTCAGGCTCCTTGGAGCCTGCCCCCTTAAATATTTACAGAAATAAAGTATCAGTGATAGAACAAGAGTTGTCTAAACAAGCGTTTGTGGTGTTTTCGGGGGAGGGTGTGAGGATCTGCTCATGTAAGTGCAGGACTCCAAATCTTGCCCCTCTTCTTAAACTCACCCCACTTAAGGCCAACCATGGATATCAGGTCTTTATGATTACATAATCAAGTAAAACAGACATTTTTGTTCAGTAAGAATGTGTATCAAGGCTTTATAACAACTTTGAACTTATACACATTAATTGTGTTGTGGTGATACACAATAATAGTCTTTTCTCAATGTTCCATGAGTACTACATCAAACGGTCTTTAGAATCAACTGTTCATTCCATGTCTCACCAGCCCCAGCAGGATAGCCAGGGAAGCAGGGCGGGGGGAGCAGAGGGATGCAGGGAGTTTAATGGGGTTCCTCTTGTGTTAGTTGTAACCATTAGGCTCTTTTAGCTTGCCTATTTAGGTGATTGATCAGTCATCTGTTAGTTGCTTTCACTTGTTTTTCATGGGGTTTCGTTAGGTGCAGCTACATTTAAAAAAAAAAAAAATCACAAACTCCCCCCTTCCTTCAGTGAGCTCCCTTTTTCCTTTTCCTTATAATTTTACATAGGAAGCACTTTGCCTTCTGAATCTGCCCGGTATTGTACTCTTCTAAATAAATGTTCGCTCCTGGATCTTTAGGGATTTTCCATGTCTGTGCTATACATCTGTTTGCTAGACCTATGGCCAAATCAAGAAATCTATTTCCTACTCTTTTTTTTTTCTTTAGGTTCCTCATCTTAAACAAAACTGGTTTGGTGGCACGGTTTCCTGTCACCTGGGCCCCAAACACTGGAGCAAACATCCCATCTATTAGTGATCTATTATAGAGCAGTTGGTGTTCAGATGAGCTCTAAAGTCAAACCTCTTTTAATGTCTTTTTCTTGTAATATTTCTTCTATATGCCTTGTCTGTCTTGATTTCTGGGGTCGAGATGCCTACAGTTATGCGTTTTCATGCTTTATAACTAAATGATAAAAATAAATAATCAGTTGTTGATTGTCTTTCTTGTTATCAATAAATTAAAGCACTGAAGGCTGGTTCTGAGAAGAGGTCAGCATGGGCAAGACACTGAATCAGGCAGGATTCGGAACGGCTTAAAAGAAATTGCTAGGCCAGCACATTTATTTGTTTCATTTATTTATGGAGCCAGCGATCTATGCACTCGCGCTGGCTGGGAATATTGGCGGTGGCGAGATTACTGGCCTTTGAAAGTAGGTTATTATGGTATTTTTATGATTTAAAAATGAAGAGAGGAAAAGCGTGGGATTATCTGCTGAACTTTAAAATAGAACACAAATTAGATGCTTCAAGTCTCCAGCATGGAAAATAAGCGCTGCTCTAATAAATACTCTTCTTGTTTCAGAGCCTGAAGGTTGTGTGGCAGTAATTAAAGCTTTGTTCTTTCTTAATTCTAACTAATCTACAAAGAAGGTATTGATCAGGTACACATTAACACCATCACTGTTGTCTCATGTTGGCAATTGATGTTACCTATAGAAGGCAGCCACTTGGCCACCAGGTAAGAAATATGTGCACTGGACCCTAAATATGCAAATACTTTTTTCTACCTCAAATGTAAGGGTTCAACTTATCTTACTCGAACCACTGCATTTTTTATAGAGTCATTGCTCATGTTTAAACACTAATTTACTGTAGAGCTAAATATATATTTTTTCCATTGGTTGCAATCCTTATTTCACATTGTTTACAATTTGCAAAATAATCCATATAACATAATTCCTCTGGACATGTAGTTCCCTCCGTCTCTGTTTAGTTGTATTAAGAAAATGGTTGGAGGCGTGGCCTGAGGTGTCAAGATGGCGGTCGCACTCTGAGAGTGCTCCAGACCCCCTCCGTCATCCGCCTGACATCCGCCGCCTACAGCTGCCAACTGACCAGGATTATCATCATCAGTGACCTGCTGTCGCCGTTGCTGTGCTCTGGGCCGGTTTTCGAACGGATTACAGCCTTGCCAGCCCGTTTCTGCCCCTTGCCTGCGGCCGCACGTAGAAAATGGCGGACCCACCTGTGGCCCACCCTTGGACTGTGCACTCTGGGAGCCACTGAAAAGCCCCCCGAGACCCCGGTTGCGGCGCCGGATAGGTGGCGCTTACCTGCAAGCCAGTACTGTTGACTGTGGAGAGGGGTGACGGAGTGATACGGCTTGGGGCTGCGGAGCGCGGCCCGTCCTCTGTCCTGGATGCCGGGGACGGAGGCCCCTTCAGATTGCTGAGCCCGGGTGCTTCTCTACGCGGGGGGGGGGGGGGGGTCGGCCGGGGTGTCGCTGAAGGGCCGGGGATCGGGGCCTGCTCCGTCCCTGGGCCCGAGGCCTGCTTTGCCCCATGGGCCCGGGGTGTGTTGCTGGGGATCCTTGGGCCGGCTGGAGGGAGAGCTCCGTCAGCCGGTGGCGATCATATCCGGCTGGATCGCCCGCCGAGATCGGGCGGCGGCGAATTGCGGCAAAGAGAACCTGGAGTCGGCCTGGATTCCCGCTGAGCGCCTGAGTCGCCTGCGACCTGGACTTCTCTGCTCCCCCGGTGAGTGGATGGGCCGGCCGGAGGTGTGGTCTGCTGTCCCCAGGTTGGGCCCCCCGTCTTCACCAACGACGCCCTGAAGGGCCTGGGCTCTTTCTGTTGCTGCACGGGAGGGGGGGACCTCTGGACTCGCTGAGGATGCGGTGTGGGAGTGGGATCCCCTCCCTGACCCGGCTTCCCTCCCTCGGCGCCCCGCTCCGGTCTGAGACCGGGAGGCCTGGCGCTCTGGTGAGACCTGATTCCGGCTGCCAGATCGGGTAGCGGAGACCACGTGCGGAGCTCTCCCATGGGCCTGGCCGTGCCCGTGGCCTTGCCCGAGGTGGAAGGAGAACTGACACCCTGCTGACGGCGTACCTGTGGAGGTGCCCCTTGCTCTCTCTCTCACTGGTGGACGGGACTTGGGGGCTGTGGACCGGCCACCATATCGGGTGGCGGGAGGCGAGGGGGTGACCTAGTGCCCCGCTCCCCCCCCCTCTTTTCCATTGTTTCCCTGCATTCTCTCTTCTCTGGGGACCCTGGGCCGGCTCCTCTACATCACGGCCGGCCGCAGGCCCGTCTTCTGAGCTGATTGGTGTTCCCTGCGGTGCTCTCCCTGGTACAATTGACTGGGCTGCTCCGGGCTTGATCCTGACCATTGCTGTGGTCTTGCCTGGGCACGGCGGTCCGCCTGCCTCCGTCGGGTCGCTGTGACCCTGGGTCGGATGTGACCCCCTTCCCGCCTCCTCAGTGTCGTGGTGTCGTGGTGAGTGGGGTCCGGAGGTGGGGATCGGCCACCACCTCGAGTGGCTGGGCGGTGGAACAACTCCGGCACCTCCAACCCCCCTCCCTCTCCCTTCTTCTTCCTTGGCGGGGATCTGAGCTGGGAGACTGTCGCTGCACTTGGCGCCCGGACTGACCTGATTGCCCCCTGGGAGAACCGCTCCACCCGGCCCTGGGGCTGAGCCCGGGGCACTTCCTCCTGCTCTGCTGGGGCCTGTGGGGGTGGACTTGGGTGCCCAGACCTGAGCATTGACGGTCTGGGTGTCGGAGGCCCCCTCCCCCTTCCCCTCCTCTACGGGCCCGGCACCCGCATCTGCCTGTGCCGGATTGACTTCTACCCCTGGAGGCGATGGGCAGAACTCGCACCCCACGAAAACAACGGGAGAGGAAGGGAACACAACACGACTTCTCCCCTCAAGGGAAAATCTCAGAAAACAACAGAGTACGTGTGGTTTGGGCACAACCTCTTAGGGTCATAGGAGCACAAGTCTGCTGACTCAAAACAACACTTTATGTTATTTAAGGGAAACTAAGCCATAGAAGGTTTAGTAGAAAGCCCTCACTCACCAATCTGGCTGGTGACATGCTTCATCATCGGGCTCCACTGGGTATGGCCGAATGCCATCCCAGTGTGCTACAACGCCAGGTTACTGCGGAGCGGGGTTCGTGTGAGGTGACAGTGAATTTAAAAATTCCCAATTGAGTCAAAAAAGTAGTTTATTTGTTTTGCTAATTGGAAAGGTTAAAACAAAGAGTGAGGGTCAAAAAGTAGAAGACCGGGTTCACTCTGTGGCGGTCAACATGTTTCTGCCTCGGTGTATGGTATACAGGCTTTCGTCAGGACCAGAGTGGGGGTGCAAAGTCCCGGCGGTATGAGCGCGCTAGGGCTCACCCTGCCGAGGACTGTGAGTGTAAAAAATGTAAATTGTTGAGTATCCGCCAGCAATTATGGTGGTGGAGAGGAACGAGTTTATTTCAGAGGCATATTGATATGAAGCCTCACGGATCCCGGGAGAAGGGTGGGAGCGTATGGCACAGCGCCCTCGTGGCTCGGCACCCGTTTGGTACCTAGGAAACGCCTCTGTCCAGGATACCATACGGGTGCCGAGCCACGAGGGCGGTGTGCCATACGCTCCCACCCTTCTCCCGGGATCCGTGAGGCTTCATATCGATATGCCTCCGAAATAAACTCGTTCCTCTCCACCACCATAATTGTTGGTGGATACTCACCCATTTACATTTTTTACACTCACAGTCCTCGGCAGGGTGAGCCTTAGCGCGCTCATACCGCCGGGACTTTGCACCCCCACTCTGGTCCTGACAAAAGCCTGTATACCATACACCGAGGCAGAAACATGTTGACCGCCACAGAGTGAACCCGGTCTTGTAATTTTTGACCCTCACTCTTTATTTTAACCTTTCCAATTAGCAAAACAAATAAACTACTTTTTTGATTCAATTGGGAATTTTTAAATTCACTGTCACCTCACACGAACCCCGCTCCGCAGTAACCTAGCGTTGTAGCACACTGGGATGGCATTCGGCCATACCCAGTGGAGCCCGATGATGAAGCATGTCACCAGCCAGGTTGGTGAGTGAGGGCTTTCTACTAAACCTTCTATGGCTTAGTTTTCCTTAAATAACATAAAGTGTTGTTTTGAGTCAGCAGACTCGTGCTCCTATGACCCTAAGAGGTTGTGCCCAAACCACACGTACTCTGTTGTTTTCTGACAGAACTCGCACCCCACAGAACCCTGTCCCTCCAACCCAAACTAAAATGGACCAATTTACCACATCAGATCGGGATCCTGGCGGGGGGACACCTGTCACATCTGGAGCCGCTGGGGGTGACGATCTTTCCACCATCCTTCAGGCGATAAGCACGTCGCAAGCCTCGGTGGAGAACAAGATTGGCGAGGTGAGGGTGGATGTGGCTCTCATCCGCCAGGACCTGCGCAACGCTACGGCGCGCATCACGGAGGCGGACTCCTGTATCTCCATGGCAGAAGATGACATTGGCCAACTTAAAATCCAGGTGGCCCGCCTCCAGACCTCGGAGCTCCATCGAAGGGCTGAAGATGCCGAAAATAGGTCGCGGAGGAACAACCTGCGCCTTCTGGGGTTTCCAGAGGGAGTGGAGCAAAGCCATGCCGATACGTTTGTAGAAACTTGGGTGTGCTCCTGGATGCCCAAGGAGAAACTTTCCCCCTGGTTTGCCGTGGAACGGGCCCACCGCTCCTTCGCTCCCAAGCCTCCGCCTGGAGCTCCTGCTCCACCCATTATCCTGAGAGTCTTCAATTTCCGGGACAGAGACGCTATCCTGGGGGCGGCCAGGGCTCATGGTCCACTACAGTTTCAGAACTCCAGAATTATGGTTTTCCCGGACTACGCCAGGGGGGTACAGGCTCAACGCGATCCTACGATGACGTCAAACAAAAGCTCCGGGCCATGGGCCTTCGCTATGGTCTTCTCTTCCCGGCCCGGCTCAAGGACATCTTCCAGGACAAGACATTCTTCTTTGACACCCCCAAGCGGCCTGGACCTGGCTCACGGAGGAGCAGCCCCTTCTGCCCAGACCGGCTCCCTCACCCGCCCGGCAGGTCCGCCCCGCAGTCACACCCACCCATGCCTAAGCCCCAGCGGCGCCGGACCAGGTCCCGCAAGAAGAACGACCGGCGGGGGGGAGAGGAGTCCCGTTCGCCGGGTGCGCCGACTCGACACTCTCCCTCCCAGGCTCTGACTCGGAGGTCAGCCTCCCCCAGCCGACTACCTCTCTGATCGACCTGGGCAGTATCCCGGGCCCCTCTGAAACCCTGCGACACGCCTTGTCGGATTCGGACCTGTCTAGGAGCCCTGCGATCCGTGGATCTGGTGAGGATGAGAATGCCTGAGCTGCGCCACACACTGAACTCTGTATCTCACTTTCCGGAGGCTCCTGCAGTGCGAATACTCTCGATATCCCCGCGATGGGGGCGATCCGGCTTTACTGTTCCCCTGAGTTTGGTGAACTAATTTCTAATTCCATCCCAGGACTTGCTTACAGTACTGGTTGCAACGTTATCTTAACACGATTACAGCTGTTGACGTATCTTTTATCCGATTACATGGAGGGGGGTCCATATCTGCCATGTTCCTGTTTTGCTAACCGTTTTTAGCTTAGCATTTAGCCTCACTGTGGGGTTGTTGGTTTGATCGGTTTTCTCTTTCAGGGCGACAGATGCTTCCTCTTCAGAAGTGTAGGGTGGGGGGAGTTGGGGGGTGAGGGAGGGGGGGTGGAGACCGTTGTCTCCCAACAGTTTGTTTTTAGCCACCTACAGGCCGCTGTTTCCTGTTCTTATCGGTAGCCGCACTCACATGTATGCCTTCGCCGATGACACGAGGCTAATCAGTTCACACACCCTCCACCCAGTGCCTTGGGCCTCGGAGGGTTATCTCCCTTGGGACCCGAGCACCTCCGCGCTTGCGTCTGCTCTTCCACACACCACCCATCATGATGGCCTCCACCTTCAATAGGACCCTCCACATCCTCTCCTGGAATGTCAATGGCCTACTTGACCGTATCAAACGTACTGCTGTCCTTCGTAGCGCCCACCGACACGCGCCTGACATCCTGTTTCTACAGGAAACACACCTCCTGGGCTCACAATGCAACTTCCTTGCCTGCTATGGGTTTGACAGGGTCTGGCACTCTGGCTTTACACGAGGTTCCCGCGGGGTAGCCATACTACTTAGGCGAGGGCTCCCTTTACCCTGGCCAGAGCCGAGACGGACACACAAGGCCTCTACGTGGCCCTGACTGGTACAAGTGAAGGTCACCCTCTTAGTCTCCTGTGTACATACAGTCCCCCCGCCACCATGGTCTCTACCCTTCGCTGCCTCACGCCGGTGATTTCCTCCTTCCCACAGGTCCCGACGGTTGTTGGGGGCGCTTTAACGCCGTCCTGCAACCTTCGCGCGATGCGACAGGCATTCCGTCGGCCCCCCCACCTTGCCTCTGCAAAACGCCTATCTGATTGGTCCTCTGCCCTAGGTCTCTGTGATGCCTGGAGGGTGTGGAACCCCGTAAAGTACAATACACCCACACTTCGGCGGCCCACCACACCCACTCCCGTATCGACCTGTTCCTGCTGCCCGCGACGGACTGTCAATTGATGTCCGGGGCTTCTATATTGCCCAAGGGTATCTCAGACAATTCCCCCATCTCCCTCCGTCTCGGGACCTCCCCTACTGGCACCCGTGTGGCGTGGCGAATGACCGCTTGGTTCTTGCAGGATGCCACATTTGTTGAGTCCCTCGGACAGGAACTACGGCTTTAATTCTCAACCAATGCAGGTTCGGTTTCCTTGCCGGGAACGCTGTGGGAGGCCGGCAAGGCCGTGGTCTGAGGCGTGGCCAGAGGCTTGGTCCACGCGAAACACATGGCGCAGTCTGCTCAACTCGTGCAGCTGGAAGCCTAGGCGGTGCAGCTGGAGGGAGCCCAAACTACCAACGACAGAGACGACTCCACTCGGCAGCTTACACTGGTCCGCGAAGAGATTCGCCGGATCTCGCTGGAGTCCGCTAAAATGCTCTTGCGATCCTTGGTGGCATGCATCTATGGTTGGGGCAATAAAAATAGCAAATTACTTCATAGCTTAGTGTCCTATCCCAAGGCTAACCGCATCATTCCCGAGATTCGGGCTGACAACGGGATTCACCATGTGACGTCCCATGCCATTGCCCAAACTTTTGCTAGATATTACGCGGCCCTCTATGCAGCCCGCCCTCCTCGGACCTCCCTAGCGGATCTGTTGGCTACGACTGGAACCCATCTGCCCTGCCTTCCCCAGACAGTCTCAGAGACTCTGGACCATCCTTTTACCTCAGAAGAGATACATGGGGCTATTTCACTGTTGCACTCCGGCAAGACGCCCGGGCCTGTCGGTTACCCCCCAGAGTTATACGCGACCTACCAGGATGAATTGGTCTCCCACTTAACGGAGCTGTTTAAGTACGTAGTAGACGAAGGGTCCTTCCCGCCCGAAACTGATGTGGCCACTATTGTGGTCATCCCAAAGACACAGCCACCCTCCCTTGACTGTGCGGACTACCGCCCTATCTCTCTTATCAATACAGAGGTCAAAATCTTCGCCACTGCTGTGGCCCAGCGGCTCTGTCCCCACCTGCAAGACTTGGTCCATCCAGACCAATGCGGTTTCATGCCTGCCCGGGGCAACCGACATTGCATACGCCGCCTCCACCTGGCCCTTGCCCACCGTCATCACCTCACCCCATACCTGGCTCTGCTTTTCATAGATTTTGAAAAAGCATTTGATACGGGGATTGGATCTCGAAGACGTGCTGGAGAAGATGGGTTTCGGTCCCCCTTTCCGATGCCTTATCCAGGTCCTTTACTATAATCCCAGGGCACGTGTCCTCATTAATGGCGAGCTATCGGAGACGTTCCCCATCCGGAGGGGCACCCGTCAGAGCTGCCCGCTCTCGCCGCTTCTATTCGCGCTGGCGATGGAACCCCTGGCTTCCCTTATCCGTCAAGACCCCCTCATCCGTGTTTGGGCCTGGAATCGGACTCAGATTGATAAGATAGCCCTATACGCAGATGACGTCCTCCTTTTTTTGGCGGACCCAGAGAGCTCTGGCCCCAGATGCCTGGACGCCCTTTCTGCCTTTGAACAGGTCTCCGGCCTCCGACTCACCCTGGACGAAATCCACCCTTGTTCCCCTACATCCATCCCGGGCGTGCTTTGACTGGCAAACGACTATTCCTCTCCGCAGGCAATCCTTTAAGTACTTGGATGTGTGGGTCGCCCTTCTACCGGAACTCGAGTGGGCTCTGAATATTATGCCCTTGGTCGCTAGAGCAAAGGCGGACCTCAGGAAATGGCAATCCCTCCCTCTCAACCCCCTGGGCAGGAGTGCCCTCTTTAAAATGATGGTCCTCCCACGCTTCCTATACATCTTGCAGAATATCACCACTCACCTCCCAGGCAGCTGGTTTCGGGAACTGGGTGGCGTCTTCACTCGGTTTTTATGGGGAAGCGGGAGGCCGCGACTGTCTCTAGCACATTGCCGCATTCCCCCCTATGACGGGGGCATGGGGGTGAATAATCTCCACCTCTACTACCTGGCCACGATGCTCATGGTGATCCACAACTAGTTTGCGGGCGGCTAGTCTGACCTGGCCTACCGGGTGGAGCTCAGGGTAATGGACTTTGCGCAGATCCAAGCATACCTGTATGGATGTCCCGTGCCGCGGGATCTGTCCCCCATCACTAGGACGGTGCTTACGGCCTGGAGTACAGCCCTCCGCTATGTAAAGTGGGACCGGAAACTCACCAAACAGACGCCCCTGTGGAATGGAGCTTGGCTGAGGGAGGTCTCATCCCTCCAAGACTTCCGTCGTTGGGATCTCGTCGGGATCTCGTTACTCGGAGACGTCTGGGTGGGGGACCATATCAGATCTTTTGCAGACCTACAACAACGCCACTCCCTCCTTCCCTCCCAATTTTACAAGTACCTACAACTCAGGCATGCACTCCACACACACATTCCATCTCCCACCTCTTTTCCAGAATTTAGGCCCTTGGAGGCCCAGGTGATGATGGGGAACCTAGGCAGAGGGGGGGTGTCACGGATTTACCGATCCCTGGTTAACAATGGCCCCGCGTCCCTAGATCGGCTCCGGGCCCGCTGGGAGGGATGGCTGGGCCCCCTGGAGGAGGCGGAATGGAGGGACGTCCTTATGGCCCCCAAGACTTTGACAACCTCCCCCAAGTTGCGTCTCGTCCAACTCTACTACCTCCATACGGCATACCTCACTCCAGCGCGCCTATACAGCGCCCACATGCGACCCTCCCCGGCCTGCACATGCTGTAGTCACGCTCCAGCAGATTTTTACCACATGGTTTGGCAGTGTACTGTTCTGGCGCCGTTCTGGAGAGGGGTGGAGTTTGAGCTCACACGGGCCCTTGGGTGGGAGGTTCCCCACGACCCAATGCGCTTGCTCTTGGGGGTGTTTGATGGCCTCGACGGAACCATGGCCGATAAGCGCTTCCTGGGAACGGCAGTGGCGAAGCGGGATATAGCAACACTCTGGTTCCAGACCAAATCACCTACTGTGAGGAAATGGAGGCGGGGAGTGAACTGGTGTGGAGCCCAGGAGGAGCCCCTCTTTGAGGCCCGGGGCTGCCCCGAACTTTTCGGCAAGGTGTGGGGCAAATGGTTCAACTTATTACCCGCTTGAAGGATTCAACTGTGTCGTGTATAGGTATATCTGTGAAGCAAATGTCGTACTCATTCCACCTGTGCCTAGTGAGTTTCTGTTGGCTTTTCTTGAATGTAATTCATTTCAATAATGTGCTTGATTTGCTACCGATGTATTTTTGTTCTGAAAAATCAATAAAGTTGATTATCAAAAAAAAAAGAAAATGGTTGAAGCAAAAGTAACTGTTTCTGAAAAATCTATACAATGAAAGTTAACGCTGTCTTCCAAATCTGATGAGCTTTGCTAAATCAATATTTGGCAGCTACGGCTCCTCCGCTGAGGCGGAAGAGCGGCGCCCCACACGGAAAATAAAATGATAATAACATAACGTTATTATCATTTTATTTTTACGATACTGGCCCAGTTTTTATTAGGGGGCGGGGCTGGGCTGTTGGTCAGCAGGGGGAGGACTGGTATGTGCACTTAAGTGTGCATGAAGATTTGGCCGGCCGTTTTGGGCTGGCCAAACCATCATGCGCACTTTGCATTTTCTCCACCCAGGCTGCGTTACAGCCTGGGTGGAGAACATGCCCCTTCCACTACCTCTCTGAGAGCGGAACCATGGCGCTCGGACCAATCATGAGGCTGCATCAGCAGCATCCTGATTGACTGGGACAGACGGGAGCCTGGGTGCTGCTTCCTGTTGCAGCATCCTCGACGACAAAGAACGGAGGAGAGGTGGCGGCTAGGTAAGTACCCTTTTCTGGTTTTTTTTAACCCCACCTACCCCTCTCCGTCACCCTCACCACCATGGCCCCATAGCAGACGCCACTGATATTTTGTGAACTAAATGTGACAGGAGGGCTGGATGGGAAGCATATTTTCATATTTTTCTATCCCTTTGCATCTAAACTCACATTTTAAAAAATAATTCAAAGTAGTTTAGATACAATTTTGAAAGGCTTGCTGTGTATTATGGAGTGGTTAAGAAAAGCCATAGGCCAGGGGCAGCCAAAAACGGCCTTGGAATGAAGATTAAATACAATCTTACCTAAAGATGCTGATTATATATGCAACCCTTGTATAAAAGCCCACCTTCAATTTTCGTATTACATTCAAGTGCTGACATTTCCAGTTACCTGTAATATGAAATTGACGTAGCTGCTCAACTGTAATAAGATATTACAGTTGAGATGTGACATCATAATGACTGATGCTAAAGCCAACAGCTAAGCTGAAAAGCAGGTCACAGAGCATAATTACCCCTGCAGTTTAAAAGAGAAGGTGAGCTGGCTTCTTGCTTTTCTGATCTGTTTTTCTACAATGACCAGTGAGCAGGAGAAAGGAGAAATGTATAGCAGCATGTTTATTTTTGGCATGCTATAGGTCAATACACGAAAAATAGAACCTCCCTGAAAGTTTCTACACATTCTGAGTCACAATATTTTTTTAATCTGACTTACAATAAACTGATTTTATTGTATTTTTGCCAAAAATTTCAAACTGCTTTTTGCTGTGTTTAATTTCAAAGTATACATTGTGCTTTTATTCTTCATGTCAGCAACCATACTATTTTTTTAATATGAAGGAGCAATACATCAAGAATTTAAGTAGTTTGTGGGAAGAGCAACAGTGTAACCATCTATTATAGAGAATAAGATACTCTCTGCCATACACTAAAAAGATATTACAGGTCACCTAAGAATTCCATTATCTTATAAAATAACTCAACCTTTGGCCTCGTCCCTTTATATAGTCATAGAAACCATTGGTGCCTTGCAATATCCTTATATAATGTATGTAAAGGGTAGTTTACCCCATGTATACGCATGAAAATATAATACATCAGCTAAACAAAGGGAATTAGGAATTTACATTATGTTTTGGTATGCATTCTTTTAAACGGGTAAATTGTGAAGGTTAAATGCTCAGTAGGTTAATCTGTCACCTTGTCTGCATCCCCCTGTGGTCTCTGGGGATGTGTTGTTTACATTAGCTGACTGATCTCACACGCACATTGTAAACATACGAAGGTCTCACCAATATTTTCAATGTTTAAATACTACAACAAATCATCTATGTGTAGACTCGCAATCCCTCATTACAATTAAGAAATACAGCCGCCTCAGTGCTATCCAGCCACTAACCAGCCTAGCGGTTCCTTTCGCAAGGCCCCAGCGGGCTTGTTGATGACATGGAGGTGACCACGGCAGGATATTTCCAGTGCATTGAATGAAAGGTGGACCCAGCTCGTTATCTGAACATTTCAGATCAGAGAGACGATTTTTTTATTTGGGTGGACAAGGGTGACTCACTTTTTCAACATGGCGGAAATTATTTATGAGACTCGCGCTTTCATCGGGCATGAGAAATAGAAGCAAACTGAAAGCAGTACGGCTGTTCTGGTAAGCAGTGCGCTGTATTTGCAGGTTGGGTCAGATTTTAGCGAATGAGGCCATGAATTCAGCCAAAATGGGGGCATGGCTAGAGAGTGGCCTGCACTAAAACTCCTCAAGTCATCTTTAGAGGGCCAGGGTGAAAGATCAGATGTCTCCCCAATTCCTGCCATGCAGGCCGGCTTTGTAGGCACCTCTTCCTACAAGCTCTTTTTTCAACATTAGCACAGCCATGCTTGAAAAAATTAGGTGTGAAAAATTGAACCTATTTTTAAATGCCTCGCGTATGTAAAACATGTTATTTTTTTAGCAATACACACTGAAAGACTTCTGAAAGCATTTTGAATTACCATATTGGGCATATTTTACCCTGCTATGTCATTTTCCTGTGCCAGCTTCTTGAAAATCTGTAACTGAGTTATCTTACATTTCTGAAAGGCGCCCTTAGAAGGAAGGTAAAACAAGCATTTGCAATGCAATAGTTCTCGCATTTACGCGAGTTTCAGCTATTGACATTGTAAATAACATTGCCTTTTATTTTTGTTTTCGTTTTTAAAACATAAACAAAAGGCATTGTCATTTACAATGCCAATAGCTTAAACTCACGTAAATGAGAGACCTATTGCATTGCAAATGCTTGTTTATCCAGCAATTAAGCACTCAACCACACTTGACAATCGTTGCAATAATAGGTACCTGCCACAAAACTCCGTTTTCACTGACGTGGTACAGAAATCGTACATTTCTATGATGCAACTTACTAGTGATTGAAGCCTTATATGCGATATAGAGCAAAAACACAGTCTGCAGCGTGTTCAAACATGAATCGTGAGAAGTATGTGCACCAGCATCAAAGTGACTCACAGCAAGAGGTGGACACCCGGAGCGAGAGAGGAAGGTGATCGGGCAGAGCAGCGGTGCGAGACGAGGAATGAAGCGTTGCTGCCAGCCATTGTGAAACCGAAAGCATGCATGCGGCCCTGAAAATAAAACAAGCTGTCGCCATTGCGCAAAGGAAGCCGCTTGTTTATATTTGCATCGCGCTTTCACTTTAACAATAGCTGCCGCCCCACACAGCAAATGCAGGGTTGGCCAGCAGCTATTGTTTAAGTGAAAGCGCGATGCAAAAATAAACACACCGCCGCCCTTGCCAAAGCCGAATGAAAAAAAAGAGTACTTACCGACTAATGAAGGAGACAGTGTAATGCCACAAGTAAAAGATCCAGTCCTGAAGGGGGTTACTAAAGGAGACAGGGCGGTAACAAGGAGGGACTAAGAAGCCTCATTATCAATCGTAAGCCAACATTTACCATGAACAATGACATCAACCAATAAAAAATATGGGCGGAGGCTTCCACAGCACTTTTACAGCATACCCTACTACAGCATGCCTCGCAGAGCGAGCAGCGCATGCGCTGCAATGCTTAGCTCGACCTAACAAGCAATACCTACTTACCATTACAGTTGTACAAATGTGACAATTCGGACAGCACTAGGTGACCCAAAACTGACCACCCTCATATTACTGTTGTTGTAATAGTATATTGAATTGATAAACACTTTGCTCATGTGCTTTCTTAAAAAGAGACTGACAATATCACCTTGTGACGGCCTGGCATGACTGAGCCCCGTACAAATGAACACAACCAAAACCTTCAGAAGCTGCCACTTATGCCCTAAGGCGGCTGAAAACCCCCCAATGGCCTTCTGAAGGATTACAGCTCTTCTTAATAACAAAAACTATACAGGAATTGGCATCACAAAGAACAGACCTATAAGTATGTGCATAACCACCTAGCATAACAAGAGCCAACAGCGAAGGCAGGAGGTTCAACAGACAGGCTCAAAGACCAGTACTCCAAAGTAACAGGAAGGTGACATGTAGCGCTTTACAAATTACCAAAATGTTAAATAAATAAAGATGTAGGCAGTGTCAGCTTGAGAACCTGCATGAGGAGCTATATAGTAGCCAAATGTTTTCTCCCACTACCTCAAATGTCTGTCTGCCTCACTCCCTCTCACCAACACAAACTTCCACACACATACAAAAATACTCCCCCACACTTACACAAACACATGAATTTAAGAACTTCTGAAAATACAGAGGGCCTGCAGAAGCCAAAAATCTCACCCTCTGACGTCCACCAGAATTGCCCCACATCTTTCAAAAGGGACCGGGGATAAAGATAGAAATCACATAAATTATATTTTTTATAAAGAGGATGGATAGCAAGCCATCGCATTTTCGGGTTCCACATTCCGCAATGTTTTCGGCCCCTGACTTACACTAAGATCTTTTGACATTGAGGAAGTCACTAAAAAGCTTCTCCTGCAACAAGCCTGCCCAGGAAAACACCGGAGGCGTCATTACATAAAATACCCTCCCCAGGTCAGGTGTAGGAAGGCTCTGCACCACTCAGGGATACCTTCTTAGGCCACTCACATCCTCCCAGTTCTAGTATGACATGTATTTGTAAAATGCACGTTCATGCCAAGGGGCATCTTGGAGCTGAAAAACAGATGTGTATTCTTACCCCACTCATGGCCTATTTTTTTTCCACTACAGAAAGATTAAAGGCAGAGTGGTCTCACCGGGGTTCGAACCTGTGACCATGTGGCCAAACCCAGATGCATGAATCTACTGGTCTACCAAACCCAGGAGCACTGACAGCTGATACCGCAGTAATTGTATTTTTGCAATGGTCAGATAAGGATGCTCTGCCTATTTCCGGTGGCCGGCTGCAGGTGTGGTTTCTAGTGCTCTGAATCCATCAGAATGACACCACCAGACCATCAAGGGCAGGCACCAAGCACAGTCATTAGGGGAGGCATTGAATTTATGTCAGAGTGTGAAAAACAGACTACACCAACCCCAGGCAAGTCCAAGCCAAAGCAATTTCCATCAAAAGCAACACTAAATCACAAGTGTGCCCACTGACTCCCAAACGCAGAAGCTTCCTCTGTACACACCGCTCTCATGCCTGCAATTATTTCATACTTCAGTCTGCAAATCCTGCAAACGACCTCACGTTTAGGTCTGGCAGCAAAACAAAATCACACATACCTCTGGAGAGAGGGACAGCGTACAGAGTCCAATTACAGGGGAGGACTGATTTAGAGGTAAAAGACAACACTAACACAGAACAAAAATTCACCTTTTTAGGAATTACCTAGTCAGACAAAACTACATAGTCCCAATGTGCTTGAAAATCCTAAAGTAAAACAAATAAAAAAATGTCTCTTACTTTCTGAAATATACTTGTGTTAATACAAGGCATAATGTCTAAGTATAAACTTTTAAAAAGGTTACACAAATCTATTATAGTGAATGTAGAAAAAAAGTCTGAATATGTAAGGCTCGATTCCACAAATATTTACCACACTCAGGTACTGGCCCAATTTGCCACTAGGGAGCATGGCTATGAGACTTTCCGCTGTTGACAATGCTCCCTGGCCCTGTGGTGTTTCCCATACGCCTCAAAGGCTAAGGATTAGGTTGGAGCACACCTGTGGCTGGCAGGTGCTTATTAGTCCTCACTTTAGGCTTACAATCATTAGTGACTTCATTTAAAGTTCTTTTTGACAGAAGTACCCTCATTCTATTTGCTGCAGTAACTTCTATTCCGAGCGAACACTGTTATGGTACTTCCTTGTTCTCCCAAGCTAGGAATGTCAATGCTTTCAGTAGGTATTTCCAGTTTCCACCTGGGGGTGTATGCTTTCTTGTTACCAAACGTTTGTCTGTATTTTTCCTTCTATTGTATTAGGCACTATTTTTCTCTTGATCCTCACCTATAATGGCTGTGCATTAAATAGGCTGAAGAAAAATGCCCCTTTTGCTGTGGGCACCCTCCATTTTTAGCTAGATTTTGTTGTTGTTTTTTGACTCTGCAGACTGGTACACTAATGTCCAGTTTCCAGTGTATGTGCCTATTGAATTTGTATACACCTAACTGGCATATTGAACTTATCATAAGTCCCTATTTTATGGTACAAAGTGTACCCAGGGCCTGGGAGTTAAGTGTCCCTTGTGGATTGCACCACTTATTGTGCCAACACTAAAGTGACAATGCAAAACATGACTGTGTGCCTGCAACTAGTAACTTGGCTGTTCACGATTAAGTGGTAAAATAACCTGTCAAAAACCTCTTTAACAGTCCTAAAACCTCATTTTACCTATCATGACGTCACCCCTAAATAGGACTTAAATGCCCATAAGACAGGGTATGATACTTAAAAGTAGGACATGTAAATGTTTAATGTTAAACGTCCTCACAGTGGCAATATCCTTAAAGCTATTTTCACTGTAAAAGAGTAGCTGATCTGTAGGAAAACATTAAGATATTTTATCAAAGTTAATAAAGGTACCTCAGCCTGGGAACCACATAAAAAGTTTTTTTTCTGGACTTTTTAAAAAATGTATTACAAATCCAACTCATTGGTAAAGTTGAATTTGTAACACATATTTTACAAAAGGTACTTTTAAAATGTTACCTTTAGCCTACCTAAGGCCTCTGGAAACTCATTTGACTTAGCTTCCAGTTGTCACCCAGGAGGTGAATAGCTCCTTGATTAGGTGTGAATTGGCTCTTAGAGCTGAGACAAAGGGCTTGGGTTGGGGAAGGTGTCCTGTCCCTCTGACAGGATAACCTTCTGGATCCTAATTATCTTCAAAGTGGCCTCACACCTGGGCCTGCCCCCGCTATTGTCCTTCCAGCCACCCAGATACCAAACCCAGTGGGAGAGGACCTGCCCCCAGAACTGGTTCTGAGAGACCACAGGGGAGGTTTTGTCCATTTCCCTTGCCCCGCCACTAGGGTAGGAAGAGGAGCTCTGCACAGGGGAACAAAGGTTATACCATCTTGATTTTAGGCAGAAAGGGGCACTGCGGGAACTGCTGCTAAAGTGGGTAAGGTTTTCCCTATTGTTCAGGGAGGGGCCAGGAGTCACCCCCACCCACAGGACTACCTGGCATAACTAGGCAGGCACAACTGTGGTACCCCTAGGTACCCTCTTCAGAACACTGCTGTACCTGTGGAACATAGAAGAGCTGTTGTGACCTGTGAAGAGAACCCTAAGAGTTGTACCTGCTCCTACATGTACTCAGGACTAAGAAGTGGGTTTCAACAATAATTTGACGGACCTCCTGTTAAGCTACAGGGGCTAAAAAGCTGTCAGAAGTGCACTCTCCCGGAAGAGCCCAGCCAAACAGTTCCATGTGGACTTTCCCTGGGCCCTGGTGGTGGCTTTTGTTGGAATGAGTCCTGACCTCCAAGTGCTGTTCCTGATGTCCGGGGGCCCTGGCCTGCATCAGAGCTTACATCTCTTGCCTAACCCTAAATCCTGGGACCTAGAAAGCTTTTCAAGACTTTTTGCCTGGAGAATGGACAAAAGACTGGGACAGACCTGCCAAGTCAATCTGACAAAGACGTATTGCCGCTGGACCAAAGATTCAGGTTGCTCCCGCTTTGAGCTTCTCCGTAGCAGCAAATACATTTCAGCAAGACATCGTGGAAATGGAGAAGGTATCTGGCCTCGTGGAGCCCTGTTCAGCTACAGCTTTCAGCCTTGTCCAGCAGAAGGATTCTGAGCTCCAAAATAGTGACTAAGTCAGAAGATAGAAATCTTCATCCAGTGAAGGCGCCAAAAGTATCAGGCTGGCGAAGGACCTTCATTGGCAGAAATTTTGAATTTCTCCCACTCTGATCTTTCCTGACAAAAGTCAGTGGCTTAGCTGAGATTTCATCCAATGACTATTCGGCCTCTTAGAACCCATCATGGCCACAGCTTGCTGCCCTGTGTCGCTGAAGACTTTTGACTTCCATTTCAGAGACTAATTCAGAAGGTAAAAGGACCTGGTCTCTGTATTTGACCCACGCTCCACTGCAGTTAGCCTTAATTTCCACCCAGCTACTGATCAAGTACAACCAGATGACCGTGGTTAGCACGTAATGCTTTTTGGCACTATTTTCTTTTTTAAAGTTTAAAAATTCATATCTCCAGTTACCTTTATTGGATTTTTGTTGTGTTTGTCATTTTGTTCACTAAACTATTCTGTATTTTTCGTATTGTGTTTTTGACTTTTTAAGAGTTCGAGAACTTATAAATGCTTTACACATCTTCTTACGTTAATCCTGTCTGCTTTGTGCCATACATACCAGGGGGTTGAGATCAGGTTTAAATTACTAAAACCTTTACTGGACCCAACAAGAACACTTAAATTATTACTTGTGGCGAATTATTGTCCACCCAAACTAATCCTCTTTTTCACTAGGGCCATCCATGAATGATGTCACAATGGCCGTAGGGGAGGATGCATGGATTGAATTCTTTGGGGAGGCATATAACAAGGATGCCACCACTGTTCGGCACCCAACCAGATTTCTGATGAAATAGGAGACAAAGAAGAGGTTCTACAAGTTAGAAATCAAGAAAACAGTTGAGATGCTAAAAACATACAAGGCCAGCCGGCCCTGATAATTTGACTGCAGTAGTAATACAAACAAATACTGCTTGATGGTCCAGTCTGTTTTATACCCTTTTCCAGGAAATACTCGCAACAAGAAGATTCCCGAATATCTGGAAGGGAGCTGTGATCAAACCTATTTAATAAATAGGTGAATATTTCCTCCCAGGAAACTACAGACAAATAAATCTGTTGGATGTAAATGGCAAGGTCTTCTCTAAAATTCTTTTGGGGATGTTAAAGGAGTGGGAAGAAGCAAATTATATTATCCATTGTGAACAGGGTGCTTTTAAAGAGAACCACTCTATGATTGATTATTGCTTTAGCTATGAGCCATTGCTAAAAAATCCATAGAACAGTGCGGAGTATTGTATTGCTGGTTTGTTGATTTCAGGTCCGCTTTTGACTCTGTTGATCAAGCCTTGCTATGGGAAGCATTTAAGGAATATGAGATCCCAAAAGATTTTCTTTTGATCTTGCAGGAACTCCACAAGGAAAATTGTGCCCAAGTCGAATTGGATGGTGAAGGATCCCTGTCTAAAAGAATTGACATAAGGACCCGCCTGAGAAAAAGGGTGTGTATTGGCTCCAACACTGTTCGCTCTGTTCCTGGACGAACTCACTAGTGTTCTAAGTCATCCAAATTCTTTTAGTCCAATAATGAATGGCACGCACATTAGCTGCCTTCTAGATGCAGATGACTTAATAATTTTTTATTTGACAGGAATTGGCCTCCAAAGACATTGTTATATATTTGCGGATTTCTGTAAAGAAAAAATTAAAAATAAATATGGAAAAGGCTAAAGTGCTCCAAATAGGGAAACCCATGAGTTGGGTAATAAACAAAGTCAAATTAGAGAAAGTGGACAAATACAAATACCTAGGAGTGTGGTTCTCCCATAATCTAGGATGGAATGATCACCTTGCCTTGACACAAGTAAAGGCGCTTTCAACGGTAGGGGTATTAAGGAAATGTGACACCTTTTATAGGGGCCCTCCCTGCGCCCATTGCTGATGGGCTACCAGGCCATGATAAGACCCCAATTTCAATATGGTGCAGAGGTAGTCGGCTTGGGGGTAAAAAGATCTAGGACCTGAAAGAAGGATGGTGCCTAAAAAGATTACTTTCTCTTCCATCTTCCACTATGGTGTAAGCTGTTAGACTGAAAACGGGCTTCCCGGGGTGGACGTACTTAGCCCATGCAGAAATAATAACATTTTGGACACGAATAGAGAGTGAGGAAACCTCCAAAATCTACCAGCTGTGTTAAATGAGATACTGTATAGCGAGCTAAATTGGGCCCGTGGAGTTAGAGGGAGAATTCAAACATGGTGTAGGGAACTTAAAATAGATGTAGTAGATGATATCAGTCTGATAGGAGTGAGTAAGGTGGATTTGAAAATAATAACAAGGCAGGTCTCAAGGGAGGAGGACCTTACTTACCTGGGAGAATAGCAATCTGCTTCCCATCTGTTAAGTTCATGGACGGATGGTGAAACCTTCCCTTACCTGGAGAGATTGCTGAATATCAAGATGCGTCAAAGACTCCTGTGATTTAGATGTGGGTTGAATCAAGTGCTGATGTCAGGAAGTCATGGTATTTTGCTAAACGAAGGGAAAATTTGCCAATGTGGCCTTAACATGATAGGTAATTCGGTTCACAACCTTGTAGACTGTTGGTGGTTTTTAGCCCAACGGAAGTCTTTTTTAAAACCTGTATTTATAAAATATGATACACGGCACGGGGCAAGCACTTGGTTGAAATGAGATTCCTAGATGTGACATGTGCCATAGGGCGATTTTTCATTGTCTGTTGACAGGTTTTTACAGTCAATCTGAGATAAATGAATCTGCTTGGTGGAGTTCTTCATTTAATTCAATGGTGCTCGAGAATGTATATATTTTATCGTAGGATGAAGTGTGTTTTATTATATTTTATACATGTATCTTATGTTGGTTGTTGTGTGTTATTTTACCATGATATTGTAATTTAAAATTGTTTAATAAGACTGAGGTCTAAATAAACATATGTTTTACTTAATAGAGCAATAGCTTCAAAACCAAAGCTGATGTAATTAAACTATGCTCTGTTCTATAACGACTATTGTTGGTGATTGCTTCTAATGAGGGGACCGGGTAAACAGAATTGCTCTTTTTCCATCTTCACACCAGAGGCCCTTTAAGTTCTTCACTCAATGCTGTTACAGCTTTCTAAGCACCTGTGTAATCGCAGAATATAAAGATGCAGTTGTTAACTGAGGTAGTTTTTCTCATCCAGGGTGAATGTTGTCTCTAAGTTACCTTTCCTAACCCCACCAAAGTTATGGACTCCACTGTGCCTGCATTTGCACTTATGTCCTGAACAAGGATAATTTGCAAGCAATATGTGTGACAACTAATGGGGTGAAATGCAGAACCTTTACGAAGGTGTGAAACAGGGTTGACTTACACTTGTAATTTCAGCATTAGTAATGTACACGCTATTTGCAAAGCCAAAATTGTGTAATGACAAAAGTAGAACGTTTTAAGGAGTGTAACCATGAAAGGGGGCGTGAGAGAAGAGATCACGCGGATGCAGAGTAAATTTTGCGAACCGAGCCAAAGTAGATTTCAGAGGCATTCAATAAACTTTTTTATGTATTTACCATCATTTTTGTAGCCCTTGGGTTATACCTAAATTCGCCTGCTGCAAGCTGGGTGAACAGAAGATGAAGCTAACTGATCAAATTTAAATTAAAAAGATGTGTGAAGTAAGTAATGGCATGTACGGGTGAAATGCTTAATGAAATAAACCAGAATTAAATGTAAAAGGTTGAGTAAAGTAGTTGTTCCTTGGGTTACAGAACTACTTTTAAGGTACATTCTGCGTTAAGCACAAAAATGTTTGACAATTACACAATGCATCATTTATGCATGCCTATGCTAGGGCTGATGGAGATGTATATGATAGATTAATCACTTGCCACTGCCAAATGCACAGGATTGTCCTATACTACGTCAACATCAAAATGAATTTTGGAACCACTCAGACAAAGCCGGCATAAACATACCACCCTCACTTGTACAACAGAGTACCATGGCTATCGCCCTTGAGGGCAATGCCTGCCAAGAAACACCCTGCATTGGCCTGCCAATGAACAACTGATCACCCATCTCCAAAGAAATAGCAGAGGTTTTCTGACATGCCCAACCATACACATAAGACACCACAAAGATTAAAACTATTTAGTAGGATTTAATTTGTCAAAGCCATTCTTTCAACAATTTCGCCCAAGCTATAAAGCATGTGTCCCTGCATTTATTCAGGAAACTTTTCTTGGGTTTTACCTGAAGCTTCAAGTGCTGTCCCTTTAACTAAAGAGAGCGTTAGGGAAGACAACATTGTCAAGCCAGTTCAAGACACGAGCTGAATATCTGTGGTTATTCAGGGTCATTTTGCCAGGGTGCTGCTGGCAGCAATCTGCATTAGGACCTTATAAGCAAAGGACAGAACACTGAATCTTATGTTCCCTTTTTAATTGGAGGTTTGTATATTTGCACACCCATAATCCTTTGCATAACATTTCCAACTGGGTGTGCATTGGTACATGGAAGATTACACCTCTGCTGTGTTTTCCGTATTTTACATTTGAAGAGTGTGTACTGTGTCACAATGGTCTTCACAGTTCTCTGTGAACTGTCGTCGCCCTCATATTGTTAGGTGAACATTGACAAATAAGTGCTTTGCTTTCCAAATGTTGTTAAGTCACTTGACTTTAAAAAGATCTGGGATTCTTGAGCTGGCCAAGACACTTGAAAATAATGACACCTTTTTTGTCTACACTGACTGACTTTTGTAATATAGAAACAGGTGCAAAAATGGGTCTGTGCCAATGTTGTTTTTGCACTGGTCGTTATCTGTGACAGGTGCCAATGTAAGTAATCCTATTCCTAGCGCGACCTGTCAGGAATTCTCTGGGCTGTTCTCCGGGCTTCCCTATTAGTCAGCCGCTGCCAACTGGGATTACCAGATCATTTGAAGTTGCCAGGACATCACATTTCTAGTCCTTGGCTTTCTTTTTATAAATCGTTTCTATCAGATGAGGTAGGCCAATTGGTTTAATGCAAGCATCAGATGACTCTATCTTCCATAATTCACTGATCTCCTGTATACAGTTCCATGACTGGAAACATGGGGCCCACTGAGGCAGTAACGTGGCACCTGCTTAGTTTACCATCCGTTAAATCAGAGGCACACGATTTTACAATCATTTGGCGCAATCACTGTTAAAAGCAGCACTATCAAAAACTTCCTAACATTACAGTTGGGTTTCTAGTCTCTACTTATGACTCAATTCTCTATAATAATTCCTAGCAACCTGTTTTTCAAACCATTTTACGACTATTACTTTTTCAAAATAAATGTAGCCTAAAATAGTATTTCGATTTTAGGCTCGCAATGTGGCGCTAAAATGCAGAATTCTCTTTTCTCGATGCACAGATAGGGCCGAGGTTACCTTAAAGCCATTGTAAGCAGCTGCTTTACAACACCACTGGTAATGACCACAAGAGGTCAATAAATGACTGCGTTTCTAAAGTTAACAGTCAAGGGGCCTAGATTGCATGACAGTTTTTCCTGGATCTTTGAAGAGCCCTGGATCAAAGCTGCATGCACACCAGTTACATTTTTGTGCATTGTTCATCCTATAGGTAATGTCACTGGGTAGTTGTATAAGGAAAAGTTAATCAATTTGTTGGAATAATTGTGCTACAATAAAAAACACAAAAGACCTCTGTTCTAGAAAGACCCAGGACCTAATTCCAGTGGTAATTTTGAGTCGGGCACAAACCAGAGTTTGCAGCCGAAGTAGAAATTAAAATAGTGAGCATATTTTTCACTTTTTTCTCCATACAAATTATGCCAGGGAACAACTGGTGCAATTTGAAAAACCACAATATTCTGAGATAATAAAGGTTTCCTGCCCGGAACAGTGGAAAGTTTTTGTATTACCTCAGTATCCCTATTCGATGGAACTCAGAACCTTGTGGTAATATCATATATAGTGAATACCTCCCCTCTTGGTATTGGCATTTACTAAGGGGAGGATTATTAGTTGGGTGGAGTGGTATTACCCGGTGGGATTCTAGTCCAGTCAATTATAACTGGCCCAGAGATCCTGCACCCAGACTTCCCAAGTGCACAAATACCAGTCCCAGCATCTGTTGCGCCTTAAAGCCCTCTCAGCCCCTGTCACCCACCCACACTCAAAAGAGTAGCTAGTAAATTAAAACAGCCCCCACTTGAACCATACCTCTACAATGAGCAGGCAAAGTGAGCAAACCGGACCTTGCTTAGAAGGGTTCCGTTTCATTCTCCTCCCATCCATCTATTTATTTATTTATAAAGTTTTATATAGCGCGAACAAGATCCGGTAAGGATATCAGAGCGCTTTACATTAGGAAGGAAAGGAAGGACAATAATGCAAAATCAAACATCAGGTAGGAATAAAAACAAGAATGATCGCAGATTACAAGACAAATGCAACATGGAAGGTTATAATAGACAATTGTACACGGGTAGCGAAGGAGGGCATAGTACTAAATGATGGTACCATGATAGTAGGAAATGTCAACGAGCAGGAGAGCCTAGCCCACTTATGGTAGGAATATATTCATCAGGAATCTTTTGACTTCCAGTTTGAACACCGTTGTTAAGGAGATTCTGCGTACTTCCGGTGGTAGAGAGTTCCATATCAATGGGGCAGTGCCAGAGAAGGCTCTGTGACAAGTTCTCGTTTTGCTAAGGATAAGTGGCTTCAAGAGGAAAGTAGAGGCACTTCTTGAGGCTCTTACACCGCAAGATAGTTCAAGTTTTTGCGCCAGGTGCCTTGGAGTATTGAAGTGGATGGCTTTGTGCGTCATAACGGCAAACTTTAACTGAATTCGTGCTTCGTAGGGGAGCCAAGTAAGAGATTTTAGGACTGGGTATATGTGCTCATTGCGTCTGGTGCCGGTAACCAGTCTAGCAGCAGCATTCAGTGATGCCCTTAGTGGAGCCAGGGTAGTTGGGAAGGCCACAGAGGGTAGCGCTGCCGTAATCTAGCCTCAGCAGAGCAAGCGCTTGTACTACCTGCTTGAAAACATTAAGTGGAAGGAACGTTTGATATTTCTGAGTGTCCTCATCAAGTGGTTTGCTCCCTTACATATATTGCTGATATGATTTTTCATATTCAGGTGCTTGTCCATGGTGACTCCTAGAGATTTGGCTGAGTCTATGATGAGAGGAGTCCAGTTGAAAGCAGTGAGGTGCCTCAACCAAAGGTCTAGCTTGGGGATGTGGTTCGGAGGGGAGATGAGCAGGAATTCCGTTTTTGAGGTGTTGAGCAGGAGATGGTTCTTATTTATCAATCCTTACACCGTTCTATCTATTCATCCATTCATCTGTCAATCCCTTCACCTTTCCACCCATCCACATCCATTCATTCACCCTTTCATGCATTCTTTCACACGTACGATCTGTCCATTCCCCGTCCTTCCACTCACTCATCCTTTTATCTCTCAATCTTTTCACTCTCATCCCTACACGCACTCATACCCTCATCCGGGGCGTAACACAGGCCCCCGTGTCCCCCGCAGTGCGGTGGGGCCCCCGAGCTGCAGGGGGCCCCCCGGGTGATTGGCGAGCTATATAAACACCAATAACGTAACATACATGTTTCGCCTCACACCTTTCCATTGTATCACGATTGCACTCCATCCTTTCACTCTGTTCTTTCTTTCTTCCATCCCCTTCATCTTTGTTATTTCGTTTCATTTCCTTTTTCATCCTGTTCATTATTTATTTTCTACTCGTTTTTGGTCTCATGCTTTTTACTTTGTTCGTTCTCTAATGCACACTTTTTCTGTTTGTTTCTCTCTCGGTTCTGTCCCCTTTATTTCATAATTGTAATTTCCCTGTGCCTACGGCCACACGCCTCTGTCATGGTGTTCCGTTTCCACTATTTATTAACATTTTGTCTGCAGGCGGAAGAGGCCACAAATGACTAATTCGCGTTTGATTGGGATCAAATTCACCAGCCCGTTGGCACCTCCCGCTTAGCTGCTCGAGCGGGGGTTCGCTGCGTCACTGCTCCCACTTCCACGTACCTCCTGCTTAAGATGGTAAATAAAGGCCTAAATGTGGCCACCTTTTAATCACCGCCTAAGAGGTGTATTACCACCCCAATAACGGGACAGTCCTAAAGAGGTCCTTGGAGATTAATTTTAACTCCCCAGCTGTTTGAAATCATGACACTTAACTACAATAGTGCTCAGAGGGCAATAGCGCCATACTACACTGGCAAAACCAAAACAAAGTTGCCACTGGACCATTTCTGTGCCGTAAGGAGAAAATATTTCACGACCACAGCCTTGTGAGTTGTATCCGAGGAGTATCCGCGAAGTAAACTGAGCGTTCACAAACGTGTTGTATTTAAATTGCACTTTTCAAATGTTGTCAGTCCCTCGAGAGTTGCCTCTAAGGCCAAATATTGCACTTGGCCTCAATAAGGCCCCCTCGGCGAGCTGAGGAGACAAGCAATTATGTGGCAGCAGGCTGCAGAGCCTGCTAGGGAAATGGCTATTATGTGCAGTGTCAGTCACGTTGTGAAAAGCAGCGCCTCGTTTCCACAGACGCAGCTGCTTTGCAACTTCAAGGTCAGCGCTACATTACCCTTCAGTTCAAAGACCCTTTCATTCGGCTGCCGCGCATTCGTGATTTACCCTTATCACGCCCGCACCCAGTGACGTGGAGCTACCACTTTTTTTACTGCCTGGGTTAAAGAAGTTATTTCGAGAATTTCTATGACTAAATTTAGAAATGCAGAGAAAATGTAAGGGAGGCAAACTAAGGTGTGATTGTTAAATTCGTACTGATGCCAGCGAAATACATTCCAAAGGTATCATTTTTCAAATTATACGCCAGGATTATAAATAGTAGTCTAAAAGTGTTAATTTGCAATTGTTTATAAACGTACATAAGTTTTATTTCCTATGTTTCCTATGTTCTTGCAGTTTTATAAAACCCATAGTTCCATAGCACAAGTCCTAAAAAAAGAAGTGGGGGGCTAACCAAGTTAGACAGTATGCAAGTGATATCTTGCCATGTGACATCACAGTGCGTGACATCACACATGGCATCATAGGAAGTGGTATCCCAACCCATGACCTCACAGGAAGTGACATCACACTAAATAAAATCAGATCTTAAGACCGCGTGGAGGCCTATCATGAGTACATTTGAGCGCATTGCAATATTTAACAAGTGAGATTTTGCGTTGGGGTTATGCCAAAAAAGTGATGTAACCCCAACGCAAAATCTGGGACTCAACTTATACAGTTATTTTTTAAAGCCCTGCCACAAAGAAATTGGCAACAAGAAACGTGGCAGTAAATATTTTTTGCTTAATTGGTTGAGAAGTCTTCATTTTCAAATATCTTATGGGGTTAAGGCACCTGCTGCAGAGACCTCTGTGGAGGTTAACTTATTTGCTGGAGAGACCTGTGTTTTGTCTAGTTCCAGTTTTGAATCAAAGTAGCATAGAGGGTTAATAAGTTTCATGCAAAGCACATTATGTAACTCACAGATGACAATTTCTTTTTTAATATAAATGGGTAAGCGGGTTACTGATTTTAACAAAGAGATCCTTTGAGCTATGAAGGACATGTGGCTCCTACATCTTGCAACCCACACTATTTTATGTAACACATCCTGTACATTGAATTACACACCTATGATTTATTGTCAATGTATAATGTCTACGTGGGATGTAAAGTGCTCTGATACCCTTCAATGGGATGAGTAGCACTATAAAATAGAAATAAAAACAAAATAGTGATATTTAAATTTATTTGTGTAAATAATGAGACAGAACAACACATCTGACATTCTTAAAGTGCATGTATATCTCATATACAAGGACTGAACAAACTCGAAAATATGCCTCTCTTAACCTATGAAGTGGTAAGCTGTGTGTGCCTTTGTTTCCCCTCCATTGCACTTAGATGTGAGGCTACCAATAGCTCCTGGTCAGGATACCCCAATGAAAGGAGGCCTGATGGCCCCTTAACTTCGGCCTTTATGGGCCCAGCTGGAATCTGATAACCCCTACCTGCCAGCCTGGTGCTGCTGGGAACGGAAGTAGACACTGTGCAGGCGCTGCTGAATGTGTCCTGGTGTCTGAAATTTACACCGTGGCAAGCTTACCATATTTCTACGAGGACAAACCTTTTGCAGGGTACACAGCGTCCACCCTGGAAAAAAGTGGGTAGACGCCATCTACCCACGTGTATCCTCAACTTGTGTCCTGTATATTTCACAGGTTCCCCATGAAATACGAGTAGCACCATCATAATGACATCCACACCACTCTGCAGAACATTACCATTGCCAAGGCCCCTAGGATTATTTGGCAAAGTTATGTAAATTATGCAGTAAAAATCCCAAATTATGTGGCACATTCTCTGGCAGTATTATTGTCAACTGTTTGAGATAGAAGCAACATTTTTGTGAAATCTGCAATGTGTGCAATTATTTGGCAAATACTGTAAATTTATAACTATGCAGCAAACACTGCTGCCACAGAAAGGTATAAATCCAATGGTCCTCACCTCGCCATTATCCATTATATTGTCAACAATTTGAAGGTAAAAATGTGAAAGGTAAACAACACCTAAACCCATTGTTAGCTGAGCTTGAAAAGCTTTTTCGAGCTACCCCTAAAAACCATGTAATATAAAAAATACTTAATTTACAAATACTTAAATACTTAATGTGTAATTTGGTCATAAATTGCCATCCCAAGGTTCTGGTGCTAACCATAAACCACTCAACCTCATGTTTAATGATGTCAATATTCATATTATATATATATATATATATATATATACACACACACACATATATATAAAAACCAAAGTGTCCCCACTAAGGAAGTCACACCTGTAGGGGTTGACAGCACTACCACCCCTGGTCGTGGCAGTAAGCAAAGTTCTCAGCTTCCAACTTGCACAAAGAACCAGACGTGTTTCAAGCCGTAGCCCTTCTTCGGTGGCATGCAAGAAAAGGAACGCCTGCTCCTAACGTTCCATCTACCCAAGTGGGTCTCGATGCCTCTGCAATACTCTATAAACCCAGTGGTCATGTACTTTTTAAAATTTAAATCCAAATGGATGAAAGTTGCAGAACAGTGCTGGCCGCTCACTCTAACATCCAAAGGCGAGGCCCCCTCCACTCCAAAGGTGCTCACTTGGGTAGATGGAATGTTAGGAGCAGGCGTACGGACTGCAACACCCATAATGCCAAGCCTGCATACGCCCATTGGGGCGGGACTGAGCAACTCAATAAAACGTTCCAAAATGCTTTGATGCCTCTGTTCCTTTTCTTGCATGCCACCGAAGAAGGGCTACGGCTTGAAACGCGTCTGGTTCTTTGTGCAAGTTGGAAGCTGAGAACTTTGCTTACTGCCACGACCAGGGGTGGTCGTGCTGTCAACCCCTACAGGTGTGACTTCCTTAGTGGGGACACTTTGGTTTTGTTTGTTTAGCGGCAGTACCCCCATTCAAAAGATGGTTCCAGCGCCACTGCTCTCTACCTCTGCTATAGACGTTTAGCAGCAAAATGGATAATGAATAGAGGTACACATGGCTGTAGCAAACGCTAGAGCGGCAGGTGTCCACTACATCATGGCTCTCTTTTACTACCAGGAAAGCGCTCTAATTTTCCTTGCTTCCATTACGACCCTAGGTCCGCCACTGTAGTTACAAGTTCATTTGAGGTGCCTAAATTAGCATAAATATCACTCAAATCCGTCCGAAGACAAATCACAGTTCATTAAACAATTGACAGCTTCCCTGTTAAATAATTGAGGCCGCGCTCTGCCCCCTCGTCCTCTCCTTCCTTTGCAGAGGGATGCTGACGCCAATCGCCGCTGACCTTTATTCGTGTGCGGAGCCGCTGACTGACAGAGTGATATATGCGCAGCGCCTCAACACAATGCATCATCTTCATGTGCATGATGAGTGTCGGCGCCGCCCCAGCTACAATTTTGCGCACAAGAGGCAAATATACGCCCAAAAATAGCCACCCGCCAGGTGTGGGTTTTCCCCGCACAAATGGGGAAAATTTCGCCCAATTGTGTGGGCAAATAGCCCAATCTGGCAACACTGTCTGACCCGGAAAGGCTCGCTGCAGGGAACGTAATGACCTCACGTGCCCTCGCGCCCAATTGCGCCTGACCCCGGGGCCGGGTTTTCGGTGGCAGCGGCCCGCCGGCCTTCCTTGCACAGTCCCCATCGAAAGCACGCTGCGCGGGCACCAGTAGTGGGAAGGATTTTGTTTTCAGAGTAGCGATCATCATTATGGTTCGCTAAAGCCCCTGATGTATGAGACTTTAGATTAAATTCAGATCTCGGCGGCTCGCGCGCCGGATCATGAATATTGATGCCCTCATTTCGGCGGGAATGGGAGGCTCGCTGCTGGGGAAGCTTGAAATCTTTCAAGACTGTCAGCTTCCCGGGGAGTGCTGACGGGCGCCAAGAATGATGAGAACACAATGCACCCACACAGCACCTTTCACCCAAAATATATGCCGAAGAGACGGCGCGCATGGGAATAAAGGCTACTGTGAACATACATGCCAACAGACCCGATTCAGGCGGGAGACAACCGATTTTTCAAGCCAAAAATGGCTTTATTTTAGCTGTCTCCCGCCTGAAATTGCGTTTTCTACAATATAAGTCAATGGGGAATTTTCATTCTCTTGATTTATTACTTTAAATCTCCCACGTCCCTGTCCTAAAATGTTGGCATGTATGACTGAAACCTCCCCACTAGAGCCTCAAACAAAGAGGCTGTGATGATTAGGTTTGGCCAAATCTTAGCCAGGCTTCCTTGAGTTCAAACAACGAGTGCCTATTGCATTTGAGTGATAACATATGTTAATTATAGGTACTGAATGACTCACGCCGGGAATCAAGGTCCTATAATCAATGTATTCATCTATTAGCATTACAAAAAGCAAAACACCTGAGAAGTATGGACATTGAAGAATAAACTGAAAAATAAAAGCAGCTGGTTTCTAACAGGTATTGGGTGGTAGGTGTTTATTTTTTTCAGTTTTCTATAGCGTGAACTCGCCTCGAGGGTACTGGAGTGCTCTATAAGAGCACCAGTTACAACGCAGGACACATTAAGTGATCTGCCCAGTATCACGGGATATGGAGCCGACGTGAGACTTAAATGCGGTTCCCCAGTTCCAAAGTCAATAGCTCTGTCCTTAAAACCACATCCTCTCTCAATATGTTTGTCCCTCTTTTTAACAGAAGATTCTCAGCTATTGTGGATAACAGGTGTTCCATCCCTTTTGTGGCGTGTAGGGCCGGTCCTTTTTCAAGGCTGCAAGGTTAGTTAATTTTCAGTAGGTACCCTTCGATTCATCATAACGACCCACCTGCACATACTAAGTGGTAAGTGAGCATGCACGCAGGTGTAGCATAGCAAGTGCAAGGAAATTACTATTACATCTAGGTTTGTGTGAGACATGCATCGACTAGGTGCACAGTTTGAGATCAAAAACACCCTTTATACCAGGCAAAACATTTGCTCATAATCTATAGCTTTCTTAAGTTTTTTAATGATTTTTTAAATTGTTTTGTAAGGCGCTGGCTTGTGACTGATACGTACCTTGTAGTGTGGCTGAAAGCATTGTCTGCAGTTATTAGGTTAAACCAATTCTAGCTGCTTGATTTTACAATCTCTGGAATTTGCAGAGTTTTCTTTGGGGCTTTGAAAAAACATTGCAGTATTTCACTCTGGGGGAAAAAGAACCCCCATTTGTACATACTCAGTATGTTGCAAGGAGTTTACAACGTCTTTGAACGCCAAGGTAATTGCAATATCATCCTTGTGCACATTTGGGGATACTTTATCTGGTGTAAGACATGAGATCCTTTGCACACACTGCACATAGAGCAACAGAAATATAAACAAAACAATACAGCAAGTCTTTCCATTCACAGCTTTAGACACAATATGAATTGCTTAAAATTATGACATTCTTTTAATTATCTTTATTAATTAGTTTGGTCACAAGCTAAAAAAAAGAGGCATAAACAATGTTTAATCACATACAAATCAAGTAATGAAAAAATGGAATCAAATAAAACGATTCCAACAGCGCGTAATGAAAAAATCTGAATTGATAGCTTGACAGACAGACACCGTCGGTAGACATATTTTAAACTGCAATTAAGGAAACTAATTTAAATGGTCATAAACGAAATAGAACTAACATGGGCGACCTATCAGTTCACAATACAACTATAAGCCAAATCAGTTCTGTCCAGCATTCCACCCCAGAATTTTGTAAACTTTTCTGCAGTGCTGTAGAACAACGTGGTAATATAGAACTGCAGTTACTGATTTTCATAACCATTCTGCAATGACGTTTTACAGATTAAAAAGCAGGTGGAGTCTCATTGCTTGAAAAATATTGCAATTCGGAATCCATATTTATACACTGAACATCAGAAGGGCAGAGAAGGCATGTAAACCGGGGTGGCATATTGGGAATAAATTACTTTGCGGAACAAATGCATGGTATTTGATTAAAGCTGTTGTGTGGTTCAGCATCCCAGGTGTCCTTATGCAAGGTCATTAAGTTGCCAATATATTATTTTTCTTTCAGAAAGCAGTTCTGCATGAGACGCTGCGGGTGTGGAACTGCTCAGCAGAGCTGTCAGTCAAGAGTCAGAGGGAGCTGGGTGGCAGTGATGCTGTGTGCCTACCTAGCATTGTAGTATCAGTACCTTTTGTAATGTGACCCGTAGGGTCAGACTAGAAACCAAAATCAGCCCTGGCAGAAATGTTCAAACAAGTCCCACACCGCAGGAGGCCGGGCCTAGAAAGGGTGCATGGTTGGGGCACTGCAGCTTATCATGCCGCGGAAGGACCCATTATAGCTGCTGCCTGCCGGGAAGATGCCAGAGTGGCACAATGGCCAGTGAGGCGGTGGTTAGCAGGAATGGTGCAGGAATATTCAGTATTCAAGGTAAAGACTGCATTTTCCAAATGGAGTGCTAATGAAAACAGAAATTTTCAAGCCTTTCCTTTTTATTTGGCGCCACCCAGTGGTGGGACTTCAAGGCTGATGCATCACTTCGTCTATGAGAGCGTCCAACAATGAGTGACCTTCTTTTACTGATGTCGGAAATTGCTAAAAATAACAAAATACTTATAAATGCCGTTTTATGTAGATTGCCCTCGATCTAAGTAAGTAGCTGACCATATTCAGTAGTGTAGGGTTGTGGGCTCTAGGCCCGCATGGGATTGATGAGGACGACATAGACACATGGTTGGGTTCATACAGCAGTCCCAGAGCACGTGTGCCCGGCCCACTTTATTGGCAGACACCACGTCACTCGTGATGCCTGTGATGGATGAGTGTGGGGTGAGTGGGCCAGCCAGCCCTCGGGGAGTGGCTGGTACACCAGTGCTCTGGCAAATATTAGAATATCCCTCCCAAACTTTACTGAAAAAAAAAACAAATGAGTCCAACCTGTGGGAATGAATAAGCAACAAAACAAAACACCACTTCAGGCAGTCAGCAGGACAGTACAGGATGAGCGGACACGGGCAGCTGGGAGGACCCAGGCATCAATCGCGGCACGCATCCGTAGTTTAACCAGATGACTCTGGGCTCAAATGCGGTGCGACTACTTGTCCGTGGGGTTACAGGTCACCTATGCGGTGTTGTTCAGTCCCGCCTGCTCTCATGGTGTTGGGTGTTGATTTAAACAGTTCAAACTGGGTGAGTCCATCAGGAGCGTTGGTGGAATCTGCTACAGAGGTTTCTTTCAGATTGCCCTGGCTCCGTGAAAGGCAAACCCGCAAAGGCTGGGACAACAATAATGGTGTTTAGACACCATCCTCTGAAGCCCGGTGCCTCCTGGTACCTGTCGGTGGAGCAGGTTCAACTCATCTCTTTTGATGCGAAGCTCCCAGGAGGCCCTTTTCATTGGGTTGCCACGGGACTGCACTGGGGCCACCGCAGGACCACCAGCAGGGCCACGGTTAAGTCGCTTGTACAACCACAAGGGTAGATGACGCAACAGTCGGGTGTGCTCTCTTCAGCAGGTCTCAAGAGCACATGGGGACGAACAGATAGTCTTTGGATGATTGGTACCCCACAGCGCCAGGATTGACCCTTTGGTCTCCTGATGTTTCACAGGCGTAGGGTTCCACTCTGGTGGTGAGATGCTCCTTAGTCGTCTGGGGTGATGCACGTGGCAATGATGACATTGATACCAATATTACAACCTGTGCGACAAGTGGCATTTACTTGCTTGGCGTGCGGATGACTGGAGGGACTTCGTGCCACTAAATTTGTTACAGCGGTGTGGTTCTTATTCTTTAGCATGTGCGGTTGCTAGCAGGTATGCCATCTGCTTCAAGAAGCTGGTGACAGGTGACTGGACGGTCTCACTGTGAAGCGTGGGGCAGATACCTAGTTTGCACATGCAGCCGGCTTACTTTCGGTACTCCAACTGGGCTGTCTCCAGTGACGTCTCTGCACCCCGGTGGCTGGCTTGTGTCTGTAGGTGCACTCTCCGGCAGTGGCATGAGCCCTCGGTCTCGTTACACTTCTTAATTTCTCTTGCACAGCTGTGGTTGTCGGGATCTCTGTGTGACAGGTCTGATACACACCTCTCTCTCCTCTTCACTTCTCCTTCACGATGTAGCGTTGTGCCACGCTCTTCTGTCTTCTGTCCCATTCCCATTCTCTTTCGCGATGTGGCATCATGCCACGCTCTACTCTTCTTCTCTCTTCTCCTTTCCAATTTTGTGTCTCAATGTGGCATTGTGCCACGTGTCGCATGTTCACTTCACATGGACGTCTCGCTGGTTGTGTCCTGTTCATAGTACTGTGTATCTACATCCGCCGCGGACTTCTCGCAGGTCCTGTCGGTAGAACTTGAATTTTCTATCCTTGTGGACCTCTCGCAGGTTCAGTCCCTTTTTCAGGGATTTTCTTGGTGCACCACACCCTGGATGGAGGGTCACCTTCCTTCTGCCTTTGCTCAAGGGTGTAGTGCTTGCGCCTCAAGGTTGCACTGTCGTCGCGCTTGGTCCTACCTAAGTTCAGGCATGCTTGGCAGAGTCAGATACTCCGTGTGAGATTCTAAATGATGGGCCAACAGTGGCTATTCGGTGCTGGGGCGACTAGCTGCACGGCTTCTTTCATGCTGCATTTTGTCTCACTCTGTGAGGGCTCTCTCTTTCCAGGGCGTCTGCCCGTGCTGTCTGATTCCTAGGTGTGGCCCTCTGTGCACCTCAAATTTCATGCTTTTGTACTC